>NC_069659.1:123903750-125135000 GCF_027244095.1 Hemicordylus capensis
GCAAAGCATGGAGACATTTGCTCCATTAAGCCACAGGGGATAACATAATCCACTATACTTTGTCTCCATGGGTACATGCATATTAAGGGACCTCCAAAAGGTAAGTAATCATAACAGTGTAGAACATTAGACCCTAGTATTTGAGAATTACTTTCCATCATATTAATTTAGTGGTTCGATTCCCTGGAGGAAATGATCACATTTCAGTCTAACTCCAGAACAGTGTTGATGTTTTAGCCACATGCGCACCAAATCTTTTCTGCTTTGCCCACAGAAAGATCTTTAAACACCCCCATATTCATTTCAGTTGCTATAATTGGTTTGTAATAGGAGCCTTGGCTAAAATATGCACAAAGTCCTGATAGCAATAAAAAAAAAATCCAATTTCTGCTATTGAGTTCGTGATGCTGCTAAAGAAAGAATGTATTTTATTGTAAACCTAAGTGGCTGTAAATATAAGGCACTTATGCCATTTTACTGTAACTTAGAAAGTCATGTATATCAAATTTCACACTACCAAAAAAAGCTCCAACAACAATACAAAACCCACAACACATGTGGGCATAATGCAATGTTTTGTTCCTCTGTGCTTAAAAAGACCTTTACAATATTTTCAAGGGATATTTTAGGACTAGCAGCAGCAGGACATAGTCTTGAATGTAGCTTTAATAATGTGTGATAGGATTAATAGATTCTGTATGAGGGCCAATTTCAATTGAGCACTTGTTAGCTGCAGGGTATGCACTACAAAGGCCTCTGCATGTTGTTTTTGGCCTGTGGCAAGCCAGCAGTGTGGGAAACCACTGCAAATACTCAGAGATTATCTTTGTTGGCTTGGTAGCAGATGCACACAAGTGGCTCATGACAAGCAAAGGCTTTTCTTGCAGCCTCTGCTTGCTTAGTTGTTTGTGTGAACTAGGCTTTAATTGCACTCTCACTCTCATGCAACCTGAGGCAGGATTAGAAAAACAAAGCAAGCAACAAAAGACCATGCTGTTAGTACAGAATTTTAATTCCCTTAACTATTTTGGTGTCCCTTTTCTCAGGTGACTCTGTGGTGTGACTAGCATCTGATAGTAATCTAGGGAAGTCTCTATTCACCTACCTGAAATCTTGCACCATTTAAGACCTTATGTAACATGACAACAACAACAGCCATCATGATAGGCAGCTCCACATCGGGGCTGCTGTTCAATTTAAGACAGCCCCAATGATGTTGCAATTTCTGGACAGCATTTCTGGACAGCAGCTTTTTCTGGACAGCAATTTCTGGACAGCAGCTCAGCACTGCTTCCACTGGAAACAACAGAAGGAGTGTCATGCCACAGCAGCCCTGTTGCTACACTCTTGGGACTGCCTTTGAAGTTGCGCAGCAGCCCTGGTTGGTCCCTGGCATTGACAGAGCTGCCTGTCATGTTGGCCATTATGTGTTTTTACTGGACATTTTTAATGTTGCATTGTGAGCTGCCAGAGAACAATTCATTATGAGGTGGCTAAAAAATAAAGTTTATCATTATATTTTATGGAATGAGTTTTGAGTGTATGGAATGAGTGTATGGAATGAGTTTTGTTCTGGGCAGCAGTATCAAGGCAGTGTGCGCGCACATGCATCCAGAGTGGGACTTTCCTGATTCAGCCTAAGCGGGATCAAAAATTGAATGGGCATCAAAAAATATGTGAATGCACACACACATGCATGCCTTAGAAAGAACACTGAGCTAGAGTATCCGCCAAAGCTGACAGAAAGCCCTCCTGGCCACTGCCTCAACCTGAGAGACCAGGGAGAGGTTTGGCTCCAGAAGTACTTCCAAGCAACTTACCTGATCTTTCATGAGGAGTGTAACCCCATCCAGAAGAGGCAAATATAAGCCACTTCCTAAATTCCAACCTCCCACAATGAGTAGCTTTGTCTTGCTTAGATTCAGCTTCAGTTTGTTCTTCCTCATCCAGACCATTACCACCTCCAGGCAGGCAGTTAGAATTTTCTGATGAAGTTGACATGGAGAAACAGAAACAGTCATCAGCATATTATTCGTTTATTTATTTATTTATTTATTTATTTATTTATTATTCATTTATATTGATAACACCCTGCACCAAATCCCCTGATGATCTCTCCCAGTGGTTTCATGTAGATGTTAAAAAAACATTAGAGACAGAATGGAGCCCTGTGGGACCCCATGCAATTGCTCTTGTTTTGAAGAGCAAAAATCTCCAAGCGACACCATTTGGAATCTACCCAAGAGGTGGTGGGGGGGGGACCACTGCAAGGCAGTGCCTCCTCCTGATGCACCTGAAGGTAGGGGTGCGCTCTAACCCCTGGACCTGGGGGACCCGGCCCATCGCCTCCAAGGTCTGGTGAGGGCCTTCTGATGTTCAGGGAAGCTTCTTCCTGCACCCGCCCCACTGTGCTGACATTCCTTTAAAAAAAAATTTCAGCTGACTGAGGGGTGGTGGGGAGCCCAGTAGTCCTTCTCCCCCCACCCCCAGCTGGCGACAGCAGCAGTGAATGGAGCGATGATGGGCCTGCCCTGAGACACTTCAACCCAGTGTCTCTAACCAACTGCTTGGTATGCCTGTGCAGTTTTGAGAGATCATCGCAAGCCTGTGACATCACACACAACCCCCCCCCCCATTATATAGGCATGGTGAATCACAAGCTGAGCAGACCTGGGTCAGAATACCAGGCCTAAATATGCCTAATCCAAAATATCTCTATACATTCCTGATGAGGACGGTTATATATAGCATCAGTCTCTTTGGACATCATCTCAGTGGAGGAAGCAGGCAGTAACTCTGATAGTGGGAGGAATAGACCTTATTACTGCAGAGAAGATGGCCTGACACAGAGCAAAGACACCTTGATAGTCATAGATGTATCTAGGATTGCAGAAATGGAAGTTCAAACAAACAGATACAAAAATGCTAAGTTGGGGGCAGATCAATAGGAATGTCTAGAGGGTTTAAAAAGAGGTAGGGAAGAAGGCAACAATAAGGATAGACCACTTTTGCTGTTGCAGCTGGATTAGTGTCTGTCGGAGGTTTAATAGGTACAGTATACCTATTATCTCCCTGAGGCCCTTTCCTTGTAGCAAAGTTAGTGCTTGTTTTATGCTCCTTCCTTGCCCTCATGTGTATTCTTTTGCTCTCTATCATCTCTTCTGTCTGCACTGTTGTTCCTGCTAGGCAACCATGGATGCATTGTGAGTAGGCATTTGGAGTGAGTGAGCAGAAACATCAGGAGGTAATGAAATGTTTGTGTCTCAAAATGTTAGGAAACCACGACATGCCATAATCTTTAATGTCTGTTCTCTTAAAAAGAAAAGCATCAGGTAAATAGCCAACACACCAGAACCTGCCCAGGAATTATGTCTAAGAACTGCTATATTGCAATTATTCCTACTATGTACAGTAATTCTAAAAGGAAGATATAAGCTCCATGAAATGCAGTTGTTTGAGTCTAGCAGCAGTTCGGAAGCATCATGTTTCCTAGTGGGATCAGCTGGGCTTTCCCAGATGGCAGGCTTAATTGCGGGCTTACATGATGAACCATTAGTCACATAGAAGCTGCATAGAAGCCACAACCTGAAGGTGAAATAATAACAATTCTGAAGATGTTTACATAGCACTGCTTTGATGCAGTGT
This sequence comes from Hemicordylus capensis, assembly GCF_027244095.1. Lineage (NCBI taxonomy): Eukaryota > Metazoa > Chordata > Lepidosauria > Squamata > Cordylidae > Hemicordylus > Hemicordylus capensis. Next base: position 123,907,396 of record NC_069659.1, read on the forward strand.
CCCCTCCCTTCCTTTTGAATTTTTTTTCCCATGGACTGTTCATACCACTTGCTCCTGGGTCTTTCTCTGGCCAATGACTTTCTAGAGTAGGCAGGATGCTGCACCTCAATGGTGTGTGTGTGTGCATTTGTGTGATGCTACACAGAATGGTGTGATGCTACATTGTGTGATATTACAATGGGGTGATGTACATTGTGTGATGCTACACACAATGGGGTGTGTGCGCTTGTGTGTTTTCCTTACAATATATGCGTGGTTCGCGCTTCTAAAAGCTTTCATTTCAATGAATAAAAATAAAAATAAATAATAAATAAAAATAAAATAAATAAAAAACATTTATTCAAAGTAAATTTGCCATCTGGGGAATCCCCTTGCTGCAGTGGAGCAAGCAAATGGGAAGGGAATGCCCATCCTTGTCATCCGGAGATTTGGTGCTGGGTGTTATCAGTATGCTGATGACACCTAAATCTATTTCTCCATGTCAGCATCATCAGGAGAAGGCATATACTCCCTGAATGCCTGCTTGGATAATAAACTGAGACTGAATCCAGACAAGGCAGCGGTACTTATTGTGTGGGCTTGTCACTCAGGACACAATATTGATCTACCTGTTCTAGATGGGGTCACACTTCCTCAGAAGGAACAAGTATGCAGTCTGGGAGTGCTTCTGGATCCACACCTTTCCCTGGTTCCCCTGGTTGAGGCAGTGGCCAGAAGCGCTTTCTATCAGCTTCGGTTGATACGCCAGCTGTGTCCATTTCTTGAGGTTCATGATCTCAAAACAGTAGTACACTTGCTGGTAACCTCCAGACTTGATTACTGCAAAGCGCTCTATGTGGGGTTGCCTTTGTACGTAGTCTGGAAACTGCAATTAGTACAAAATGTGGCAGCCAGGCTGGTCTCCGGATCATCTCTAAGAGACCATATTACTCCTATATTACAGGCGTTGCACTTGCTGCCAATAAGTTTCCGGGCAAAATACAAAGTGCTGGTTAAAACCTATAAAGCCCTAAACAGCTTAGGCCCATGGTACTTAAAAGAGTGTCTTCTTCTGCATGATCTTCATCATCCACTGAGTACATCAGGGGAAGCTCATCTGTGGCTACCTTCATGTTGTCTGGTGGCCACCCAGAGGTGGGCCTTCTCTGTTGTCCCCCCTGAGACTTTGGAATGCGCTTCCCATGGGAATAAGAGTCTCCACATCTCTAGCGGCTTTTAAAAAGTGTCTAAAGACTAATCTTTTTACCTAGGCCTTTTAGCTTTTTAACTTTGTAACCTTTTAAATTTTGTATTGTTTATTGATTTGTTTTAAACTGTTTTTAGTATTTAATTGATTTTAATGTGGTGTTTTTGTTTGTTGTGAACTGCCCTGAGACCTTGGGTTGGGGCAGTATAAAAATGCGCTAAATAAATAAATAAATAAATAAATAAATAAATATTGTCTGCCTAAAGACATTTGTGACTAGTGGCAAAGATTTCAAGTCTGATTTTAAGAAAAAAAGTGTCAATTTTTTCTTCCTAACAGAGGCTTTATGCCTTTAACAGATACATGATGACCAACAGGAATTTAACTGGGGCCCCATCATCACATATTCATTCTGAGAAAAAATACACCTTCTTCCAACGATGCAACTTGTAAAGGAATATCACCTCTATCAAGGGGAGTGGGGAGGACGGAAGATGTTAATACAACTTTCAGAGAAGCCTTGAGCCCCAGGACTTATAGAAAATGCCCATTGTTCTCCCAGAATGTACACACACCACCATATCATTTCAAGTAATGTGTCTGCAATCTCGAGAACTCTGTCCAAAACTGAGATTGAAGCAATAACTCTCTTCCCTAATCCTGAGTTCAATCTGGGAAACCCCAAATTAGCCCATTCTTTGCTAATTATAACCACAACAAACTTCTGGGGTTACAAAATGTTTTAAACACCACCATATCACCTCAAACAAGAAGGGTTCAGTGCAGGGAGATATTTTTTGGCACTTTCAATATTCTAAAATCTTCCTCAAGATGTCAGTTGAATGGTAGCAGCAGCGTTTCGGCAAAGATACCTTGCACCATTAAAGCAGCTAAAAGAAACAGCCAGCATTTGCAAAAGCCCACTATTCTATTTGTGTCATTTTTTGTTGCTGCTCTTGTTGTTTGCAGCAGAGTATGAGAAAAAACTGGCATGAACATTGGCATTGCATGAGATCTCCCTAAACCCATTAATCTAGCTATATACTACGTAGGTGACTTTTCTGTATTCTCGTATCATTAATGAATGCAGAGTTTGTCAAGCGGGAGACCATTGAAAAGAAAACTATTTTCAAAAACTGAGCAGGTGGCACAATTTGGTCATCATAAGCTGTTTGGCAATGGAGACAGAATACTGAGTATTATTATTATTATTATTTCGATTTCTATACCGCCCTTCCAAAGATGGCTCAGGGAAGTTTACACAGAGGAATAACAAACAAATAAATATGAATGTGTTGGAAACTGTGCTTGTACTTAGAGGAGACAGATCTGTTTTTTCTTCCTGTCTGAAGCACACAGGGTGTGTGTCTGTGTGTGTTTTAAAGAGGACTGGGTAGTGGATAAACTACATTGACTACAAACTTCAAAGAGCTACTCTGGCTGCCAATTTCTTTCCAGGTTCAAATCAAAGTTCTCGTTGTGACTTTTAAAGACCTTAATGGTTTGGGCCCTGGATTCCCGAGGGACCGCCTGCACCCAAGGGTTTCTGCCCGCTTGACAAGATCATCAGAGGGTACTCTGCTCCACGTGCTGACAATGAGGGAAGCCTGGCTGTCATGCACAAGGGACAGGGCCTTCTCTGTTGCTGCCCCCAAACTTTGGGAGCTCTCCCTTTGGGCATCCACTCCTCAATCTCCATCACAGTTTTTAGAAAGCAAGTGAAATCTTGGCTTTTTAGCCAAATGTTCATATGGGGGTTGTTTTCATTGCTGCTGCTTTGTATATTATGGCTATATTGTGCATGCTTTTAAAACTTTTATTTTTATATTTCAATTTAATATTTTAATTGTGTGATTTTTACAGTTTTATATTGTTTTAAATGTTTTTTTTAAATCTCTTTGAGATTGTTTTAATGAAAGGCAGTATAATCAATCAATCAACCAACCAGTGCTTTCCAGCTATAATCAAAACAATGCTGTTTGTCACGTACATGGAGGTGGGGGGTCACTGGGAATAGTGCCTGACTCCAGAGCAGCTCTCTAGGGACCCAGGTGAGCTGCATCTGCATAGGAAGATAGGAAGCTGCTTTAAATGGAATCCATCTAGCTCAGAATTGTCTACACTGACTGGCAAAGGCTTCTCCAAGGCAAAGGCAGGAGTCTTTCCCAGCTATACCTGGAGATGCCAGGGACTGAACATGCAAATACAGAGAGGCTGCCTGCCATGATGTCAGCCAGAGTGTTGCTGAGCAGCAGAGCGTCCATGCGGGGCAGGGGGAGGTTACTGTTCACCTCTGCATTGTAAGTACTATTTGCCTTTCAGAAATGTGTTCCTGAGGGCAGAGTGATGGGGAGAGCAGCAAAGATCCCTCCCCTCCTCCCTAGCTGTGCATGTTCTGCTGCTCAGCAACACTCTTGGCTAATGGATGTCAGCCAGTGACTACAGCTGGAGGGAAATCCAAACTGAGCGCCCCATTACAAACCGATCTTAAGTTCTCCCGGGGATCCTTTTCATACGGGGGTGGGTGTCCTTGCTGGCCATCTCTCTTACCTCCCATTCCATGCAGGTACTAGAGGATCCTAGTACTGGAAAATCCTCAACAGGTGACTGTCCAGTCTTGCAGCCCTCCAGTAGCCCACCACCCCACCTAGGTAATTGCTTTCATTGTTGAACTGTTCTTGCTGAGAAGAAGTTTTCTTCCCTGCCCCAACCCGGTTTGTGTAGTTTAAAGTGCAAAGGCAGTTTAAGAATTCATTGTAATCAGTGGCGTGGGTTCCCGGAGCACCTACTGCCATTCCCATGATTATTAATTGTGCTGATCTGCTAAATATGTAAACTTCTTTCCAGTAAAGATCCTTTATCATCTCCGCAAGAGCAGGTTTTGTCATTTCTTAGATGTTACCTCAAAGTGGCTAGGGAGACATTGTATATTCTCCTTAAAACAGACATCAATGAATTGTCAGTCCCATTCGTGTCCATTTGTTCTCTTTGCTTTAAATAGAGTATTGCTCAGGTACACTCACACTAAACTTCTTCACTCCCATGTGTGGATTGTCCCTACACATGCATAGATTCACAAAGATGGAGAAGGTCTGCTGCATAATCTACAGGATGTTTGTCCCCAATGATGGTGTCTGCCAGAAATCCAAAACATTTCTGACAGAGAACACACTTCCTGTTTTTGAAAACGTATAGTGAAAGTTTAAGAGGAAGCCATTGATAGGGCTGATGCAGTCACACTAGTATATTGGATCATCATGGTTCTGTACTTCTCAGCAGTGGCTCAAATGGTTGGGGCAGGGGGCAGAAAATTAACTTGTGCTGCTGGCTCACATTCTCCTCTCCCTGTCCCAGCTGATTCACTTTCCCTTACCTCCTCTGCTGTGATGTTAACTTCAGGCATATAGGCTGGTCATTTCTCCAGGTTGGGGAACCAGGTGAATGACCAGCCCATGTTAATGGTGCAGTGGGGGAGGTGAGAGAGAGCAAGGCAGCTGGGGTGGGGAGAGGAGAGTGGGGATGAGCTGCATCTGCAGCTTCCTTTCCACTCCCTTCCCCACCTACTTTTTTTCTAGAAAGTTCTAGAAAATTCTTCTTTATTGTTAACTTATTAGATCCGTCTCCCTGTAATTCAAAACTGTTGTGTTTTGTCCTGTCCTGTCCAGAGAGCCCCTGGTGGCGCAGTGGTAAAACTGCCGCCCTGTAACCAGAAGGTTACAAGTTCGATCCTCACCAGGGGCTCAAGGTTGACTCAGCCTTCCATCCTTCTGAGGTCAGTAAAATGAGTACCCAGAATGTTGGGGGCAATATGCTAAATCATTGTAAACTGCTTAGAGAGCTCCGGCTATAGAGCGGTATATAAATGTAAGTGCTATTGCTATTGCTATTGCTAAAGTGACTCTGGATGTTACAGAAAATTACTGTAGGACAGCCAGTGAGTTAATCAGCATTCCTCTATCTGTGCTTGCTGTGTAAGGTATGAAGCAAGATCTCACCCACCTTTCCTGTGGACAGACACAATTTCCAGAAGTTTGTGGTGCTCATTCCTTTTGCATGTTATACAAGAATCATGAACAGAGGATGTAGGTACTCTTCTCTACAATACCTGAAGAGCTGTCCTCAGAGGACTGAATGAACAATTCAATTTACCAAATATTGAATATTAAATATTTAATATACAATCTAAAATCTAAAATACCTCCCTTTGTTTTGGATGCAAAATGTCAAGTACAGATTACTAGGCGTCAACAGTTGTTGAGTATCAACTATTATATAAGAACACAAGAAGACCCTTGCTGGAACAGGATGGCATCCTGTTCTCAACAGGGACCATCAGAAGCAGGGCATTAAGGTAGTAACCTTCCCCTATATTTGTCTCCAATCTGTTATCCAGAAGTATCCTGCCTTTGCAGATGAATGGTATGTTTTTGTTTTTTTAAACCCTCTTCCAGAGGGACATTTCCTTCCCCAGTGGAACAGTGTTTCAGGAGAAAAGTAGTGTCCAGATGTAGAGAAGTTTTTTTTTCTGTTTGAGCAAACTCTTGTACAAGAATATGTACAAGCTCTTTTCAAAATCTTCGTATGGCATACTAGAGTTTATATAGTGCTGCCTGTATCTTCTTTATTTATCATGTCTCATGTACTGTACACAACCCTCAATAATTTGTGGTGCTACACTGAGACAAGTGCTGTACTTAAGTATTTCTGTTAGTGCCTATGCAGGAGTTCACTGACCCCATGAATACATTTTCTGCTTCTGCTTATGATTCTTTGGATCTGAGTCAATATCAGATACTATGCATATAGTATGAAAATATTAGATGTTACGTATTATCCTAAATTGAAAGAACTACACTGGCTGCTTTTATTGATTGATTTGATTTGATTTGATTTGATTTCTATGCTGCCCTTCCAAAAATGGCTCAGGGCAGTTTACACAGAGAAATAACAAACAAATAAGATGGAGCCCTATCCCCAAAGGGCTTACAATCTAAAAAGAAAAATAAGGTAGATACCAGTAATAGTCACTGGTGGTACTGTGCTGAGGGTGGATAGGGCAAGTTACTCTCCCACTGCTACCAATACATTTCTGAGCAAAATACAAGATGCTGATTATAACCTATAAAGCCACAAACAGCTTAGGCCCAGGATATCTAAAAGAACGTCTTCTTCACTAAGAGCCCTATTGCCCATTGAGATCATCTAAAAAGGTTCATCAGCAGTTGCCACCAGCTTGTCTGATGGCTACAATGGCACTGGCCTTTTCTGTTGCCGCCCTGAGACTCTGGAATGTGCTACCTACTGAAATCAGAGCCCCCCCACCTCTGCTCTGACAGCCTTTAAGAAGTCACTAAAGACATGAGTATTCACCCATGCTTGTGGGTGACTAGCACTGTTCCCTCTAACAGGGATTCCCAGATGTTGTTGACTACAACCCCCAGCTCCCCAGCTGCAGTGGCCTTTGGCTGGGAATTATGGGAGTTGTAGTCAACAACATCTGGGAATCTCCGTTAGACGGAACACTGGTGACTAGACTTGTGTCTTTAAATTGTTTTAAGGTTTTAATTTCTGTTTTAATTGGTTTATGTTGCTGTAAACCACCCAGAGATGGAAGGTTGGGGCGGTGTATAAATATAATAAATACATACATACAAAGGTGTTTCACATGACACGTGTGAAGCGCCTGATGGGGGTACTGCGGGGAGAGCAGGCTTAGCCCGCTCTGAGTCAGAACACTTAGCCCGCTCTCCCCACAGATGAGCAGCCACCCGTAGCTGGGCAACCAGCTCTGTCATGGGGCTGCGGGGATTGGGGGCCGCACAGCCCCAGGGAGTCACAGGATGCCCCGCAGGAGTCTGCGGGGCATCCTGGAGAGACCCCCAAGCCCGGGAGGATGCTTGCAGCCTCCTGGCAAGGGTCTCCTTGTGTGTTGCCATGGCACGGAGCCGCAGTGTGGTAGCACAAGGGGAGGGGTACTTTAGGTGGTTTGCTGCTGGGAGCCGCAGACGGCAGCAGACGGCCTCCCGTGGCAGCAGACGGCCAGGAGAAATCAGGCTAGGCTCCCTTAGTGCAGTTTCTCCTGGTCGTGTGAATAGTTTCACATACTGTCAAATGCACACCTGGCGGTCAGAATGTCAAATTCTGTCAAATATGAAATATCACATCAAATTTGAAATGTCACACAAGGCAAACATCATGAGGTGGCACATAGCAATGATGCTGTAGCCGACCATGGAAATTACATGGGTAGGTTTTCTGCTCCATGATAATTATACTGACTTATATTTAATAGCCTAATACAATTTCAATGTGCCTCAAATCTGACCTCATTCAGCTTTCAAGATTATCCAGATAAAATTCTCTTTGGCATTTGCCCTTTGCTTTCCTTCAGACAAATAGACATATGTATGTACCCTGCAAGTTTAAAACCATCTCCAAAAAGTCAGTGAACTCTTCATTTCTGCCTGTTGATTTTATGCTGTGTTTTGTCTTTAAAAATTTCAGTAATATGAGCCTTCAAATTTTATTGCAATTCCACACAATGCTCTATTTGCCTAGAGACAGAATCTACATTTGATGCCATTTCCTCCTGGCAGGTACAATGGCAGAATCTGAATAAACTAGGGCTCTTTGATAAGCAAGAGAACTCATTTAGATACTGTACGTGGGTGACAATTCTCATTCAGCTACTCTCATAAAGACCAAATTTACATGCCAGCAATAGAAAACTATTTTTAAAAAGGAAGGGAGAAATAATAATATTAAAGAAGCTCAATAGAATATTAATGTTGCCCTATATGGGCTCCGTTATAGAACATGAAAACTCTGTAGATTTATAGCTTTATAGCAAGGCTCTGGGCTTTCATATTTTGATCTCACTGTTGATTTCATCCTTGATGGCACCATTTCAAATTTGCCATGGTGTCAAGAGGAGCATTTCATCATGAGGTAATGCAAAACAATGTCATATAAGAGGCATTATCTTGAGATGAAGAATTGTATTTAAAATGTGCCAAGTTGTGTTAAATTCTCAAGCATAAAAATGCAGTCTCTTTCTGAATAATGTGTCATGTTCCTGTCCCACATAGGAAACTGAATAGATTTTAGAGGAGATGAAAGCACCAGAGATACATTAATGAAGATCTTCATGGTATGGGCTCTAGAACTAATGGGAACGATGAGCACTGGAGAATAACTAGTTAACAGATGCCAATGACTGTTTGGGGTTGCATCGGGGTAGGATGAGATGAAGGGTACTTTGCAATGAACCAGGAAAGTGCATGCATTCTGTTAAATATCTTGGAATGGCCTGTACTGTGCTTACTAATTATTCTTAGGATTCTTCTTTTAGAATTCAAGTCTGAACAAATTGTCCTGTTTGATTTTAATAATTTGTGCCATTGAACTTCGGTTAGTTATTTCTCATTGTTCTAAACCACAGATGTTAAGTTTCCTACCTGGAAATAATTTACATTTTATAATTAATGTTAGCTTACACATGTCCCTTTGTGAATCAATATTGTCAGGCAAGTGAAGCAGAAGCCTAATTGTGTGTAATCTTCCTGGGATATTTATTTATTTATTTATTTATTTATTTATTTATTTATTTATTTATTTATTTGATTGATTTATATACCGCCCTTCCAAAATGGCTCAGGGCGGTTCACAATTAAAACAACTTATAAAACAGTAAAAAGCTAAAACAAATTAAAACAATAAAACAGCTAACAATTTAAAACATTTTAAAACAAAAATAAAACATTATCCCCAGACCCCAGCTCAAGAAAACATAGACTCAGTATAGAGGAAAAGGGCCACAACTTTGTTAATTATTACACACAGCATGGCAGACTGGAACACCAGGTGATTAATCACCCTTAAAGAACAGTGCGGGCCAATAGAAGCAGGTCAGAACTCTGAAATCCTACCCAGCACCCTACTGGGGGGGAGACACCCTGGCTCGGGAATGGGCAGGTACATCCCACCCAATTCCTTCAAAGCCAACCCCCCCTTCTGTAAGAGAGGGTCTGGATACTTCTAGGCATTCGTCCACCCCGGACCGCACAGCCCAAAGGTTAGAGAAGTCCTGAAGCAGGGTTCATGGCAATCATTCTCCCCGTGCCGCACAGGCTACAAAGGAGCGATTAACCAATCACCCCTTTTACATATCCAAGGGTGCTCACCGATGTTCTAACCCTCAAATTGCCACCCCGCCCGCACTGTTCCTGCCATTGTGGTTGACCTAACTCTAAATACGCACCCAGGACACAGAACGGAGTAGGCGAAAAAAACCCCAACAGTGGCCAATGCGTTGGGAGCAAAAAATTCCTACTCGGCCCCCTCAGGCGGCCAGTCGCTAGACCCGCTCTGCACCGGGGAGGGAGGGACGGGAAAGCCGCTTCTCCTGTGATTGCCTGACCCCAACTGAAGAGAGAATGGAAAATGGAGGATGGGGCCGGGATCGGTCAATCCTGGCCGAAGCCCCGCCCCTTGACCAAAGAGGTCAAACGGAACCCTTCCTGGGCTTCGCGCAGGACAGGCTGTGAAAAACTCCCTCCCATCTGCACAAGGCGGGGGGGGTTATTAAGTCATTAAAAACACTAAATCAAGTTAAAAATTAAAAAATTAAAAGATTAAAATATATATATATACATACATATACACATATATACATATACATACATACACACAAACACACATACACATATATATACACATATATACACACACACACACACACACACACACACACATATATATATATATATATACACATATATACACATACACACATATATACATTTTAAAAGCCCTGAAAGGCCAGGCCAAACAAATATGTTTTAAGGGCCCTCCTGAAGGCCAACAGAGAACTCGAATTACGGATTTCCGCAGGGAGCGCATTCCACAGCTCCGGAGCAGCCACAGAGAAGGCCCGCCTCCGAGTCGCCACCAGACGAGCCGGTGGCAACTGGAGACGAACCTCCCCAGATGACCTTAATGTGCGGTGGGAATCGTGCAGAAGAAGGCGCTCTCCAAGGTAACTTGGACCTAAGCCGTTCAGAGCTTTAAAGGTAATCACCAGCACTTTGTATCTTGCCCGGAAACATATCGGCAGCCAGTGTAATTGTTTCAAAATAGGCGTAATATGGTCTCTCCGGGTTACCCCAGAGACCAATCTGGCTGCCGCATTCTGAACTAACTGAAGTTTCCGAACAACGTACAAAGGCAGCCCCACGTAGAGCGCATTGCAATAGTCAAGCCGGGAGGTTACCAGCTGGTGCACCACTGTTTTGAGGTCATCCTCCTCAAGGAATGGACGCAGCTGTCGAATCAGTCGAAGCTGATAGAAAGCACTCCTGGCCACGGCCTCCACCTGAGAGACCAGGGTGAGGCCTGGGTCCAGGAGTACTCCCAAGCTGCGCACCTGCTCCCTTCGGGGGAGTGTAACCCCATCCAGCACAGGGAGATCTAACTCACTCCTCAGATTCTGAGCCCCCACAATGAGCACCTCCGTCTTGCTTGGATTCAGCTTCAATTTGTTCTCCCTCATCCAGCCCATTACTGCCTGTAGGCAGGCATTTAAAGACTGAGTGCCATTTCCTGAAGATGAAAAGGAGAAGTAGATTTGGGTGTCATCAGCATACTGATAACACCCAGCACCAAATCCCCTGATGACTTCACCCAGCGGTTTCATGTAGATATTAAAAAGCATTGGTGACAGAATGGAGCCCTGAGGGACTCCATATAACAGCTCCTGCTTTGAGGAGCGACTGTCACCAAGCTCCACCATCTGGGATCTGCCCGAGAGATAGGAACGGAACCACCGCAAAGCGGTGTCCCCTATTCCCAACCCCTCCAGGCGACCCAGAAGGATACCATGGTCGATGGTATCGAACGCCGCCGAAAGATCCAGGAGGACCAACAGAGTCACACTCCCTCTGTCGATTCCCTGGTAAAGGTCATCCATCAGGCCGACCAAGGCTGACTCAACCCCATAGCCGGTTCTAAAGCCAGTTTGAAATGGGTCCAGATAATCAGATTCCTCCAAAACCGCCTGGAGCTGGTTAGCCACCACCCTCTCGATTACCTTGCCCAGCCAGGGGAGATTGGAGATTGGCCTATAACTATCCATCACTGAGGGATCCAGGGTAGGCTTCTTAAGAAGAGGTCTAACTATTGCCTCCTTCAAACAAGAAGGCACCCTCCCCTCCCCCAGAGATGCATTTATGATATTAACCAGGCCATCTCCAACAATCTCTCCGCTAGATCGAAGCAGCCAGGTCGGGCAAGGATCCAGAGAACAAGTGGTAGGCCGCACCGCTCCAAGCAGTCTGTCCACGTCATCAAGAGTCACAGATTGAAACTGATCCATCCTAACACTGCAAGAGGGATTGCTAGATACCTCCCTCCCGGACCCTGCAGAAATAGTGGAGTCCAAGTCGGCCCGAATACAGGAGATTTTATTTGCAAAGAACCCACTAAAGGCGTCACAGCAGAGTGTCTCCGGGAACTGATTTGAGGCAGAAGGAGCAGAAATTATACTCCTCACCACCCGGGATAATTCTGCCGTACGTGAGCCCGCAGACGCAATTCGCGCCGACCAAAATTGTTTTTTTGCCACACGCACCGCCATTGCATAGGTCTTCAAATGGGTTCTATGCTGCATCCTGTCAGATTCGAGCCGAGTTCTCCGAATGAATATACATTTCCTGAGGGTGGTGCAAGAGAGGGGCTTGTTTATTGGACACAATTTCTGTCTTCAGACTGACTGGGAGAGAATACAAATGGTTTAGGGCACTGGAAAACTCATATTTAAAGAGAAGCTGAAAAAAATTGCCCAGTTTTCTGGGTCTAGCATGGTATCTGGAATTCCAGGGTGTTTTTTTTTAAGACTGTAAGATTACTTGGTGACTTAACTCCCCAAAGAGGAGGTGCATAGCTTAGCTTTTCAATGTGGATCTATCTATCTATCTATCTATCTATCTATCTATCTATCTATCTATCTATCTATCTATCTATCTATCTCCTCTTACTTTATATTGAGGTAAATTTTGTTGCAGTTTGTAATTAACTATCACTGTATAAATTAACTCACACTATATAAGAGTATAGTTTTAATAGTGCCTCTGTGACATAGTGGTTCCTGGTCTCAGACTGGAAGCTGAGTTATAATTCCCATTTCTGAAGCCAACTGGTGACCTTGGACCACTTGTCCTCTCTCAGCCTAACTTACTTCATGGGGTTACCACTCATAAAGGGAGGAAGAGAACCACGTAAGCTGCCCTAAGCTATGATGAGAAAGATTGATTGATTAAGTGCTGTCAAGTCGGTGTCGACTCTTAGCAACCACATAGATAGATTCTCTCCAGGATGATCTGTCTTCAGCTTGGCCTTTAAGGTCTCTCAGTGGTGTATTCATTGCGGTCGTAATCAAGTCTATCCACCTTGCTGCTGGTCATCCTTTTCTTCTCTTTCTTTCAACATTCCCCAGCATTATAGACTTCTCAAGGGAGCTGGGTATTCACATAATGTGTCCCAAGTATGATAGTTTGAGCCTGGTCATTTGTGCCTCGAGTGAAAATTCTGGTTTGATTTGTTCTATGATCCATTTGTCTGTTTTCCTGGCTGTCCATGGTATCTTCAAAAGTCTTCTCCAGCACCAAAGTTCAAAAGCATCAATGCTTTTTCTATCTTGCTTCTTCAAGGTCCAGATTTCTCATCCATAGAGTGCCATGGGGAATACCATCGTCTGAACAATTCTAATCTTTCTTGGTGTAAACACGGCATCTAAATATCCTTTCAAACGACTTCATTGCAAAACTACCAAGTGCTATTCTGCTGCGTATTGCTTGACTGCTGAATCCTTGACGGTTGATGGTCGATCCTAAAAGGCAGAAACTATCTACCACTTCAATGTCTTCATTGTCATTTCTGAGGCTGGTTGCTGTACCCATTGTCATTAGTTTAGTCTTCTTTACATTTAATTGTAGTCCCATTTTTTCACTGTGCTCCTTGACTTTTATTACTAGAGCTTGCCGATCATCCCCAGTCTCAGCTATCAGAGTAGTGTCATCAGCGTAGCAGGGTTATTGATGTTTCTTCCTCCAACTTTAAAACCACGCTCATCTTCTTCCAATCCAGCTTCTCTCAGTATATGTTCAGCATATAAATTGAATAAATAAGGAGAAAGTATACAGCCTTGTCTTACTCCTTTGCCGATCTGGAACCAGTCTGTTTCACCATGTTCCAACTGGACTGTGGCTTCCTGCCCTGTGTATAGGTTTCTAATGAGAACAATGAGATGTTCTGGGACACCCATTTTCCTAAAGATATTCCACAACTTAACATGGTTGATGTAATTGAAGACTTTTTTGCAATCAATAAAGCACATATTGACTTCTTTCTGGTATTCTTTGGCTTTAGCGTGTATTATCCAGCGTGTATCAGCAATGATGTCTCTTGTTCCTCAGACTTTTCTGAAACCAGCTTGAACATCTGGCATTTCCCTTTCCACATAGGGCTCTAATCTGCATGGGATGATCCTGAGCATTATTTTGCTAGCATGTGAAATTAAGGATTATGTGCGATGGTTTGCACAATCTCTTCAGTCTCCTTTCTTTGGTATGGGTATGACCTCTTTCAATCTGTTGGCCACTGTGTCATTCTCCAAATTTGCTGGCATAGTTTGGTTAGAGCCTTGACTGATTCTTCTTCTGTTGCCTGCCATATTTCTGTAGCTATTCCATCACCACCACCGGAGTGCTGATCTAACTTCATCTTCCCATACTAGAGGTTCTTGCAAGTAGGGAATATCTTCTAGAGCAGGCATCCCTAAACTGCCGCCCTCCAGATGTTGCTGAACTACAATTCCCAGCATACCCAGCCACAAAAAAATTGTGTGTAGGGATGCTGGGAGTTGTAGTTCAGCAACATCTGGAGGGCCGCAGTTTGGGGATGCCTGTTCTAGAGTATCTCTTCCGAGGAACTCTTCCTCTTCTGCCGTGTTGATTTCTTTCTTCCTCTCAGGTGAGGCTCAAGTGTTTTCTGTTGGAAATGGCTTGTTTCATGGCAGAAAATTACAAAAACTTCTGGAACTGAAGCCCCCCCCCCCCATCCTTGGACCATCATTCCACTCCCATGTGGAGGGATCTGCCCTTTTGCCTTCATAAAAAAGGGTAAAAGCACCCTACTTTTTGCCCCTTCCTTTAGATCCCTTTAGATCACCTGGAATGACTTGGCATAGGGTTTTGATATTGGGCACAGATATAGGGTAGGGTGGGACAGCTCTGAATGTTGAAATTGAAATGGTTTGGAAAAATTGCTTTTTGTTTTTGTGTTAATATTTTTTTGGAATTTTTTCTTTAAAACGTCCTATATGTGGCTTGTTTCATGATTTTTAATAATTTTTCCTACTGCAGTAGAGCTGCCAGAAAGAGTTCTCTCTATCTATATAGTACTTCACAACTAGTGAAAGTAGGGCTAACTGTAAACATATAAATAAACTTTATTTTATTTCTACATGCACTATACTCAGGTTGGTTTGCAATCCAAAATGTCTGAGTGAGAACTGTGAAGTAAGGGGCATGTGTTGTGCTTTTAACTTTTTCCCTGCCTTTTGTTGTGTATGTATTGACATATATCTTATTTTGTATTATTTCACTTTCTATAGCTAGGGCATTTGAGGATGTTGTGAAAGTGTGTATCAAGATAGAGGTTGTGTGTCTTTACACATTAATGTGAAGCATACATTTCTTAGGCTTCCAGCTGCTTTGAAGGATGTTTCCCTGGCCACTAAAAGTTAAATGGCTAGGTAATATTTGTGGTTAGCTATTATTTAACTATTTTAAGCCAGTACCATTAAATAATAGCTTATCATAAATAAGAAAATAATGTAGCTGATTTTGACTTTGGCTTCCTCAAATCCATGGTTTAGCCTTCTGTCCCATTAACAACTGTGTGGGGTAGTGTTGGATCACTGGTGTAAAACTAGAACTCACATTTTCCAGTGTACTATATGTCCAAGCTGGTTGGACATGTCGAAAAGCCTCATTCACTCACACTGTTTACACAATATGTCATCAGTCAGTATGATTTTGTAATTATACAAAATGTTAAGGGGGCCCCATACATGCTGATTTGCCCCCAGCCCCGCTAGGGTCGGCCCTGCTTACAGTGCTCACATGTCATCCCCATTCAAATGCAACCAGGGTGGACCCTGCTTAGCTAAAGGGACAAGTCATGCTGGCTACCACAAGACCAGCTCTCCTCTCCAATAACAGTTGGGGTTGCAGGTTCCCACTGTTGTAGTCCAACAGCAGCTGGAAGACTGAAGTTGTGTAGGCCTGACCTAGATGGTTGATAGGAAATACTGATCAGAGAACTATCTCAAGATGGTATACATAGCTGGCACATTGTTCATGTAGTGTATAATTCCTCTATAGTCATTGTGGAAAAGGTTACATCTTTTTCTCTGGGACATTTGATGGCTACCCAGATATGCTATACTGTACAACCAGCAGCATGGTTACCAATCAGCACCTGTGATACATGTGGACTGTGGAAGAGCAAAATGTTGGCACCAGAGCTCTGTATGTGGAATGTCATGGTGATAAACAACTTGGTTTTTTTTTTATATATATATTTTTAGCAATTTACTCAGCATATTGAGCCCTCACAATAGGAAGGATACTATTAAAGCAAGCCTCTGAGCCCATGTCTGTATAATACTAAGCCTTCAACAGGATTTCTTTATCGGGGCTCGGCAGCTCTTAGGCACAAAACGATGACAACAAAGAGGTTCTGCATCAAGCATATATTACAGGTCTGAAAGTCAACTCTGATTTGCCATTAATTTGACTGTTATGAAATTACCAGCTAAATACAGACTTCTAGTGTCACCCACGGGTCATGAAAGACATCTGTCATTTGATGAGGTTGGCACTGCAAGAAGTGCCTTTAGGAACATCCATGTATTTTTACGATAAGCATCAATGAAACTGCAAATATCAACAGTTTTTCAATACCATATATTCTCTTTGAAAAGGAGGGCATCAAACAGAAGGAAATTGTTATTCATTTATTCTCATATACATATCAAGGAGTATGAAGATGGTTTATTTAAGTTGAATAAAATATTGTATTTTGTAAAGAAATCATACTTTTCTTTTTCTACATGTAACTGTTCTGCAAACGAAAGTAGCATTTAAAAAAAAAAAAAAATCACAAAAGTAAAACCGAATGGATGCCAAGCAGGTCTAATTAAAATGAATTCCCTTCTGTGGATGAAACTAGCAGCTTCCAGAAATATGCAGACATGAATTAAAGACATTTGTCATGGAAAGGAGAAGAAAAAATCCACCAGAACAAATGAGTCTTCTGCATATTCCATGCAGGCATCTGCATAAGAATAGCTTGGCCAAATCATATTTAAATGAATTGTTTTGCTACTTGGATTAAAAATAAAATAGAAAAAGCAATTTGGTTTGCCCCTGATAGCTTTCTGAATTGTCTACAGACAAGCTATCATGGAGCTCCATAAGGCAATTCATTGTCTTTGAGAAATAGAGGTGTTTCATTCAGACAGTGGATAATCAGTTTTGAAAGCTGAATATCCAGCCCTGACTTGGAAAGCCTTCTCTCTCTCCCCCACCCTTCCCCTTAATGTGTTTTGTATTGTGTGTCGGCTCCAAATTGCAATGGGAATTTACAGATGTAAGGGACCTGTGTCTAGATTCACAGTGTGTGCAATCTATCTTGCTATGCATGTTTGCCATGCATATTGCTAAGGAAGCTAGCACTTCAGCAAAAGAAAAGATATGTTTGTCTTTGTGTTTTATTTCCTTCCTCACAAGCAGTTACATGAAGAGGAGAAATGAATATTCCCAGCAAATGTTTGAATTCGACATATTTCACTGGTTTGCATGACAGGAGGCTAGTTCTACTGTTTGTTCGCAAATGGACTTAATGTTCTCCTTGGAAAACTTCTGCCTGTTTAATCTTCTGGGGAATCAGTGCAGAATATCAGCTCATGAGGCATGACTTGTTTTAATCCCAAATTTCTGAAATAAAACATTGGTATTTAATTAAATATCATAATTTATACAGGTATGAAATAATATACATTTTATTCTTTTAGCATATATTTATTTTGCCACAAAACATTATCAGTTTTTATCATAGTATGACACATATACTAATATGATAATCAATAAATAATAAATACCAGTTTCCAAGATAAACACTCATAAATAGCTATTAAAAATACAAAAATAGTGACAATTAACCTTAATATAAAATTATCATCTATTAATTAATAATTCATAACACCATATTCCTCTAACTAAATAATCACATTTTTCAAAACCAATCCAAGGAATATAAAAATATCACTTCTACTTTTCTATGGACAGTAAGTATATTAAAATGCTCATACATCTTTATTAACTTTTACAGTTTGACATAGTTTAATATTACTCTCTATCATATAGCTGTAAAACACATATAAATATTAATATCAATATTATCTGTTCTCTTCCAGAATTCAATAAATGGCCAACGTTGCATATTAAGTTTTGGTTTATTTTGCCGTCCATCTCTTAGTTTGACCAGTTCCATTAATTCTATCAGCAATACTTACTTGGTAACCCATTCACTGACTGTGAGACTTTTTGTTGATTTCCAGTTCTTTTTAGCATTTATCCCTATGGTTCTTTTTAGGTGCACACTTCTTTGCTGTCATGATTTCTTCATCCTCACATCAAACTTACAATGCTTGTTCTTAATATTTCCATTTTACAGAATGAGAACTGAGAATGAGACAGCGTTCATACAGTCCAATAAATCATAGTTTACTGAATCAAGAATACAGCTGCAAAGACCACCCAGTCCATATGTGCTCTCTCCCTCTTTCTCCTTCCCCCTCAACTCCTGTGTGGAGGTCTGTGTGATGTAACAATCTTTGTTACATCACGCAGTTTTAACAAGCATATCATCTGGACCTGGGAGTTTAACAATCATTCCAATAGTTTGCAAAGGTTTACAAGCAAAGACCGCCAGGCACTGAGGGTGAGGAAAGGGGAGAAGGCAACATACAGCACCCGACATCTGTTTGCAATAGTTTATAAATCATAGTGTACAAGCAAGAGTCCCAAGGGTCATAATGTACAAGCAAGGCACAAGGAGAGGAGCGAGCACAGCTTGCAGCTCAATCAGGTTGTGTTCAAAGCCCGACAAACTATGCTGGGTCTTCTGGTCCTGATGACCAGTTCAGATCAAAGCCAGCTGGAGATTGAATGGCTAAGCCAATATTTGAATCAAAGTTTCCCAAATTCAAGTTTAAAAGCTGCTGTTGCTACTTTCCCATAGCTGCATCCCTTCCTGCTCTGTTAATATCTGTAGCTGGGAAATCACATGAGATGGGATGACGATATGGTAACTCTCCATACCATTATTAATATCTGTAGATGGGAAATCACATGAGATGGGATGATGATATGGTAACTCTCCATACCATTATTGGCCCTTTGTGGTGTGAGCAACATTGATATGGAAAGTAGCTGCATTGCTAACCTATCCACATTACAACCATGCTGCTCTCTTAATGCAGAGAGAGTTAAAGGGTTTTGACACTAGATCAGGTATCCCCAAACTGCGGCCCTCCAGATGTTCCTGAACTACAACTTACAGCATACCCAGCCACAAAAAATTGTGTCTAGGGATGCTGGGAGTTGTAGTTCAGCAACATCTGGAGGGTCACAGTTTGGGGATGCCTGCTCTAGATAGAAAACAGAGTGTCCACCCCAAATACCGCAGGACTCTCACACTGATTAGTTCACCATATTAGCAGTGAGCATGACTCAGAAACTGTTAAAATGGTCTGGAATATTCTCAAATGCACTTTATTTATGCAGGACCAGCCGTGCTGTACACAGTATAAAAGACAGGATCTGCACACTATTTCCAATAGGGCAGATGCATCTAAGCTGTGCTCCCCAAGGCAGTGGCCTAATCTTTCTATATGGTGAAGCAAGCTTTGCTATAATATAGCCATCAGCTCTGTTGCTCAGTCTGCTGTACAACATTGGCATTTAAAAGTGTACAATTGACTGTGTTTGGGTATTGTTTTTTTTGAACCCACGAATAACATAATTAAAATTAAAATTACTTTGATTACAGTATGAAAGGAAGCTGGTCCCAAAGCATAGTACAGTGTGATACAATCCATCTGCTTACTGTTTTCTCAAATGTTGTAAATGAATACTAAATTATTTAATTTAGTTATTAAATCAAATAATTATTTAATTATTTTAATACTAAATAAATCTTTAATTATTAACTGATTTTAATGGTGTTTTAATGTAAACCGCCCTGAGCCTTTTGGAAGGGTGGTATAAAAGTTTTAATAAAATAATAATAATAATAATAATAATAATAATAATAATTAATAATTAATGTTGTAAATATTACTCTAAACAGCAGCTGGGAGGAAGAAGTGAGTAGGACCAGAACCACAGCATGCCAAGAAGAGGGTGTTTAATTGACGAAAATGCCTCTCTGAAGCTGCAGTTTGCTTCAGGAGAGAAACACCCATTGACTTCAATGGGAACTTTTCTTTGCAGGCTAATAGAAATGTGTGTTTGGGGGGGGATGTCTGCTCCCCTACACCACAACAAGCACCACCACCTCTGTTATCTAAATTTGAAAAACATACATGTGGGACCAAATCCACACTTAATGTGTGGTTTTGGTTCTGAGATCATCCATTGTCTAGGATTTTGTTTGTTTCCACTAAAAGGAGCTCCTGATGTATCTGATAGTGTCTTCCCCTTCCTTACTTGTGATTGTTTTTAAAAAATTAAAAAGCAGGCTCTTGTATCAATATTTCTTCTTCAGCAGCATTTTATAGTAAACACTGGGCTTTATCTTCTCTGTGTAGTAGATAAGGATCCAAAATGTAACACTTGAGCCCTCAAGTCTGGTATACTATCTGACAGTATCTGGAAAACTAAGAGCTGCCTTGTTATTGCCAGTACAGCAGCAGGCTCTGTTATGTACGTTCGCTTTCATGATACCATTTTGATTGCTATAAAATTGCTTTAAAATGGCACCGATTTATATTGTACCAGAAGAAGAAATGCTTCAAGAAAAGGAAATGTCGTCCATTAAAGTCTATTTCCTCTAACAGTTCAGCCATAAGAAAATACAATAGAAGAGCTTCAAATAAATCTGCTATACTGTAACATACAATAATTATGCTACACAATTGCCATTTTGTGAATTCTTGTTTAAAATCAAAATGTTTTTCTTAGCCTCAGTTTGTGAATTTGTCCTTGGTTTCAGACTATATTCCTTTTTACACAGCTTTCTAAGCAATAGCTCTGTGTACTCCTCAAGAATAACATATATTTTCAGGTTTCCCAACAGATGTTTAGTTGACACAGAAGTGGGAGCTTATATGGTCTGATTCACATTACCAAAGATTGGCCTGCTTGCTTGGCAAGTTTTCAGCCTGTGATGAAATGAGTAAATTTTTCTGCACACTGCTGTAGACCGAAAGAGAAATCAGACGGCTGCTTCATGATCAATCAGCTGTTGGCAGTTCATATAGTGAGGCCAAGGTGGGTGATTTTTAGACATGTGAACACATAGTTAAGCTTTTTGTCGTCCTGGGCAATGTATATTTTGAACCATAGGCAACAACTAGAGCCCAAATGGTTGCATTGGTTAGGTGCTGGACTTGAACTGGGATAACTGAGTTCAAATCCCCATGTGGTTGAATTTGGGTTAATCACTGACTTACCCTAGCGTACCTCACAGGGTTGCTGTGAAGATCAAAATGGGCTATTCATGCGGCCTGGGGTTCCTTGAAGAACATGTGAAACTGAAATGTGATAAATATGCTTTAAAAATCTACCCCTACAGATAGGAGATATTTTCATTTCATTTTGTTTAAAATGAAAGGCTCTCTGAGATTCTGCAGTCAATATCAAATTTTCAGTTTATATGTATTTGCATAGAATAGTCAGCAACACACACAGGCTTGAATATTGTAGCACACATATAATGCTGAGGACCTTCGGATTGGAGGTATACTCTCTCTCTCTCTCTCTCTCTCTCTCTCTCTCTCTCTCTCTCTCTGGAATAAAGATTAGGAAGATGTTTGGCCTATAGACTGAGAAACTAGAAGCTGTCTGTGGCCTAGAACCAAATAACATATGGCATTCTACATATCCAAGGGAGATTGGTCTTGTGTTTTTGAAACTGCAGCTCCCCATACTGTATGAGTAGTCTGAAAAGAGAGTTTCATTAGCACTTTGAAATATGTGTATGTGTGTGCATGTGTGTGTGTGTGTGTGCGTGCATGTGTCTGCTGTTAAAGCAGAGTGGGGAATCAAAACTTTCTCTGTATATGCTCAAGGACTTGGCATGCCTAAGATAGATCTTTGGATGTCATCCTATGTAAACTTTCCGCTTGACAAGAGAGAACACTATGTCACTCTGTACTCATGCTTTTTACTTACCAAATAAGCTGCTCATTTGGTTGTGGCCTTTCTCTCTAGTACCCCATGTCATCATTTACATTACAACAGTCTGTACCAAAACAAACAAACAAAAACAAAAATCAACTTTTGCAAAAGGTAGCTCCTGGAGTACACAAATAAAAAAATGCTATCCCTGTGTCAACCAGCCCTCAATCGTCTTGTCTCCCCTCTTCCAAATCTTCATAGGTAAAACATCTAACATGCTCATATTTTTGAATCTTTCCTTCTTTTTCTTTCCTTCTCTGTGCTTTCACACCATTATAGGTTTTCTCTAATCCCGTTCGTCCTTTCAGGTTGGGTATGATGAATATGCATGAAGGTGACAGACTCCTCCTCCAATCTGTGCTCTTCAGATGAATGAGCATGTGCAGATCATGGCAGAGCCTGCTTCTAAGATGCCCTCCATACGCATACATTATCTCCAGAATGAATGACTGAAAGGCCCTTTGCTAGTATCTGGATTCCAGAATCAGTAGACCTGTTAATGATGTACAGGCAATAGTGAAGGCTTCATAGCCTGCAGACACCCACAAGATGATTCCCTAGAGCCTCATCACTAAGCAGATGTCTGAAAGTGCTGCATTTTAATAATCAAGGAAAATGCTATATCTATTCATTTGGAGCAACATGATTATGCAGATTAATCTTTTTGGAGCAATTGAAGCACCTGTTATGTGACCTGCATCCATTTTCTCCCCTCCCAGTTATTTAGAACTTCATTATGTGCAGGTCACATCAACAGGGCTTTGATACAAACCTATGCATTGCATCTCCAGGAAGCTAGAGACTGATGATTCACTCATATCTTCTGAAAACATTTTCCTCTGTTTTATTTTCACATGTTAAAATGCTGTTTTTGGAACTAATTACTTGTAAGCAGTTACCATAATGTGATTACATTTCCCTATTAAATCTGTAACTGGGAGTTGAAATATTGGCAATGGCAACTCATTACACCTGCTTGGGAAATGAAACTGTGGTTTCTTCAGTTTATTTATATCTAAAGGGGAAAGGATGAATGAACATAGCCTGTAACAAAATGGCAGCTTGATCCATAAAGATCATAAAGGCCCACACCTTCTTGCATTACTTTCAGACATCATGAAGAGTGTGTAGGAAGGTCAGCCTAAGTAACCCTGCATGGCACCATCATGTACATGGTGTCCGCACATGTGTGGGCTCCATTTGCATGGTCAACATGGTAGTTTTTTTCAATTGCCAAACAGCATTTCAAGTCCCCACCCACCAATTGTGTGTGTGTGTGTGTGCATGTATGTGTATGTATGTGTGTATTTGCTATATATATTTGCTTATAAAATGAAAATACTGCTCAAATTTTCACCATCTTGTGCTGCATTTTTATTTGAATGAGCTGTTAGCATGTAAAAATGAACAAGAACAAAGTGACAGAAATATATTGCTTCAAAATAGTTACCACTGTCTTCAGTCTAGTTACCACAATGTTTTCTGCTGCAGCAAAATGATTTCATGGCTGTATGATTAAATTATCTCATAGATGTTTGAACTGTGAAAGGCATAAACAATTTACTGTGAGTGAAGAAAACACATTTTGGGCTGCATTTTTGTTCACAAGTAGGCATCAGCAGGAGGTTTATGGAGTTCAATAAAACCAAGGATAATTCTGTAGTGTCTTGCAAGGCAGAAAACAAGGGTGTCAAGGGTATTTCTAACTGTTGAACCATATTTATCAAAATTTCAATTCCTATGAAGCTTCCAGAACTCAAGATCAGCATCTGTGTCCCAGCGGCAGCCATTGCTTGCTAGGGCAGGGGAGGTGCTGATAAGGGCAGATTATGCCTATATCAGACAGTAACATCACCTCTGCTGCTACCTGGCATCTGCTACCTGGCCACCCCACCATATGCCCCACCCCTGTTGTTCAGCTAGCTAAGGTGATTGCATGATGGCTATTTGGTAAGTACTAGGGATGTGCATGAACTGACTTTTTAAATTCAATTTGAGCTCATTTTGAATCAGCCAGATTTGTTTCGAGCCAAATTCTGACACCCCTGAATCATCCCCCATTCGATTTAGATAAAATTAATCTAAATCCAAATCCAAATTGATTGGGGGGGGGTAATGGGTTCCAGGGGCAACAAAGTAGGTAGGTTGGTAGTGCCCAATGGGTGGCAGCTACCACCCAAATTCCAAAGAAATTGTCCAAAGGGGTGAGTTTTTACAAATTTTTGAATTTGCACTCCCCCCCCACATAGGGATTTCAGTGGCCCCATAACTCCATGTGGATGGCTCCAGGGTAGCCCAAAGCAGGCGTGTTTGATATCAAACCTCTTTGGTTCAAAGATTTGGGGTCAAGCTGTACCACCCCCAGTTCAGCTCGACCCTGGGCCAAATACCCCTCTCCCCATTTTGGGGGTTCGTCAAACAATTTTTTTGGGAAAAATTATTTTAACTAACCCTGCTCTGGGGGGTTTCTCCAAGGTGTGGTGGTGGTGGTGGGGTCTGTGTAGGTCCCCCCTCTTCCCGCCTGCCTTCCTTTTTGTAAAAATAGCCTGGTTCAGGTGTCCTCAGCCCTTTCTGTGCCTATTCCCCGGTGCAGTGTCCATTTTGGAGGCTGCCAGAGGATTCCAAAGATCATACACCACATCCACTGTGTCTCACCCTTCCCACCAACAGAAATGCAATTGATCTACACAACAAAGCAATGAAATGCACTGCCCCCGCCCTGCCCTCCACAAACACAAGATAGCAGCAGCTGCCAGCAACCAAGTGTGATAGCTCAGACTACAATATCAAATGCCCTTCCTCCCCCAAGCATTTCATCAACAAGCAACTTACACATCCCCACTACACAATACATATGCAAAGTTGAGACCTGTGTGTGCGCTGCTTTGACACCCAGCCTTAAGCAGATTAAGTTCAGATTCCTGGACACAACACAGGGCTGGCCAGGGGTGTAACTATAGGGGGGCAGGGGGCACGTGCCCCAGGCGCCACCCCAGCGGGTCATGTGGGGGGCACCAAAAAGAGGCTTCCCCCTGCACCCCCCTGGATCACCCGCCGAGTGTGGCGGCGGGCGGGCGGCAGCGTTGGCGATGGCCTGTAGCGGGCTGAGTGGCGGCGCGGCAGGTCGCCCGCGGCATTGGCGATGGCCTGTAGTGGCCCGAGCGCTGGCACGGCGGATCGCCCACCATGGACTACTGCAGAGCGGCACCGAGCCTGCCTGCTGGCCCGGCGCCACTTCCCAACTGTGTGGTTACCAAAATACAGGCACAGGCACAACAACCAGCCAGCATGGTGTAGTGGTTAGAGTGCTGGACTAGGACCGGGAAGACCCAAATTCAAATCCCCATTCAGCCATAATACTAGCTGGGTGACTCTGGTCCAGTCACTTCTCTCTCAGCCTAGCCTACTTCACAGGGTTGTTGTGAAAAAGAAACTTAAGTATGTAGTACACTACTCTGGGCTCCTTAGAGGAAGAGTGGGATAGAAATGTAACAACAACAACGAACCAAGGCATTTGACTTAATTACATACATATAAGGCTACTGATTAGTGATGGAGAAAAAAATAACATACTTGTGCATGCAGTACAAAAGGGTTAAGGTTTGGGTTATGTTTTGCTTCAGAATGTTATGTCCTTGGCATGACAGACAGGCTGGCACATGTGTGGGTACCAGTAGCAAGCTCATCAATGGCCACGACTGGGGTGGGGGGTTAGGGGTGTCTGTGTATATGTGCTGCTTCAGTCACAGTCCTTCCATGGTGGGGAAAATAGCAAAGCAACGTTGCATACAAACATTAAAGAAACAAGTGCAAAGCCATATTACACATTCAAACAAAGAAATCAGGTCATCATCATCATATACATCATATCATATTCATCATTTCAGTATCAATTAATGACATCAATTCATATCAGCACGCAAGTACTTCCCAGCAAATGGGCAGAGGGGGCTAGTGTTTGGGGGAGGAGTGTTCAGTTGAGTGTACCCTACACACCCAGTGCCAATGGGCTGTGGCGGGCATGCATTGCAGGGAAAAGAGGCTTGGAGGCTTTTGATTTGAGGTGTTTTTTTTTGGGGGGGGAGCAAATGGGCAGAGGGGACTACTGTTTTTTGGGGGGGTAGTTTTCAGCAGAATATGCCCCACACATCCAGTGCCAGTGGACTGTGGTGATGGACATGCACTGCAGGGAAAAAAGGCTTGGAGGCTGTGAAAGAAAACGTAGTCTTCACGCTGTATTTCTTATAATCCAAATATTGCTTTATTGATAAAGACAGTCTAAGGTGGAAATGGGTCAGAGGTGAGAGCCAGTGCAGGCTATGAACTTGAGCGGATTCAAAGGTCCCTTTTCAAGTTTAGAACGTGGTCTTATCTTGTTAAAAGAGGAAATTACACAAATGTTTCAAGTTATTTAAACGTTTCCATCAGTTAGCTGGACAATTTGCATGCATCTATTTAAAAAAGGAAGTTACAGTGACAAACCCATCTTTATCCTCCATGATCAGATTGCTGTAGACAGGGTTGTGCAAAGTATTAGCTGCTGTCATTGTCTGCTAAAGCATTATTCAAATCTCAAATAGACCTTTTCCCATAATCTATATCTTGGTTATTTTCTCCTTCCCAACTAAGCTGGTTGTCTTTTTCTTCTTGCAAAGTGTTTCTGCTCATATAGTTATAGCATCAAGCTAAAAAAATGGCTTCAGTTTGGTCAAGCAAGCAAAGCTATTTCCTACAGAGGCTTTTGTTTTTAAAAACTTACAAAAATTCTTTGGGTGGGAGGGGGCCTGGAAAAGAGGAAATTTAAAGAAAAACAACAAGGCTACCCTTCCCTTCCCTAATCACCTAGCTTCTCCCACAGAAGCCCTATTTAAACTTCTTTAAAACTAAATACAGCTTTTAAAAAAACACAGCTCTTAAAAAATAAGTGAAACCTCCCTCCCAGCTCAACCAGAAAAAAACACAATTAAAAATACACAATTGAAAATCAAAAATGACTTCATTTTGTGCCTGTATGTGTGTAGTATGTAGGGCTATTCTTACAGTCAATAGAAACCAGGCCAAGGGAGCCCAGCCCAGTTTCCATCGAACGTGAGAACCACCAGGCTCACGGGTGAGCCTGGTGGTTCAACGGTGACTAGCTAGCCTAAATAGCCCTCTCCCTAAACGAGGTTAAGGGAGCAAGTGCTCCATTAACCTTGTGTTTGTAATCATGTGTCAGCCACAGCTGCTTGCAGCCATGGCAGACACACTCAAGGTAGGGGGAAAGGGGAGGGGGGAAACCCAGTGTTGCACCACACATTCACATGATGCATTTCTAGGGCTCCGGGGGCCGAGGTGCTGCATGGCAGTGATCCCTTGACCCCTGGAGCTCCTGATTGAGCCACAGCTGGGTGCGGGAGCATAGGCGGAACTGGGGGGGGCAGGCAGGGCACATGCCCTAGGTGCCACTGAGGTGGGGGCGCCATGCCAGTTCCTGCCACCCCCCACACCATTTTCCACCTGCCCAGCCCCAGGGCCCCTCAGCCACTTGCCTCCAGCTCCGGCCTAGGATCGGTGAGGCCTAGGATTGGAGCAGCCTGCAAAATGCAGAGCTCTTCTCTCCCCACCTCTCAGCTGATCAGCGGGGCTTCCAGAGAGGCCTCCGAGTAGGTCTCCCTGAAGCCTGAACTTGGCAGGCCCCAGCAAGCCAGGAAGAAGGCTGGCAGAGCTCCCTGCAGCAGACCCTCCCTGCAGCAGACCAGACCATCCAGCACAGCTTTTGCCAGGTAGGCTGTGAATTCCATTTTGTGGTTACCCCCGTATATAGGGATCTGCTTGCCATAGGGCTTTGATATGGGTGGTGGGGCGAGACTGAGAAGTCTCTGAATATTTAATTTAAAACAGACTGAAAAATGTGCTGGCTTTAAAAACAAAAACTATCTAAGGCCTATAAGTGGCTTGTTTCATGTCAGAAAATTACAAAAACTTCTGGAACAAATATTTATTTATTTATTTATTCATTCATTCATTCATTTATAAATGCACTTATGTTCAAGTTGTTTTGCAATCCAGAAGGTTGGAGTGAGAACTGTGAAGCATGTGTTGTGCTTTTATTTTATTTTATTTTTCTTGTGTGTGAACTGCTCTCCAATAACTTGCAGGGACTTCAGGGTAAATCTGGCCAACATGTGAATGCAGCACCTCCATTCCAGAGGAGATGTGTCTTAAAGCGCTTTAAAAGCCTCGTGTGAAAAACCTCCTGGAATCAAACTTTACTGAATTTGTTCAGAATTCTGAGAAAACAAACATAGGCTCACCCTGCATGGTTGAAAGTCTCTTTTGCTAATCTGCAGCGAGGGGGCCATTTTAATAATTAGCGTTGCTAGTGTGTTCTAGGCATTAAAAGTAGCACAAATATATAGTACTCAATGTATATCACTATATACTGTGAAGTGTGCATGTGTGTATTCAGTGAAATGTATTTCCAGGCAGCATACTTATTTTGAAATATTAGACTTAAATCCTTGGGGGCCTGGGATGTGTGGAGGCCCTGGACTTTGAGGGGCTGGGGGCCCATTTTAAAATCTCATCTCGGCCCATTCCAACCTTGCTATACCCCTGGCGGTCACTACACATGGGTTTCTGCACAACACCTGCACAGAAGAAACTTCCATGTAGAAAATGTGTCTCTTGTAAATTGACCCTGAATTTTCCATCCATGACTGGGATATTTGAGAGTTAGAGT
Organism: Hemicordylus capensis; assembly: GCF_027244095.1. NCBI lineage: Eukaryota > Metazoa > Chordata > Lepidosauria > Squamata > Cordylidae > Hemicordylus > Hemicordylus capensis. Next base: position 123,935,831 of record NC_069659.1, read on the forward strand.
CAATAATAAAAGAACAGCACACTGCTTGTGACAGGAAGGGGCAAATTACAATGATTTCTTAGTCTGGCAGGGGCTGGTTTTGGCCCTGGCAGAACTTGGCTGTCTGCTCCTGCTGCAAATGCCTCTGTCTAGTTTGGCAAACTAATGTATCCTCCTCCCTCTTGGTGTCAAAGTAAGCACTGGTGTGGTGAATGCACATATACCCCATCATGAGCCAACAGTCATCATAAGACAAAGGCTGGCAGGAATCTTTCACTGGTTTATAGACACCCCACACACACACACACCACCACCTTCTTCTTCCCCTATTTTGATAGTGGCTATTTGCGCAGGTGATCCTCTAGGACAAAGTCATGTTTTTTAAAAAGAATGATATGAGACAGAGAAAATGACACTTGGAATCCTCGCATAACTCCTGACTGTTGTTCTAAGTCTTTTACAGAGATGGCTCATGTTTTCAGGTTTTGATCAACAACCATGTCTAGATGGTACAGTGTTCCTTTTAACAGGGATTTCCAGGTATTGTTGACTACAAGTCCCATCATTCCTGTTTGGACAGGGGCGCAATTTCAGTGCTTGCCCTGAAAGGGGATGGGGGCAAAAGCAGGATCGATCTTAAATGTTGAGAAGTAGCAGCAGAATCCAAGGAAGGCACTGGCAGGCAGTGGAACACAGGCAACAGCTCCTCTCTCTCTCTCTCTCTCTCTCTCTCTCTCTCTCTCTCTCTCTCTCTCTCTCTCTCTCTTTTCCCATGAGTCAAAATGGTGGCTGTAGCCCTCCTTAAGTACATTTGAAAATCCCTCCATCTGCTTCCCTCACCCTTGTCGCGTCTCCCTAGCCAATACTGACACAGTTATCCCTGGCAACACAAGATTTGCATGGAAACAAGCCAATCTGGAACCAAGGGGGATTTGCCAGCCAATCATTCACACTTGTAAGTCACCAATCTGAACCATGGAGGGCGAGATTTTCTTCTTCTTCATCATCATCATCATCATCATCATCATCATTATTATTATTTTGCAGAGAAACAAAATGGAGAGCAAGAAAGATTGACAGAATCTCCGAATCTCCAAATTGATTCGGGTCTGAATCCAGGTGACTCGATTTGGACCCAATTCTAGCCAATTGACGACAGGGGAGATTTGTTCTGTTGACAAATCACCCAGATCAGCTAGATTTGGGTACAAATCAATTTGTACCCAAATCGATTTGCAGATGCCTAGCAACCACTATCTCTACTACAAATACTTATGTGGTCATAATGTACTCATTGTGATCCCCCAAAGGGCTCACAATCTAAAAAGATACATAAAATAGGCATCAGCAACAGACACTGGAGGGATGCTATGCTGGGGTTGAACAGACCCCCCTCAAATGGCTGGCATGCAAGTGCACTGGCCAGGTGAGTGGCAGGGGCAGGCTGGCAGTGTGGAATGCTATCCAGTGGCAGGAAAGATTACCAGTTGTAAAGGGCATAATCTGCCTTCCTCACCACCACCACTTCTGCACTAGCAATCACTGGCCAGTACTGGTTTCACCCTTGGGTGACATCTAGTTGGTGGGTCCATAATGATTAGGAATACAAAGAGATTTTATTTTACAGCGTTTTGCTGTGATGATAAACATACACATTTTATTAATTTGCTGTCCGCCAACTTTAGCTAGCTTTTGTTCTTATTCTCAGGCTGATTCTGAATGAACTGACAAGGATATTGAGAACTGCTGCACTACCAAAAGTTATTACACTGCCTCTTTAAGAGCTGTATACATTGTGGCCACTGCTTCTATGGGCTGTAGGGAAGGCAAGAGCTTGCCTGCCTTCCCTGGCGGATGAGTGGGAGCTGTGCTTCCCTCTGCCGCATCATGCGCCCACATGAGCAGCAGCCCAGCAAAGGCAAGAGCTGGGAGCAGGAGTGCTATGAGTGCTATGGCTGCTCACATTAGAGCAGCTGCCACGCTCAGGTCCAGAAATGGTGGTAGGCCAGGGGGAAGCCTTTTAACCTGGTGGCGGTCATGCTCACAATTGCCCGCCGAGGTTACACTGGGTTAAAAAGTTGGGCTAGCAGGGGCAGAAGTGCCAGGATTGGGATCAATCCTTGTGCGCCACCAGGATTGCCCAACCCAGGCTGAGCAGCCCTAGCCCGGGTCGGCCTGCTTGTGTGAATAGCCTCATTGTCTTTTAGCAGAACAATGTTCATGGAGTACATCTCATTCCTCTACTGTTAGATATAAATGCCGCCTTTTTCTCTTTAAAAACAAACCCCAGGGTATATTGTGCCAGGGCTTCCTCAGTCTCTTTCTTTGGTTCTTTGCACGTGCAGTTTGAAATGAATGAAGGACAGGTAATACAATGTAAAGATGGGTTTCAAATTATTTGTAATGGACCAAAAAAGGACACACTTCTAAACACAGCTTCCCCAAGCCATGAAAAGCATTTTTGTTGGCAACTGATCATACTCCCTTCCAAAACAGAGCCCAAATGCTCATAAGGAGAAGGTGCTAATGGGACTGGAATGCATCCTTGTTGCCAAGGCAAGTGGATGATTGTTTGCCATGCTGCATTGCAACAATTCAGGTCCCATACTCATTGTGTCAGAAATGGGAGCAATGTGTCAGAAATGGGAACAGTCCTCAGCAAGAGGAATGCATACTCCACACATGAATACATTCAGAGTTATGGCAAGGAAGCTTTATGTACCCTCAATGACATCACATAGTCAAATCCGATACATTGTCTCATGAAGTCATCATAGCCACTAAATGATCCGTGATTAGCTGCAATCACTCAAAGACAGCTCATATCACACGAAGACAGATTAGACAGAAGGTAGAAAACAGTGGTCACTAGTGGAGCACCCATGATTAAGTGGTTTTTCAGGTGGGAAGTTACACTCCTGAAATCTCCTCTTTCCTTGCAAAAATCTTCAAAAGTGAACAATTGACACAGGTGATACGTAATATCTCACCTTCTGAAAAAGTGGACTTTTTGTCTTCTGCTTTTCCTTCTACTCACATTTCATATCACCAGATATTTACCTTTGTTGCTGAGATATGCAACCATAAATTGTAGGCTCAGATCCAGCTTCAGCTGTGGGCCAGCACAAGTCACATGTAATAACTGATGGCTCAACATAGGAATACACATCTTCACTTGCATCAAGAGACACATCCAGTCATAGGACTTGGATGACCATCATGATGCAGATCCCCAAAATGAATCCACATCCTCATCAGCAACATGGGCAGCTTCATACATGGGTGCATTTGGATGAAAGTATAGAAAGTTGAAGGAAAGAGAAGAGAATGGCCAGCAGCAAGATGGATGGACTCGATTACGACAGCAATGAATGCAACACTGAGAGTCCTTAAAGGCCAAGTTGAAGACAGATCATCCTGGAGAAAATCTATCCATGTGGTTGCTAAGAGTCGACACCGACTTGACGGCACTTAATCCATCAATAGAACCATACATAGATAAACATGAGGAAATTGGTCCACTATAGAAAAGAATATGGAATAGTTCCATGTTCAGGAGTTCAGCTTAAATGTGGGGAAGAATAGAAGTGCACTGTAACCTTACACTGAGCCATACCGCCTTAGTGTTCCAGGTATAAGGCTAGCTGGCGTGCTCCTGTTCCCCCTCTACCATAGAGTTCACCCCTGAACATTGGAACAGGACTTTCTCTCTCTTCCTAATTTATCTCATAGGCTTGTTGTAAGAATAAAGTGGGAAAGGTTGTGTACCATCCTAAACTACTTGGAGGAAAAGTGAGATAACTTATAATTAATACATTTTAATTGAAAGGTCTATCAGGTGAAAACAAGTAAGATTTTAGGATAGCTTCTAAAGTATTAACAACAACACTGTTCTTTTTAAAGAAAACAGAAATTTTGAAACTTCTTATTTTGTTTTGGCAACATATGTTTTTCATACTTCATGCTGCAGGACATCACAACATTGAGATCACCAACAGCTATCATCCTGTGTTGTATCCATTTACATGGGATGTTTTTTGTGAAATAAGAAGTGGATAAAGGCATAGCTCACTTTTAAAATTTCCTCATTGGTACATATAACCACAAGGTGAAAATATACAGAAGAAAAATAAAACTGCATTATGTTAAAAATTCAGAAAGCACATAGTGGATCAGATTGTAAAGGCACAAGTTGAGTAGTAAGTGCTGAAACCCATCCGTAGTCACAAATTAATGCTACTTGTTTTTTTTTATATTCAAGTTGTTTGTGTGCTGCTTCATAAATTACTTAATGAACATGAACTCTTGCTTTGAGATAATAAGAATACTTAGCAAGGATTGTTATGGCCAGCATTGTAGGGCTCCATTAATCAGCAAATTTCCCTGTCATGCAGGGCTGACTCACATAACCATTTTCTTATCGTGATGTAAGTGGATTTTTGTTTTGGGTTTTTGTGTGTGGTTTTTTGGCATTCATCACTGTTGAGATTCACATGGAACCCAGTCATGTGAAAGGACTCATCCTGTGACAAGCTGACTAAGCAACAAACTCCTGGCAAGGTTCAAAAACTGAGCTTTCTTCACAACATGGAAGGTTCACAACCAAATTCTAGCTCAATTTCAGCCACATGATAAAAGCTAAGGGTATTTCCTTTACAAAATAATGATGATGTTAATTGGACTAAGGAAATGGTATCATCCTAGTATACATACACTGAGCAATATATGTGCATGATGAAATATGAACACAATGGGTACAAATCCAGTTTGTGAAGCCTATCCTTGTAACAACAAATCATGAATGAGTTTATTTGATTTTTTTTAATGGAAACATATAATTCTACTGTTATTATTCATTGTACTCACATAGTAGATATAGAACAATGCAAGATGCAATCATATGAAATATAGCAACTGAAAGCTAGTGTTTTATTTTGAATGCTTTATCTTGATTTTCATCATGTTGGGGTACATTTACAAGGATTATAATTCACGGTTGTAAGGTGAATTGTTTACAAAGATTGTAATTCACAGTAAAAACTTATTGTTTTCACTGTTGGACCCATCTGCTTTTACAATAATGTAGTAGGGAAAATGGCTTGTGTGGGATGAAAACCAGCCCCCACTGAAGACTCTCTTGCTCTTTCCCCCCCACCCCCACCAAGCCTTTCTCCATGGGGAGCCACTTTAAATCTGCCTATTGAAATTAATGGAGACATAAAATCAAGTCATGTGGTGTTGACTTCATGTTTATAAATAGATACACTGAACCTACTTAGCACCAGATTTGACAGTGAGCCCTTTTGCATGATCCACGAGGAAGGGCTTGAAAAGGCAGGGGAGGAAGCCGCACAAAGCTTACCTAACCTACAGATGATCTTCATCGCTTTGCTGGGTGGGTGGATTTCCCATTCAGATGATTGCTGGCTGCTGTTGGCAGCAGGTAGGTTTGGTGTCCAGAAGGCCCACAGAACTCCCATAAAGAACCAGATGAGTGTGCAGTGCATTATGGGGATTCCTCTGACACCAGCTGGGAGCCCCACGGGGCTGGCAGTCAATTAAAAAAAAGAGTGCTTGCTCCCATAACCTCATTTTAAAGGTGGGATCTGGAGGTGCGTTTGCTGCCAGGAGCCGTGCAGCTCCCAGTGGTTCTGATGATCAGCCGGGTCCAGGCTTGGCTTTCCTAGCCTGGTTTTGGCAGATCGTCAGAACAGCCTCGATATATTAATAGCATAATTGAGTAGGGATGTGCAAAACGTTTCGGGCACAGAATGATCTGTGCCTGAAACAACCAATTTCGGGTGATTCGGAGCCGAACCAAATCACCCATGATGAGACCCGATAATTTTCAGACCCGAAACGAATCACCCCTGTTTCGGGTCCAAATTTTTCGGGTGTTTTGGGTCTCCTTTTTGTGCCCTAGAAAAGTGCCAGCCTTGTCTTCTTCTCCCCCCTCCGTTTTCAGTTTGACGTCTCTTTGAATTTCCCGCCTTTTTGCCTCCATTGATTTCAGTGCAGAAATTGCTTTCCTTTTACTTTAATTGAAAAGGTCCTGGGGCCAAAAGAGTGGGTTGTGGTGGTAGTGCCTAATGGGTGGAGGTTACCACCCCAATTACAGAGGGATTGGGCAAAGGGCTGATTTTTGGTGAATTTCTGAAGTTTTAGTGTCTTTGGGGCAGATAGGGGGCATAACGTGGGATCTGGGCCAAAAGAGTGGGGTGGGGTTTAGTGCCTAATGGGGGGAGGCTACTACCCCAATTGCAGAGTGATTGGGCAGAGGGCTGATTTTTGGTGAATTTCTGAAGTTTATGCGTCTTTAAGGTTTCCCCCATTAAGTATAATGGAGGGTGTATCGCTTCATGTCAGGGGGAAAGGTGTAGCCTAGAGCGGTGTGGGGTTGGTGGTAGTGCCGGGTAGGGGCAGGGAAGCTGCCTGAATTTTTTCAAAGGATTTGGGCAGAGGGATGATTTTTGGTTAATTGTTGAAGTTTACGCGTCTTTAAGGTTTTTCCTCATAAGTTATAATAGAATGGAGCTTTCAGCAGCCCCATAAGTGCACTTGGGGGGTGCTGGGGTGGCCCAGAGTGAATGGTGGTGTAGTGCACATAGGGTGCCAACCACCCCCATGGGTTTCTAACCCATGGCGTACAGGGTTCTGTTGTTTCTGAGGTATTCTGAGTGTGGATTCTATGATAGCAAATGAGATTTTCAATGACACACCATGAAGCCACTCTAATTTGCTACCATAGAATCTAAACCTTAAAGACATGAACTTCAACAATTAACCAAAAATCAGCGCTCTGCCCAAATCCTTTGAAAAAATTCAGGTAGATTCCTTGCCCCTACCCGGCACTACCACCAACCCCACACTGCTCTAGGCCACCCCTTTCCCCCCGACGTGAAGCGATACACCCCCCATTCTACCTAATGGGGGAAAACCTTAAAAATGCGTAAACTTCAGAAATTCACCAAAAATCAGCCCTCTGCCCAATCACTCTGCAATTGGGGTGGTAGCCTCCACCCATTAGGCACTACCACCCCACCCCACTCTTCTGGCCCAGATCCAACTTTCTGCCCCCGATCTGCCCCAAGGACACCAAAACAAAAAATCACCAAAAATCAGCCCTTTGCCCAATCCCCCTGAAATTTGGGTGGTAGCCTCCACCCATTGGGCTCTACCACCCCACCCCACTCTTTTGGACCCAGGACCCATTTTTCTTACCCAAATTGATTCGGATTTGGATTCGGATTCGGGTAAATCCGAATCCGAACCGAATCGGGGGTGATTCAGGTGAGCAAAATTTGGGCACAGAACAGAACAGGGGTGTTTCAGTTCGGGTCCAAACCAAAACACCGAAAATACCAAATTGCCCACCCCTATAATTGAGGCCTGATTATTTGGTTGTTTTAAAATGTAAAATAAATGTAAGTAAGAACCTTGCAAGGCCCTGATCTCGATTAGAGCTGTGAGAGGGGGAGGACTTTAACGCTTTCCTCATACCATCATTCCAATCAAGCACCAATGGGAGCTTCTCTCCCATGACAAATGGAGGACCCATTTCTCATTGGGACCACAGCAGATGCCAAGGGTTAAAGTCCCCCCACTGCCATGGCCCAGTCCTGATCAGGATCCTGCAAGGCTGCTCAAGATCTTGGTAAGTGACTATTGTCGTTCTCCCCCCTCTGAATCTGCATCAGCCAGCCAAGTCAGCTGTAAACATGATTCAATTCAACACACTTGTCTTTGTTGCCTTGTGAAGATTAGCTTGCTCTTTTTCTTTAGAGCAGAACTCAACAGTGTGTTTTTGAAATTCACTTATCCCCTACTTTAAAACTCTTTTTCTGTTACAGCAGAGGAAAAGTTTCAGTATTTCATCCTCCTAACTTGAACTCCACACCTAAGCATGAAGCAGTTTTTAAAAAGGCTAGACCTTACTTCAGCAAATATAAAAGCCTACTTATCATTTCATGCATAATTATTTACCTGCTGGTTTGCTGATATGAAGCTAATCACATAGAAAAATTAGCTACAGCTTTTTCCAAGGAATTATATCAATTTGTAGTATTGTTTGACAAGATTTTTTTAAAAAAATGAGTACCTTAAATTCCAGTTTTTAGGTAGTTGGTGTTAAGGGGGGGGAATGAAGTTCTATAGGGAAAATTAACTTACTTTCAGCTTATGTTTACAGAATTGGAAACATCTCACATTGTGTGCATGATAAGTCAGGAGGAAGATAATTAAAGGTAGATATGTGTTCAGATATGATGTGATTAAAATTATGAAATACTAGGATTGAAAAAGTTAGCAGCTGACATTTTGCACAGTGGAACATTGGCATTAAGGACTCACTAGTATACTGCGTGGGAGATGGCAATGGTAAACCCCTCCTGTAGCCTACCAAAGACAACCACAGGACTCTGTGGTCGCCAGTAGTCGACATTGACTCAATGGCACACATTACCTTTAGGGCTGCTGTACAATGTGAAAGGCAGCCCTGATGTGTGACAGAGCAGCTGCTTCCAGGCAGCCAGGCAGTGCTACTCACATTGGATACATGTCATTCTGCAGCTGTCCTGCTGCACAACTCCTTACATATTGCACAGCATCCCTGGTGGGTCCCTAACACTGACATTCCATTATATGGAATGTCATCCAATATCCATTACACCACCAGTGCATGAAGACTAAAGAAGATATTGAGGCGAGTCTCACGATCAGTGAGACTTGCCGGGAATGGGTTTGCGGGGAGAGCAGGCTTAGCCCGCTCTCCCCGCAGACGAGCAGGAAAACAGCCATGGGCAGCCAGATCGGCCACCCACACGACCGCCGGCTCCATGATGGAGCCGGCGGGGGCTGCGAGGATCAGCAGCCACACGGCCCCCGAGTGTGTGGGGCATCCTCGAAAGACCCCCAGGGTCAGGAAGCTTATTTCAGCCTCCTGGCGGGGGTCTCCTCATGTGTTGCCGTGGCACGGAGCCGCGCCACAGCAATACACAATCCAAAAGATGGGGTTACCAGAGCGCTCGCTCCGCTAACCTTGGCTAAGGGGAGGGGGAATATGGAGGGTTTGCTGCCAGGAGCCACACGGCTCCATGGCAGCAGACTATCAGCAAAAAGTGGGCTAGGCTCCCCTAGCCCACTTTTTGCTGATCGTAAAATCTCCTCATTTAGTTAAAGATATCTCATTGGATTAAGGTGAAGAAGCTGTGTTCTTTGCTAAAATGTAGGTTGATCCAAAATGCCTCCCCCATTATCTCTGCCACATTTTCAGGTGGTAAAAATGGGAGGGTCAATTTGGTGACATGTGGGGTTTCAGAAATTCTAAGAAATTCTTGGCTGTAAAACAGCCCAAATTTTACTCCAGAATCTCCCCAGAATGACACTATTTCATGATGTAGTATCATTCATGGATTCTGAGAAGAAAGAAGTGTGTGGCAACCAATGGAATCTAGTTGCCGCTGCCCCCAGAGATGGTGTGTGTGTGTGTGTTGTAGGGGGACAGTTGTTTGCCATCAACCAGCAGTAAGCTGTGCCTTAAATTTCCCAAGAATTGCTCTGGTCTCTCCACAAAACTGCATCTGACTTTGGCCTTACTGCAAGTTGCTAGCTACCCCAAATTCAAGGTCAAAATTATTCATGGAAATTTTTCAGCTCAGCTACAAAGTGAATATAAAATACACACGCATATTATTTTTGATAGACTCCAATCCATCAGAGGGAGCTGCAGGAAATATCTTGCATACTTTGTGAATCACTGCATTAGCTGTTTGGTTTTTCCTCTTGCAGCTGCTGCTTTTCTCTTCTCTGCTTTCTCTCCTTGGCAAGCAAGAATAGCCACTACGAGAAAGGAAAAAGGAATGTGGCTGTGCAGCAGTGTTCTTTCCTGCAAAGAAAAGTCTAAGATCATTTCTGCTGGAAATACCAAGCATGTATTTCTGCTAAGCCCATTGAATCCTGTACTGACCATTAGAACTGGAAGTCACTGAAAAGCATCTTCTAAACAGTTCATTGTGTGAACCAGTTCTTAACTTATTCATCAGCTCAAGAAGTCTTAGAGGAAACTGATTATCTAGACCTATTTCAAACTGGCTTTTGAATGGGCTATGAGGTTGAGATTACCTTGATCAGCATGATGGATGATCTCCAATTAGGTATTGACAGAGGGAGTGTGACTCTGCTGATCCTTTTGGATCTCTCAGTGGCTTTCAATACCATTGACCATGGTATCCTTCCGGGTCACCTGAGGGAAGTGAGATTAGATGGTGGTTCCGTTCCTACCTCTCTGGTAGATTACAGATGGTGCCACTTGGAGACTGTTGCTCTGCAAAGCAACAGCTACTGTATCAAGTACCACAAGGCTCCATACCGTCTCCAATGCTCTTTAACATCTACATGAAACCACTGGGAAGGATCACCAGGAGATATAGTGCAGGGTCTTATCAATATGCTAATGACACCCAAATCCCTATCAAATTCATCAGAAAATGGCATAGCTTCCCTAAATGCCTGCCTGGAGGCAGTAATGGGCTGGATGAGGGATAACAAACTGAAGTTGAATCTAAATAAGATGGGGGTACTGATTGTGGGGGTTTGGAATCTGAGAGATGGTTTCGATCTGCCTGTTCTTGGTTGGGTTACGTAACCCCTGAAAGATCTGTTATGTAGCTTCTGCTCTCTGTGGTTTCTCAGGTTGAGGCAGTGGCCAGTAGCACCCCCCCCCCCAGATGATCCATTAGCTATATACATTTCTGGAGGTAAATGACCTTAAAACAGTAGTACATATGCTGGCAACCTCCAGGCTTGACTAATGAAATGCTCTCTACTATATGGGACTGCCTTTCTACATAGTCCAGAAACGACAACTGGTACAGAATGCAGCAGCCAGGTTGGTCTCAGGACAACCTGAAGGAACCATATAAAATTGCACTGGCTGCCTATGTGTTTCCAAGCGAAATACAAAGTGCTGGTCATTACTTATAAAGCCCTGAATGGCTTAGGTCCAGGATACTTAAGATAGCACCTCCTTTGTCATGAACCCTGCCAGTGCCACCTATTAAAGTCATCTGGGGAGGTCTGGTTACAGTTGCCGCCGGCTCATCTGGTGGCGACTCCAGGGTCAGATCTTCTCTGTGGAATGCACTCCCTGTCAAAATAAGAGCTTCTACATCTCCAATTGCTTTTTAAAATACTCTTAAGATGTACTTGTTTTCTCGGGCTTTTAATTAAAACTAATTTAAAACTGTTTAATTGTTTTACTCTCTGAAATTGTTTTAATTGTTTTACTCTGTGAATTGTTTGTAATTTTTTTTATTCTGTGAAAGTGTTTTAATTGTTGTAACTTGGATTATGTGTTTTATATATATATATATATATATATATATATATATATATATATATATATATATATATATAAATAATTCCCCCCCCCAAGCGGTATATAAATATGAATGAATGAATGCATGCATGACTAATCACAATAGTTTCTTCTTTTTCAGCCTTTTTGGAAAGATTTAGATACCACTGTGCAGTTCTAAGGAAATGGTTAATTAATCACTTGTTGCTTCCCCACAGATAGTGGGTCAAGTATGCAAGTCAGCACTGTAAGTCAGTGGGTAGTAACTGTTATTTTACATGCAACACCTTCTTATTCATGAGTTAATCTGGACTGAGACTATAAATTTACTTTGTTTGATTGATCCCATAGGCTCAGAGTGGGTTACAACATTTCCCCCCCTGAACGTAGTAGAACTCTCTCCCAAACTGCAGAACTTAAAGAAGCTATTCCCATGAGCAGCGAAAACAAGGGTAGGGAAGCCCAGCCCAGTTCTCGCTGCATGTGAGAACCACCAGGAACGGCATGGCTCCCAGCGGCAGCGTAGCAGCAAGCTGTCTAAAGTAGCCCACCGTTTAACCTGGATTTATGGTGCGAGTGGGCCCCCAAACCAGGCTAACTGAGGCTTGCAGCCTCAGCAGACACACTCAGGGGAGGGGGGCTTCCAGCAATACAGTGTGGCGTTGCACGTTGCATTATTGGCATTTCGGGGGCTTCCCTGTGCCCGACCCCAGAGAGCTGCTGCTCATGTGGGTGGGCGATCTGCCCATCCAGGGAAAGGTGAGAGATTGTCTGCGGGGAGGGTTGTGAAAATCCTGTCTCCCCACAGACCTCCTTCTGGCACTTCACATTGCTTGTGTGAAGTGCCTCATATTGTTTCAGGACATCTTGGTATACCCAAAGGAGTGTAATTCTGTTGCTGGGTCTTGATGGAGGGGAGAGGCCAAATAGAAGTTGAGCAAATCAGGCTGATGCTAGGAGGCTAGTGTTCTTGCTTTTCTCTACTCTGCAAGATTTCATACTTTGCATATGTTAATTTACTGAGAAAAACTGGTGCTGAATACATTTTTGTAGTTTTTGTTGCAATTTCAGTGCTGGACGACATGGGTTTTACTAATTAATTTAATTGGCACAGTGTACCAAACCTGAGAATGCACAGATTCATTGCTCATTTATCCTTTAAATTAATTTATCAAAAAAATGCTTTTGTTTCTTAAAAGTTCATCTGCATATTTCATGCTAAATTGGAATGACAATACAATGCTTAGCCACTACAAGGAATGCAACAATGATTATAATTTTGAAATTAAAACACCATAGCCATTGGCAAAGATCTCAGTTTTGTATTTATACACTGCGAGTACTTTCCTGCTTCCTATTAGACTCCACTACATTCAAGAAGTACATTTTTGCACTAATTCCTTAAAACAAAATAGAACAAAAGCATTCACCATTCATTGTCATTCTACTTTCTGACTTCTTTTTATCTGTTAATGTAGCATCACGAATAGTAACAATAGGCACAACCTAGCCAATTTACTTTAATTATCATTCCTTTCAATGAGAGAAATATGATCATGTGCTTAAGTCTCTCTTAGAACAAACAGAATTAAAAAGTACCTAATTTGGGGTGGATCATCCTCAGTATTCATATTTTTGGAATAATTATTGAGCCTTTGCAAAAAGACTCAATGACAGTTTTTGCATGTATTATGTAGCACAGTAGTATTGAAATCTATCTTGATTATCAGCTTGATTCCTTCCACTACCTATGGCTCAAAGACTTTCATCCACATTTCTTCTTGTAATGAAGCTCAAATCCTTGTAATAGAAAAATTCACATATTTATTCTCTGCTTGCCCCTACCTCCCAATATTACCTCCTTTATCCCTACCTCCTATTGCTTTGCTTTTCCTGTTGTTTACCATAGCCCTGTTCTTATGGCCAGTGAGCATGTGTAGCACGCCTGAACTGGGTCCAGAAATCCCACCCCTGGCACATCAATCCTCCCGGCTGGGCTCTTCACACTTAGGATGTTTGTCTAAAATGGTGAATGCCCTAAGCATGATCACTGGCATTTCTGTGATCGGCAGGCTGGAAGACCCCCAGTCAGTTGATCATGGATATGCCAGAGATCAAACTTAGGACATTTCCCTCTTCAGACAAATGTCTTAAGCATGAAGAGCCCAGATGGGAGGATGCACCAGTGATGTGATGAGGGTGGGTGGGTGGGATTTCTGAACCTGCTTTGGGTGTGCTATGCATAGCCACACGTTTGAAGCCTGAACAAGGCCATTGTGTTGATATCTATATTGTAAACCCCTACCCTCTCATTTTTTTGGTAAAGAATAATGTACATGGATGGAACTATATACACCATAATAATAGTAATAAAGAGTAACTTAGAACTACAGAACAACCTTCCATTGCACATCTCCTCGTACCACACTCTAAATCAATTTGTGTCTACCTGATGCTGTCATTCTGTTCAAGCTGTCAACACATAATATCCCTTGCCATAAAATATTATCTCTATAATATAATGTCATTCACAGTAGTAGATGCATGGTAGCCAGTGAAAAACAAACCCTTTAGAAACTCAAACTGTATCTCAGCAGTCAGCATTCTGTGCAGCACGACCCTGAGAGTTCCCATCCTCCCTGTTGCATTGCTTTTGCAAGTGAGATGTACTGCTACTTCAGAGCATTGTGCAACCACATAGTGCAATGCTTCTTCCCTTACTCCCAATGGAAGAAGCATCACATCATGTGATCGCACAATGCTTTGAATGAGCAAAACACCCCAACTACACAAGCAACATGGGCATGTGCTTTAATTCTGTACAGGAGTGTCATGAGAGCTCTCTGCAGCAGCATCACACTGTGCTATAGGGGTGTGCAAAGCCAGTTTAATTTGAATCAGGTTGCAGGTTCCAATTGAACTGGCCTAGTTCATCTGGTTCATATTCGAACTGGACCAGCCCCCAAAAGAGGAAGCCGGTTGGGGTTCGAACTGAGCTGAGCATGGTTTGAATCAAACTGGTTTGAACCAATTCGAGAGTTTGAACATGTCAACTGCCATTACTGAGCTGTTTACAAAATCCCAGCTCTCTTGATTGGCTTTTGGCCACTGCCTTCCAATTGGTTAGTAGTCTCCTTTGCTCTGGAGGCTTGTTGTGATTCAAATATTTCTGTTGCCGGGCAACTCTGTCCCCAATGGGGAGGGCAGAGTTGTCCAGGGACGGGGACAAGGGATGAAGACAAGGGACGGGGATCAAAAGAAGGGAGTCTGAAAAGTATTTAAAGCCAGGTACTGCCTGCTGGGCTTTAATCTGCTGCTTTTCAAGAACAGCTGTCTGTGCTCTAGGAGCTGCTGGATTTTGGAGAGGTGTTGTGTCTGCATTGCTCTGTTGCTGTGTGCCCCCCTTGCCCCCACCAATCCCTGATTCTCTGATCTGCTCCCTGACTGCTTCGTTGGACCTCTGCCTGCCTGCTTGGACCCCCACCTGGACTGGTGCCCTTGGGCCAGCACCCATCAGAGGCTGTGGTGGAGCATAGGTGGGTTTTTGGTTTTTGTTTTTGCTTTTGGTCTTGATGCTGGCTTTGGATTCTGTTGGCACCCCCAGGCTTGTGATGATGGACTAGTGCCCCAGGGCCAGCAACCATTGGAGGCTGTGGTGCAGCATAGGTGGGGTTTTTTCTTTTGCTTCCTAGCTTTCAGTTGTGTTGGTTTCTTTGGTTGTTCGTTGGTTGCTTTGTTGTTGTTTGCTCCTGAAGCACAGCCAAACAAACATGCATGCACACAGGCACACATGCATTGGCACATGATGACTCTAGACTGGTTCCATGGCATGTGTCAGCCTGCAGGCTGTCAGCCAGGGCCCAGCCCTACCTGAGGCCAACTTACTGCACACACACAAAGAAGAAAGACTTCTCATGTGGTTTTCTTTTTTCAATCTCAGCATGCGCGCGCGCACACACACACACACACACACACACACACACACTTTAATTCTGCTTGCTCTTGCTGGATCTTGTATGGAAAAAGGCACAAGAACTTAGTTGCCTTGCCAGGCTTGCCTTGTCTTCCTTCCTGAGACTTGAGGTTCTGTCTGGTGTTGTGGCGACTTCTCTGTCTGCTGTTGATTTTCAATGTGAGGTTTGCTCTATGACATGTGTCTGTCCTTGCAGTAGCACAGCGTGCTATGGTGGTCTGACTTTGTGCATTCTGAATTGTAGATGATGTACCACTCAACCTGTTTGGGAATTAGAACTGGCGCATTATTCCCTATGGGTCGTGCCCATGGACACCAAGACGGGTTGAGTTGTAAGTCATGATCGGTGCTACCTACCACCCAACCCACAAAGCAATTGGTCAATTAGGCTATTGTAATGATTTTTTATTTTTTTTTAAATCAGGGTCAATAGGTCAAGGGTTGACCTACTGATGACCCTGAAAGAATTTAAGATCATTAACAATAGCCTGATTTTTCTATTGCTTTGTGGGTTAGGTGGTAGGTAGCACCCATCCTAACTAACCATCCAACCCATTTTGGTATCCCTAGGCACTACCCATAGGGTATAATGGGCCAGTTCAAATTTCCATTATTCCCTATGGCAGAACCAATTTGAACTGGTGCAACTGCAGTTCAAATTCAAGCTGAACTAGTGGCTGGTTTGATAGGACCGGTACTCAAACTGAGGGTAGCGGTTTGTGTCTAGTTCAAACTTGAACCGAATTGCAAAAACCAGTTTTGTGCACACCTCTACTGTGCTGAATACCAGCCTGTGAGGGTTGGGTTGGGTTGGGTTTGGGGTGTGTGTGTGTTGTCATCTTCAGCCACACTGTAAGTCAGCAGGCACTCATTGTTTAATGGGAATCCAATGTATACACCAATTCTACCACTACACTTTGATTTCTAAAAAGAAATCAAACACAAATAGAAGATGAAGATGTCAAACACAAAGACACAAGAATAATTTTCTGCTCAATTTTGCCCAGTTGCCCAATTGTAAAAAAATTAGAAGGGGGAAAAGTAAGACCTCCAGCTTTTTACAAGGAGGTAAGGGAAAAACAAGCACTATTTTGAAACACTGACACATAAAATGAGTTTTGAATCTAAACATTGGAAGAAGTTTTATTTTATTTGTACTGCTGCTCACAGATGGTATTTGTGGAGTAATGAGATATGGGTTGTCCCAACTGAACAGCAATGATGAGAGGATGGAGGTCTGTTGTGTACACAGCAGAGGTGGAGACTGGGCAGAGCAGAATGGGGGCAGGCTGGGTAGACAATGTAGCCATCACTGCCATGCTTAGGTATGTAAGAGGGTTTCCTTCAAAGCTATTGGATGAAAGGGAGGTTGGATATCAGTTCAAACTATATGAGCAGCACATCTTTTGGTCTGCAGGGTGACACTCAGAGGATTCATCCATAAGAAAAACATTAGGAGACATGTGAAAAATATAGAATGCCATTTTATTTCCAACAGCAATTATAGCTTTGAAATTGTATCAACCCTTGTTACTGTGTCTGTAAATGTCCATATAGAAGGAGAAGAGGGAAACGATAAATATCATATAAAGGTACATGATTCACTTGATCTGAATATGTTACATTCTTGCTGAATGTACATGGAGTGTAACCAAGATTTCATGAGCTAAAATCTAATGCACAGGAAGCACTGGCTTTGCAATATTACTTATTCAGCAAAATTATTCTTCCACATTTATTTGTACAATAAATAAACATTGTTTTGTTTTGCATTTTATTAGATAATGTTTGCAACAATAGATACTAATTTTGTCTCTTACCATAAAATGTTCATTTCAGCATTTCTGGAACAAACCTACCCTTTACAATGCCACAGAGAAAAGTAATTAATTTTTTATGGAAAACAAATCTTCTGACTAGAAATACATGCTAGTTGAAAAACAGAGAAATAATGACTTGATTAGCCATTTGTTTGGTTAGGTTCATAAAAACAAAAGCTAACTATGCATTTTCTGTGTAAGTGGATTATTCACAAAGACAGGAACATAACATGTATCTGAGCTACTGGTTTAAAGGATTCTTATTATAAACATGGCACTCTGGCCTCTTCCTGCCTTTCCCTTAGCAAAAGAACTTCTTCCCAGAGTCTCCTTCAGTAACAAAGGGGACTCTGAGAGGAAGGAAAATTCATCCAAGGAAAGGCGTGAGGATGGTGTCATCACCAGAAACTCATAGGAATCTAAGAAGCTCTCTTGTACTGAGTCAGACCACTGGTCCATCTAGCTTAGTATTGTCTCCAGTAGCTGATGTATCCGGTGCATCGTTCCACATGTGTTGTAATAGACAATGTGTGTAGCTGTGCAAGAGTGCTCTTGTGCAATCACAAAAATTGCACAACACAGTTGCAGAATGGTACAACCATTGGAAGTAATGACCATATCATTGCACAATGATATTGGCGCATTCTGCACAAGAATGCTCCTGGGCAACTGTGTGTACGTTCCATTACAACAGATGAGGAACATTGCATGGTATGTAGGGAACTGACTGGCAGTGGCTCTCTTAAGGTTTCAGGCAGGAGTCTTTCTCAGTGCTAACTGGAGATGCTGGGGATTGAACCTGGGATCTTCTACATGCAAAACGGAAGTTCTACCACTGAGGTACAGCCCTATTCTCAAGTGTCATTCTAAGTTGTCATGTCTCTGTTAGAGTTTGTTGATTTTTACCCACAATAGGTAAAACAGCAGAGCACTAAGGAATGAGCACACACTCCAGTTACAGAGGAGGTAGCAGAGGATGGTTTGGATATTACAGCTATTTAGAGAAAACACATGGAGATCCTTGTATGACTAAACACTAAATACTGATTGGTTAAATACACTTAGATAGGAAAGACCTATATCTAATCGAAAGGACTACATAGTGGATAGGTAAGGAGAGAGAGAGATATGTTTCCATCTGCTCTCTAGGAGGAAAGGAAGGATTGTGACTCAGCACAGGAAGTGCTGCAGAGTCAGTTCAGGGGTCGTAGAGTAGGGACAAATAGTGAGACCCTTACTCACTGTCTCTACTCCCAATGCCCCTAGTGGTCATTAGGATAATTGGTGCAAAAGGTTGATGCACTGGAAGTTCCTCTCCAACAGTTTCACCCTCCTGCCATCCTTTGTGACACATAGGGTGAATAAAGCAGTGGAGGTACCTCCTCAACCTACCAAACTCTGAGCATGAGGAGCTGCTGCCTTTGCTGTGCCCACAAAGCCTGGAGCGGGAGGGAGCACCTGCCTGGCTGGCCCAACAGCTGCTACCACCTGCACATCCTCCTCCATTTTCAATTCAGGTAAGCGAAGGTGGAGTGCTATGGGGGGTATGAAGGATGGCATAATGCAGTAGACGCCCACTAAAGGGCTTTGCCACAAGTCCCCAGTAACTTGGCACCCTCTCAGCTAACTGGCTTTTCATCTTCAAACCCTATCATAGCATCACCATTGCAAGCACAGTAATTCTAAGCAAACAAGTCCATGACTTCTTTGCAGTGATAGCTTTGAGTGTGCGAGTAATCCTCCATCTTATGTAGATTGATTCTTTCTGATTACTTTTCTTGGAGTTGATAAGAATTCTGTGCAACTCATCTTTTATTGTTCCTTTAGGGGATAACTAAGATTAGATTTGGCTACCATGGTAACCTTTTAAAAAAAATAATAGTGTCCCATTTTCCTCTGTTACACTAAATTTGATTACTGAGGAGGTGGGGAGGAAGAAGAGAAAAGTCATTGCCTTTAGAATCAAAGTGCAGTTTGTAATAAAAGGAAGGTTAAACTGAATAATGGATTATTCTTACTCAATAATACACTCGTTCATGCAAACGTTCACTCAGGCAAAACTCAAAATTAGAGGTTAAAACAGAATACTTCTAAAAGATATGTGACATTGCAGCAGCAATGATGCCAACCTTTAAACATAACAGGGCCAGGTTACAATGATTCTTTTTTTAAAAAGAGGAAGAAGAGAAAGAGAAATAACTTGAGTTAAGACTGATCAATACTGGAAGGGAAGAAAACAACCTTTTTTCTTTAAACAGTAGTTTCATGATGATCTGTTCAAACATTTCTCTCAGGCAGATCACAGGAAGGCATAGTATTACCTCCTCCTCACTCCGTGATGTTCCTCCACTAGCTTACTGCATAAATCAATACTTTTACCACAGCAATAGGTACATAAAAGCATACAAAGTAGAGTGAAACCCTCAAATGTTTCTGGGTCACCTTTGTGAAGAAGACATGCAATTACAGCTCTCTTCTTTAACCAACATAAGGGTCAACATTGATGGGATGCCATGCCACAAGGCTAACTACTGAGAGAAATAAAATAAGACAGAACTGAGAGCAGCTGAATCAAATTTAATCTACAGAGTAGAGTATTTCTTTGCGAATGTGATAATGACCCAGATATTACTACTGACTAGCCATTTAGAAGTAGAGAGCAGGCCTCTGCAGGTTCAGAAAATTTGGATGAAGATTTGGATTCAACCCGATTCAAAAACAAAACAAAAAAGAAATCTGAAGCCCCTCCTGCATCTGAAGCCCCTCCTTGGACCATCATTCCATCCCCATGTGGAAAATGGACATTCTTTTGCTTTTTTTTGGTTAATTTTTTCCTTCCCTGTTGCAAGAATAGGCAGACCTTTTAAAAGGGTTAAAAGTAGGGGTGTGCACAAATTGATTTTTTAAAAAATTTGTACCCAAATTGAATCACCCCTGATTTGTTTTGGGTCCAAATCTTCTCCCCTGAATCACTCCAGATTTGATTTGTACCCAAATTTTCTGAATCTGAATCGATTTGGATTTTTAAAAGGGTCCTGGGGTCAAAAGAGTGGGGTGGGTGGTAGCGCCCAATGGGTGGAAGCTACCACCCAGATTTCAAAGAGATTGGGCAAAGGAGTGATTTTTAAAGAATTTTTGAAGTTGGCATAGGATATGCATCAAACATGGAAATTTGATTTACTTCTCATAAATCAATGCAAAACTGTAAGGAGCCATCAGATTTAGGGACTAATACAATTGGGTCCCTCCATGAGCTTTTAGACAATTTGTTCATTCCCAGTACTAACATCTTCACCACTTCATCCTCTACAGCCTTCCGTGTCTTTGAGGAATGGGCCTCTAGGCCATCCTCACCAACTTACCTGG
This sequence comes from Hemicordylus capensis, assembly GCF_027244095.1. NCBI lineage: Eukaryota > Metazoa > Chordata > Lepidosauria > Squamata > Cordylidae > Hemicordylus > Hemicordylus capensis. The sequence goes on from NC_069659.1 coordinate 123,956,322, forward strand.
GACCGTTTCTATCACATGACGAACAGTTTCCTGTTTCTGCGGCATGGGCTCCAGCTGCCATCATGCAGTAGCGACTCTCCCCCCAGCTGCCGCAGTGTGATGGCAGCAAGCAATGGCCTCCGTGAATAAGCAGCAGCCATTTGTGTGGTCAGCAAACATGCTGATCATGCAAATGGCTGATGTGCATGTGTGCAGGCCGTGTGTGTCACCATCAAGTGAGGGCAGCTGGGGGGAGTGCCACCATCCCGCAATGGCAGCTGGGGGGAACGCCACCAAAACAGGAAGCTGAGGCGAGTGGTGGAGGAACAGGTATGGACCTACTCTCCTCTCTTTTAAAGGTGACCAGGTTGTGCTGTGAATCACTGATCGAATCACGATTTGTGCACATCCCTAATTTCAGATAAAATATGAATTTTTGAATAAGAATTTGCAGAGGCTTAGTAGAGAGTAGGGGTGCACACAAAACTGGTTTGCCTGGTTCAGTTAGAGTCCAGACCAGACTTGAAATGGACTGGCATGTTCAGTTTGGACACCCCAAACAAGGACCACTGTTCAGCTCAAGTTCGACCCAGGCACACAAATGGCCAGTGCACATGCAGAGGGCCAGGAAGGCCCTTAAATGGGCCAAACCAGCCCAAAAAGGACTGGGGGGAGGCAAGCAAGGGGGGACCTTGCAGCCACCCCCTGTGGCTGCAGCAGTGCCTCCTAAAAGCCAGCATTATGACCTAGACCCGGTGGTGAGTTATTTTTTTTTTAAAAAAATCATCTTATTATATTTTTCACAATTAGAACACCTGAGCCGGCCTGGTGTGTTCAGTACAAATTTGAAATGAACTGGGCCTTGTTTGGCTTGAGAGTGAGCCTTCAAGAAGGCCCGGTTCAATGGTGAACCAGTTCTAACTCAAACCGGTCTGCACATCACAATTAGAGAGATATGAAAGTGTGATGTTCTGTTGAGCCATCTACAGAGGAAGTTTCAGTAGCTGGCATGGTGATGAACACTTCATAGATTAGTCATTTGTTCATTTTAACAATTAAGATCTTACTCATTTGATTTCCCCATTCATTCACTCTATGCTGTAAATTATTTGTGTCTTTTGTGTGTGTGGCTTCATAGTACATGCAAAAATATACAGCTCATTCTTCTCTCACAGATTCCACAGCCCATACTTCTCAATCAGGTCCCACCCCCACCCACTGGCTTGGTTAACATGGGGCCAGCATGGCTATTACTTGCCTCCCCATGTAATAAAGACATGAGAATGACATAAGCACATGCATCTTCCCACACAATGTGCTGTTAACCATGTAGGGGAGTAATTTGTTCAAACTGCCATCTACATGTGGTCCTAATACAACTTTAAAGTCATCTTTGAATTGTCTGCAGGGCAGGGGTGCACAACTCAAGTGCCCTGGTGGGACGGTACCAACCGTAACTTGGTGTGTGGTGGCCAAGATCAATTTCCAGCAAATCATTACATAAAAATTACATTATTTAAATCAATCAATCAATCAATCAATCAATCATATACCGCCCTTCCAAAGGTGGCTCAGGGCAGTTTACATTAAAATTGAAAATAAATAAATAAAATCAATTAACAATTAAAATAACAAACCAATTTAAACAGATTAAAATTACAATTAAAACTAGGTAACATTAAAACTAAATATCATTAAAACCAAGGCTAAAAAGATGGGTCTTTAAGGCTTGAAAGCAAAAAAATTATTAGCTATCTGTGAATCTTCCTCCCTCCATCATCAAGTGTCCCACAATTTCAACCAAGGATAGTGGACAGAAAATAGGCCCTGTTCCTGCTCCGTCAGTGGGGCAGCTGTACTACATGCCAGTTCCAAACACATACCAAGTCCTTTCCTCTCCCTAAATCACTGTTTCCTCACCCTAAATCCTAGGCATACTTACTTGGGAGTAAGCCTGTACTGAGTACACCATGGGACATATTTCTGAGTAAATATGCATAGGATTGTCTTGTAAGGCAGTTTCCCAAGAAGGTGATCCCCCTTAGGGAAGAGTGAACTGACCTAAAGGATGAGCCTTTGCCTTTCTGGGGTGTGCTCTGCTTGTACCCACCTGATGCTCCTGCTGACACTGTTCCAGCCCACTCCACTTATCTCCAGTTCTGCTGCTCAAGGAGCAGCAACTGGCTCACTCACTCATTGGTGCATCACTGCCACATGCATCTCAGCTAGTCTCTCAAGCACCCAACTGCACTGAGCTGCTGCTGCTCATCAGCAGAACAAGCCGACTGCTCTCCATGGCTCGTGATTGTTTTCTGCAGGATATTCCTACCTGGGAGCCAGCAAATATGTCCCTGCAGGCTGGATCCAGTCCCTGGACCTTATGTTCTGCAGGCCCAATGTAGAGGAACAGTTCAGATGAACCACGCCACCATGCAATAGAGGGAGGGAGATGTGAATGCGTATGATGCACTCACATCTTTATCAAATGAGGCAGGCTGGTTGGAAAATGTTTAAACTGAACCAGCCCATAATTAGCCCACCAATATGGTTGCATCATCCCCACAGATTCACAGTCATGTGGGATCCCACTATAGGAAAACAGTTTCCATGTCGGAGAAGTAAACTTGCCTCCTTTCTAATTCCATAGGCCAGTGAGGTATCATCCTGACCAACCCTTCAATATATATTTTTTGTTAAACAGCAACAACAAATATTTATATACCGCTTTTCAACAAACGTTTCCAAAGTGGTTTACATAGAGAAAAATATGTAAGTAAGTAAGATGGATCTCTGTCCCCAGAGGGCTCATAATCTAAAAGGAAACAGAAAATAGCCACCAACAATAGTCACTGGAGGTACTATGCTGGGGATGGATAGGGCCAGTTACTCTCCCCCTGCTAAATAAAGAGAATCACCATGTTAAAAAGGTGCCTCCTTGCCCAGTTAGCAGGGGTTAAAGATGGTTAAAGATGGCTGAAAAACATAATGTGGTCGATCCTGCATACAAATAATACTGTGGATATGATTTGTTCAATAATATCGAACAATTATTCATTTATGGCATCAGTTCCTTCCAGTTACCCTGCATTAGTTGGGACTTTGGTTTCATATATACCCATATATACAAATTGCACATCAAGTCATATTGAAGCAATCCTGGGAAAAGACGTTTGCTGTGAATGACTGAATTGCTTCCAAACTGAAACCAAAATACCATAATTTTTTATTTATCTCATGCTCTCAAGACTCCATCAGGAATTTTCAGTACTCCATCAGGAATATTAAAAGATGACCAATAACTGAAGATTGAGATCTTCAGTTATTGTTGGACTACACCTCCCATCATTGCCAGCCACAATAAATTGTGGTTGGGGACGATGGGAGTTGTAGTCTAATAACAGTTGGAAAGCCTCAGGTTAGCTGCCTGTAATCTACTAACTTGGGCTTACTGTGGAACAATATCTAAAACTCAAGGATGTTCTTATGCTGTGCAAGGTTATACTTGGCTGGCTCATTTTGATAGTTTCTGACTAGAGGTGGGTATTATCAGTTTCACTACCCACAAGGAGGGGTCAAAGTTTTCTTTTTGGTATGTAAAGAAGTGGACTGGCTACAGTATACAACAATTGTAGCCAGTGTTTCTCCCCTATTAGAAGAGAACACAAGATTGAGTGATCAGTCAACAAAATAAGTCATATTGGGAAAAACAAGTCAAATTCAGAATGACACTTAAGCCCTATTCAGACATTGAGGCTCTACATACAATCAATGTGTAGAGCCTCATGAAGCAGCCATATGAGTGGCAGCTTTAGTCAGCTGCTCCTGTGCCCAGCCAGAGCTCTGGGGGTGAGGGGAAGGGGAGTGCCGCCATGTGTTGCCCCAACCCCTGGAGCCCTAGGAAGGCACCACACGAGTGCATGGGTTCCCACCCCCAAATGTGTCAGCTGCAGCTACAAGCAGCCATGGCTGACACACGATCCAAGAAACAAGGTTAACAGAGCACTCATTTAAGGGGAGTGGTTTTTAGGTGGGCTAGCCACCGTGGAGGCACCGGGCTTGCCCATGAGACCGGTGGTTCTAATGATGGGGGGGGAAACCAGGCTGGCCTTCCTTAGCCCGGTTTTTCCCCATTGTGAGAATAGCATCATTATATTGTACAACTGCACATGTTTTGTTTGAATGTCTGTACCTGTTCTCATTTAAAAAGTGAACTGGATTCAGGTCCCTCAAATGCATGGTATAGATAGGTACCTGTGTTTAACATAACGTATGAATTATTCGCTGTGTACAGATCTGTACAGCCTAGGGATGTGCTTGAACCACATTTCGAGCAGCAGTTCAGCAGTGATTTGAGCCCCGGTTTGGAGTGGGAGCTTTAAGAAAGAGGAGAACAGGCCCGTACTTGCTCTCCACTACCCCATGTAGATTTTTGCTGGGGTGGCGTTCAGCCCAAGTATCCCTGCATGTTGCCAGCATGTACATGGTGAATGCATGGATGACATGTGCATGCTGGCGCCGTGTCAGGATACTTGGGCTGAGTGCCACCTCAGCAGGAAGTTGCATGGAGCAGTGGAGAGGAGATAAGAACCTGCTCTCCTCTTTAAAGCTCCCATTCCCCAATCCCAACCAGGGTTTGAACCGCTGCTCAAACCATGGTTTGAGCACATCCCTAATGTCTCATGCTTTCTTTCAGTGCTACCTTAGGGCAGCAACTTCTCTTCTATCCCCACACAAAATGGTGGGGCAGGTCAGGTGAAGACAAAGTCCCTCAAGCAAACACATTGTGAGGCGGGTCTCACAATCAGTGAGACTCACTTTTGCCGGTTTTCCGGGGAGAGTGGGGTAAGCCTGCTATCCCTGCAGACAAGCAGGGTGGGAGCCCTAGGTGGCCGGATTGGCTGCCCACATGACTGCCGGATCCATGATGGAGATGGCGGGGGCTGGGGAGTTCAGGGGCCATGCAGCCTCAGAAGCTCCAGTATGCCCTGCGCAAGTGCACAGGGCATACTGGGGAGACTCTCGAGCTGGGAGGCTGCTTTTCAGCCTCCTGCCAGGGGTCTACTCATGTGTAGCTGAGATGTGGAGCCGCATCACGGCTACTCACGATCCCAAGAACTGGGTTTGCTGAGCGCTCGCTCTGCAAACCCAGTTTAAGGGGCGGGCTACTTGAGTGGGTTACCCACTCAAGAACTACCGGGCTCACAGCCGAGCCTGGTGGTTCACATGGTTGTAGGAAATCAGGCTAGCAGAGGCTAGCCTGCTTTTCTACAATCATGTGAAAAGCCTCAGAATTTTACTGTCTCAATGATCCTTCCTGCTGAATGATAAATCTATAATGAATAAATACCAAGGCAATTTTGATGGGGCAGTGCCCCCAAGACCTTCAATGGTGGTTTGCTGAGGAGAGGCTTCAGGAGCTATCCCTTCCTCACCTCATATCTGACTGCTGAGATCTCCATAGTTTACATACATCAAATATTTAACCAGTATAGACATTGTTCTTCTCTTTGTCACATCAGCTATACATAACTGATCCATTCATCCTCACCCCTTAAAAAAAGATCTGGTACATGCCCAGATCACAGAAACGATAAAGGATTCCAGCTGCCTGTAAATTAGTCCTTGCTCAGTCCATATGTCAAGGCTTCAGGGTAGGAAGGGCATTGGCTAGGATTCCTTTGCTGCCTAAACTGATCCTGGCAAAGTGAAGGTAAGCAGTGGCCAGAGCAGCTGCCTTCACTGGCTTCATTTTACTTTATGAACACGTGCCAATGAGGCCAGTGGCATGTACTTCTAGAAACAAAACATATTGGGTAGATAAAGACTTATATCATATTTCAGATCTGAAGATGTAGTCAGGAAAGAGCTTAAGGATTGGAACTTGGAACTGGAGCTTGAAAATTAGAAACCTATGGAGGTGCAGGGAGCAGCCCAGATAACCCTGTGCCCCAGATTAAAATGAGGCATGTTCTCCCTTCCTTGCTGTACTTGCATCTGTCTATCTATCTATCTATCTATCTATTGTTAGATGTTCATACTGTCTTCCATGAAAATCATCCCAAGGCAGTTCACAACATTCAGTTGATAAATGCAACAATAACATCCATTAAAAATTTAACAGCAAACACAACAGTCAAATACAACAGAAGCAGCAGTAACAGAGATTAAGGGCGAAAAGGTCTCATAAACTTAAGGGTGAAAGGTCTGAATACACAGCATGGTTTTTCTGAATTTATCTCTGAGGATGCTTATCAGGGACTGTTTTTAGAGGGGCGTGGTTCTTTAAAGTAGACTATCTTTTAAGTCCTGCTTTAATTCTTCTGTAAACATGCAACATTTTACCAAAACAGGAATCAAATTTGTTAGCCTGTTAAGTATCTTAACATAGTGTGGTGTGGAACAGTGTTAGCAGTGTGGAAGCTGCCTTTACACAGGGCAGTTTTACACAACTGCTGGCAAGTGTGTAAGTGGGGGAAATGCCAAGGATATGTGACATCCAAACCCACCTAAGTACAGCACTCTCTGCCCAACTACAGCCGGTTGACATCACACCCGCCAGGAGCATCTGCTCTCGGTTCCCAACATATTCTTGGCATTTTCCCCACTTACAGACTCACTGGCACATGTGAAGTCGCCCATGGATATACCTCACAGTATTACTGCAGTGTTTAAAAAGCTGGCAATAACATGGGTTGGACCAATCATGTACTGTATGTTCCTATCAGGCAAATCAATCACTGGTTGTGGTAGCTAAATGGGGATTTGTTCCAACACACTGATGTTTTTGATTATATTTTGAGGACATATTTGTGATTATATGTTGAGGACAGACAGGTAGAGGTATATTAGGTTACATTTCTGTGACTAAATTTCATCCTCTTACTGCCAGTTACCGCACTTGCATTTTGTGCTTTCTATGATGATGTACTCAAAGAAATGAAAACAAAAGAACTACAATGAAGTAGAAGCAAATTTCTCTAGTGAATATTGAAGAAATTATCCCAGAAATAACTATGCAAAGAAAGGTTGCTAACTTTTAAACATATATCAGTATGGATATCCATTATGATGATAGAAATGGGACATTTCCTTATTGAGAAAAGGGAAGGCTCTGGGAAGCTTGGGAAGTAGAGGTGTGCACGAATATATATTTTTACGATTCAGTTTGACCTGAATCAAACTGAGTTGTTTCATTGAATTGGCTGGCCATTGCCACTCAGTACTATGAATCAAATTGGAAATTTGCAAAAATAAATAAATTGCAATTTGCCTATAGGGAAGAATGGGGGACTCTAATCACCCCATTGTTCCCCTTGGGTAGGTTCTAGGGACACCAAAGTAGGTTGTGTGGTAGGGCATGATAGGTGCTAATGCCCAACCCACAAAAGAAACAGGCAAGCAGGCATTTTAATTAAAAAACAACAACAACAACAAAAAACCCTTCCCACAGAACCCCATAGGATCCTCCTTTTTCCTTTAAAAATAAAATAAAATGCCCCTATCTTGCTTGCCCATTTCTTTTGTGGGTTGGATGGTAAGTAGCACCCATCACACTATACCATCCAACCCAAATTGGTGTCCCTAGGACCTATCCATGGGGAACAATGGGGTGATTCAATTCCCCCATTGTTCCCTAAGGGTGAAAGAAGCAGAATGCAGTGTGCAGTGTCCAGTGCACACATTTTGCAACACTGCTTTGAAAAACAACACTGCAGCACATACAGAACCGCAGCACATACAGACCCTCCCAACACAAAACAGCACATTTTGCCAAACAAACTGTCTGAAGATGCCAAATTAACAACAACAACAACAACAACTGACCCAGAATCCACTGCCAGCCACTGTTCCTGTGCAGCAGTAACATCATTGGCACAAGTTGCTCTCTCACCCACAATTATGATTCCATCCTTACTTGCAACAGCAGCACCCTTATCAGTCAGCAAGCATAGCCATAAGTTCAACCAGAACATTTTCTGTCCCAGTTTGACTGAGTACACCTTGCAATGCAGATAGCAGAGCAGACCAGAGCAGTGAGTGAAGCACAAGTTAGTCAAGGCCAGACATGGAGCTCATCTCACAGCAATCGCCAAGAAATATTACACACAGAAACATAGAGCTGAGCTGCCACTGTCCATTTCTCACCACAACACCATCTCATGAACAGACTAAACCACAACTAAAGGAAGGCAGGCACCCAAATCCTGCCTTTGACAATCTGAGATCAAGCAAAACCAGGTATTTATAGTAGCAAGCAATAGCACAGCATTATACTCAGTGCTGAGAAAAGAAAAACCACAAAATGAAACCTTACTAGATTCCTTCCTGCTCTCCTGATCTGCCTCCCGGTCCCTTTGAATACATGCTGAAATTCCCTTTTTGTTCCCCCTTTGTCATTCTGAGATCCAGCAAAGCAGTTATAGCAGCAATAGGTAGCACAGCATATACTCAGTGCTGAGAAAAAAAACCCCACAAAATCAAATTTCCCCTTCCTCCTTCCTTCCTCCTCTCATGATGTATCTTCTTATTCATAATGGCTCTCTCTCTCTGCCTCCCTGACCTTTTCAATACTTTGTTAAATTCCTTCCAAAAGTTTAACCTCCCCCACCCCAGCCAATGGGGACACAATTGTTCATACCAATACTTGATTTGAATGACAACAAGCCAACCAAGAAGCAAGGAGATCTCAAGTCAATTGGAAATGAATGTTAGAAAATCAATCAGCAAGGGGGGAAAGCCTGCCAAAACGTGCTCTTGGATAGCACATACTGGTTCACACTGAATTGGGGCTGATTCAGTTCAACCTCTAATCAGTCCCTTCATTTAAGGTGCAATTCAATTCACAGTCAAATCTGTGAATTGCCCCCAATTAGGTGTGAATCAAATTACACATCCCTACTGGTAAGCAGTATGCATACTCACTGGAAACAAAAAGAAGCAGTAGTTGAATATATTGTATTTTACAGGGAAACTCCCAATTCATTGCCAATGAATAATGTTTGATGGGGGATGTTAGTGGGAAGGAGCATAGGAAGCTGCCTTATACTGAGTCGGTCCATCTAGCTCACAGTTGTCTACACTGAATGGCAGAGGTTTTCCAGGTTTCAGGAAGGAGTCTTTTCCAGCCCTACCAGAAGATGCCAGGGAGTGAACTTGGGCCCTTCTGCATGCAAGCATGCAGATGCTCTATTGCTGAGCTATGTCCCCATTCTCTAAGGTGAATATCTTACAGTGCTCACATGTAGTCTCCCATAAAAATGCAAATCAAGGTGGACTTTGCTAAGCAAAGGATACAATTCATGCCTGCTACCACAAGTCCAGTTCTCCTCCCCTTCAAGGATTCCTATTGCCTTCACGAGTCTTTGAAGAGCAACAGATTGCTGGAGTGGATGTTAGTCTGATTGATCAGGATTCATTCTTTCTTTCTTTCTTTCTTTCTTTCTTTCTTTCTTTCTTTCTTTCTTTCTTTCTTTTTCTTTCTTTCAGGGAAGCAGCGTAGGAATATTTCCATTGTTCTGATTGACGAAGGCAGTATGTTTGTTCAGTGTTTTGCTTTGTTTTTCTGCCTTCATGCCGCCTGCAGAACAAGAGTCTGTACTTGGATGGGTTTTTAATGCCTGAGGAAAATACAAAATGACATGCACGCACACCCATCTGTGGGCAGGTGCTAAGCATTCCAAAGCAGCATGTGAGCACTCTCACAGTATGCCACCAAGCCAGTCATTAGTGTCAGGGGCATTCCTAGCTTGCATCTGGGCGGGGTGGGCGGGTGAGCCAAGATGGTGACTGGTTAACAGCTTAACTCACGAGCTACTGCCTAAACCTGGGCTCCCCCCTTGTGGGCATGCCTTCCAGGGGCTTGCCTCCCCCCAGGGGGAGGAAAAGATCTCACAAGAGCCCTGCTTACAAGAGTCTGGCCTAGGACAGTAGAGGACACATTTGAAAGGACAAACAAATCAAGAGCGATGCCTTCCTCTCCCAACCCCACTCCAGAGTTGGCAGCAGGAGATGCATACATTGTGACTACCAAGAATAAATGTATAGCTCTGGGCACAGAGGCCCCCTCCCCCTCAGACAAGGAGGCTGTTTCCTGAAGCTGACTCCTAAACAAAGTGCACCCAAGCCATCTCGGAGGCTCACTCTGAGCAGCTCCCCAGATTGGAGAGATACGGGCCCGACACTTTCCAACTACGCATACTGCCCCTCATTTGATCTCGCCACTCAACAATTCAGCGATGACGGCATCATCTCAGCAGAATCCCTGATTACCATTCTCAGATGGATAAACATAACTGAAAGATTGGACAGTCTGAGGCAGGCATTTGATCAATTTATAGCCCAAGACCACCAAGGGGTTAAAAATTCATTAGAGTGTGTCATCACTAACCCCAAACCAGCCCCTCCCTTCGCATATCTCTCCACTTCTTCATGTAAGATGCCACCAGGCATCTTGGGAATTAATAGCCAAACAAACTTTCGGCGAGTGCTTCAAAACAACCAGAGTGTCCTTGAAATTCCTCATAGTGCTCATCATAGATGGACAAACCACAAGGAGTTTATTCACTCTCTCTCTACCTCTCACTCACAACCAGAACACATTGGCTTAATCTCATATGTCTTCCTGCAACATGCCAGCTAGGTCGCTTGCTTTTTCATGGCTACAAACTTATTTGTGTTTTTGCAGATGCTGTAATTAGAGATCTTATCTCTGGTCAAGCGATTAATAGCCCTACCATTAAACAAATTAGCCCCAAAGACAATGAATTTCCTAGATGTGTCAAAGCCATGATTGCTACCAGCAATTTGACAGGGGAATTCCAACCGCATAAAGCCATTCAGGATGAAATGAATCACCTAAAAAATCAATTGCTTTAAGTAAAAAACAATACTAAACCCCTGTTGACTTTAACTTCACAACCTGGGCATGGGGAGAATGTCACACTCACAGATTCAGACTCCGACATGGATATTCAACTCCCAAATGCAATCTCAAACTATTCCATCTACTGAACTCCAAAATCACACTTCTGCTACTCACACACATACTCAGATTAAAAGAAATTTGTTGGTGCTTTTGTCAGACCTTTGTTCATGTTCTGAAAGTCGTAGTATATAAATCGAATAATTAATTAATACCAAATTCATGGCCTTTGCCAAAAGGCCCCCATCCTGCTCCTGTGCACAAGATAGAACATGGAGTTAAAGCCGCTTTAGCTGTGTGGACACCCTTGCTATCTTAAAAGTTATGAATAGTCTTTTATAGTCCAGCTTTTTCGGCAGAAAGCGAAAGTGCTCCATCTCTGAAGGGGAGATTTGTTGGTTTAAAAGCTCTGAAAGGAAGGTGAGTATCTTTTTTTTTTTTTTTTTTTTTTTGCTTGCCCATAAATATGAATCCTCCCTGGGAAAGTGGATAAGAGTCTGATGGGTTTGCAAGATACTTTGCAGGTTTCCCCTGTCATTTCCAGCTGCTTCTGGGTATACCCAGTGCAGTGAGTCAGACACTGAAGCAGAGGGGAGGGCTGGCCGGGAGCTGTTGACGTCAGCTGAGCTGTTAACCCCTTGCTGGGTCCTAGCTGAGAAATGGGCAGACGCCTGTGTTAAACTCTCTATTTGTCCCCCAATTTGGTTCATACATCCTAAAATTAAAATCAGACTTTCTGCTGAAATCAGACAGGCATTGCTTAGCTGCTGGGTGACAAGGTCAGACTGGGAGTGAGGTCCTTGTTTTGTTTTACCTTTTCTCTCCTCCAGGGGAGTTCCTAGGGGAAGCGGGGGGAGGGGTCCGCAGAGGTTACCCCTCCCCCTGCTGGCCTTCAAAATGCTGGGCCTTTTCTGTGCATTTTTCAGCCTGTTTAGGCCTTCCTAAATTGGCACAGTGGCCAAAATGGCCGCCACGCTGTGTAAATGGCCTCTGTGAGGCCTGGTATCACAGAGGCCATTTGCACATGTGCTTAAAAAAATGGCCACTATGGATGCGCAAATGGCCTCTGCGAGGCTCTGGGCCATACCAGGTCTCACTGAGGCCATTTGCACATGTGCGGCGGCTGCCATTTTGGCAGCCATGCCAAATGGGCTGAAAAGGCCTGGGGTGGGGGGCATTTTGAAGGTCAGCAGGGTGAGGGTGAACCTCCCCGGACCCCGCCACCCCTAGGAAAAAAATTTCCAGAGGGGAATATCCATGAACACACACCCCCCCCCGGACCAGACTGAACCTGGGTGTTGTTCGAGGGGTGCCAGACCAAACTGGTCCAGTCAGTTTCGAGTCCAGTTTAGACTCAAACCGAACCGGGCCAGCTGGTTCCATGCACACCCCTAGTATCCAGGATGTCTGAGCCAATTCTACAATTCCTTATTGATCTCTTAGCTTCCCATCACATATAACATTGCCAGGTACTGTGTGGCTGCAGTCAGCATTCATCTGTGGAGGGTAGGCAGTGAGTCCTATCACCCTCAATCTGACCCTTGGTGACTCAGGGGAGGCTCTAGAATTGCTCACTCAATACTGATTCAATAGAAAGAATTATGCTCCTCCCCTTTTTAACAGCTCCATATATCCTTATAATCTGGCCATTATCCAGTTTTATTACTTGGGCTTTTATGTATTTCTGTCTTCTCATGTCTTTTAATCTTTTTACATCCATTTTTATGTCCCCCTTTTAAGCCTTTTATGCACTTTTATGACTTTTCAGGCTTTTATGCCCGCATGCTTCTGGTGTACTTGCTACTATTTTTAGTATTTTTGGTATTATTATGTCCCTTACCATTCCATATGTAATAACTTTTTATCTACTCTCACTTTTAACATGTAATCACCCTTATACTTTATGCTGGTCTATGACCATAATAAAGACTGATTGATTGATAGTTTGCATCAGGGTGGGGAGCAGAAAGAAGAGGTGTGCCTCAGCAGAGTGAGGAGAGGGAAATGAATGGCAAGTATCAGTTGAGGAAGGGTGGTGGCAGGAAGCTGCAGGGAAGCCTGTGCCCAGGTGAGCACCTGCCTCTGTGGTCCTCCTCACCTGAAGCAATCACTTCATCCTGCATCATGGAAAGGCTGCCCCTGCTGCATGGTTTTCTTCTGAGTAAGTATGTGCTGGATCAGACAACACATCCAACACAGACTGGCCCACACCCAATTAGGCACATGAGTGTGCATTCTGCTCCCTCTCTCAGTTCACCTCTCCATTTGTAATAATCATGGGGGAGGGGTTTTCTGAGCCACCCCTTCACACTCAATTTAAATGCTAGCTAAATTAAATAGTATTTAAATCACTTGTGAGGGTGCAATTTGAATGAACCTCTGCATATGCAATTGTGGGAAGGTGCACTGGGAGAGGGAGTGGAATGTGTCCCTAAACATCTCTAAACATGTGTGAGAGTGGTTGGTTCAAACACATTGTCCAAACTGGCCCAAGAGTTATCTTATAAGGAACAGTAATGTGGAAGGAAGGAAGGAAGGAAGGAAGGAAGGAAGGAAGGAAGGAAGGAAGGAAGGAAGGAAGGAAGGAAGGAAGGCAGGCTGGCTGGCTCCATGGTTCTCATCAATAAAGGATCAGGGCAATCTTCCTCAGATTTGACTCACAAGGCTTTTAGGCTTGCGAGACCAGCAAGAACTCATCCACCTCAGTTAACAGTCCCAGGGGCTGCTAATTAGGGATGTGCACGGAACCGGCTGGTCTGGTTCGGTTTGAGTCTGGACCAGACTTGAACCAGACTGGACCAGTTCAGTCCAGCACCCCCCTCAACCCCCCCTCCAGTTCGGTTCAGTCCAGGAGGGGTTCGTGGACTGTTGACCCCCCCTCAGAAATTTGTTTGTAAGGCACTGTAAGGGGATCCTCCAAGGGACTTGTTGGAGGCACTGGGGGGGGGGGTTTCCTGTGGAGGTTCCCCCTCCCCTGTTGGCCTCAATGCAGCCCAAACCAGCCCTTGTGGCCAGCTCTTTGGCCCATTCGGGCCTTCCCCCTCAGCATGGCAGCCATTTTGGAGGCCTCTGTGCCTGTGCAATTGGCTTCTGAGAGGCCTGAGTCATGCCAGGCCTCTCAGAGGCCAATTGTGCAGGTGCGGCAGCTTCCAAAATGGCTGCTGCACCAAGGGGAACTCCTGAATGGGCCAAAGAGCTGGATGAAAAGGCAGGTTTGGGCTGCATTGAGGCCAGTGGGGGGAGGGGGGCCTCCATGGACCCCCCCTCCACCTCCAACAACTCCCCTGAAGGGCTTAAGTGCCTTAACAAAGATTTCTGAGGGGTAAAAAAAAAGTTCGGCGAACCGCCATACAGTCAGGGGGTGTTCAATCCAGGGTCAGACCAAACAAGGGTCAGACCGAACAAGCCTGAACCATCGAACCAAACCGGCTCGACGTCAAACAGGCTTGACGCTGAGCCGGTTTGCACATCCCTACTGCTAATGCAGTAAGGCTTCCCTCAATACAGCATTGCATCTGTGAAGGCAGGTGAGGAGGCATGAGCACCAAGTTGGAGCTGCTAAGTGGCTCCAAGTGAGGAACAGACCCACTCAAACAGGAGTTGAGGTGGAAGGCAAAGGGCACCATCATCTCATACCAAGGAGCTAATATTCAGACAGTAGAGGGATTGAGTAAGCTCCTTAACCCATGTCATCTACCTGAAAGATCCACCATATTAAGCCCAAAGATGGGTTTAACCCCCACCAAAATTTTGAACACAATGAGTTATAAAATATGTACATCAGTGGGTCATTTGCATTACAGTTGCACGGACAGGCTTGCAGCCATGAGATGGCTTGTCTGTCTTATACATTTTATGACCTTTCAGGACTACTTCTGGGATTGGGTAATTTGATTAGTACAGTCATGTGAAAAGATAATTCAGGGTAATCAGACTGCCCCCTAAGTTCCAGACTCTGAAATGATGCATCTGTAGTATTTTTTTTAAAAAAATATAAACTTCTGAGTCATATGCCTCATTTGGGGAATACTGAACAGAGTAAGTTTTAAGGGAAGATGAGAGGATGAAAAGAAAATGAACAGCAGAAAGCTCTGATTGAATATGTTGATTGTATTCAGCCTTCCATAATCTCCAGGCAGCAGCTGTTATGAGGGCAGTGCATATGAAATAACAAAGGTTGGGGAAATGGGGAAATCAGAAAATGTAAGTCATTCTAAAAACTTCAATAGCAGGTAAAGTATAGGAGGAATAGACAATAACAAAAGACTTCAAGTGACACTAAAGTCCTGATAAGGAGAAATTAAAGTGAAAAACGATAACACATAAGTTCATAAAAGTGACAGAGCTTTAGACAAACAAGTGAGGCTAGTCACACACAAGAAAGAACTGAGACCATCTTAACAATGATCATCACACTTAAATTTGCTAGCGATCACATCACTTCAGCATAAGCCAGTGGTTCTTCAGAAAATCGCTCACTGAAATGAAGGCACAAGCTCCTTGCAAAATTAACAGCTTGAGGCCCTTGGTGACTGCCATTCAAAACTTAATTTTCAGCTCTGAATAAGGAAGGAGATGATAACAGTACTTCTCTATTAAAACCCTGCAATTATCTCTTAAGGGGCTGTAGCTCAGTGGTGGAGTGAGGGTTGTAGGTCCCCATATTCAATCCCTCAACAAAATGGATTTCTTATTGCCGTACTAGAAAAGCACATAGCCTGAGACCTTGAGGAATTACTGCCATTCAGAGTAGCTAGTACGATGCCAGAGGACCCATGGTCTGATGCAGGGAAAGGCAGCTCCTTATAGCTGAACATCAAAGGTAGGGTACAGTAACTGTGGAAGCCAGGACCAGCATAAGCAAGCAGCCTCAACTGTGCCTGTAAACAAATATTTTCAGAAAGAGACCAGAGTTCACATCCTCAATAAATCATCAGTAGCTATTCTACAACACTGCACCCAATATCTGCTGCTACATTGTGGATGCTGTCCAACACTGAGTTCAGTGCACTTAAACTCATTAAGCTGGAGAGGGTAAATGGTTTGTGTTTCATGAAAGGTATATTAGACTGCAATCCTGTGCACACTTACACTGCATTTATTTGGGCTTACTTCTGAGTAATCATATTTAGGATTAGGAAGGCAGAGTTAACAGAAAATCCAATATTAGCCATAGCCATAGCAAGTTCATTAAAATAATCCATGGCAGAATCCTATTTAAAATGGTGGCAGATGTAATCAAAGTCCCACTTCTATGCATTTACTGCCATAATCTTATTTCAGATTACATACTGAAAAACACACATCAGTAGCATTCTGAAAATAGAATAGAGGAATGTTGGAACATTTGTCAATAAAACATATCCATATTTTTATTTGTATTTACTTTAGAATTTATTAAATACCTTTAACACTATAAAATCCACAATACACAACTAATTTTAGTTTATTTATAGCCTTCCTCAAGCCAAATTTTTCAGGCTGCAATCCTATATATTAGGAGTCTGCTTGGAATTCAGTGGTATCTACTTATGAGCAAACATGTTTAGGATTGGGCTGAATTATGTTCCATCAGGCTCTAGGAAGCAAAATTCATCTAGGTTGCTACCTTTTTCCATGCAGAGGTGTTCATTGCATCCAGACCCAACAAAGACATGAGACACAAGAATAGAATTAAATGGGCCACAACATTATTGATCAAATCAGAAGAAAAACTGGAGGATTGGCTCTGCATCCCACCACCCCCACAGTGTGGAAACTAGATATTCACTGATCCCAGTAAATCCACCTAAAGAAATGCCTAATACTAGGGATGTGCAAATTGATTTGGGTACAAATTGATTTTTACCCGAATCTAGCTAATCCAGGTGATTTGGAGACAAAACAAATTACCCCTGGGGTCTATTGGCTAGATTCGAGTACAAATTGAATAGTACCTGATTCAATTCAAATTGATTCAAGATTCGGATCCCTCCTATTAATTCTCCCAGATTCCCAAGTTTCATTAAAAAACAAACAAACCACTAAGCTCTACCTCTTGTAGAAGTGGAGTTATGGAGCAAAATGTGTGGTCACTATTTTTCAAGTGTTTCAATTCTTTGGTGTGCAATAACTTTCCTTCAATGAATCCCTATGAGGATTCATTACACACCTTCATTTCTTCTATTCATTTTGACTGTCTTTTTGACAGTGCCAACTGTCAACTGCCATGTGCCAACTACACCCCACTCTCACCTGCAAGGCAGTGGGGTACTACTCAGTTTATGTTCCAAGATTTTTTTTTACAAGTGTTTAATCTCTTTGGTGTCTAATAACCTTTCCTCATAATGAATCCCTATGAGGATTCATTACAAACCAAAGAGTCTAAACACCTCAAAATTCCTAAATTATAAAACTGAGTACCCAGTGGCATATTGGTTGTGGGGTAGTTGGAACATGGGATGCCACTAATTCCCCACCCCCATCTGCAAAGCAGTGGGGTCAAAATGAACAGAAGAAATGAAGGTGTGTAATGAAGACACCAAAGAATCTGAACACTTCAAAAATACCTAAAAAATAAACTGTGTCTGTGTGTGTGGTTGACTCATTGCAGTTGACAGTTGGCACTGTCCAATGATAGTCAAAATGGACAGAAGAAATGAAGGTGTATAAAGAATCCTTATAGGGATTTATTATGAGGAAAAGTTATTAGACACCAAAGAATCTAAACATTTGAATTATCCTAAAAATTAAAATGAGTACCACACTGTCTTGCATGCAGGTGGTGGTGGTGGTGGGCAGGGTGTAGTTGTCACATGGCAGTTGACATTTGGCACTCTCCAGTGACAGTCAAAATGAACAGGAGAAATGAAGTTGTACAATGAATCCTCATGGGGATTCATTATGAGGAAAAGATATAATACACCAAAGAATCCAAACACTTGGGAAATAAAGACTGCACATTTTACACCATAACTCCACTTCTACAAGGGCTAGAACTTAGTTGTTGTTTTTTTTAATGAAAGCTTGGAATCTGTTTTAGGGTTAGGATATGACAGCTTCAAATCCCCATTGTTTCCTATGGTGGAAATGTTCAAAATCAGTAAAAACTAAAACAATTCGTTAAAAATGAACCAGGTGTCCCACTGCCTTGAAATTTGGATTGTAGGTGGCACCCATGGGGATCTACCTACCTTCCAAATTTGGTGCCCCTAGGACCTTCTTAAGTGGTCCAAATCTGAATCTAATCAAAGCAAATACAAATAGCATCTGATGTGATTTGGAGGGGGTAGATTTGGAAACAAAAAGATCAGGGGTGATTTGGTTTGGGCACAAATCGAATTAAAAAAATCAATTTGTGCAAATCCCTACCTAATATTGACCTTTGAGAAATGCAGTTAGTATAGCATATAGTTCACCTCCATGGAGTTTGAACAAACCAGGCAAAAAGAGGGAAAAAGCTCTCCACACTCTGATAAAGGATGCCACCCCACATATCCAACCCAAAAGAAGCTGCAAATTCAGGAGGCAACAGCAGCAGGAAAAGGCCTCACCTGCCTTCCCAAGAACTGGCCAAAATGGAGAAATATAGAAATTGAAATAAATAAATAATAATAATAATAATAACTACTACTACTACTACAAGAGAGAGAGAAAAGGCACAATGGGGAAACAGCCAGCTAAGCCCAACCCACCCTAGCCCCAGTCAGGCCCCAAGGGACGTGCCCAAGAGCTACTCCGCACTGGTCCCCCAAGCCCCCAACCGCCCCTGTCACCCCACAAACAACTCAGCCAATCTCCTGAATGAAGCTCGCTCAAGCCGTGGGCTGAACTGCCTTTGTGCCGGATGCTGCCAATCTCCTTGAGCGAAAGCAGCTCATGATGACTGCCCAGACACCAACGCTGCTCGCTCCCACTGCCCAAAGAAACCGGGTGACCCTCCTCTTGACTGCAGTAGCAACCCAACGGTCCGTCCTGGTTGCTGCTCTTAATGGACTGAAGAAGGAAAGCCTGTGTGCATAGCTGTAGCTGGCCAAAGTCCCGCCCCCACCTACCTCAGCCAATCAGCTGCAAGAAAAGGCCTCATGCCATGTTTTGAATGAGGCAGGGGCAAAGAAGCTGTGTCCCAAGTGAGTAGGGAGCGGACAGCTGCAGTCCTTAAGCTTCATGACGGGCACAAATGCAGCAGGTGTTGATATTTCCGCATCACCACATCTTTTCAAGTCATTGAAAGGCAGTGAAGGGAAAGCTGTCAATGGGGAAAAGTGCTGGCAACCCTGAATGTATTTCATCTACAAAGATAATCATAAGCATTTTACTTCTCTAAGGAGAGAGGACAAGCAATCACTGGAGAGTCTTCTATAGGCTGGTTCACATATGTGGCAGCACTACAATCATCCTCATAATGGTGTATATCTGCAAATATGCACACAAGAAATATGAACAAAAAGGTTTTCTAAAAGCATGAAGCAACCATAAGGCATGTATTTGAATAGCAGTTTTTCTGTGTTTTTTCTTAATAGTATCACTTACTGGCTCATACTGTAAAATGCAATCACTTTAGTACTCACATATCCATATTAATACTCACATATGTAAACATATTTCTTCTTGTCTTTTCTTCTGTCAGAGATTATAAACAGTCTGTAGCAATTTGTGACTATCACAAGTCTCTCAACTCAATCTGTACTCAAAACGTCAATCAAGTAGAAGGCTGATTTCCCCCAAATGACCTTGTAATAGCTCTGTCCCCACCAGCAGTTGATTGTGCCTTCTAGGGCTCTGGATGGACCACAGACAAGCTGACCAATTGACCCAGCAGAAAAATCTACAGGATAATAATAAATGTTTATCCCTTTCATCTAAACTCAAACAGAAACATCAGCATCTGAATTCTCCTTCTTACATTATCAATGTTTCAACTCCAAACAATTTATTTGATAGTTCAATGAAACTGATGAGTGATTACAAATCTTGACTCACTTATAGTGCTATAAAATTGACCGGAGGGCTTTCGAGAATAAAAAGGAGGGTACTTTTAACAAGATTAGGGATGCTGTCAAAGTTTAATATTATTTTCACATTGAATCTTTCAACTTGAATGGGGGAGGCCAAAGTATTGTGTCAGAGTACATAACATTATTCATAACTTTCTGAATTCTGCAACTTTTTCAGCAACACAGGAACATAGGAAGCTGCCATATACTGAATCAGACCATTGATCTATCTAGCTCAGTATTGTCTCCACAGACTGGCAGCGGCTTCTCCAAGGTTGCAGGCAGGAATCTCTCTCAGTCCTCTCTTGGAGAAGCCAAGGAGGGAACTTGGAACCTTCTGCTCTTCCCAGAGTGGCTCCATCCCCTGAGGGGAAGATGTTACAGTCTCCCATTCATATGCAAACAGGGCAGACCCTGCTTAGCTAAGGGGACAAGTCATGCTTGCTACCAAAACACCAGCTCTCCTCTCCTTAACTCAACCTGAACTCAACATTTATTGGAGGCTGGTAATCATCTGCACATTCATTATATTCCCATATTTCTGATTTGTATTTCCATAATCATTTCCATTGAACTATCTGTGTACAACAAAATACATCAGTATTTGTAGATTTGTTATACAGGTGTAGTAGTACCTGTATAATTAAGGTGAGGAGTAAAAACTGTGTTCTACCTCTCCAAGATCTGAACATTCTATCAGAAGTAAAACTGAAAATATATCTCCAATCTTCCTGATATTTGGCATGGAATTATTAGGTTACTAGAGTAATCACCTCCCCAAATCCAAAGTCCAATCATTCCAAATTACCATTCTAAGAAGCACACCTATTGAACTCATTTTTCAGTTCTTCTCTTTTCACCCGGTCCCAGACTGCAAGTCTTGTCCCCAAGAACAATTTCATTGCTGCAGTCCCTGTGGTGGGGGTGGGGATTTGGTGGCTTACAAAGCAGATTTTCTAGCTACATATGAAGCTTTGGCTGCTTCTGGTTAGATTGGTAGAAGTGAAAGTCCTTCATACGAGGAGACAAAGAAAGAAAATCCAGGACTTTTCCATTGCTGGAATTTGGCAACACAGGCTTCCCTTCCCTTCCGCTCCCCTTCCCTTTTCTACCCTCTCCTCAAGTAAGTAGATACAAATAAATTTCCCTGACTATGCTTCCTGTGGTAGGATGAAATAAACAGTCAAGTACTCCCTCCCATGTGACCAGGCTGGGAGAAAGAAAGACAGGGGCTCTGAGGAAAAACAGCTGCACTGCAGCAAAGTAAATAGTTTAGAGATCACCTCTGCTCCTCATGCAGACTTGGGAGTTGAAGCTGGGAAGAAGGGAGGCAACATTATTTATGGGGGCTGTAAAGAATCCCCGAAACATATCCCTTTGGATTGCAGCTCCAGGCAATGTTAGGCACAGTCGGCGGGGGGGGAGAGTGTTTACCATGTGGACCCTAGCACTGCCTCTTCCATTCTGTGGTCCAAAAGGCCAGAAATGAAAAAGTTGCAATGGTGTGCACAGCTCCCTTCAGCTGCCTCTTTGGTGCTAGGATCCATGAGGCACTAGTGTGAAGGAAATAGATGGTGCTATGGACCACGAGGAAAGCAAAAATACAAAATACTATGGACCATGAGGAAAGCTCAGTGTTCTCCAACTTCGTTTGCTCAGTCAGTGGCACAGTGGAATTTTTTTTTTCATGCAGGCAGGGGGTGAGTCTCTGGTGGCCCCCATCAGCCCCCAGAAGTCCTGTGAGCAGGGGAGGCCTAAGGACATTTGTCCTCTTCTGCTCCATTATAGCGACACACCTGGTGTGGTGGAAACACACTCGGCAGAGAGTGGCACCCAGGTTGGTGAGGTGGGGTTGGGGATAGTGAAGAGGCAGGCTTGCATCAGTTCTGTCTATGTTTGGGAGGCAATGGCTTTTGATCTGCTGGTCTCAGACATGAGCAACCATCCACTGTTGATGAGCTTCCTTGCTGATGCTCGGGTAGCTTGGGGAAAGGCAATGGCCTGGTCTTAATATGTGAAAAGCTTCCTGCCTGGGCCCTGTACATGTAACAAGGTCACACTGGATCTGAGTCATTTTTCTAAACTTGGAAATAAGTGCTGGGGAAAATTAGCTGAGTGTAGACAGAGTAGAAACAAAAAGGTCCAGAAAATGAAGGAACATTTCACCACATTTCCTGTAGAGTGAGATCTGTTTTGTCCCAATGACAACTTGCGTAAATATGGTCAATTGCCATGGCAAGGAAGCAATTTTCTGTGGCATCTGTTTGACAACCATAGTGTGTTTAGGCCATCGGCAGTAGATCCCCATCAGAGGCGTAACTAGGGAAAATGGCGCCCGGGGCAAGCACTGAAATGGCGCCCCCCGCGCCCCCCCGTGCCACAACATACTACATTATACTTAGGTTTTTCCTCACAAGCGCCCGCCGCCGCCACCAAGCCAGGCCTCTGACTGGCCGCCAGGCGCCAGCAAAGCAATGGGGGTGTGTGTGCGGGCAGCGTGGAAGGGACCGCTCGTGGGGGATGGGCTGCCGACGCGCTCCCTTGACTGCTGCAGCGCTGCTGCACTGAGCAGGAAACATTTGTATTAACAAGAAATTTTTAAAAATTAAAAAAATTTTTTGTCATGTCGGCGCCCCCCATGTGACCAGAAAAGATGGCGCCCAGGGCACGTGCCCCCCCTGCCCCCCCCCATAGTTACGCCTCTGATCCCCATGAACATCTGGATGTTTTGATCACCCCACCAAAATTACTTTTTTAGCAGCTGTTGATGTCATCATATAAGTTTGGTGGCAAACTTAAGAAGGCTCTGTGTAGCAAGTTTTTGTAAGTTTGGTGGCAAACTTACAAAAACTTGCTACACAGAGCCTTCTTAACACAGCTGCATTTAAAGCCCCCACAATGTAATTTCTGGTTTGTATGAACTGGGCCTTAGCGTGTGTGTTTTGTCATTCCCTCCCTGACTATTTCTGCAAAAGAGTTTGTACTGCTAATTGGTTGTATGACATTATGCACACCATTTCATTGTTGAATGATATGAGCTTCTCTCACAATAACAACCACTTACATAACCATTTTCAATTACCTATTTTTAAAAGCTGTTTTAACTGAAATTTGCCGTTTCCACAATGTTCATTTACCCACAACTTGGTCTTTCTCTCTCAGTTTCTTTGAAATCACAAAGAATACAGAAAAAATGAACCCGAGGCAAAGGTGCAAGATACAAGAAGAGATAAATTCACTCAGGTTTAATCTGAAAGTTAGACCATTTGAAATGTATTTCAAAACACATCTTTTAGGGGGAGGTGAGTTGGTTCTAAAGGAACCATTCTGAATCTTTTTTTTTTAACATATAATGAAATGAATGCAAATGCCCAGGAACATCAGGGGTGTAACTATAATAGGGCAAGGGGAGACAGTTGTTTGGGGGCCCCCTGCCTTGCCCCCCCCGAGGCAAGTCACATGACTGACTCCTCCAGCCACACACCTGGCTGTGAAGCTGAGCTTCAGCGAGGGGGGGGCATTTTAAAATATTGTCTCTGGGCCCACTCCAACCTTGCTACGCCCCTGAGGAACATTATCTATAAATTAATTCAATATAATTCATCTAGCTGAGCACACTTACATGTGAAAAATATTATATTAGCCCCCCTGCTCTTGAAGATCCTGCACTCAAGCTTCACCATCTACCTTCTGCTTCATACATTAAGCAGTGACAAACCTTACACAGTGTGTACACATGGTAGGAAGGCAGTGTCGAGTGTCTATCTGAATAGTGCAGATAAGTCATGCTGTTGCAGTAAATGCAAAATGTTAGACCAACTGAGTAAAGAAGCAGGCTTACACCTATTGGGGTGGAGCCACCGTTGGGCGAATGGGTTCAAAGGACCTGGGCCGCTACCAATCAGAGGCCATGTGTGCGGCCCCAGACATGCCCCCCCCGTGTCTGATATCAGACACAGGGGTGCTATTTCGGTCCCAAATGGGGCCATGGGGCCCCATTTGGAACCAAAATCAGCCCTCCCTTAAAGACAGGGAGAGCCGCTCCTGATCTCGCTGCCAATGCAGCAGGGCCGATCGATATCCCTCCCAAAAGGGACTGTGCGGCCCCATTTAGAAGAGAGGACGGCCTGCCCTGCATTGGCAGTGCGCCCGGAATGGCTCTCCCTGCCTTTAAGGCAGGGAGAGTGGCTCCGGCCCACGCAGCCCAACACAGTGCAGGCCGATCTCCCTTCCAAACAGGACTGTGCAGGGCCATTCCCCACATCTGACATCAGATGCAGGGGCGTGGCTAGCCAGGCTCCTGCGTCTGACATCAGACACGGGGGGCGGGGCCAGGGAGCTATGACGGCAGCTGCACACTGGCTGCCACCAGCCTCCCTATGCTCCTGACACCTATCCAGTGAAGTAGATATGTAGCTGGATCTGGATTTTCATCATCTTCATCACTGAGCTCATGGTGTTGCCATCCAACTGGCCAGAAGTGTTTTTATTTTGTATAACTTTAAAAAAAACAACTGGAAGTGAAAACATGAAACCCAAAATGTGTCAAGTGGGTTTGATTTTTACCATACCTTTTGGCTTATTTTATCATGGTATGAATAAATGCAGTTATTTGTGAAACAGGCAGTCCCGGGAGCCATGGCCCTAGTCCACTTTCCACTAGTCCACGAGGCACTATTAACACAAACATTCATTAGATCACATGGTTGTAAGTATACTAAATGGGTTGTTTTCTTATATATACACCAGCCATTCAATGAATCTGTTCTCTCTCACAGGCAAAACTGGGCTGAGGAAGCCAAGCCTGGTTTTGCCTGTGTGTGTGAGAACCATTGACAGCCACATGGCTCCTGGCAGTGGCATGGCAGAAAACCCACCAAAGAGCCCCACCTGTCAGCCAGTGTTAAGGGTGCAAGTGCACCCTTAGCCCAGGCTAAATGATCACGTGCCAGTGCCGCATGGGTTCTCATGGTGCCAACTCAGCAGCAGCCTCCTGACAAGTGCCAGGGGAATCCCCATAATGCACCACACACTTGTCCAGTGCCTTATGGGAGTTCTTGGGGCAGGAGCGATGTGTCTCAGCCCCCACCCTTCACAGTGCCCGAGGAGGCAGCTGCACATTTGGGTGTGCAATCTTTGCACCCATCATGGACAGAGGGGAGGTAAGCTTTTCAAGGCTTCCTCCCGCATGCCCCGAGCCCTTTCTCACTGATCGTGAGAAAGGGCTCAATATTATGGATAGAGAAAGCATACTCCTGCTTCAAAGGAAATTAATTATGTATATAGTGGACTAGTTCAGTTATAATGGGAAACCATGGCTTCCTGCAATGAAAACTGGTATCAGAGAGCTGCAGGCTTGCATACTCACCTGATTCTCTCTCTCTCTCTCTCCTTCCACATGCAAGAGTGGGAACTTTACAGTTTCCACATTTGGCTTTGATAAATCATATACAGACCTGGGTAACTGTGGTTATTCCAGCCATAGTTAAGTAAAACAAGCCTGGATCAAACTAACCAACTAGGTCTTTTGTTAAATGGAAGGTAGTGGAAAATCAGGATTCAATAACAAAGGTAGGATTTTGAACATATATTCTTAATTTTCTAAGTACAGTTAACAGCCACCAGTGTTGCAACACAGCAAGTGTGAAGGGCTTATGGAGATAGAGTGAGCCTCTTTATTAAAAAGTCCTTTAACTGGAGGACAGAAAATTGAATTCAAGAAATGGAAGAGTAATTCTAATTCTAATGAAACACACTCAGTCAGGACTTCTAAACACTTAGATGGGGAAAGCCTTTGAATAATGATGAGCTGATTAAATACAACATGGAAAACTGAAAGAAGGAAGATGGAGAGAAAGGGAAAGAACTCACATTATGTTTAAGTATGTAAGCTGCTCTGATTTAAAATAGTGATACTTCTTATTCATGTGCTACATAACTGAATGCAATGAGAATACTTAAAAAGTAGCATTATTATGAAGTTATTCACCTGGATTGGAGTAGCCACCACTTATGTAAATTTTAGAATGTCACAGAACTTTTCATCAGCCAAAATCTTTAGCACAAAGGAAGATGTCTGATTAAGAGTTTCTTGAAACTCATGCATATCATCTTTGAATAATGGCAGGTTCAATTAAATGTATCATCTCATTTCTCTATATTGAGGAGCAGCATGGCCACTAGCACTTTCATCCAATTTTGGGATAAGGGAGAGAAAGAATTAAACCAGGGTTCCAACACTCATGGACATAAACATAAAAAGATACACAGTTTGGTTTATTTGAAGTGCTATCTATTAAGATGGTCAAAAAGTATCCAACACATGGGCCACAAAATTCCTTGCCTCTCAACCTCAGTCCTTTCACAAGATGACTGGTGCTAGTAAGTACAATGTACTTGACAAAAGTAGACAAAGAAATCCAAAGAACATAGCAGGCCAAATCCATGCTCTGGAAACCTCCATACTGATCACTCAATAGCCCTCTTCAGACTTTCATGAGCAACGCTGCACTCATGCTTTCAGCTCCCAAAGCGGGAAGGAAGTCCCACCCAGGAGCTGTAATTCATCCCCTCAAGTTTGGCGCTCATGGTTAGGGCACCTTGGGCAATCCAGGTTGCTGCTCAATAAAGTGCCAGCCATCATGGTTATGGTGCTTCTCCCTTCACACAAATAGCAGCACACCATGAGTACCCATCTAGAGGGGGTGAGTGGCAGCTCCTGGGCAGGACTTCCTCCCTGCTTTTGATCTGTAACCATGAGCACAGTGGTGGTCATGAATGTGTGAAGAGGGCTAATGTGGGATTGCCTCTGAAGATCTGTAATCTGCAGGTACTGTAAAATACGGCTTGCCAACAGCAGCAGGTCACAAGCCATTAAGGGAATAAAATACAAGCTAAGTGGATCTGCTCTGAAATCAGACAAAAACAAAACAAAACTGCCCAAATCCCTAACTCTACGTTCTGGCTTCCTTCCTCCCATCCTCTGAAGCCTCTCATGGCCAGTAGGAAAGTGCAATTTGATTCATGAGTGACTTGATTCGTGCCAAATCAGGGTGATTCAAGTGATTCTAATGTGAATTAAATTGCCCTTAAAAGAAAGAGGCTGATTCACATTAGAATCAAATTAGCCCCAATTTAACATAAATTGAATTGTGGGATTTGAGCAGCCATTTTGGTGGGCTTTCCCCCTTGCTGATCATTTTTCTGGCTTCCAATTGGCTTGAGATCTCCTTGCTTCTTGGTTGATTGGTTTGTCATTCAAATCAAAAGTTTTCATGGACAACTGTGCCCCATTGGCTGGGGGGAAGGAGGAGGGAGGGGGAACTAAAAAGGAGGGAATTTCAAAATGTGTTCAAAGGGCCTGAAAGGCAGAGAGAGCCTTTAGTGTGCCCTTGAGGAGAATACATCAGGAAAGAAGGAAGGAAAGAATCAAGGAAGGTTTGATTTTGTGGCTTTGTTTTCTCTGCACTGAATATAATGTGCTGTTCTATTGCTGCTATATCAACAGTCTGGTTTTGCTGGATCTCAGACTGACAAAGGGAAAACCTGGGTGCATTCCTCCCTTCCTTGAGTTGTGGTTTGGTTTGTGTTGTGGCATTGATCAGTGGCAGCTCAGTGCTCTCTTCCTCTCCATGTAATATTTTCTTGGTGATTGCTGTGAGTTGAGTTCCATGTCTGGCCTTGAAAGACTAACTTGTGCTTCACTCTCTGCTACAATCTGCTCTGCAATCTGCATTCCAAAGTGTACTACCTCAGTCAAAATGTGGCTGAAGACATTCTTCTGGTTGAGCTTATGGCTACGCTTACTACTGTCAAGGGTGCTACTGTTGCAGCTGTTGTAGTGCTGGAAAGTCACAGCTGAGTCATAATTGTGTGTGAGAGAACAACTTGTGCCAGTGATGTTACTGGCAGGCACTATGGCTGGCAATGGATTCTGGGTCAGTGACTCTTTTTTATTGTTGCCATCTTTGGACTGTATATTTGGCAAAATGTGTTGTTCTGTGTTGGGAGGGACTGTATGTGTTTCTGTTCTCTAGTGTTGTTTTTCAAGGCAGGATTGTAAAATGAGTGCACTGCACTCTGCTTGTTTCACCCATAGGGGTCAATGGGGAACACCAAATCATCCCATTGTTCCCCATGGGTAGGTTCCTAGGGAGACCAAAGTGGGTTGCGTGGTACAGCATGATGGGTACTACCTACCATCCAACCCACAAAAGAAATGGGAAAGCAGGCAATGTTTAATTATTTTTAAATCTGAACCCCCATAGGATCTTATGGCTGATGGGAAGAATTTTTTTTTTAAAAAAAAATTGCCCACTTGCCCATTTATTTTGTGGGTTGGGTGGTAGGTAGCAACCATCATGCCCCACCACCAAACCCACCTTGTGTCCCTAGGACCTACCCATGAGAAAACATGGGGTGATTAGAATTACCCATTGTTCCCTATGGGCAAATTGCAATACTTTTGCTGAATTTTCAATTCAATTTGTGAACCAGATTTGAATCGATTCAAATTTTTGCAATTCAATTTGAGGTTGAATTTGTAAAAAACCAACAGTTTGTGCACATCTCTAATGGCTAGGGCTCCATAGTATGCCCCTGACATCACCCCATTAGGCTTAGCCCACCCCTTCCTCTGCCTGATTGACAGGCTGTGCAATAAGGGCAATGTTGACACTAACTTCAGCCAGCACTTATCTTGCTGCCAAACCTGTCAAGTCAGACTGAGGAAGAGGTGAACTGAGCCTGAGCACATAGCCAGCTAGGCACATGCAAAGAACGATTTTTGACACTCTTCCTCCTCCCATCCTGGAGAGGGAGCCAATAGTGTAGCATGCAAGTGAGTCAGGGAGGCGAGAGGCTTCTGTCTACACTATTTACCCTCAACAAGGCTTTAAAGTACCCCAGGGGTTCAAATAGTTATGGAGAGGGGAACCACATTTTTCTTCAACACAACACCCAACAAACATGCTACCAGGCCTAGACATGCTTCTAAATTTCCATGTGTATTTTTGCAATCTACCCATGCATATTAATCGATTCGGTATTTAAACTTAATCTGAAATTGTTTCCCAGCATTAAGCATTCACAACACTGGAACACATCTAATTTCTTTTCTAA
Organism: Hemicordylus capensis; assembly: GCF_027244095.1. Taxonomy (NCBI): domain Eukaryota; kingdom Metazoa; phylum Chordata; class Lepidosauria; order Squamata; family Cordylidae; genus Hemicordylus; species Hemicordylus capensis. Next base: position 123,985,317 of record NC_069659.1, read on the forward strand.
AACAATTTAGTGCAGGCTCTATCATTCCCATTGATCTCTCATATGTTTTGAATCTTCCCACCAATAAAAATTTTGATCACACTGGGCAGGTAAAGTATATCATGCTTTATTATCACCAAATGATAATAAAGGCCAATATATACATTGATTGGGGGAAAAAAGATTTGTATCAGACTTCTGAATAATGAATGAATGTAGAGAGCGGAACTGGATTCTGTCCCAAACAATTTGAGAACAGAGAAAAGAGTTCTATCTACAATGGATATTATTCAATAAATTATTCAACCAGTCTCACTCATAACTTAGGATAGCTCTGGAAAACATTATCAGACACAGAAGCAATGGTTAATAGAAACAGGCAAGTAGATATAAATGTATAAAATATGAATGAAACAGATTGCAAAGATGTTTTAAGAAATGTCCCACATATAGAAAACTCTAGAAGAAATGGAGAGAGGAAAAGCTGTACTCCATTATCCTTTCTCATTTTCGCAACACATGAATATTACACATTTTCTATTGCTCATGGCATCAGAAACTGTGGAGCTAAGACATGTGTTCCCAAAATATCTTCTGCATGAGACAGAGAAGATGTATAAAAGAAGCTCTGAGAGGGAGAGAAAAAAACCTTACATTAAACAACATATTTTCTCTCAAAGATCTCCTTCGTTAAGCACACCCTAAAAGGCTACTGTTACCTCTTCTGCTCCACAGATGATTCAGAACTGGGAAGCCTTTACCCTGCTTCATAGAATTTTTCTATTACAGTCTTAAATAACAATGCCATCTAGTGGACATTCTGGCTGCATATCTTTGTGATACTCAGTGCAAGATCCCTTTAGGAAAATATGGCCATTGGAGTATGTATCACATTTCTTTACCCTCCTTTAAGAAATTCATATTTGGCTGGCCTCTGCCTTAGAATGTGTTTTCCATGTCAGATCAGCCCAGGGAAATATGAAGTAAGAACAAGGAAGAAAACATTTCTAAGAATGTGCAAATTGCCATTACTTCACCCCTGAGTAACACTGGCCAGCTGGTACACTTTATATTCACCACATTTCTATTGATATTTATTTATTGTATTTCTATGCCACTTTAAAAGAACAATTTTATAAAATGGTGAACATAAGCAAATAAAAGCAATAAATATATAAAACAAAAACTACAAAAATGTCATTTTAAAGTCATGGGAGGGAAATAACTGGATGACTAGAAGTGATTGCTTTAACAATAGTCTATATCAACCAAATTAGATACAGATTTATAAAACAAGAACAATAATATCCATACACTATTTGCTTGGCTCAGATTCTACAAGTGATGGTTAGATATAATTGCTTATAAGCAAGACAAATTCACCTTTAAAAAACTACATTGACCTCATAACCAAAGGCCTCATTCTGGATGCACCCAAAGAAAAGTAAGCCAAATATATATATATATATATATACACACACACACACACACACACACACACACACACACACACACACACACACATATACATACACTGTATATATATATTACAGCCACTAAACATATATTATTATTATTATTATTAAAAAATCAAGCTCAAAGGAACAATCTTGTTCTATGTGGAGGATAACAAATCATTCATAAGACCAGTATTAGGGGAGATTGTGGTCTCTGGGGCAACACAAAGGGACCATATAATACCAGTTTTGAAAGAACTGCATTGATTGCTGCTATGTTTCCAGGTGAAATACAAAGTGTTGGTTATTACCTATAAAGCCCTTAATGGCTTGGGACCAGGCTATTTAAGAGAGTGCCTCCTCTGTCATGAACCCGCCTGCCCTTTTTGATCTTCTGGAGAGGTCCAGTTGCAGTTGCCACCAGCTCCTATGGACTAGGCTTTCTCTGTGGCTGCCCCAGGGCTTTTGAATATGCTCCCTGCTGAACTGAGAGCATCTCCTTCTCTGTTTGTTTTCAGGAAAACCCTCAAGACTTTCCTGTTCTCACAAGCTTTTAATTAGGATTTTAATAATTTTAATAATTTGTTTTATATTATTTGTATCATGTTTTATGTATTTTAACGTGTGATTATAATGTTGGGATTTGTACACTGCCTAGAGATTTACATACCAGGCGGTATAAAAATATGATTGATAATGATGATGATGATGATGATGATGTACAAAAACTGCAAATAATGGAAATGTTCTTCAACGAAACCTAACCAACAAATATAAAAACAAACTTCATAATGAGATCCAGGTGAGATCCAAATTTCCAAAGCAGTTGGGACACATAATGCTTTTCATTGTTGAGCAAAAGCCAAGAATTTTTGTAGTTGACTTCTTAACCAAGGAGAATACTGAAAAAGTGAATAGCTGAAAAACTTATTAGGGTTCAATATCCTGCACTCTAACTGGCTGCCATATGATACAGATTGACAAGGAAAGAATTATATATTCTATTCAAAACATCACACACTAATTATTTCTTTGTTTCACACTTCCCTTAACAAGATTTTCAACAAAACTAGAATTGCCTATGCACCCCCGCCCTATATATACTGGCTATGTGTTTCTGAGAGATCTTCATGGTGCTACTTTTTGAGCACAGCTTTTCAGAGTGAGGCTGAAAACATGTTAAGAAATGCATTCCATTGTCTATAATGAGGAAATCTGTAAGTCCCTCCCTTCATGGTTTCTGTATACATACATAGTCATTATATTGCATTAGCATTATTGTCCCTGTATAGGGGAAAACATTGGTCCTTTATTGTTGCCCCATATAGTAAAAATTATTTGCTGTCCTCCTGAATAACAAAGCACTGGTACAGTGATGCTGCATTGGTGCCATGGAGGAGAGGTGATTTTCATTTATCCCCCCTTCCCTCTCTTGCTGACTGTGACTACCCCATATATGTTCCCTTGCAGCCCTCAAGAACATATGTTTGGGAGTCACAGTCAGCTACAGATGGAAGGGGAGATTGATGAAAACTGCCCTTCCCCATCAAGTGTGTGCTGCATGTGTGCTGCACACACTTTTGTTAGTCTGGATGTTGGTCATTGTTTTTTGTTTTTTTTTAATATAACACAGTGACAACATAGTGACAACCTTATTCCTATATAATGGGGGAAACCCAGCAAGTATTGTATCTTTTGTATGCAAGAGCTATACATTGGCGTTATTAGAGTGGCAGCCAGATTACTTTGTGGTAGAAAAAAACCAAAACCAAATCATTTTGTGGCACCTCCAAGACTAACCCACGTATTGTAGCTTAAGCATTTGTGGACTATAGTCCACTTCATCATGAAGTGTTGCCTAAAGTGTTATTTTTGCTACTGAGCTATCTGCCTTCTGAGGATAACACTTGATTCATCTGATAAGGTGGACTGTAGTCTGCAAAACCTTATGCTACAATAAATGTGTTCATCTTTAAGGTGCCACAAGAGCCTTTGTTGTTTTTAAAATCTCTATGTCATAACATCTAGGATAACTGAATGATAGGCAATATCTTTATTATCAATGTTGTCTGATATTATTAAAAATCCTGCAAGTTTTTAAAGGTGAAAAAGGTGTCATATCCTCTCAGCAGAGATGTGCAGCTCTCACATTAAACAAATTGAAGGCTAACACTCTGTACTGGCTCCTTGTCAGCTCTTTCATTCGTGCTGGGCAAGGTTGCAGTATTAACAAAGTCAATTCCCAACGTTTGTACACTTCTAAAAATGACTTTGGTCAATCACCTGTTATTTTTCCTAGGTTACGGTGCTTGCATTATCACATCCAATTGAATTAGAGTGCAAGATAATGCAGAGGGAAAACATTTCATCAAGTAACATTGTAAAGCATGACTGGCTCTTAGTCAAAAGTGCAAATTTTGGCAACAATATGATAGATTTAGAATTAAGCTTGATAGTGTGTTCTGATGTAGAATGGCAGAAGATAGAGATGTGCAAATCATTTTGAGATTGAATTGATTTGAGCTCAAAATGAATCTGCCCTGTCAACCCTGGCCAACTTGAATAGAATCTCCCAAGATTCAATTTGAATTGACATTTGATTTTCCTTTTGTCATTGCCATTGCATTACATCCCATGGGTACCAACTACCAACCAAACCTCAAAGGAATTGGGCAAAGGGGTGATTTCTCTCTCTTTCTTTTCATAATTTAGACTCTTTGGTGTGTTATGACATTTTCTCATAATGAATCCCTATGAGGATTCATTATACACCAAAGAGTCCTAAAAAACTCTTTGGTGTGATTTAGGAATTTACACACCTAAATCCCTAAAACAACTGAGTACCCCATTGCCTTGTGCATTGGGTGGTGATTGGCACATGGGGTGCCACTAATTTTCCCCCACCCACAAATCAGTGGGGTATTCACTTTATTTTTTAAGATTGTTTGAAGTGTTTAGACTCTTTGGTGTGAATGAATGACTCATAAGGATTCATTATGATGAAAATGTCATTACACACCAAAGATTCTAACAGTTTAAAAATTCTTAAAACATAAATGAAGTACCCCACTGGCTTGTGTGTGTTTGTATGTGCATGTGCATGTGAGCATGTATGTAGTAACACCCCATGTCCCAACTACTCCCCAAGGCAGTGGGGTATTCAGTCTTTTAAAAAGGAATTTTTAAAGTGTTTAGAATATTTGGTGTGTAATATGACATGTTCTCATAATGAATAATTGCCACTGAGTGAGAAGGGGACTTTGGTAACATTATGATAATTTATTTGGACTAATAGGAGTCGGGAGGCATTATGGCCTCATGAAAACAATATATGAAAAGTCACTGAGGAAGATGATTAGTTGAAATGCATTTGACTTGACAAGAATCTAAGAGGACTTCAGCTCACTTGGAAGTGCAGTATTACTACAAATGTCTGAGGACATTTACAATACTTAACCATATGTATGAGAATTTTCAATGTTTTATTACTTTAAAAAAACTATCTTAAGTTTTAAGCCATTTTATGTAGCACTTGTATATTTTTATCATTAAAATACCCATTTATATTCTTATTATTTGGAGTTGTATATTATAACCTAGGACCATATTCATTTTTTCTGATCTTTTGTATTGCTTTAGGGCTCTCAATGAGCCAGTCAATCAAGGGCAAGGTTTGACTTGATACATTGGGTGCATTTTGGAATATACTGTCCAGACATCTATATTGCTTTAATTATATTTGTATTTCTTTCTTTCTTCTTCTTCTTCTTTTATTTATTATTTTATTTATTATTAAAACTTTTATACTGCCCTTCCAAAAGGCTCAGGGCAGTTTACATTAAAACACCACTAAAATCAGTTAATAATTAAAACAAAAATAATAAAGCATAAAAACAATAATTAACAATGAAAAACATCGTAAAACAACAACTAAATAATCAGAAGAATTTAAAAACAAGTTTTAAAAAGCTGAGAAAGCCTGGTTGAAGAGATGTGTTTTCAGGTGTTTTTTGAAAATTGCCAGAGATGGGGAGGATCGTATCTCAGCAGGGAGCACATTCCACAATCTCGGGGCAGCAGCCAAGAAGGCCCGTCTCTGTGTAGCCACCAAACGAGTTGGTGGCAACTGGAGACGGACCTCCTCAAGTGACCTCAATGCGTGGTGGGGCTCATAGCGAAGAAGATGCTCTCTTAAATACCCAGGGCCTAAGCCATTTAGGGCTTTGTAAGTTATAACAAGCACTTTGTATTTTGTCCGGAAAACTATTGGCAGCCAATGTAACTCCATCAACAAAGGAGTAATGTGGTCTCTCCGAGATGACCCAGAGACCAACCTGGCTGCCGCGTTCTGAACCAACTGAAGTTTCCGGACTACGTACAAAGGCAGCCCCACATAAAGTGCATTACAGAAGTCTAGTCTGGAGGGAACCAACAAATGTACCACTGTTTTGAGGTCATTGATCTCGAGAAACGGGCGCAGCTGGTGTATCAGCCGGAGCTGATAAAAAGCACCCCTGGCCACCGCCTCAACCTGAGAAACCAAGGAGAGACGTTGATCCAGAAGTACTCCCAGACTGCGAACCTGTTCCTTTTGGGGAAGTGTGACCCCGTCTAGAACAGGCAGATCAAAATCGTCTCTAGAGTTCCAACCTTGCACAATAAGTACCTCCATCTTATCTGGATTCAGCTTCAGTTTATTCTCTCTCATCCAGCCCATTATTGCTTCCAGGCAGGCATTTAGGGAGGATATGCCAACTCCTGAAGAAGTTGACATGGAGAAGTAGATCTGGGTGTCATCAGCATACTGGTAACACCCAGCTCCAAATCCCCTGATGATCTCTCCCAGCGGTTTCATGTAGATGTTAAAAAGCATTGGAGAAAGTATGGAGTGTTGAGGGACACCATACTTAAGCTCAGATTTTGAAGAGCAACAATCTCCAATCAACACCATCTGGAATCTGTCTGAGAGGTAGGAGCGGAACCACTGTAAAACAGTGCCTCCCACCCCCAACACCCTCAGACGTTCCAGAAGGATACTATGGTCGATAGTATCGAAAGCCAACAAGAGATCCAAAAGGACCAACAGAGTCACACTTCCTCTGTCCATTGCCAATTGGAGATCATCCATCAGGCTGACCAAGGCAGTCTCCACCCCACAGCCTGCTCGAAAGCCAGTTTGAAATGGGTCCAGATTTTGAAAAATAGAAGCTTAAAGAAACACTTTCTATTGTCCTGGGTACTTGAGTGCCTAGCCAGGCAGCTTCTCATTAAAATATAAAATACTGGGAAGGAAGCGAGAGTGGTTTCCACTCACTCAAGACAGTCACTTCCATCATTAACATTGGCTATGTGAGAGTCTCATCTATACAAAATGGACCCTATCCCACTTCTGATTACTACATTAGGATGCAAGTGGCCCTGATTGCTTTTCTCAAGGCCCCCAATGATATACTGTTCTTTATTAATACTTCACATACTTGGAAGGCTGAACTCTGCTTGGGATGTTTATTAGCCAGTTTGGCACCTCCTTTGGGAAGCGCCAAACCAGCTTGGGCAATGGCATTCAAACTGGCTCAGTGGATTAGGGAGCAATTCCCTTTAAAAGCTGGTAAGGAATTCCTTACCTGTTCGTCCCTGTCCTGTCGCTTTTCCGGTGGTGGTGCCCGCTCTTCAAAAGGCTGTGTGCAGCTGTGCCACTGTTCCCTACAGCCTCCGCATGGTGTCGGCACACACATGGCTGGTTCACGCATGTGGAGGCTGCAGGGAACGGCGCCTCACATGGTCTTTTGAAGAGTTAGTGACACCACCAGAAAAGTGGTAGGGTGGGGACAAGCAGGTAAGGAGCTTCTTACCTGATTTTTAAGGGAGCCACTCCCCGCCCAGCCTGTGGCTGCATGAATGACTCGTGCACATCTCTAAACCCTGCCACTGAAACAGGTTCAGGGGACCTGGGTTCAACTTAAAATTTATCTCTCAACACTAACAGCTGACTAGAGTTAGACATTCACCCATTTATTTCTTCAGCTTTCTGAAATGGAAGGTTCTCAGCTTTTGCCAAAAACATTGGACAGTCTATATCTTGCTTAGATATCATTCCAGCAAACATCAAGACTGATGGCATTAGTACTATTTCATGGCTTTTAGATGCCTTTACTTGCTTCTGAAATAATGACTTATCTATCCTATCAATATCATATTTATGTGATATACTCAGAGCAACTGCCATACTACATTCTGGGGGGGAAAGTATTTTAAGTACATAGTGCTAAATAATTAAGGGCACCTTCTGAATGGTAGGCACTGGGCTGCAGCTTCAGGTGGTGAAAAAGTGCCTTCCACTTAAGCAAGGAGCTCTCTGGATCCAAGTCGTTCAGCATGTGCTGCTTCAAATGAAACTGGCCCCACCAAACGTGAAGGAAGAGGGGTGCACGGAGAGTGTGCTCGAGTACACTCCATGGACATCCCGATGCCCTCCCAGCACATCCCTTGATCACATGTGGAGACTGTTCATCCAAATGACCGCTAGGCATGGACTAAAAATACCATTTAAAGAAGTATTTGTAGAATGTGTTTAGGAGCCATTTCGATGAACAGCCACTGCACACAATCAAGAGAAACACCAGGAAGACATTGGACATCCATGAGAGACCTCCCAATGGGTGTGCTCTTAGTGTGCCCTCTCTTTCTTCATGTATACTAGTACTGGTATCATTTGCTGGCCCAATATAGATAAACAATAGCATTGTGTATCAATATATACTAAACAATGTAAAAGGATTTCTCAAAACAATCTTCTAGTGATCTTTTCCAATGGATCTGACTTCATGAACAAAAATGTTCTGCATCTGGGTATCTTTTTTGTTGTTGTTAAGCAGCTGTTTTTTGTGTGAAATTAATATATTTTTGTCTTGATAACGTGTCTGGATAATGTGTTAGCTAGATCTTGTGGAGTAAATATTCCATTATGTCACTGTTCTTCACCACATTTAGGAAATATTTTTGTAGTGATCAGTCACCCCCTCCCTATAGAGTTAGCCAGAAGTGAACCCTGTCCTGACTGACAGGCTGGTGAACTCCAGGGCTCAGCCAATCAGCACACCAGGTGGGTGGGATACTGGTCTATTGTTGTTTACCTTTAATGTAACTAAACTAAGAAACACTAGGGTTTGCCCATCCAGCCAGGGCGTCCTTACAGGACTCTGTAAGTTTGAATTGTCCTTTTAGATTTTCCTATATAGCTGTTCCTTGCAACTGGTTAACCACAATTTTTAAAATGTGCTGCCTCAACATCACTCGGGGTGCTTTTTGAAGTAACCTTGTAACTAAATGCTGGCAAAAACTCAAACAGAAACAGTCTGTGGCATTTGAATAAAACTGTTTTTCTTTTTGTTCTTTTCTTTTACAAGCCTCTCCGAGTGGATTTTTAATTCAGGAGAAAGTAGGGACTGAAAGGTTCCCCCTGTACATCCTAGTGCAGGCATGCCTTGGGCAGTCAGCAGCTATTAGTTTTCTTACCTCATATAGGTTTGCATGTGGAGGATTTATGTGTACTTTTCCAACAGCAAAAGAAAGAGAGTTTTCCCTCGGATTCCACTCCATCCAGGGAGGTTCAAGCTCTATAATAAAGAGGGGTTGTGGTGGCAGCCATTTTTGAACCTACCAAAAATAAAGAAGAATTTTAGGGGCAGCCTAGTCATGCAGCTCAGCAGGGATGATTAAGCATTTCTTTCCCTCCTGTGAGCTTTCTGAGACAATGGCTTTAATCCACTGCAATTTTATTATGTCACTGTACTTCACCACATTTAGGAAATAACTGTATACAACAGGGGTCACAATGCACATTGTCAAATTAGTAAGCTGTTTTGTCTCTCCATTTCAATGGAAATAGATAAATGGGAGCTGCATAGTTCTGAAATGACCTTCTTTGATGTGAATTATATTCCAGAGAGAATACAGAAGTGGGTGTTGGGATAGAAACATGTTGCTAAGCATATCAAAAGGAACTAGCCCTGAAGAGAACTAGTTCAATAGTAAAGTACATTTCCTTGTGGAAGGTCTGATTAAAGGTGGCAGAGACGTTTTCTTTTAAACCCAGGCCTTCAGAGAGTTAGCAATAATGTTTACTGTTTGCTGACAATCTGAATTCTGCTTCTTACCTCATTTAAGTTATACTATTTTTAACTTAAAACAAAATAACCCATATTGTGTCATACTACAAAGAACAGAATGCTAGGTGTACTGGCAAATTCAATATTTTTCTTTTTGTGCTGCTTAACATATTATGGCAAGGGAGTAGGAAAGTAAATGGCCTTGCAATGTGAACTTAAATATAAGGGAGAAATTACCTAGCAAAAAAGCTAAGATATTTAGAAGCTTGATGGATTTTTTTAACCTTTACTATATATCTAAAACAATTGTTTCGTTCCACCCTAAGGAACTGGGATAGAATCCGTTATGAATCTACATTTTAAAGATCTAAATGTTAGGTGCCAAGAATTACAGGAAAGAATTCTGTTTACTACCAAGCTAAAAGGTTTATTCATGTTTGTTTTATTATAACTGCAATATCACATAATTGATGGCTTGTTAAATGGTCATCATAGATCAGCTGTCCAGAAACACAGTGGTAACACACTTAACAAGTGATAAGTTCATCGCTTCATAATTACCATCTCAGTTGATCATATGGACTGCAAGTGGGTGACAAGTTTCTCATTAGCTGCAAATGATATGATAAACAAGCAGACTTTAAAAGCCAGTTTTAAAAAAATTAAGCCCATTAAGCTAGTATTTCGTGTGTGAATGCCACATGGTCATGTGTTAACCTGCAGGAAGAATTCCACTTGCAGTTATGTTTTCTCAGCCACAAGCTGAGGAAAATCTGTTGGCTCAGTTTAAGTTCTCCAGGTTCTGTGAGCATTCCTGTATTTCACTGCTTTGTCAATGTAATCATTTACACCATGGGTGTTGCTGATACTTGCAGTGCATCATGGATCTGTAGATTTACATGTTCTACACAATATGCCTAATGAAATGTATAATATCAAGTAACGATAAGAATTATTCCACATGTTTCACATACAGCAACAACTACTTCAGCTCTGTAAAGTAGGTCAATATTATTTTTCCCTTATTGTGAATAAGGGGAGGAAGTAGTTGAGAGGAAGGCTGAGAGGAAGTAGTTTGCCTAAGGTCATTAAAGAAATGCATGGCTGAGATAAGAGTCAAATCAGGGAATTCTTGGTTCACAGCTTCTTGTACAAAAAGATATCACAGAACTGGATGATGTTACAGAATATAGTTTGGTGCAAAAGGATTACAAGAATGAGGGCATTGTGTGACTACAGTATGCTCACATTGCTGCATTTGTCGAAACCCTGCCAACACTGTTGCAGAATAGCGTGTTCCACTGTGACTAAAATTTGTGCAAGTGCAGTTGCTCAACACAATGCCCATTATTTCCAATGGAATAACATTATTTACAATTTCCAGTGCAAAACTTTAAGTCAGAGTGCAACAGGGCTGTTCTGCAACAATGTGCAGGGAGCACACACACACACACACCATGGTGCAGGCAGTGCCCAACTGCACACATTAGGCTGCACTGAACATGGGTGTCCATAGATTCTTCACCACATTTCAGCTGTGGTTCTCTCTTTTTTGGCATGTTAAATCTCATTTCTTCAATATTGAGTTTACTATTGCACCCTTTCTATAATACAGAGAAACTGCCTGAGAAAATGGTTCAATGTTTCTCCTTGGATGAAGTGCTGAAATTCTCTTTAGATCAGTTTCTCCTTGGAAGAACCATGCAGTTTTCTTTGGAATTTCACTTTGGAGAAATTTTGACTCCAACCCTACCCCCTCCTGCAACCCCGTATGATCTTGGAATGTACCTTCAAGAACTGCTCTTTCCTTATATCACATTGCCAACAGACATACATTGCCTACATACTGCACCTAATACCTGGGTTGGGCTGCTCATGTGCAGCGCCAGGATTGAGCCCGATACCAGTGCTGCCACAGCTACAAGCCTGACTTTTTAACCTGAACTTTATCTGAGGTTAAAGGAACCTAAGTTTCATTTAACCTCAGCAGGCAATCATGAGAATAATCACCATGGGGTTAAACAGCTGCCCCCCCTGCCCCACCTGCTGCCATTTCCAGCAGGAAGCCGGGTGGAAGGAGGCCACCGTACTCATAGCAAGGGGCACCCTGGGATGCAGGAGGGGGAAGTCCTACTGCCCCCAGCTCTAGCCTTCTCCATGCCACTTATCATGTGGGTGCATGGTGTGGTAAAGGCAAGAACAGCTGCCACTCATCTGCCAGGGAAGGCTGGCAAGCTCCCGCCTTCCCCATAGCCCTTGGGAGTAGCAGCTGAAGGTTGTCTAAACAACCTCGAAGTTTGCACTTCAACTACAAGTGCTCTTTTGCAAACCTGCAATTGCACACCTGTTAGGATGCTAGCAGAACTGGACATTCCCAGCTTCTGTTGATACTGAGAGATATGACTCAAAATAACCTGGTTTATAACCTGTAACCTGATTTTCCAGGGTTTTAAACTGTTTTGAATTTTTAACTATTGATTGCTTTATGGTATTTTATAGTCTGTTTTTAACTGTGAATTGCTTTTACTTGCTTTGTTTTTTTAAATGTAAACCACCCAGAGCCATTTCTGGAAGGGAGGTATAGACATCGACTAAATAAATAAACATAATGACCCCTAATATCAAGGATATTGCTCAGAATGACCCACAACGTGCAAATTTCTCTTTGCTTTGCTTTTCACAGCCCCAGCACTAGATTTTTGCTGCGACACTACTGTATTTGTCTCTGTGGTATATGTGTTTATGCCTACTTTGGCATTCTTTTCTATCAAACTGTGATTCATGAATCAAAATAGTTTCTATGGCAACAAACCTAATATTGCTTGGTAGTTGAATCTTATAATTCTACCAGATAAGTGGCAATAAGTATTAATATTTAAAGCAAAAAGAAAAATCCAATTCTGGTGTTAGAGTACTTTGTAGTTAAAGAATTTCATAAGAGTGGAGGGGGGATAGTTCTCCCTCCCACCATCACAGACACTTTTTACATTGAAACTGACTTGGTCATACCTATAAAAATATTTTTTATGTAAAAGGCAAACACCCTTCTCAGAGTTTCAGTGGAGCTGTGTGGCAGGAATGTAAACTAATTTTAATAAAGCAAAGGAAAGCTTGATTGAATGCCAGGGTGCACCGTTGGGAAATTCCAATCTTCTCTTCACAAATCAAACTTATCCACTTTTATTTGCTCTCACTAACAACAGTTAAGCCTTTATTACATATTTGCTTACACTACTATTAAGACAACTTCACTTGATACAGCTTCATTTTCTATTGGTTCTTCACCATTGTCTGACACCAAAGTAATTAATTAAGCTAGATTCCTTTGGTGTTTTTTTTAATGTAGGAAAGTTACAACTAAGTAACTTTTCGGAACGCTCTTTGTTCTTTCTTGTGATGCATTCCCACAGAGTGAGAACTGTGGTTCACCTATACTATAGTGTTCTGTCAGGATGTAGTAAATCTCAGGTCTCACCACTTGTGAAATATTCAGAGGACATGTTCATCTTGCAAAATAATCTTGTGTTGACTTCTGTCTCATAAATACATGAAAATTTTGGAAGTGCATATCCCCTGCTAACTGGGCAAAGAGGCACCTTTTACCGTGGTGATTCTCTTTATTTAGCAGGGGGAGAGTAACTGGCCCTATTCACCCCCAGCACAGTACTTCCAGTGACTGTTGCTGGTGTGTGTCTTATGTTTCTTTTTAGAATGTGAGCCCTTTGGGGACAGGGAGCCATCTTATTTGTTTGTTATTTCTCTTTGTAAACCGCCCTGAGCCATTATTGGAAGGGCGGTAAAGAAATTGAATTATTATTATTATTGAGAAACAACTTAGAGAACTTTCCATTGTCTTGCCTTCTCATATCAGAAATGGATATAATAATCTTGTTAAGTAATTACTTTGGGTTCAGACAGTGGTGCAGATCAGGGAGAAAACGAATTGGCATTGAAACTCTGTTTCCCTCAAAAGTCTTCAGAATACTTTGTCCAGGGGGAAAAAATAGACTGTCAAAATTTGCTTCAAAATGTCACTTCAGAAAAAAATGGGTGGTAAATCTGTTTTTAAGTCTTATCAAAGTATCTACTCCACAGAAAGTTTTATCAACATCCCTAGATTTCCAGAATGTCATTTTATACTATACAGAGATATGTGACACTCATACACTACAACCTGTTTTGAAACTTTCTATGTTGATCTGATGTCCAGAACCTCCTCCCGTGCAGTGGTTTCTACAACCTTCAACAGCCTGTCAACATTTGTTCTGGTGTGAAATATCTATGAAGTGATTATTAGTTTAGATAAACATATATTATTAGTGTGGCGTAGTGGAGAAAGTTTTGGACTTAGACTGAGAAGACTTTGGTTCATATAGGATCATAGAATTATCAAGTTGGAGGGTGCGGGAAACTACTGTAGCTTCTGTGACAGATGGCTGTCCAGCCTCCGTTTGAAAACCTGCAGCAAAGAGAGCCCACCATGGCACGAAGCAGACTGCTTCACTATTGAACAGTTATTACAGTTAGGAAATTCTGCCTGATGTCTAGTTCAAATCCTTGCTCCTCTATGCCTTGGGCAAATCATTATGTCTCAGCATCTCCTACTCACAGGGCTGTTGTCAAGATAAATGGGATAATAACCCCCTTTACACAACACCCTCAGGTCCTTTACTGGGACATGGGAAGGATGGCATACAACTATGACAAGTAGCAAGGAGATATGTAGTGGTCTTTCTTTCTTTCTTTCTTTCTTTCTTTCTTTCTTTCTTTCTTTGTCAATGGGAATATCCATCATCAGGTACTGTCATCAACAAAGTTATGTTCATTCATACTGAACCTTTGCAACAAGACAGGTGTAACTATTTTAAGTTCTAATAGATCAGAATCCTCTACAGAAGGCAACATTTGGAATACTATGTGGGGGAAAATGTATTTGATTGATAAGTCAGAACCCTGCATTCAAGGTTTCATTTTCTCTACAGTCTCTGGGAATTGGAAATTGCCTGTTTTCAAAATCCTCTTGAATTAAGTGCATCCAGAACTCTGTGTTAAGAGCAAAACAGAACTGATTTATTTTCCTTAAGGTCTCTGTGCACAACACAAAGCATATAAAGAAAAAAAGATGAAAATCAAAGCAAGTTCCATCCAGAATAGTCTATAGGGATATAGATTGTTTAGTGCAGAATGTATCTAACTATGCAATACATAAAAATAGGAAAGGTGAAAAGAAGATATTAGAATGAAGAGCAAAGAAAAGTAGCTTCACACCCAAGGTTAAAGTCAGATGCAAAGGAGAACAGCTGTGTTTATTTAATAAAAAGGTTGAAAATTTAAAACAACATAATAGGCCTGTTCTGATGACCATTTGACGAGGGTTAAAGAGCTCATATCCCAGTAGTAGCACACAAACAGAACCTCTATTTGGGTCTGCAAGCCAAGAGAATACATGTTTAAGCTACACCTGCCATCCATTGTTGAAATCAGAAGCTGATACTCCTCCAAGGTCTCCATGGCTTCCCAGCATGCTTTGTGCTACCAGTAGACTGGAAAGCTTGGACCATGGGCAGAAACCCTAAATGATGTCCTAATGTTTCAAGCAACACAAGACATCCACTAAGAAATTGAGTGGGTGTGGACATGGACATGCTACAGCAATACAAATACTATTTAATTAGAATAATAGACAAAATATTGGCTAAGGAGCAGTCATCAATCCTACCCAAGATCCAGAGACCTGGCTTTTTTCAGAAGTGTGCAATGTAGAAGATGAGAAAAACAGTATAAATCCAATTTCTCTAAAATGGCAGACCTTCCATCACTCGATTAGAATGAATCTCTAGCTTTGAATTTACCAATTGCTGTTTTAATTACGTGAACCATGCAGAATGGTCTCATTCCAGTACATGTCCTCATCACCTCTACCTTAAAATAAAATGAGTGATTAATTTGAAATTATTCTGTACACTGAAACTAAACACACACATACACAGCCAAAGACACAGAAAATGGGCTGCAATGAAGCAACTACAGCTATTTTAATTAAATGTAAGTTTAAAATATTTAACTAAGTCTCATCTACCCTACTTGAGGAGGAACAATAACTGCTAGGATTGTGGGTGATTTCCCAACAGCAAAGCATGATATGTTCTAGGGACCATGTTTTACTCTATAAGAAGGAAAAAAAATTTTCAGAAATTGTTTCAGTTCACTGCAATTATGGATACCTTTATGTGTATATTTGATTTTAGGGATGTGCATGGACGGTGGAGGCAGTCTGACACTGGGTGGCAGTCTCGCTTTAAGGGCGGGGGGGTTGTACTTACCCCTCCTGCCGCTGCCCCCCTCCACCCCTCCATTTTTAAGAGAAATTTTCGGGGCGGCAGCATTCCTCCCTGCCACCCCTGCCCCCTTGTTGACCGGTACAAGCGGAAGTAACTTCTGCGCATGTACCCACCACTAATGCTGCACGCCCACCACACATGTCACACGTTGTGTGCACATGTTGCACAGCAGGCACACGTGTGTCAGCAGTGGGCGCATACGCAGAAATTACTTCCGCTTGTACTGGTCAACAAGGGGGCAGGGGCGGCAGGGAGGAATGCTGCAGCCCTGAAAATCTCTCTTAAAAATGGAGTGCCAGAGGGGGGGAAGTGGCAGGAGGGGTAAGTACAACCCCCCCCCCCGTCAAAGTGAGACCACCCTGGCATCAGACCGCCGGACTGAGCCACTTGCGAACCAGTTTTCAGGCCTCTAACATGGCCTGCGGACTGGTTCGTGCACATCACTATTTGATTTAGGGGGCTGTTGAACAGAATAGCATGATCATCCAAAAGTAGCATAGTTTCCTCATACTTGTGTTAATATAGGCCACATTTTTTCAGTGATTGTAATTGTGGTTAAAGAGTTAACCATGATTGCTGAGTCCTATGTATTCCCACAGAGTATAATGTGAGAACATAGTTTTTCTGAGCAATTCAGGGCAAATCACTGCAGTGAAACAGCATTTAACTGGGACTGATAACCTGGATCAGATCTTGGTTATCATTCCTGGTTGAATGCTGTTTAACCCTGGTTATTGATCCCAGTTAAATGCTGTTTAAATGCAGAGATTTGACCATGATTGTCTGGAAATCCAATGTCATCATGTCACACTTTGCCAAAGTGCACTGGACTCGTGGTCTTGATTAATGCTTTAACTGTCCTCACTGTCATCGTGAGAATGCAGCCTTAGTCACAGGGAGCTCTTCTGGCTTACTATGCAGAAAAAAAAATATTTTGGAACATTAGTGAAGGAGCTTGCCTTATCCATATATCATCATAATTGCCCATATCCAGGACAGCTGCATTGCTGACAGATAGGCCCTTTATGGGTGGAGCTGTTGGAATTGCCATTGCTAGGACCTTACTGCCCACATCGCTCAGTGTCGGGAGGTCTCATGGGAACAGGAGCTCTTACAATAGGAGCTTCTCTGCCCAGAAGATCTGTAGCAACTGCCAAGTATTATTTAAAAATCTCAAGGCTGGTGAAAAGGAGGGCTCAAGAATTCAGCAGCTAGAAAGGACATTTGATGGATTTCAGCCCTTGTGCTTTTTCTCCTGAATTTGAGCCAGATCCTGAGCCCACAAGGATGGCAGGAATGAAGGTGTCAGGTCCTTCCCAATCCCTCTGGAAAATATCCTGAGGCCAGAAAGAAGAGGGAAGAGATAAGACACATAGGTGGGCATGGAGCATAGCATGGCATACTTGTGCCTCTGGTCCAATCATAGCAAAGATTCATCTTGAATCACAAAGAACTTTCAAGCATCTTGAATAAAGTAGACATGAAAAGCTGCCTGATGCTGAGTCAGATCTATTCTGACTGGCAGCAGTTCTCAAGAGTCCAGTCCTACTACTTAAAATCCATTCCTTAATTGGAGATGTCAGAAATTGAACCAGGGATTTATATGCTAAACTGGTACTATGATCTGAGTATAGTTCTTCAGCTGCTGATTCTGCCCTGAAATAAAACTGGTGATGCAGTAAAATCAGGTGAAGACAATAGCAATACTGAGAACAACAACAAATTATGCTATGTGCAAAAAGGCTGCTCTATACAGTATAAGATTTTTGCCAGAATCTTACATGCATTTATCCAAGCTGAAGGATGCAAAGTTTATTTTCATTTCTCAGTGATAAAAGACACACATGCCAAATTGTGGAGTGAGGGGGAGTCATATTCCTATGCGCACAGGAATATAGGTTAATAATAATAATAATAATAATAATAATACCCCGAGTGAGGCACTACCTTGGCGTGGTTGTGGGGCTTGAGTGCTCTGAGGAAGGTGAGAACTATGCCAGAGGTCAAACCATACTGGACAGGTCTCACCAGAGAAACCAGACAAAGAGTGCCTCTCCCATCAACAATATGGTGAGACATAACTTTAATAAATCTAAACCGGATCGGTCATCACCTGGGTCAACAAGGATCATGCCAGGTGCTCGAGTCCCAGGACATCTGGTGGCAAGTGGGATACAGGACTCAGGATCTTCAGTTGAGCAACCAGGGCTGGAGACTGCAAAGTTACTGAAAGAAACGTCGCTTAACCAGAAAAAATATACGAAAAATGCCAACAATGATCTGCTATGACAAGTCTAGTCCAACTAGAAGAGGTTATTTAAAAAGAATGTACCAGATTTGGAAAGAGAAGCATCCAGATACAGAAACAACAGAACAAAGGCTAGCAGACCAGAAAAGGTTCATAATAAGAAATAAAGTATTCACAGGAGTTGAGCTGGAAGAACTGCAAAGAGCAACACAGGCTCAAGATATGGAAGAAGAATTACCACCAACTGAAGAAGTTGCTCAGGCGCAGGTGGAGGAGGTGTTGGAAATCGAGGATGCCACTGTTGCTGAACTGTTTCAAAATCAAAACCAGGCAACCTCCCCTTTGCCTTCACCTCAAAAACCTGAATGCTGTTTAACAGAAAAGCAACAAGAACTAAAGCAATAAATAACTGAGTACATGAACCAAATAACGAGCAGGGTTTGACTTCCAGCTCTAAAATCAGTTGCCAAAAAAACCAACTTGCTCAGGCATTAAAAGATGTCAATGCTGCACTTGCAGAAATAACAACCAATAATTTGCAAGAAACTGTTTCTTGCAAATTATTGGTTGTTATTTCTGCAAGTGTACAGTGTAGCAACAGTGCAGCAACAATAACAACACAAGAGCTCAGATATAAGATCAGTGGACCTGTAAAAAAAGAAAGTAGCACATCACCTAAATGGAAGATTAGATTAGAAAATAAAATCGCCAGGCTTAGATCAGATGCTAGTATATTGAAAGATATGAAAGACAAGAAGCTGATGAATGAAAACACCAAACAGTATCTGATCCAAACATACCATCTAGATTCAAGAAAAATTAGAGAAGTCCTGGAAATAATAAAGCATCAAATAACAGCAGTGTCAAAGAGGATTAGCAGATACGAAGCCAGAATTACACAACACAGGCAGAATCTCCAATTCCAGTCAAATCAGAGACGTTTCTACCAAAGCATAGAAGGAGAAACTGTAAGAAACGTAGAAACACCAAATAAAGAAGAAACAGTGCAATTCTGGCGGAAATTATGGGACAATCCAATAGATTATAATAAAAAAGCAGGCTGGGTGAAAGAGGTCGAAAAATGTAACCAACAAATGCAAGATCTAATAATAACACCAGAATTAATAAGTGAAAGAGCAAAGAAAATTAAAAATTGGACTGTACCAGGCAATGATGAACTGCATGGCTTTTGGCTTAAACACCTAACAAGCCTTCATAAATAACTATCAAAACAGCTCAATCACATTTTTCAAGGAGGTGATATTGAACAATGGCTAACAACTGGGAAAACTCATCAAATCATGAAAGACCCAGCAAAAGGTGCAGTTCCAAGTAATTATAGACTGATAACCTGCCTGCCAAGCATGTTCAAATTATTGACTGGAATAATAGCAGATGAAGTGATGCAACACTTATTAACAAACAAACAGCTTCCAGTTGAACAGAAAGGAAATTGCCCGAACAACAGTGGCACAAAAGACCAGCTTCTGATTGACAAAATGATTTTAGAAAACTGCAAGAGAAGAAAAACCAATCTAAGTGTTGCATGGATTGACTACAAGAAAGCCTTTGATTCATTGCCTCACACATGGATACTAAAATGTTTAGAAACAACTGGTGTCAGCAAAAACATTCAGATATTTATTTAAAAAGGAATGAGCATGTGGAGTACACAGTTAACAATCAATGGCGAGACACTTGGACAGGTTAGCATTAGAAGAGGCATTTTCCAAGGGGACTCACTATCCCCTCTGTTGTTTGTAATCGCCATGACCCCACTTTCACAAATACTAAACAAAACAGGCCTCGGATACCAAACATCTAAAACATCAAGTCAAATCAACCATCTGCTGTACATGGACGATTTGAAGTTGTATGGAAAGTCCCAGTCAGAAATTGAATCACTGCTAAACACTGTCCGTATATTCAGTAGCGATATAGCAATGGAGTTTGGACTAGACAAGTGTGCTGCATTAATAATGAACAGAGGGAAAATAAAAAAACAGAAGGAATAGAACTACCCAATGGAAGCAAGATCAAGAACCTGGAAGAGAAAGAACCTTACAAATACTTGGGCATTCTCCAGGCTGATAACATCGCACACACTGAAGTTAAAAGAAAAATGGGAAGTGAATACATCAGGAGAGTCAGAAAAATCCTCAAGTCCAAACTCAATGGCGGGAACACCATACAAGCCATAAACACCTGGGCTATACCTGTTATCAGATACACTGCAGGAATAATAGACTGGACCCAGGCAGAGCTAGAGACGCTAGATCGTAAGACCAGGAAAATCATGACCATCAATCATGCTCTGCACCCCCACAGTGATGTAGATAGGCTCTACCTCCCTCGCAGCTCAGGTGGAAGAGGAATGCTGCAAGTCCATCAAACAGTAGAGGAGGAGAAAAGAGGCCTTGTAGAATATATCAAGGACAGTGAAGAAGATGCACTTCAAATGGTCAATAATGCGAAACTATTCAACACCAATGAAACAAAGCAGGCCTACAAGAAAGAACAAATAAAGAATCAAGCCGAAAAATGGAAAAATAAGCCACTGCATGGTCAATATTTGCACAATGTAACTGGAAAATCAGACATCACCAAGACCTGGCAATGGCTTAAGAATGGCAACTTGAAGAAAGAAACAGAGGGTTTAATACTGGTTGCACAATAACAAGCACTAAGAACAAATGCAATAAGAGCAAAAGTAGAAAAATCAACAACAAACAGCAAGTGCCGCCTTTGTAAAGAAGCAGATGAAACAGTGGGCCACCTAATCAGCTGTTGTAAGAAGATCGCACAGACTGACTACAACAAAGGCATGACAAGGTAGCAAGGATGATACACTAGGACATCTGCAAAAAAATACAAGTAACTTGTAGCCAAAGATTGGTGGGACCATAAAATTGAAAAGTTGAAGAAAATGAAGATGCAAAAATATTATGGGACTTCCGACTACAAACATACAAACATCTGCCACACAATACACCAGATATAACTGTAGTCAAGTAGAAAGAAATACAAGTTAAAATAATCGACATAGCAATACCAGAGGATAGCAGAACAGAAGAAAAAGAAATAGAAAAAATCCCAAAATACAAAGATCTTCAAATTGAAATTGAAAGGCTGTGGCAGAAAAAGACCAAAATAATCCCAGTGGTAATTGGTGCCCTCGGCGCAATTCCAAAAAACCTTGAAGAGCACCTCAACACCATAGGTGCCACCGAAATCTCCATCAGCCAATTACAAAAAGCAGCTTTACTGGGAACAGCCTATACTCTGCGACGATATCTATAATAACAAGAACAATATTGATAATATAATTTAGCCATCCCAGATCCTTGGGAAGGACTCAATGTCTGGATAAAACAAACCAGTCAATAACACCTGTCCGACTGTGTAAACAATAATAATTCTTTTAAAATCAAGCCACCTCAAACAGCAGTGTGCTGGAGGGGCAGGATATACATATTTTAAATAAATACATAAAATAACCAAACAAAAATACAGTGTAGTGGATGGTCTTTAGACCTGGACAGTCATTTTAAAATACCTCATTTTAAAAGTGGTAACTGAATGAGTAGCACTAGGGATGTGCATGGAACAGGATTTGCGTTCCGTTCTGAGCTCAGAATGGAACACAAATCCCTGGAATGTTCCATTGGAACCAGGGGCATAGCAAGGTTGGAGTGGGCCCAGATACAAGATTTTAAAATGCCCCCCCCCCACTGAAGCTCAGCTCATGAAGTAAAGAGATCTTAAATGAGGCTGAATAGTGGTAACAAAAAGCATAGTAACATTTTTATATCGATCCATCCATCCTATGTGCCACAATAGAACATATCCTTAATTTCATTTTTTTAAAGGTTTGTAAATTGTGGACGATGCAAGTCATTTAATGGTACTAGAGAAAGACATGGTGTTCTGGTAGTTCCAGGTCTTAACGCTCACATCAATTTTGGAGGATGAATACAACTGAAGGAAGCCTGGGCAGGTGCGTGGCTGGGGGAGTCAGTCATGTGACTTGCCACTGGGGGGCCCCCCAAGGCAGTGGGCCCCCAGACAACTGTCTCCCCTTGCCCCTATTATAGTTATGCCCCTGATTGGAACAACCAGGTGAGTTGGTTGTTCCAAAAAAACAAGCTCAGTTTGAGTGTTCACAGCATTCCAAGTGCCATTTGGATGGGCTTTTCCGATTGCTTCCTGTTTTGGGCACTGGCTTCCAATTGGCTTGTGATCTCCTTGCTTCTTGGTTGGCTTCTTCATACAACGCAACTTAATTGAGGTCATCTGAGGAGGTCTGTCTCCAGTTACTGCCAACTGGTTTGGTGGTCACACAGAGATGGGCCTTCTCGGTTGCTGCCCTGAGATGGTGGAATGCGCTCCCTGCTGAGTTATGATCCTCCCAATCTCTGGCTATTTTTTTTAATGGAAACCCGTTTGTTTTACCCAAGCTTTCTCATGTTTTTAACTTTTTTAAAACCCTGTTTGTTTTATTTTATGGTTTTTATATTATTGTATTGTTTTAACTTTATATGTATTATATGTTGAACTGTTTTAACTTTTATATGTGTTTTAATTGTTGTTGGCCACCCAGAGACGCAAGTTTGGGCAGGTATAAATTTGATAGACAGACAGACAGACAGACAGATAAAATAAAAAGCCAACCAAGAAGCAAAAAGATTTGAAGCCACTGCCAAAAACAGGAAGCAAGGGAAAAACAGCCTGCCCAAATGGCACTCTGAATGCTCAGAACATTCTGACTCAGAATGGGGTCATTCCATTCCGAGCATGAAATAGGACCTTCATTTGAGTTAATGAAGCTGGAGTTGGAAGTCATCGGAGCTGGAAGTCAGAGTGAATGAAGTTGGATTGGGAAGTCAGAGAGAAACAGAGTGAATGAGTTGGAAAGTTCCGAACTCAGAACATTCTGCACATTCCTAAGCAGCATGCAGAGGTGCCCCTTATTTAAAACTGCATCATTTCCCCACTGGGCCAGTCACTTCTCTCAGACTAACCTGCTTTACAGGATTGTTGTGAGGAGGAACTTAAGTATGTAGTACACCGCTTTGGGCTCCTTGGAGGAAGAGCAGGATATAAAATATAAATTAATAATAATAATAGTAATAATTTTAAAAAAGTTTGTAATGATGTCTTCCACCCCAATTCAATATAGTGGATGCATGAATGTTTGAGATGCAAGTGGGATCAAATTTGGTACAATTGTAGGGACACATAGGGGCTCCTCAAAGGTATAGTTTGTAATGATGTCATCCACCCTGATTCAAGATGGAGGACACATGAACATTTGAGGCACAAGTGGGGTTACTTGTGAATTGCCTAACTGATTTGGACCACATTTAGTCTAGTTGTAGGGATAGTGAAAGAAAAGTAGGCAGATAGTTTTTACCAAAGCAACTTGTTTTTCACCAGAAACAATGATAATATTCTTGAACTTGAATGGGAAACTTTTCAGCAGAAGCAACTATGGGGCCAGTATGTCCCTGTCTACACGATTAAAAAGGGAACCCATCAAGAGTGTGCCTGTCATGACATCATTCACGTATCCTGATGCCTTCCTGGCACATGCCTTTATCACATGGGGGGTGTTAATCTGAATGACTCCTCTACACCTCTATACATGTTCTAGATACTTGTTTTAAGATATGGCATGTACCCTTCCTAAGTGTGTGGGCAGGATGGTATTGTTCATACCATCCATGATTCCCTTCTCATAGATTACCTTTTACCAGTGCTGTGCATTTTTTCATAAATTTTTATCTGGTATTTTTATAACGCAAAAACAATGTTTAATAAACACATGCCAACTGTTTGACAAAGCCAAAAAAAAGGGGGGGGGGCTATACTTGAAGTTTTAGTTAATAGTATTCAGATATAAAAATTTACCTTTTTTCTGCTTTAAAAAAAAAACACCCGAAGACAGGGACTTCTCTTTTATGACAGCATCCTGCTAGGTATATGTGGCTATGGCCCAGTAGTTTTCACTATTAAACTTCAAGCAAATCAGAAAGCCATTCAAGTTTCTCTCTCTTACCATATAAATGGGAAAATAACAGTAAATCTCCTTGGCAATTTCTTCTCTCTCTCTTAGCAGGCAGGTAGCTGCAGTTTGGACAACTGTATGAAAAGTAAACCTGGATGACACCTGCTGACTGTTTTCCAAGCTAATCTCACAATACGTGGAATAAATCTGTGTCTGTAAATATAAATATATTTAACCTTTAAAGACATGTCAGTCTTGTAGGGTGAACCATATAGGTTTTAGTGGTGACATGAGACAAAGGCAGAATGAACTGGAATCCGTTGAATGGCTAGGGAACAGACAGTAAGCCCCAGGAGGAGAGAAAACTTGCAGCCCACACAAATAGATTTGGAACCAGGTCTGCCATGCATCATCATAATGGTACTTTCCACACACCATTTCCCTCAGTGTACACTCTGGTAAAGATCTAAACTAAACTACAGCTGCTCCCTTTAATCAATATGCGTTGCCTGTAGCTCTCTTACAATACTACTCATATATCTTGATCTTTCCTCTTCCCTGTCTAACACAATCTCTTGATCTACAACTGGTAGGTCAGAATTATAAATACATAAATAGGTTTTAAAAGGACTTCCTAAATTTTCATGGGCTTTTTGTAAATGACAATAAATAGGAAGGTAATAGCTTTAACATGTGTTTTATCCATTTTAATTAGACATTTTATGTCTGCACTAGGGGTATTCACAAAACTGGCTCTCCTGGTTTGGTTCGGGTCTGAAATGGACCCAAACAGGAAAGGGCCAGTTCAATCCAGCACTGCCTCATCCCCCCCATTTTGTATGGCAAGTGGAGATTCACAAACTATTTATTTTATTTTATACTTACTCCCTCCGGGGGGGTTCTCCAAGGTTGCAGGCAGTCTCTGGAGGTTCGCACTCCCCCCACTGGCCTCCATTATGTGTGAAATTGCCCTATTTGAGTGGTCTTCAGCCCATTCCAGGCCTTATCTACTAGCCCCAGCTGTTTGCATCACTCACTCACATAGCGCATCACGGGAGTTCCGGGGATTCTGGGGAGTTCCAGCTCCCAACCCTCTTGACTGCCAGTGGCTACCAGCAATCGTGTGGATGGGCAATCTGCCCATCTAGGGTGCCATGAAGGATCATCTGTGGGGAGGTAAGTGCAAGCAGCCTTCCTCCCCACTCTCCCTTGGGCCGTTTCTCACCGATCATAAAAAGGGCTCCATGTGTGTAGAAGAGTACAGGGTCATTTCCCCTGCAGATTTCAGCAGGCCTAGCACTCACCTCTCCCCCCACCCCCATTCTTTCCTGCCACATGGTCTTGAACCGGAAGAGAAAACCATCCTTGGAAGCAGACTGGAAAGCCAGGCCTAATTTTTTTTTAAAGGAGGCAGTATTTTCTAAGATGAATGGCCTATTTTCCAAAAAATTCTAAAAAGTCATGCAAGCTTCATTAATAAGGTAAACAACCCAACAACATTATTACCTTATCTCTAGGATTATTAGGTATAGCAAAATTCGAACTCCTCTAATAACATTCTTTGCTACCCCAAATTAGTTGTTCTAGAGTCACCATTGGTCTACAGCGACATATTTTTACTAGCTACAAGCAAATGCTTTTAGTAGAGGGTTATCTAGCAATTAAATATATGAAAAAATGTAACATAAAATACTATAACTACATAAAATAAATTCTATAACATTCTACATAAAATGGCTACATTAAGTGACTGAGTTAACAGCGTGGAATGGGGAACTGAGCAATTGAACTTTTTCTTCTGTAGCCTGTGGCAATGAGCCCTCTGATGCATGATACTGAAATACACCACTGGTTTCTTTATTATTATGGTGTAATCATTAAAGTACTGGACATGGACCAGAGAGATCTGGATTCAAATCCTCACCCAGCCATAAAACACACACTGAAGCTATTCTCATGACTGCTGGAAAGCAGGCTAAGGGAGCCCAGTGGTTGTGTGCTGCAACAGGAACCACACTGCTCCCAGCAGGAAACCTCTCTAAATACCTGCCCTCATTAAGTGAGGTTAGCGGAGTGAGTGTCCTGCTAACCCCATTCCCCTGATTGTGAGTCACCACGGTGCAGCTCCATGCTGTGCCAATTCATGAGGAGACCCCTGACCCGGAGGCTCCAACAAGCCGCCTGGCACAGGGGTCTCCCCAGAATGCGCCATGCACTCATGTGGGTCATTCTGGGGCTTCCAGGGGCCATGTGGCCTCTGATCCCCATCACCCCAACCAGCTCAGTGACAGAGCCACTTATCGTGTGGGCAGCCAATCTGGCCACCCAGAGTTAGCGGCATGTGGGGAGAGTGGACCAAGCCCGCTCTCCTTGCAGAAGCCCCACAGGCTCTGCGTGTGTGCAGCAAAGGCTCTGTGTGTGTGCATGGCTCTGTGTGTGTTCTCACCCAGCCTAACCTAACTCCCAAACACTGCTCTTAGCAGAGGGTAAGGTAGCAAGTGCTCCCTTCACCCAGCTGCCTGGCTCATGTGTCTCTTTGGCACCCAGAGCACCCACTGAATGGGGGACTCCCCAAGGCACCATGCTCATCATGTTACCTTGTGGAATGTGCAGAGGCTGGGAAAACAAGTCCTGGCCTCTGTTGGTCCATGCTGCTTTCTTCAGCGCAAGTCATGTGGGTGCACAGCTTGTGTGCCAAAAGAATGAAAAGTGATCATCTGTGGGAAGGTAGGTTGAACCCTGCCTGCCCGCCTGCCCACCCGTGCACATGGTCATGTGAATAGCCCCACTGCCAAATATATATGCCATACAGTTATATAAGTAAACTGCACTGATCTCCTTCAAAGAAAGGACTTAAACAAATGTGATTAGTAATTACAATTGTTAGAGCTTCTCAATATAGAACATTAGGCTTGAACAGAATTTCC
Organism: Hemicordylus capensis; assembly: GCF_027244095.1. NCBI lineage: Eukaryota > Metazoa > Chordata > Lepidosauria > Squamata > Cordylidae > Hemicordylus > Hemicordylus capensis. Next base: position 124,012,384 of record NC_069659.1, read on the forward strand.
TTTGGGGCTTCGGTTTTTCTGCTTTCTACACAACAGCCTCTATTGCTGACCAGTTCTTCAATAACTGTTCTTTTTGTGGGAGGAGGTGGGTATAATTTGTGAGTGTGCTACTTCATCCATCTTTGAAAACTTGTATATACCACTGAATGTGACTGCAATTTAATTTCATGCCAGTCATTGTATCAGTCTGGTACTTCCTGCTTCCTTCCTGCTCCCCCATTCCATATCCCGCTGCTCTGAGATCATTTCAGTTACTCAGTTAAGGATTTCTTTAGTTGTCTTTTATTTCCCAATACATCATGCCAGTTTGTTGTTGTGTATCATAAGATTTCCTGAAGTCCAAGATGATTATGTCTACAGCTCCAGTGTTGTCAGCTCTCATTGTCATTTCTCTTAGAAAAATAATCAGATTAGTGATGCATGACCTTCTCTAAATAAATCAGATCTGACAGTCTGACAATCTTTAGCCACACAGAACCTGACCAAATATTCCCCTTCCATGGCCCCAATCAATCTCTAATTTAGTTAGCAATAATGGAGCTCTGCAATGTAGGTATCTTTTTCCCGTCATCCTAGTCACTTTGCAGCTTTGACTGCTGCAGCTACAGAACATTCTGCTATACCAATCTCATTGCCTGGAGTTCTTGAAAACTCTACTACTGCAATAATGCAATTAAGGCTGAGGGACAATGTTCCCACATATTTATGAGCAGAAATATTTGAGGTAAGAGCAAGGCAAGGGAGGCGACCAGAAGCCATTATACTTAGCCTTTCATACAGTATGCTGCTCCCTTATTCTGGGGCAAATAAATGTATACAAATAGTTTCATTTTATTTATTAAGCTCTGTAGTCAAAGAATATTCATGATATCACTCTCCCGTGTACACTTCATAGGTGTTACGATGTCATCACGATGGCTGTCACCACAATCAAACAAATCTAATTATCTCGGTATCCATTGGACCATGTTTATTGTATAAGTGCTTGTTGGAAAGGTATTTGCATAAGCTATAAGACATGTCCCTTGGATCTGTGATGACATTTTTTTCTTTGTTTTTTAAAGCAGAAACCTGAAAGATTTGAATAATAAAGAACAGTTTTTGGTCGAGTTGTGCTTGTTGATTATGACCACTATGCAAACTTATTTAATTTGTTTTTATTTATTTTTACATTTATATCCCGCTCTTCTTCCAAGGAGCCCAGAAACATGGTTATGTTTATCCTCACAACAACCCTGTGAGGTAGGTTAGGTTGAGAGATATGTGACTGGCCCAGAGTCACATAGTGAGTTTCATGGCTGAATGGGAATTTGAACTCAGGTCTCCCCGGTCCTGGTTCAACACTCTAACCACTACATCACACTGGATCTTCTTGTAGTTTCCCCCTTTACTTTTCCAAGAAGTCAAAATTCAATATAGACATAATCTCTGGTTGTTTTTAAGTGACTCTTGAAAAGGCACATATTTTATCAGAATTTAAGTTCAGTTTACAATGTTTTAAAGTTTTATTGATGGTTATTTTAATTGGTTTTATATGATTTAAGGTTTTAATTGTTGTGTTTTAATCTGTAAACTGCCCAGAGATTTTATATGGGGCAGTATATAAATGTGGTAAATAAATTAAATACATATATGTTTCATTTATCTTTTTGGTGTTCAGAGCAAATTAATAGAAATGCAATGTGAGAATGTGACAGATCTGTTTGGAAACATGGGCATTATACAGGTACATTCAACAGAAAATGGGCAAGTTCCAGACTAAATTAGTTATGACTAAGCACAATAAAAATAACTGTAACAAGTTAGTCATGACTAACTGAAGTCTCATTAATTTCGGTAGGATGTAGTCATGACTGATTTAGTCTGGATCCTGCCCAGTGTCCAGAGAAGTCTATTTTGGCACTCATTCTTACATCCTGGCAAATTACACATACTGTATGCTTTGCATCAGTGACACTACAATATTTCAATTACATGTTCACAGACAATAAAGACTGAGGAAATAGGAAGGGTTGATTCTCACACAGAATGTTAAAACTCTCACTGAATTTGAAAAGATTTCCTCCTCTCAAATTGTGTTTATAGCTGTAATAGTACCCAAATTGACATGATTTATACATGTCATCATCAACTGGTGGTGGTGGTGGGGGACAGATCCTTTTAAATGCATCTGCCATCAATGGAACTGTACTTGCACTTTGCTGATTTAACTTTTTGTAGCTGAGATTTAAATAGTAAATTGTGAACTGGCTCTAAGTCCCATTGAAATCAAAGGCATTTAAGCACACAGCCGAGCTCTTAATAATCTGCAATCAAGTATTTTGTGCTCCCGGCACAGGAATAAGTGCATGTAACTGCCCAAAGCTGAAATTATATTGTGGAAAAATGAAAATTGCTCAGAACTGGACTCAATTGATAATATTAGGTGGAACTTCGTGCACTGTCTTCTTATGTGCATGCCCTTTTGCTTATGTGCAGGCCACTACTTTAACTAGCTCCAGTTTTACATCCCTTTTCAAAGTGGTACACTGAATATGCATACAGATTAGGTTTTACTATTACCAAATGACATCTGACTCTTTTGTTTGTAACTGACATCTTTAAGAGCTGAGAATTATCCTGGGTCCTCTGAGAAGCATGATAAGACATCGCCCAAGGGCGCCTTTAGAGAAAACCACAAGAAATGCCTTAAGTGGATTCATTTGTTTGCCTTTATGGAAGAATCAAAGGCGATAAGGATCATAAGTGAGTTTTCTAGTCCTTACTCACAGCAAGAAGGTTATTTTAATTACCTCCGAGGCCTGTGTAGGCACTATTTTAAAAATTAATGCACTCTGACAGAATTATGAATGGGTGATAAAAATTAGGCTGCTGGCACTTTCCCAGAAGAATATCATAAGAGGTTAGGAGATGAAGATACACGAGACAAATCTTTAGGTGCAAAAAGGTTTCCATTAATTTAATTCATTTATTTATTTTGCTGTTGTGCACATTTTGCAAGAAAATTGGCTAGGGGAAGTTAGATTTCAAAGGTTCAGGCCTGGAGTTCTGCAGGTTGGATGCCCGTTTTCTTGCTTTAGGGCAGACCTGCTCAATTTAGGCCCCTCAGCAGTTTCTGGACAATTCCCATAATTCCCAGACACAGTGGCCAATAGCCAGGGATTATGGGAATTGTAGGCCAACATCTGCAGTAGGGCCAAAGTTGAGCAGCTCTGCTCTAGGACTATTCGTCAAAGGATGTAACTGGAGAAGGTTCAAGTTCCCCTCATCCTGGAAATCAGAAGATACTGGAAGGCCAACTCTGTGTCACTGCTTGTTGCTATCAAACTCTTAAATGTACTACACTCCTTTAATCTCTGCAGTTCATTGTTGAGGAAATTGAGCCAGTGAACCCATCCTTTTATACTGCCTGTGTATCCGCCTGCCTGTATATCTTCAACTAACCGACAATAACTTTGTTGCAAGATGGTGTAACCCAGATACTTAACAACTGTTGGAATGGATAACCTAAAGGCAGAAAACGAATACAACAATCATAATTAAACAGATCTAAAATCTTTGCAGAATGTTGCAATGCTGTTGTTGTGGGGTGTTTTGTTTTTTGGGGTTGTTTTTTTTTTGCGGTGGGGGGAGTCAAATCTTGAAAATGTGTCGAAATCTTTGTCCATAGCAAAACAGGAAATGCTGTAGTGATGGAAGAGGTGTTCACCATTGATACAGAGGTCAAACCTTTCAGGAATATGAAAAGCATATCTGCTTGCTACAGAAATTATGCTTTATGAGGGTTATAGAGAATGCAGCGTTTGATTACTGAGCTTGCAGGTTAGTACAGAACCTCTATTATTCAGTGAAGAACTGTACACTGTGTTTTCACTTGGCCACACTATCTTTGAAAAACATGTGTGTGGTGTTCTGAAAACTGGGCTAGAGACAATATTGAATGCAGTAAATCATTGCAGCTGCCACAAGGGCAAGATGGTAGCTATGGTAACATCACATATTAGTGGCAGAGAATCACATGCAGCACTCCCTCCTTCTTTCCTTTTGAATGAATTTTTTAGCCAATATGTATGAAGCTGTAAGAATGGAAGGATTTATTTTATTTGATGTTCGGAGGCCCTCATACATATGATTGCAGTGAAAAGCTGTACATGATGATCGGTATGTTTCAGGCTCAGTCCTGTAAATGGTAATGCTTTTAAAATATATAATGGGTACAAAAATAATTGTTGTAAGCCTGTATGCACAAAGAGAATGGGTAATGGGTAAAACAATATTTTTTCATAAGCCTGTATACACAGTCAGAATTGGGTGTTTTGTTTTGTTTTTTTTAAAACAAAAACAAAAAAAAATTATCAGAGCAAGTTAAGGTTCACTTTTAAATTTTGCATCCCAAACTTGCAGTATTAAAGAAGCTAAAATAACTAAAACTGGAAAAATGAAGAATAATTAAAGGAATTGCACTACAGGAAACTTTAGTGAGTGCAGCTGCAGCTGTATTGCGTATTTTTTCTGTAGAAATCCTACAGAAGTGAATAGTAAGATGACATAAATAAATCTTTTAGTGCTGTATTGTATCTGCCTACTAGATACATAATCATTATTGCAGGTGGCACAAAGGAACTTAACATATAGTTCATGAAATTGAGGGGACAGATGAGTAACTGTTATGGGTTCAGGTTCTTGAACCCTATTCAAACCTATTGAACCCTTCTTACCCAGGCTTTTATATGATTATCTCTGCTGCTGCTGCTTTGTATCTTGTACTGTTTTTATGCTTGTGTGTTAAATTTTTAATCAGATTTGTTTTATATTTTTAGCTTAATATTTTAATTGTGTCATTTTAATAATTTTGTTTTTAATTCTGTGTAAACCGCCTTGGGATTGTTTTAATGAAAGGTGGAATATAAATTGAACAATCAATAAATAAATGAATATTCACATATTGAGTCCTTTCTTGTGATCTGTGAGCAGGGCGTCAAGGGGTAAGGGGAGGAAGCCTTGAAAAATTTACCTTCCCCGCAGATGATCCTCTCCTTGTTGCTGGGTGAGTGGATCGCCTGCCCAGACAGTTGCCGGCTTCTGCCAGCAGCAGGGTGGTTTGGATGGCAGGAGGCCCTTGGAACTTCCATAATGCACTGTGTGAGTGTGTGGTGTATTATGGGGAGTATTATTATTAATTACGATGTATTTATTATGAGTATCACGATGCCGGCTGAGAGGCTTATGGGTGCCACGTGGCATCAACACACGATAAGTTAGCCTGGGCTAATGACATGTTTGCGCCCTTAACCCGGGCTAGCAGCCAGGGCGGGTTTGTTACGGTAGTGAGATGAGCCCCTGGTGGCGCAGTGATAAAACTGCCGCCCTGTAACCAGAAGGTTACAAGTTCGATCCTGACCAGGGGCTCAAGGTTGACTCAGCCTTCCATCCTTCCAAGGTCGGTAAAATGAGTACCCAGAAATGTTGGGGGCAATATGCTAAATCATTGTAAACCGCTTAGAGAGCTTCGGCTATAGAGCGGTATATAAATGTAAGTGCTATTGCTATTGCTATTGCTAGTGCCACCAGGAGCTGCACAGCTCCCAGCAGTTCTCACGTGTAGGCAAAACTGGGCTGGGCTTCCCTAGCTCAGTTTTGCCTGCGTGTGAGAACAGTCTCATTACAGGAACATAGAAAGCTGCCATATACTGAGTCAGACCATTGGTCTATCTAGCTCTGACTGGCAGTGGCTTCTCCAAGGTTGCAGGCAGGAATCTCTCTCAGCCCTATCTTGGAGAAGCCATAGAGGGTACTTGAAACTTTCTGTTATTCCCAGAGTGGCTCCATCCCCTGAGGGGAATATTTCACAGTTTTCACACCTGGTCTCCCATTAAAATGCAACCAGGGTGGACCCTGCTTAGCTAGGGGGACAAGTCATGCTTGCTACCACAAGACTGGCTCTTCTCTGCTTATGTTTACCACATGTACAATTTATGTACAGTGTATCCACATACAGTTATTCATACATAATGCTCAACACATAGGGAGTATCTCCAAATGCTGGGTACTTTCCATCTGTACCCTGTATTTTAGGGGCCTGCAGCCAGTTCCAACTTCTGAAGTGGATGCATGTACGGTCATTTACACGCAAACTTGTATGTTTGCAGATGTCTGTGTGTATGTATGACACACAAGCAATTATTAGACCTATTCTAAAGAAGCCTGCATTAGATTCTTCAGAGCTGAGCAACTATAGGCCTGCTCCAACCTCCCATGGCTGGCCAAGGTAATTGAGAGGGTGGTGGCCTCTCAGCTACAGATGGTCTTGGTGGAAACTGGTTTTCTAGAACCATTTCAAACTGGATTTTGGGCAGGCTATGGGGTGGAAACTGCCTTGGTCAGCCTGATGGATCATCTCCAATGGGGAATTGACAGAGGGAGTGTGACGCTATTGGTCCTTTTGCATCCCTCAGTGGCTTTTGATACTATCAAACATAGTTTCTGGAATGTCTGAGAGAGGTGGGGGTAGAAAGCACTATCTTACAGTGGTACTGCTCTTACCTCTCAGACAGATTCCAGATGGTTTTGATTGGAGACTGTTGCTCTTCAAAACCTGAGCTTATGTTTCACATCCCTCAGGGCTCCATACTCCATACCTTCTCCAGTGCTCTTTAACGTCTACATGAAACCGCTAGGAGAGATCATCAGGGGATTTGGTGTGGGGTGTTATCAGTATGTTGATGACACCCAGATCTACTTCTCCATGCCAACATCATAAGGAGGTGGCCCAACCTCCCTACATGCCTGCCTGGAAGCAGTAATGGGCTGGATGAGGAGAATAAACAGAGACTGAATCCAAATAAGATGGAGGTACTTATTGCGTGGGGTCAGAACTCCAGAGACAATTTTGATCTGCCTGTTCTGGATGGGGTCACACTTTCCCAAAAGGAACAGGTACACCATCTAGGAGTGCTTCTATACCCACACCTCTCCCTGGTATCTCAGGTTGGGGCGGTGACCAGGTGCACTTTCTGTCAGCTTTGGCTGATATGCCAGCTGCCCTTTTTTCCTGAGATGAATGACCTCAAAACAGTGGTAACTGTTTTGACATGTTGGTAATCTCCAGACTTGTTGGTAACCAAACATGTTGGTAATCTCCAGACTTGTTGGTAACCAAACATGTTGGTAATCTCCAGACTTGACTTCTGCAATGCGTTTTATGAGGGGCTGCCTTTGTATGTAGTCTGGAAACTTCAGTTGGTACAGAATGCAGCAGCCAGGTTGGTCTCTGGGTCATCTCTGAGAGACCACATCAGCCCTTTGTTGATAGAACTATACTGGCTGCCAACAGGTTTCCGGGCAAAATACAAAATGCTGGTTATAACCTATAAAGCCCTAAATGGCTTTGGCCCTGGGTATTTAAGAGAACGAGGCTATTCTCACAACCAGCAAAAATCGAGCTAGGAGAGCATAGCCCGATTTTTGCTGCTCATGTAAAGCATCGGGCTCGCAGGCGAGCCCCGTGGTTTACAAGCGGCTAACCTGCTTGAGAAGGCCTCCCCTTAGCCCAGGTTAGCGGAGCAAGTGCTCTGCTAACTGGGATTAATGGGGCTGCTGTGCAAATGCAGCCCATATTTAATATTCAGAATGTTTGGAAACCTAAAAGGGAAATACCTGGATGGGTGAAGGGGAAACCAAAGATTATTATTAGAAGGTGCAAATGGAAAGGTGCTCTTTTCTAGTGGTGCAAATGGGAAAATGCTCTTTTCTAATTTTCTAATGGTACCAGAATAAAAATACTAGATGAATACAGTGGAATACCTTTTTAATATGAGACTTAAAAAAACAAACATTAAACATGAGATTTAAAAGATTCTAGTGTCTACAGTGTATCCTTGTACCCCTGAACATAGGCATTTCATGAAAAAAATTAAAACTTATTGGTATGTTTAATTGAAAATGCCAGTGGGAGGGGGGTCATAGTATTTTCACCTGGGAGTATTTCACCTATTTCTTGAAATGAGCTTATATATGGTTAGAAATTGTTCTCTATCCACAAGTTGCAAAATATCCTCTTTTTCAAATCTTCGTTAGTAAAAGAAACATTTCTGCTTGCCATAATATTCCTTTTGTTTTACTTTGAATAGCTCAGGGTTTACTTCAATATTTTATTCATTTCAATGTAATACTCTTTTGTTCCCAATGTGCTGAAGAAAATGGGGCCTTTGAAGTTCTTTCAAACATTATCTCTGCCAAATTATCCAGTATCGGAGACCTTGGAAATTTAATACAGGAAGTCTGAATGTTGGAGATTGAATTAATCAAAGTTTAAGCCAGAAAAGATACACATTTTGCACAGGGCTTATGGGAAGTTATTTCTCAGAGGATCAGAAAATTCCTCTGCACTTGTTCTGGTGCCTGGAGTCACAAGAGAAACATGCACAAGTGATTTTGAAGATCAGGAATTAGCTAGTAGGACTGTGCATGGTCAGATCGGGAACATGGGAAATTGCCCAACATTGCCCACTATGGAGGACATTGGAGATACTCTTGAGCCCAACCTAGGGAAGCTGATTTTAGGTTGGAGTTCTCTGACTCCATCTGGCTACTTTGCGAGCATTTGGGAGCTTCAAATTCTGGCGGGAATCCACTTCCCCAGCCCCTGGATTGTGATGGGGGTTGGGTAGCCATCTTCTGGTTTCTCTCTATCTGTCCGCCTGCCTGCCCACTTGCCCATGCATTTTTTTAATTTTTTGAACCTATTTTACTCACAATTAAAAAAAGAAAGCAGAAGGTTTTCTGCTGTTAAATCACTTCCCCTTGAGCTGCTTGGGTGTTACCTCATTTTCTCCTGTGGTTCTCTGTAAATTTCTGGGTTATTTTAAACAAATTAATGAAACAACAAAGAATGTTCAGATTCATTTGTAATTAAATACAAAGATTCTGGCCATCCTTACCTACTTCTATGGCTACTTTCAATGCCCCCTTTCTAGGTTGTGTGTGGGGTGGCTTGTTTGTTTGTTTGTTTGTTTGTTTGTTTGTTTTGTCTATCTTTTTTTTTTTTTTTTTTTGGCCAAGTCTATGTGGATTTTCACAGGGGCAAAAAGCTGATCCTTATCCCAGCATTCTGAAGGGTCCAAAGGACTTGAACCTGACCTCTGTGGTAATGGATCAGATCAGGCCCAATCCAATCCAAACTTTGTGATTTTGCACTGTCCTAGTAGCTAGTGTTATTGAAGCTCCCCAGTTCTGCCCAATTACCAGTTGGTTGGATCCAAATAAATTTAGTCATGACTAAGGCCCACTGAAATTAATTTTAAGGAGATTGATTTATGGCTAACTTTATTTGGATACAACACACTTAGTTGGTCTGATTTATACCTGCAGCAGAATAAGGTGGTAGAATCCTGAAGTGTTTGGATGGATTTACCACTTTTGTCTGCAGGTACGGGGTTCCTTTCTGAATACATGTAATTATATTATTTGTCCAGGGATAAATTCAACTGTTGTAGTAGCTTCACTTATCAGCCTGCAGTGAATTCCCTGCCCCCTCCATTTAGATGGATGGCAATACAAGACCTTTCCAGTCCTACGGAAGGGAAGGAGGCTTCTTATGGCCCTCTTAAGTCTGCATAAGCTCATAGTGCCTTAAGACCTGAATATTTGCATACATTTAGAAGGATACAAATAAAAAAAGAAAGGTAGGTTGTCTTTGGCCAAATTTAGGTCATGTTCATATGAAAAGCAGTCAGTTTTCAAACTGCTGTTTCATGACCATTTCTCAGTGAATCTGCACAATATTTGCACAGGTAGCAATTCACCTAGTCACTCCATGACAAATTTTAAGCAAATTTGACAAATGGTTAGGATGTTATGACTAATAGAATTTTCAGGGCTTATAAATGGCAGGTTGTCTTTATTCCTCATCTTAAGTATTCAGGAGCTATTGTGGCTGTATAATAGCATAAATGCCATACTCCCATGTAGGAGTGTGCATGGACCGTTTGGTGCGGTTCTGTCAGAATTGAGACCAAACTGTGGGTATGAAAACTGGTTCAGTCAAACCAATTGGATAGGCTGGTCGGTTCAAGAAACCCGCTCAAACCAGTTTGGAGCTGTTCACAATCAAACTGCTTGAACCAGCCCGGTTCACGGAGGTCCAGTTCGCAATCAAATCAGTTCTGCACATCCCTAGAAATGCACATGTCTAGCTATGAATACAAATAGGCAACCAGAACTGTAAGGAGCTTAAACAAAGGTAGCTAAAAGAAGCTAAATCAATCCTCTAAGTTTTGAAAACAGGCAAGGGACTGGGGAGGCTTCTTCATAATGAGTTGTAATGGACTCCAAGAAATGATGCTTGTGCACTGGTAAATGCAACATGTTCTTCCCTATTACCGTGGCTTTAAAACATCCCATGTGGCATGTTGTCACATTTAGGAGTGATTTGTTCTTCCAGGACAGCACAAATGCTTATGGTGAGTCACTCCCATATGGAAAGCTTAGATTATGGTAACTACCAACAAATGGAACAATTTCTATATGCACGCTGTAATATTGGGGCAGAAATGCTGACAGGTTTTTCGATAGATGATTAGAAGCGACAAAAGAGAATAAATGATTTTGCAGAAGTGAGGGAAAATTTTATTGGGCTGATTTCTTTTCTTGAATGTAATACTTGTCCTTGTTCCCCTTTCTAATATGTTACACTCTGTGTGGCTCTGAAAAAGAAGCTATTTTTTAAATAACTGGCTGCCAGGTAGTCAGGAAAACTAAAACGACCAATCACCTCACCGCTTCTAAGGTTGAAAGTTCCTACGAACAGGGACGTAACAAAGCTGGAGTGGGGCCTGGGACAAAACAATGAAGATAGGTTCCTGGCTCTCCACCTTCTTCAGAGAGGCAGGAGGGGGAGAACTCAGAGCAAGCTGCCACCCTCCTGGCGAGCCCCCTCTCTATCAGAGGCCCAGGAACATCTGTTGCCCCCCGCCCATACTCAATTATATTGTACCTGCAGCCCTGCTACAGAACTCTAATGCTCCACTGGGAATTTCAAAACTTCAGAGACTCTGAAGTAACTGTTATTTACTTCCATTGTACTAATACTATACTTAATCAAGCATCTGATGCATTGGCGGATCACAGAGTTCATTGCTGAAAGACAATTCTTGATAGAAGTGACACTGGCAGCATTTCATGAACATCTAGCAAGTAATTTTTAATCAGTTCTATTGATCCTATGCCATCTAAGGGATAAGATGTTTGTGATTTTATTCCAATTACCATGGCAAAGAGGATACAACCTCATCATATACCAGAAATTTACAGGAAACTGAAGAACTTTCCTGACACTAGGCTCTTCACAGGTTAAAACATAAAACACCTTATGAATCCTGTTACACCAGAGGTTAAGAAAACAATCTGAAACAACATATTAATTTGTTAAGAGACTTGGAAGGTCTTGATTCAACACAAGCACTGGAACATGGAGGCAAAGGAAGAACTGCTATTTATAGAAGAGGAAATTAATGTCTAGGGGGACTGTATGAAATTTTGTAGTTTTTTGGGTTTTTTAACAAAACCAAAACATGTTGCTTCTTTGGAAGAAAAAAAATGCACCCAGAAGTATTCAAACAGATGAGAATGTCACTAATAAAGGAAATATTTCTTTCATATGTAATCTGTCTATTCATATATGTGGTATTTAATTAATGTATAGTAACTTTAAAGTTAAAGGTAAAGAATATTTAGATATTTAGTTGGTTTAAAATGTACTTAACTTTCTTTCAAATAACACATGGTGATACAGGAAAAGTACTTCAGTCCCTGGTGAATAGAAACCTGATTTCTAACCTAATGCTAATAACTCAAAAGCAGAGTTGAGGCTGGATAAGAAGACAAAGTTTAGTGTTTATAATGTTCTATAACGTGTTCATCTAACTGATAATGTCAGCTTCGGTTATTCAGTCCACCTACATCATATTGAAAACAATTCAATTTAAGTGTGGTTGACGGTTTCTGGATCAAGGCTGCATACTTATTGTTGCATTGTGCAGTATTTGTTTTCCACTTCTAAATGCAATATTGGGCTATACATAAAAACATTAACCCAATTGTCAGCACTCCTGTTGACTTGCACATTTTTTAATTTAGAGAAATCAATTTATTTCGTAAAACAGCCACGATCGAGTCCCAGCCTCAGAGCAATCTGTTATGCTCTGTGCTGCACAGAGCTGCACAGATTGTGTGGAAGTGCACTCGGTGCTCCCACTAAGCACTAGGTGCTCATCTGAGGGGGAAGGCAGGGTTTGAGAAGCCTTCCCCCCGCCACCTGCCGGTTGTGTGAATGGCCCCTGTATCTTGGGTTGGGTGTCTTCAGTGTGGAACTCCCTACAAAGGGAGGCCAATTTGACTGACTTCTGTTCTTCAGGAAATATATCACATCTTTTCTGTTCAGGAATGCTTTTGACTGGTAAGCTTGATTATGTGCTGTACTTCTGCTGGCTTAGTATATAATGAGCCCTTTCTTACAATCATGAGAAAGGGCTCCAAGGGGTGAGGGGAGGAAGCCTTTAAAAGTTTACCTCCCCCACAGATGATCCATTCCACTTTGCTGAGTGTGCGGATGACCCTCCCAGACAATCCTCCACCTCTGCCAGCGGCAGGGAGGGTGGGGGCCCCAGGAGGCCCTCGGAACTCCCATAATGCATGGCACAAGTGTATTCTGGGGATCCCCCAGCACTGGCAGGGAGCCCTGCAGTCTCTAAGCCCTGCAGCCAGGGCTGGCAGATGATTGAATAAGCAAAGTTAAGGGAGTGCTTGTTTTGAAGGCAGGCTCCAGAGGTGGGCTTGCCACCACACTGCTGCCAGGAACCATGGAGTTCCTGGCAGTTCTCACAGTCTGGCAAAACCAGGCTGGGCTTCCTTAGCCCATTTTTGCCTTGTGTGAGAATAGCTCCAATGCGTGCTTTATTTCTTTTTTATTAGTAGTAATTTTTCAGACAGGATGCATGATTTTTTTAAAAAATAGAAACATGACTGATTAAAAATTACATCTTTCAGCATAGTTCAATATTTCGCATATATGTATGATATGTAAATACCCATCCTTCCCACTTCTCAAAACCTTCCCCCCTTTTAGGTAAACAAAATAAAACAAAAAGAACAAACCAAAAGCAAAGGAAAGGCTCTAACAACAGATTCACCCTGAGTACTGATTTCTACAAAAGTATTTTTCACAATGCATACTGTTACATTGGAACATAGGAAGCTGCTATATACTGAGTCAGACCTTTGGTCTGTCTAGCTCAGTATTGTCTTCACAGACTGGCAGCGGCTTCTCCAAGGTTGCAGGCAGGAATCTCTTCAGCTCTATCTTGGAGAAGCCAAGGAGGGAACTTGAAACCTTCTGCTCTTCCCAGAGTGGCTCCATCCCCTGAGGGGACTATCTTGCAGTGATCATACTTCTAGTCTCCCATTCATATGCAACCAGGGTAGACCCTGCTTAGCTAAGGGGACAAGTCATGCTTGCTACCACAAGACCAGCTACCACAAGACCAGAATGGATTCCAAATTTCCTGGAATTTGTCAGGAATTTGTCTCTTGAAAATTTTCTCTTTAAATAAGCTATTTTCCCCCAAGCATCCAAAAGCAGTAAATCATAAATTTACTGATATATCTCAGGAGTGTCCTTTTGTTTTCCATTTCTGCACTATAAGGTGCTTAGCAATGATTAGTGCCCACAACAACCATAGTTCTGCACCTCTAGATAAATTATGTAAGCAAATAATGGCAGTTCAGTCTCTAAATAGCCTTGCCAAACCAGTTTGGGGAGAATTCAGCCAAGCAAAAGGTCTGGAAACAGTTCTTTAGTACTGAAGAACTAGAAGAAATTCTTTAAAAGTTACAAAAGGATAGGAATGCTGAGCTTAAGGCTGAAAGGGGAGAGAGACTAAACGAACAGCCATCTCTGAAGAGACAAAATGGAGATGAACACTGGAAGAACAAAGAGGGGAGGAGTCCATCACTTTTATCCATGACCCTAACACACACATCCCCAGTGGTCACTATGAGACATTGCAGCTGAGAGCTGATGCTGCCAGGGTCCTAGCCCCAACAATTTCCAGTCTTCAGAAGAAGTAGGACTAATCATAACGTAGCAGACTATATTCCCTGATCCACTTCATTTAAACCTTCACCCGTATGAGAACATGTTTCAAGACACTGGAAAGCTGAAAAGGAAACAAGTGAAATTTCACATTGATGAAACAGTTTAGCCCTGATACAAGACATATTCCTTGCCATATTAGAAAACTGGTTGAAGAAGAGTTGAGACACACAGTTGGAAGAACTTGATATCATTGAGCATATGAAAGGCCCTATGACAATAGTTGTCACCCAAAAACCTTAACAGCCAGGCAAAATCAGGATATGTGTGCACACACACCTGCCCAATCAAGTTTGGTCTTTTATTGGGTAGGAAAGGAGGGGCATGGTGTTTCTGTTTATTCTATTACTTGATCCAGGCTGGCTACTGGATAATGTTTTAGTTGCAACTTTTCCCAGTCCTGGACTGGGGTGGGGCAGATGGAACCTTCAGGAGAACAGGACTACAGTCTGCATGGCCTTGCTGTATTAAGAGTTTCTTCATTAAATTATCAATGTTGTTAATTCTATTCCCTACCTGACCTTTGTGTATTTCCCTCTTTGGATTCTACAATCTGCAACCAGTATGAAACAGGCATGAACATGAACCACATCCTTCAGGCATGAACATGAACCACATCCACTAAGTATTTCAAGATCAATGAATGCCAAGATAGTACTACCCTCCTAAGCATACATTTTAAGATCTTATTGGTGTTTCCCTGCTGCTTATGTTGTGCAAACCCCCCCCCCCAAACCAAAAACCTTAGATAAGGACCATAAAGTTGTGGAAAAGATCTTAGATAAGAGGTTAGATAGGATGCGTCAGGAGCAGAGAGTCCTGAATTTCAGCCTGGTGGTTGTCGATATTATGTATGTAATGTATATTAGGGATGTGCACAAATTAATTTTTTGATTTGATTTGTCCCCAAAACAAATCACCCCTGATCTTTTTTGTGTCCAAATCCAACTTTGCTTTGTACCCAAATCTAGCCAATGGACCACAGGGGTGATTTGTTCTGTCTCCAAATCACCCAAATCAGCTAAATTCAGATAGAAATCGATTTGTACCCGAATGAATTTTCATATCCCTAATGTATATCTTTATAAGGAAATGGAACAGCTGTAACAATTCTGCTAGGCATTTGTGACTGATGAAGAGAGCATGCAAAGTACTGCATTAACCTATTTTCTAACTGCTACGCTCTATTCATTTAATTAATGTATGAAACCAAAAGAGGTTGCCTGCGCCCAGGCAGAATCCTGTGTCCCAGATCTTCTTGTCCTCAACAAAAATGAAATACTTTGTGTTACTTTCCTCTTTTTTATTATTCTTGCATGTATAGAATATTTTAGTAAATAGGAATCATGTCAAAAGAAATATTATGGATGGATGGACACAGGGGCGCTCTTAGGACCTGACCTCAGGGCCCAGGTCTGGTCCTCTGCTGGGGGAGGGGGGCTCTGAATGTCCCCCTGGGGCCTCCTTCATGGTCTCACACCCACCTGCCCTGCATCAGCAACTGAAATGGCGGTGGGCCAGCTGCAATGTGCGCGCTGCCCAGCGGGGGTGGGGGCACTCCAAATGTCGCCACGCTGGCACTGCTCATGTGAGAGGGAGCCTCTAAGTGCCACCATTGGCGGCCATCTGGACTGCATGGGCCACCGGCTCCGTGTTACTGTGCTGAGGGGGTGGGTGGGCAGAGAGGGGGGTCTCCAAGTGGCAGCGGGCTGTCCATGCTGCCAATGCTAGCAGCCGTGATGCATAGCACCTCGGCACCAACTGAAAATAAAAATCCCGCTAACCCTGATGGCCATATGCTTAGACTGTGCTGCCCATTGCCATGGGGCGGGGGCCCCCTCCAAATGTCCCTGTGCCGCCGGCCATGTGCACGGGCCTT
The DNA here is from genome assembly GCF_027244095.1 of Hemicordylus capensis. Classification (NCBI taxonomy): domain Eukaryota; kingdom Metazoa; phylum Chordata; class Lepidosauria; order Squamata; family Cordylidae; genus Hemicordylus; species Hemicordylus capensis. Next base: position 124,028,412 of record NC_069659.1, read on the forward strand.
GGCACAGGCCAACCTGGCTGGCGGCAATGTAGTGCTTGACCGGCTGCGTGCACCTCAGCCACATCTCTCTTCTGGGGGCGGTCATCAGTTGCCTGCAAGTCCACCCATTATCCGGTTATGTGGTAGTGGCAGTGCAGGGAGGGGTAGCTGAGGTCTACGTGCAGCTGGGCCTGGGCTGGTGCCGGTGCTGTCTGCCCACCCGCACCTGCACAGTCATGACATAGGAACATAGGAACCTGCCATATACCGTGTCAGACCATAGGTCCATCTCATTCAGTATTGCCTACACTGACTGGCAGCAGCTTCTCCAAGACTGTAGGCAGGAATTTCTCTCAGCCCTATCTTGGAGATGCCAGGGAGGGAACTTGGAACCTAGATGCTCTTCCCAGAGTGGCTCCATCCTTCCTGACATGGCTTATATTATTGTTGGAGAGGGCCTGGTTGAGATAATAAATGCTTCTCTGAGGGAAGGTAGGATGCATCCTTGTTTAAAGGAGGCAATTATTAGACTTCTTTTAAAGAAGCCTACACTGGATCTCTCAGATTTTGGCAATTATAGACCAGTATGCAATCTCCCGTGGTTGGCCAATGTGATTGCGAAGGTGGTGACATAGGCATAGGACATAGGAAGCTGCCATATACTGAGTCAGACCATTGGTCTATCTAGCTCAGTATTGACTACACAGACTGGCAGCAGCTTTTCCAAGGTTGCAGGCAGGAATCTCTCTCAGCCCCTCCTTCTCTTCCGTTCTTCCTCTCTCCTGGATCTCCCCTACTTCCTGCTGCTACTCTTGCAGCAAAGATGAAAAACAGGGGAACATGGGTGACAAGTACAAGGAATACAACACAAAACCTGTGAACAATTGAGAACAGTAGGCAAAGCAAAAAATGCAGAGTCACAATACAGGGTATGACAATACTCCACGTGTAATCACAAACTGCAACAGTCATCCATCATACAAATGCAAGTAAATACAACAATGTGGGCTGATGAAAACTCCACAGACTCAGAAATGTGATTAACAACAGTTACTGAGATGCTGATCATGTCGAATAGCTGATGTGATGCTGGTGGTGCCAGTTTGCTGGAAGTGGATCCTCATAAGTAAGAGGTAATCACTCTGCATAGGAACCTTGAAACTTGAAACTTAACAGACTCCCTAGGTAATAGTCTGTTTCGAAAAAGTCTTCGTCAGAAGTACACTAATCTGCATATGTAATATGCAATGAAATGAAACATGTAATGAAAATACAACCAAACCAAACCTTATATATTAATGAACACTCAGCCTTGGAGTTAAATACTCACCTGTCATGTGACTGGTTGATTCATTTGGGGAGTATTTCACTCCAAGGCTGAGTGTTGTTCATTAAGGAGTTTAGCATGTTCTAGCGGGCACTTGTGATGGTGCTGCTCCAAGCAACAAGGCTATTCCAGATATAAGGTTTGGTTTAGTTGTTTTTTCATGACATATTTTCATTATTTACTTTGCACTGTTGCTGTTTCATCATTGTGCTTATTAATGTGCAGATTAGTGGTACTTCTGACGAAGACTTTTTCAAAATGGACTGTTACCTAGGGAGTCTGTTAAGTTTCAAGTTTCAAGGTTCATGTGCAAAGTTTCAAGTTTCAAGGTTCCTATGCAGAGTGATTACCTATTACTCATGAGGATCCACTTCCAGCAAACTGGCACCACCAGCATCACATCAGCTATTTGACACGATCAGCATCTCAGTAACTGTTGTTAAGAATCACATCTCTGAGTCTGTGGAGTTTTCATCAGCACACATTGTTATATTTACTTGCGTTTGTATGATGGATGCCTGTTGCAGTTTGAGATTACACGCTGAGTATTGTCATACCCTGTATTGTGACTCTGCATTTTTTGCTTTGCCTACTGTTCTCGGCTACTCTTGCAACAGCACCAGGGTTCAGTGAACTGCCCCCCACCACACACACACACACACACACACACACACACACACACACACACACACCAGTAGATGGTTGACTGATTGCTGCCTGGGCTCCTTCTTTCTCCTGTGCCTCCCTATCAGAAACCTCTGCATTCCCTCCAGCTTTACCCCACCCCACCACCTCCGCAGGGCACAGCCCTGTCTGCCTCCGTCTTCTCAGGAGCTGCCTGCAGCTGCACAGCAGACCCTGAAGATAAGAAAAACCACTTCCTTGCTATCATACTGGGTGGTGGTGCTGTGTGTATGTGTGTGTGTTTTACAGATTCCCCCTACCTTGATCCCCATGAATCTCTTGGATATGGGTTAGATTCCCTGCTTATTTGTTGCTGCTTCTCCTCCAAAGAAGGATCCTCTCTTTGTTCTCTCTCTCTCTCTCTCTCTCTCTCTCTCTCTCTCTGTGTATGTGTGTGTGTGTATGGGTATGGGTATGGGTATGGCGTGTGTGTACTTCATTTAAGTACTGCTCTGTACTTGTACACCCTAGAGGGTAGGTTAAAACATTTGAAACAGGAAAGAATTCCCCATCTTTTATTTGCTTTCTGACCATGACACTTTTTGTTTAAATAGGAACATATGGAAATGGAATAAACTTTGTGCAAGGTAAAGGGCTTCTTCTTTGTTCAAGGACCTCTTCTTGAAAATGAGGTTTCTGTTTCTCTGCACATGCACTAAGCATCATGCCATTCTTCAGTACAGTTGAACACCCTACGTCCACTCCATTCCAAAATTTGTCTACTGACCAAATAAAATTTTAGGACTCTATCACCTGCTAGAACTGGGGATGCCTTTTAAAGTGGTATCATGTTTTGGAAGGGGGGAAACAATTGTCCCTATTTAGCCCAGTGTGGTGCCCCTCCAGTGGCTGTTGCTAATATCTTACTTGTATTTCTTGTTGAATTGTGAGCCCTTTTGGGACAAGGCTACAACATCTGAACTTTGCCTTGAGATAATTTTTATTGAAAAGTGATTATGATGATGATAATGATAAATAATGTTTGAAATTAGTATTTATTTATTTATTTATTTTTTAAAAAAGAGGTGTTATTAGAGGACAGGTCTAGCCAAGGACATTTTGCTGTCTTATTTGGTTGAACCACACAATAGCCCTCTTTAGGCATGCAAAAATGAAAAAGGTGGAACACATCCCAAGATTGCCCACAGAAGTCCTGCCCCAGTGCTGGTGCACTGTTCCGAGGTCTGTGTCGAAGTGTAGCAGTTACCACACTGCATGGCTATGTTTTTCTTAAGTAGGGAAAATTAGCATCAAATGGGTGCAGACCAGTCAACAGCAATAATAACCTTAAAGTATTCTGGGCAAGCTGGCCATGGTGTGGAAGCACCAGGAAGAACAAAGGGGAGTGGCATGTTTTTTTTGAAAACAAAGAGTTGCTTTATTGAGGGGTAGTAGTGGTACAGGATGTGAAAAGAGGGTAGTTAGTTTTAATGCTGGGCAGAGGAAAGAGGCTTGAGGGTGTAAGCCTTTTTTTATAGCTATCTGTTTCTAGCTTGGGATCCTTCTCTCCAGTTGGCTCAAGCATGAGGTGAGCAATGAGGTTCAAATGGGCAGAGTCTGCTGGTAGGGTATAAATGCACGAGTGCAGGCCTGTGTGTAGGCATCACATGATGCAAGAGTAGGTACAACTACAGGTTGCAAGAGATCACTACCATATTTGAGGGGGTTCTTATTAAAGATGTGCATGAATTGGATTTTATGATTTGATTCGTATGATATACATTTGGCATTTTGCAGGTTATAGATTGTGCATGTAGCTAGGGATGTGCAAACCTCTTGAATTCAAACCGGTTCAGTTCGACGTTTCATACTTGGACCAAACAGGGCATTGCTTTGGAAATACCAGCCCGAGTTTGAACTGATTGAGCCAAGTTTGATTTGAGCCTGTTCTAGCCAGTTCGAAGGTTCTAGAGGCCATTTTAGATGTTGTCCTCCATTTTGTGTGACTTGTGTTGCTTGATTTCATTGGCTGAGCTCTTGAGAGAACTCATACAGCCACCAAGAATCCAATTTGTGTTTAGACTTGCTGTGTATGAGTTCTCTCAATGAATCCCTATCAAGATCTGCCATACACATATATATACAGACCAGAGAAGCTACTCTGATAGAGATAGACTGTTAAAAGGACAGTAACTGAAACAATTCATGGTGGGGGGGAACCATGAACCCCACTGGCTTGGGGCTGGCTGGGGGGAGTTGTGGTACAACCCAATGTGCCCCCTGATCCACTTTGGGGTGCCCTGGCACCCCCAAAAGGGGGGAATGGGGCTGCCTCAAATTCCCATTATTCCCTATGGGGGATACAAAAATGGGAAAAGATCTTCAAAAATTCATTAAAAATCACAGAAGTGTCCAATTGCTTTGGGGTTCAGTGAGTGGTTGGCACCCCTGGGTGCCTACCTTCCACCCCAGTTTTGTGACCATAGGTGCTCTTCATAGGGAGTAATGGGCCAGTGAGTTCCCATTATACCCTATGTAGAACCTTTTAGAACCGGTTCAAACTGGGTTCGAATTTGAACCAAACCGGGGGGGTGGGGTGGGGTTTCAAGCAAAACCAAAACCAAACCTACCCACCCTGGTTTGAAGCTGGTTCAAATTTGAACCAAACAGGCCAAGCCGGTTTTGTGCACATCCCTACATGTAGCTCCTATTACATATAGTTTGTATGCAAGATCCAATCAAAATCCAGAGACTGAGAAGAAGCCTGGCAGGTATGATTCCATTCTCCCTCCACACTTGACTTGTACAAACACATTTCTGGTGCACACAGTACTTCTGTGAATGCAAGAACAGCTGCTACCACCACCACCACCACCACCACCACCAATATATACCGCTGTTCATAGGAACATAGTAAGCTGCCATATATTGAGTCAGACTATAGGTCCATCTAGCTCAGTACACAGACTTGCAGTGGCTTCTCCAAGGTTGCTGGCAGGAATCTCTCTCAGCCCTATCCTGGAGATGCCAGGGAGGGAACTTGGAACCTTCTGCTCTTCCCAGAGCGGCTCTATCCCCTAAGGGAGATATCTTACAGTGCTCACACATCATTCCCATTCATATGCAACCAGGGAAACTTAGGTAACTTAGGTAAGGGGACAAGTCATGCTTGCTACCACAAGACCAGCTCTCCTTCATAAAAACCAAAGTTCTCAAAGCTGTTTACATAGAAAAATCATAAATAAGATGGCCCCCTGTCCCCAAAAGGCTTACAACCTAAAAAGGAACATAAGGCAGATACTGGCAACAGCCACTGGAGCGATGCTGTGCTCAGGTTGGATAGGGCCAGTTGCTCTCCCTCTGCTAAATATTAGAGTATCCCCCCACTTTAAAAGATGGCTCTTTACTCAGCTAGCAGGGGTATAGCAGCTGATAAATAGGGGGTAGCAGTTGATAAACACCTCAAAGTCCATAGGTATTTTGTCTAGTTCTGATGCTCCAACCCTGTTAACTGCAAATGGTATTGTGAATATGGAATACCAGTTAAACTTGCATGTACCGTATGTTTATATATGCAAATGATGATGCTCATTGTAAACAAAGAATAGAAGTTATGGTAACGTTTGGTTTCAATTTCAGATTATGATTTTAAGAATACTTGCACGAATAAAAAATACTATGGTGGCTCTACGGGCATAGGGGGTCAGAGCATCAGCCCAGTACATGACATTTTAGAGGCTTATGAGCTGGTTTTACATTCCCAGAAGAATATAGACCTCTATTCGGAAACACTGCCAGGCACCACATTTTCCTTCATGCCACTCTTTCCCTTTTGCTGATGAAACTCCTTGCATGAATAATGGATCTGATGGAGAGCCATTGCATTAATATTGAAAGGAGAGTTGCACGGAGCTGACATTCACCTGCTCTATTTGCACTCAATGGCAAGCCTGAAGTCGTCTGTTAGGTGCATGATGATGAGGGGGGAAGCTCTCATGATTATTCTCAATCAGCACACTTCTTCAAACATAAGCCATGTTCTTTATTTCCATTTGCTTCCCTTTCATCCTTGCAAAAGATAATGGCCCTGAAATCTCTTCTCATTTAAATAGGCATAAATCAGGAATAACTGACCAACACTACATTCCTTTCACCCATTAAAAGTCAGATTATTGTAGCACAGATGGTATGAAGGATATTGGTTTTTAAGTTCAGATAAACAAGATAAAAATGCCCATTGACATCTTCATCACTGTGAGGCTCATAAGGCCTGGTTCCCACAAACAGCAGGTGAGGCGATACACTTTTTTTTAACTGATTGTATCATTTCAGACTGTTGGTGAAGCTCACATGACCATATAAAAAGAAAAATTGTAGGGTTTTGAAAAGAAAAGAAAAGAACCCTGACTAGAGATCAAGGAGAGGGTTGAAGCGTAACATTTTTCTTGACATGCTAGTTTTCTATATGCGGGTATGTTAGAAGGGAAGGGAGCGGGAAGAGGGCATACAGCTGATGTGGCTAGGGCCAGATAGCTTTTTTTTTTTTTAAGTACATGGATCACCAAAAAAGTGGACATAGAGGACATTCAGCACCCCAAAACAGGATGAAAAGAGGACACAAGTTTACATAAAATGTGTATATGTTAATTCATATATATAGATATAAATTAAGAAATAAAATGATTATAAATGCAACTCACCACATTGTGCAATCCTATGACCAGGAGACCTGTTTGTCTGTTCAGTCAGCTGTCTAGGTGGTAAATTCTCAAGGCCCATGATTCTAGCCACCTAACGGTGCAGTGGGAAAATGAATTAACTAGCAAGCTAGAGGTTGCAGGTTCGAATCCTCGCTGGTATGTTTCCCAGACTATGGGAAACACCAATATCGGGCAGCAGTGATATAGGAAGATTCTGAAAGGCATCATCTCATACTGTGCGGGAGATGACAATGGTAAACCCCTCCTGTATTCTACCAAAGACATGCACAGAGCTCTGTGGTCGCCAAGAGCTGACACCGACTCAATGGCACATTTTACCTTTATGATTCTTTTATGTTTCTTTATTTAAATTTATCTCCTGGTTAGGTTTACCAGCCCTTCAACTGCAAGTAGCAGGGTATTAGCTCACAGCTGTTCATTACTCTAGTTTCACAGCAAGTTGTATTCAGCTTGGGTGAGAAATGTATATTTTCAAATACTCAACATAGGCAGCATGTACTACATATAATTATTGTAATTTTTCCCCATATTAAATCAACATTTGCAATATAAAAATTTTTGTTGCATATGTCAACAAACAAAAGATGGGTCAATGCTTTTTACAAGTGCAAAACAAAAGTCGCTCAGCTGCAGCAGCATTGGCTGCTGTTCTGCCATTTTTTTGTGACATTGTCCATAACTTATTACATAACATAAACAAGAGTTCTGGATAATTATGAGGTACAAAATTGGTCCAGAGATTCCAGCAAACTAAACTCAGGTCCAGAGACAGGAACAATTGCCCCAAGATTCTTGGGGCAATTGTTCCACTCACTGGATTTAAGTGTAGATAGCTGGAATACTGAACCAATTTCACACTTAATAATCATCCAGAAGAACTCTTTTTGTGTTAGGTAATAAGCTGTGGACATTATCAGCAAAAAACGGCAGACCAGCATTGACTGTTCTTACCTTTTAGTTTCACTACACTTACATTTTTTCACCTGTCTCCATGACTCTTTCTTTCCATTTCTTTCCACATAATCTTTTTAGACCTGTCTCATCCTTCCCTTTTCCCTCTGTTTCTCTCCAGCCTTTTAGTTTCACATTGCACCTACATCTCCCACATTTCCCCAGATCCCACTCTTTGTCTCCTGAATTTGTCCCCAAATATTTTCCATCCTCTCTTAAACCGTGTCTTTCTGTGCTTACCCTCCATCTTCATCCTTCAGTCAATTTCATCTAGTACACTTCCAACCACCACTGTCCCAGTCACGTTCACATAGGGCACATGGTGTCTCATCCTCAGCTGAGTGTGCTGTTGGCTGAGAGAGGGAAGCTATTGCCCCGTGGGCCTGGGCTGGCTCGTAGGGCTGTGCATGGAACTGGTGTGTGTGTGGGGGGGGGGAGCTCAAAGGTGAGGGGATACCTTTAAGGGTGGGGGAGGGTGCCCTTATCCCTCCCATCACATTTTCCCCACCAGCACTGCACGTTAAAAGGGTCTGGCAGAGCAGCAGTGTACCTCCCTACCTCCCCATCACCTGATCGCCTCATCAGACCGGAAGTACCCAATGCGCATGTGCACATTGGGCACATGGATGCACATGTAGGGTACTTTCGGTCACTTCAGGTCCAACTAGGCAATGGGGTGGCAGGGAGGTATGCTCCCACCCCGCTGGACCCTTTTAACATGCAGCACCATCAGGGGAAATGTGGTGGGAGGGGTAAGAGCACCCTCCCCCACTCTAAAAGGTACCCCTCACCTTTTGAACTGCTGGTTGTTTGAACCTGTTTGGAGGCCTGTAAAAGGGCCTCCAAACAGTTTTGTGCACATCCCTACTGGCTCGGCTACCACAGTCCCCCATTACTCTGCCATTGACTCATTTAGGCCAGGCAGCAGCAATGTTTCCTCAGTCTGGCCAGGGACAGCAAGCCCAGCCCACTTCAGAGGGAGAAGAGAAAGACGGCACATCCCACGCATGCCCCTCCATTGGCTGCCTTTTTTGTTGGCAGCGGTGGCGGCTGCATCCTCATCAACATCATTTGAGCTCCACTGCACTGTAGGACCTTTCCTCCAACTTCCCATTGGATGGACAATGTTGCTAGGAAGTTGGGGGAGGGGAAAGGGAAGCTGCTTCGACTGGGAAACATGCTGAAAAACATGCTGAACTGCTGCAGGAGGTGGTTGTTGTTTTTTAAAATCAGGTTCCCCTCAAAGTTTGGACACCGTCACCCACTGGCTGAATACTGAACAGCACCTCAAAAAGGAGGACTGTCTGATATAAGAGAGGACACGTGACCATACTAATCTGTAATGCCAAACTAATTATCAGAACTGAAACAAGGATGACTCATATCATGCATAGTGGAGACTGAATGCAGGAGCAGTTGCTATTATCGCTACTATGATGACAACATCAACCACAACTACTGCTGTTTATATACCACTTTTCAACAAAAGGTTTGTAAAGCAGTTTACACAGAAAAAGGATGTGGTTTCCTGTCTCCAAAGGGCTCACAATAAAAAAAGAAACACAAGATAGACAGTAGTAGCAGTCCCTGGAGGGATGCTGTGCTGGTGTTGAATAGGGCCAACTGCTCCCTTCCCCCTGCTTAATATGAAGAGAATCACCATTTGAAAGGTGCCACTTTGCCCCATTTCCCTCAACATTTCCCCCAGCCGCGGATAAGCCAGTAGACTCATATGTCTAGCAGCAGAAGCATCCTGTCTACTGCTGTGTGCCAAGACTCTGGATGAGAGCCACTGTCCCAACAGCAAATGGAAGAACAAAGTTTTCTTTACGAAGGTTAGAAATGCTAAATACCCTACAAAGAATGTTTTAGTACAAAGATAAAAGGCCTCCATTAATAATTTATAAAACAGTGCTTCAGTGATTAAAATTGCTCAATTAAATTCATATTTAATTACAAGCGGCAGATTATGATTTTTGCAGGAATACAGTGGCAGCATATGGATGAAGAAGCGTGCTACTTCTATGCAGTTACCCAGACTGCACAGGGGAAATTATTGCCTGAGAGCGTGGCTGCTCTTGGTCCATGACTTCTATTTTCCATAGCCCTTGTCCCTTTTGACTTCATTTTAATAGCAGATGAGGTGGTCACCCTATTACAGATCCCATATGTATCCCTTGCCCAGCACTCTCCTGCAAACATTTGTGTCATGAATGTGGTAAACTTGTGCCATCAAGTATTTCTAATCCTCTGGCCTCCATCTGTAATGGAGTATAATCATACAGCGTCTGCTACCTTACAGGATTGCTGTAAGGATTACTCAAGTACAGTAATATATATAAAGCTTATTGGAACCTCTAAAATGCCTGTGTGGTGTAGTGGTTAGAGTGTTGGACTAAGACCGGGCAGACGTGAGTTCAAATCCTGAGTCACTGGATGAATCTGGGCCAGTCACACATAGCTCAGCCTAACCTACCTCACTGGGTTGTTGTGAGGATAAACATAACCATGGACTCCTTGGAGGAGTCTGGGCTCCTTGGAGGGACAGCAGGATGCAAATATAATAATAAATAAATAAAACAAAATAATTATGATATTGCATGCTATTGTTAATTTTTAAGTGAAAGACTGTTTAAAGCAGTAGACCAATTCTGAAAGCTGGCCTTGGAATTCCTTCATGAGCCATATTATCTCTTTCTATCAATGACATTTTATTTCTTACAACATTGTTCTCTAGCTTGTTTGCTTTGTCCAGGTTGGACTTAAATGACTACTTTTAGTTCCTTTAATTTCCCTTGGGAAGCTGTCGAATAGTCTAACAGATATCACTTTTAAAATGTTTCCTCATATTCACTGTTAATTCCCACTGTTAATTACACCTGAGTATATCTAATTAAACTTCTATGTTTCACCTGTAACAATAACTCACATTTCTTGTTTATATTTTAGGAATATTTCCAGGTTGTTCTCTGCTGCCCCCCTAAAGCACTAAAAGATCAATGCAATCTTTTAACATAACTATAACTACAACTACTTATAGAATGCATTTATTTTTAATGTGACTCTGTAGCATAGTAGAAATAAAGCCTTGACAATGTGTGAATTACCATGCCAAATGCAGGCCATCAGCCATGAGCAGTGGCCCAACAGAAGCTCAATAAATGTCTTGTTCTTCACTCTTGCCTGGGAATGCAAGATCAGACTTATAACCAAGCACCAATTAAGCCACAATATATGGCAGGTGGACTGAGTTTAACTTAGTGAATCACAAGTAAGGTAGACTGGCATGTATTCACTGTTATCCGAACCAACAAGGCAAAAACCATCCATAACAGGCTTACATGTCACATTTCATTCCAGATTTTCCCCCAAACAGCTTCTTGTTTTCCAATATTAACTTTTTTCCTACTTGGTAAATCCCATCATCTTTGATAATAAAAACACTGCCATGGCTACAAGTCTATTGCACCTGTTGTTCTTCTGTGCTTAATAGTCATACATTAAACAATTGTGCTTAACTGCCATGCATTAAACAGTTATTGTCAGGTTAAATGGGTAACTTGCTGGTCACATCAAACAAAATGCCATTTTTAACCACGGAGTAGTTATACTTGTTGCCTAGATACAACCCAGGTGTAGAGGAGGAATTTGAGCCATGGAATACACTGAAGCTATGGAAATATCTGTCCCTTTTTTTTTTAATTGAACCATTTCAAGTTGGAAAGAACCTTGAAGGTATTGTGATCCAACTCTCTTCTGAGAGCAGAAAACTGCTACAGATCCTGAGAAATGACCATTCAGGCTCTGTTTGAAAACATCCAGTGAAGGGGAGTGCACCAGTGCAAACTGTTAAACAGAGTACGGCTAGGAAATTCCTCCTAATAACTAGCCTACATCTGCATCAGGAGCTACCCAGATTGATGCTTAAACCAATAGATCCTTTATACATGTGCCCCATGTGGCAGAACTGCAGCAGCATTCACAGAACATTCTACTGCCCTTAGATCCTGTACTGGCCCTGCCAAATCAGGATATAAAGAAGGCTTTGGGCTATCCTGTTGGGGCTAATGCTTGCCTTAATATCAAGGTCTTCTATGTCCCAGTGTCTTGGTGTCTGCAATTTCTAGTTTGCTTGGCTTCAATTGTCAGTTTAATTTGTGATCCTACATTTTGATCCAATACAAGGATACATTCTTATATTGTATTGGACTATGGCAATGGCTGGAGGGGAGAGGGGACAGTCTATCTGGCAATTAAGCCACAAGTTTCCTTCCATCCTTCCTTGAAATATTCTGTCAGTTGTAGGAGCAGTGGTGTTTCAAAAAGGCACTTTTCTTCCTGGCAACTGTCCCACAAAGCCCTAGAAAAGGAAGCAATTTCCCTGATACACTACTGGAAAAAAGACTGCCTCTATAGATACAGGCATGGTGATCTTTCCCCAGTAATGCACGAAGGAAAGGACACAATGCTGTGATGTTGCTTCCTTTCCTGGGGCATTGTGGACCAGTTGCTGGGAAGAAAAGAAATGTTTTGAAATTCTGGTGGTGGTGGAAAGGCCCACACTCCCCTCCTATCCATAGAACTGATCCGATATATCGAGTTGATTTGATGCATTAAGCTCGAGTTGATTTAATGCATCATCAGCCCCATGCATGTAATTGGTATCTGATCCAAGCACGATATATAATGGCTATACAGGGCCATTACACAACAACCCTGTCTTCCTATGTATAAATGGGCAATTGACTGTGATCCAAGCATGCCTTGGAGAATTTTTTTTTTCTTCGTTGACGCTGTGGCTAAATTATCATTTCTTTGCTTGCTTATTTATTCATTGGAGTATGAGCAAATGTAAGATTTTATATCCCCAATAAGGAGGTAAGGAAATATTTTGGTATAGTTAATTCAATATATGCTAGAATGTACACTTAAACGGTTATTAATTCCAGTCCCTGATGAGTTAGCTATGGTCGAAACAAAATCAATAGGATTAAGTAAATGACAGTAAACAACAGGGAACAATGTAATCAAGTAATTTATAAACATTTGAAAACTATTAATCAAGTAGCCAAGTATTTATGCGTCTGTGTCACACTAACATAGCATATGGTTGGTCAATAATTAGTTTAGCATTTATTAATTGTGCATCCATAGGATTTTTGAGATGTTCAGTTACTGACAAGTAGACTCAGAAATAGTGTGCTATTAAATACCACTCAAGACTTGACCAATTGCCAACATTCAGGTAAATGTTCACTTTGATATCAGAATATTTAATATCAGTGGCAAGTAATTCAATGATTCCCAGCCAAACAAGGGTCAGCCTTAAGAGGGGAAAAAATATTGGACTGTCATGCTATTATTGCAGTTATTTCTAACAAAGTTTGCACATGTCTCTCTCTCTCTCCCATCTCCCCTTTTGTTGCTGGCAATATTTTTCAGGGTCAGAGAATAGAAGGAAGGAGAAGACAGAGCAGTGCCAGAGCTAAGTAAAGTGATGCTGAAGGAATGTGTTTCAAAATCATAAAAATTTTATATTCCATCTTCAATTATCAGTATAAGATTGTGAAATGGACTACACTAGGGATGTGCAAACAGTTTCGACGCTGAACATGTTCAACATTGAACCTGTTTGGTTCAACGGTTCGGGGTCGAACTGTACCATCCCCTGTTCAGTCCAACCCCGGACTGAACACCCCCCAACTGTTTGGGGGGGTTGTGGAATTTTTCTTCAAAAATATATATTTTTTAAATGTTAGCGAACCTCCCTGGACCGAACCAAACTGGGGGGGGGGGTGTTTCAGGGGGGTGCTGGACCAAACTGGCCCAGTCCAATACAAGTCTCATCTGGACTCGAACTGAACCGGGCCAGCCGGTTCCGTGCATACCCCTAGACTACATATGTAATATATTGGAACTAAGGAAAGCTCCCAATACATTTTCATCACATTCATTAAAAAAAGCTTCCCAACCTAATTTAAGAAGCTACTACAGGAATGTTTCAGAACAAACAACTCAGTTCTATTAAATCACTGCTGCTGCCTTTTTGGCCCCATTTGGACGTAGCATCAAACCGCAGGTAGACGAAGCTGTAGTTAATCTATGAAGCTGAGAATCATGCTGCAGACAATTGATCAACTGCAGTTTGGTAACTTCCAGCTTCTGGACACATGTGGAACCCCCCCCCCTTTCTACGAATCCCTCTCTCTTCCTAGTCCACCTGGGCTGCATCCCAGAAAGCTCCATTCTGCTCATATTGCCAGACTGTGGGCAAGGTGTCAGCATGTCAGTAAAGCATAAACTATTGGCTATGATGTTAGAGGAAGAGTACTCAGTGCGATAGTACCTTTTCCGCATTGATCACCCGCCTTCAGCAGGGCAAAGACATTTTAACCCTTTCCTCACCCCACTTGCACCACTGCCTTTGCGAGAACTCCCAAGCTACATGGTCATGCACAAGCACAATTATTGGTATCTCCAGATGACAACAGACACTTGCAGATGGCAATGGGGTCTTGGGCGAGAGACACAGAACAGCTACTGATAAATTGGGGTGGTGGCTGGGTGGGTGGGAGTGAGGGAGGGAGAAAGTATGGCACACTAGAAAAATTGATGCCATGTCATATCTGTGCAGCTGCCCCCAGAGCCTAGGGTGGATCTCATGAAAATTAATTGTGGCTGGGTTTTCTGAGCACTGTTACTTGCCTGGAAAGGCAGTGCTTGGCAAAGCCATGTGACCACCATCTTTGGTGAGGAGGAGTGACCTGCGATTTAAGTACCCAAATGTAAAGATAAGGGGGGATTTATGCATATAGTTTACAAATGCTGCCATTTACAAGACCATTCGTGGAGACTCCCCTCAGTAGTGATTGCAGTGCAAATCCATACCCCACCATTGGATGGGAGCCTACAACCGTCTAGTGGACTCTTCTTAAGATTAAAATTCCTGAAAAATGGCTTTTCTCTTCTTGTGGTAAGGATCCCTGCATAACCTTTGTGGGAGTCCTCTTTTAATCTCCCTGGGGAAAGATAAACTGTCTTCCACAGTTGGGGAGGAAGGGACTTGGTGCTCCCCCTGCCCCCTCCCCCAGTAAGAGAATTTGAGTCCCTCTCTTCCCAATATTAATCGTTGAATATAGACTGCACAAGTGTTCCCACTACCTATTTTTTTTCATATGTGCATAGAATGAGTTATGTTCCAGGCATCAGTTTCAAGGCAGTGTGTATGCATGTGCATTCAGAATGAGGCATTCCTGAATGGGTTTTTAATTAATTAATTGGGCATTATATATGCACGCCTTAACGGGAACACCACGCTGCATCTGGTGATACCAACTCTGCCTGTTGGGGACTATTTTTCCTCATACAAGCACCTATTCTATTTTAGACTGACAATGGGACAAAGCATTATTTAGGAAGGGAAGGGAATATTGCATGCCGCTCCCCAATTATGGTAATCCAATTCATGGGTGTTTTTTTTTCATTTGTGGGAATGAATTCTACTGCACCAGTCTTGGATACCTCCTAAAAAGTAGGCCAGGCTGTACATTTAGAATGCTTTACAACAGTTTCCCACTTGCAATTTGTGGTGGCTAAAGCAGTCATTTGTTACCTGTCCACCAGTTTTCCCTATCAGGCATGGGCATGTATGCACATCCATTAGCTTTTTGATATGTGCACAGTAAATTTTAGTTCTTGCAGAGTAGGGGTGTGCACAAAACTGGTTTGCCCAGTTTGGTTCAAGTCCAAAGTGGACTAGAACCAGACCAGGCATGTTTGGTTTTGTGCATCCCTGGAAACCCCCACCCCCTGGGTTCAGTTCGTATTCGAGCTGGTCTGGGGTTCAGAAAGTTTTAAAAAATGAACTCATCACCAGGCCCAGGGTCATTCTGCCGCCTCTGTGGGGGTGCTGCCGTGAGGAGTGTTGCTGTGGGAAGGACTACATGAGGGGATCTCTGAAAGCTTTCCCCTCTCCCTGAGGGCCTCCCCCTGCTCCACCCATTTGGGGGGACTTCTGACCCTCTCCCAGCTCATGGTGGCCATTTTGAAGGCCATTGCACATGTACCTGGGCTAATTGCAAGCACATAAATAGCCTGTGGTCAAGTGTGGTGGCCTCCAAAATGGCCACTGTGTGCTGGCAGAGGGACAGAAAGGCCCCCAAATGGGCCAAATTGGCCCCCAAAAAGAATGGGGGGAGGTTGGCAGGAGAAGGGGGAAGCTTCAGAGACTCCCCTTGGAACACCCCTTGGAGACGGCAGAATGACCCCGGGCCCGGTGGTGAGTTTTTGTAAAAACCTTTTGAATTCAGGACCAGCTCCACGCTGGCCTGGTGTGGTTGGCTCACAGCTCCGAGCTGGCCCGGTGGGGTTGGCTCAAGGTTGAGCTGAATGGGCCCAGTCCGACTCAAGGGTGAACCCTTGAGCCAGTCCAGTTCGATGTCAACACAGCTTGAACTCGAGCCAGTTCACACATCTCTATTGTAGAGGTTGAATTAGGATGGCCACATTCTGAGCGCAAATACTGCCATGATACTGTTGCCCAGAATAACACTCATGCTGTACACAGATGCTAAGAATTAGAGGGAATACTGCTGTCCACATTTTTTAAAAAAAATACAGATAATGTTCAGTCATGCAAGGCACCCCATGTAGTGCTGCCCAATCAAACAACACATGCAACACCTTTACCAAAATGGTTTCCTGAGCAGCTGCACTAGGTTGGGTGTTAGGTCACTGAAAGGGTTCCTTGCATGTGTGCCTCTTCTCCTTCTTTAATTGGAAGCTGTCATAATGTTTTCAACAGGAAATCTAAGTTGAGGTCCTGCATGGCAGGCAACATGTCAAGGGGTGCATTGCAGGGTGCTCACGCAATCCAAGCCTCAATCCCTTTTGGCACTAAGCACACCACAAACCAACCACCTTCTTCTTCAGACCAAGTCAGGCCCAATAGAATCCTTGCCTTGCAGATATCAGCACAGGAGAAGTACCACAGAACACCTGACTTCCTAGCCTCCCACAGTGGGAGTCCCACCACATGCCGGCAAACAAGGAGTCGGTTGTCAATTAATAGGTGCAATTGAAAGGGACAGACATCACATGTGTACAGCAAACTGTTATCTGTTTAATTGACTGACCAAGAAGAAAATTGCCACAAGTAGGGTTCCTGCAGGTATATTCCTGATGTAGCTTTAATGGAAGTCAACAAAGCTTTGCTCAGGATTAATACTGTAATAGAATGCTAAGGTAAGGTGACAGTAAGCAGCCTTCCCCACTGGACCCTCCCTGCCCGCCTGGGGCAATCATGTGATTTGCCCCATGGTATTTTACTCCAAAACTTCCTTCTTGATATATGAATCTACATCAATGTCAAAGACATACTTTCTGCATCAGAAATTTCATAGAACTTGTGAGCATTAGTACATAGTAAGGCAAGTCTTCTGCACTGTGCCCTGGCTGCCAAATATGGCTCAAAGATTCAAAGATTGAATCCGAAGCAAAATTATGACCCCAAATATGTAAATATATGAACTCTAGAACAATTTATTTCAATTTCATCTTGGAGTCTTTTGGAGACTAATTAGCACTAGATGTTCTGATTAATTATCTCTAGATGTGCTTTGAATGCATTCTTATGAGGCCAGGTCATTTGCTCCTAAATGCTTTAAAAAGTTAAATGAGGGCTAGCACAATCTCCTCAAAGTCAATAGAATTCCCTAAAGCATTGGATATAATTGCTTCTAAATATTAAGACAAACATTTAAGCTTCAATACAGCACTGTTTCATGCACAAAGTCTTGGTATTTCAAAAAGAGTTAAGCAGATGTTATGTAGGCACAATATTGCACTTGATTATTAATAGGCAGCAAGCAGAGGCCAGCAAATTCACATAGCTTAATGCCACACAGTAAGCCTATTCATATGACCAGGCGGGTGGTGGTGGGGAGTCTGCGCAGAATTCTCCTTCTCCCCAGATGATCCTCTCTTGCTGGTGGGAACGCAGCTCTGTGGAGGCCAGGACAATGAATCCTGGCCTCCACATATCCCGCAATGCACCACATGATGAGTGTGATGCACTGGGGATAATCTCCCAGGCTAAAGGCCAGGGTTAAAACTAAGCAGGGTTAGGCAGGTGGGCAGCGCTGGGATTGGCCCAGTAATGCACAGCAGGAACCTAGTCCAGGCTGGGCTGCCCTAGCCTGGGCTAGGCTACTCATCTGAATAGCCTTGGTGATTCTGAAAGCACCACAACTCACAAACCGATATAATAGTTGGAACCAGATGTATGGAAAGTCACTATGTCACTGGATATTATAAGCTCCATTACTTAAATAAAATAGATTTATCAAAGTAATTAAAAATAAACCTCCTTCATCAATCTGAAGTTTTAAAAAGTCTTAATTAATTTCACCTTGTAGATTGGACACTGACCAATTTCCCCCCCATCCCAGTAATTTATCCTCAATTCTACTAATGATACATCATCTTACCATATGTCTCTGTAAAAAATGTGGAGTGTATTTTATACCATTTGTACATCATGAAATAATTGTTAAGGCTAGCAAGGTGTATTTTACTAGCATTTTCCAGTAGATCATCTTGAATAGGAGAATCATTTCCCAAACACATTGAATAAAACTCTGGTTGGAACCCAATCAATTTCACTAGACATAACTGTATACATTTTTGCTGTTAAGGTTAAGAACAAAATCTCTTGTTTTTGTTTTTACACTGGATCCTCCAGATTCAGGCAATTATAGGCCAGTCTGCAATCTCCCGTGGTTGGCCAACATGATTGCGAAGGTGGTGACATAGACATAGGACACAAGAAGCTGCCATATACTAAGTCAGACCATAGGCCCATCTAGCTCAGTGTTGTCTACACAGACTAGCAGCAGCTTCTCCAAGGTTGCAGGCAGGATTCTCTCTCAGCCCTGTCTTGGAGATGCCAGGGAGGGAACTAGGAACCTGGATGCTCTTCCCAGAGTGGCTCCATCCCCTGAGGGGAATATCTTACAGTGCTCACACTTCTAGTCTCCCATTCATATGCAACCAGGGCAGACCCTGCTTAACTGGGGGTGGGGGGCTCTCAACTCCAGGCAGTCTTGGATAAAACAGATTATCAAGACCAGTTTCATTCATTCATTCATCCGTTTATTATTTCTTGTTTACACTGTCAGACAGGTGTTATTGACTGGTTTGTTTTATCCAGACATTAAGTCCTTCCCAAAGACCTGGGATGGCTGAATTTTATTATCAGTATTGTTGTTGTTATTATTATAGATATTGTCTTAGAATATAGGCTGTTCCCAGTAAAGTTGCTTTTTGTAATTGGCCAATGGTGATTTCTGTGGCTCCTATGGTGTTGAGGTGCTCTTCAGGGTGTTTTGGAATTGCACCTAGGGCACCAATTACTACTGGGGTTATTTTGGTCTTCTTCTGCCACAGTCTTTCAATTTCAATTTGTAGATCTGTGTATTTTGTAATTTTTTTCTATTTCTTTTTCTTTTTCTATTTCTTTTCTATTCTGCTATCCTTTGGTATTGCTATGTCGATTATTTTGACTTGATTTTCTTTCTTCTCGACTACAGAAATATCTGATGTATTGTGTGGCAGATGTTTGTCTGTTTGTAGTCGGAAGTCCCATATTATTTTTGCATCTTCATTTTCTACCACTTTTTCAATTTTATGGTCCCACCAATTCTTGGCTACAGGTAGCTTGTATTTTTTTGCAGATGTTCCAGTGTATCATTCCTGCTACCTTGTCATGCCTTTGTTTGTAGTCAGTCTGTGTGATTTTTTTACAACAGCTGATTAGGTGGTCCACGGTTTCATCTGCTTCTTTACAAAGGTGGCACTTGCTTTTTGTTGTAGATTTTTCAACTTTTGCTCTTATTGCATTTGTTCTTAGTGCCTGTTTTTGTGCAGCCAGTATTAAACCCTCTGTTTCTTTCTTCAAGTTGCCATTCTTAAGCCATTGCCAGGTCTTGGTGATGTCTGATTTTCCACTTATATTGTGCAAATATTGACCATGCAGTGGTTTATTTTTCCATTTTTTCTGCTCGCTTCTTGACTTGTTCTTTCTTGTAGGCCTGCTTTGTTTCATTGGTGTTTAATAGTTTCTCATTATTGACCATTTTAAGTGCATCTTCTTCACTATCCTTGATATATTCTTCAAGGCCTCTTTTCTCCTCCTCTGTTGTTTGATGGACTTGCAGCATTCCTTTTCCACCTGAGCTGCAAGGGAGGTATAGCCTATCGACATCACTGCGGGGGTGCAGAGCATGATTGATGGTCATGATTTTCCTGGCCTTACAATCTAGCATCTCTAGCTCTGCCTGGGTCCAGTCTATTATTCCTGCGGTATATCTGATAACAGGTATAGCCCAAGTGTTTATGGCTTGTATGGTGTTCCCACCATTGAGTTTGGACTTTAGGATTTTTCTAACTCTCCTGATGTATTCACTTCCCATTTTTCTTTTAACTTCAGTGTGTGCGATGTTATCAGCCTGGAGAATGCCCAAGTATTTGTAATGTTCTTTCTCTTCCAGGTTCTTGATGTTGCTTCCATTGGGCAGTTCTATTCCTTCTATTCCTTGTTATTTTTCCTCTATTTATTATTAATGCAGCACACTTGTCCAGTCTAGAATCTATTGCTATTATTTGTTTGTTTGTTTGTTTGTTCGATTTCTATACCACACTTCAAAAAATGGCTCAGGGCGGTTTACACAGAGAAATAATAAATAAATAAGATGGATGGATCCCTGTCCCCAAAGGGCTCACAATCTAAAAGAAACATGAGATAGACACCAGCAACAGTCACTGGAGGTACTGTGCTGGGGATGGGTAGGGCCAGTTACTTTCCCCCTGCTAAAGAGAATCACCGCATTAAAAGGTGCCTCTTTGCCAAGTTAGCAGGGTACTGCTTTTGGATATCTCACTGGCTTTCGATACCATCGACCATGGTATTCTTCTGGATCACATGCGGGGACTGGGTGTAGGACCACTGCTTTGCAGTGGTTCCACCCATACTTTTCTGGCAGATTTCAGGTGTTACTTGGAAACTGCTGCTGTATGAAGCAAGAGCTTTTGTATGGTGTCTTTCAGGGCTTCATTTTGTCTCCAGTGCTTTTTATCATCTACATGAAACCGCTGGGAGAGTTCATCAGGGGATTTGGTGCAAAGTGTTATCAGTACTCTGACAACACCCACATCTACTTCTCAATGTCAGCTTCATCAGGCAATGACATAACTTCCCTAAATGCCTGCCTTGAGGCAGTAATGGGCTGGATGAGGGATAACAAACTGATGTGGAATCCATACAAGACAGAAGTGCTCACTTTAGGAAGCCGCAGTTCAGGAAATGGGATAAATCTGCCTGTTCTGGATGGGGTTACACTCCCCCAGAAGGAACATATTTGCAGTTTGGGAATACTTCTGGACCCAACCCTCTCTCTGATACTTCAGTTGGAGGCGGTGGCCAGGACTGCTTTCTATCAGCTTTGGCTGGTTTGCCAACTGTGCCCTTTCCTGGAAGTGAGTGACCATAATACAGTGGGGCACATGCTGGTAACCTCCAGGTTTGACTACTGCAATGCACGATACATGTGGCTGCCTTTGTACATAGTCTGGAAGCTGCGATTGGTGCAGAATGCTGCTGTTAAATCTGTCTCTGGGACGTTCCATAGAGACCATATTACTCGGATTCTAAAATACCAACATTGCATTTTGCCCAGAAACCTATTGGCAGCCAAAGTGCTGCTTATTACCTATAAAGCCCTTAACAGCTTGGGCCCACTGTATTTAAGAGAACACCTCCTTTGTTATGAACCTTGCAGCCTATTGGGATCTTCAGGGGAGGTTTGTTTGAGGGTGCTGCCAGTTCGTCTGGTGGCCACTCAAAGGTGTGCCTTCTTTGTAGTTTCCCCAGGACTGCCCCAGCAGGCACTTCCTGCTGAGATTATTGCTGCTCCATCCCTGTTGATGGGATGGAGCTGCTCCATCCCTGTTTAGGAAACAATTGAAGACACATCTCATCAGCCAAGCTTTTTAGTAAGCTCCTGTTTTTATGGATGTTTTAATCTGGTTTTATGTTTTAACTGTAAATTCTTGGTTTGTTTTATGCTTTAAACTGCCTGGAGACTTCGGTAGTGGGCAGTATGCACATTTAATAAATAAAATAAAATAAAATAAAATAAAATAAAAAGGTAACATTACAAATTTGATTTGGCATGTGTTTGATATTTAAGTGATGTTAGGGAAGCCAAACAAAGAGGAATAAAGCTCACAAAACCTATACCTGATCAGATGCTGGACTTATGAAAGAAAAATGTCAACTTTTATAGCTCTGGCATTAGTAAGAGCTTGCTCGTGCCTGCTGGGTTGGGCTAGCAAGGAAGAAAACACCTATAGGCAGGGGTTATACAGTCCTACACTAGTTCAACAATTGAAAAAGATGTAACTGACAGCACAACAAATCAGAATTGATCCATGTTGGGTTAGCTCTCAGTGTTGGTGTCTATTCAGGACATAAAATTGGTTCTAAGGTTGATCACATCATCGCTACTATAAGAGGACAGATCCAACCATCAGCAACATCACCAAAAAGTGATAACATACGTTTACAAACATGTTATTGTTAGCTCTTGTCATAACCTATTTCTTGAATTTGATTAGGTGACACATAGGGCAAACAATGTGCTGGATGGAAAGAGAAATCAATATGAGATAATATAGACATCTACAGGAATCTGCAAACTTGCACATGTAAGCTCACAGGTTTTTTTAAAAAATGTGTATGGCTAGGGAAAAATGCAAAAGGAGTGGGAAGACATGCAACACTTCTTATTTTTCAAATCTTGAGGTAGAAGTCTGATTGCATGAAACAAAAATGAAAAGTTTCTACTTTGGACACCAAGACTTCCCTTTCTTCTTCCAATGCAATGTCAAAATCTAATCTAATCTTGCTGATGGGATAGCCACTGTTTTCCTAGATGTTAAACTAATTAAGGGGTATGGGTGTGTGTGAAACTCCAGAAACTTACACCAGGTTAGATGCTAGGTCTAGGGAAAGAAAAGAGTCAACTTTAATAGATTGAGCGTTAGTAAGAGCTTGCTCTTACCTTCTGAATTGGTCTAGTATAGAAGAAAACAACTATAGTATAGTTTGGTTTAGAAACCATAATTTTACTTCTCAATAAGCCTGGAGTGCTGACCATTAGACATGTACAGTAGTATGCTTCTTATCTGTACCCTGCATTTGAGCAGCCCTGTTTACAACTTCACCTTTAAAATGAATACAAGTGCAGTCTATAACACAAAAACACGCACATGTATAGACACCTGTATTCACCTACAAAGGTTATTCACATGATTTGGAGGTGGAGGGAAGGAGGGGGAAGGCTATGCTAAATTTACCTGAGCCCCGAACAATTCCACAATGTTGGTGGGAAGCACAGACCATGCTCCCACACGATCCACACTGTTGCATGCAGTGCAGATCTCCAGGGGACAGGACAATGTGTCCTGGACTCCATGTATCCCACAATGCACTACATGATGATGGCAGTCCATTGGGGGATACCCCCATGAGATGGGTGCTTTAGGTCCCTGTCTCTGTTTGTGCTTGGACTGCAATCAGCCTGGGCACATACATGATCCGATGTCGGGATTAAGGGTGCACTCATGCCCTCAACCTCAGGTAAAGGCCGGCCTTAAAAGTGGGGTTAGGTGGGCAGGTAGCACCAGGATCCGTGTGGATCCCAGCATTGCATGTGAGCAGCCTAACCCAGGCTGGGCTGCCCTAGCCAAAGTTTGGCTGCTTGTAACAGACAAACAGTGTAATGTCTGAATAGCGCTTCAGTTGGGTTAAGACCACTTTTGTGAATGGGAGAACATTTCCTATCAAAGTTGGAAGCATTTTGCATATTGAACAAGGTGACTGTGGCATCTCTAAGCCTCCAAAATGGCATGGTGGTCCATCATGCTGCTGCTCAGAGCTACAGAGGCCATATGTGGAGGGAGGCAGATGGAAGCAATGGGATGGAGGAGGAGGAGGAGCGCAACTCAGGTAAGGATGGAGAGAACTCTGAGGTGAGGGGGCTGTGGCAGGGAGTAAGGGGAGCAATCAAGTACTAGTGCGCAGATGGGTTACTAATGTGAAATTACTTGATGCAAGGAGTGATGTGGATTGCTATAGATTTGCAGGTTTCCTTTCCCCCACCACACTTGTAGATCAGAGATGCATCTCAATGTATTAGAAGTATTAGTACAGTGTTCTTCATTGCAGGGCCGGACTGGAGGCACTGAGAGGGCGGTGATACCAACTAGATGTTGGTATCAAAGGTTGTTGCTATTCTTATAGTGTTTTGTTAATTGACAGGAACTCTATCCAGTGGTGGCACCAGAAGAAGAAAAAGGAGCGGGGGCTCAGAAAAAGGAGGGGGGACATAGGAAGCTCCCTAAAAATGTGTTTACATGTATGCAAGCTGTGTCTCGTTTATGGGTTTGCAGGCATATTAGATTTCTGAAACAGAAATGGGGGCAAGGAAAGACACTTTTCTGCCCCCCCCCCCCGAGCAACCCTTGACTCTACCATAATTGGAGCAAATTGGACAGGTAGCAGAGGCCTTTAGTGGGAGCTGTTTATACACCTTGCCAGGGCTTATGTCTCTACACCTATTCTGTTGTTTTCCTAATGAAAGCTTTTGCCTGTTTTAATCCAGATTTGTGTGTTGGTCTCCCTTCCTTCCTTCACAATCCTCACCCAAACAATCCATCCTTATATTTAGCCTTCAAACAGCTACAGTTTGCTACTGATGAGGGGAAACTAGCATAAGTACAAAACTAGGCTAAATATATACTAGTAAGTATACTAAATATATACTAGTCACACACACACACACACACACACACACACTATTGGGGCTGAAACTTTTAATTGGTTTAATCAACTAGAGTGTTCATTGATTAATTGGTGTTGGCTAATTTTAGTAGGAGATGACAAAAATTAATTGGTAAGGCTGCAAGTTAAGGGCACACCTGCTCTTTTTAAATGTGATTTTGGTTTTGTTTATTAAACTGAAAGTTATCATAACTGGTTCACTATCACAAAAACGTACTTCTATTGAGGTTAATTCAAATGAGTGTAATTAATTAATCAGTTAATTGGCAGAGGATCAGCTAAATCCTTTAATCAGTGGATAACGCTATTATGTATTATCATAATGCAGATATAACACAATATGAAATAGCAAGCACCTCACCCACTCTGAAAATCCAATGCAGAGAAATGTTTATAACAACTGCTGGAAGTCAAACATGTAGGAGGAAGATAATTTTTTGTCCCAAATGCATGGATGAACAAAAGGAAATTACTGACTGTGAACAAGTAGCAATATAAAAGCAAAATGCTATAATTTAATCTTTCTAACATATAAGGTAGGCTAGAATTGAAAGGATTTTTCTTATAATATTGAAAGAGGACTATAGGGGTCCTTGTCTATCCCTACATTATATATGTATATATTAAAGTAAAGCACAGCTATTTTAAAATATATCCTTGGAAAATATCTGTGAAGTTTACTGTTTATAAATACTGAAAAGTTTTACTAAGGGGCATCAGTATACAATGGAACTGTGTGTTAACAACATCTTCTTTTAAAAGTACTTCTTCTTTTAAAATGTTCACACAATAAAGCTTAAGCTGCAGTAGGAATAGAGTGTGCCATAAACAGAGTTGGGAACAGGCTGACAATGTCACTGAAACACAGTATATTTTACTTGTTTCTTACATTTATATCTTACCTTCTTCAACAGAACTTAAAGTGGTGGCACAGGTAGTGGATTAGATGCCAAGTTTTCCTCCCTCCAGAAGAAGCTATTTTCTCTGGGATAAGGAGACCTTAGGATCCAACCCATTGTGCCAAGGTGGTATCTTATCCAAGCACTGAGCTGTTCAACATAAGCAAGGCTGCCGCATCATGTACCTTTAGGCCAGGGATTCCCAACCTGTAGTACTCCAGATGTTGCTAGACTACAGTTCTCATCATTCCCAGGTACAATTTATTGTACTGGGGATGATGGAAGTTGTAGCTCAGAAACATCTGAAGTACCACAGGTTGGGGACCCCTGCTTTAGGCCATGCTGTGGAGCCAGGATTAACAAGACTCTGAGGGCTGGGGCAGTTAACATTTGTTTTAATGAATATATGTGGCTAAATATTGAGATTGCCTCTCATACTGTGTTGTGTTTTAGTGAATATAAGTTGTGTTGGCTGAGGGATGTGTTTAGGCGCATCTGAAAATGGAGAGATGGGGTGTGTGGGTTCTTCTCGGCTGAGGGAAGTCAACTATTTCAGTTGGCAGTGGTGAACAGAAGAAGAACAGGCATTGGTAGGTCAGCAGGCCATTACAGAGGAAGGAAAATCAGAAACTTAATGAGGCAGTTCCCACGATCAGTGGGAACCGCCAGATGGGTTAAGTGGAGAGAAGCGGGCTTATCCTACTCTCCCCACAGACGAGTGCCCGCAGAACCCTGGGCAGCTGGATCGGCCTCCCACATGACAGCTGGCTCTGTCACAGAGCCAGCGGGGGCTGTGGGGATCAGGGGTCATGTGGCCCTTGGAAGTTCCAGCATGCCCTGCGCGAGTGTGCAGGGCATGCTGGAGAGACCACCAAGCTGGGAGGCTGCTTTTTAGCATCCTGGTCAGGGGTCTATTTGTGAGTTGCTGTGGTGCGGAGCCACACCACAGCAACACACGATCCGAAAGCCCGGGTTAACAGAGTGCTCCATCCACTAATCTGGGCTTAGGGGATGGTAACTTCAGGTTACCCGCTTTGGTGAGACCAGGCTTGACTGTGAGCCCGGGGGTTCTCACCCATGGGCGAAATCGGGCTAGGCTCCCTTAGCCCGATTTCATTCAATCGTGAGAATTGCCTAATAAGCTGTTTCCCCTTCCAGCTGCCCTGGCAGCATTTTGACCTTAGGGAAACAGGACCAACCAACCACAGAATCTCACCTTGCTCCCGTTCAATGCCAGTCCAGTCCAAAATAAATAAGAAAATATTCATGATTTGATTGTGGATGAGGGTGTCGAACTGGTATGTATTACCAAGACTTGGTTGGGGGAGGCTAGTGGCCCAGTCTGGTTCCAGATTCTCCCTTCAGAGTACTCTGTTGTAGGGATGTGCATGGGACCATTCAGCACGCCATTCAACGTCTTCCATAGCAGCGCTGACCAGGGCACAGGGAGGGACGCTGCAGTCCCTCATGCCCACTTTTTATGAGAGTGCCAGTGTGTGTGGGGGGAGAAATGGGGGGCAGGGGGTGGCATGTAGGCAGTGCCTCCCCTGCCCCTTAAAGGAACCCCCATCTTCCTGGAAGTGCACGTAACTGGTTCCGTGCACATCCTTATTCTGTTGTGGTGCATGTGAGAGGATGTGTGCAGAGAGGTAGCAAGGCTGTGGTCTCTAAGAACAATATCTCCCTTGCCACGACCCCCCTCAGAGCACCTGCCTATATTGAGCGTGTGTAAAGCCTTGGGACTAGGGAGTGATTGGGACTTTTGTTGGTGTACCTATCACTCTGCTGCCCAACATGCTTCCTTACCAAGTTGGCAGATTTGGTTGCAAAGTTGGTGTTGGAGTCACCCAGGGTAATGGTGCTGGGTGACTTCAGTTTTTACTTTGGGACTAAGTTATCAAGGGCAGCTTGGGAGTTCATAGTGGCCATGACAACTATGGGCCTTTCCCAAGTGGTCTTGGAGCCAATGCATGTTGCCAGTCATGTGCTTAATTTTGCTTTTACCGGAGAGATGTTCTATGGGTAGGGATTCCTATGGTTTCCCCTTGGACATGGATGGATCACCATCTGGTTAAGGTTCAATTCACAGCCACTAATCACCTCTACCAGGGTGAAGAAGCTATTAGGATATTCTACCCAAGAAGGCTACTGGATCCAATAAGATTCCAAGAAGCCTTGGAAGGTTTTAAGTTGGCCCTGCTGGTGAATCTGTTGATACCCTGGTAGAAATGTGGAATAATGAACTTATTAGGACAGTAGACAGGATTGCTGCTAAGCATCCCCTCCAACCCACTTTTAAATTAATTCCATGCTATATTTATTATTTATTATTTATTATTTAATCAAATGTGTACACTGCTTTTGTCTCTGGATGGTTAACAATAGCATAAAACAAGTTAAAACATATACAAAAACTTAAAACAATTTAACAATTTTAATATCACCCACAAATTAAAACCTGGAAGAACTACAGCAATTGAAGCAGTAAGGTAGTGTAGAATCCAGAGGAAAGATCTGTGGTGTGCATGGGCAGGACAGTGGAGTTAAATCAGGAATATTAATGGTTTAATAAGACAGATATTATTAATAGAGAGGCAACTGCAGTCTGCTTTAGTGCTCTTACAACTGGCTGTTTGTTAGCCCTGCCTCTGTTCTAGGACTGGAATAAAAGTAACTAAAGCACCATTCAAACGCTGGCCTGGATCAATGAATGGATTAACCAAAAACACCACAGATGGTCTCAACTCAAATCCAACAGATTACAAAACAAAGCACAATGAAGATATATGCTCTGGCAATACATGTGGCAAATAAACAGTTCATTGCTGCACATATTGCTTCCACAAGCTCATAGCTAGAGGCATTATCTAGGATGGTGAGAAGGCCCCTCCTTCCTTGGATTTATATCTGGAACCTTTGGCTAGCGGCTCTTAATAATTTTTTGTGTGGACAAAATCTCTCATATTTGAGTCAACCATGATTGGTGCATGACTCTTTTGTGGGGGCATCCAGTAACTCCTCTTGTATGGTTAAATTGGGTCACTTTCAGTTTGTGACTCCTGAGGATGTGAACAAGCTGCTTGGAGCAGAGCATCCTACCGTGTGTTCTCTTGACCCTTGCCCAACTTGGCTTATAGTATCTAGCAGGGATACTATTTGAGAGAGTCTAGTTGAGATTATAAATGCTTCTCCGAGAGAAGGTAGGATGCCTCCCTGTTTCAAAGAGACGATTATTACACCTCTTTTAAAGAAGCCTATGTTAGATAATCAGTCAGGACTAACAACCTCCTATGGTTGGCCAAAGTGATGGAGAGGGTGGTGGCCTCTCAGCTCCAATCTTGGATGAAATGGATTATTTAGACCCATTTCAAATTGGTTTCCAAGCAGTCTACTATCTTGGTCGGCCTGATGGATGATCTCCCATTTGGTATTGACAGAGGGAGTGTGAGTCCTTTTGTCACTAGCTTGGATGGCCTTAAAAGGGACTTAGACAAATTCATAGAGGACAGGTCTATCAATGATGATATTCCAGTCTCAGAGGCAAGCTGCCTCTAAATACCAGTTGCAGGAGAGCAACAGCAAGAGAGAGAGCATGCCCTCACCTCTTGCCTGTAGGCTTCTCAGAGGTGGGCCACTGTGTGAAACAGGATGCTGGACAAGATAGGCCTTTGGCCTGATCCAGCAGGGTTGTTTTTATTACTCTCTTGGTGTTTTTAGATACCATCTACTATGGCATCCTCTTGGGTAGGGTTCAGATGGTGTTGCTTGGAGAATGTTGCTCTCAAAGTGAGAGCTTTCATATGGTGTCCCTCAGGGATCCATTTTGTCTCCAATGCTTTTTATTATCTACATAAAATGACTGAGGAGATCATTAGGGGATTTGGTGCAGGGTGCTGTCGAAATGATGACATCCAAATCTATTTCTCCATACCAGCTTCACCAGGAAATGAAAAAACCTCCCTAAATGTCTGCCTGTGGGCAGTAATGGGCTGGATGAGGGATAACAAACTGAAACTGAATCCAAATAAGAAAAAGGTGTTCATTGCAGGGAGCTGTAATTCAGGAGATAAGATATATCTGCCTCTTCTAGATGGGGTTACACTGCCCCAGAAGAATCTCATACACAGTTTGGGAGTACCTCTTGATCCAAACCTTGCTGTGATTGAAGTTTGAGGCAGTGGCCAGGAGTGCTTTTTATTAGCTTCAGCTGATTTGCCAAGTGTCCCCTTTCCTGGAAGAAAGTGACCTTAAAACAGTAGTGAATATGCTGGTAACCTGATTGAATATATAGCTTCATCCAATTCACTACATGATCGCCAGTTACCTGGTACTGCCATGTGTCTAATGGAAAGTAAAGACACAGTAAAAAAAAAAAAACAGTTAAAGAAAAATTAAATGGTGCCAAAGCACAAGCAGTTAGGAGTTACAATGGCAGTGAACAGAATTTAGAAAAGGTGAACATACTCGCTGTTTAGAGGATAGATCAATATATGAATCTGTCCCATAAAGTATTACATTGCACTTAAGAAGTGGGAGAAACCTGGTGCAGTCCTAATTCAGAATATTCATCTCCCCCACCACAAGAACTTGGGTACCCATGTATGTTTATTTACAGGTAGCAATTGTGAAGGACTAAAGTATCATTTCTTAATAATAATAATAATAATAATAATAATAAATAATCCCCCAGTGAGGCACTACCTTGGCGTGGTTGTCAACACCATAGGGGCCACAGAAATCACCATCAGCCAATTACAAAAAGCAGCTTTACTGGGAACAGCCTATATTCTGCGACGATACCTAAAACAAAGGCAACAACATTGACAATAAAATTCTGGCATCCCAGGTCCTTGGGAAGGACTCGATGTCTGGATAAAACAAAGCAGTCAATAACACCTTGACTGTGTAAAATAATAATAATAATAATAATAATAATAATAAGTTATAATTAAAACTGTAGTCGAGAAGAAAGAAAAACAAGTGAAAATAATCGACATAGCAATACCAGGGGATAGCAGAATAGAAGAAAAAGAAATTTAAAAAACCACAAAATACAAAGATCTACAAATTGAAATTGAAAGGCTGTGGCAGAAAAAGACCCAAATAATCCCAGTGGTAATTGGCGCCCTGGTTGCAGTTCCAAAAGACCTTGAAGAGCACCTCAACACCATAGGGGTCACAGAAATCACCATCAGCCAATTACAAAAAGCAGCTTTACTGGGAACAGCCTATATTCTGCGACGATATCTATAACAATTGACAATAAAATTCAGCCATCCCAAGTCCTTGGGAAGGACTTGATGTCTGGATAAAACAAACCAGTCAATGACACCTGTCTGACTGTGTAAACAAGAAATAATAATAATAAAAACACCGATAAAATGAATTGACATTTCTTGATAATATTGATATGATATGATAAATTTTCTGTCCAGTTATTTGGAATATCCATTATACACAGGGAAATTTAATGAGAGGTGGAAGCATGGAATGGCATTTTGGATGTTGTTGTTCTGAGCAATGCCAGCCTCCCTCTTTGTTCTACAGCCAAGAATTTCAGAGACCTTTTAGCAGAACAGTATGCCAACTATGATCATAGCCAGTCACATTTGTGCATTGCAGTGAGGAAGCAGGTTGCAGAACATACATATTCAGAAACCTGCTGGAGAGAGTTTCATACATTTACTGTATTTATTAAACCTTTACAATTATGGTTGAAGCCCGCTCTCATCCTGCCCAATGGCTAGTCACAAGTCAACTAGTTGAGTTAAGAAGGCCAGTGTTGTATCCGGAGGTGCTTGGAAATACTACAAGAAAACCATCTGTCTGAATTGCTTTCTGTTTCAAAGAAAGATTGGCAAGATCACTATGATCTACAAACTCTCCCCCAGACATGACTGGATGGTGTATAAACAAAATCCCAACCATTAAGAAATGAGAAGTTCAGAAAGAAAATAATTATTAACTGGGAGAGAATGAGAGAGCAGGAAGGGCACAAAGATCAGTTTACACTGAGCCTAGAATATGGTGTGTGTGTGTGTGTGAGAGAGAGAGAGAGAGAGAGAGAGAGAGAGAGAGAGAGAGAGAGAGAGGAATAGGTTATTTATATATTATTATCCTACTCAAGGCAAGCTGCTGAGGTAGGGACACGTACTTTTGACAAACTCTGAAGGCGAAGGGAGCCTTCATATAAAGCTCCACAACTATTGATTAAGTGCCGTCAAGTCAGTGTTGACTCTTAACGACCACATAGCTAGATTCTCTCCAGAATGATCTGTCTTTAACTTGGCCTTTAAGGTCTCTCAGTGGCACATTCATTGCTGTCACAATCAAGTCCATCCACCTTGCTGCTGGTCGTCCTCTTCTCTTTCTCTCAACTTTCCCCATCATTATAGACTTCTCAAGGGAGCTGGGTCTTCACATAATGTGTCCAAAGTATGATAGTTTGAGCCTGGTCATTTGTGCCTTGAGTGAAAATTCTGGTTTGATTTGTTCTATGGTACATTTGTTTGCTTTCCTGGCTGTCCATGGTATCCTCAAAGGTCTTCTCCAGCACTAAAGTTCAAAAGCGTCAATGCTTTTTCTATCTTGCTTCTTCAAAGTCCAGCTTTCGCATCCATAGTATTTGCTAAATACAATATATAAAGATGCACTGGTAGAAAAAGTGACTATACGGGGCATATATTAATCTGTGCTGCTTTCTCTGTTGTCTCACTATACTTAATAAACAGAAGCAAACTTTTCAATATGGTTGAAGATTTTATTTTTAAAAAACTGGTACTGGGATTGCATTTTATAGCTGAATTAAGCGTATCAACAGGAAGGTAATAACTGGACTCCAATCCAGCTGTGCACACATGCAGCAGCTGGATCTGCATGCCCATAACCTGATAAACAACTGATGATCATACCAATTACAACTTCCCCTCCTCCTGATTTTCTTGCCTGACTACTTATGTGTAGCTCCAGCATCTGGAGCTACACAAGACAGGAGGCACAAGGTAGGAGGCATGCATGCAATTCAATTCTTCTTGGTGCTTATGGTTCATGCTTCTAAGGATATGGGCAAGGATTTTTCTTATCCATGTGTAATTTGTCCATGCCCTCAACACATTTAATTTTTAAAGAGTTAATTAAAATTAATTCATTATTTATTTATTTATTCTTATTTTATACATTTCTATACCACCCGCAAGCAAAGTCTTGGGGCGGTTCACAATAATAAAACAATACAAAAACACAAAAAATCAATTAAAACTCCAAGAAAGCTGCCTAAAAACCAAAACAATTTACAATATTTAAAATTACAAAAGTTAAAAGTCCTGGTTAAAAAGATGAGTCTTCAAAGATCTTTTAGAAACCGCTAGAGATTGGGAGAGTGTTATGTCAGCGGGAAGCTCATTCCAAAGTCTCGGAGCAGCAACTGAGAAGGCCTGTCCCTGAGTGGCCACCAAACAACTTGAAGGTAGCCAGAGACGGGCCTCCCCTGATGAACACAGTGGATGATGGGGATCATGCAGAAGAAGTCACTCTCTTAAATACCGTGGGCCTAAGCTGTTTAGGGCTTTATAGGTTATAACCAACACTTTGTATTTTGCCCGGAAACCTATTGGCAGCCAGTGTATCTCCTGTAATATAAGAGTAATATGGTCTCTTTGAGATGACCCAGAGACCAACCTGGCTGGCATTATTAATAAAGCAACCCTATCCATGTTTACTCAGAGGTAATTTCTACTGGGTTCAATGGGGCTTACTGCCAGGTAAGTGTGCAGTCCTAAATACACTGGGCAGGATCCAGGCCAGGTTAGTCGGCACACAGCTCTGCTCTGTGTGCTGACAATAAGGGAGCCTTGGCTGTCACACACGTGGGACAGGGACTTCTCAGTTGTTGCCCCCAGACTCTGGAATACTGTCCAGGTGGGCATACGCTCACAGTTTTTTGGAAGGCGAGTGAAATCTCAGCTTTTTAACCCGGTGTTGATATGATTGTTTATTTTCCTGCTGCTTTGTATTTTTTATCGTTATACAGGTGAAACTCGGAAAATTAGAATATCGTGCAAAAGTCCATTAATTTCAGTAATGCAAATTAAAAGGTGAAACTGATATATGAGACAGACGCATTACATGCAAAGCGATCTCAGAAAATTAGAATATTACATGGAACCAAGAAGACAAGGATTGAAGAATAGAACAATATCGGACCTCTGAAAAGTATACAGTGTACTGTGCTTGATTGGCCAGCAAACCCACCTGACCTGACCCCATAGAGAATCTATGGGGCATTGCCAAGAGAAGGATGAGAGACATGAGACCAAACAATGCAGAATTGCTGAAGGCCGCTAATGAAGCATCCTGGTCTTCCATAATACCTCAGCAGTGCCACAGGCTGATAGCATCCATGCCACGCCGCATTGAGGCAGTAATTGCTGCAAAAGGGGCCCAAACCAAGTACTGAATACATATGCATGCTTATACTTTTCAGAGGTCCGATATTGTTCTATTCTTCAATCCTTGTCTTCTTGGTTTCATGTAATATTCTAATTTTCTGAGATTGTGGATTTGGGGTTTTCATGAGCTGTACGCCATGATCATCACAATTATAACAAATGAAGGCTTGACTTATTTCGCTTTGCATGTAATGCGTCTGTCTCATATACCAGTTTCACCTTTTAATTTGAATTACTGAAATTAATGGACTTTTGCACAATATTCTAATTTTCCGAGTTTCACCTGTATTGTGCTTGTTTTAAATCTTGTAATCAGATTTGTATTTTTATATTCTAGCTTAATATTTTAATTGTGTAATTTTAATAGTCTTTTTTAAACTTCTGTGCGAACCACCTTGAGATGATTTTCATGAAAGGCGGTATAGACATTCTTTAACCAACCAAACAAACAAATAAAAATAAGTGATAGCTAAATAAACCATGATTAACTTAATCTGTATGCTGCCAACTTACTAGGGAGTAAGTCCCAAGGATGTCTGATTAAGCATACTTAGGATTGTACTATTAGACATTTAAAGTGGCATTAAATGAATAGGGATACTGGCTGACATCCAGAGCAGCATACCATGGGAGATACTGCACTGCCTGGGCTGCTGCAACCATCTAAAACAATGTTGGCACTGGTGCTCAGTTGGCACTCTTCCACTAATACATAAAACTGCACAATTGTTCTTGCATGATACAACAGCCGAGGGGTGTAGCTATAATTGAGCAGATAGGTTCAAAGAACCCAGGCCCCCCAGCTCCTGAGGGCCTCCAAGCTCCACCCCTCCCTATTTTCTTCATTATCCGAGAGGCTGCTGAGGAGAGGGGTGAACACAGGCCCACTCTCCCCTAACTATGCCTCTGTGAGAGCCATCATTCTCAACGGCTGTAGCATCACACAGATTTGCACAATTTTAGGTATTCGCATACAAGCACTTTTGACAATTGTACCAGTGTTGTTTTGGATGTCTGCAGCAGCGTGGGCAATGCAGAACCACCTGTGATATGCTGCGCTGTATGTCAGCCACTTGTGATGTACAAAATGATAAGTTACAGGGAACAGCTCCTCTATCTTAATGCAGGCACTGATATAATTACCAACACATTTAGTGCAGATGCTGTCTTAAGTCCTTATATACATGGAGAAAAACAATTTACCCGTGGAAACTAACCATGCAAAATTTGTACTCTACCTCATCTATTGTTGTCTGCTAAATAAGTGCTGTTTAGACTTTAAATGCTTTCAGAATGTGAACACCACTAGAACTTGGCCTACCAAGGTTTTTGTTGGGGGTGACAGCAGGGTTTCTTCTTTTATTTTTATTTTTTTAACCCACATGTGGGTCACAGTGGCTTCAGCAGCACTTAACTTCTTGGTGACTGACTGCTGCTGGACTCATTTGTTTTAGATGGGAATGCACCAGAAAATACCTTTAATTGCAGCAATGCATCATTTCCTGGAGTATTCTAGAGAGGAAAGAATTGAGATCACCAGGAGGCAGCTACCAGAAACACTATCAGTGCTTCACTATCACTGTTGCCCAGAAATGCATAGTGTAAAAAAACATTCAAAAAAAGACTAGGAATCCCCATGCTTGGAAATAATTCCTGGTTAAAATACAATGAGGCTGCTTCACAACCAGTAGGGGTGTGCACGGAACCACCAACTGCGTTCCGGCACTGGGGTGGGGGGGTCCCTTTAAGAGCAGCGGGAGGGGTTACTTACCCCTCCCGCCGCTTTCCCGCTCGGGGGCCCGTAATCCGTAGAGTAATTGGGGTGGCAGGACACCTCCCTGCCACCCCTTCCCCGACGTTGCTTGAAATCCCAGGAGTCCTTTGCGCGTGCGCACGTCACAGAGACGCGCTGAGCGGGAAAGCAGCGGGAGGGGTAAGTAAACCCTCCCGCCACTCTTAAAGGGACCCCCCCACCCGACCGGACCGCCCAGGTCTGGACCGGTCCGGAGGCTATTTTAATGGCCTCCGGACCAGTCCGGGCTCATCCCTAATGACCAGCCTAACTTAGCCTGGGACAGCCCAGACAGGGTTAGGCTGGTCATGGGAAGCAGCAGGGTGCTGTGGATGCCTCCACTCCTCATCCACCCATCCCTCTTAATTAACCTGGCTGTTAGCCCATGCTAAGGGTGCACTTGCACCCTACTGTGTTTTCTCCTTGGGCTGAATTCAGCCTGAGGAGACACAGAGACAGGCACATAGAGCGCCCATCTGATGAGGGAATCCCCAGTGCAACACATGTGCATTGCATTGCATTGCCTTGCATTGTGGGATGCTAGGAGGCCAGAACAACAAGTATCAGCTGCCAATCCTTTTGCCCTGCTCCATGCAGCTCTGAGCAGGGCTGCCAACAACTACATAGGAACAACATAGGAAGCTGCCATATTCTGAATCAGACCATAGGTCCATCTCACAGTTTTGTCTCCACAGACTGGCAGCGGCTTCTCCAAGGTTGCAGGCAGGAATCTCTCTCAGCCCTATCTTGGAGATGCCAGGGAAGGAACTTGGAACCTAGATGCTCTTCCCAGAGCGGCTCCATCCCCTAAGGGGAATATCTTACAGCGCTCACACTTCTAGTCACCCTTTTGTATGCAACCAGGGCAGACCCTCCTTAGCTAAGGGGACCAATCTTGCTTGCTACTACAAGACCAGCTCTCTTCCCATGTGGGCAAGCAGGAGGTGTGTCAAAGACAACCTGCTTGGTCATCTGGGGGGAAGGTAAGTTGAAAGCAGCCTTTCCCCATGCCCTTCCCGCCCACCTGGGGTGATTGTGAGAATTGCTCCAGAGTTGTGTTAAACATTTATCAAGGGTGCTGATGTGGGTTCCCACACCTGCTGATGAATAACTACCAGGGACAGGGCCTTTTCTGTGGTGATTCCTTATTTAGGAAACGCCCTTCCAATACCTATCTGCCTAGCACCTATTCTGATAGTGTACATATGGTACCAAGGAACACTTTAATAAGTTTTCTTAAACTGAACTTCTTGGTGCTGATATTATTATTAGTCTGTTTTGCTGACTTTTATGGCTGTATTTTGCACAAGTTTTAATAGTGGTTTTTTTATGTTATGGTTGTTTTAAATTTTGTAAAGTGCCTTGAGGATTGGGATCTAAGGGCAGGTTAAAATATTATAAAAAGAAATAAATATTGATCCAGTCCATCCTGAACGTTTGTCTGTAGTAAGGCAAGAGCCTGATGTTGTACTGTCTACTTAGCAATGGCTATGGATGTCTTTTTCAATGGTATAATAATCATTGCTTTTGTGACCCATAATCTTACTTGATTGGCTTGGGAGGGAAGTGGGGATTCTGTGTCCAGAGATACAGCTCCAGGACTTAAAAACCTCCAGCTTTATTTTGATCAATGACCAGAACAAAAAAAACCAAAAACAAAAAACCTCCAGCAAGTTTGATCTTGCGTCTGCCCGCCACTTCTGGTTTTATGCTGACTGGGGCGACAAGAGGGTATACAGCCACCCTGTGCCAGCATTTTTTAAAGCAGTGCCAGAGGGCGAAATGCAGCAGGGGAGGTAAGAGCACCCTCCTTGCACCTTAAAGCCACCCCCATGTTTGAACCAGTTCAAATGCAGGGGTTCTGAACCTGTTTGGCATTCCTTGTATGGAATGCTGAACAGGTTAATGCACATCCCTAGTGGGAGCTACACTCAGTATTTATTCATCATCATCTTAGTGGTATTCTCACTGAGGTTCCCTCTAGTCTACACTGTTATTAGAATAAATACTTAAAATGTCACCATCCAGAGTTACTGCAAAAAAAGCAAGTTTATCGCCAAGCTAGGCTGAAAAGTCACTGGACAAACAGTTCGTAGGGTATACTAAAGGAAAACTTTGAAACAAAACTTCAGGGTAATTCAGGAAATGCAGAAGTCCTTTGATGTGATTTAAAGCCTCATTCAAAATGATGTCCAAATTTCTCATCAGAAAACTGCTTTGTCCTTTAGACCAGGAAGCAGTGTTGAATTGTCATTGCTGGCGCTGCCCATTAGACAGACATATGAAGCAGCAAAATATTCAACACATGTATTCTCTTTTCTCCAAAGGCTGCCTTACTTAAAGGAAAACATTGATTTTTGCCAAAAGATATACAGAAGGACAATCAATCAATGACAGTCTTGCAAGCAAACGAACAGCAAAACTAGCCCTGGTTTCCTCGATGCTATTCCTTAAGGTCATGCATTTATCTTAGCAGGTTTTCTTTCCTATATTGTTGGAGAACATTTCATAATCCAAACAGGCTTCATTTTTTAAAAAGGGAAGTAAGCAATATGAAGGAAAATAACAATGGCAGACATTTTATCTTTTATGCATGACATGTGTTAAAGGTTTTTATTGCTTATTAGTGGTTTAATTCTCCCACCCCCTCCAATTCCAGTACAGCAATTCATGAACCAGAGTTTATGAAAAATTTAAATTGCAAGATTCCATTTCATTTTTAGCAACCTTTATAGCCAATACTAAATTTACTGTCAACTCAGGCTTGCATTAAATTGAACATATTGGGCTCATAAATCCAATTTACAAAAGATGTACACTATGATGACATCATAGGGCTTATTATCTATTATAAACATTAATGATATTCTCAGCTGCATTTATCCATTGATATTAATTCTAGAAACTAGGATGATATTGGTTGCAGCTTCAAGTTGACTATATGGGATCAAAGCACAAAAGGATGGCCTAAATGTGTTGACTTTCATAGCCAGTGACAATAACCTTTTTGCTAAGGCTCCCTTCACACATTCACACCAAGTCTTGTAGGGAGAGTTTTCCCATGGGTATTACCCCATTTGACAACAAATACTGCAACCATATGGGCATGGTGAATCATGTAAGCCTTTTTCATCTGATTGATCCTGTTCACATGGTACTGGTATTAACACATGTTACAACTCCATAGGATATCATCATGGGGAAGCAGATTGTTTGTGTGTGTTTGTGTGCATGTGTGAACTGAAGTTCTGGATGGGGTTGCACTCGCCTTGAAGGAGCAAGTATGTAGCTTGGGGGTATTGCTGAGCCTGGCTCTGCTTTTGGAAGCTCAGGTGGAGGCGGTGGCCAGGGGTGCCTTTGCACGGCTTTGGCTAGTGAGCCAGCTGCGTCCCTTTCTCTAGAAAACAGATCTGGCCACAGTTACCCATGCCTTAGTCATGTCACGGCTGGATTACTGTAATGTGCTCTACATGGGTCTGCCCTTGAAGAATATTTGGAAATTGCAGCTAGTGCAAAATGTGGCAGCTAGGATTTTATCTGGAGCTGCCCAGTGGGATCACATCACACCCATTTTGAAAGAATTGCACTGGCTGCCAGTTTGTATCCAGGTCCAATTCAAGGTGCTGGTTTTGACCTTTAAAGCCCTTAACAGTTTGGGCCCTGGATATCTGAGGGACCGCCTGCTCCCAAGGGTTGCTGCTCGCTTGCGTGGTGTAGTGGTTAGAGTGCTGGACTAGGACTGGGGAGACCCGAGTTCAAATCCCCATTCAGCCATAAAACTAGCTGGGTGACTCTGGGCCAGTCACTTTTCTCTCAGACTAGCCTACTTCACAGGGATGTTGTGAGGAGAAACTGAAGTATGTAGTACATCGCTTTGGGCTCCTTGGAGGAAGAGCAGGTTATAAATGTAAAAATAAATAAAATTTAAAAAAATCTGAAGGGGCTCTGCTCTGGGTGTTGACAATGAGGGAGGCTCGGCTGTCATGTACGCAGGACAGGGCCTTCTCTGTTGCTGCCCCCAGACTCTGGAATGCTCTCCTGGTGGCTATTCGCTTCTCGGTCTCCATCATGGCTTTTAGAAGGTTGTGAAAACTTGGCTTTTTACCCAGGCTTTTATGTGATTGTCCCCACTGCTGCTTCTTTGTATTTTGTATGGTTATTTTATGCAAGTATTTTTAAATCTTTTTAGTTAGATCTCTGTTTTTATATTTTAGCTTAATATTTTAATTGTGTTATTTTTATAGTCTTGTTTTAATTTTTCTATGTGAACTGCCTGGGGATAGTTTTTTAATGAGAGGTGGTATATAAATTTAACAATAAATAAATAACAATAAATAAAACTAAAGAGTTATCATCAGACCACAGACTACACAAGCTATCAGGCTTAAGGTAATGGAACTTTCGCCCTGTCACTGGTGTAGTAGCAGCCTTGCCCTATGCAGGTGAATGCCACACAAGGATTTCCCTATAGGATTGGTGAGATAAAATGGGAAATGGAGTAGGGGTAGAGAATGGCCTGATATTCAGCATGTTAAGTGTCATTTGAACAGCCTTAAACCACATTATCAAATTTGGATTGCTCTGTTCTGGCTTTCAAGCTCAATAAGGTGTTTCGGCCCTTGCGGTACAATCAGTGGCTGACATCCTGATTAATGCTGCATGCATTCTTCTAACAATGTGTACAAAACATGAATCCCCATGCTTCCAAAGCATGGTCACCTTTGCAGAACCATATTGTTATTAACCAAAGCAGTTCTTACCCACTCTAAGGGACCTTTGGCTATGGATGTGTGAGGAGACTGAAGGAACCAGACCAAGGATGTCTTTTTATAGTTTTATGAAATAAATAGATAGCAGAAACTGGGACCTGGCAAGCAGGGGGAAAACTACAGCCTAGATTACAGAATAAATGTTCCCAAGGGAGGGTTGGGAAAGGGAAGGAGGGGAAAGGCAATGGGTGAGAGTTGTTTACCAAACAGCAGTAAAGTGCTAATGGGTGGTCAGCCCACAGCTTTCCTGATGAGCAGAGCAGCTTGAGAACAAAAATGGGGAGCGAAGAGTTGAAGGTGCTGCACAGCATTGGAGAGGGGAGGAGATGTCTCTCTGGATCAGCTCTCTGTCTCTCTCTCTCTGGCCCAGACTCTGACTTATTATACCCTTCTCAGTCTTTGATGTCATCCCCTTCATGTCCTGCATTGGGGTACAATTCTGCCATCTCTGGGGTCCTGTCTCAGAAGATCTCTTGCCCTCTCATCCTGGCTAGATCATGGTTAGATCAACATTATAGTTATCTCCTGCGCCCATCACCTGAGATGGAAAGTTCCTTAGTCTTCTGCTGCATTTCTTGCTTCTGCTCCCTCTTCAGACTTGATTAATAAGGATTAGTTGTCAAAGATAATTAGTCTTTTCCTGGCCTCTGGGGCATCAATTCCCTTATTGGCATGTCAAAGGAAGGGGGAGGAAGAAGAAAGGAATGCAGGATAGGGTCAGAGCCAGTTCAATTTCCCATCACAGAAGCCAAGAGCCAGGTACCCAGGTGGTGTCTCAGAGAAGAATTCATAAAATACATAATTCTCTTTAACTCAGTCTCAGACTATGGGCCTAATATACAAATGTACTAACAGGGTTTGGCTTTGCTAATCTAGCTTCCATCCATGCATAA
This sequence comes from Hemicordylus capensis, assembly GCF_027244095.1. Lineage (NCBI taxonomy): Eukaryota > Metazoa > Chordata > Lepidosauria > Squamata > Cordylidae > Hemicordylus > Hemicordylus capensis. The sequence goes on from NC_069659.1 coordinate 124,069,714, forward strand.
TCACAATAATCAAGGTTTCATGTATTGCACAGCATAGTTTGTTCCATAAAACTTGTAGCAATCCGCATCTCAGTGTACCATGTTGATTGGAGCGAGGACAGATGCCTTGCTTAAAGCTATAAAGTGCAAAGCAAGCAGAATTGAGGAGAAGGACTGGGCTGCCTGTAACAATATGGCTACTTTCAGCCCTTTCTTTCCCCACACACCAGAAGTGCTCTGTTACAGCAGAAACATGTACCTGCCCCTCAGGGGCATGTTTCTACTGTAACAGAGCACATCTGGAGTGGAGGGAGTGTCCCAAAAGTAGTCATGCTGTTGCACAAGAGTATGCATGCTTCAGAAGCAGGGGGGCTAGCACTGTGCGTTAGTCAGGACATCAGTCAATAGCAATAGCAATAGCAATAGCACTTACATTTATATACCGCTCTATAGCCGGAGCTCTCTAAGCGGTTTACAATGATTTAGCATATTGCCCCCAACATTCTGGGTACTCATTTTACCGACCTCGGAAGGATGGAAGGCTGAGTCAACCTTGAGTGCCTGGTCAGGATCGAACTTGTAACCTTCTGGTTACAGGGTGGCAGTTTTACCACTGCGCCACCAGGGGCTCAGTCAGTGATTTGTCATTGTTATAGTCTATATATAGGAGTGATGTTTAGGAATTCAATATGAATTGAAATTTCAATATCAATTGAATTTTCAATATCAATTGAATTACTGCCCCTGCTAACTTAGCAAAGAGGCACCCTTTAACATGGTGTTTCTCTTTATTTAGCAGGGGGAGAGTAACTGGCCCTATCCACCCCCCAGCACAGTACCTCCTGTGACTGTAGCTGGTGTTTATCTTATGTTTCTGTTTAGACTGTGAGCCTTTGGGGGACAGGGATCCATCGTATTTATTTATTATTTCTCTGTGTAAATCACCCTGAGCCATTTTTGGAAGGGTGGTATAGAAATAGTATTAATAATAATAATAATAATAATCGATGTCTGGATAAAACAAACCAGTCAATAACACCTGTCTGACTGTGTAAACAAGAAATAATAAATTTTTCGAATATTTTTTTCGGTTAAGCGACGTTTCTTCCAGTAACTTTGCTGTCTTCAGCCCTGGTTGCTCAACTGAAGATCCTGAGTCCTGTTGCCCACTTGCCACCAGATGTCCAGGGACTATAGCACCTGGCGCGGTCCTTGTTGACCCGGGTGACGACCGATCCGGTATAGATTTATTAAAGTTATGTCTTACCATATTGTTGATGGGAGAGGCACTCTTGTCTGGCTCCTCTGGTGAGACCTGTCCAGTATGGTTGGACCTCTGGCATAGCTCTCACCTTCCTCAGAGCACGCAAGCCCCACAACCACGCCAAGGTAGTGCCTCACTGGGGGTTAAAATAATCGACATAGCAATACCAGGGGATAGCAGAATAGAAGAAAAAGAAATAGAAAAAATCACCAAATACAAAGATCTACCAATTGAAATTGAAAGGCTGTGTCAGAAGAAGACCAAAATAATCCCAGTGGTAACTGGCACCCTAGGTGCAATTCCAAAACAACTTGAAGAGTACCTCAACACCATAGGGGCCACAGAAATCACCATCAGCCAATTACAAAAAGCAGCTTTACTGGGAACAGCCTATATTCTGCGACAATATCTATAACAACAGCAACAACATTGACAATAAAATTCTGGCATCCCAGGTCCTTGGGAAGGACTCGATGTCTGGATAAAACAAACCAGTCAATAACACCTGTCTGACTGTGTAAAATAAATAATAATAATAATAATAATAATAATTATTATTATTATTATTAATAAATAAATAATTTGTAAGAATTACAAATTGCCAGCATGCAAGAATTGGTGGAATCATCCAATTGAGAAGGTCACAGAAAATGAGGAGGCAAAAATCCTTTGGAATTTTAGAATACAAACTGATAGGCATTTAGCACACAATACTCCAGATCTAACAGTCATCGAGAAGAATCGGGGTCTGATAATTGATATTGCAATCCCAGGGGATAGACAAATCAGTGAAAAACAACTGGATGAAATAATTAAATACAAGGATCTTCAGACTGAAATTGAGCAGCTCTGGAAAAAGAAAACAGTAGTGGTGCCAATAGATGTTGGGCATCGATAAAATTACAACACATCAGCTACAGAAGGCCACACTACTAGGGACAGTGTGAATACTACAATGCTATCTTTAATTTTTATTTAGTTATCCTAGACCTTTGGAAAGGGCCCGATAATTAAGTACCAAATCCAGCCAATAACAAGTAAATAGATAATATAAATATGAAAAACTACAGCTCATTGTGATCAGTTTGCCTGTCACTTTGCAGATAAAGTCGCTCGTATCCGTGCTGACCTGGACTCCAGAGTTTTGGCAGTTCTGGCAGATGTGCCTTTGGTACCATCTGGTCCCATTGTGTTGGATTCTTTTCAGTTGGTGTGGCCTGAGGATGTGGACAAGATACTGTGCAATGTGTGGGCGACATCGTGTGCTCTTGACCCTTGCCCTTCATGGTTAATAAAAGCTGCCAGAGAGGGGACAGGCAGATGGTTGGAGGTGATCATTAATGCTTCATTAAGGGAGGGCAGGATGCCATCGTGCCTCAAGGAGGCAGTGGTAAGACCACTATTAAAAAAGCCCACCCTTGCTCCCTCCAACCTGGACAATTATAGACTTGTATCTAACCTTCCCTTTTTGGGCAAGGTGATGGAGCAAGGTGATGGTGGCATCCCAGCTGCAGAGGGTCTTGGATGATACTGATTATCTGGACCCTTTTCAATCTGTCTTCCGCCCCGGATATGGGACTGAGACTGCCTTGGTCGCTCTAGTGGATGACCTACGCCGGGAACTAGACAGGGGGAGTGCGTTCCTGTTGGTTCTGCGGGACCTCTCGGTGGCGTTCGATACCATCAACCATGGTATCCTTCTGGGCCGCCTCTTGAGTATGGGAATTGGAGGCACTGCGCTGCAGTGGTTCCGATCCTTTCTTGGGAGAGGGTCAGGAAGGTGGTGCTGGGGGACTACTGCTCGGCCCTGTGGCCATTGACCTGTGGGGTCCCACAGGGTTCGGTATTGTCCCCCATGCTGTTTAACATCTACATGAAGCCGCTGGGAGAGCTCATCCGGGGACTTGACTGAGTTGTCAGCAATATGCGGATGACACTCAGCTCTATCTCTCCTTGTCATCTGATCCTAGGGAGGCGGTGGATGTCCTGTATCTTGATTTTAGTGTTCTGTCTTTTTAAAAAAAAGTTCAATATCATTGTATCCAGTTGATTATTTACATGTATTACAGACATATCTGAAGCTATAGTCATAGGGATTATTCCAGAGATGCAGGACAGTGTTTAATGTATCCTTTCACTATAAACTAAACACTGGGAAATTAGGGAGCACTCAGTTATGTGGGACAAAGCTATGAGGCTATTGTAGAATTATTTGTGGGAGTAATGCAGAGAACACTGATAAAGAGCGGACTTTTGGAAAAATAAGAGACAAGAAGGAAAATTCCAAATGCCACTTAAAAGGACAAACCATTCTCCTCATGAGTCCAGTGTAGGGTTTTCTAGACTACCGTATAAATAAAAGAGCCAAAGAAAGTGAGCACCAAAGGTTTTGAAAAAAAAGGGAGAGCCAATGAAAATAATCAATACTATCCTTTGGAAATGAACCTAAGAAGACTTAACAGCAGGTCTTCAGGCCCACCTTGAAAATAAGGTAGAGATAGAAGGCAGTATAGACAGAATGTTTAAGATATTTATCATTGTCATGGCCTGGTACAAACCAACCCTGCCTTTATTCTCTGGCTGCCTCCACCAAACAACCCAGAGGATCTCTCAGAGTCCTTTCTCACGATCAGTGGGATGGGCTTGAGGTGGGGTGGTGGGGAAGGCTGCTTGAACTTGTCTCACCCACAGATGACTGCTCCTCCATTGCTGGGTGCACTCCTTACATGCCCAGATGCTCCTCCGCTGGCCCTCCCATCACGGAGGATTGGGGGCCATCATGTGTCGTCCTGGCCCCTAGAAATCCTATAATGAACTGTGCAAGTGCTCATTGCATTGTGGGGATCCTAGCAGCAATGGGCAGGTGCCCGCCACAGCACTGGCTAAAAGCAGCTGGTGGTAGACACAATGGGGGGAAAAAACACCAAGGCTAAGGGAGCGCTTGCTCCCTTAACCCCATTTAAAAGGCTGGCTCTACAGGTGGGTTTGCCATTGTGGCACTGCCAGCAGCCAGTTGGCTACCACAGTTTCACATGCACAGCCAAGAGTGGGCTTGGCTTCCTTAACCTAGTCTTGGCTGTGTGTGTGTGAACAGACTCTCAGTCTCCCACAACAACTCAGGTGGAGTAGGATAGCCAGTAAATGTGGGGTGTGGAACCACAAAAGCATTGAACAAAGTTGCATTTTTACTTTTAAAAAATCCAGTTTAATTCCTTAGGAAGAGTTTTCTGAACTTATCCTACAAAGTAGGATAAATGTATCTAGTTCTTCTGTCTAAAACTGTGTCCCTAATTAAGCCAGTCCCACCAGCTTTCTTTTTCTTGTGACACCTCTGATCTTTCTTCCTGTGGCTGTCTTCTTTGACTCTCTCTCTAAAACCCCTTTCCAAACTCTTCCCTTTACACTCTAAAACTACTCCCTCCCACATTAAAGGAGCGGGCGGGGGGGGGGGGGAGGCAGAGAGAGTGATAAATCCAGAGGGCAGACTCTGCATTTTTGGTTTCTGTTTCCTGGGCTAGCCTCTTGCCCTTTGGGCTAACCTTTTGACCTCAGGAGGTGACTCATCTCCTTGGCTAACCTTTTCACCTCAGGAGATGACTCATTCCCCAAGCAAACCTTTAACTTTAGGCTGCCATTTTAAAGCTTACAACATCATTGTAACAGAACACAAGACGGAGGTTGTAATCTCAATCCTTCACAATCATATTACCGAATATATTTCCTTATAGGTTTCTTCTCTTCCTTCATCCTCCATTTGCAGCTTCCCAAGGGGCAAAAACATCTGTAAATCTAATACTTGTATGGCATCTTTTAATTAGTCTTGTATGGATATTCTTTCTCTTTTCAGGAAATATGTTAGCCAAAGAAAGTTACTAAGGAATTATAATCTGACAAAGACATGTGAAATATACATATATTGTAGTCTGGTTAATTTCACATCCTGCATTCAGCCCAACATATGGGTTTCTTTGCAGAGCAAAGGGAGAACAGAGTTCACTGTACCTCTATTAAAAATGCATCTCCCCTACCTATCCTCAATCCGGTAAATAGATGGCTCGAAGTTTTTCAGTTGCCCAGATGTATATGTTAGGCGCTCCAGGTTACAGCTGTTTGGCTGTATCGAGACTAAGTTAGTCATGAGTAAGTCTCACTGAAATCAATGGGACTTAATTGAATTATGACTAATTTGTCTCATTGATTTCAATTGTACTTGCTTAATAATAATCAACAAGTCTGAATGCTGCCCATGGTTCTTAAATCCATGTTTTTGGGATCCTGAATACCACAATTCTTTTTGAGAACTGCAATAAACGGAGAGGTACTGGATTTATGTATTGTGCCACAGCATTAAGATCCATATCTAAGGCCCTGATTTCTAGACTGCAATTTGTTAATTGGGTAGCAGAGACAGGGACTTGGTGGTGTCACAATTGTGAACTTCTCTTCCTGTGGAGATATGTCAGGATCCTACACTTACTGTTTTTAAACAAGGAATAAAAACATATTTTTTTTGCCTTGCTGTTAATTCACATTAATGTTTGATGGATTGTATGCTGAGTTCGATAGATTTTTACAGTGGTTTTCCATGATTTTTACTTTGCTGTTTAAAGTTTTAGTGTGCTTGGTCTTTTAAATGTAGATGTTTTTTAATTTTATATTTTTGTACACTTCCTTGTGAAATTTTTGATTCCAAAGATGGTATAGAAATGTATTAAACAAATAAATAAATGGTCAACATCCTGACTAATGCTGCAGAGGTGCTGGGTGCAAAGCAACTTCAGAGCCCCTGGTGGCGCAGTGGTAAAACTGCTGCCCTGTAACCAGAAGGTTACAAGTTCGATCCTGACCAGGGGCTCAAGGTTGACTCAGCCTTCCATCCTTCCGAGGTCGGTAAAATGAGTACCCAGAATGTTGGGGGCAATATGCTAAATCATTGTAAACCGCTTAGAGAGCTTCCAGCTATAGAGCGGTATATAAATGTAAGTGCTATTGCTATTGCTATATGGTTTAGTAATCAAGAGTACCATTGCCTTGTGGAAGGGCAATTTCCACTGATCTCTCCTTCCTCCAGAAGTGCCCATTCACAGATGAACATATGTCCCAGAAAGATACACAACCTTCAGGGACATATTTTAACATGTTAAAGGGCATTTTTTTAGGAGAAAGCAAAGCTCAGTGGAAATTGTTCCCCTGGCCACACAATGGAAAGAGGAGATCAGTGGAAATACCCCCCTGGCCACCTCAGTGGACTCTGGGTTACTAAATGCTATGGAGGTGCTGTGCACACCTTACCTCCACAGAGTCGGATGTCAGCCAATGTACACAGCTACTCCGTTCTTCTCATTTAAGTATCTCATTGACATACAGTAAAAAATAGACTGCATTAAATAATAATCAGCTAGCTGAACTCACAAAATATGAAGAGCTCTCATGAGAGGGGTATATTACTATGTCTATTACAGATTCAAGAAATGAAAATAAGGACACCTTTACTGCAGAGCCAGATGTGTGGCACAGTAATTTATTGTAATGAATGCAGATGCTAATTATTAATGACATTACAAATCATTTTATTCGCTTCTTCAATTTCCTTGGTAAATGGACATAATTTGTATTCTTGATTATACTCATGAATTCCACCCCCTTGCATTCCACTTGCAAGATACACATTACACGTTTTCTCTGAATTATTTCAGCACATAGAGAACAATTTTGAAAACTTGGGTCATAGAAAATATTTGAAATTCAACAACTAGAAGTTGTGTGTGTGTGTGTGTGTGTGTGTGTGTGTGTGTGTGTGTGACTGAACACTGAAGCAATGGTAGTATTATCAATAGTCTCCATTCATTTCATCAACCTGCAAACTCAGCACACACATGATTAAGGCAGCGGTGGTCTCCAATGTAGAAATTGTATCAAGTTATCCATGCCAGTATGCTTTGCATCCCCAGCTGTCCTCTGATCAGCTATGAAGGAGCAGGAGGTGGGCTCAGCCCTAATGAAGGTACTGCAGGCAACAGGATCATAGAGTGTGCTTTGCAGAGCACATTCACAGATAGCAGCCCCTTTAGCCACAGTGCTCTATTCAAAACATGGCTGATCCTGAAACCTACTACCAAAGGAAAATTCACCCAGATAACCAAAATATCATGGTAGGAGTGTACTGCTTTTGTTCTATCTGGGAGAAGAGCAGGGTAGAGGATCTGGGTTATCCAGATTTGAGCGAGCTGGGTTGGAGAGATTCCTGTGGGTTCACACTAGCATTAATAGCTGAGTTTAATGCCTCCTATATTTTCTTTTATGATTGTGTGAATGGACTCATTATGTTAAGTAAGTTACATAGTAGGGCTAGGGGTGTGCACAAAACTGGTTTGCTTGGTTCAGTTCAAATCCAGAGCCCCTGTTCTACTATGGGGTGCTGTGGCCCATTTTTTGACCATTTTGGCCCTCTCATTGGTCATGATGGCCATTTTGGAGGCCACCACACATGCAACCTGGCCATTTGTGTGGCATGGATCATGGCCCACACACACAAAAGGCCAGGGCACGTGTGCAGCAGCCTCCAAAATGGCCACTGCGACTACTGTGAGGGCCAAAATGACCCCAAGATGGGCTGAACTGGCCCATAAAAGTCCACCGGCCTGGGAAGGTGGGTTCAGCTTGAGGTCAAGACGAACCTGGCCTGGCCCAGCTCAACCTTGAGCCAGTTCATACACATCCATAAATAGGGCCATCTATTTTCCTATTTATGCAACATGGTGCACACAATGGAACATATGCAGAGGACAGACGAATTACGTCAATTGCTCCTGCCCCTTACTTCCATGCATTTATCAGAGCATTTGAGAAAAGTTTATGAATGGACAATTTATGCACATAGGTTTTATAAACATGTTCTATAATGTACAGGGTTCATTATATGATCTCTGTCCTACAGGACTGCATGAATAGTATTGGCTTCCAGTAAAAGTATCTGTGAATTTTAGGATTACAACATCTTGAATTAAAAAAAAATTGGAACTCTGCAGGGAAACCTAATGTGGATCCAGGGATGGAGACTGGAGCACAGTCAAGCATTTTGGCAAGCCCAAAATGAGATCCCAATGGGTTTTGGTGTGCCCAAGGCAAAGATTTGTCTATTCACATACACTGTGCAGCTAAAGAAAGGAAGAAAGAAATGGGTTAGGGAAGGAAACAATTTTCTTGCAATTTGGCCTCAAATAATACATAAAACAATGCCTAAGCAGGTTGCTGGGCAACTCAAATGAACATTCCAATGTGGAGTGTGTCTTGGGTCCTACAGCTCAAAGCATAGCATGTGGTAACTGGTTGTACAAATATGCCCAATCACCCATCATTGGAAAGAAAGAAAGAAAGAAAGAAAGTTACTAAAACCAAGTTCTTCCAACTTGTCAACAAAAGAGGGATTGTGATAAGCTCTTAGAAAGTCAATACGTAAAGGATAGTTTTAATTTACATGAATATTGAAATCAAGGCAGCTCTCTCTATCTGTTGATTCCACTCATGTCTCATCCCATGTCACTCAAGAAGTTCCCCTGACTTTCCAAAATGGATTTTCATGAGGCATAGGAAGCTGCATGGAGAGGAGGGGTGGTGGTGGAACAGATTGAATAAACAGAATTCTGCTCATGGAGTCCAGCCTGCTATATTTGTATTTTTGAAAGTGAAAAGACATAGGGCATCGGAGGCTTGAAAGAAAATCATTTTTGTGTAAGTAAGAACAAATTTTCCACCATATTCATCTGCATATGCTGAACTAGAAAAAATAACTGAATGCTGCTCAAGTATCTTTTTAACCTTCCTCTGGCCATAAAACAAACAGAATTAGGATGCTGCACCATCCTAATGATTGGCTTTGTTCAAGGAGACTGTTCTTATGCACGTCTCAGTATCTCCCTCTTGCCTTCTCTCTCTCTTAAATCCATTTTTTCTGACTACCAGCAGGAGCACCAGATGTGGAAAGAAGCCTTTTGGGATATGGTGGTCTGAAAGGTATTATAAAAATATATATAACATCATTTCACTTGAAGGATTGGTTGATTAAAGAATCAAAAATTGATGCCTCTGAATAGGGCACCTTTTAAAACTTCGCATCTGTTCCAGGCTTCAACTGCTTCACTGTTTTTCCACAGTCCCATAGCATGCACAGTTGGACCCCTTGTCTTTATTACAATAGCAACTGAAACCTTGTAAGTAAGGATTATGCTCCACAATCTCTATGATGCGCAATATATCTCAAAAGTAATTTGTTGTTGGATCAAGTGTAGTCTGAGATCTGAGGAGTCGAACAGTATACAATATGTTTGGTTATTGAGAGTCTCTTAAAAAAACGCAATAAATCTCCTTCCTGTACTTGATAACAACACAAACTCTTCCAGACTATTCAGCTGTAAGAATGAGTTACACAGTGGGAGAATATAAAGTCTGAGTTCTAGAGAGATCTCCAGAAGAAACACAGCCAGTTGAACTATCAACATTTGGCTTTACAACAAACACAAGCCATAGCAACAAGGACTAAGATTGGCAGAGGCGTAGACTGCTCAGTTTCCAGGGGTGGGTGTGGGGGCACAGGGCGAAACCTGGGACAGGCTCAGGAGTATTCATTCATTCATTCATTCATTCATTCATTCAAATTGTATATGGCCCAAAACTTTTGTCTCTGGGTAGCTTACATCAACAGAAAACAAATTAAAACAGAAATTAAAACCTAAAACAATTTTAAACCGTAAGTCTATTTAAAAGCTTGGGTGAATAAATGTGTCTTTAGAGACTTTTTTAAAGTTGTCAGAGATGGGAAGATTCCTACTGCAGTGGGGAAGGCACTCCAGAGTCTTGGGGCAGCAACAGAAAAGGCCCATCCTTGTGATCTCAGTCACAATAGGCAATGGGGTTCATAGTAAAGAAGATGTATTCTTAGATACCCTGGGCCTAAGCTGTATGTATCTATACATATTCATTACTTAAATGTCTAGAAATCACCCTTTATCAACAACTGATCACATGGTTTTAAAAATAAAATATATATTTTCACTCTGTAAACCAAAGCCCGTGATCTAAAATAAACAGCAAGAAACTTGTTACATGATTTAAAACAAATTTGTTATAGCTGAAGTATTGAAGAGATTGGTATAGAAAGCACCAATGAGAAGAAATGTGTTCAGTCTATGCACCACTAGAATTATTCCACACTGAATGTCTTTCTTCTAATTGGTGTTGCCTGGATGATTACATCCTCTCTAATAAAACGCTTGGTGTCCGTCCGTGGACGGACACCAAGCGTGCGTTCGTGCCTCAACTGTTCTGAGCATGCTCAGAACAGTCCAAGAGAGACACGACCGCCAGCACCCGGCGGCCATGTTGGGCGGCCACAAATGGCCGCCCCGAAGAAGCCGGGACTGCGGAGGAGGGAGAGACTGGCTGAGGTGGCGGCAGAGCCGCCGCCTCGGCCATTAGCGGCGGCAAAGGACCGAGCGCCAGGAGCCACCAAACATCTTGGGTGGCCAGAAAGAGCTGCCCCAGGAAGACAGGAATGGGCCCGGGCAGCGGAGGGCCCGTCCAGAGCCGCGGGCCGCGGCGGGTGGCGAGCCCGCCGGAGCCCTGGGTGGCTGGCCCGGCCGGAGACGCGGGCCGTGGTGGGTGGCGGGAGGGGGAATGGCGGCGGGGGTCCAGACCGGCCCAGGGAGACGAAAATGCTGCCGCCGCCGAAGTCCCACCATCCCTCCCTCCCTCCCAACTTCCGAAACCACCTTACCCCGGCCCGTGACAGTTGAGGAAAGGAAGAGCTCAATTGAAGAGGGAAAGAGGAGCTCGCAAGCAGTGCTCCTCCCTCTACAAAGGCTCTGCCCGAACTGGCGCTTTAGGCGGAAAGGACGCAAGAGGCGTCCTTTCCGCCCCAAGCGCCAGTTCGGAAAGAGGCTTTGTAGAGGGAGGAGCACTGCTTGCGAGCTCCTCTTTCCCTCTTCAATTGAGCTCTTCCTTTCCTCAACTGTCACGGGCCGGGGTAAGGTGGTTTCGGAAGTTGGGAGGGAGGGAGGGTGGGACTTCGGCGGCAACGGCGGCGGCAATACTTAAAAAAAAAAGGGAGAGGAAAAGGCTAGCGCCCGTTATTATAACGGGCTTCAAAATACTAGTTAGCTATAATGTTGAGATTCAGCATATCTGGGAGAACAGAAAAGTGGGGATGGAGTGGGGGCAGCAATATCACAGATAGCGGGCAGAGGGAGGTATGGTGGTGGGAGATGGGCAGGCCATTAAAGGGGAAAACGGTCCAGGCAATTGAGGTCTGTTCCTTTTTCCAGCTCTTCCCCAACCCTCTGACCCCAGGGAGCTCTGAGAACACTCCCTCGAGAATTAGGGTGCTGTTGCTGAATGCCAGGTCAGTCAATGCTAAAACATCTCTCATCCATGATCTGATTGTGGATGAGCATGCTGACCTGGTATGTGTGATGGAGACCTGGTTGGATGAGCTGGGTGGGGTTGGTCTCTCTCAGCTCTGTCCTCCAGGTTTCAAGATCATGCAACAGCCCTGCCTCGAGGGTCAGGGAGGGGGCATTGCGGTCATCTATTGAGAGATCCTCCCCATTTCCAGGTGCCCGGTCAGGCAATCTCAGAAATTTGAGTATTTGTCCTTGAGGGTGGGCCTCCAAGATAGGCTGGGGATTCTGCTGGTGTACCGACCACCCCGCTGCACTTCAGTCTCCCTACCTGAGCTGGTGGGGGTGGTCTCGGAGGTGGCCTTGGGTTCCCCCAAGCTTATTGTTTTGGGGGATTTCAATGTCCACGCTGTGGCCACCCTAGTGGATGCGGCTCAGGATTTCATGACCTCCATAGCAACCATGGGCCTGTCTCAGTTGGTATCGCACCCTACCCACATGGCAGGACATACTCTGGATCTATTTTTTGCTGACCAGGGAATAAATGATCTGGAAGTGAGGGAATTTCAAACATCTCCCTTGTCATGGACAGATCATCATCTGGTGGGGTTTAGTTTGATTGCTCCGTCTGCCCTCTGCATGGGTGGTGGACTGATTAGGATGGTCTGCCTCCGGAGGCTTATGAATCCACTTGGATTCCAGAAGGCCCTCGGGGAGTTTCCAATGTCCAGAGCTGGTGACCCTGTTGAGGCCCTGGTCGATCTCTGGAATGGAGAGATGGCCCGGGCTGTTGACATGGTTGCTCTTAAACTCCCTTCCAGCTTGGTGGAGCCCGATCTGCTCATTGGTATTCCTTGGAGCTTAGGGCGATGAAACAACTCGGGAGATGGCTGGAACGGCACTGGAGAAAGAGTCATGACGAATCCGACCAAACATGGGCTAGAGCCCATTTTAGGGACTACTCCGTGGCGGTGAGGGTGGCGAAGAAATGTTTTTTCTCTGCCTCCATTGCATCTGCTCAGTGCAGACCGGCGGAGCTGTTCCTTGTAGCAAAGACATTGCTGCACACATCCCTCCAGGTAATGGGGGAGGAATCATCTACAGCCCGCTGTGATCAGTTTGTATGTCACTTTGCAGATAAAGTCACTCGCATCTGTGCCGACATGGACTCTAGGGTTTTGGCAGTTCCGGCAGACGTGCCTCTGGTAGACAGGGCGAGTGCATCCCTGTTGATTCTGCTGGACCTCTCAGTGGTTTTCGATACCATCAACCATGGTATCCTTCTGGGCCACCTCTCAAGTATGGGAATCGGAGGTACTGTGTTGCAGTGGTTCCAGTCCTTTCTTGGGGCAAGGTTCCAGAAGGAGGTGCTGGGGGATTACTGTTCGGCTCCATGGCCATTGGCCTGTGGAGTCCCACAGGGTTTGGTCTTGTCTCCCATGCTGTTTAATATCTACATGAAACCACTGGAAGAGGTCATCAGGGGACTTGGACTGAGTTGTCAGCAATATGCGGATGACACTCAGCTCTATCTCTCCTTGTCACCTGATCCTAGGGAGGCGGTGGATGTCCTGAATCGGGCTGGAGGCCGTGATGGGTTGGATTTGGGCTAATAAACTGAAATTGAATCTGGACAAGATGGAGGTACTGTTGGTCAGTAGGAGAGCCAATTGGGATGAGGAGATTTAACCGGTTCTGGATGGGGTTGCACTCCCCTTGAAGGAGCACGTACACAGCTTGGGGGTATTGGACCTAGCACTGCTTTTGGAAGCTCAGGTGAAGGCGGTGACCAGGGGTGCCTTTGCACAGCTTTGTCTAGTGCACCAGCTGCGTCCCTTTCTTGAGAAGGCAGATCTTGCCACAGTAACCCATGCCTTAGTCATGTCACGGCTGGATTACTGTAACACGCTCTACGTGTAGCTGCCCTTGAAGAATATATGGAAACTGCAGCTAGTGCAAAATGCAGCAGCTAGGGTTTTATCCGGAGCTGCTCAGTGGGAGCACATCACATCCATTCTGAAAGAGTTGCACAGGCTACCAGTTCGTTTACAGGTCCAATTCAAGGTGCTGGTTTTGGGTTTGGGCCCGGGATTCCTGAGGGACCACCTGCTCCCAAGGGTTGCTGGCTGCTTGATGAGGTCATCTGAGGGGGCTCTGCTCTGGGTGCCAACAATGAGGGAGGCTAGGTTGTTGTGCACTCAGGATAGGACCTTCTCTGTTGCTGCCCCCAGACTCTGGAATGCTCTCCCGGTGAGTATCCACTCCTGAGTCTCCATCTCATGCTTTTAGAAAGCATGTTAAATCATGGCTTTTTACCCAGGCTTTTATATGATTGTCTCCACTGATGCTTCTTGTATTTTGTCCTGTTTTTATGCTAGTGTTATAATTTAATTTTTAAAAATCAGATTTGTTTTTATATTTTTAGCTCAGTATTTTAATGTGTCTTTTTTATAACCTTGTTTTTAAATTTTATTGTGAGCCACCTTGGGATTTTCTTAATGAAAGGCAGGGTATAACTTTAACAATAAATAAAATAAAATAATTAAATAAATCTCCTGAGCTACCTCTTCATGTCTGTGCAGAACAGCCATGGGATTCATCCTGACTTGCCCCATGCTTGATACAGAAAGGTTTTTATCTTACCAAGGCATGAGAATGACTTTTCTTATGTACATGATGAAACAGGTACAGTAAGGCTGATTTTAATCAGCTTTGTCAATTCTGGTAGTAGTTGTCACAGATGCTTCCCTTGTGTCCCACTCAGAAGATCAATCACATCACAAAGAGCTGAAAGTCTAACTGTCCACTCCCTTGGGATATCCAGCAGCATCACACAATGAAGCTGTAATCAGGAAGCATCCATGTCAGTTGTGTAAAATCCTGCAACTGATGTGCTATCAATCTCTCTAATTTTCATTGTTGCTTATATATTGGAACACATCTGAGGAAAACCAGTTGTGTAAACTGCTGCTAATATTATCATCCACATCATAAACTGATGTAGCACATACTCAGCATCAATGTGTCGTGGAGGCTTTCTGCACCTAGGAGGGGTGGAACTTTCTAAATATAAACATTTTGCTGTTATTGTAGTCTTTGACCAGAACTCTTCAAAGTTGTTCCTCAGTTGATTTTTCCTTGGTGGACTCCAAAAGAAGTTCGGCTTGATTGAACTGTAGGTTACGTTTTTTGAAGCGCTGTATTTAGCAAGTCCAAATGATCAAACATAAGCATCAACAGCTGCAGCATAAAGAAAAATCAAACCTCTTCAGTTTTCATGCATATCCATCTGCTTTTGCCCCAACATCTCCTCTCTCCTCACTTGACACATCTTCAAAGCATTCATTCAGCTCTCTGTAGTTAAGGGCAACTGACTATAAGGAAGCTGCTCTAACAGTCCATCTTGTGAGACAAAAAATTTTCTGATGTAAGTTCTCTTCTCCTCCTTGAAATTATTTAAACCAAGTAAGACACTTGGGTGAACTTCTGACAAAAGGCATGAGGTCAGCTATTTCACTCAAAATATTTCCACACATCTTAACATTTCCTGATACATCTTGCACCACTAAGTTCACAGGATGAGCTACACAGTGCACATAAAGTGATCTTGGTACCTCTTGCTACACAAGAGTCTGCAGTCCACTAATGCATCCAGCTACATTTGAGGCTCCATCATAGAACTGACTTCTATCAAGAGGAAGATTAAAGCAGCAGAGTACGTCTTTCAAAATAGCAAAACAAGTTTTTAGACATTATTGCATCAGTTTCATGAAAGCCAAAAAAGAATTCTTCCACAACCGAAGCCTCTGTGGCAATGCAAAAACAAAATGAAAGCTCCTTTGTGGTAATATCTGCAGTCTCATGCACAATTATACTGTAGAAAATCTCTCCTACTAATGTATGTAAAACATTGTGAGCCATGATTTCAAGCATCTCATTTACAATAGAAGGTGAAATCCATTTGTAATTTGTATGATTCAACCTGATCTCAGCTGGGGGAAATTATAAGCATGAAGCAGCAAGAGCTGACTAATAGGCATGTGCACAAATTAATATTTTAAAATTCAATTTGTGCCCCATGATTTGTGCACCAGCTCAATTTGTGCACCCTTGATTTGTTTCGTATCCAAATCTACTCCCTCCAAATCACCCCAAATTTGTTTGTATTTGCTTTGCTTTGATTTGGATTCAGACCACTTAACAAAGTCCTAGGGGCACCAAATTTGGGTGGTGGGTAGGTCCTCATGGGTGGCACCTACCACCCAAATTTCAAGGCGGTGTGGCACTTGGTTGATATTTAATGAATTGTTTTAGTTTTTACTGATTTTGAACATTTCAAACATAGGAAACAATAGGGACTTGATGTTGCCATATCCTGACCCTAAAACAGATCTCCAGATTTCATTTAAAAAACAAAGCTAAGCTCTAGCCCTTGTAGAAGTGGAGTTATGGAGCAAAATGTTTTTATTATTTTCATCATCATCATCATTATTATTATTATTATTATTATTATTATTATTAATTTCAGCCATTATTTTCCAAGTGTTTGGATTCTTTGGTGTATAATCGGTTTTCCTCAGAATGAATCCCTATGAGGATTCATTGCACACCTTCATTTCTTCTGTTCATTTGGATTGTCATTGGGCAGTGCCAAACTACACCCCCGCCGCCACCACCACCACCTGCAAGGCAGTGGGGTACTAATTTTAATTTTTAGGAATATTGAAAGGTTTAGATTCTTTGGTGTCTAATAACTTTTCCTCATAATTAATCCCTATGAAGATTCATTATGTGCCTTTGTTTCTTCTGTTCATTTTGACTATCATTGGACAGTGCCAACTGCCAACAACACCCCCCAGCGCGAGCGCGCGCGCACGCACACACACACACACACACACACACACTTGGGTACTCAGTTTATTTTTTAGGTATTTTTCTTTGGTGTCTTTATTACACACCTTTATTTCTTCTGTTCATTTCGACACCACAGCTTTGCAGGTGGGGGTGGGGAATTAGTGGCAAGCTATGTTCCAACTAACCCGCAACCCATAAGCCACTGGGTCTCAGTTTATATTTTAGGAATTTTTGAGGTGTTTAGACTCTTTGGAGTGTAATGAATCCTCATAGGGATTCATTATGAGGAAAAATTATTATACACCAAAGAGCCTAAACACTTGAAAACAAATCTTGGAACATAAACTGAGTAGTACCCCACTGCCTTGCAGGTGGGAGTGGGGTGTAGTTGGCTGATGTCAGTTGGCATTTGGCATTGTCCAAAAAACAGTCAAAATGAATAGAAGAAATGAAGGTGTGTATTGAATCCTCATAGGGATTCATTGAGGAAACACTATACACCAAAGAATCCAAACACTTAAAAAATAGTGACCACACATTTTGCTCCATAACTCCACTTCTACAAGGGCTAGAGAGTTTTGTTTTTTAGTTTTTTAATGAAAACTGGGGATCTGAGGGAATTAATGGGAGTGATCCAAATCTTGATTTGATTCAAATTGAATAAGGCACAATTTGATTTGGACCCGAATCTTGCCAATAGGGGTGAGTTGTTTTGTCCCCAAATCACCTGAATCAGCTAGATTTGGGTACAAATCAATTTGAGCCATCCGGTTGGTGCAGGCTGGGATTCCAGAGGCTCTAGCTATGTGGTTTGCATGCAGGCTTCAGCCAAGTTTGGTGGGGGGGTGCACTGCTTGGACCTGCAAGAGGGTGGTGGGGAGAGTGGCTGGAAGTGGCCAGGTTCCTGCAGTCTTGCTACGGCAAGCCAGGCAGCATGGGAGGTTCCCCCAAGAGGTAGCCGGGCAGCTGTCCATGCAGTGGTCTGGGCCAGGTGTGGCCTGGTTCAGCAGCCTACACTGAGTCACTAGGCCCTTTTGCTGCTGCTGCTGCAGCAGCAGCTTTATTGGGGCTATGTGGACTGCTTCTCCCTCCCCTAGCATTTCTCTGCCCCGATCGGGCCATTGCGGGTGTGGGGGCTTTGCCTTACTATTTTTTGGTTGTGGGGTGCTTGTTGGGGAGGGGATGCTGTTTTGTGTTGCCAAGGGGTTGCTAGGCTGCAGTGGGAGGCTTTTATGTGGTGCTTAACATCCGCTCCTTTTGCTTGGGGGGGGGGTTGTCTGGGTGCACTGGGATTGTGTGTTTGGTGCCTAGTGGTTACAGTCAACCATGCCTTCTAAGGAGATCTTGGAAAGAAAGGGGTGCCCCATTAAAAACCCCAGAAGGCTGCACCCTTAGTCGTCTTCCTCAGAAGATGAGGGGGATATGGCTCAAATTCAGGCACTAATTCACAGGATGGAAGTGCTTGAGCGAGCAAGGAAAGCCCCACTGCAGAAGGGGGGCTCCTAAGGGGAGTCCCTCCTAAGGGTGCCTCCTAAGGGGAGAAAGCATACAGGGGGGGGCCAGCATGAGTAAAATTATTAAAAGCACTGTCCAATAGGTTGGCCTTTCTGGAAAAAAGACAAGGAAGAGCCTGCACCGGTTCCAGTTGCACCAGTGGATCATGATCAACAACCACTGTCAGTGCCTCCATCAAGTGAGCCTTCGACCCTAACACCTGCTGCACCAGCACCCCCAGACCTGCCATCAGTGCAGCCACTGGCACCAGTTACATCAGGTGAGGCAGAAGGGGAACCTGGGAGGGATGGGGCAGGCCCTTGTCCTGTGTACCCTTGGACCATGCTGCCTTTTAGGGCACCACCAACGCAGACCTAACTTAAAGGCACCTCCTTGGGCTTCCCCAGCGGACCTCGAGAGACACAAGATGTGGCTGATCAGGTTTGTCAGGGGTGGCACCACCTGGCAACACATCTATACCATAATGCACTCTACATGGGTCTGCTTTTGTACGTAGTCCAGAAACTTCAGTTGGTTTAGAATGCGGCAGCCAGGTTGGTCTCTGGGTCATCTCAGAGAGACCACATTACTCCTTTGCTGATGGAGTTACACTGGCTGCCGATAGGTTTCTGGGCAAAATACAAAGTGCTAGTTATAAAGCAATTTAACTAGTTATGAAGTGCTAGTTAAAGCCCTAAACGGCTTAGGCCCTGGGTATTTAAGAGAGCATCTTCTTCACTATGAACCCCACTGCCCACTGAGGTCATCTGAGGAGGTACATCTCCAGTTACCACCAACTCGTTTGGTGGTCACACAGAGATGGGCCTTCTCAGCTGCTGCCCCGAGATGTTGGAATACGCTCCCTGCTGAATTACGATCCTCCCCATCTCTGCCTTTTTTTTTTTTTAAACATTTGAAAACCCATTTTTTTTTACCCGAGCTTTCTCAGGTTTTTTAAAAATATTGTTTGTTTAATTTTATGGTTTTTAAATTATTGTATTGTTTTAACTCGTTATATGTTATATGTCATTATATGTTGAACCGTTTTAAATGTTACATGTGTTTTAATTGTTGTTGACCACCCAGAGACGTGAGTTTGGATGGGGTATAAATTTGATAAACAAACAAACAAACAAATCTGGGGCTGAGGGTGGATATCCCATGGGGAATGGTTCCATCTCCCAAGCATTCACCATATGGTGGTTTGGGTCTCCCCTACAGGCCACAAAAGAGAAGATTTTGAAGGAAGAGTATGTGGACATTTTTAGTTTATTGTTCTGTGAGCCTGAGGTGAAGTAGAAGGAGGGTGATTCCGGCAAGAAGAAGGAAGTTCCCAAAAGTAAGCCGGTGGAATGGACTTGGAACAATTGGCTCTTAGGATTCAGTATATATATGGGGGTTATTCTCCAAGCACAGCCAAGTAGGGGCCTTGTATTAGTTAAGTACATGAATGTCATTCACTAGGCAGTCATGGATTTTGTGGGCACCTGCTGGGCCCATTATGATGAAAATTTTAGGATGAGGGCCTCCCTAGACCCCTCCTTCCCTTGGGATGCCCCACGGAATGAGTTGTGGTGGCTTATGATGTCACCTCCCCATCCAGTTGATGGTGATAAGACTGATAGTGGTCACCTACTGCCTAAGGCACCTGGATCTCCAGTGCTTCAATACTGGCCAGCAGTGGATTCAACTAGGGATGTGCAAAAAATTTCAGGCACAGATCGATCTGTACCCGAAATGAGCAATTTCGGGTGATTCGGGGCCGAACCGAATCACCCTTGATGTCCCCTGATATTTTTTGGGGCCGAGCCAAATCACCCGAATTTCTGGGCCAAAAAATTTGGGTGATTCGGCTCATGACCGATTTTGGGGGATTTTTTGTAGTTTTAGTGACTTTGGGGCAGTTTGGGGGCATAGAATGGGATCTAGGCAAAAAGAGTGGGGTGGGGTGGTAGTGCCTAATGGGTTCAGGCTACCACCCCAATTTCAGGGCGATAGGGCAAAGGGCTGGTTTTTGGGAAATTTCTGAAGTTTTTGTGTCTTTGGGGCAGATTGGGGCAGAAATAGGGGGCAGAATAGGGCCTAGGGCAGAATAGTGGGGTGTGGTGGTAGTGCCTAATGGGGGGAGACTACCACCCCAATTTAAGGGGGATTGGACAAAGGGCTGATTTTTTGGGAATTTTTGAAGTTTTTGTGTCTTTGGGGCAGTTTGGGGGCAGAAAGTGTATCTGCCCCAAAAGGTTGGGGGGGAGTGGTAGTGCCTAATGGGGGGAGGCTACCACCCCAATTTCAGGGGGATTGGGCAGAGGGCTGATTTTTTGGAAATTTTTGAAGTTTTGGTGTCTTTGGGGCAGATTGGGGGCAGAAAGTGGATCTCCCCCAAAAGAGTGGGGTGGGCTGGTAGATAGTGTCTAATGGGTGGAGGCTACCACCCGTCCCCAATTTCAGAGTGATTGGGCAGTGGGCTGGATTTTGGTGAATTTCTGAGGTTTTTTTTCATAAGGTGCAGTGTGCTAGATTGATATTCATAGTAAATGAAAGTGTGAAAAAGTGAAAGTGGGGTCATGAGAGTTCTTTAATTGAAAAAAATCTCATCTGCTATCATTGAATGAGAATTCACACCTCAGAAAATAAGGGAAAACATCCCTTCAGATGTTTACCACCCCACCCCAAAATTTTGCCCCTGGGCCCTTTCCCCCAAATCAATTCAGATTCGAATTCGGATTAAATCCGAATCTGAACCGAATCAAGGGTGATTCGGGTGGCCCATATTCGGGCACAAAACAGAACAGGGGTGATTCGGTTCGGGTCCCGAACCGAATCACCTAAAATCTGAATTGCACACCCCTAGATTCAACCCTACCTAGTGTGCTGGGAGTTCCAAAGTGGGGGGCGGTGTACAAGGTCACCTTGTCATTTTCACCATGCCTGTGGTTTCTGTGGCACTAAGCACCCCAGCTCTTCCTGCCTTCAGGCCAAAGGGTGGAATTTTGGATTTGGGAATCACCCACCTAACCAAAAGAAGGGCAACCCCATCCCCATCTCCGGGAAAGGGGTCCCAGATCAATTAAGACAGAGGTGTTGTCTTGGATAATGGTGGGTTACCCTGACCGCCAGGCTGCTGTATATTTGTTGCAGGGTTTTAGGGAGGATTTCTGGATTCCCTCCTCCTTGCAGCAGGAACCCTTTTTAGCTCATAACTTGTACTCAGTGATGGGTATGGAGAAGATAGTGCATAGGAAGAGAGCTAAAGAGGTGGCAGCCGGCAGGGTTTTGGGCCCCTTTGACTCCCCTCCACTTCCTCACTTGCGTGTGTCACCATTGGTGTGTGTGTGTTTTACAATTTGCTGACCTTTCCTTTCTGGGATCTGGGGCCCAGCTGCTCCTGCGCAGATCCAAGACTGTTCAGAAGTGTAAGGGCCAGAGGATTATGCTTGCCGAGGTGGATAATGATGCCTTATGCCTGGTTCGGGCTTTGCAGCGCTGTGTGGGCTTACACCCTCCCACTGGAGGATGCTGGTTTGTACATACTAATGGCACACCTCTGACTCAGTGCCAGCTCAGGGCTGTTTTGCACAAGGCACTTATTAGACTCCGTGAACCGGCTCAGCTCTTTAGCCTACACTCCTTTTGGATTGGAACTTCGACAGCTGTCCAGCAGTTGGGCTTTGATGATGCTGAAATCAAGGGCATAGGATGATGGAAGTCCAAGGTGGGTATGCTGTGGGGCCAGTTGCTTCAAGCCTTATGGGAATATCTAGCAATTAGTGCCCCTCCCAAGCTTTTGGTTGTGCATTTAGGGGGAAATGACTTTGGTAAGCAAACTGGGCTCTCCTTGATTCAACAAGCCATTGCCGACATCCAGTTTGTTATTGGATGCCTGGGATAATTATTCTTTGGATTGATTGGTTGCAGTGGAGAGTTTGAAGGGGGGTGCAAAGTTTATGTAGGATAGAGTGAGCCATGAAAAAAGTGGACATCTCCATGGGAAATATTGCCATGGGAACATCGCCATGTGCTTTTGCATGGGGGCATGTTTATCTCACAACCAGGAATTGTGCATTCATCTCCCAGCCTTTTCCAGGCTTTTCCCATCTGCAGCATGGGCTTATTGAAGCATTGGAGGGTGGTGGGAGAGGAAGCCCAAACTAGGTTTCTCCTTCCCTATGTGGCAGTTACTGTGAGGGCTGGGTGGAGTATAGAAGGAGGTATAGAAGTATAGAAGCAGGTATAGAAGGGTTTGAGATCGGTGAGCACCCTTGAGCAGTTTGAAAGGGTGGATTGGTCAATCGGTCTTTAGAGGCTTTGTGGCTCGGGGATTTCAATTCGCCATGACACCTGCTTCAGGGCTTCCCAAACCTCAAAGGCTGCATGGCTTGGGGTGTGTAGAGCCCTAGAAGTTGCCCTGTCCCTTTCGGGTTGACAATGATGGAGATGGAGCAGGTCTGAATTGCTTCTGTCCTTGAGTCAGGGTGTACCATCCATTCAAGGCATAGGGAAGAACTTTGATGTCTGAACCTGGCCTTTGTTAGGCCCGCACTGTTGGGGGGTGGAGTTTATTCCAAACAAAGTTTGCTTATCTGATTGTTTGATTAATGAAGTTGTGGCCCTTATACCCAAACTGTAGTTGGTCTGTGTCTTCCTTGTGGCTGAAGTAATGTTTTCTAATATTCCCTCCATATAATTGTCCAGTATTTCCCCCTGTGGCATACAGCAATCATCAGTTTCACTGTGAAGGTTCTGAACAGCCACTTGGACTGGAGTGCTACTCTTTTCTGACTGTATTCTTGTTCTTTTTTTAAAAAAAACTGCAGTGATTTAATGGTGGGGAGTTCCCCCCACCATCTAGATGCAGTCATTGGTAAAGCTGCACCTGTTATAGCGCTGCCAGTCAAGCATCTGATAAAGGACCAAAAGCCTTGCCAGAAAACAGGTGGCAACCTTAACAACACCAGAGTGGGCAGGATGAACTTGGCAAGGACAGGTTTTTAAAATGGCAAGCTGAGTGGCTGGAATGGTGAGGGTGACAAGCTCATCAAATCCATGAGCAGTGGGGGAAGAGCATAGCAAGTTTGCTTTCTTTGCTGATAGTAAAGAAAAATGTTTTTAATTTTCTCCCACAGAAAGTTGCAAACTCTGACGAAGTCCTTCAAGAGTGAATCATCCTGCTATGTTTCAATAGCTGTGAGGAGAGGGCAGATCTTGCCTGCTCCTGTGAGGTGAGGATGTATTAAATGTTAAATATCTTGTAGCAAGGCTGCACAATTTTGACTCTCCCGTGGTTGTTGGACTACAACTCTCATTGTCTCCAGCCATGGTGGTAAAATGTTGGGGATGATGGGAGTTGCAGTCAAACATCTGCAGGTGGGCAGAAGCTGTGCAGCCCTGTGTTAAGTATTTACCACATGTTAATGGTTGATACAATTCTTGGAATAGATTGAAGAGTAGGATAAGAAACTTTGTCACTTTTTTCTCGTTTAGAATCAGAGCTAAGCAATGACATCTAAGTTGATGCAAATAAACAGCCACCAACAGGTATTTCCTCAGGGCAAGTTGTGAGCCTGTTGTTAAAAACATTGATAGTTTAAAGAAAGAGGCTCCTTTTAAATCGCAGGGAACAGACTTTAGTGGAATAATCCTATCCAAAAGTTATCAAAAGCCTGTTTGAAGAAAACTATCCATCGCCTGCAGCTCCTAGAAGGCCTATCTGTAAAAGCAGATCAATCAAAAGACCCTTCTCTAAACAAGATCTATTTCTTGTTCAGGAAATAGTAATATTCCATTTCTTGAAGCCTGAACAGGCCACCCTTTTGCTGAAAATACAGCCTGAGAGCTCGAAATGTTATCAAATAAACAAGAATTTTCACAGTGTTTCTGATACATTTTCTGTGGAGATAATGGCTGAATACAGAAAACTAGCTTTGCCATGTAAGAATGTTTACTCATTTGCTCATGCTTGTTTGTACTGCAGTTCTTTATTACACATTTTCCCCCAATTATCATAGAACAGGGGTAGGCAGCCATGGCTCTCCAGCTGTTATTGAACCCCAACTCCATCATCCCCAGCTACTGTTTACTCTGGCTGGGGATGATGGGAGCTGTAGTTCAATAACAACTGGAGAGCCAAGGTTGCTTATCCCTGCCATTAAATATTTGAGTGGGGAAGTACCTTGGAGGTCTTCTGGTCCAATCCAGTCATGGCTATTTTGTATACATACTTAGGTGTGCACGGTGTCCATAATAGGAAAGATTTTGAAAATAAAAGAACAATTAAATGTTTGCTATATGCATTTAAAACCAGATTAATGGCATATATCCTGCATTTATGCAGCCTTTCATCATATAACTCAAGTACAAATTTTAGAAGCATGAGTACACTTCCTTTTAAAGCCATTATCAACAATCCCTGGACACATTAAAAATACATTGAAGTGTGTCTCTGTGTGTGTGTGTGTGTGTGTGTGTGTGTGTGTGTGTGTGTGTGTGTTTAAACACACACTTGTTTGAATCAAATATTTCACAAAAACATCAGAGAACACAAAGCCACTCTCTGGAAATTGTACTACATTTTGCAATATATTTATACATTTCACAAGTGCTATGGGAAGCATAAAGAAGGGAGGAGAAGCCATTCCTTAAAATACAACTCTACCCAGACCTGTAGGTCAAGAGGATAAACCACCCCACCAAATGCTACCTGCCATCCAACCAATCTACCTTACTTCCAGAGAAACAGCCCTTGATGAGTATACAACTCCATGGGCAGTTTTGTTCTGGAGATGTTCCTTTGGTTACCAGAAACACACTGGGTAGGGATTAGTGGTGTGCACAGAACCACGTGGCGCGGTCCAGCACTGAGGGGGAGTCTACCTTTAAGGGGGGATAGAACTTACCCCTCCCGCTGCTCTTCCCCCTCCAGCGCTGCGTTTTATATTGAAGTTTTCGGGGCGGCAGCGTTCCTCCCTGCCGCCCCTGCCCCCGTCATTGCCCGGAAGAAGCAGTAATACGAGCACGCATGCGTGCAGTGCGGCGCACGCATGCCTGTTGCTGGTGCGTGCGCACCGCATACGTCACATGCAGCGTGTAGGCATGGGTGGGTACTCAGTTTTTATCTCAAAAAACAAAATTAAAGCCCCAAGGGGATGTCAGGGTGATGTCTAACACTCACTGAGGCTATTCACATGACCACTTGAAAGCAGGCCAAGGGCGTCCAGCCTGCTTTCAACCAGTTGTGAGAGCCGCTGGGAGGCCATGTGGCTCCTGGCAGTTAGCCCACTTAATCACCCTCCACGTAAACAAGGTTAGAGGAGCGAGTGCCCCGCTAACCCTGTTTTGGCTATCGTGAATTGCCACAGTGTGGCTCTGTGCTGTGCCAACTCATGAGGAGACCCCCAACCAGGAGGCTCCAACAAGCCTCCTGGACTCGGGGGTCTCCCCAGAATGCCCCACACACTTGCGTGGTGCGTTCTGGGACTTCCGAGGGCCAGGTGGCCCCTATTCCCCACCGCCCTTACTGGTTCCATGACAGAGCCAGTAGTCATGTGGGCAGCCAATCTGGCTGCCCAGGGCAAGCTGCCTGCTTTTTGGCAGGGAGAGAGGGCTAAGCCTGCTCTCCTCACAGAGCCCGGTTAGGCTCTATGCACGGATCATTTGTAGAGCTTCACTGTGTCCCAGGCAAGGCTTGGACCTGAGTGGTGGCAGAGGTGCCCCTACTGCTGGGCAAGGAGGTGAGGGAGCTGCTATGGCTGCCCATTCCCCAATTCTTTGCCCCAGTGAGGTTGTGCTTAAGCTGTCCTATCCCAAGGAGCCTGTTGGCCCTGCTATACCACCAGTGCTACTGCTGGCTACTCAGCGGTGAGGATATTCACAGCAACACATCTGTTCTGAAGTAGATTACATGCTGAATTTCTAAAGAACCACATGGAAATACAAGGAACATGGTTCATGACAGTTATTGCAACTGGAGAAGACTTGGCATTGGTCATGGTGCCTTTGGAGTTTTTGTGTGTTTTTTATTTTTGCCACAGGGAATAATGGGGATCAGCATTATTCCCAGTGGGTAGCACCTAGGCACCCCAAAGTGGGTTGGATGGTAGGATGCCATGGTTGCCAAGTTACCACCCAACCCACAAGGGAGTGGGGCACTCTGGTGATATTTGTGGAATTTTTATTTCACCATTTCAGATTCTTTGGTGTATTATAACTTTTTCTCATGATGAATTCCAATAAAGAATATAAGTTACATCAAAGAATCTAAACACAGTGTAGATTCTTGGTTGCTCCACAAGTTCTTCATAGGGATAGGGGTGTGCGACCCAGCTTGAGGTCAAGCTAAGAGGAGAGCTGGTCTTGTGGTAGCAAGCATGACTTGTCCCCATAGCTAAGCAGGGTCCACCCTGGTTACATATGAATGGGAAACTTGATGTGTGAGCACTGCAAGATATTCCCCTCAGGGGATGAAGCCGCTCTGGGAAGAGCAGAAGGTTTCAAGTTCCCTCCCTGGCTTCTCCAAGATAGGGCTGAGAGAGATTCCTGCCTGCAACCTTGGAGAAGCCACTGCCAGTCTGTGTAGACAATACTGAGCTAGATAGACCAATGGTCTGACTCAGTATATGGCAGTTTCCTATGTTTCCTATGGTTTGCCATCGAAGTGGGTGAGCTCTCAAGCCAGACCCAGCCCGGTTCAGCTCGACCTCAAGCCAAACCCCCCGAGCTGTCTTGAAGCTGGTTCGGGGGTTCTAAGTTAAAAAACATTTCTTTTAGACTTTAACACTCACCACTTGGTCTGGGTTGGCAGTGGCTGCCGCGTGGGGGTCTCTGCCATCTTCCCTCCCCTGCTAGCCTTCTCCAATTCTAAAACGGGCCAGTTAATCCCATTTTCAGGGCATTCCTCCAGTGGTGGCGGCCAATTTGGAGGCCGCTGTAGATGCCCAATGGGCCTCAGCATGGCTGTTCATGAATGGAATAGAATGGAAATTTAGGTGGGGGATAACTTAGAGCCCCTGAACCAGCTCAGATTCAAGCTGAGCCGGGGGTATATTTGGGGTGCACAAAACTGAACACACTTGGTTTGGTTTGAGTCAGTTTTGGATTTGAACTGAACTGGGCAAACTTGCTTTGTGCACACCCCTATATAAGGATTAATTGTGCAGAATTTATGTAGCAACCAAGAAACAAAACTGTGTAGTGTAGTTACATTCTTTGATGTAACGTAAGTTCTGCATAGGGATTCATTATGTGAAAATATTATAATACACCCAAGTGTCTGAAGTACATTTTTTTTAAAGCAGTGTCAGAAGGGGAAACACAGTGGGGGAGGTAAGATTGGGCAGAGCAGAACACTGCAAGTTGCTAAACAGAAAATGAGCTGCCTCTGTCCACGTGGGTGCTTTCCAGATGACAGTTTAACATTGCTTTGCTACGTATAGGGTGGGTGTACGTTCATTCGATCTGGGTTTTGACACGGTCTTGCATATGGGAACGTTTGCACAGTTGCAGCCTGAGTCAGATCTTATCTCGACATTTCAGGTTTAAAATGTATGTGCATGAAAAAATATTAGCTGTTTCTTTGCAGGCTTGCTCTGTTTTTTCCCTGATCTCTGCCTCTCAGGTTCCCCAATACACACTCTGCCTCTCCCCCTCCTTGTGGTGTGTGTGTCTCCTTCGCTCTCACCCCTCGCCTCTCTCTTGCTCCTTCTCCATCTCCTCCCCAACACTCTCTGTATACTACCCAGCAGCAGGGGCAGTGGAGGAAGGGGCAGTCCCCAATTCAGAGCTGGATGCCTTTGTCAGGAGAGGGGTGGTGGCCAGGGAGGAAGGAGGGAGCCTCTCTTGAGCAAATTCATGGAGAATTAAAAACAAAAAAGAGGGGAGGGAAAGCAGTCATGTCACCTCCTCTCTCTCTCTCTCTCCCCCTCATATTCTCCTCCCACCACCACACTGCAACTCCTCAGCTTTGCTGGCAATCTCCCTCTCCAATTTGCTTCATGCTTGAGGGTTGTTTCCTCTCCTCCTCCTTTCTCTCACTCTCTCCCCTCAAAGCCTCAGATAGCGCTGGCCAAAACTGGTTTATTGTTTTGAAGCCAGTTATGGTTAGCATTGTATTTTTGTACCACTTCCTCCGTCGCTCAAGTTCACAGTCTGGAAAGTACCCTGGCACCTTTAGTGTTGACATTTAAACTCCAGGCAAACGCCCGCCCCCGCCCCCCTTTTGCGTGCTATTGGTTGATTTTTCATCTGTTTAAAAGTTTTTTAAATTTAAATGTTTAAATTTAAACATTTTAGATGTTTTTAAATTGTTAATTGTTATATTGTTTTTTAATTTGTTTTAGCTCTTTACTGTTTTAGTGGTGTGTTTTAATTGTAAACTACCCTGAGCCATTTTGGAAGGGCAGTATACAAATCAATCAATCAATCAATCAAATAAATAAAATCTGATCTGCTATGGTTAATCATTTAGTAAATAGTCATAGAATCATAGGAAGCTGCCTTATTATACCAAGTCAGACTATCATTCCATCTAGCTCAGTATTGTCTGACTGCCAGTGGCTTTCCAAAGTTTCAGGCAGGAGTCTTTCCAGGCCTACCTGGGATTGAACCTTGGAACTTCTTCATGCAAAGCAGAAGTACCACTGAGCTACAGCCCTATTGTCCTCCTAACAATTGGCTTATTTTCAAGCTTTTCTTAATGCTGATCTTTTATTGCTCATTTGCTCTCTCTTTTTTCGCTCTCTCTCGCTCGCTCGCTCCCCCCACTTTGTTTATCCTTTGGAAAATGGAAAAGGAAATCTTTCACTTCTTAAAAAAATTATGCACAAAAAAGCACCTTTAGAAATCCATTAGAAAATGTAGGAAAACAAAAAGCTAACTATAATTATAAGTGCAAAATACAACAAGCAGATGATAACTGCAAGATACACATTTACAATATTGACAGAATCTCATTCAGTCTTCTTGAATGGGTAAACAAATCTGTGCTATCAGGTGTTGTTCCAGCAAAAAAGATCCTGTAAACACACCCTCCATCACTTCAAAATGGTAGAAGAATCTCCAATTCTGATATCTTGACAGCTGTAGAAATGGCTTCTCACTAATACCTCTTGGCTGATTATCCTCTTTGTATAACAAATAACCAGTCAGTAAGAGATCTTTGGTAAATAGAGTGAGACAAATAGTCAGCACAGGAAAGGATCATTCAGTGATTAGCAGAATAATCTCAAGGGAACACAAAAAATGTTTGAAAAAGGTGAGGACAACCCGTGATAAAGACCAAATTATGTTGAGGATATTGTTTTACATCTAGATTGTTGTTACCCGTCCCCCACCCACACATGGCAAGACCCAGAAGTTAATCATTTTATATATTTATTTATTCATCACATTTATATACCGCCCAAAGTTTCGTCTCTGGGCAGTAAACATAAAATGATTAAAACACATATAAGTCATGATTAAGTCCCATTGAAATTAGTGGGACTTAAGAGTGGTGCAGTCACCTTAAGTGGCGCAGTAGGGAAATGCTTGATTAACAAGCAGAAGGTTGTCGGTTCAAATCAGGCAGCAGCAATATAGGAAAATGCTGAAAGGCATCATCTCATACGGCGTGCGAGGAGGCAATGGTAAACCCCTCCTGTATTCTACCAAAGAAAACCACAGGGCTCTGTGGGCACCAGGAGTCAAAATCGAATTGACGGCTCACTTTACCTTTAGGGGTCATTACACATCTCATTTATTTGATTGGTGTTCAGTCGTGACTAACTCATTATTCTTATTACACAAGTAAAATTTCCACACAGGATCTGAACACTGGCACTAGGGGACAAAAGCCTCTACATCTGAAACCTCAGCATCTGATCAGCAGAAGTCTTTGGCATTGCCATGCCTATTCAGTGGGTGTGGTGCGGGACCATTTTGAAACAGAAAGGTCATGGAGGCTGGTCAGTGAATTGGCCAGTTTCTATTCTATTCACTGTTGCTTTTGTAAACCATATGTTAAACATTCTCTAATAAAAGTCAATCTGAAAAGTCTGAATCACAAAAAGGCTATTCACTTGAACAGCCCTACCCAGGTTTGTGCAGCCCTACCAGGGTAGGGCTGCTCATGGGAAGTGACGAGATCAAGTGTGATCCCGGCACTGCCCTGCCAGGTATCCTAAGGTTTGACTTAGGGCTATTACCTAGGTAGCAAGGCAGAGCGCACCCTTCTACCCAGGTAGCCAGTTGTGGGTGTGCACATGCTGCAGGCAGCCTGAGAACATAAAGTCAGGTGGCAAGGGTGCCTGGTTGAGGGGAAATCCCTCAGGGCACCACTCTCCTGGTGCAGTGCATTTGTTGGGGGTTGTGATTTTTATCCCCCAGTTAATTAGCAGAGCACTACAGAAGCTACCCACTCCAGTTGCAGAGTAAAATGCCACGTTTGGTTGTTGCAGCTACCTAGGGAAGGCACATGGAGATTCTTGTAGAACTAAATACTAAGTATTTCTTGGTGAAGTACACTTTGGATAGGAAAGACCTAATCCGAATCTATAGAACTACATAGTGAATAGGTAGGGAGTGTGAGAGATCTTTCCATTTGCTCTCTAAGAGGAAAGGAAGGGATTCTGACTCTCAACAGGAAATACCTGTAGAGTCATATCAGGGCTCATCGAGTAGAGACAGGTAGAACAGCTAGGGAGACCCTTACTCACTATCTCTATTCCCAATGCCCCTATGGTCATTAGCATAGTTGGTGCAAAAGGTCAATGCGCTGGAACTCCAACAGGATTGAGGGTCCGGCTTTCACCTCTGGCTCCCTGCTCTGCTGCTCATTGAGGCACAGCTCATGTGCTGCCTTAAGACTAATTTTGATCATGTGTGGAGAGGCAGGTAAGAGCCTGCCTCCCTAGCAGCCCTCCTCCTGCCAGTGTTTTCGGTTGTGTGGAAGACCTTAAAGTGTTCTAAAAAGGTCAGCAATTGTGCTGTTACAGC
Source organism: Hemicordylus capensis (assembly GCF_027244095.1). Taxonomy (NCBI): domain Eukaryota; kingdom Metazoa; phylum Chordata; class Lepidosauria; order Squamata; family Cordylidae; genus Hemicordylus; species Hemicordylus capensis. Next base: position 124,100,665 of record NC_069659.1, read on the forward strand.
TAAAGCAGACCTACAGTCTGCTACGCTGAGCTATCCATTTATTTCTCCCTCATATGTTACATGGGGTAGCTATGCAAAGTTTTGGGCAGTATAAAAATATGATAAATTAATAATAATACAAGTATGATCTGAACAGTATTCCACTGTTGTGATGTGAAAACAGCTTCTACCTGACTGATTCCATCTGGCATTGTTGCCTGGCATCTGTAAACAGGATACTACATGAGTCAAAGCAACTGACATTGTTACTTCCCATGTTAAAATCACTGGGACGAAGTGATGCTGGTGTGGAAAGTATCCACATCATCAGTCACCTGTATCATATGTCTCTTGTGTACAGATGCTACTGGTATGATTTGGCACACTATTATGCAGAAGCAGTTATCAACCACAACAGTAATGTGAGAATTATACCTATCACTCAACATGATACCTGTGGAAGATTTCAGTGCAAACTGTTAATAGACAGATAGTGCCCCCTCACCAATGGGGAATTCTGGCTTCCTATAGCAAAAAAGTGATCGCAAAGCATGGATGAGCACTTGTTGCCAGGAGGGAAATCAGCTTCTCTTTGGATCAAACATCTATGTCATGTAAATCATGAACTACTCCCAAAAAGTAAAAGATGGCGCACACACACACATAATACAGATTCAGCACAATAGCCCTCTTTTGCTTTGTTTTGCTCCATTTGAATAATCGCTACCACACCTTTTCCAGTACCTGGAAACATCTTTGTCCCCTTTGTCTAAGTTTTCTTGCTTCTGGAATCTAATAGAGACAAAAGCCTCTGCTTTCAAACCCAGTTGTGAAGTCTCTTGGAAATGCTTTTTTTTTTTTGGCGGCGGGGGGGCGGTCATTGAAGCTTAGTGACATGAGCTGCTTTTTATTGCCCAAGAGCCTGTCCAGCTGAGCACTGGCTTCTGTGCACTAAACTCTTTCTCCTAAGCTGAATCACTGGACTGTTGCATCACTGCACTGGAACACTGGACAGTGGGATCCAGAACAGCTTAGCTTAGTGAAATCACTATTCTTAAATGCTCCTTGTGGGGGACTGTTATGCGGAGCTCTTCACTGGACTTCTTCTGACACTCCTGGAACTTGAAGTCCTTGGGCTATGCCATGTATTAACCTCTTTGCTGCATTTCCCAAGAGTCCCTGGACTTCAGAATGAAATCCTTGAACCACTGAAGCTAGGCCATTCCCTCTGTGGAATTGCCATGGGCTAATCCCTGCACCTGACTGCCTGAGAAACCCTGTGCTCAGAGAATACCACAGACCTTGGAATTTGGTGCCAAACAGGCACCCTCTCATCTCCTTGCCTGCCACTGGAAAAACCTTTGAAGCTTGAACCCAACCCCAACCCAAATATTCTTTAGTTGAAGCCACCCTTTCTGACATTGGCTGTTTCATGAACAAATGAAGACAACAGTAAAACAGCTCTTGATTATTTCTTTTCATTATCTTTCTATGCAGTCTCTTCCCTTCCTTCTGCCCACCTGCCTATTGCCAACCTCCAGGCTATTAGAGCCTTCACTCTCTCCCTTCTTGTCTTTTCCCAGGAGCTGTCTTCACTCTGTGAATAACCACATTTTACATCGTCCTTCTGCATTTTTACAAATGCACTTTATCTCTTGCCTCGGAATCGGTTGCTCTTCTGGGGTACTCTAACACTGACATTGTCTCTGTCTAGACTGAGGTCCATTTGTTATTCATACTTGTATCATTGCTTCAGTTTTGAACAATCTTCCCAAGTTAGTCCAAAAACATAGACATGTACAAGTATAGCACATGTACATGTGTGTGAACAAACATGGTAACTAACCCAAAGACTTGCTGCTGGAAACAGACGTAATGTACCACTCACAGGTCTGAAGTCCTTCAGATAAGATGGTAATGAGCTCTTTGATTTACAAGAGACAAGGTTATTTGAATATTAAATTTATTATTTCTCTTGTTCTCTTCAGCACAATGGATTGATCAAATAGGGGTAATAAACAGGGTAACAAAAGCCCTTCCCATTTTTGTTTTGTTTTGTTATCTTCATAGAGAAATCTAATATATACCGGAGATCTCCTTTATATATCATGGATTTCATGGATCAGGGTTTCATGTATCCTTGGATAAAGAAACCCAGTCTCTTCATCTGAGGCATGAAATATAGGCAATTTTTGCCTATCTGTGGTTCCTGAGTGGCTTGAAATGACTTCTGATGTCATTTCCAGCCACCATTTTGAAGCACAAAGCAATTTTGTAGCGCTCTCTCTCTCTATATATATATATCTATATATATATAGATATAGATATAGATATAGATAGATATAGATATAGATATAGATATAGATATAGATATAGATATAGATATAGATATAGATATAGATGATGATTTGGGAGGGATTGTGGAAACCTGGAGAACATGGTACTATGTTTTTCTGCCCTTATTTCTGCCCCTTCCTGCTCTTTATGTGGTTTTTTTCAGAGCAAGGAATCTAACCCCTCAATTCCCATACACTCGGTTTTGTTATTCATGGTTTCCATCTTCGCGCTAATTGGCCAGAACGGAACCTCTGTGAATAATGAGGGCCACCTGCATCATGAAGAAGATATAGAAAGTTATAAAAAGAATTAGGCAGCTATGACTCACAAGAAGTTTGCATTTTCCTCAGCAGCAAGCTCCAAAATGCAACCAGAGCCATAATCATCATTCACTTTTTTTTTAGTAGAACACAGTGAGGGCTTAGCTGTTAGTCACACCCTTTGGTGAATTATTTGCAAAACACAGGAGGATATCAATAGTGAAGTACTCATTAGCTCACTGTACCCTGTTTCATTTTAATAAGAGGAAATAGAGGCATATCTGAGAGCTTGTGCCGCAGCGTTCACAAACTAAAATATATTCATTGGTGATTTGAGTACCAGGCAAGCCACAACATTTAATGGGATTGCCTGGGGTATAAATCAACACAGTTTTTTTGGCCACCATCCCATTTGCAAAGTGAAATAAAAAGCTCTAGTTTATGTACACAATTTAGCAAAGTCAATCCAACAAAAACTATGTCCAACTGTGCCTCGCTTCTCTGGCCTCTTTAAGGCTGAAATACTATGCATATATTTACTCAGGAGCAAGTGCCACTGAATTCAATCAGGCCTCTGAGAACATACATAGGATCAGGGTGTTCGAATTCAATGACAGTCTTAAAGCTGTATGAAATGTGCATTCTGCATGTGTAATTCACTGCTAATAAGTCTAATATAATGGTTGGGATCCAAAGAGCACCTTACTGAGCTCTGCTTATGCACTAGGACTCCTAAGTCTCATCTTCCTGACAGAAGCCTAAACGCTGCCAAACATATCAACTCACAGACTTGAGGCAGCTCCAGAAAGTTCTTGAACTTCTTGCTAGGAACTTCTGATGGCGGAGGTGGGTGGGAATGAGAAGTCTTGCCAACTATTCTCAGCCCCTTCAATGCACTCACAGGGCCCCATTGAACAGCCTCTTATTAATAAATTACTTGATAAACATACCTTTTCTCTTTCCTATCCTGCTGCAGGAGGGGATCAAAGGCTGAGCCAGACTTCCACCAAGACAGGGATCTGGATGCTAGTAGGGGATCTGGGAGGGATATTCTCCATGGGCAGCTTGGAAGAAAAGAGCAGGAAAAAGTGTAAGGACCTTGGACAGCTCTGAAAAGAGGACTGGTGACAGCAGGGTAATATGGTTCCACTAGTGTGCATGCAGGGTGGGGGTTAGAAATCATGGTTGCCCAGTATTTGGATAGTAAGAGCTTCCCATTCTTTCTATCTCATCCCTTGAAATATCTACCTCATAGCCCAACTGGATAGTGGTGTCTTGGATCCAGGGTCATGACGTGTCCTCTACTTTTTCTTTTTCTTTCCCCTTTTAAATTCATACTGGCAAAATGTCATTATTGCTTGTTTTACAGACCACAAACTGAACATGAGATAGTGGCAATTAAAACCAGACACGATGGTGAAAAGACCTGTGTCTCACCATGGGGCAATATCAATTTGCTGCAAATGTGTTGGGGAAGGAGAAGCAGATTTAAAGCACTGCAGGAGGGAAAGATCTGTGCTTCTCCATCTTAAAGAACTTGTTAAAAACTGCCCCCACTTTAGTTGTGGCTGTTTGACTAGAACTACTCCTTACTGGAAGAAAAATGCCTAGGAGGAAGCAGTGTTAAACCTGTTAAAGCACATATGGTAGAAGTATTGTTCTGGTTGGAACTGAAATCTTATCCATGGCTTGATGTTGCAGAGTGATTACTTATCTTCTATAAATAATTGCACAGGAAGTTTAGCTTCTTGTTTCCTGTTTAGCAGGAAACAAGAACCTGAACATTTATTATTCCTCATACACTAGCTAACATGCATCTGAGAGCGAACCTCTTAGTTTCAATTCAGAACAATTACGAAGCTTAACTGAAACTTAGACTCCACACCCAAGCCGGAACATAGATATATACACATAGACAAGCATGTCTAGGACAACAACTGAGACAAAGCTACACAGCAAATTCCAACAGGTTAAACTAGTTGTACACCAAACCACTGCTAAGTTGGGACTGGAGTTCAAGCCTCCAAGATCAAATGTTGTGTTGTTATCCCCCAGGCCACACTGCCTGTCTTGTAGAACTACATCTGTACTTAAAAGCCTTGAGAACAACAACTATTTATTAGGGGTGTGCAATTTGGATTTTTAGTGTTTCAATTTGGATCTGAATCTAAACACCCCTGATTTGTTTTTGGGTCCGAATGTGACCCATCCGAATCACCCCAGATTCGATTTGGGTCCAAATTAATCCTAATCTGAATTCAAATCAGTTCGGATTAAAAATTGGTCCCAGGGCCAAAAGTGTGGGGTGGGGTGGTAGTGCCTAATGGGTGGAGGCTACCACCCAAGTTGCAGAGGGATTGGGCAAAGGGCTGATTTTTGGTGAATTGTTGAAGTTCTGAGTGTAGATTCTCTGGTAGCAAATGAGACTTTCAATACAAACCATGAATCCACTCTCATTTGCTTTCAGAGAATCCACACTCAGAACACCTCAGAAACAACAGAACCCTGTACCCCATGGGTTAGAAACCCATGGGGGTGGCTGGCACCCTCTGTTCACTACACCGCCACTCACTCTGGGCCACCCCAGCGCCCCCCCCCCCCCAATTGCAGTTGAAACCTACATGATTCCCTACGGAGAAAAACCTTAAAGATTCATCGACAAATCACCAAAATCAGCCCTATGCCAAAATTGTTTGAAAAAATTGTGGTAGCTTCCTTGCCCACCATGGGCACTACAACCGCTCTAGGCCACCCCTTTCCGCTGACATGAAGCAATACACCTTCATTATACCTTATGGGGGGAAACCTTAAAGATGCATAAACTTCAACAATTCACCCAAAACCAGCCCTTTGCCCAATTCCTCTGCAATTTGGGTGGTAGCCTCTACCCATTAGGCTCTTAACTTAAACTGAGTAGTACCCCACTGCCTTGCGGGTGGGAGTGGGGTGTAGTTGGCACATGGCAGTTGACAGTTGGCGCTGTCAAAAAGACAGTCAAAATGAATAGAAGAAATGAAGATGTGTAATGAATCCACATAAGGATTCATTGAGTGAAAGTTATTATACACCAAAGAATCCAAACACTTGAAAAATAGTGACCACACATTTTGCTCCATAACTCCACTTCTATAAGGGCTAGAGCTTAGCTTTTTAAAAAAGAAAGAAAGAAAGCTGACAATCTGGGGGAATTAATAGGAGGGATCCAAAACTCGAATCAATTCGAATCGAATCAGGTGTACATCGATTTGTACCTGAATCTAGCCAATGGACCATAGGGGTAATTTGTTTTGTCTCCGAATCACCCAAATCACCTAGATTTGGGTACAAATCGATTTGTACCCAAATCAGTTTGCACATCCCTACTATTTATATACCCCTTTTCAACAAAAGTTTCCAAAGCGGTTTACATGGAGAAATAAATAAATAAGATGGATCAACTCAGTACGCTGCAGCTGTGAAAAAGACTAATACTATGCTAAGAATAATTAGGAATGGGGTTGAAAATAAAAATGCTAAGATTATAATGTCTTTATACAAATGCATGGTGTGGCCACATCTTGAGTACTGTGTGCAGCTTTGGTCATCGCATTTTAAGAAGGATATTGTAGAAGTGGAAAAGGTGCAGAAGAGGGCAATCAAAATGATCAGGGGCCTGGAGCACCTTCCTTATGAGGCTAGGCTATAGCATCTGGGGCTCTTTACCTTGGAAAAGAGGTGACTTAGGGGAGACATGATTGAGATTGAGGTGTATAAAATTATGCATGGAGTGGAGAAGGTGGACAAAGAGAAATTTCTCTCTCTCACACACAATACTAGAACCAGGGGTCACCCCATGAAACTGAAGGTTGGAAAATTTAGGACTGACAAGAGGAAGTACTTTTTCACACAGTGCACAAATAATATATGGAATTATTTGCCATGGGATGTGGTGATGGCCACCATCTTGGATGGCTTTAAAAGGGGCTTAGACAGATTCATGGTAGACAGGTCTATCAATGGCTACTAGTCTGGTGGTTGTGGGCCACCTCCAGCCTCAGAGGCACAATGCCTCTCAATACCAGTTGCAGGAAAGCAACAGCATGAGAGAGGGCATGCACATTCTTCTTGCTTGTGGGCTTCCCAGAGGCATCTGGTGGGCCACTGTGTGAAACAGGATGCTGGACTAGATGGGCCTTGTGCCTGATCCAGGAGGGCTGTTCTTATGTTCTTACCCCTGTCCCCAAAGACAGGGGTCACCACACACTCCCAGAATAATATGTAACATGACTTGCTGAAGAAGCTTTACCTCTCTGCTAGACCATTTCCATTTTATTTTCTACATGATTCTCGTCCTACAATGGTTTTAAGGAAGTATAATCTTTATGGATCAAGAACCATCAAAAAGGGGGGAAAGTGCTTAATTTTTGCACTTTGTTCTCTCTGTGGAAACTTGTTTAAAGTGACTTTGAAGAGGACACTGTTCCTTGCTTAAGGTTTAATGTCTGTACCTACACAAACATTACTATCAATCCAGTTAGACACAAATGGACGAGACTGCATAGAAAGTATGAGTGGGGAGGGAAGCAAAAGGAAAAGAAAGCTGTTTGATTGAAAAGGAAAATATACCACTTGCCTCTGGCAAAGGCTCTAAAATACAGAACACAATGGATGATTTTGACAATGATGAGACAGTAACAGAGACTGATTAAAAACTCACAGGCTTTGTGCTGATACTAATTAGATTAAGGTCCTCCAGCCACAATACGGAGACTCCTCAATCAATGTATTATTTGCAGTGCTCTGATGTTCCATCAGCATTTTAAGTAGGGATGTACACGAATTGATATTTTGTTTTGATTTGTTCCCGAACCAAAAAACCCCCAATTTGTTTTGGGTCTGAATCTGACACACACACACACACACACACACACACACACACACACACACCCCACTGAATCACCCCAGATTCTATTTGTACCCGAATTCTCCAAATCTGAATAGATTAAAAATTTTAAAAGGGTCCCGGGAACAAAAGAGTGGGTGGTAGTACCCAATGGGTGGAAGCTACCACCCAAATTTCAAATAAATTGGGCAAAGGGGTGATTTTTAAAGAATTTTTGAAGTTGGCAAGTTGGCAAACAATGACAAACAATGAATCCACTCTCATTTGCTACCAAAGAATCTACACTCAGAACACATCAGAAACAACAAAACCCAGAACCCCATGGGCTTGTGGGTAAGGGGGTAGTTGGTACCCTATGTGCACTAGACCATCAGTCACTCCTGGCCACCCCAGTGTCCCCCAAGTGGAGTTATGGGGCTGCTGAAATCCCCATTATTCCCTAAGGGGGGAAAGCTTAAAGATGTGCAAACTTCTTTAAATATCACCCCTTTGCAAAATTCCTTTGAAATCTGCATGGTAGCAGATACCCATTGGGCCACTACCACCCGACCCACTCTTCTGCCCCTGAAGCCCCTTTTCTGCCCTGAATCTGCACCAAAGACCCTCAAACTTCAGAAATCCTTTAAAAATCACACCTTTGCCTAATTCCTTTTGAATCTGGGTGGTAGCAGGCACCCATTGGGTCACTACCACCCAACCCACTCTTATACCCCTGAAGCCTCTTATCTGTCCTGAAGACACACAAACTTCAGAAATTCTTTAAAAATCAACCCTTTGCCCAATCACTCTGAAACCTGGATGGTAGCAGGCACCCATTGGGGCACTACCACCCGACCCACTGTGGCATTCCTAGGAGGTACCCGCAGGCAGAAATGGGCACTACCTGTCCCCATTGTCCCATAGGGTGTATGCAGCACACATAATCAACAACAGCAGAGCTTTGCAAAGAACAAGGTTTTCAAAGGCCACACACATCCACTGTGTCACACACTCACCACATCCATTGTGTCCCACCATCACCCCAAATACAACTGATATACACACAACCATGTGAAACAACAACAATGAAATGCACTGTCCCACGCACCCCCTCTTAACATGTGGTAGCAGCAGCAAGCAAGCAAGCAAGAGTGCGTTTGTTCGTGCATGCATGATATCATAGATGTAGCAGACTAGGGCCAACAACATCATCAAATGTGCCCTGCCCTTCCCCACAAGCATTTTTCATCCACAAGCAACAGAGACAGCTACATCTGTGGCACCCGGCCATGAAAGCAGGTTAAGTAAGGAAGGGTGCAAAACAACATTCTGCCCATGGAACAGTGAGGTTTGGCCCCTCTCCCACCTATGCAAGTAAAAAAGTGATGATGACAACAATGGTACACAATTTTTGGCACCTTTTTTTTTTTTTTTTGCATTTCTGCAACAGACAAGAGGCCTGTGGCACCAGCACAACCTACTGTAGATGCAAGCAATCTAGTTTGAATAAAAATGATGATGATGCTAGAAATAACAATATGACCCAATCTTCATTGCAAAGAAGTCCAGAGAGAGAGAGAGAGAGAGAGAGAGAGAGAGAGAGAGAGAGCGCCTGCCCTGTGCCCATCCATGAGGACCCCAAAATATAGGCACAACAAACCATCCAAGACATTTGAAAGTTGAGAGAGAGAGAGAGAGAGAGAGAGAGATGAGATTATGTGGGGGGAAGCATAGTATACCTGTGTGTGTGTGCTCTGCAAAAGTTTAGTCGGTTTAGGGTTAATTTTTACCATGGCTTCAGAATACTGCAGTTGGGGGTGGGGTGGGGCCAAATGGGGACAGTGAGGAGGCTAGAGTCTGTGTCTTCCTGCCCACTCAGAACCTGTAGGCTGCTGGGCAGAGAATATTAATACTGATATATTATGGGCATAGAGGGCTAGAGGACAGGCTTCTGTTTTTGTTTTTTTTTTAAATGCCCCCCCCCACCAAATCTTTGGAATCCAAAAAAAGACAGAATTGTTTTTTAAAACCACAATGCTATGCTACCCTTCTAACCACCTACTAGTACTAGCTAATGGGGATCCCTCCCACACAGAACCCTTGTTTAAACTTCTTCTAAACTAAACAACACACAACTTTTTAAATTCAATTGCAATCCAAAACCTCCCTCCAAACAGGAAAAAACAACTCCAAGAATACAGATTTTCAGAGGGCTCTGTGTGTGTGAAAATGGGGTACACTCACTCAGTCTAGGGCTTCACTCACGTTGTGTGTCCAGCTGTCCACTTCTGTGGTCTTGTCTCTGAGTCTACTCTTTCTTCTTCAATTTTCTACTCCTTCGGTCTTCAGATTTGGGGGGTGGGGGCTGGGGCAAAAGCCTGGAAAATCTGGGGGCTAGGTGTCCACAGGGGCTGGGGCAAAAGCCTGGGAAATGTGGCTGGCCAGGTGGCCAGTGGCCACAGGGGCTGGGGCTGGTGGCTGGCACATACACAGAAGGCACAAGCAGACAGTGATTGTCTCAGCAGGAGAAAGGGGGTGAAAAAAAATAATTCTCTTCTTCTCAGGAACAAAAACGCAATGCAGCATATAATAGGGGTGTGCAATTCGGGATTTCGGGTGATTCGGCTCGGACCCGAACCGAATCACCCCTGTTCTGTTTTGTGCCCGAATCTGGGTCACCCGAATCACCCTTGATTCGGTTCGGATTCGGATTTAATCCGAATCCGAATCTGAATCGATTCGGGGGGTAAAAAGGGGCCCAGGGGCAAAATTTTGGGGTGGGGTGGTAGTGCCCAATGGGTAGAGTCGACCACCCCAATTTCAGGGGGATTGGGCAAAATCCTGATTTTTGGTGAATTTTTAAAGTTTTAGTGACTTTGGGGCAGTTCGGGGGCATAGCATGGGATCTGGGCAAAAGGAGTGGGGTGGGGTGGTAGTGCCTAATGGGTGCAGGCTACCACCCCAATTTCAGGGGGATTGGGCCAAGGGCTGATTTTTGGTAAATTTCTGAAAATTTCATGTCTTTGGGGCAGATTGGGGCATATTGGGGCAGAAAGTGGGGCCTGGGGCAGAAAAGTGGGGTGGGGTGGTAGTGCCTAATGGGTGGAGGCTACCACCCCAATTTCAGGGGGTTTGGACAAAGGGGTGATTTTTTGAGAATTTTTGAAGTTTTAGTGACTTTGGGGCAGTTTGGGGGCAGAAAGTGGATCTGCCCCAAAATAGTGGGGTGGGGTGGTAGTGCCTAATGGGTGGAGGCTACCACCCCCATTTCAGGGGGATTGTGCAGAGGGCTGATTTTTTGAGAATTTTTGAAGTTTGGGTGTCTTTGGGGCAGATTGGGGGCAGAAAGTGGATCTGCCCCAAAGGAGTGGGGTGGGCTGGTAGATAGTGCCTAATGGCTGGAGGCAACCACCCATCCCCAATTTAAGAGTGATTGGGCAGAGGGGGGAATTTTGGTGAATTTATTTGTATGAGGTTTGTCTTCATAAGGTGAAGTGTGCTAAATTGATTACTTCCTCATATTATTCATAGTAAAGGAAAGTGTGAAAAAGTGAAAGTGGGGTCAAGAGAGTTGTTTAATTGAAAAAAATCTCATTTGCTATGATAGAATGAGAATTCACACCTCAGAAGTTTTTTCTGAGGTGTGAATTCTCAGTCTATCATAGCAAATGAGATTTTTTTCAATTAAACAACTCTCTTGACCCCACTTTCACTTTTTCACACTTTCCTTTACTATGAATAATATGAGGAAGTAATCAATTTAGCACACTTCACCTTATGAAGACAAACCTCATACAAATAAATTCACCAAAATTCCCCCCTCTGCCCAATCACTCTTAAATTGGGGATGGGTGGTTGCCTCCAGCCATTAGGCACTATCTACCAGCCCACCCCACTCCTTTGGGGCAGATCCACTTTCTGCCCCCAATCTGCCCCAAAGACACCCAAACTTCAAAAATTCTCAAAAAATCAGCCCTCTGCACAATCCCCCTGAAATGGGGGTGGTAGCCTCCACCCATTAGGCACTACCACCCCACCCCACTATTTTGGGGCAGATCCACTTTCTGCCCCCAAACTGCCCCAAAGTCACTAAAACTTCAAAAATTCTCAAAAAATCAGCCCTTTGTCCAAACCCCCTGAAATTGGGGTGGTAGCCTCCACCCATTAGGCACTACCACCCCACCCCACTCCTTTTGCCCAGATCCCATGCTATGCCCCCGAACTGCCCCAAAGTCACTAAAACTTTAAAAATTCACCAAAAATCAACCGTAAACCGAATCACCCGAATTTTTCGTGCCCGAAATTCGGGTGATTCGGCTCGTGCCCGAAAAATATCGGGGGACTTCGGGGGTGATTCGGTTCGGCCCCGAATCACCCGAAATTGTTCGTTTCGGGCACAGATCGTTCTGTGCCCGAAATTTTTTGCACATCCCTAGCATATAATCCATTTCCAGGCTGCCATGCAGCAGCCAACAGGGGCAGGCTGGGCTCAGCTCGCAAGGCAGAAGGCAATAGGCAAAGCAAGGCAAAGCTCTCTCTCTCTCTCTCTCTCTCCCCTCCCATGAGGCAGAAAGGCAGAATGGTGGCTGCTGCCTCTTTAAATCTAATTAAAAATCCTTCCTTGAACTCCCCCCCCACCCTTCCCTCTTCTTCGACCCTTTTCCTGGCCAATGTGGGGTCATTCAGCAGTGGCAAGAGCCAAAATAGCCAATCTGAAACCAGGAGGGAATCATCAGCAGATCAGCCCATGCTTTCGTTCACTGATCTGAAGCTTGGATGGATCGGAAATTCAAATAGATATCAAACACAAAATGGAGACTACATGGAAATCGCCCCAAAAATGGAGGTCCGAAATAACAAAACGTTTGGCTCCAAAATCTGGGCAATTGGTTTTGTAGCCGAATCTTTCGGGACTTGCAGATGGGCGATTTGTTTTGTGTACAACTCGCACAAAACAGGCAGATTCGGGTAGAGATCATTTTGTACCCGAAACGTTTCGCACATCCCCAATTTTAAGGTTTTGGCTGCAATTAGACCTGCACTCCAATAAATCTAGACTAGAGATTGATTCTTGTATAGGAAAGGCCTTGATAGGTGTATAGCAGGAGATGCACTCTAGATGTTTATAAGCCTGCTGTCTAATATGTCCCAGCCTCCCAGATCTTGCCTACATTTCTCTGCTCTAGTCACTGAAACGCATCTACAGTACCACAGCCAAGAACACTCTACATGGAACTAGTCCATTGATTTTAGAAGAAATACTTCTCTGTGCCAAAGCCATTACCCTTGGTCCTGAATACAAACTGCATTCCCATTCTTTTTTTATAAGGGAAACATTATGCAAAAGGAGACACCTGGTGCATGCAGCTCTGCAGTATAGCTGTTGTAAAAATGCAAATATTTACATACATTATCTAAATTGGCTTTGTAGGATCAGTTCTGCCACCGACTATTGCCTAATGTGGTCCAGATTAAGCATGTGTCACTATTCAATTTTATTTTATTGCAAGACTTATTCCTTCATCTTTACAATGTGAAGCTTTTTTCTAGGATTCAAGAAATATTTGATATGAAAATGTCCCAAAACTCCTTAAGCCAATGTATGGATGTTTTCAGATACATTTTAGACTCTGGTGTAGAGAAAACAGAGTTTCAAAACAGAGTTTCAGAAAACAGAGTTTCAGTGTGTATTCTGATCAATGTTGCTCAAAATGTGGAAGATTTATAAATATGAAAATGCACATATGGCTTGCTCCCATGCATGTTTATTTGGATGTAAGTCCCACTTAATTAATGGGTCTTACATCCTCATAAGTGTGCATAGAATTATGTTTTTAAAAAATCGCTTTTTGTGGAAGTTAAATTAACTTTGAAGTAAAATTGGCATGAGAGAAATTATGGACAAGATATAGGCAAATGCACAGATAAAATTAGATTGTGCCCAACAAACTCATTTGTAAAATCAAAGATCAATACTGTAGATTCAGAAACAGTCCACATAATCCACTTGTATTGAGTATATATAAAATATTTTGAGTATATATACTCTTTCAACACATTACAGTACAGACATTTGACTATTCTGCAATTCTTAGAGGTGGGTCTCAAGATCAGTGAGACCCACTTTCTATGATACTGTGGGGAGAGCGGGCTAAGCCCTCTCTCCCTGCAGACGATCGCTGAAGGAGCCCTGGGCGGCCGTATTGGCCGCCCACATGATTGCCGGCTCTGTGACGGAGCCAGCGGGGGCTGGCTGGGGGGTGCCCTGCATGAGTGCGCAGGGTATGCTGGTGAGACCCCTGGAGCCAGGAGCTGGTTTTTTGCCTCCCTGCCTCTGGGGGTCTCCTTGTGAGTAGCCACGGCGCGGAGCCACAGCGCAGCTACTCACGATCAGAAAGCCCGGGTTTGGTTCGGTTTGAATTTGAACCCAATTCAAACCAATTCTAAAAGGTTCTACATAGAGTATAATGGGGACACAAACTGGTCCATTATTCCCTATGCAGAGCACCTAGGGGCACAAAACCAGGGAGGGTGGTTGGCACTGAACCCCAAGGCAATTGGACACTCCTGTGATATTTAATGATTTTTCCATTTTTTGGATTTCTCCCATAGGGAATAATGGGGATTTGAGGCAGCCCCATCCCCCCCCCTTTTGAGAAGTGCCTGGGCATGGCAGGTAGTCCCACAACTCCCCCCAGGCAGGCCCAAGCTTGTGGTTTGTGGTCCCCCCCACCGTATTTTTTTTTTAGTTTCTGGCCTTTTAACAGTCTATCTCTGTCAGAATAGATTCTCTGGGGTGGTTTTTTGGTCTGGTGTGTGTGTGTGTGTGAACTCATACAGAAAACAAGAATCCAATTTGTGTTTGGACTTGCTGCTGTATGAGTTCTCTCAATGAATCCCTATGTGAGTGTGTGTAGAGGACGACCAGCAGCAAGGTGGATGGACTCAATTACAACAGCAATGAATGCACCATTGAGAGACTTTAAAGGCCAAGTTGAAGACAGATCTTCCTGGAGAATCTATCTTTGTGGTCACTAAGAGTCGACACCATCTTGATGGCACTTAATCAATCAATCATATGTGAAAAGTTCTTCATAAGGATTCATTGAGAGAACTCATACAGAAACCAAGAATCTTTTGTATTTGGACTTGCTGCTGTATGAGTTCTCTCAATGGATCCCTATGAACTTTTCATACCTACATACCAGATAATAATTCTGAGGTAGACTGTTAAGAGACCAGAAATGAAAAAATTCCTGGAGGTGGGGGGAACAATAAACCCCACCTGCTTGAGGCTGCCTGGGGAGAGTTGTGGCACAACCCACCGTTCCCCCAAACCCACTTTGGGGTACCCAGGCACTCCCCCTCAAGGGGAGAATGGGCCGGCTGGGCCGCCTCAAATCCCCATGGGAATATTGCAAACAGGGGCGTAACTACCATTAGGAAAGGGGAGGCAGTCGTCTTGGGGCCCCACTGCCTCGAGGGGCCCCCCAGAGGCACATCACATGACTCACCACCCACCCATGTTGCACCCCCTATGAATTATGTTGAGTCTCTTGGAGATCGGCAGGAGCAGAGAGTAAAAAAACTAGATTCAATGTGAACTGGATATTCACCCTATTCATAATGGGGATGTGAGTGTGAGTGCACTATATATTGTGAAGTGTGTTTGTGTGTGTATATCAGCGAGGGGCCTATTTTAAAATCTTGTCTCTGGGCCCCCTCCAACCTTGCTACGCCCCTGATTGCAAATAATCTTTTTTAAAAAATCATCTAAAATCACAAGAGTGCCTGTTTGCGTTGGGGTTCGGGTGACAGTTGGCACCCATGGGTTCCTACCACACACTCTGGTTTTGTGACCCTAGCAGGCCACAACATCAACACACAGTGACACAATTCAAAAAGACACCAAGCTGAATACAAAAAACCCATCACAGACACACAGACCTGCTGCTGTGCCCGCACAACAGCAAAACCAAGGGAACCAAACCAACACCACAGACTACTACAACATCCACAAACAAGCTAGACCTAACAACAAGATAGTTCATAGCAGTAAAACCAACCCAGTACTCTGAGTACCAGTTGCAGGGGAGTAACAGCAGAAGAGAGGGCATGCCCTCAACTCCTGCCTGTAGGCTTCCAGTATCATCAGGTGGACCACTGTGTGAAACAGGATGCTGGACTAGATGGGCCTTGGGCCTGATCCAGCAAGGCTGTTTTTATGTTCTAAACGGGCTCGCAAGCTGTCAAGAAAGAGGAGCAAGGCAAAAACACACCAGCAGCTTGAAGGAGAACTTAAAGTAACGCACACACCTTGCTTTTCTGCACTTCTCTTTGTGCGTGTTATTTGCCTGTGGGGGAAAGTGCCTCAGAGTGGCAGGTCCACCACATCTTTGCTGGATGACACACAGGGCCCCAGGCATGTGGTGGCACCAGAGCATATAGTCATTATTAGCATGCATGCGTGTTTGCTTGGTGTGTGCTAGACTCAGAAGAGGGTAAAGAGAAGGGGGCTCTTTAAAAAAAATTAAAGGGATAGGAAAATCTGGGTCAAAGGCCACACTCACAGAGGTCATTTGCGCATGTGGAGTGCTGTTTGGCAAAAAGAAAAATGGCCACTGCACATGTGCAAATGACATCTGCGAGGCCTTGGGTCATGCCAGGGCTTGCAGGGGTCATTTATGCGTGCACGGCAGCAGCCAAACTGGCTGCTGTTGTGCACTGAAGAGGCCCCAAAGGGCCAAAAATGATCAATTTCCCAGGTTGCGGTGGTGACTTCAGAGGCCGGGGTGGGGAGAGAAATCCTCACCGACAACCTTCCACCCTGAGGCATACAGGAAGCCCCCCGAAGGGGCTAAAGTCATTTTAAATTTATTTTAAAATTTAAAAATGTCTCCGGACCCAGACTGGTTGGGGGGGGGCGGTTTCAATTGGGGCTGGACCGGATTTGGCTGGTCTGGTTCGAGTCTGGTCTGGACTCGAACTGAACCAGGCCAGTCAGTTCCATGCACACCCCTAGAACCAAACCAGTTTAAATTTGAACCAGTCCGAGTTCAAACCTGTTTGCACATTCCTAAAGTAGGGAGCAAAAATGGTAAACTGCGGTGATTATGTGATTAATTGATGACTTAGGTGGGATAGCAAAGTCCCCAAGTACAGCCTGGAATCTCAGCACAGATAGTCATAAGGACCACAGATTCCAGGAGTCATTTTCAAATAATAATAATAATAATAATAATAATAATAATAATAATTCGATTTCTATACCGCCCTTCCAAAAATGGCTCAGGGCGGTTTACAAAGAGAAATAACAAATAAGATGGCTCCCTGTCCCCAAAGGGCTCACATTCTAAAAAGAAACATAAGACACACACCAGCAACAGTCACTGGAAGTACTGTGCTGGGGGTGGATAGGGCCAGTTACTCTCCGCCTGCTAAATAAAGAGAATCACCACGGTAAAAGGTACTTCTTTGCCCAGTTAGCAGGGGTATATAACACTTGCAGATCTTGCTTGCACCAGTAAAAATATGTGCTGCTGCATTCTGATTCGCATGCAAAGCAGGGAGAATCCTTGCATGAATCTTGTTGGAGGAGATAATCTTGTTGGAGAAAAATTGAAAACTTTTACTTTAGTCAGCAAGATATAGGTCACTCTGGAAATGTCAGATTAGGTCAGATGAAGATGAGATCTAAGGAAGGAAGGAAGGAAGGAAATCTCACATCATATTACAAATGTTCAGATCTCTCCCACAATGACCACAAATTGCTTTGAATCACATTTCTGACCCACATGTTAGGGCATAGTTTTTCTCTATTCCCAGCAGTGCTTCAGGGCTGAGCAAAATCCTCCAACAGGGATCCTGTTTCACCAATAGCAGACTTTTGGTGGAAGGGATATTGCCTCCATTATGTCCCTTCCTAAAGCTAGTTTTAATGAACAGCCCCTCCTTTCCCCTAAAGAGTGAACCAGACGTGAACCCTGTCCTGACTGACAGGCAGGGACCTCTAGGGATCAGCCACTCAGCACATGGTGGGTGGGATCTTGAAGGCCATGTGGCAGGAAGAGACCTTCCCTTTGTTCAACTGAAGCCAGGCTGGGCTTGCAACAGGATGGGTAGCTATGGAGTTGGCTACTAAAAAGGACTGCACATCCTTGAGAGACAGGATTACAGGATACTTGAAGATCATCAGGTGAGTTTTCAAGCAAAAGGGAATTTAGTCTAAGGAACAGTTCGCTAGTCAGTTTGTGTCAGAAACTTATTTTTTCCCCTTCCATGTGCCTTGCATATCTTTGCAACTGTTCTATTGTGTCTTATCTGTAGTGCAACTAAGCTAAGAAACAATAGCCTGTGCCCATCCATCCAGGGCACTACAAAAGTCTCTGTAAACTTTTTAAGGTGCTCTTTTATGTTCCTACACCCCTGCTCTTTGAAACTGGGGTGCTTTTGGAAATATTCTTGCAACTTCTGAGTGTTTCTTTTACCTGTAACTAAAAGCTGAGAGAGCCTCAAATGGAAACTGTCTGTAGTATTTTGAATAACGTTTCTCTCTCTCTTTTTGTTCTTTGCATTTTACCTGCTTCTGAGTGGATTTTTAACTCAGGAAAAGGGGATTTTACTCTGGTGCAACAAACATCTAAATTTTGATTACTCAGCAGTTCTTCCAAGTACTCTCACCACATGTAAGCTGCACGTGGAGGGTTTTTGTACTTTTCCAATAATAAGAGAAGGAGAGTCTCCCTGCAATTCCATCCTAATCGGAGGGGGGGAATCTCTGTAATAATTGGGTGGTAGTGGCAGAGAATCAGCTCCTGGGAAGACAGGAAAGTTTTAAAGGAACAGCCTTTGTGGGTGAAAGTAAGAGAGGGCAACTGTTCGTCTGCGAGGAGAGCGTGCTAAGTCTGCTTACCCCGCAGAGCCCGGTAAGGCTCTCCACAATGCTCATGTGGAGAGCCTCTAGTTCTGTGGCCTTACTGGACTACAGCCAAGCAAAGGAATGTTGGGTACAAGTCAGTAGTGTAGCCAGGCTTAAGGTATCCTGGCTGTAAAATTTGGAGCACCCACCCCTTCACTCTTCGCTCATGGCTGCTTCCCTTCCCCCCTTCTCTTGCCACTGCTTCCCTCCACCAGTCACCCCTCCATGCTGTGCTTTTTCCATTCTGCCTTCCCTTCATTCCCCTTGCATTTCTTCTCCCCCTGCAGGGGAGGCAGCAAAGGAGGCCCTTTTCAACCCCACAGCATGTATTCTTTGCACACGTATGCCCAATTATGGCAACAGAGGTGATTATATCTTTGAATATGACATCTATCGAGGATGTTAAGGACAGATTCTGAGGCTCAGTGCTGGTGAGCCTTGCCACAAATTATACCCTGTCTATGGAAATGGGTTCAGAATTAAATATAAGATCCTGCTACTATACCGAGTTGATTGGTTATCATCTCCAGATAATGAATTCTTAAATCAGGCATTTGGAGGCTTGCATAAAAGAGATGCAATATGTATAGAGGATTGCATTGACACTGGACTAGGTGTTTGGCCCACATAAATTTGAGATAAAAATGTATTTTGGTAACTGAGGTTGAATAACAGAAATTCAGCTGTACTGCTCAATTTCCACTCTTGAATACTGCAGTGTTAGTTTGGTGTGTACTCCGTACTGCATTGCCTACTGCACACTAATAGACAGTTGTCAGGATTTTCCAAGAGAGAGGCATCAACACTCTTTATTAAATCCACTGTCACTTCAAGCTCGAATAGCTAGACTGACTGCATGCATTTCAACAGCTCTGCAAATGTGAGCTAGTCGCCCTGCTTTGTTGCAGCAAATTAAACCATAAAGAGGTTTCCAATTCACAAAGAAAAGGGAAGGGGGAAAAAACAGGGAGGGAGGAGAAGAAAGCACAGATATCTCCTGTCTGTGTCCTGGGCTTCTGTAATCTCTCACAAACACACAATTGCTTTTTACCATGGAGTAGAACAAACAGAGCATGAGAACAGCCCAGCCTCCTCTACAATATCACTACTGCACCATGCTGCATTATATGCTGGACATTGTTTCATTCCTAGGTACAGCGAAGGATTATTGTTCTCTTTATCAGCACTATAGCCCTATTAGGGAAAAGGTTTTCCCCAAGAACTTCCTCATGAGACATTGACATCAACATAGAAACATGAATTCACTTGTTTTGTTCTGTTTAGGGGGAAATAAGCTCCTCTTTTGATTCTGTTCTTGACGCAGACAAAATATTAATTCTAGGATCAAAACCCATGGTTTTGATTTTGTTTGTTTTTTAAGGAGTTAAAGCTCTTAGAAATTCGGTTATGGTATTTTCACACACAAAAGCATCACATTCACTTTAAATTATCTGCCATGTAAGCAATAAAGAGGATGACTGGGTCTGTGCAACCCCGCTTTCACTCTGTCTTTCAGCCCAAGTCCTAGTCCTCTCTGGATTGGAGGCAATACTGTGTTAGAGAAACTGCCAGCACTTACACTGAGATGCCATGATTCTGTGCCCAGCTGCTGCATGTGTTGCCAAAACAGCTTTATTTTGGTGTGGCAGACATTTTATTTTATTTTATTTATTGTTGAATTTCTATACTGCCTTTCATTAAAACTATCTCAAGGCAGTGCACACAGAAGTTAAGCCAAGACATCAAAGATTACACAATTAAAATGTTAGCTAGAATATTTTTAAAAATACATGTCTGATTAAAAGATTAAAAAAACAAGCACAATATAACCATAAATGATCCAAAGCAGCAGCAATAGAAACAATCATATAAAAGCCTGGGTAAAAAGCCAAGCTTTCACACGCTTTTTAAAAACTGTGATGGAGATGGAGGTGCGTATGGCCAGCAGGAGAGAATTCCAGAGTTCAGGAGCAACAAATGAGAAGGCCCTGTCCCACATGCATGACAGCCTCGCCTCGCTCATTGTTGGCATCCAGCGCAGAGCCCCCCCACCCGACAACCTTAACTGGGACATCACCCCATCATATGCCTGGAACTGTGGAAGCACAGCTCCCATTTTGGATACTTG
This sequence comes from Hemicordylus capensis, assembly GCF_027244095.1. Taxonomy (NCBI): domain Eukaryota; kingdom Metazoa; phylum Chordata; class Lepidosauria; order Squamata; family Cordylidae; genus Hemicordylus; species Hemicordylus capensis. The sequence continues at coordinate 124,121,148 of NC_069659.1, forward strand.
TTCATAGGATCATGAACTCTGCACATGCTTATATTTGGCAAGACTTTTAACTGGTCGCTTAGAATAAGCAAAACATGGGGCAAAGCTACCCAGAGGTCATAACAACAATGGAGACTGGAAGGGAGTCATCCCCCAAAACTCACTTTGTCTCCTTGTCAAAGAGCTGGCAAAGTAGACCCCCAAGTCAAAAACATTCTTTAGGGAAGTAACAAACTCCCTTTTGCAAGAGAGATAGCATGAGCTAATCTTCTCCGCAGTAACTCAGATAAGCGCAGCAACTCCACATGCCACTTTCAACAGCTAATGAGTTGGCCATGACTAGAAGGTGGTAAACTCATTAAAACTTCAGAAATTTATCTTTGCACCTGGATAGACATCTCCTGCCCAGATAAGTTCTAAGTTCAACCATTCACACCTTCTATGCACACTTCATCCAAGCCATTCCAGCCTTCTGTTCAGTGGGATTACATCCAAGTTGATTAATTCATGCAGCCATTAATTTTATTTTTCTACATGGGTTTCAGCCCCTCCGTCAAGGGAACATGACCTATTCTACGCCACTTGCCCTTTATTTTTTGATGCTATTCTGCTGCCTGCCCCCTGCGGGGAGATCTGCTCAGCTGCCCATGTACAAGCATACAGGATGTACCACCAGATCATGATTGGTAATAGTAACCTCCTGCCCCTCTAAATCTCCTCTCCCCCATTTTCTTCCCTCTCTGTTCTGGCAGTCAAGCCTTTTCTACAGCAAGCCTTAAGCTGATTTATTTACAATTTGGAACTTAAGCTTAATTTCTTCTTCATGAAATCCTTGTTAAAACTGTTAGTAAAGATTCTATTGCCTGCCTACCCAACTTTTGCTTACCTGTACCTCAATTTCATCCCAAATAAATATGTTGCACTGCATTTACATATCCTCATTATTTCCAAGACCAAAGCTCTGCTTACATTAATACGGTAATAGACTGCTCCCTCATGGTCAAGCTAATTTCCCCACGTTAAGCCAAAAGTATAGTTGGAGTGTCCTAACCAAGCACTCTGGAGCAGATCTATTAACACATGTGATGAATCACTGAGGCTATAGAATGGCGCATCCTACTGTGGAAGTAGTTCCACATGCTTGACCATTCTGAAGCCATTTCTTTATGCTTCTATACCAAAGCTGCCTAAGCAGAAACGCTTTGCAAGAAGGGGACAAAAAATGACAGGCTCGGCTCAGCGATAGGAAACCACTAGCTTGCTGTTTTAGCTTGAAAACAGATTTGAAAGAAAAAGCACCTGGAATTAGACAGGAGAGACAGAAGCTGCACTTTGCAAAACATGTTTGGAGCATCTTAACATGCAGTGATTGAGATTACCTGTTGCTATAACTTCTTTGTTTGACATACACATGTTAATGCCCAGTTTGGAATGCTTAAACTAAGTCAAACATGCAACTTCCTCTTTTTACTGGATAAGAGAGCGTGATTTGCTTTGTTGTTTCTTTGGGTCTTGCCAGGCTTTGCAACCTGTGTGAGCTTGCTGACCCACACAGTTGAATAGTCTTTATCAATAAAGCAGCCTTGCTTGGATTTCCTAAACACAGTGTGAAGACTACATTTTCTTCCCCACTGCTAAGCAGGCAATTAGGCACAGCAAGGCTGAGGAGATATCATGGTGAGGACCTTACCTCTACAGAATGTCTTACCTCTCTAGGCTATCCTACTTAGTGTTAGCAACAGAAGCTTTCACCAATGCCACTCCTGTTTCTCCCCTTCATCCCTCTTCCTGCCTCTTAAAGGCAAAGAGCAGGAAATGAAGTGGAAGGAAGTATACAGTCCACACTTCCTGCCACTCTGTTCCTCATTCCTCTACCTTTTCAAAAAGAGGATGAGAAAGAGGAGCAGTGGATGCTGCTGCCACCACTGTAAAGTAAGGAAAGATGGGGGAGGGAGAGGAATACCAGAAGATTGGCAGCATGCGTCTTACAGCACAGTGATGGAGAGGCTATCTGGAGTATGGAGAAGAGGTTGGAGAGATTACCACAAGGATGCCGGGGTGCTTGGGGAGTGTGTGTGTGTGTAGAGAGACTTTGCACAGGAATGAAATCAGGGGTTTGGGGGAGAAGAAGAGATTGCTACACTGTCTGCTTTGAGCACCTCAAGGATTGAGAGGCAAGAGTGTTTGTGTGTGTGAGAGAGAGAGAGAGAGAGAATGAATGAAAATGAATGGTGATGTGTTCCTACCATAAGGCAGTAAAGTTTCTCTCAAGTACTGGAAGAACTCCATCCATTTAGACTTGGTTGGAAAGGATGTTAAAAGTTTCCTGTTCACACTAGTCTTTCCTGGTTCTTGGCTTGTTGACTTTCCCAGCTGTGGATTTACCCCACTCTGGCTCCTCCATGATGGCCATCTATAGCTCAGTTTGGATACACTGAAGCATGTTATGTCCAACTTAAAAAGCTGTGTAATGTTAAACTCTAAACTTTTCATAATTTCTGACAATCAGTATCTTGCAAAGTTTATCTGTAACTGCAAAGTGCAATCTTGAGCATATTGAATCAAAAGCAAAAGTAGATAAATCTTTCAGAACATTGGGACGGTTTACATTTATAAGTAAACATGCACAGGATTGGCCTTTACAACAGGTTGACTCTGTTTAAAATGGATTAATTAGATATTTAGAGTTGAAAAGTTGAAAAACAGAACATTGGGACTTGCTATGTTCTGTTTTTCAACTTTTAAACTCTAAATATCTAATTAAATCTATTTTAAACAGAGTCAGCCTGTTGTAAAGGCCAATCCTGTGCATGTTTACTTATAAATGCAGGACCTCCTTTCTCTTGATGACTTGTGTCACCTCATGATGAATCAGATACCAGCCCGAATGCCCATCTGCCCCTACTGCCCATCTCTGTATATATTAACTTTCCCACCCACATCTATAGCTCATCCCTCTTAAATAATATTCTCTCTAATCCAGACAAAAGGATACAGGAAAAGCAGAAGTAAGGGTTCAGCTGGGTAGCCACTGCTCCCAGAGTGTTCTTTAATGTTCCTCCAACTAGTCCAAGGAAGAGGATTGGGGTTTCAAGTTCAAGGGAAAGTGTAGGCACATAAAACTAAGTCGTAAGTGAACACCCCTTATCACAGGGTTCTCATATGTAAATATTACATATTGCATTTCTTTACAAACCCCTCCCTGCATCTTTCCTGTGCTCTTATCTTCCTGGATCTAAATGGCAAAGTGACTTTGGGCTTGACAGTATTGACTGCTTACCACAACTTCTAAAAAAAGAGATTTCATTTTCCCCTCTCTCACTATTTAATCCAAGCCTAGTGTTAATGTTGCTTTTGCATGACTTAAGAATCATGAAATATGGAATCACAGATGCTGTGACAGATGATGTACAGAGAGTTCCAACCTTACCCTGCTGCTTGTGCTGAAAATGTGCCACTCATTCTGCTCAATCTGTTATTGTTTCTCTGACTGCCTTTCATGTCTGATAATCTCATTTCCCCAAAACCATTTTCAGCTATATAATAGAGATTTGGTGATAAGTTAAAATGGCTATTAGAGTATTTACTTTGTAGAATAATAGGAAATGGACTTTCCTTCTCAACTCCTTTTCACTCCAAATATACTTCTGCAGTTTATGGATTCACTACTATACTGGTTACATTTTTGCCATCCGCAGTGGGGAAATGCTTGACTAACAAGCAGAAGGTTGCCAGTTCAAATCCCCACTGGTCCTGTATTGGGCAGCAGCGATATAGGAAAATGCTGAAAGGCATTATCTCATACTGCTCAGGAGGAGGCAATGGTAAACCCCTCCTGTATTCTACCAAATAAAACCACAGGGCTCTGTGGGTGCCAGGAGTCAACACTGACTCGATGGCACACTTTACCTTACCCTACAATTTACTTAGGGAACAAGAATAGAATTTGGAGTCAGAATACTCTGGGGAAAATAGAAATGAGAAGTAATGTCATTTTCTGCACAATTCCTTCTCTATTGAGTAAACCTGGATTAGTATTTTTATACATCTAGAATCTTGCAAAAGGCACCTAATGGCAAAGTGGAGAAATGACTTGATTACCAAGCCAGAGGGTGCCAGTTCAAATCCCCACTGTTATGTTTCCCAGATTATGGGGGAAATGCCTGTATCAGGCAGCAGCGATATAGGAAGATGCTGAAAGGCATCATCTCATACTGCACAGGAGATGGCAATGGTAAACTGCTTCTTCCAAAGACAACCACAGTGCTCTGTGGTTGCCAGGAGCTGAAACCAACTTGATGGCACACTTTACCTTTACCTTTAGAATCTTACAAAGTTTGACATTGAAGTTCCCTTTCATATCCTTGCACTGATGCCTGTCTGTCTAGGAATATTAAATCAAATCATGTATAAATCCTGGAGGAATGTGGTGAGTACATTTCATTTAAAAAAAATCAATATTCTAATTTAAATCATGAAGTAGTAAGTTGTAGAGGGATGATTGATGCTGCTATGTAAACCTCAGACAAATAAAATTTTATTCTGAAAATCTTTTATTAGAAATGATCACAATAAAAAGCAGCTAGATTTAATGTTGTGGGAAATGAACAATTTGGGCATATTTTAAAGAAAGTTATAATGATTATCAGCCATGTAGTTAACTTCTTGCACTCACCTTCTCCAACTTAGGCAGAAGAGAAATGGCCAGGCCAATTGGACAAATGGATACTCGATGATCACCCCTACACCTCCCTTTTCAACTGAAGCTGAAGCCATCATTTCGTACCCTCTGCTAAAGAAGAACTATACATATTTTCCTTATGAAACATTTCACAATAGAGAAAATCACTTTGGGTAGAATATACATCATATGTAAGATTTTAAAAAAACAAAAAACCCACAAAAACAAAGCCCCATGGATGTGCTGGAATGCCCAGAACACTACGACTACACTCTGCATTCTGGTTGACAGGAAAGAGTGTCTGCAGAGTGGAACTAGTATCAGAGAAGCCACAGCAGAAACAGTAGCTGTGCTCTGTATACTTGACCTAGTTGATGTAATAGGCAGGTAGATGGTATCTGACATCGCTATAGAAGGACCCTTGCAAAATGCAGTAGTTGTGGGTCAGAAAGCAAAGTCCTTTTCTGCCTCTGTAGGATAAGATGCTGTGTGGAATGCGAGGCTTATTGCTAACTCCGGACTGAAGCTCCTTAACAAAATACTTGGTTGCATTTTTATAGAAAATGCGACTGACAAGGTAACATAACCCAAGTTATGTACCACCTTGGGATAATTGTATGAAAGGCAGTGTATAAATCTAACAATAAATAAATACATAAGTTCGGAATGGTTCCTTGAACAGATCATATAGTGTAGCAGGAATGTAACACACAGGATAGTGGGAATAGTAGGCTTATTTAAGTAGTGGTGCACAGGTGTGGGCACAATGTTTTAAGTAGTTGTGCAACTGAGCTCTTGTGCAACACCAGTGGGACTTGTTTCCATGAGAGCAGCAACACTGGCTGATTGAGAACTCCAGTACTGTACTGCCTTGTGCATCATGTGGGTCACTATTTCCAACTGTTTGTTTGTTTGTTGAAATATGTAATTACTTAATCATATCCCTCTAATATATATGAAAGAGCAATCCATACAATTAACAAATATTCTTCTCCAAGCTTTGTTAATAACATAAGAAGAAGAAGAAGAAGAAGAAGAAGAGTTCATTTAATGTCATTCCGTACTTATGCTTTTGAAATGTTTTCTAGCACCACAAAATGTCTGTGTTTACTTCAAAGGTGTCACATTATTACTGAGAAGTGCAATTCCCCCTGAAATTTGTGAGTTGGGGAAAGAAAGAAATGATTCTCCTTTCCCTTTGCCTTTTTCTTTCCTCCCACCTATTGATTGATTATTTGGGGGGAGGGAAGGAAGGAGACAATGGAATAAAATCCTTCCTTGTTTTCTCTGGAGCAGGTGCTTTTCATTTTTAACCCTTTTCCTGCTGTGCTTAGCACACTGCCTTCTCCAGACTCCAGTGCAGCGGCTGCCTCCCCTCTGTCCTCTTTCCCTTCTTTCCTTTCCCCCCTCACCTATTCCCCAGCACATCATTTTTCACCAGCTTTTTATTTTATTTTAATCAGTGTTTTTCTTTTAATTTGTTTGTTTGGGTGGGTAGCTGGAAGTCTGCCCATTCTGCCCTTCCCCCTGCCCTGGCTGTGCCTGCTTGCTGCCAGCCCACCACTGGTCAGGTAAGGGTCCCCCGCCGCCCCCCGCCAACCAGTGTGAGTGGGGCAGAAGAGCGGTAAGTGGTTTCTTTTGGGTGCCCCCTTTGTCCTTAGTTTTCATTCAACTGAAGCTGAAGCCATCATTTTGTACCCTCTGCTAAAGAAGAACTAAGCATATTTTCCTTATGAAACATTTCACAATAGAGAAAATCACTAATCCCTTTCTTGTTAGGGTCAGGGGAGGGTTTTTCCTGTGCTTTTCTTTGCAGGTTGTTTCTTGTTTTTAGAGGTCCCCCTTAGTTGCCCCCACCATTGTATTTGTATTGTTGTGGGTGGAGTGGGTAGGAGCATGGTTTAATTTAGGGGAGTTTTTTGCATAGGGTTTTATCTCCACCCTCCTTTAAAAAAAACCTTACTTTTTCAAAAATCCCACACCCACAGGGGTCATGTCTGAGTGCTGTGGTGAGCAAGGCTCACAGCAAGGTGGGAGGCAGAGACAGGAGGGGTCTTGATGCTGGTGCAGGAGGCCAGGGTGGGGGCAGGGAAAATGCTGGCATGGGGTCCCACAGATCCCCCCATCAGTGAGTTCTTTGCCCCAGGTGAGGTGGTGGTGCAAAGGCTCTCCTATCCATAGGAGCTTGCTGCCACTGAGGAAGTGGGTCCATTGATGGGAGCACCACCACTGCAGAGACTAGCAGTGTGTGTGTGTGTGGGGGGGGGAGTCTCCTGCCAGGGAAGCTGCTTCCATGATGGGGGTGGAGGGCAGGGGCTTGACAGCTGGCAGTGTAGCCAGATTTTCTCTCCCTCCTGCAGCCTCCCAACACTCCTCTCACCACTCAATGAGGGCCCCCCTGATGATGCCCAGGTCATGGCGGAGTCCAGTTCTGGGTCCTCCAGTCTGGCTCCAAGGAGGAAGGGTCTGTTGCCGAGGCGGAGGCATCCCTTCAGCCAAAGCTGGGCACTTCTTTTGATGCACAGGGTGGAAGGGGGTTGGATGATGGTGGCGGGCAACCACCAGCAGCCCCCTAGCACCACTGTCACCAAAGATGAACAAGAAGGCATCCGGGACGTCTAAGGCCACCCAGAGAAGCATTGGCAGCATTTTGTAATCCCTCAGGATGACCCAACTGCTGCTTGCTGTGTTCACTGCAGGGCACAGGTCAGTTGGGGCAAGGATGCTAAGCATCTGGGAATGACCTCCATATGGACACATGCAATGGCATCACTTGGATCTCCTTAACTCCACTGACAGTGCTAGCGTGCCATGTGTGCCTGTGACTAGCTCTGACAAGGGTCTTGCGAAGTCTTCCCTGAAGCAGGGCATGCTTCCAGTCAAGCAGCGGACACAGGCAGGAAGTGTCCTGGTCATGTGGACCCACGTCTCCTTACACGCCTCATGGGTCCCCTTGAGGACCACATTCAGCCGGACCATGCTTCCCTCCCTGTATGCAAGATGCAGGGAGCTTGTGTCAGCCACACTGCGTGAAGCACCGGCTGGCACCAGCGTGCATTTCATGACTTATCTCTGGAACAGTGTGAGTGGAATGCATGCTGCTTTCCTGGCCCTAACTGCTCAATTGTGGGGCCTGGAGAGACAGCAGATCTCCAGTTCTAACACATCCTACACCGCATTTCAGCACAGGTGGGCCATCCTGCATGTGGAGACCATGGATGTCAGGAACACCAAGGAAGAATTGGCAGCTGTACTCAGCAGCCAAATTGAGGAGAGGATTGGTGGATTACCACACCTTATCAGGCACTTCATTGGAAACATATACCCCTGCTAACTGGGCAAAGAGGCACCTTTTTAACATGGTGGTTCTCTTTATTTAGCAGGGGGAGAGTAACTGGCCCTGTCCACCCCCAGCACAGTACCTCCAGTGACTGTTGCTAGTGTCTATCATGTTTCTTTTTAGATTGTGAATCCTTTGGTGGCAGGGATACATCTTATCTATTTATTATTTCTCTATGTAAACCTCTTTGAAACCTTTTGTTGAAAAGCAGCATATAAAGTTTGTTGTTGTTGTTTATTGTAACAGACAATGGCTCCAACATCATTGCAGTGGTAGAATCAGTGTAAGAGTATGTGAACATCCGCTGCATAGCACACACACACAACCTGGCTGTCAGGGGTGCCCTTGGCCTCAAGGAGGCAAAGGCGTCCATGGAACAGGGCTGTCCCATGCAGGGTGCTGTTGCTGCTACTGCTGTGCTTGTGCACAAGGTGTGCAAGTTTGCAGCTCACTTCCACCAGAGTGAAAAGTCCTCCTGTGAGTGGCAACATGACCACGGCTTTCCTCACCATCTCATCTCTGCCGATGCAGACATGCAGTGGAACTCCACCTTCCTCTTGTTCCCGTGCCTGATGAAGCAGGAAGTAGCCCTCAACGACCTGGCGAGGAACAAGGCCTTGGACGTGTGTAGCCTATCCAACTTGTAATGGAAGCTCATATCCAAGATGGTGTTGGCACTCAAGCCCTTCCTGTTTGCTCCGAAGGGCTCGTGTGCTGCTACCACTCCTCTGAGTCAGGCCCTGCCCGAGGCTATTCTCTTGGGAAACTCCGGATCTTGCTGATCATGTCAGAGAGGTGTGCGCTGGCTGGAAGGCTGAGGAACAGGGTTGTCAACAGCCTGGTTGGTGTGTTGGGTGACAGAGAGGATGACGTCCTGGCTTATTTCTGTGACCTGACCGTCAAGGACAATGTCATTTGTGCAGATGACTTGCCCAGGTGGAGGGACCTCCTGGTCCAGAGAGTTAGAGGAGGAGGGTCATGCACGACCCATATCTAGCAGCAGTAGTGTGGGTGGCTCTTAATCTCCCACCCCTTCCTCTTCCCAGTCTAGCAGCGCACCATCCAGGCAGTGGCTTCAATGCAACAGGCAGTTCCTCCCACTAAATCAGCCCAGTGGTTTAAGCGGGTGTGCCTTGGTGCCTTGCCCGGTTCTCTGCAGTCTTGCTGACTGAAGAGAGGAGGGGGAACTGGCTGCTGGGGCTTCCTTCTTTAATGGGCAGCCCCAGCAGCCAATAGCAGTTGGAGTGTAGGAGGAGCTTCCTCCCTCAGCTCCAATTGAAGAAGAGGGAAACTGAGGTGCCAGCGTTTGGATGTAACGCTGGCACCCCAGAACTGGAGGTCCAGGCAGCAGACCTCACTACGAACTGAAAGTACAGAAGGAAGTTTGGGGAGGGATACTGCAAGTCCATTTCTTAATGAAACTGCAGTTGTCTGCATTTGAACAGACAGGTTCCAAAACTGGAGGTGAAGGGACCTCAGGTTTTGTGTTCTGTGAAAATGCACCTTCTGGTTTTCTATTTTTTAAAAAATTACATTTCACAGCTGATTTTTAAAATATAAGATTAACAGCACTCACAGAGTCCCTAATGGCGGGCGACTTCATGCGCTCTTGACCCTTGCCCTTCATGGCTAATAAAAGCTGTCAGGGAGGGGACAGGCAGATGGCTGGAGGTGATCATTAATGCTTCATTAAGGGAGGGCAGGATGCCATCGTGCCTCAAGGAGGCGGTGGTAAGACCACTATTAAAAAAGCCCTCCCTTGATCCCTCCAACCTGGACAACTATAGACCTGTGTCTAACCTTCCCTTTCAGGGCAAGGTGATTGAGCGTGTGGTGGCGTCCCAGCTGCAGAGGGTCTTGGATGATACGGATTATCTGGACCCTTTTCAATCTGGCTTCCGCCCCGGGTATGGGACTGAGACTGCCTTGGTCGCTCTAGTGGATGACCTACGCCGGGAACTAGACAGGGGGAGTGCGTCCCTCTTGGTTCTGCTGGACCTCTAGGCGGCGTTCAATACCATTGACCATGGTATCCTTCTGGGCCGCCTCTCGAGTATGGGAATCGGAGGCACTGCGTTGCGGTGGTTCCGGTCCTTTCTTGGGGGGAGGATCCAGAAGGTGGTGCTGGGGGACTACTGCTCGGCCCCGTGGCCGTTGGCCTGTGGGGTCCCGCAGGGATCGGTCTTGTCCCCCATGCTGTTTAACATCTACATGAAGCCATGCTGGAAGAGGTCATCCGGGGATTTGGACTGAGTTGTCAGCAATATGCGGATGACACTCAGTGCTATCTATCCTTGTCATCTGATCCTAGGGAGGTGGTGGATGTCCTGAATTGGGGGCTGGAGGCCGTGATGGGTTGGATGTGGGCTAACAAACTGAAATTGAATCCGGATAAGATGGAGGTACTGTTGGTCAGTAGGAGAGCCAATCGGGATGAGGAGATTTTACCAGTTCTGGATGGGATTGCACTCCCCTTGAAGGAGCAAGTATGCAGCTTGGGGGTACTACTGGACCCGGCTCTGCTTTTGGAAGCTCAGGTGGAGGCGGTGGCCAGGGGTACCTTTGCACAGCTTCGGCTAGTGCGCCAGCTGTGTCCCTTTCTTGAGAAGGCAGATCTGGCCACGGTTACCCACGCCTTAGTCACGTCGCGGCTGGATTACTGTAATGTGCTCTACGTGGGGCTGCCCTTGAAGAATATCCAGAAACTGCAGCTAGTGCAAAACGCGGCAGCGAGGGTGTTATCCAGAGCTGCCCGTTGGGAACATATCACCCCCATTTTGAAAGAGCTGCACTGGCTGCCGGTTCATTTCCGGGTCTAATTCAAGGTGCTGGCTTTAAAGCCCTTAACGGTTTGGGCCCGGGGTATTTGAGGGACCGCCTGCTCCCAAGGGTTGCTGCCCACTTGACGAGGACATATGAGGGGGCCCTGTTCCGGGTGCCAACAATGAGAGAGGCCCGGCTGTCGAGCACTCGGGACAGGGCCTTCTCTGTTGCTGCTCCTAGACTCTGGAATGCTCTCCCAGTGGCCATTCATTCCTCGGACTCCATCACGGCTTTTAGAAAGCTTGTAAAGACTTGGCTTTTTACCCAGGCTTTTACATAATCGTTTTTACTGCTGCTTCGGTGTGTTTTTATCTGTTGTGTTGTTTTTATGCCTGTTTTTATATGTTTTTAGCTTGATGTTTTTACTGCTTTTTTATTGTATGTTTTAATTTTTGTAAACCGCCTTGGGGTTGATTTTAATGAAAGGTGGTATAGAAATGTAAAAATAAATAAATAAATAAATAAATAAATAAATAAATAAATAAATAAATGGTTCTGGACTAAGCCTGTTTTACAAATAGAAAAATGAATCCTAATAACCTATACACTATATACTTCTATACACTACCTTGCTTTCATCCAAAACCAGTATGGTGATACTTTTCAATTGACTAACTCAACAAACAAAAGTTAGTCAACTGAAAAGTATTACTGTACTGGCTTTGGATGAAATATAACAACCAGTGTTCCAATGCAAGTTCAATTCATTTAAATGATCTTGAGTTCAGTAGGACAAACCCATCCCACCAAATGCATATATTTTCAATTTAAAGTAACCTTAATAGGAACTGAACCTCCAAGCAAATGAATATAGGTTGAGCTCTCATGAATTTTTAATAGTGTATCTTACTTTTCACAGCTTAGGGGGATCCCTGCAAAGAGGAGAATTCACAGAATTAATAAATATTTCTCTACATCTTCCTACTGATGGATGCCTGGCATACAAATTTCAGAAGGCATTGAGTGGCTGATATTCCTGCCCTGCTAATTATAATTCATGATGAATAAATGCATGTAAACACCCTCTCCTCCCATGAAATACCTAAATCAGTTTAAAGCTATGAGAAATATTCTGGACTCCAAATTGTTTTTGTTCTGTGCTAATATGTTAGTCAAAGTCTCTAGCTAACTCATATACCATCATACACTTGTATGATGGGCGCGCACATGAGCGCAACAGGTGCACACACAGGTGCTACTTCCGGCCAAGAACAGGGGAAGGGGCGGCAGGGAGGTACGCTGTCGCCCCATGGCTTTCACTAAACATGAAGCACTGGTGGGGGTAAAGTGGCAAGAGGGGTAAGTGCACCCTCCCCCGCCCTTAAAGAACCACCCCCCAGCATCGAACCTTCAAGCCAGCACCGCCTTTGAACTGGTTCGGAGGCCTCTAGAATGGCCTCCGGACTGGTTCGTGCACATCCCTATTCACTGCTTCAAAACCTCTTATTGATGGTAATGTTAATGGGGACTAACTGTCTCAGACTGAACTTGTTACAGATTTGTACTTAGCACTGTTCACATACTAGCCTGGTGTGCACACAAGAATCTGTTTTGGAAGTCTGGAAAATAAACTGTGATCTTTTAGCTTTTTTAGGCTCTTTATTTTGGAACATATTCTTTATTCTGGCTATCTAATTTTATAGCCAGACATAGGAATATAGCATTTATGTATATTATTTATACACAAGTAACAAATGTCCTTAAAGCATTGGTCCCTCTACCTGGGATCTGGATGTCAGTTCTTATATGTTACTGTGGAGACCAGAGGCCTAATTCATTTACTCACATATGTTCTGCGTCCCATCAGCAGCACTGGCTCCACCATGCTGTCTCTGGCATCTCAGTCCCTGTTTATGATGGTGCTTGTCTCTCTGTACCACTGCCAGTTTGCTGCCATATTCTGTTCACTCTTCCTGCCTGTGCACAGGGGATAACAGGAGGAACTAAGGGACTCTAAGACAATTATTGAGAGCATGTTACAAGTGGCACCTTTTCTCTGAAGTCATGTACATGACTGTTGGTTGGGAGAGGAGAAAAGCAGGGTTGAACCTACCTTCCCCCCAGATGATCTGTGTACTCCTCTGTGCTGCTACAAGCAGCACTGATCTCTGGAGGCTGGGACTTGTTTTCCTGGCCTCCAGGAATTCCACAATGTTCCGTGTGACAAGCGCAGTACATCAGGGCATTTCCCCAGGAGTCTGGCACTCTAGGCACCCAACTCTGTGTATGCTTGGCTGCGTGTAGCCTGAGCATACTCACAACCCCAAACCTGGGGTAAAAGGGCACACTCACACCCTTTAACCTAGGTTAAAGTCTGTGGTAAATTCCTGGGATTGCTGGGGAGGCAGCACCGGGATAGCCCACAATCCTGGTGCTGCACACAAGCAGCCAAACCGAGGCAGGGCTTGGTTTGGTTGCCCATGTGCTCAGCCTCTCTGTCTCTCAAACTACTAGTCCCAGATAGCCTACGCAAGTGCACTTTTTCCGTCTAGAACAGCAGCTCACTGTTCAGCATGTTCTGATCTAATCTAGCATTGCTTCAGACTGGCTTTTTAAAAACCTCATAATTTCTCACACAGGATCTCTGCATATACATCCAGGGAAACAGATTTGCATAAACATCCTCAAACATGGTCTACATTTCCCTCCAAGATAATGGATCTGCAATCCAGTTTGCCCCCTCCCCCAAACTTAGATTAAGTGTGGCTCCCCACAACATGCTTCAGTCCTAGCTCTTTCAAATAACTACATACAGGGTGCAATGCTGATAGCTGGACAGATAGAATTCTACCAACATCAGTACAGTTTAGTCTGAAGAGAAAGCAGACAGAAGTAGCATAAGAATAAAAAATGAAAGTTTTAGTCACTGCTTAGCTAACTTCAGACAGGGAAGTTCCAAAAGGTGTTTTGTTTCACGGTGTCCAAAACTAGTACTAGGTCTATATTTTCTCCAGTCACGGGCCATCCTTCTAACTATCAGCTGAAAGACGGAGATTATTAAGCCCACTGCTTTTTAAAGGCCTAAAATCTTCAGGATTTGGAAAAATGTGTCCACCCACCCATCCACCCATGAGCCAATAAAAAGGAAAAGGCTAACTTGTAGGCCTGTGCAGCCTAAAACATGTTGGACCTGATCTGACAGAAAAATTGTAGGGAGGGACAACATGGCCTCCCAAATTTTGGGTTGGATTGGAAATTTTTCATTTTCCAACAGTCTTCTGAGATTCAAGTTAAATGGCTAGTGCAGTGACTCTCAGCTGAGAGGCTGACATTTCAATGTTAACATTTCAATGTTAAATGGTCAGCTTTGTGCCTCTCAACTGAGAGGTCACTCGCTGGCCATTTAATTTGGGTCCGAAAGGAAAGTTAGTTGGGTTCAGACATTACAGTGGGGAGCTTGGTCATAGGTTTCAACTGTTGGGGATCCTTGCTATTATGTCTGAACTGATTCCAATGATGCTGCCAGAAGGCCTATCAGGTTCAACATGCCTATCAGACTGGTGCAACTGCATAGTCTTACTAAATAGCATTTAAACTGAGATTCTGTTTCAATTTACTAACACTTCCCTGGAAGGATTTGTATGGCAGATCAGCTTACCCCAAGGAAATGAAGCACACACAGAGACCTGTTAGATATTCATTCATTCATTCATTCATTCATTCTACTGATGTACATTTCACCCTTCAATACAAGAATTTCCAGTATTGTCACAAAATCTCTCTCTCTCTCTCTCTCTCTCTCTCTCTCTCTCTCTCTCTCTCTCTCTCCATACACACACACACACACACACACACACACACCAGATTATACAACACAAGGAACTGTGCTGCCAACTGAAAATGGAGTTTCAGGCATCCTAAAATGGAATTAGTCACATCAGGCAAAACTCAGGACCATCACAGAGATGTCTGAAGTGACTGAGATGTTTTAAGAAATCTCATCATAAAATAGTGAAAAGGGCACAAAGATTCCACAAGGCCATTCCACTGTCGATTTTCAGTCATCCTGTGGTAATTTATTATTTCCAATGGATTGTGTAAGGTGTTGAGTATTGATTGGATCAAGCTAGGGAGAGCAATGGCTGTGAGTTAGTTTTGCTTAGATAAGCTCGTTTCAGAGTTCCACGCAGTATTTTATGTAATTTCTAATGAAGCATCAGCAAGACCTAGATTCTTTAGCAATGTCTCAGAAATTTCAGCATTATTATCATGTTGTCTAAAGAGCATAGCATGTTCTTTAGGGATGTTTAAGATTTATAGCTAAAATAATATTAGACCTATCAGTATGTTTCAATGTTGTCCATTGCAGATCACACCTGGATAGGGATTTTGCATCTTAAGATTTACATTAAACCTCTATATAATCTACTATATTATATGGTGAAGTAAATCATAAAGCTGGAATGAACAGAGAATCCATTTCATATTAAGAACTACCTAGTCAGTATTTTCCTAAAGGTCCAAAAAAACCCGAACACAAGCAAGACAAGCAGCAGAGGGAATGGTTTTCTTCTGTAAGAACATGTTGTTGACTAGCTGCAGCAAAGAGAATGACAATAGCCCCCTTCAGATATTAATCTTTGAAAAGCTATTCATGGTTACAGATCCCATGCAAGTCCAAAGGCCTGCTTTGGAGCTGTCACTCACCTCCTCCAGCTCATCCCCTCATGGTTATTGCTCTGCTCGTGCGAAGAGAGAAGAGCCATACCATAATGGCCGGTGCTTCTGTGAGCAGCAATCTGGATCTGCCAAGGTTGCTTGCTCACAGGAGTGCCAGCCATCACAATGATGGCACTTCCCCCTTCAGACAAATAGAGCCATAACTGTGAACCACTGGCTGCAGCAGGTGGGTGACAGCTCTGGGGTGGGACTTATGACCCACTTTGGAGCTGTGACCATGAATAGCACTTTGAAGATTAAGAGATCTAATGAAAATTCCTATCCTTCATCTTAGTTCACTAGTAAAGATGCTACTGAACTATTAACGTTGGTTTTCAAGACATATGAATGTATGAGTTTCTTAACTTAGATTTCTGCAGTTATATGCAACCTTACCAGCGAGGAAGCTCCATTGAATATAGTGGGATTTACTTCTGAGTAAATGGCTAGATTGCACTGCACACAAATGAAATGAGAGCAGTAACAAAAAATGGAGACCATGCAAAAAGAGGCAAGTCTCAAATTGCCTCTCTAGATAATTTATATGTGGAAAACAGAATGACTCATAGAAAACGCAATACATTTTTACCAACATTTGTCAGGGAAATGGATTTGATCTTTTGTTTCCTCAGAGATTTATGTGTTTTGGAACCTTTTTCTACAGCTTCTCAAAATAAATGTTTAGATGCAAAGCCCCTAGATATAAGATCTGACCTCCTTTCTGCCGAGCTAGTATTCTGGAAACTTCTGTCTAGAAGGATATCTCTCCAGCTTTTGCATGGCATTTGGACCTTTAACAGGCCCTGTTATGCCACAGTGGCTTTCTGTTACTCATGCAGGTTACTCAGATTCCCAAGAGTCGCAGCTTGCCATCTAACTTCAGCTAAACTAAAACCATGAGCAGGCCCAGTGCTACCATTAGGCCAACTAGGCAGCCGCCTAGGGGACAGAGCTCAGAGGGGCACAGAGTGTAGGGTGTCAAGAATGCCCTTCTAGTTCATAATGATTTGTATGTCAAAATATTTTCTTTTGTATTTGAGAAAGATAATCAAAAATTAATGTATTACCTATTCTTGCAATTTAAAATAAATTTAGCTGTTTCAAGTTTTGTACTTGTCATTTTTTCTGCAAAACAACTGTTTTTGAAAATTGAAGTTGGATTTTTTTTTGGGGGGGGGAGGGTGAGCGGTGCAAGTACTTAGCCTTGCCTAGGGTGCAAAATAGTCTGGCATCAGCCCTGACCATGTGTGAATTTACTTTGTTTATAGTATTTCTCTTTCACTTGTTGTCAGATTATCTCAATATGATTCACAATGTAAAGCACAAAAAAACCACAAAAGAAGAAACAGCAAATATAGCAGCATATAAAACAAGAGAGCCAGCAATTAAAAGTACAGATAATAACAGCATAAAAACCAAGAAACTCCAGTACCATTGAAAGTATGAGAACAACACAGATTTCTCCTGGGAGCTCAAAGGTCTATTATATATATATATTGAAGAAATTGTTTGTGTGAAATAAAGTCATACTTCTCAATGACCTGCAGGCATCAAATTTTGCATACACAATTCTGCCACTGAAATTAGCTGAATGCACTACTTTTCACACTGGAATATGCTGGGGACAAAGGTTTAAGTAATTTTTGTTGTTTTAGAGTAATTCCAAATATAATAATCAGATTTTAATTGTTATTATTCCCAACAGATTTTTAACACTCATGCCAAGAGAAGCAGAAGATCTTAGATTCAAATTTAGTGTGATTCAAGTTTACCATATATAGTAATTATTCAATAAAATGAATAATGTTTGAAGTTGAAATCCTAAAAATTTCAAACTGTTCTTTTACTTCTCTTTTGCAAGCACATTAATAAAAACTTGCACGTGGACAATAAAGACATGAGACATACTTATGGATTAAAATAGGGCCACAACTTTATTAATTGCAAATAACGAGTAGAGACAGGATTGGCGCTGCATCCTGATAGTGCAGTCCCAAAGACTCGCTGCTTATGCACAAGCCAACTGGACGAAGACCTAGGGTGAGGCACCTCTGATCCAGGCAACATCCAGCCTAAGGCCACCGGCTGCCCATCTTAGCTCACCTAATTTGCAGACAGCTGTGGTACGATTCGCCATCCCCAAGCTGGAAAGCCTTAGAGGGTGTTGATTCCATTAGCAGTTTGGAGTAAGCCATCAACCAGTGCTCCCTGAGCCATAAAGCCTCTAGAGACTGGCAAATATTCCTCCTTACGCCAAACGCATTCTTGAAAGGTACTCACCAGAACTCAATTATCCAAGAAAGCGCACTGTACCTGCCATGAGTAGGGGTTAGCCTAGCTTGACCCCTTCACCACTCACCTTCCCACAAAACTGCTGCCAACCCTCCCCTCAAATCTGCTAAAACACATCAGAACTGCAGGGGGGTGAATGGTATCAAGATCATTCCAAAACCAATGGGAAATGGCCAACCCTGACCTATGACTAATTCATCCCCACCAATGCAATAACATAACCGTACAAGGCAGATTATCCTCCAGACTTCCACACAGTTGGTCAGTGTTGTTGGGGGACCATGCCCCTAACCCCAGAACGTCAGTGGCCACTCAGCGTGACATCTCCTTCTGGCCAATAGGTTTCCAGACAAAATACAAAGTGCTAGCTAAGCCCTAAATGGCTTAGGCCCTGGGTATCTAAGAGAGCATCTTCTTCACTACAAGCCCCACCGCCCATTGAAGTAATCTGAGGAGGTCCGTCTCCAGTTACTGCCAACTCGTTTGGTGGCTGCACAGAGACGGGCCTTCTCAGTTGCTGCCCCGAGATTGTGTAATGTGCTCCCTGCTGAGATACAATCCTCCCCATCTCTGGCAATTTTCAAAAAACACCTGAAAACCCATCTTTTTGCCCAAGCTTTCTCAGCTAAATTTCTCAGCTAAACCTTTCCTAAACCTTTTAGGTTTTAATCTCTGGTTTTTTAAAAAATTGTTAAATTTTTTAAAGTTTTTTGTATATGTTTTTAATTTGTTTTATGCTATTGTTAACCGCCCAGAGATGAAAGTTTGTAGTGGTGTTCAAATTTGATAAATAAATAAATAAACCAGATTCACAGCCGTAGATGCAGCCCCAATCCTACAGGAGTGGGTAGCGAAAGCCCAAGGAGCCAACCCCTCTATCTCAATGTCTGCTTGACCACAACTCAGAACTGATACTGTGTCAAGGGGAAACCAGCACCATGTGCGGCCTACCACTTGTTCTCTGGATCCTTGCCCGACTTGCCTGCTTCTGTCTAGCAGGGAGTTAGATCTTCCAGTGCTGGATGGGGATTACACTCCCCTGGAAGGAGCAGGTACGAAGCATGGGACTACTCCTGGACCCAGGCCTCACCCTGGTATCTCAGGTGGAGGCTATGGCCAGGAATGCTTTCTATCAGCTCCAGCTGATTCTACAGCTACGCCCATTCCTTGAAGAGGACGACCTCAAAACTGTGGTGCACCAGCTGGTAACCACCAGGCTTGACTATTGCAATGCACTCTACGTGGGGCTGCCTTTGTACGTAGTTTGGAAACTTCCGTTAGTTCAAAATGCAGCAGCCAGATTGGTCTCTGGGGCAACTCGGAGAGATTATATTATGCCTGTTTTGAAACAGTTGCACAGGCTGCCGATATGTTTCTGGGCAAAATACAAAGTGCTGGTTATTACCTTTAAAGCCCTGAATGACATAGGTCTGGGTTACCTTAGAGAGTGCCTTCTTCTGTATGATCTTCACTGCACGTTAAGGTCATCTGAGAATGTCCATCTCCAGCTACCCCCAGTGTGTCTGGTGGCAACTCAGAGGTGGGCCTTCTCTGTAGCTGCTCCTGGGCTGTGGAATGCACTCCCTGCAGAAATCCGTAATCTGAATTCTTTATTAGCCTTCAGGAGAAGCCTCAAAACCTATCTGTTTGGCCTGGTCTTCCAGGGTTTTTAAATTGCTGTAAATGGTTTTAATGTTGTAACCTGGTTTTTCAGGGATTTTAATCTGTTTTGAATATTGTAACTGCTATTGTTTTATCATGTTTTATGACCTCTGTTTTTAACTGCTAATTGATTTTAATTGTTTTGCTTTAATGTAAGCCACCCTGAGCCATTTTGGAAAGGTGGTATAGAAATCAAATACATACATACATACATATTTGCAAACCATCCAATAGTGCCTCAGTGCCCACTCCAGGCACAAAGCAGCCAACCCAGGCCTATAGGGTAGAACAATCTGACCCCTACCCATATGGTCTGTCAGAATACTACAACTCAGTTGAAATTCCATTGGGATATATCAGCACTGACAACTGCTGTACCACCCTGGCCGAAGGGCCCACTTTTTCTCCAGGCAAAGGTTCAGAGGTCCGAAATGCCCCAAAGAACCTGAACACAGCTACTGTGCAGAACAATGCCAGCTCATGAAGATGAGCACTGTACTGCGGAAACCCCCAAAGAGATTCCAGTCTAAGGTGTGATGGACCGCCTGGAATCCTGCTGAGGATGGCGCTTCTGTGACCATCCTTCAACCATCGCCTACATATGAGCCCCTGGTGGCGCAGTGGTAAAACTGCTGCCCTGTAACCAGAAGGTTACAAGTTCGATCCTGACCAGGGGCTCAAGGTTGACTCAGCCTTCCATCCTTCCGAGGTCGGTAAAATGAGTACCCAGAATGTTTGGGGGCAATATGCTAAATCATTGTAAACCGCTTAGAGAGCTTCCAGCTATAGAGCGGTATATAAATGTAAGTGCTATTGCTATTGCTACACTGATGTCCTGGGTGGAATCTCACAGGCCCAGTGCTTTAGGGTAGAAGGCCAGGCTGCCAAGTAGCCAGCCAATGAGCTGGAGGAAAGGCCAGCAGAATGTAAGTGCACCAGATGCTGCATAGCTGTTCCACCTGGACAAGCCAAACACCTAACAGCTCCATCTACTCCCTGAAGGAATGGAAGGCCATACACAGCCCAAGTGCTTGAAGCAAGTGATGTACACACGCCTCACTGGGTTTCCACTCACCAAGGCTCCATAACCATGGCAATCTGGATTTAACTCTGCCCACTACACTCCTAGGGAACATAAGTGATTTGCACGATGATGACCTGAACTGAGGCTGTGCATAGTTATCACAACGGGGGAAAACTCTAGAAAGGTAAGGTACCAAGGGAGAAATTGCTCCGCAACTTCACAGGCAACAGACCACTGTACAGCATACCAACAACCCTTTAAAGTAACTCCAAAAACAAAGCCTCCCACTGCATTCACATGAACTTGAAGTCCGGCCCACAAAAGGCAGTTAGAACTCCAAAAGCAAAACCTCCTTTAAGGTGTCCAAGAAACCATCCCACACCTGGAGGTCCTCCCTCATCTGAACTGAACCCTAAACCTATGTTGTAGGGCCCTTGGTCCTATAGTGGCATCACAGAGGCACTATAACATGCCCTGCAGGTGTAATCACTCCACCGGTGGAGCCAGTGGGTCCAACAAACCCTGAAGCTGCCCAAGGGAAATCTCACTGTTGGCAAGCATTCATTTATCAGTGTCCCTGACACCTGCATCTTGTCAGCTGGCAGCCTGGCGCAGCCTGCCACAGAATCTGTCACAATGCCCTCCTCCTCATAGTAGCTCCCTTGAAAGTAAAACCCCAGCAACCCATAATCTGCAGAATGTATAGGCAACAGGCAAACCACAAAACAAATACCCCACTTGCCCTGACTGCAGGTACCCCTCCAAAAGCAGCTGGAGTACCCTTACATCCATGTGATTAGGTCCCCTTCCCAGAAGCACCCTACGTGCCCCAGGCTCTGCCCTTCCTGCCCTGACCTACAACCTACTGTTTTCTGGAGTCCCAGATTCTGGCGCAATTTGTACTGGCGTGCTCACCCCCATCAACTCCACAGACAGAGTGGCATTTGCTTGAGGAACACGTGCACTACCCCTAATAGCTGGAGTCCCAGCCCATCAACTGGGGTTGAACCAGTGAGCTACCTCCCCCCACACTGACAGACATGGCTGGATCTTTGAAATCATGTGGCACATATCAGCGTGTTCCCCCTGCATGGGACAGGACAACATCCTGATGAGCAGTCACAATTCCTGGTGTTGCTTGTCCCACCGGAGGTAAGGTTCGAATGAGGCCCTTAAATGAACTTTGCCCACAGCACTGCCACGAGTTGCCTGATCCTGTAACAGTAAGTGGACTTTCAGAAAATGGTGTTGACACAGGCATCTGAGTACCCTGCTGATGGTGGAGGTGGTCAACTGGCACCAGGGCTGATGGAGCTTCATCCCCTTCAAGCTGTTCTAAGCAATCAGATGAATATTGTAAAAGATTAGCATGTTCAGCAGCTTCTGCCCTCTCATGAGGCCTAGCAGGCCCTCCATATGGGCTCTTAGCTTTCTCTAACACCTGCAAGTATGCAATCAAACCCTTACTGGGCCTAATTCCTCCCCCTCAGAAGAAGACAAGCCTAGAGAAGACTTATTGTGCCTTATGGGCTTGCCCGTTGTCTCACTTGTGGCTGTCTTAGGTGGCATATACATGCCAAGCTCAGTGCTACAGACAAAAGCTGAAGCTTCAACTAAGCTGCTAAAAGCCCCGCTCACAACCAGAGGCACAAGGAGTATAATCTCCCCATAGACTACACAGTAGTCTTGGGACATCCAATTCCCCCAGAAATCAATACAATGCACAATTATCTCCTGCTATTTTATTTATTTTACATATGTAATCTGCCCCTCCTCGAGCAGTGTACCTAGTTAAGTTTCTCTGCACAACAACCCCATGAGGCAGGCCAGGCAGAGAGAGATATGACTGGACCAAAGTCACTCAGCAAATACCATGGATGAACGGGGACTTGAACACAGGTCTCCCCAGTCCTAGTCCAACACGCTAACCCTTCCACCACACTGGCTCTCAAATAGATGCCTCTAAAGTGTCTATTTGAGCAAATAACACTCAAAGACAACATCCTGATGAGCAGTCACAATTCCTGGTGTTGTTCGTCCCACCAGAGGTAAGGTTCGAATGAGGCCCTTAAATGAACTCTAAAGACTTACTTGTTTGGCCTGGCCTTCCAAGGTTTCTAAATTGTTTTTTAAGTATTCTAATTGGTTTTAAATGGCTATGACCTGTTCTAATTTGTTTTATACTCAGTGTTCTAAGTAGCTTGTTTTAAATGGTGTTTTCTTTTTGTTTTTTACTTGTTGTGCACCGCCCAGAGCCTTTGGGTGGGTGGTTTAGAAATGCAATAAATAAATTAAAATAATATAATAAACAAAACTGAGCAAGCACCCCTAAAGTGATTCTCTTATGTAAGCTTAGAAAAGTTTGAAAGAGCTTTATAATTGCAAGAGCCCCTCTTCTCCTTCAAAAGCTGTTGCCATCTCAATGGATTCAAGAAAGTTTATTTCTTGATAAACTTTCTCCTTCAAAAGCTCTGCAACTTGCAACTAAATGAGTGACAAAATCCCACTGAGTATAGAAGCCAAATACAGGACCTGGGAAAACAGCCCAAAGACTTTGGGACAGACCTCAGTGAGGCTGCAACTGTGGGATTCCTTCTTGAACTCATTGCCTGCAAGTTATCAGGCCATTAAATTGGAAATGGAAGTAGCAGATGCATTTTTAAAATTTAAGTTACAACTCTGGCCACTTCGCTGCACATTTTCACAGAAAGCAAGAAATGAGAATCTCTTCCCGGTGTACAATTCTGATGGTTTGTACCATCAGGAATCTTAACTCTCTTCATCTCCCCTTTTGCCTTGACTCTTCTGGCAGCTGCTTAATTACCATATGAATGATTCTTGCTTCTACACAGAGAACACCTTTGTCCTGCGCTCCCTGAGTGAGATGCTGTAACATGATCTCCATGAGAAGCCATTTCTAAAGATCACATTACTGAGCCACCAAGGCTACATTGAAGAGCAGTATATAAACATTCATAGTATCAATAAGCATTCCCCACATTGGCCCCGGGACCTACTTCAGTGGGCGGGGGGTGTTCCTCTCACCAACCCTGAATGCAAGTGTTGAGTATTTTCCGTCCAGACACACACCCTTGATGGGCAACAAGTGAGCAGAAGAGGGGACCAAACTCCCACCCCCACCCCCTCAGCCTCCAAACCACCCCTCTCAATGGTGAAGTCACTGTTGCCGTCCTCCATGTTCCCAAGCCACTTCCAATGCTTCTCACACTGCCGTGGCCCTCAAAAGCTCCAGGAAAGCTAGAATGATCCTCTCTCATTACTTATTGAGAAAGGACTGAGTTTGGGGCAGGCTGGGAGCAGCATCAGCAGTCCGAGCCCTGCCCCCAGACAGCCCTCCAGCCAATGGCTGGCCAACTCATGCCTTTTTAAAGGCCAACACAAAAAGCCCACCCCCCAGAAATGCTGGAGAGGAGCGGACCATTCTATGACATATACAGGTCCGTCAAATAGGCATGACCCCAGAATAGGAGCTTTGCCCAGTCATCATCCACTTTTCTATCTACTAATTGAGTTATGGGGGGGGTAGTTTTGGTTATTTAAAGCTTTTTACCCCCCTAACTGAATTAGTATACAGTTTAAATAGCCATTCTCCCCACTTCTCAGCAGGTACACAGGGAGATTTAAAGAAGCAGTGCGAGAAGCACAGGCTGCTCCATCCATTCTAGTCTCTCTCACCACTTCTTTAAACCTCCATGTGAGTCCGCTGAAAAGCAGGGAGAGTGGCTATTTAAACTTTATACCTCCCAGAGCTTCGCAGCTGATGCACGGGGAACTTTAAGGTTGAAATAGCCTCTCTCCCTGCTTCTCAGGTAATGTGTGGGAAGGTCTAAAGTTTAAATAGCCACTCTCCATGCAGGCTGCTCTATACACGTTCACCACAAGAACTGATTATTTAGCTAAAGAACCTAACCCCATCAGGGGGTTCGGTCAACAATACCATGATTTCCACAAGTGCTGCCCCCAGGTTATTAGATGGCCTCCTAGATTTCATTTCTTGAACTTTTGTAGCAGTGTAATCTACACAAAATTACTTTGCCTGATCATTGCTGGGCCTCACCTACCAGAAACAAATAAAATGCAAGGCATCTTATATCTGGAGGGGGGATTCTGTAATTTGGATCCCCCTTATACAATCACATAATTTAGGAAGATGGAAGAAGACTTAAAGAATTTCAACAAAGTCCACTAGTTGTCTCTATGGCCACATTCACACATAACAGCAAACTGCAGGTACATGAACCTGAGGTTAATTTTTATAACCATGAATTGCATTGCAGATGTTCATCCAGCCCTAGCCTGGCAACCTCCAGTTTCAGGGCACGGGAGCCATTCCCTCTTCCTGGTCCACCAAGGCCACATCCCAGCAAGCTCCATAGTGCTACCATCACCAGACTGTGGGCAAGACATCAGAATTTCTGCAGGGTGGCAGCCATTGGCCACGATATTTAAGGGGGCGTGTTGAGCGTGATTGTGTCTTTTCAGAATGAATGGACTGCCTGCCCTGATCAGGGAAAGGGTATTTAAATCCCTTTAAATTGCATTTAAGTCCTTCTCCTGTCCTGACAGCAGTTGTACTGCCACCCTCGTAAGAGCCCCACAGCAAAACAGACTCACACAAGCACAATTACTGGTACTGGGTGGGGGGGGGATGCAGAGAGGCACTATTTTTCTGTTACTCCAGGAAGGTTCTTGATGATTTCCTAGGAAGGGATATGTATATGAGGGAGGCCAAAGGATCCTGGGGTCTGTCCACTGTGACCAAGGATGTTCTTCCGATGGCAGACCCTGGCACACCAGTCCAGGAACACCCAAGCACACTTCTGCTCCCATGTTGGCTTGCTGGCTGGGGATTAGCCCTCTCATGAGAGGGCCAGTCCACTGGGGAGGACCATAGTTTCAGTGAGCTTCGGGCCTCCATCAGACTGCATTCTCATGAGGTAGGCCATCCAAATCCATCGTGGTGTAGTGGTTAGAGTGCTGGACTAGGACCGGGGGAGACCCGAGTTCAAATCCCCATTCAGCCATGAAACTAGCTGGGTGACTCTGGGCCAATCACTTCTCTCTCAGCCTAACCTACTTCACAGGGTTGTTGTGAAAGAGAAACTCAAGTATGTAGTACACTGCTCTGGGCTCCTTGGAGGAAGAGCGGGATAAAAATATAACAACAACAACAACAACAACAACAACAATAATAAAGCCCGTTGCTGCTTGTGTGGGGCTTTCATTCTCTCTAGTAAATAATAGAACTTGACCCACTCCCATCCAGGCTACCCTTTCATACTCCCAAGGAGTAGTTGCCACTCCATGTGTCTGGACACTGGTGGGCAGACAAGGGAAACACCAGGACTGGTGTTTCTTTACTCTCATTCAAATTTCCTGGGTTTGGATCTGCATTGTGGCTTATGCAGATTGGCCACTGCAGGGAATCATGGGAGAAGGGAGCTCCAATTATTAGTGGTCCCTAGAAAGCAGGGTGGTTGTACCAGGCAAAAACAAACATAGATATGAGCCAGTCTACGACTGGACTGGCAAAGGGACTGCTTGGACTGCATTTTCATGGCAGTTGCCAAGACAGGGCAAGGTGTTGCCAGGGTACCCATCCCCATGGCTTGCTTGTATTAAGCAACCAGACTTGGTAGCAGCTGCCATCCAGCCTTCATGTGTGCCTCTAGGGCCTTTCCCTCTAATGAGCAAGTGGTCCTTGGGAGAAAGGATGTCACACATTATTCATGATTCAGCCCCATCACTGTGTAGCCTCGATGGTTCTTCTTATGAGCAGTGCATAGGTCTTTCCATGGCCTTTCACTCTCATGAGAGAGTGGTCTATTCCAGAGGAGCATCTGTCATCATCACACAGGAGCACTCTCTCCTGTGACTGGAGGCAATACTGCTGGATGGTTCTTCTCACACGTAATGCCAGAAGCTGCATGATTTTACCCAAGGGGAAGGGGCTGAGCCCCCATTCCCAACTTTACTGTATAAAAAATAGAGCAGAGTCATTCGAGAATTCCTGGGTGGGGCTGCCTTTTAAAGCCAATCTCGAGTATCACTGCTTTGCCATATATTCGCTTTACAGTGATCTAATTGGGCTGCCTGGTTTATGGTGGCACCGCAACTGCATGTGCATGTGAACATGCTTCTTTATCAATTCATTTTTGGAGACCAAAAGACATAGTGCCTGTCTTGCCATCTCATCTCCTTTCTCTTCTGGATTGCCAGAGTGGGGAACAAGAGACATTGTGGAAAGTGGGCATCCCCCAATGTGACCTTTCCTTTGACAGGCTTA
This sequence comes from Hemicordylus capensis, assembly GCF_027244095.1. NCBI lineage: Eukaryota > Metazoa > Chordata > Lepidosauria > Squamata > Cordylidae > Hemicordylus > Hemicordylus capensis. Next base: position 124,147,915 of record NC_069659.1, read on the forward strand.
AGAGCTTGGGATGGGACACGGTGACATCCCATGTTGCTAGGCAATGGCATGAGGGGAGCAGAGGAGAGGCAGGCAGTGAGAAGCACAGCAAGCATGGAGCAGCCGAATTCCTGGGCAAATCTGGGCCTTCCTCTCCATGATCTCAGTTCCAGAAACAGCATGGAAACCCAGTTATGGCAGTGTCTGCATTCGGACATAACATTGCCACCTTGAAACCTCAGGTTGGAGCAGCAAAAGTCACTATGAAACAAAGGTTCAAATTGGAGTTTGGCAAGGAAAACCACAGGTCACTTTTGCTACAAATCCGCAGTTTCACACACTCGGATGTACACAAATTCCAACTTCTACCCCATTCAACTCTGGTTTGGTGTCATGTGTTAATGGGACCTATATGTAAGATATAATCATCATTATCATTAAAATCTTAGGTGGAAACCATTCCAAGTGGAAGATAATCCCTTAAGCAAAGGCAAAACATGTTAGAAACACATAGCATTATAAGGTACAATTATGGAACCACAACAAACTGTTGCCATATAACCCTGGTGTGCATATGTTACCTGAGCCTGTGGCTGGTAAAAACAACAACAACAACCACCAGAAGTTTTTTCAGAGAAAAACTGGAAAAATGAAAACAAACAAACAACAGAAGACAGGAGACCCAGCTGTAACTTGGGACTTCGTATGCAAAAAGCTTTTTCTAGTTTGGTGTGTGTGCATGCACATGTGCGGAGGGCACTAGTGCTCAGTCCCAGACCTTTTTCATCCAGCCCTAAGCTTTCAAGAGTTAAGGTTAAAAAGAATGGCTCTTCAGTCTATGTAACTGCTATGGAGAAAACTAAGGAGATTTAGATAGACACCTTTCCCACTCAGATGCAGAAGGGAGGAAGCATTCTTCAAGCTGAGAAACTTCCAGCTTCTTTTGTTCACACTCTCCTCCTCTTTCTTTGCCATCAAGTTACATTAGCTCCACCTACCTGGTTGTCTGTTAAGTGCCCTCACATCCGAAGAACATTCCTCCACTGAGTTACATTGGGGCAGTTTTTGGAGGGTTACCCCCTTAGGATTTTCCCCTCCAGATTTTTGTGAAACCTAAATATCTGAGCCTGCTGATGCCCCCCTCTTACCCACAGATGCTTCAATATTGTGTTCATAACAGTTCATATTTTTCAGAAAATGAGATAAGATATCCAGAACTTCACCAAACTGGCAAGAATGCCCCTCTATATAAAAATATAATGAACTGGGTACTTACGACCCTTTAATGGTAGTCGAAAGTTTCCTCTCCTGCCAAAGTCACAATGAAAATGCACCTCTCACAATTAGCCTTAGGATACAAACTCCCAATGGAGCAAGGCCTTCCCAATGCTAACAGTTGTGTGTGTGGGGAGGGGGTGAGGAATAATGTCATGATTTTATCAGGATCATGGCATGAGTCATAAGGGCAATGGGTGACAAACCCTCCCTACACATAACAGGCCTGATCAACCCCTCCCCTCTTGGCTGCTCTTTAAGTTTAAAGAAACATGCATGCAGTCCAAACTACACATGCAGATTGACCCTGACCACTGGTTTAGAAGGGAACAGGTGTTTAGTTAATAGAAAGTTAATTTTCACCTCAGATCCACCTTAAAAGTGTAATTTGAAGGGCCCTGACTATGTGAAAATTCACACAGAATACAGAATCCACGCACGATCATTCCACTTCCCAATTAGGAGTGCAAGCTGGCCAAAACAAGACTCTTCCAGAAAGGGTGCCAAGTCCAAGTGTATCAAAGTACAATACACACCAATCTTACAGCTGTGTTCCACAGATATCCTTCTGATACCCAGTTCTGCTGTAGCTTACATTTTAATTTGATGCAGCAGTAATGCGATGACTGGGAAAGTGTCTTGCAGAAGCCGTTCAGGAACACAGATGCCCATACAGAAAATTGCCCAAAGAAGCAGAAAATATATTGCAATATCCTTGGAGTAGGATGAAATGCAAAGGGCTTTTGTCCTTCTGCATGCTGGCAAAGAAAATGTGATATTTTGTATTCACTGGCAGTGGCAAGCACAACCTTGCTGATAGATAATCAGGTTGAATAAAGATGAACCAAATGAAACTGGTGTTCTTTCTGATTGCCAGCAATTATATACTACCCTGAAACTTCAACACACACTGTGATGCCCTATGAGAGCCACTCCAGGCCTAAAAAAAAAGCAGATTATTTTATTGCCTAAAGTGGAATGTTATGATATGCAAGTTCTTAGCTCAACTACTAGCAGTTCCTTTTACTCTTTTAAGAAAACCAGCAATTGCATTCTTCCTTCAGAGAGAGAGAGAGAGAGAGGGAGGGAGAGGGAGAGGGTGTTCTCTGCCTCATCAGCATTACTGTTGTCCTTTGGCAGAATGTTTGTGTAACAAAACATTCTTTGTAAAATTGCTACTTGTCCTTCAGTTAGTTTGTACTATGTGATGATGATTCCCAGTGGAGCACCTTCCACCACTGCTTCAGGCTGCTTTTTAAAATCACTTTTATTAACTTGTTCAGAATATTTATATACTGCTTTTTAACAACAGGTTTACAATAGCTTACACCGCAAAGGGAATATGAAAATAAGGTTCCCCAAAGGGGCATACAGTCTAAAAAGAAATATTTTACCAGCAACAGCTACTGAGAGGGTTGCTATGCTGAATTGAATATGAACAGTTGTTCTCCTGCTGATCGATATAAGAGAGTCAATGCTTCCAAAGGTGCACTTTGCTAGGGTTGCCAATCCTCCAGGAATGGTCTGGAGTCTCCAGGGAACTGTTGAAAACAATCCTCGAGATTTTAATACCTTGTGATAAATATTGGCAGTGGGAACATCCAGGAATAGCTTCCTTCAGAGCTGGCAACCCTGCTCTTTGCCTATCATCTATCTATCTATCCTATTTTTATACCGCCCAAAACCTATGTCTCTGGGCAGTTTACAACAAAAACACAAAAGTGAAAACATATGTTAAAACAGATAAATGACAACAAAGAAATTAAAATATTGGTTAAAATAAATACAGCAAAAAGTTAAAACATTACAACAGTTTAAAACCTTAAAACAATATTTTAAAAGCAAGTTAAAAGAATTAAAATGGTATTTAATTAAAAGCCTGGGTGAACAAATGTGTCTTTAAAGATTTTTTTAAAATTGTCAGAGATGGGGAAGCTCTTATTTCAGCAGGGAGCACGTTCCAAAGCATTGGGGCAGCAACTGAGAAGGCCCGTCCCCAAGTAGCCACCAGATGAGCCTGTGGCAACTGCAGACGGACCTCTCCTGATTATCTCAATAGGCAGTGGGGTTCATGACGAACAAGATGTTCTCTTAAATATCCAGGTCCCAAGCTGTTTAGGGCTTTATAGGTTATAACTAGCACCTTGTATTTTGCCTGGAAACTTATCGGCAGCCAGTGTAGCTCTTTCAATACAGGAGTAATATGGCCTCTGAGATGACCCGAAGCCTGGCTGCTGCATTCTGAACCAGCTGTAGTTTCTGAACTACATACAAAGGCAGCCCCATATAGAGTGCATTGCATTCTATGCACTCCAATCCAGTAACCTCCAATCCAGTCTGGCGGTTACCAGCATATGTACCTGAGGTTGTTTATCTCAAGTAATGGACGCAACTGGCATATCAGCCAAAGCTGATAAAAGGCACCTCTGGCCACTGCCTCAACCTGGGACACAAGGCAGAGGCTCAAATCTAGAAGCACCCTCAGGCTGCGTACCTGTTCCTTCTGGAGAAGTGTGACCCCATTGTTGTGGTCCAGGCCTGATTTATATACTAAATATGCTCATTAGCTAGGATACAAGATTAGGCCTGTCTCATCAGTGTCACCAAGTGACCAAGTTCTTTTATATAGTGACCATGTAGGATCTGGGCGCAAGGAAGAAAGGAGATCAAAGCAATCCTAAATGATTCAATGGGCTTTATTGAGTATAAAAGAATAACAACATCAATCTGAGCAGAAAGCAGAACATTCTATCAGTATTACTAACAATATTTCAACTCTAACCAGCAACAATATTCACCCAGTGTTCCTAACTAACATATGTGTGTGCAATCAGTAATTACAGCTATCTAACAAATCCTAAATAAAACCTTTAGAGAGAAGCAGAGAAAGAAGGAGGAAGGGGGGGCTTAGGAAGGGGGTAGCAGTGATTAGTAGGAGGGAGGGAAGAGGGATCCAAGGCTTGTGAAGGCAGCATATTACCAGAATCAGAAGCTTGAGAGCGGTGGGGCTTTCAGCTGAAGGAGAGAGGCTGTAGCTGGGACCAGCAACTTGGGAGCGGTGGTCTGGCTTCTGGTGGTCAAGCAGACAGTTTGCTCAGAGCAAGGCAGAGAGTGAAGGTACCATGGCTGGGGAAGTCTAGACTTCTCACTACGCAGTGAAAGTCACAGACAGCTCCTGTCCATGGACAGAGTTCCTGCTTGTTGCCCCGCGGCTTAGCAGCAAACCCTTGGATTGCTCATGAGCAGATCTTGCTTGCAGGCACAAGATTGCTAGGGAGTATCATGGCTGGGGAGTCTTGACTTCTCACTTTGCAGCAGAAGTCATAAACAGTCCCTTCTCCCATGGAAAGAGTTCCTGCCTCTAGCCCCGCGGCTTGGGCAGCAAACTCCTGGATTACTCATGAGCAAGTCTTGCTTGTAGGCAGAAGATTGCTAGCCCTCTGTCCAGTAAGCCTCATTCTTTATAGTTGTATTTTCCTTTGATCCCCATAGAGTCTATTTGAAATCTCCTCACCCTTTCCTGGGTCCCCAAAAAGGTGATGCTGTTACCTTCCGGATAATGTCTTTTAATTAGTCAGGATATTAGCCCAGTTCAGGGAGATCTTAATCTCATCTTCTGTTAGCTGCTATCTTGAGGAGGGGACATTGCCCAAAGCAAATCTGCATCTCTGAGCTGCAAATGGGCCCCTTCTCTTGTCCCCAGATTTGGGCCTGGTCCCAAAAGGTGTTAAAGTGTTAGTAAAGCAAGAATTAAAGTCTATAGGTATTTTCTTTTGTGTGCATTTACCTATGTTGAATTTCTATAGAGAGCAATTGAGTATAGCAGAGCAATCATTGACAAGGATTAACAGACTTCTTGCAACAGGAAAGGGGAGATCAGCCTCTGGCCTCTTCCACAGACATTATCTGATAGTGAGTCACATTTTAGCATTTGGATTGTTGTGGCCTGGCTTTTGTGCTTCCTTGAGTACCCATTTCACAATACAATGCTGTATTGCCTCTTCCTTCACAAAGCAGTTGAGATCTGGGTTTCAGTTCACCCTGAGTCCAGGCATTTAATTGAACTCTTAATATAAAATGAAATCAGACACAGGCCTGAATTCCATATACTTCTGGGCCGGTACCTCTGGGTCTAATATGTTGGGGTGCCCCCAACACCATACAGAACAGGCAGATCAAACTCATCTCCCGAGTTTTGACCCATCACAATAAGTCTCCATCTTATCTGGATTCAGTCTCAGTTTGTTATCCCTCATCCAGCCCATCACCACTAGATTGGCATTTAGGGAGGATATGCCTTCTCCCTATGTGGTTGACATGGAGAAATAGATTTGGGTGTCATCAGGATACTGATAGCACCCTGCACCAAATCTCCTGATGATATCTCCCAGCGGTTTCATGTGGATATTGACAATATGGAGCCCCGAGGGACACCATATGAAAGTTCAGACTTTGAAGAACAGTCTCCATGGTACACCATATGGAACCTGCCTGAAAGGTAGGAGGAGAACCACCGCAAAGCAGTGCACCCCACTTCCAATCCCCTCAGACGTTCCAGAAGGATACTATGGTCGATAGTATCAAAAGCTGTAGAGAGATCCAAAAGGACCAACAGAGTCACACTTCCTCTGTCAATTCCCAATTGGAAATCATCCATCAGGCCAACCAAGGCAGTCTCCACCCCATAGCCTGCCCGAAAGCCAGTCTGAAATGGGTTTAGATAATTGGTTTCCTCCAAGACTGTCTGGAGCTGAGAAGCTACCACCCTCTCAATTACCATTCCCAACCACAGAAGGTTGGAGACAGGCCTGTATTTACCCAACTTTGAGGGATCCAAGGCAGGCTTCTTTAGATGTGGTCTAATGATTGCCTCCTTAAGACAAGGAGGCATCCTTCCCTCCCTCAGAGAAGCATTTATGACCTCTACCGGGCCTCCTATAACAACCCCCCTGCTAGATATTATAAGCCATGTCGGACACAGGTCAAGAGAACAGGTAGTAGGCTGCACCACTCCAAGCAGCTTGTCCACATCCTCAGCAGTCACAAACTAGAACTGATCCAACCTAACCACACAAGAGGAGTTGCTGGACACCTCCACATCAGACACTGAAGTAATTGTGGAGACTGAGTCTAAGTTGGCCCGAATAAGAGAGATTTCCCCCAAAAGAATTCATTAAACATGTCACAGCGGGTAATCGATGGTTCCAGATTCTGATTCAAAGGAGAAGGGGCACATACTAGTCCTCTCACAACCCTGAACAACTCTGCTGGATGTGAACTTGCGGATGCAATATGGGCAGAAAAGAATATCTTCTTTGCCACATGCATCGCCTGAGCATAGATCTTCAAATGTACTCTATGTTGCAATCTGTCAGATTCGAGTAGAATTTTTCTCCACTTGCACTGCAGTTATCTACTTTGCCGCTTCAGCCCCCATAGTTCTCCCATATACCAAGGGGCCAATTTTGCAGCGGGTCGGAGAGGACACTTAGGAGCAATCATGGCTATGGTGAGTTTGCTGTTCCAGTTCTCCACCAGAGCATCAATAGGATCGCTGGCAGAGCCAGCACTAAATCCCTGCAAGGCTTCTTGGAATCCTATTGGATCCAATAACCTTCTCGGGAGGAGCATCCTAATAGGACCTTCAGCCCTGTGAAGGTGGGAAATGATTGTGATTCTAACCTTAACCAGATGGTGGTCTGCCCATGACAATGGGGAAATCTCAGGAGTTCCCACCCATGGAACACCACCCTGATCAGAGTGAAAGACCAAATCAAGCGTGTGACCGGCAATATGAGTTGGGATAGCCCCATAGTTGTCATGGTCACTATGAACTCCTGCGCCACCCTGGACAAATTGGTCCCAAAATGAACTTTGAAGTCCCCCAGCAACACAAGCATGTGGGACTGCAACACCAAGCCTGAGACCAAGTCTGTCCGCTCAGTAAGGGACTTTGCTGAGCAGCAGGGTGATCGGTACACTAACAGAAGTCCCAATCTATCCCTAGTCCCCAAACTTAGGTACACACATTCAATATGGTTTGAAACCTCAACAGGGATCCTGGTAAGGGAGATGTTGTTCTTATACACCACAGCCACTCCACCTCCCCACCCGTAGTCCCTCGCCTGCTCCTCAACAAAATACCCAGGAGGAAGAAGTTGGGACCAAACCGGGCCACCAATCTTCCCCAACCAGGTCTCCGTATTACAAACCAGGTTGGGTCCTGAATCCAGAATCAGATCATGAATGGTTTCTGATTTGTTCTGGCATTAAAAAGGAGCAAGGTGAGATTACGAGAGTGGTTGGCACGGCTCCCCAAGGTCAAAGAGCTGACAGGGCACTCAGAAGGGGGAACAGCTATTAGATTTCTGATCTCCCTTCCACTGTAATGACCTGCTGACCTGCCAATGTTACTTCTTTTGTTCCCCGCCACCACTGGAATTGCCGCCCCATAATCATTGGATACGACCCCTGTTTCCCCATCTCCAGCCAAATCCAGACACATTATAAAAACAATCTCACCCAGGTCTCAACTAAAAACAGAAGCCAAACTATTAAATGCCCCCGCCACATGCGGGTACTTGGGCTAGGAAGTGTGGACCTCACTGGCCCCCGAAGTGGCTCCCTCAAAGGGGCAACCCCCTTTGGTGTCACCCCTTTGGTGGTGGGCTCGCCGCCACTGGCAGCACCCTATATAGCTCTGAGAAGTCAGCTCTAGGCAGATGAAATACAGGAAAATGCCAAGTTACTTGCCTCCCCCTGTGCCCCTGGGGGGCAGATAACAAACAGGGGGACAGAAACTTGCAGGAGACAGAAGGGGAGAGACAACATCTGCTCCTAGGCAGACCCCAGGGTGAAGGACTGGGTGCCTGCCTGTTTGCTTCTCTTTCTGCCCCCCATTTGTTATCCCCCCCCCGGACTGGCTGCTGTGCTGAGGTAAGGCTTTGCAGGATTGTGCCCCAGGGTGTGTGTGTGTTGACAGCTGTTTAGCAAAGTCTTTGGCCTCTTTGACTGTTACATCCAAGAATATCCAGGAATAGCTTCTTTAAGAATAACCAAGAGTAGCTTCTTTCAGAGTTGGCAGCCCTACTCTTTGCCCATGTAGCAGGGTCTTTGTTCTCTTTGCCCATTACATCTATCACTGACCCTTTATATGCTTCACACATGTTTGATGTTCTATCATAGTAACAACATTAAAAAAAAAAAAAAAGTTCCGCATATATGAGGGCGATCCAAAGGGTGGTATCTATGGATATGCCCAAACCATGGTTCAAAGCGTGGTACAAGGACTTTTTAGGAAATTTCACTCAGAACTATAAGAAAAAGGAGAGCAGGTGCTTACCTTTACTCCACCTCTCCATTCAGCTTGCTGCTTCTGGCATAGCATGCGTGCCAATGATAATACCCAGCGTGGCACCAGCATGCATATGGTGACCATGCATGCATGGGTGCTATCTGCATGGTCAGCATGGTGTAACTGACCATCTAAATGGCACTGAAGGGGGCGGGTTATGGGACATGCACTTCAAAGTTCAGGCACATCCCTAGTTGTATTCTAAGGTTTGTTTTTTTCCTGGAGGAATGAGTTCTCTAGAGCAACAACTCCTTTTTTTTTCCTTTCTTTTTTTTTAGAGAGAGAGAGAAAGCAAACCTTAGGATACAGATCAATATATTCTTGCACGTTCATATTCCTGAATCTCCCATGGTGACTCCCTTATTAGTTTGGCTGAAAATTCATTAAGAACAACCCCCAAATCTGGAGGTGCGCTCCCCCCCCAAAGGCAGAAATCCAAAACCAACCCACACATTTGTATAACTGAAATTCCCTTTCCTTCCCCCCATGTGAAATCTGGTGGGACTCAATAGAAGAATGTTGTTCTATTTATTTATAAATTTACATATAAATTATATATATACACACACACACACGTATACTGCCCAAAACACAATATATGTATTATATAATACTAGCTGAACCCGAGTGCCGCCGCCGCGGCCGGGCTGAGTGCCAACGCTGCAGCCAGGCCGAGTGCCGCCGCCACCACCACCGTGCTGCCGGGCCGGGCCGGGCCACCCCCGCCGCCTCACATCTGCGGCCGGGCTGGGGCCCGCCACCACCGCCTGGCCCACCGCCACCTGTCCCGCGCCACAGCTTGGCCCGCCGCCTTGCCTCTACAGCTGCCCAGCCAGGCCATGGCCGCCGCCGCCGCTATTCTCCTGGGTGCGCCTTACCCAATCAAGTGCCCCCGCAGCCCAGCCAATCAGCTGGGCTGCTGGGACACACGTTCTAAAGGCACACCCAGGAGAATTATATATGTAGATATGCAGGGGGGTGGGATGTTTAATCTAATTCAAAGTTCTGGGGTTTCAATCCCCCTCCCCCCAAAAATGGGAATGATATGTGCCAGGCTTTGTCATCCTAACTTGCAGATAGCACTGTCCTCCTCTTCTTATGTTAGAGAAGCATCTATCCATATTATAAATAGTTTAAGTAGTAAGTCAGACCTGTGTCATTGTTCTGTATACAGAAAAAGTCAATACATCAAACAAATAGCAAACTGTGTAAAGTATGTGATTTATCTGGTATCATTTAGGGTATACCTAGACGGGAAATATATACAGCTTTTATCCATTACAGCAAGACTTAAATTGGTTTAAGTCTGTAGTGTAGAAATGTTCATACAGCCAGAGCTTTCAGAATACCATCCACCAGCTACAGACCTATTGATATCTTTCCTACTTTTCTTTGTTTGGAAATGGATTTATCTCTGTTTCCAAAGGCTAATTTTCAATTCTGTTAAAAGTGATTGTATTTTATTAATCACACTAGTATTTTTAAGCCCGTTATGATAACGGGCGCTAGCTTTCTATCCCGTCTTTTCTGTCTCTCTCTCTCTCTTTCTGTCTCTTTTTTCCCCCCTTGTCCCCTCTCTCTCTCTTTTTTTTTTTTTTTTTTTGTTGTTGTCTCTGTTTTTGTTCTTCCTTATTTTGCTTTTACTTTTTTGGGGTGTGTGTGTGTGGATGAATAACGGCCAAAATGGCCCATGAGAAGGTGGCCGCCCCCGCCTATCGCCCTCCTGCGCCCTTGCTGCCGGAGCCCACCTTACCCGCTCCAGCCCGAAGGAAAAGAGAGGAACTCGGGAACAGAGCTACTCTCTGTGTTAAGCTGCTGCCTATACTGTCGCAATGGACGCAATAGGCGTCCTTTGTGTCCATAGCGGCAGTTTGAGCAGTGACTTAGCACAGAGAGGAGCTCTGCTCATGAGCTCCTCTCTTTTCCCTCGGGCTGGAGCGGGTAAGGTGGTCTTCGGCAGCTGGGTGGGCGGGAGGGCGATAGGCGGGGGCGGCGACCTTCTCATGGGCCATTTTGGCCCTTAATCTTTTTTTGGGGGGAGCGGGGAAGGTGATTTTGGGCAGCTGGGAGGGCGGGTGAGCAGGCGGGGGCCTCGTTGGCGGCTTCGCCGCCACCTCGCCCAGCTTCATTTTGGGCAGCTGGGAGGGCGGGTGAGCAGGCGGGGGCGACGGCTGTGAGCGGGCGGGGGCCTCGTTGGCGGCTTTGCCGCCACCTCGCCCAGCTTCCCTGTCCCCCGTCTCGGTCTTCCCCCGCCGCCATTGCCCTCGCCTTTTTCAGGGCGGCCGCTTCTGGTTGCCTCGGCCTCCTCTCGCCGTGCTGCAGCTCATGGCCGAGGTGGCGGCTCTGCCGCCGCCTCCGCCACTTTCCTCCGCCGCCACACACCGGCTAATGGCCGCCCTTGGCTGTGGGACACTGGTGTCTGCGGTCCTGTGTCCCTTGGGCTCTTCTGGGCCTGCGATTTGCGCAGGCCCAGAACATCCCAGGGAGGCAGGGACGCAGATCCCCAACATTCCAAAGCCACGGCCACTCACTTAGCCTTTTATTATATAGGATGTTTTCAAACTGTGAGGCTATACACACGATCCGTGCGTAGAGCATGGGAGGGTTCTGTGGGAAGACTGGGCTTAGCCTGCTCTCCTTGCAGATGAGCAGCTGTTCATTGCTGGGCGGCCGGATCGGCCGTCCACATGACTACCAGCTCCATCACAGAGCTGGTACAGGCTGCAGGGATCGGGGGGCATCTGCCCCCCCGAAGTCCCAGGATGCCCCACATGAGTGTGTGGGGCATCCTGGGGAGACCCCCCAACACTGGGTGGCTCATTTTAGCCTCCCAGCAGAGGTCTCCTCACAAGTTGCCATGGTGCAGAGACACACCATGGTGCAGAGCCGCTCGCTATTGGGAAAACGGGTTAGTAGAGCGCTTGCTCAACTAACCCTGTTTAAGGCGAGAGCTTCTTTGGTAGGCTAGCCGCCAGAGAACCACCAGGCTCGCCCGCGAGCCTGGTGGTTTTCACGATGAGAGAAAGGCTGGGCTCCTTTAGCCCAGTTTTCTCCCATTATTAAAATAGCTTCCTTGTGTTCTATTTCACACGTGGGAAAATCTGAATTAATCCCCAGTATATAGCGAACCAAACAATAAAAATGAGAGCCTCTCCATGAGGAAGATGTGCAACATGGTCATGATCCTATGCACATTTATTCAGAAGTAAGCCCTACTGTGTTCAGTAAAATGTACTCTCGTGTATGATTCCTGCCTAAAATTAAGCCATTTAGGGTACATGAAATAAGTGCATGGGTTGAATAGAGACAGTTATATCTGCTGCCACTGCCTTATATCAAACCAGACCATCACTTCCTCTAGCTTAATATTGTCTACACTGACTGTCAATGGCTCTCCAGATTTCAGATAGGAGTCTTTCCTAGGTCTACCTTGAGATGCCAGGAATTAGACCTGGGGCCTTGTGTATGCAAAGCATATGTTCTACCCCATACCCTGTACCTCTACTTTTGTTTCCTTTGTGATTGCTTTAGATTGTGGGTGTGAAAAACAGGGTCCTGTCTTCCCACTCCTATTAATGCCATGCACAGCAATGTTTATTAAGGCCGCATTTATTACGATCACGGTGATCCTGGTTAAAGAGTTAATTAGGATTGCTGAGCCCTGCAGAGCTGATGGTGCGAACCCAAAATTTCTGGGCAATCCTGGTCAAACCACTGTGATTAAACCACATTTAACCAGGATTGCACAGAAATTCTGGGTTCTCACCATCATCTCCGTGGCTCAGCAGTCCTAGTTAACTCTTTAACCAGGATTGCCATGGTTATGTGAAAACAGCCTACATAAATTAATAAACAAGACTAGAAACAATACATACAGTTGCTCAAAATAATATAATGCCTTCTATAAGATTGACAGAATTATTGGGAGAATATGTAGAATCACTCTACATGGGAAGGTTTTACCAATTCTTACTAGTATAAATGCAGAATTTATTAGGGACATGTTAAAACCAATAAGCAGGGTGTAAACTAAGTTAGTCATTCTTGGAATTTTAGTCAATCAATCAATCTTTATTATAGTCATAGACCAGCATAAAGTATAAGAGGTGATTACATAAGGTAAAGGAGAGGTCTGTCTCCAGTTACCACTCAGAACCGCGCCGTCTCTGTAGCTGCTCCTGGCCTATGGAATGCACTCCTGGCAGATATCTACAGTTTAGGCTCACTGTCAGCCTTTAAGAGAACCCTAAAGACTTACTTGTTTGCCCTGGCCTTCCAAGGTTTTATAATTGTTTTTTAGTATTTTAATTGCCTTTAAATGGTTTTGAATTGTTTTTATATTGTTTTAAGCAGTGTGTTTTTAAATGGTGTTCTTTTAATGTCTTTTTACATTTGTTGTTCCTTTTGGATGGGGCGGGCTATAAATGCAATAATAATAATAATAATAATAATAATAATAATAATAATAGAAAAAATCACAAAATGCAAAGATCTACAAATTGAAATTGAAAGGCTGTGGCAGAAAAAGACCAAAATAATCCCAGTGGTAATTAGCACCCTAGGTGCAATTCCAAAACAACTTGAAGAGCACCTCAACACCAAAGGGGCCACAGAAATCACCATCAGCCAATTACAAAAAGAAACTTTACTGGGAACAGCCTATATTCTGCGACACTATCTATAATAACAGCAACAACAATGATAATAAAATTCAGCCATCCCAGGTCCTTGGGAAGGACTCGATGTCTGGATAAAACAAACCAGTCAATGACACCTGTCTGACTGTGTAAACAAGAAATGATAATAATAACAATAGATAGATAGATAAAGGTGCATATGGGTAATAGAGATTAAAGTCCATTAAAAATACACAGGAAGCATAAGGGCATGAAAAGCCTAAAAAGGCGTAAATGTCATATAAAAGCACAAAATGCACAAAAGGACATAAAAACATGGGGGGGGGGGCATAAAAAAGGAATGTAGAAAGGTTAGAAGACACAAGACAAAAATGCATAAAAGCGTAAGTAATAAAACAGTCAGGCTATAAGGCTACATAGAGCTGTAAGAGAAGAGTCTAGGGCACGCAGTATTGAATGAGTGAAGTGTAGAGCCCACTCTGAGTCACTGGTGGTCAGAGTAAGGCTGTTAGGACCTACTGCCTACCATCTGCCAGTGTATGCTGTTTGCTGCCACACAGAACCTGGCAACGCTCTATGTGATAGCAGGCTTGAAATCAGAAAGCAGGAGAGAGACATAGAATTGGCTCGAGTGTCCCGGATACTTGCATAGCAATGGAAGGATGAGGGAGGCACTGGAATTTTAGCCAAGTCTCATTTATTTTAATGATGCTTAGTCATGACTAATGAAGTCTATATCCTGTCCAGTGCATTTGCCCGACTCATCCACTGTTTCGATCTATTTGGGAAATTTATCCATTAATAAAGGTATAAAAATAAAGATATTAAAAATAAAGGTATAAAAATAGGATGCTACCTTTTCCTTTCTTACTCATATTGCTCATGACATTCATGTAGTTCAAGCCTTGGCTGCATTTTTACCCCTTACTTGCTGTTCCAAGAGGTAAAATGTCACTATCTCATATTGATATCTGCTATATTGAGGTCTAATAGTCTACCTCTAAGCATTTGCAAGATGTGCCTGGGTGTCAGTAGCCTCCCTCTAGGATGACATTGTGACAGATGGCAACTACTCTCAGATAAATGCCTTCAAATCCATTTATTGGTGTGTTATGTGGTATAATGCTTGGAATATTAGACTTGGACTGGGAGATGAGGGTTTAGGTCATAGGAACATAGGAAGCTGCTCCCTCGCCCTTTGTAACAGCTGCTTTCTACTGAGCAGATCATTGGCCCATCTAGCTCAGTATTGCCTACATTGCCTGGCAGCAGCTCTCAAAGGTTTCAAGGCTAGGCTTTATCCCAGCCTTACCGGAGGATACCAGGGAGTGGACCTTCTACATGCAAGCCAGATGCTCTACCACCCTAACCCTAACCCCCTAAGGGGATTATCTTACACAGACAGCACTGACATGTAGTCATCCATCCAAATGCAAACCAGGGCAGACCCTGCTTCGCAAAAGGACAATTAATACTTGCTACCACAAGACCAGCTTTCCTCCCCAATTCCTGTTCAAGCCATGAAGCTCCCTGGTAGCCTTGGGCCAGTCACTCTGTCTCTCAGCCTAATCTCACAGTTACGATAATAAAAAGCGGTAATCATTTCTATATTTACTACCCAGAGCTCCTCGGAGAAAGGGACGTATATAAACATGAGAAAAATAAAATTGTGTGGGCTACTTTGCTGCCATTACAACAGAATTAAAAACACACAGAACATCCTCTACAATATTGAGAAACCATCAGAATTATTAAAAGCAACCTGTTGACTTTTAATATTTCTTCAGTAATGTGAGTAGCATTTGCTTCATAAGTGCAGTCTGAAGTTTAGTAAAAGAATCCAAAAAGCAATATATATTACAGTCTACAAGTGTTTCTCTACCACTGGTAAGTCATTAGCACTTTTGTTGTCACAGGGTCACAAAACTGCCAGTAGTCCTGGCCCACCATTTTTGCCTACATTTTTCACTGAAGGACATTTAACTAAAAAATACCTCAGTGATTCATTCTCCTTCAGTGCATAAGAGCACAGTCTTTCCTCATATGGGCTAAATCATGCACAGTACAATAGGACATACTTCATGCTAAGGGCTACATTTCATAAAATAATAACACAGCATCTCTGTAAGACTGGCAGCACTAGTTACAAGAGAGTTCTAGACTCTGCTACCAAAGGCTACCCTTTCATGAGGTAAGGTGAGGCACTCACTTCAGGCAGCAGATTATTGGGGCACCAAAAAAGGTGACAAGGTGCCCCCCACCATCACCATTGACATTTGATGGCTTCAGTGATTCAGGCTCCTTCAGTACAGAAGGGCACAGTTGCTTACGTGTGTGTGTGTGTGTGTGTGTGTGTGTGTGTGTGTGTGTGTGTAGAAGGGAGAATGTTATCATGAATAGTGACTTCACCTGAAACAGATGAAGACTCATTTGAAGCATTTATTTTATTTTATTTATTTTATTTTAACATTTATATACCACCTAACATAAAAAAGAACATCCCAGGGTGCTTTACAAAAATACTAAACTAGAAAAACAAAAACAAAACACCATTCCAACCCAGTCAGCAGCAGAGAAAGTAATACAGCACAACCCACTAAGGGTCAAGGGCCAAAACCCACTAAGGGTCAAAGGCTTGGGTAAACTAAATAGTTTTAACCTGCCTCTGAAAGATAGTAAGGGAAGAAAAAGAGAGAACATCTCAGGGAAGAATGTTCCAAAGTCTGGGACACACAGGGCAGGACACCCTCAGACAACTTTGATGAGTGGGAAGAAACATTTGGGAATAGATGGTTCTTCAGATATCTATGGGCCAAACCATTAATGGCTTTAAGGGTTATAACCAGTACTTTGAACTGGATCCAGAACAAAATTGGAAGACTGTGCAGCTGTTTTAAAGTAATATGTTTCAGCAATCAGTTCCAGAACGAGCAATGGCTGTTGCATTTTTCACCAACTGAAGTTTCCAGATATTTTTCAAGGGCTACCCCACATGAAGTGCATTGCACTAATCTAAATGCTAGTTGACTAAGGCAAAGCTGACTGAAGCCAGATCTCTCTTCTCAAGGAAGAGGTACAGCTGATGCACAAGCCACACCTTTGCAAAGGCAATTTTGACCAGAGCTGCCATCTAGGCCTCCAGGAGCAAACCCAAGTCTAGCAGTATCCCTGAACAGCACACCTTCTCTTTTAGAGGGACTGCAATCCCATCTAGAACAGGTCAGATCCCCACTTCCTGACTAGCTTTCCTGCTGACCTTTAGCACCTCCATCTTGTTTCTATTAAGTCTTGGTTTGTTAGCCCACATCCAATCCATAACCACTTCCAAACCCTGGTTCAGGATGCTCCCCAATCAGATGACAAACAGTCCATTCTGATGATGCTTTCCCCTTCAGATAATGAAAAAGGGGATACACCAAGACCATGGCCACTGTGACATCTTGCATAGATGTCCTCCCAGCACATCCTTTGATCATGCATGGGGAAAGAATTCATGCAAATTGCCACTCTACAAGGCTCTCCACATGAGCCCTCTCTCCCCGTACATAAGCAGTCAGCTCGGTAACATGATTACCGGCTCTGTCACGGAGCTGGTTAGGGTGGCGGGGATCGGCGGCCTCCTGGCCCCCAGAAGTCCTAGAATGCCCCAAGTGAGTGTGTAGGGCATTTTGGGGAGCTCCCCAACACCAGTCGGGGTCTCCTCATGAGTTACTGTGGCGTGGAGCCATACCATAGCGACACACAATCCAATAAATGGGGTTAGTGGAGCCCTCGCTCTGCTATCCTTGTTTAAGGAGAGGGGTATTTAGAGAGGCTTGCTTCCGGGAACCATGTAGCTCCTGTTGCAGCACATGGCCAGGTGGAACCAGGCTAGGGTCCTTTAGCCCGGTTTCACCTGGTTGTAAGAATAGCCTCTACATGTGACCCAAATAACCATTTAAACTAGTATTGGGGTTGCATGTAGAGCTGCCATTCAGATGAACAAACTCCCAATGTGATAAAGGGACATGTTGGAAAGGCATTAGGATGTCTGAAGATTTCACTACAGGCATGCTCTTGGTTCATTCCCCTTTTAATTGCATGAGGAGCAAAATATTGTTGGAACCCGCCCATAGTGAGATAATGCTGGATGTCATCAGCATATTGGTGATATCAGCCTAAATATGTGGACAACCTCCCTCAGGGGTTTCATGTAGTTGTTAAGCATCATCAACATCACATGCCAAGGGGCCAGACTGAAAGGAGTCCAGATAATCTGGATTAATCCAAGACCCTCTGCAGCTGAGTGGCCACCACATACAACAATTTGTATAACTATTAACGGTAGTTTGTACTACTGATTCTGCTGGTACTTGGCAGTCATTTTCCCCAACCTTCCCCTATAGACAAGCTCTGTATATTTCTTTACCACTTATGTCTACTGCTGTGTTTTTTTGTGCCAGAGGGAAACTGGTTTAGGGGATAATGACAATGTCCACATGAAGTAACCTTCCTGGAAGATTTGAAGATTTGAGCTAAAGTTGCTATATTACTTTGAAAACAGAGTTCTTACAATAACAATTTTAGCCCCCACCCCTCGACTTGCCTGAGATGGGGAGATTGACTGAATGGATGCACAGTTATGATTGCTGCTCTCTCTTGCACAGCAAGAGTGAGTGTGTGGATGACCATCTTTTGGTTACAAATATGAATTACGGTACCCTTCTGCCTCTATTCTACAATTCTGTCCTCAGTGCCTCTGAGGAAAATTAGAACCAGTGAAGGACAAGAACATCCTTTGTGACTACTCCAGACTGAAAGGCATGGTGTAAATTTTAAAAATGCCATTTTCAAAGAACTGAAAAAGAATAGGGAAGGATACATTTCTAGTGGTAGGGGGGAGCTTTGAAAAGTGAATCATAAAGCCACCAACTTCAGCTATGGATGTAAGGTATTCAGTGGGCACTGTACGAGAGGATTTGAAGAGGTGGCCATGGCGTGCATAGTGGCCAACCATTATAGAACAGTAATTTCCTAAAATGTCTGAGGACAGAGGATCTAAATTAAGGGGGCGGGGTGGATAAAGGTATTTGTGTGATATTACAGCATGGTCTATTTTCAGAGATAGAGCAACTGGGTTTTTCTCCTCTCCTAGAAAATTATATGATGTTTGCTACACAAAAGTAAAACTGTGGGGGTGGGTGAGGTGCAGTTTGAAATAGAATCAACAAACAAGACTAATAGGGGAGCCAGTACCAAACAGTTAATAGAAACTGAAAGTTGTTTGCCAAATTTAGACGAGGCTATACATTTGTTAGTAAGACAGAGTGATTATAAAGAAATATTTTAGAATGCAGAGCATGAGGGCCTGCGTCTGCTGCTGGAACAAATTATAACGATTCTCAGTTCAAGTTATTACATCTGAATATAAATGTATCATTAGCTCTGTCATTCTGAAGTCAGCAGTCTAAAGTAAGAAGCACTCAATAATGTGGTCACAACAAGAGCAATGTTTGAAAGATTCAGCCCACTGTACCAGGCAGGATCCCATCTGCTGTTTAAGTGCCCTGCCTAGGAAGAAGATAGCAGTTTTCCCTCTAAAGCCCTGACATATTGTAGTGGTTACAAACAAGGCAACTTGTTGAGAGTGCAGTTAGTACTGATTTTCTTACTACTCCTGCAAGTCATATGAAAAGCTGATTAATGCTGAAACGTTACCATCTGCTGTGTCAAAGCTTACAAAATGCAAATATATTCCCATTTCCATGTATATTTGTGCAATACATAGCAACACAGCTTTACAACCTGATTTAGGTCTCTGTGCATAATGGCAATTCAAATAGACAGAGAACTGAATTCACATTTACATTTCGTACACAGCTGCAGAAGCAAAATATTGATCTACAAACATGATCCCAAGCAAATTTGCATGGCACAAGCAAGATGCACATGCCAGACCAACAGGGCAAGATAATATACCGAATCAGTTTGGTTTGCCAAATGCTAAAGAAATACAAATCTGGTCTCCTTTGCAGTTCCTACTTGGAGATGAATATTTTCCAGATCCCAGCTATTGCCAGACCCCAGCTATATCCTGAGCATCAAAGTCGCTACTATATCATCTCCCTTTAAAAAGGGTATTTGCATAATAGTACCAGAACCATGCATATTTATGTAAATAAAATATGATACCTTTTGTATGTAGTACTACACATTCACATTTCATGAAAAAATTGGTTCTATAGATAAATTTCATGGTCTTGTAGCCACATTCTATTAATATGGAAACAATGGATATTTCCAGCAAGAGGCAACATTGGATGGACAATGGCAAGTGAAGTTTGTGGCAGCACCACAAACATGCATGAAACAAGGTGAATCACACTGAGGGCCAAACACAATAGTGAAGTTCTTCTCACAATCATTGAGAAGAGCCTCTAGGGCAGGGTTTCTCAACATGTTGGTCCCCAGATGTTATTGGACTTCAACTCCCATAATCCCCAGCCCCAGTGGTCTTTGGTTGGGAATTATGGGAGCTGAAGTCCAATTACATCTGGGGACCCACAAGTTGAGAAACCCTGCTCTAGGGGGTTTGCGGGAAGACAGTCTGCTTTGGGCACACACAGTGGCTGCCCACACGACTGCTGGCTCCGTCGTGGAGCTGGCCAGGGCTGGGGAGTTCGGGGGCCACACAGTTTTGCTGGAGAGACCCCCGAGCCGGGAGGCTGCTTTTCAGCCTCCCGGTCAGGGGTCTAATTGTGAGTAGCTGCGGCACAGGGTTGCGCCGTGGCAACTCATGAACAAAAAAAAGGGGGGGTTGCAGAGTGCTCGCTCTTAAAACCCGGTTTAAGGGGAGGGCTACTTTGGTGCGTTAACCTCCTGGAGTCTACCAGGCTCGCCTGCAAGCCTGGTGGTTCTCACGGTCAGGAGAAATCGGGCTAGGCGCTCCTATCCTGATTTCTCCTGATCATGGGAATAGCCTCAGTGTTATATTAACTAATGTATTTACCTGAATCTAAGACTAGGTTTTCTCTAAATTCTTTGATGTTAGAAATCAAGGTATAATCTTAAATTCAGAGTCCTCTTTCTTTTGGGTAAGTATAGGAATAGCCTGTATTTAGCTCAGTTTTTTAGGGGCTCATCTTAACTTCAAAGTCATCTTATATTCGGGAAAATATGGTATGTGTTTTAGCCCTAACATGCTTGTTTATTTCTTAAGTAGCAGCAATAAGAAGAAAAAATCTGCACTGAAGCCAGGGGGAAGTAAAGGCTTCAAGTTCATAGGCCTCCTACAGCTTCTGTCTATGGAATACAAAACAAACATGCCAGAGACAAGCATGTATTTATCATAGCGAGGCTATTCTCATGACCAACCAAAACTGGGCTAAGGGAGCCCAGCCCAATTGCTGCTGGTCGTGTGCTGCAACGGGAGCTGTGCATCTCCTGGTGGCAAGCCTGCTTAAATGCCCCCCCCTTAAGTGCACTCTGCTAACTTAATTTTTCTGATTGTGTATCACTGTGGTGCAGCTCCACGCTGCAGCTACTCATGAGTAGCCTCCTGGCTGGGGTGCTACAAAAAGTCTCCCAGTGTTGGGGGGCTCCCCAGTATGCCCCGTGCACTCGTGTGGGTCATTCTGGGTCTTCCAGGTCCCTGCATCCCACCACTCCAACCAGCTCCATGATGGAGGTGGTAATAATTTGGGCGGCCGATCCAGCCACCCAGGGAGGACTTCCTGCTCATGTGCGGGAAGATCGAGTCAAGCCTGCTCTCCCTGCAAACCCCATTCAGGCTCTCCACACTGCTCATGTGGAGAGCCTTAACATGTTGTTTGGCCTGAATTCATACCAAGGTGATCTTAGTTCAGGTTTTCATCCAGATCATGCTATCTTTAACCTTCCTACCAGTAATCATTCCTAAACTGCAAAGAGAATCCTTTTTGAATACACCCAACAAAGCAGAACAGCAAAGGGCCAAATCCACATGGTCCTTATCAGCCGCATCTTTTTTCCTCCATTTTAACCATCCTTGGGTACTTTAGGAAACTTGCATGAAGCAGCAGGATTCTGAAGTGATTTCAAGGACTGTAGCAGAATGCAATGCTTTCTGTAATCAACAGACTCTCTGGGCTTTCATTTTCTATCAGCAGCAGTTATACGGATCTAGGTTATTCATTGCACCACAGATTCCTGTCCAAGAAGGGCATTCTGGGGAGACCCCTGGAGCTGGGAGGTGGCTTTTTGCCTCCCCTCTGGGTCTCTACTTGTGAGTAGGCGGGGCATGAAGCCACGCCGTGGCTACTCACAATTTTAAAAAACTCATTTGGGTGCAGGGATTCTTGAGTGGGTTACCCGCACCAGAACCACCGGGCTTGCAGCCGAGCCCGGTGGTTCTGATGATCGGGAAAAATTGTGCTAGGCTTTACTAGCCAGATTTTCCCCGATCATGGGAATAGCCCCTCTGAATGATAAAATTCTATCTTTACAAGGGAGGAAACATTTTGATTGTATATGAAAGGAAACAGTGAATGCTATAAAACACATTCAGAGGGAGCATATAGAAAGGTGTCAACTGGTTTTTCATAGTTTAATGGCCTTTATAGGCTAACACTGAGGAACGTCCATTTGTTTAAAAAAAAATCCACAACATAACAAACAGAGTGGTGCTTTTCAACCAGTGGTACACTTTCTACTAGTGGTATTTCAGCTAGGGTTGATGGGGTGCTGATCCCTTCTAATCAATGAGGAATTCCATTCTCATTGTATTGAATTGTCATCCCACCAAACCTAATAACCCACCTCTTCAATCCCCACAACATATTTTTCTTCCCCAAAATATCTTTCTTCTCTCCGCACAAATATTTAAGTAAAGAGTTGCTGCTCAAGCTTTCCTTCTGATTTCACCCTAAAAGTTGGATGGTACTGGGATCAAAAATAAATAATTTGGAGTTATGTTTGGCAAGATGTGCTCTCTGCATTAGCTCCATAACATGGCCATCCTAGTATGAAAATGAAATGCCTTGGCCAGAAGACTTGTGGTTACTGACAGTACAAAAGCAGCAATAGGCCAGCCTTATATTAGTCACATTGCAGTTGTGAGATAGGATGTTTGGCAGGCTACTGAGGTGAGAGATAAACAGCCTAATACAGCCTGGAGAGAGAGACCGGAAACTCCAGTAGAGATTACTGGAAATGCAGCTCCTGATGGCATTGACTCTTAAAACCAGCAATTCTAATGACCACTAGGGGCATTGGGGTAGATACAGAGCCGGGTCTCATGATCAGTTTCTGCAGTAGAGTGGGGAAAGCGGGCTAAGTCCGCTCTCCCCACACAATTGCCAGCTCCGTGACGGAGCCAGCGGGGGCTGGGGAACTCGAAGGCCATGCGGCCCCCGGAAGCTACAGTATGCCCTGCACGAGCATCACTGCCTTTAAGAAAGTGCAAAACCATGGATCATGGTTACAAGAAAGAGAAAAACAACTAAATTTCCTGGGGATGTCAATAGATTGACAGGGGTATTCCCCACCCACCCCCTCCTTTTGTCTCCTGTAGTCCCATGTGGATGACCTGTCCCTGCAATGGCAAAAGTTGTGAACCACTGGCTTAGACATCATGTCCCACCAAATTACATGGTGGCCTAAATTACATTAGACTGCTCAACTTGGGCAACAAAACTTAGACACTACTATAACTCATAAAAATCAGAGGAAAAACAAAATAGCTCTTCAAAAGACCCCTGAACAAGTCAAAAGATTCTTTCTAAACCTTTGGAAAGAAACACCTGTGTAATTTCAGAACTTTCCTAACCAGCTTCTCGAAAAGCTTCTCCACACAATTTATACCATGGCTTTTAGCAAGAGCATTGGAATTGCATTGAGCTCCCAAAGATCTTTGGGCATTTCTGTCTCAAAATGCTGTCTTCCAAATCCCTTTGCAAGGTCAGTTTGCATTTCAATCACACTGAATACAACACATACATAACTAAACCATTCATGCTCAACAGCTTTTTGCATATCTTATCTTCTGCTAATCACTCAGTGATTTCTGGAGTGGAGAGAGTCAGCTGGAGTGGAGAGAGTCAGAGAAGTCAATTTCAATTGCAATGCTTTTCCAAAGAACAATGCATTCTGTCCGAAAGACAGTCATTTCGATTTGGAAACAAAAATCTCTGTTTTTTCATTCTTGATTTTGTTTTGATTTCAAAACCTCCGAAATTGCCATTTTTGGGCACAAAACATTTTGTACCCAAATCGTAATGCACAAGCCTAAAATATGTAGGCTTTATCTATCTTGCTGATGGATTTCCTAAATAAACTACTCTATTTAGAAATTTAACTCCATGTCTCCAGAAAATATCAATTAGCAGTGCTCTCCTTACTGGTGCATTTCTGCTGCAGCTGGATTAGAGAAAGAGTCTTTGGTCGGATGAGCGGGGATGAGCGGTTTGGTGGGATGAGCGGGGAGGGAGCCTTGGGTGGCCAAATCATCTGCCCACATGATTGCCAGCTCTGTGACGGAGCCGGCGGGGGCTGGGGGGAGTGGGGGCTGATTGACCTCCACAAGCTCCAGTATGCCCTGCGCGAGCACACAGGGCATGCTGGTGAGACCCCCGGAGCCAGGAGGTGGCTTTTCACCTCCCCTCCAGGGGTCTCCTCATGAGTAGATGTGGCGCGAAGCCACGCCACGGCTACTCACAATTTTCAAAACCAGGTTTGTGAAGCACTCGCTCTGCAAACCTGGTTTTGGGCCAGGGGTTCTTGAGCAGGTTACCCGCTCTAGAACCACCGGGCTTGCAGCTGAGCCCGGTGGTTCTTACAATCTGCAAAAATTGGGCTATGGTCTCCTAGCCCGATTTTTGCAGATCGTGGGAATAGCCTCAAAGAAATTTCCCTTCCAAGCTCTATAATAGAGTCATTGGCCCAGTGAACCCAGAGGAAGCACCCAGAGGCAAACAAAGCCCAGGGAAAGCAAGAGGCACAGTAAGTAAGAAGAGAGCCTGCTTGATTGAAAGTCATTGAGAGCCTGCCTGTGAAGTGGCAGGGAGTTTTTTTTTTGCCATGGAGACTGCAGAACATGGGCAGCCAGGAATCCTGAGACTGGATGGATTTAATTATGAAATATGGTATTTCAAGATGAAGTCCTTTCTCATGGCTCAGGGACTGGAAAGTGTCCTTGAAGAAGAGAGACCTGAAGCAGCTGGAGAACAAGAAGCATGAGATGCTAAAAATAGAAAAGTCAAGAGATTTATCTGCTTGCACATGAGTGACCCAATCATTGTCCACTTGAGAAAGGCCGAGTAGCTAAGGGAGCTTGGGAGACTTTAAAAGGCTTGTATGGTATCAAGACCTCTAACCCTAGCATTGATCTGATTGTAAGACTGTGTAATATGAGAGAAGGTCAGAATTCATCTGAGAATGTTAATCAAATCCTAGACACTGAAAGGAGATGTGCAGAAGAAAGTGTAAGACTCCCAGATGAAGCAATTGTTGTATTTATTTTGAAGAGTCTGCCTGAGAAATATCAAGTACTATGTTATGCTTTGGAGTCAAAAGTGTGGATTGATTTGGAGTTTCTAGACTTCAGGATGTTATGAGACCAGATGCAATCTCTAGTGAGCTTTCTGACCAAAAGAGTCAGGTTAGAGCATTTCAAACCAAAGAGCAAGGTCTGCTGGCTGTGTAGGAAGCCAGGCCATTTGCAAGTGAATTGTCCTCAGAACAAAGGCCATGATCACAGCAGAGCTGGTGAAAGAAATTCCAAAAGGAATTACTCATCACCCAGAATTTCTTCAAACCCAGAAAAACAGGGTTAACAGGGATTCAAAGAAAAGGACAAGAAAAGGGCTTGGAGCAATTTTTGAATCTGCTGAAAGTGATATTGACAGTAATTGCAAAAGTGACTAAGGCAATCTAGTTCTTGATAATGACACAACTGCAAATCTGATTAAAGACTGTTTAATGAGTTGGACTTGAATTATAAAACCCCAATAAGCCTGGTGGGTGGCAGAAAGATAATTGCAGAGGGCAGATGGAAAGCAAAAATCAGATGTAAGCTGCCAAAGGGAAGGAGCATAACCTTGAGAACTGAGGAAGCTCTGCTAACTGGGCAAAGAGGCATCTTTTAAAGATGGTGATTCTCTTTATTTAGCAGGAGTAGAGTAATGGGCCCTGTCCACCCCCAGCACAATACCTCTAGTGACTGTTGCTGGTGTCTATTATGTTTCTTTTTAGATTGTGAGCCCTTTGTGGACAGGGATCAATCTCATTTATTTCTCTATGTAAACCATTTTGGAACCTTTTGTTGAAAAGTGGTATATAAATATTTTGTTGTTGTTTAGGTCCCTTCACTTGAAAGCAGTTAATTTCAGTCAAATATGCCACATGCAAAGGCAATGAAATAAAATTCAAGAATGATCTCTGTTACATCAAACAGGAATTGTTAATGAGAGGTTCGGTAAGGGAAAGTGGCTTGTTTGAGATTGATTGCATTAATGGGAAAGCCAGTGTTGCAAAAGGATGTTTGCATAAACAATGTGAAAATTTGTGGCACAGAAGATTCCAACCTAGAGAATTTAAAGTAATTTCTCAACTTGAGAAGGGGGATTTAGCAAGAGACTTGAGAGTTCAGCCCTGCAAGAGTAATGAGACTCAATGTTTGTCCTGATTGAAATGCAAAGTGATCAAAAATAGCTTTCACTAGAAAACAGAGAGAGAATCACAGTGCCCTCTGAAGTTGATACATAGTGATGTCTGTGGACGAATGCAAATTGAATCATTAGGAGGAAAGAGATATTTCTTGACTCTAATTAATGACTACTCCAGATTCACTTTTACTTATGCACTAAAAGAGAAAAACCAAGTTCTGGAGAAATTTAAGAAGTATGTTACAATAGTGAGCAACAGGTTTGGCAGAAAACCTCAAAGACTGAGAAGTTATAGTGGGGGTGAGCTTACATCAAAGGAAATGGCCAATTATCTAAAGGAACAAGGCACTGATCATCAGTGAATAATGTCTTACATCCCACAACAGAATGGCATAGCAGAAAGTAAGAATCATTCCCTATTAGAAATGACAAGGTGCATGTTGCAGGATGCAGGATTGGTAAGCACATTTTGAGTAGAAGCAGTCTTGACTGCCAATTACCTACAGAACAGACTGTCAACCAACCAAATCAATGGATGCAGCACCTTTTGAAATATGGCATGGGAACAAACCCAACTTAAGACATATCAGAGTGTTTGGATCAAAAGCTAGCAAATACATATGTTCCTAAAGAAAAAAGAAATAAACTGAACTGCTGATGTGAAGAAGGAATACTATCTGGATACACATTAGGAGGAAAGAATACAAAATCCTTGCTGTGGCCACTGGAACAGTGAGAGTAGGCAATGTAGTATACTTTGATGAAAGTCAAGCTAAAGTGGAAAAACAAAGTTATGATCCTGAGAATGTACCCACCATTTTCAAGGAGAACATCAGGAAACACTTTGAAGTTCTGAATCTCATTGATAGGGAACCAGAGGAATTGTGGAATCAAATCAAAGAAGTTGTTGAGGATGAATGTGAAAAAAGACTGCCAAAGACCAAGAAACAGAGGAAAGCAAAATGGATATCAGAACAGATGGTGGAACTTGCCCAGAAGAGGAGAGAAGCCAAAGTCAAGAAAGACAAAGACCTCAGGAAGGAACTTAATAGGGAATTTCAGAAAGCTGTTAGAAGAGACAAGGAGCAGTACTACAATGACATATGTAAATACGTTGAGGATGGAAATCCACAGAAAAACAAGGAAAGTTTTCCAAAATATCTCTGAACTCAGAAGGAGGTTCCAACCTCGAATTGGTATGTTAAAGGATGCCAAAGAACAGATAGTAACTGACTCAGAAGATCAAACAGAGATGGAAGGAGTATACTGAAAATCTGTACAGCAGGGACACCAGCATCCAAGAAGATATTTCATACTTACAAGAACTTCTAGTATGGAAGATGAAGTTAGATTAGCACTCCAGTCATTATCAAGTCGGAAGGCTACAGGAATTGATGTAATAGCTACAGAAATATGGCAGGCAACAGAAGTATGTCAAGGCTTTAACCAAACCATGTCAGCAAATTTAGAGAATGACACAGTGGCCAACATAATGGACAGTCTACATACCCATTCCAAGGAAAGGAGACTTAAGAGATTGTGCAAACCATTATGCAATATCCTTAATTTCATATGCTAGCAAAATAATGCTCAGGATCATCCATTTAGAGCCCTATGTGGAAAGAGAAATGCTGGATGTTCAAGGTGGTTTCAAAAAAGGCTGAGTCACAAGAGACATAATTGCTGACGCATACCGGATAATTGATAAAGCCAAAGAATACCAAAAAAAAGGTGCTTTATTGATTACAGAAAAGCCTTTCATTGCGTTGACCATGTCGCTGTGGAATATCCTTAGA
This sequence comes from Hemicordylus capensis, assembly GCF_027244095.1. Classification (NCBI taxonomy): domain Eukaryota; kingdom Metazoa; phylum Chordata; class Lepidosauria; order Squamata; family Cordylidae; genus Hemicordylus; species Hemicordylus capensis. The sequence goes on from NC_069659.1 coordinate 124,175,576, forward strand.
AAATGGGCATCTCAGAACATCTCATTGTTCTCATGAGAAACCTATACACAGGACAGGAAGCTACAGTCCAGATGGAACATGGTGAAACAGACTGGTTCCAGATCGGCAAAGGAGTAAGACAAGGCTGTATACTTCCTCCTTATTTATTCAACTTATATGCTGAACAGATACTGAGAGAAGTGGGATTGGAATAAGATGAGCATGGCTTTAAAGTTAGAGGAAGAAACATCAATAACCTGCGCTACGCTGATGACACCACTCTGATTGCTGAGAATCTGGATGATCGGCAAGCTCTTGTAATGAAAGTCAAGGAGCACAGTGAAAAAATGGGACTATGACTAATTGTACAGAAGACTAAACAAATGACAATGGGTACAGCAACCAGACTCAAACTTGACAATGAAGACATTGAAGTGGTGGATAGCTTCTGCCTTTTAGGATCAACCATCAACAGTAAAGGATCCAGCAGTAAAAAAATATGCAGCTGACTAGCACTTGGTAGAATTGCAATGAAAGCTTTGGAAAGGATACTTAGATGCCATTTCATGTCTATACCTACAAAGATTAGAATCATTCAGACAATGGCTCCCCCCACCCCCCGTGACACTCTGGAGAAGACTTTTGAGGATACCATGGACACCCAGGAAAACAAACAAATGGATCATCAAACAAATCAATCCAGAGTTTTCACTCGAGGCACAAATGACCAGGCTCAAACTGCCATACTTTGGACACATTATGCAAAAACCCAATGCTCTTGAGAAGTCCATTATGCTGGGAAACGTTGAAGAAAAAGAGAATGACCAGCAGCAAAGTGGATGGACTCAATTATGGCAACAATGAATGCACCACTGAGAGACCTTAAAGGTCAAGTTGAAGACAGATCATCCTAGAGAGAATCTATCTCTGTGGTCACTAAGAGTCGACACCAATTTGATGGCACTTAATCAATCAAAGGCCAATCACACATGAACTGGCAGAAATTAGACCAAAGATTCAGATAGAAAAGGAACCAAAAGTAGATGAAATTCCCATACGCCTGGAGCTAACCAGAACCAGCAGGGGAAGCAGAAATTGAGCCAGAAATGGATTGCTCTCAAAGACCCAACAAAGGGGTTCCACCCAAGAGACTGTCCTACATGACCAGAAAGGAAGAGACCAGGAACCCTGCACATGGGAAGATACTGAAAGACTGCTAACATGTGAAGCTGAAAATTGGAGAAAAGCTGCAGAAGAAAAAAGAGAATCTAGACACAAAAATAAAATTTGGACATTTGTGGAACTACCTGCTGAAAAAAAGTCAATAGGGTACAAATGGGTCTTTAAAACCAAATACAATGCAAAAGGTGATATTGAGCACTACAAAGTCAGATTAGTAGCCAAGGGATACGTTAAAAAATATGGTGGACTATGATGAGACATTTGCACATGTCGTGAAGCATACTTAAATAAGAACACTTCTTAGAATAGCAGCAGTAAGAAAGATGCAAGTTGACCACCTAGATGTGAAAACTGTGTTTCTGCATGGAGAAATAGAGGAAGACCTACATGGAACAGCCACCAGGATTTGAAGAACGTGGAAAAGAGAGGCTTGTACACAAATTCCAGAAAAGCATCTATGGCTTGAAGCAAGCTGCTAGAGGATGGAATAAGAAGCTGAAGCAGATGTTACTCAAGTAGGGGTTCATGCAAAGAAAAGCTGATCCCTGCCTATACTCAAGTTTCAAAGATGTCAGATGGACTTACATATTGACTTATGTTGATGACTTGATTACAGTATTTGCTATGAAAATAAGCAAGACAGGCATGATATTGTGGAGCACATAAACAAAGAAGTAGAAGTGAAAGAGCTAGGAAATATTTCCTATTATCTTGTCTTCTCAACCAGAAACAGAAGACAAAGCATCTCCTAGAATGCCTAAAATGGAAAGAAGCTAAAGAGGTGAGTATACCAGTGGAGACAAACTTCCTGAAGCAAGATCAAGATTGGAGCCATTGCCAGAGAACAGTCTATACAGAAGAGCAATTGGGAAATGTCTGTACATGGCTACAGTCATGCCAGACATAGTTGCAGTGGTAGGAATTCTGAGCAGGATTGTAAGTGCACCAACCAAGAATGACTGGATCACAGTCAAAAGGCTGGGAAGATACCTGAAGGGTACAGCAAACTCATGACACCAACAAGCAGCAACCCCAGACGACTGAGATATATGGATGCAGATTGGGTTGAAGACATAACTGATCGCAAGTCCACAAACAGGCACCTGTTTTCCTATGGAAGTTGAGCCATCAGTTGGACTAGCTGGAAGCATTCAATTGTTGTGGTTTCATCCATAGAAGCAGAGTATATATCAGCTGGCCAAGCATGTCAAGAAGCCACATGGCTACACAAGTTAGTGTTTGACTTTGGAATTGATGAGCCAAGCCAAATAAGATGTTTGCGGACAACCAATGGTGCATCCAGCGCTCCCTGATGGAAAGGACAGTGGGGCTATTCTTACGAACACAAAAATCGGGCTAGGAAAATCCTAGCCCGATTTTTGTGATAGTAAGAACCACTGGGCTTGCAGCCGAGCCCAGTGTTTCTGGAGCGGCTAACCCACTCCTGTAGCCCACCCCTTAGCCCCGGTTTGCGGAGCGAGCACCCTGCAAACCCGGGCTATCTGCTCGTGAGTAGCCGTGGCGCGGCTCTGCGCCATAGCTACTCATGAGTAGACCCCCGGCCGGGAGGCTTAAAAGCAGCCTCCCAGCTCGGGGGTCTCCCCAGTATGCCCTGTGCGCTCGCGCAGGGCATACTGGGGCTTCTGGGGGCCGCGCAGCCCCCAAGCTCCCCAGCCAACTCAAGAAATAACTGGAAGTTATAGTTTCAAAAGAAAAAGAAAAAATTGTAGGAGGGGGTACAAAAAGGAAGAAATATGTGATTAAAGCAATTAAAAATACGCTTCTAGGTAAACCAACTGCAATAAGGCATTTTAGCTTAAAATCTAATAAAATACATGTCCAAGTAAACCAACTGCAATGAGGCATTTTAGCTTGAAGTTCTAATTGTGTAACTTCCCAGGAAGGCAAGAGAAAGAGGCTTAAGAGATGGGGATAGCTTGGATTCAAGAAAAAGATAGGTGGGGGGCCAAGAGTGGGGCAAGCATTCACCTTCACCTGATCTAGACGACAGGGCCTCAGGACTTTAGGAGGGCTGCAAAATCTCATCCTCTGAGGCAGCATGGTTGAAAGCAGGATGGTTGCAAGGATTAGTAGAGGGAGAATTGCCCACAAGAAGAGTACTTCTGTGGGGCCAGCTTTCTATGGGTGCAAGGCAAGTTGGGTGGATCGGCAAAAGAATCATTCTGGGAAGTGGCACAATAAACTCAGCTCAGCCTGGCATGGCCTGTGAACAGTGAATTGCCCAAGCAGCTAGTGATTTCAAGCTCTTTGTAAGTTGCAAGAGAGCATATGGAATGCTCAACAGAGTCCCAAGTATAGCATACGAGGGAGTACGAAGGTTGCTGGATGGAATCCTGAGTGGAGCGCAAGGGAGTGCTTGTTGCAATGGAGTCCCAAGTAAAAGGCATGGGGGAACACACTGGGTCATGGAATTGGGATACTTCTATCCCAAAACATGCATTGGAGGCACATTCCTACTGTTATACTTTGCTTGATTAGAAGTGCTAGGATGGAACAGCACGGAATGCATTGTTACTTATTGTTCTTTCCTGGTTGTAACAATGTTGGGATCACCATCTCTATGCAATTGTGATGGCATAGAGAGTATGTGATGACAATCAGAGTATGCAGGTGTGCCAGAGAGTATCTGTGCCTGAACCGGCTTTTTAGTAATCCTATCAATAATTTCAAAAGGTACACCTCTAGGCCTACGTCACTGACTCATCTTCTCTCTGATGGGGAAACCATTGCTTCACTGCCTTATCTACTTTTCTTCCTGCTTGGCATAATCAGCTCATTAGTGTGTCATTATCTCTTGCGAGAGGATGAGTGGAGTTAAGATTGTTCACTTTGCTCTTCATAGTGGCCTTGGATGCCAGTTAACTTGCTATAATTAATTCTGGAGTTTACTTAGATGAGACTCCCACCTAGGGAGAGGGGGTGCATCTGATCCCCATTCCAATTTGCTTTGTTTGTAGCCAAATCTAGGGGTGACTAGCCCACTACCAACTAAGTGACCTGTCCCCATGTGTACCATAAAGTGAGAGCTCACGTTGCTGTGGAGTTCCTGAGCATATCCAAAGTGCAATCTCCAAGCCTGGAGATGCAACTGCAAAAAAGGAGGCTCCTGGGAGCCGGTCAGAATAAGCACAGATGGAAACAGCACATAGATGCAAAGCACCACTATGTTGGAGAGGCACAAAAGAATGGGTTAGTTAAGCTGAAGTGCAGCCCATCTCAAGACATGATAGCACATGGGCTGACCAAGAGACCAGTTCCAGATTGTTCAAGAGAAAATGGATCGGTACACAAGATGATGAGAAGGGGTTTTGGAAATGCAGCTCCTGATGGCATCAACACTTAGCACCAGCAATCCTATTGACCACTAGTGGCATTAGGGGTAGAGACAGCCAGTAAGGGCATTCTCTCTTTGACCATGCTTTCTCTGCTCTCCTTTGTTAGACTGATAGTCTCAGGTTTCATTCTCTCACCTGGAGACAGAGAGAGACTTCCTCCTTCTCTCCTCCTTTGTCCTGATTGTAGCTAGCAGCAAGGCATGTAGGATTTACCTATCTCCTTGATGGATTTCCCAGATAAACTAGTTTATTTAGAATGTTAACTATATGACTGCAGACAATACCAATTAGCAGTGCTCTCCTTTCCTGTGCACTTCTGTTGCAGCTGGGGTAGATAAAGAAATCTCCCCTCCAAGTTCTCTAACAGAGGTAAGGGACCAAATGGTCCAACACAGAAGTAATGGGGTAAGATGCCTCAATGACTCCTTGCATGAGCTTGACTTCTTGCAAGAGGGCGGAGGAAAGCTTTCCAAGGTGAGGGAGGCAGTGGCCCAGCACAGGTGCACTAGAGCCATGGAGAACGGCTGAGAGGCAATGTCTCTGCACACGCATATTTCAGCCATGGAGCCAATAGCACAAAATCCTGGAGAGGAAAGCAGGGAAACAACACAATGTGAATATGTTGTGTTCACATTGGTAGGGAAGAAGATAAATACCAATGGGGCGAACATATGCCCTACCACACTAAATGAAGTAATAGGCCAAATGGCTGTCCTAACACTCTCTGCTGTGTCTGTGGGTTTCCTCCTCTCACCTCATCACCACTCACCTGTGCCACGGAGAAAGCTGCGATACTCACTTTTAAAATTCCTACATATCTGGACCTTAAAAAGCATGAGGCCTTCTCCAAGTTACCAACCATCAGTTCTAAATTTAACGATCTGGTCCGGTTGCTGAGGCTGTGATCTTATATGCACTTCTTGTATAATTACTCCTTCAGAGTAAATCTCAATATATAGAATTAAGCTGCTAGTATTCAGGACTATCCCGATACTATCGCCTGCTTAGAGGCAGATAGGAACACAATTATAAGTTCTAATCTCTAGTAGAGGGAAAAATTTACTGCTTGGAAAAATAATGGCCTTTTTCTGGACTCATGCCTAAATGTCATTGTCAATATTTGTTTAAAATTACACAGCTAAATTAGCTTGCTAAATGAATTGGTGTAATTTACCTGCCTTATAAAACATGCTTCATAAATCACATGCTTCTAATGCAGAGATGCTCAGTGCAAAACAGAGTATTAACTATCATTAAAGGGTTTTCAGATTGTCATTCCTCAAAACCACACTTTACATTTTAGGTGGTGTTCGGCAGTATAGAATACAATTTGGTGTTTGAGTTTTCATGGAATGAGGATTAATAACCAACCATAATCCTGTGTCAGGAGAAGGAAATGTTAGCAGTCCTGCCACTCTTTTAAAAAAAAAAAAGTCTCTGTACCTTTTAACATTCATGTGATGGGCAAAAGTTAAACAGGTACAGCCCAATTCTACATTTCTCTTAGCTTGGAAAATGCCAGTTATAAATTCTTTAAGGTACAGGCGCTATTTCAGTGAAACAATCAGGAAGCTGGGATTTTAGCAGCTTTGACAAGTTTGAGACTTTAGGTATAGGAATGAAAGGCAAGTTTACAAGCAAGCCAAAGTCCTGGCAGTACTGAAGTCTGAAGAGGCAATTTGCAGGGGAGGGAAAAGCAAGCAATGGGGAGAAGTAGAAGCGGGTGATGAAAGCACACAGAAGGGCTGTTCTCACAAGCATCACTTTCAGGGTGAGAGAGAGTAAACCTAGCTATTCAGGCTCAAGTGGAGCCACAGGGATCTCTCCAATACAACTTTTTCAAACCTGGATAACTTTTTCAAACCTGGAGTCTTACCCTGATCTTAACTGATGTTGGAGGCAAAGAGTCCTCTCCTATCTCCCCCTCTGGTCATGTGAGCACATGCAGCCTTTTCACTCAACAAAACACCATGCCACCCGCCCCACATAACACAGAGGTCATTCACACAATCAACCTGGGTAGTTTTTCCTCCAACCTTGCTTCCAAACAATTACTTCTACCCAGGTTTTCCTCTTTCCTTGCTTATACACAACTGAAAATTGGCAGCATACACAGCTCCCAAACCCCAGGTCGGACACAGTTTTTGATTGTGTGAATGACCTCTTAGAGTTCTGTGGTCAGAGCATTAAGCAGGAAGCAGATGCCACCATCCTGAGGTTTTTCCAGGCTTCTGGGAAGGCAGGGGACCATCCATAGTGGAGATGTCCTATAGTCTGGAGAGCTCTAGGTAAGAGCTAGCCATGGGCAAAAGGACACACAAGAGAAAGCAAATGGTGAAGATACAGCAAGGAACTGCACCTGGGTACAGAGCAGAACAGTTTCAGGAAAGGCAGGATTTCAGTATACAAAACCTTCCCTGGCATATACGTAGAGCAGTGAGGAAAGTTTGACCTGCTGAATTTCATTCAATAATGTAGCTGTTAAAGACAAAGGAATTCTGCCAGACAAAAAGTTGGCTACCCTCCACTGGTGGCATAGATGAGGGCATTTCAGCAGGTGCAGCTTGTCATGCCACTGTGCTGCAGGGCTTGAAAAACTATTTGCCAGACGTTCCTCATCTATGTCACTCAAGGTAAAGGAACTCTAATGTTGGCAGGTTGCCCATTCTTGATATAAGGTTGATACCTTCTACCCCACCACCCTCAACCCCTGCTGATAGCAGCTTCATCAAAAGCAGAAATTCAGTAGGTACTGCTTTTGGTGTAATGCGGGGGAAATGTCTCCTGTCTGGCTTTTTCCTGGTGCCTAGCAGTTAGCAACACAGGAGACCTGCCAGGAAAAAGGAGCCAGTCTTCACTCATAATGAATTGCATATGGCATTCTCTTTGCAATTATGTGTAAAGGTAAAGTGTGCTGTCAAGTCAGTTTCGACTCCTGGTGCCCACAGAGCCCTGTGGTTTTCTTTGGTAGAATACAGGAGGGGTTTACCATTGCCTCCTCCCGCACAGTATGAGATGATGCCTTTTGTAGGATAACTCATTTGCTCTGCATGAGACTCACAATTATTAAGGCTATGCACATGAGCAGCCCTATCCAGATTAGGGAGGGCCTACCTGTGTAGGGCTGCTTGTGTACAGCACTGGGATCAAGACCGATCACGGTGCTGCTTTCCCCCCAAAGACCTAGTCTTGTACCCGGGCTTTTACGAGAGTTAAAAGACATGAGCATCTACAGGGTTGTGTGTATACACGCAACCCAAGCATACACAGAACCAGGCACCTAGAGCTCCCAGGGGTATCCCCGAATGCACCGCACCCATTGCACAGTACATTTTAGGGTTCCTGGAGTCCTGACCTCCAGAGATTCATGTGGCTCCATGCAGTCCAGATTGGGTGGGCATGCAGTAGCTCACCAACTGGAATGTCAAGGATCATCGGGGGGGGGGGGAGAGATAGGTCTATCCCTGCACCCCCTGCACCCCACCCAATAGCCTTTTTAAAAAAATACTTCTGAAAATGGTCCTGATCGTATGAATGTTAAATCTTCACCCAGGACTACTGGGGTTCCAGCTAAAATGTGTCTACATTTAATTGCAGTGTCCTTGAAAACAGCAGTTGCATGAGGTCCCAATTTGGATTGGGATTTCAACATGGAGATAATTCTTTACCTCTGTGCAATTTTCCTGCTAAAAGTTGCCCCCAAACACCGCAAAGTACCATTTAACATCACATCTAGAGCCAGGTCTCATGATCAGTGACACCTGGTTTGCAAGAGTGAACGGGGAGAGCAGGCTAAGGTTAGGGAGGGCTAAGCCAGCTCTCCCCGCACACAAGCAGGGTGGGAGCCCTGGGCAGCTGGATCGGTCGCCCATACAACTGCTGGCTCTGTGATGGAGCTGGCGGGGGCTGGGGATTTCTGGGGTTGCACGGTCCCTGGAAGCTCTAGCATGCCCTGCGTGAGCACTCAGGGCATACTGGGGAGACCCCCGAGCCAGGAGGCTGCTTTTCAGCCTTCCACCGTGGGTCTACTCATGAGTAACCATGGCACGGAGCCACACCACAGCTATTCATGATTTTTAAAAACGAGTTTGCGGAGCACTCTCTCTGCAAACACAGTTTAAGGGGCGGGCTAGTTGAGCGGGTTACCCGCTAGACTGATTTTCTACAATCATGTGAATAGCCTTCTAGTTTGATTCTGATCTGGAAAGTTTAAGAGCGGCATGATTAAAGGTATAGAATAAGATAAAAATGTTTGACTCCAGAAACCTCATCATGGATGGCAATGGCATGTCATATTAATCCAGAGATGAAAACAGTGGCTGACATCCAGACTAACAGAATACTGGTGCTACAGGGGAAGCACAGTGTATTACAAGAACTTTTGAAGAGTTCCAGGTTCATGCTGCAGTGGTGCTTGAGCAGGGTGTGTATATGTGTATGTGTACCGATGACCTGGCCTTCCCCCTGGAGAACGTTGTGAAAATATGTCCATGAAAATATGTCCATAAGGTCTGTGCACCCTTCAGGGACATATTTTTGGCAGCACAGAACACTTCCGTGGGAAGGGGAGGGTGTTGAAATCCCACCTCCATCTCTGCATGAGCAGTGGAGCTGAATTAATTGAGCTCTTTAGAAGCAATGCCATTTCTCCCATAGCACCACTACTCATTAGTCTGGATGTCAGCCAGTAAATAGAAGAAGGATCAAATTTCAATTAGTGGAGCAGAATGAAATACTTTCATATCAGAGATTGGTGGAGATGAGGAACAATGCTATCTTTATCATGTTATAGTGCTTTCTGTTATATAATTGGGTTCAGGACAAGCTTAGAAGAGGAAGTTTGACAAAGGAAATAGCATTTGAGAAGGTGATTTTATTTATTTATTTATTTATTCAATTTTTTTATACCGCCCTTCTGAAATGGCTCAGGGCGGTTTACAATTAAAACAGAAACCATTAAAACCAATAACAATTAAAACAAATATAAATATGAACACCAATTAATTAAAACATCTTAAAAACAATTAAACAATCAGAACAATTAAAACCCTGAAAACCAGGTTAGCATTAAAACAATTAAAACTAATTAAAAACCCTGAAAGACCAGGCCAAACAGATGTGTTTTAAGGGCTCTCTTGAAGGTCAGTAAAGAATTAAGATAGCTAATTTCTGCTGGGAGTGCATTCCACAGCCCAGCAACAGCTACAGAGAAGGCCCGCCTCTGAATCACCACCAAACAAACCGGTGGTAACTGGAGACGGACCTCCTCAGATGACCTTAACATGCAGTGGGGATCACGTAGAAGAAGGCGCTCTCTAAGATATCTCAGACCCAAGCCATTCAGGGCTTTAAAGGTAATAACCAGCACTTTGTATTTTGCCCAGAAACATATAGGCAGCCAGTGTAACTGTTTCAAAACAGGAAAAATATGGTCTCTCTGGGTTGCCCCAGAGACCAATCTGGCTGCCGTATTCTGAACTAACTGAAATTTCCGGACTATGTTAGATAAAAGCAAAGTGCTACTAGCAAAATTATAGCAAATATTATTAGAAATAATGGTAAAGAAAGAAAACCCATATTGGACAAAGTTTACTAATGACCTCAGTGAGGCAATTCCAAGGACAATCTGGAAATACAAATGGGAACCAGGGATAAGATTATAACTTTGGGCAGCTTAATGGAGATTTATATTAAGATCTATGCTAGATGGCATCTGACACCATAGAGGATTAAACAAGTGTTTCCTATTGTAAGTGCTAGAATATTAATTTAATTTTTATTAAGAATATATTCATATACTGCTTTTTAATTTAAAAAAAATCTTTCAAAGGAGTTTATTTAGCCAAAGGCATGAGAAATTGTTGCCTTCCCCAAAAGGGGCTACAGTTTAAAAAGAGATACCAGAAACAGCCACTGGGACCAGGGACGCTATGCTGGGATGAAGAGGGAAAATTTCTGTCCCCTTGCTAAATATAAGAGCCACCATACAAATATGCAAATATTTATATATACCACTGTTCCAGGACTTTGAACCAGGTTGGGCTCACCCAAATATTGGGATAAGATGGGAAGAAAATAATCACCACTGACTCATCCCAAAAGGCAGGTTTACTGGCAGTGGAAGGATTATTTGCATAATAAATATGCAAAGAATTAAATATTACACAGTATATTTGGTTAATAAAGTTGTGGCATTTGTGTATCATTACCTATTCTTGGGTCTTCTTGCCTTTACCAGATATTCTTCCAGGTATATCAAGGCAAAAATCCCCAGCACACTAAATGGAAAGCAGGTGCTCTTAGGCTCAGTAGCTCTATAACCTTCATAATGGAATAATATATTATTTTTATCAGACCATTTGCTTTGAACAATGGCAATGGGCCATACTAACAAAAATCAGTAAAACTAATTAGTTATAGCACCAGCAGGAATAATCACTGCTAAAGAAAAGGGGGGCGAGCCCCCTACAGCTGTGTTGAGTTTTTCATGAACTAGTTCAGCAGAATTTTCTTTCATTCCCTTTATCAACTCAATTATGAAACAAGTTTGATAAAAAGTTCATGAATCCAGCCCAAAGGTACTACTTTAATGTTAGCTCCTCAAAAGCATCTAGCGTATCTAACCCTTCCTGACATTTTATACCATAACCTGCAGTATATGACAAGACCTTCAAACGAGATACAATGATATATCTTTGAACTCTGTCTAGATTTTACACAAGAATAGGGTAACTCTGATTAACTATGAAACATTGCTGACAGATCCCTCTAAAGTAGTAAAGAAGAGAGAAAAGAAGAAGCATCAGGGTTGGTGAAGAGTAACTATGAAGAAGAAACTGATTTAGAAGACTGCATAATCTATGACAACCTTCATTGGTAGGCACGATTGCAATTTCAAATACTCATAATATAATTCAATATAAAACCAAATCTTGTCCAATTTCCCTCTAGTGGGATGGTGCATCACTTGAATAGCTCATGTCCCTATGAATATCAAAAAGCAGATTAAAATAAGTTTGTTTGAGTCATCTTCAGTTCTTGGCTCTGCTGATACCTGACTGGCACACTTACAGCACCCTGTGGTCTACAGGTAGATTGCATGATCTGTGGAAGACTGGCTTGTGGCTAGGCACACTTAGCAGCATAAGCTATATTCATACTATTTTCATCCCTTCCAACTGACCACTGTAAAGATCATCTGGAGATTGATGGGCTACAACGATCCCCATAATGATATGAAGCCCTGGCACAGTACACAACAAGGCTTATCATGGTGAACTGGTGGTTCAGGTGAACTGCCGGAGCCCCAGGAACGTGTGCACTTCCCAATGCTTCCAAGTGTTGGGGAGAATATGCCAACACTTGGCATGATATGTGAACCTTTATGTGTGGACATATTCTACCCTATGTATGGTCCAGAACCCATCTATCCGAATCTTAGATATAGATATATTAGGTTCTGTATTGCAAGTAAAGTAGAATATGCCAACACTGGTGGGTTTTCATGTCACACCTGATCTTGGCATATCCTTCCGGGCAGTGAAAATTGGGTGTGCGTGCATTCTCGGGTTCTGGCAGCTTGGATGAACTGCTGGTTCACCATGATGTGTGAAGCTGGCCTCTGTATGGGATGGGACTGCCAGGCTACAGTCCTGAGCACATTTACAAGAATGTAAGGCCCTTTAAAATGAAGAAGACTTGCTTCTAAGTATATACACAAACTTGGGCAGTGAGGATATAATCCTGCACACATAATAATTAAATCCCATTGCTGTCTGTGGAATTTAAGTTGCCTAACAATACGAGGCTATTCACACGATGGGAGGAAATTGGGCTAGCGGAGGCTAGCCCAATTTCCTCCCATCGTGAGAACCACTGGGCTCGGCTGTGAACCCGACGGTTCTTAAGTGAGTCACCCGCTTAAGTAGCCCGGCAGTTAAACCGGCTTTGCAGACCGAGCGCTCCGCAAACCCGATTTTTCTGCTCGTGAGTTGCTGCAGTGCAGCTCTGCACCACGGCTACTCACAAGGAGACCCCTGACCAGGAGGCTGAAAAGCAGCCTCCCCTCTCAGGGGTCTCTCCAGCATGTCCTGCACACTCGTGCAGGGCATGCTGGAACTTCCGGGGGCCACATGGCCCCTGATCCCCGCAGCCCTCGCCGGCTCTGTGACAGAGCCGGCAGTCATGCAGGCAGCTGCTGCAGCTGCCCAGAGCAGACTGCCTGCTTGTGTGCGGGGAAAGCGGGCTAAGCCTGCTCTCCCCGCTCACCATGCCCAGGCGGCTCCCACTGATCATGGGAACCACCTCAATAAATTTAAGCTTAATAATATTGTTTGGGCAATTATCAATGGGGAGGAAGCTAAATGACTAAATGAAAAAAAGAGTAACATTACTAATAATGTTATCTGAATGTAAATTCAGATCACACAGTTTCGTGTTGTCACACACAGGATATGAATCTAATTAAAAGATTAATCAATCAATGTAATCAATAAAACTTTGGGGTTTTTTTCTCTCTACCCTTTTCAGAGAAAGGCTGCTTGTAGAGCCCCTTGGTTTGGATCTATGATACCTGCACTGAGTATAAGTTCAATGACTATTACTACTAACAATTTAGCAAACGATCACAGGCTTGCAGCATGATCCTATGTATGTTTATACAGAAGTCCCACTGGGTTTATTGTAGTTTATCCTCAAGGTAAAGGAATGCAGTGTTAGGCAGACTGAAACCTGTCTCTGTGTAAGGTTGCATTTGGGAGTAAGCCTCATTGAACTTGGTTGGTATTACTTCTGAATAAACAAACATAGGCTCAGGATGCAATTTGTCATTTAAAACCTTTTGCATGTTTACTCAGTTAACAGTGAGTCTCACTGATTTCAAAGATTCCTTCCAAGTAAAGGTGAAGCTAGATGTGATGGAGGAGATGCATGAACAGGATTTCACATATTAATAGTACCCATGAAGAGGGGACCAGATCCCTATGGTTTTTAAAAAGCACAGGTGACTCTGTTAATGGAGCTAGCATGTCAAAACTAATTTAGATCTAAGTGTGCATAGGAGTGCTACCCAGGACTATTTGTAAATGCAATCATACACTGAACTTGGACAACTTGGCATGAAGTCTCATTAACCAAACTGGGCCTTCTATATAAGCATGCATAGCATTTAGCAGCTAGAGAAGGTTTATGAGGTAGACTTTTGTTTTGATGCTTTTAAAAAGCAGAGCTTTGTTTACTAGAACATCAGCAACTGAAAAGAAGCAGGGATGCCATAGACAGGAGAATTGACCCCATACTTCAGACAACATGCGCTTATTCCTTAGGATGGGTTCTGAAACTTGCGACCCCAGATGTTGTTGGACTGCAATTCCCTTCATCCCCCGACACAATGGCCTTCAACCATTGGAAACTGGGAATTGTAGTCAAATATCATCTGGAGACCCAAGCAGTGTTCCCTCTAACAGGGAACACCAAATATTTTTGACTACAACTCTCATAATTCCCAGCCAAAGGCCATTGTAGCTGGGGTTGCTGGGAATTATAGTCAACCACATCTGGAATTCTCTGTTAGAGGGAAAGCTGGACCCAAGGCAGAAAATCCAAAAGAACATAAGAACAGCCCTGCTGTATCAGGACCAGGGCCTATCTAGTCCAGCATCCTGTTTCCCACAGTGGCCCACCAGATGAGTCTGAGAAGCCTATAGGCAAGAGGCAAGGGCATGCCCTCTCTCCTGCTGTTGCTCCCCTGCAACTGGTATTTAGAGCCATCTTGCCTCTGAGGTTGGAGATGGCCTATAGCCACCAAACTAGTAGCCATTGATAGACATGGGTTTTTCTGCCCCACTATGCATCACTTTACACATGCTTACATTGAACTGCATGTGCCGTTTTGTCACCCACTCTCCCAGTCTGGAGAGATTCTTTTGGGGTTCCTCACAATCTGTAGTGGATTTCACTACCCTAAATGGTTTAGTGTCATCTGTATGGCCACTTCACTGCTTATTCCAGTTTCCAGTTTACAATTGAACCTGTCCCCTTATCCTATGCCTGCTAAGTTTACTCAAGAGTCTTTGGTGAGGAACTTTTTCAAAAGCTTTTTCGAAGTACAGTGCAACGTTTGCATGTAACAGGAAACCGGAGTTAAATGGGGCAGAGTTTGGATTTATTGTACATCTAAATGCATGGAACCTCTGTTTTGTTCAAAAAGCAACCCAAGGTTTCCCTCACCATACTCTAATTTGAGTACTCCAGTTGTTGTGATTTTCTCTGCTCCAACCTGAGGTTTGAGTTTGGTGTTGTTACATCTGAACACTGAACTGGAGGCAGCCTTCTTTGAGATCCGAGTTGAGGGAAGGAAGCACCTCTCTCTCTGTGTTCTGATTGGCTGCCATGGCTGTCCTTCATATGTAGGAGGAACCCTGACATCATGTTCCCCCACCTGAACAGCAATTTCACCTCCTCTCTGCAGGCTCCCTGAATGCAGTTTGGGTTCTGGTGGTTACGACCAAATGTGGACAAGATAGCATGGGGGGTGAGGGTGGAACCACACGTCCATTGGACCCGCGGTTCTGCATTGTGCAAATGTGGCCCAAGTATACTATGTCGACTGGATAACCTTTATCCACATGACCCCTGCCTTAGGAGCTCTTTCACTGGCTTATATGAGGTTTAAAAACTAACTGCTATAGATGCTCCTAAAAGCATCTCTCTCTCTCTCACTCACTCACTCTCACTCTCACTCACACACACTTCTAACACCTACTTTTCATAAATCAAAAATTAGTGTTATATGTATGCTCTGCCCCAACCTAAAATGCTAACCCTGGACATGAATCTATGAACACTGAATGGGTCAATAGCAGTATCTGATCCTTCAATTATTTGTACAAAGTTTTCAAGTAATCTCTTTGGGACTATCATCTGAAAGGGAGGTTTATCATGACTGTATAGCAACCTGCAATTTATGAAGTTTTCTGAATGGGATTTACAGGGAAATTGGGTATCATTAAGAAGCAGCTGTTTTTACTAGGTCTATCTGAGGCCAGAGTGGCTATATAGTGTATAAATGGCTATGCTTGCCCATCTCCAGTAAATTGGTTGTGAATGACTTTGTAAAGCAGAATTGCTTTAAAACAGACAGTTGCAATTGCTTTCCTAGAGTTGTAAGCTGTTAGCAAACCACAGAGGTTATGTAATGCATGTAAAGCAATTCCTGAGTGAACAGACATAAATTCTTGCAGTACCTTTGCAGAACACTCAACTGTATTTCATACTTATTGTAATGCTTTATGGAAACCAGCAGGAAAAGAGAAATCAGCATTATAGTCTTAAGGTGCGGATTGATCCAACATATGCATATATTTATTTAGGTTACATTTGTTTTGCAAAGAAGAAAAAAACCCAAACCTCTATGTGTGCATCTTTGCAATTGACACTGGTGGATTCCTTACAGGATTAAGATGCTAGGCTTTTAAAATAAAATGAAATAAAAGGAGCAATTATCTCACAGTTTTCTTCCACTGCTAACACAAGACTAATGTTAATGTTTTTTGGTTCAGCGAAAGAAAATCTTAGTCCATTGCCACTACCTTATCAACACTGGAGTGGGATCCTAACCTAACCAAGTTACTTCCCCACTGCACCATTAGGTGGCTTGTCTTTCAAAGAGTAGGGTCTGTCAGATCTGTTTCCGTTCAAAGAAGGCATGAAGCCATGAAGCACCACAACAAAAAATGAGAGAGAGAGAGAGAGAGAGAATGAATACCATTGAAACTCACAATCTAGTCCAATGTTCATTCAGAAGTAAGTCCCTGTAACCTGGGTCAGGAATTGGATATGCCTGACGAATGGCTCCAGAAGCAGGAGAAGCTCCCTAGGCAAGCTACTGAGCTTCCTGACAGGAGCCAGCCCCTAGGCATGCTGGGAAGATGAGTAGGAGTTGGGACTAATCTATCCCAGCTGCAGAGGTTTCCATGGAAGACCCCACCCCTGGAGGACGCGGAAGGTTTATTTAGATAGATAGATAGACAGACAGACAGACTTTACTATGGTCTTTGACTAGCACAGAAGCAAACAGAAAAAACATAATATCAAATACATACAGTATAGCAATAGCATATCTTTACAAATATATAGTGGCATGATAAATTATTCCACTACAGTGGCCATTAGTTGTTGTATATTCATTGCTATTAAACAAGATTTAGCCCCATTATGAGCAACGTGGGCTTTGATAAAAGAAATAAAACGTATGTTTCATCTCCTCTGACTGGTAAATCCTTAATCGAGGGTAAAATTAATTATTCACGCAAATCCCTGTAAAAATTACAATATAATAAAACATGACCCACGTCCTCTATGACCTGTGTACTACAGGGCCAGTAGCGTTCAGAGTAGGGAGTCCCACCATATCTGCCATATAGCACTGCTGAGGGCAACACATCAAAGCAGGCCAACGCAAATGCTCTACGATATTTAGAATCTATTAGGGCTTGACAGTAATCAGCTGGCTTGGTGCTAAAGGCATGTCTCCATAATTTAAGTCGTTCTGGAGCCTTGCTGAACTCCAATATTCTTTGTTTAACAGCCTTTTTTGCTTGCTCATGGCCCATGGACTGCAGCACTTCAGGAGAAAAGCCACAAGAGGTGAGCTTTTCTTTAACAGCTGACTTCCACTGCGTCTGATAACTGTCTTCAACCATCAGTGTCTTCAACCATCAGTGGAGCCAGGCCCATTGGTGCAAATACCACCTTCAGCCAGTAGTTAAGGGTGGTAATCTACACTCAGGATTCCATTTCCATGACTCCCAATTCCAGTCTTAATGCTATATTGGAGATGCATTTTGGGACTTGCATAATTGATCTTAGAAACTTAGATTGTATTGTGTCTCTATCCGGGTAAGGTTGGAGTAAGGGCCCAGGTTTATTAAGAGAAGAGGAAGAACAAGGAGAAATCAGAAAAAGGAGGAAGACCATTTAATATTGTAAGTGGTTATAAATCAACATCTCTGGAACTCCGGCACCTGAGGAAGACCAAGAGGGAGGGAGAAGGGCCTCCTGTTGAGGGTAACCAGTGGTATCCTAAAGAGAAGAGACAGCCTCGGGGATTGACAAAACCCATTGAGAAAGAGCTACCTAGTCAAATTGAAGAGTAATTGAGGGGACCTTGGAGACTGAGGAACAGAGGGCAGTGAGCTTAACTTGCCCCCCATTTGCTGTAATCACCAAAATAAAAGGAAGTGAGTTGCCTTAACACTTGTTGTCTCATGGTTCTATTAAGCTACCCTTGTGTTGTCCCATGATCCCTGGTGATGACTTGAATTTGTTTGATGTCTCATTTCCCTCTGATGGGCTGTGTGATGTCACAATCTCACTGATTTGAAGGTGGCTGTCTCTCAAGTAGGTGTGTTTTGGGTTGTAGCTGTGCAGACTGTGTATGTCTACTTGAAAAGAAACACCATTTTGAGCAAATAAGCATGAATAAGATTATAGCCTAACAGCTGGATCCCATAGAGATTTATGTATGCCTAAACCCATTGAAATGCATAGGTTACAGTATACTTAGGACAGGGTTTTTAATCATTTAATGCTGCAATTCTATGCACACTTACCTGTGATTTAGCACACTGGGACATTTTCCACAGAAATTCAGGCTGAATGGGTGCTGAATTCAGGCTGAATGGGTGCAAATAAGCACAGCTGGTCATCCCTAAATATCTGAGCCAGAGTTCTGAAGACTGCAAGGCTGGTAGATTCCATTTCCTTTCATCACAGGTTGGGATGCATCACTGAAATCCATTTATTCAGATGTATATGGTATCTTATGTACTTAATTTGTCATATGCTATAGTGATACCAGTTATCCTGTTTCCACATTGTAGTCAATATCTGCATGGCAAGCATGATTTTAGAGACAGTCCTAGGAATAAGTTTCTCTCCAAAGCTATTTCCCCCCCTTCCTGCTTTAATGCCTCCTTTTGCTTTGACACAGAGTAGTGAACAGTAAATCAAGCTTTCCAAGCACCCAATTTCTTTCCTAGCCTATTTGACTTCCAGAGCCAGTAAGAACTAATAACTTTCTGAGGATCATGTCTGTATATTAGGAAATAAGCTCATACAGAGCTTCCAAATATTTCGTGCACTCTTGCTGCAGCAATGCCATGTTTTTGCTTTGTGCAGTGGTTGCTGAATCTACTTCATTTGGTGTTGATTGTTTTAAAAGGCAAGATGAACAGTCTCCCCTCCCTCCATTCCAATGCTTCCATTCTAGCTTGTGGCTGATTTTTCATGCAATGTCTTTTGTCAAGCACAATGAAATGGGCTGAAAACAGATAGATAAAATTCTGTTTTCAACAAACGTATTGCAGCAATGTATGTGAAAGATGGATACTTTTCAAAACCAAAGTATTTAATCAGGCTTATGTGCTTATAAATTATTATCATATATATTTCCCAATCCTGTTTATATCCTTATCATTCAAGCCAATGTAGACATCAAGGAGATATCTGCATGCTGATTTTGAACAGAAATGGATGAGCATCAACTCCGTATCTACATGCATATTCAAAAACATACCCAAATTTATGGCACCTTGCTCTTGCAATCTATGCAGCAGCTGCCATGCTTTCAGCACAGAAAAAGATCCCTGATTGTTTTGTCCAGTTTGTTTTGAGATATCAGTTTTTGCCCATGTGCTCTGTAAGGGGAAGAAGAAAGAATGTGGGTGTACTCATGGTCCAATGTCTAAACCTGCAGTTCCTCTTGAACCAAGCATAATTACTGTTGCAGCAATGCATTATCAGGCAGAACTGAGGTTCAGATATATGTATGTGTTTGGCTGAAGGAGTAGTGGAGTAAAGCCACCATCTCTGGGTTTGTAATTGAATAGTCAAAAGCCAGAATCCCTCCTCAGCAAAACAGCAGGCCAACTTTACTCTGCTGATGCGTTGATGTGGCCATGGAAACACCACAGTCTTTCCTTTATCCCACATGTGAAGAAAGGTGTATGCACAATTTTCCATTATTATGTTATGTGGACATTTTTTTCAGTGGGGTGTGTGTAAAAAATAAAATTAAACTCACTTTGTATCAGAGGACTATGCATTTCAGTTTGGACCATGGAGTCATACCCTCCATGCTGAAAAAGGACCACCCAACCTGTAATACCTTCTGAACTCCCTGGCATTTCCAAGATAGGGCTGAGAGAGATTCCTGCCTGCACTGCAACCTTGGAGAAGCTGCTGCCAATCTGTGTAGACAATACTGAGCTAGAGCGACCAATGGTCTGACTGGGTGAGGCTATCCACACGAAAGCGGAAAACTGGGCTAAGGGTGCCCAGTCTGGTTTTACTTCATCATGAGAACCACTGGGCTTGCGGGCGAGCCCAGTGGTTCAACGGTGGCTAGCCCACCAAACTAGCTCTCCCCTTAAATGAGGTTAATGGAGCAAGCACTCCGCTAACCCTGTTTTTGATCGTGAATCGCTGCAGCGTGGCTGCACACCGCAGTGACTTGTGAGGAGACCCCTGACCGGGAGGCTACAACAAGCCTCCTGGCCTCATGGGTCTCCCCAGAATGCCCCACACACTCACGTGGGGCATTCTGGGATTTCCAGGTGCCAGGTGGTTATCGTGTGGGCAGCCGATCCGGCTGCCCAGGGCTCGACTACTGCTTGTGTGCGGGGAGAGCGGGCTTGACCCACTCTCCCTGCCAAATCCCTCCCGGCACTACACACCGATCATGTCTAGAGCCTTGGTATTTGGCAGCTTCCTATGAATTTTTATTTTACTTACTTTACATATTTTTATACCGCCCAAAACCTACATCTCTGGGCGGTTTACAACAAAATGAAAGCAACATTAAAACATTAGTTAAAAACAAAACCAAGAAATTTAAAACACAACAATTTAATTTTTAAAGAACAATATTCTAAAACAACATTTAAAGCAATCAAAAATGTGTCATGATCATCCAGCTGACATAGCAAAATACCAGCTAGAGCAGAATAATTGGGAAGTTTAGGCAATGCGTTCAAAGCAATGCATACTATTGCCTAGACTTTGAACTGCTTGCTAGAAATGCACTGTTACCTCCTGCCACTCATTCAGCCTGTAAAACAAAGGCCCAAGGAAAACGTGTGGCATTGAAAGTTGTCTGATTTCAATCACAATTTGTTTGGGGTTGAGTAATTTATTTGTCAATATTCCTCAATTCCTGCTTTGAAAGGCACATCAAATGGCAGTTTGTCTCTTACAGCTCTTATCATCATCAGTGATGCAGTTTGTCAGGAGAAGCCACACCTGCTAAATTATTCTCTGTCAGGCAATTATTGAAGGAAGCTCCTTTATGTGTCTACAGTTGTCAGCTCTAAAGATCTGCCGCAGACCCTACTGCACATAAGGCAGAATGAGGTAGAAGTTAAGCGGTAGAATGGTCTGGAGCAGGAGTTCCTCATCTTGGATTCCCAATGTTCCTCAGTGACTCTCATCATCCCCAACCACAATGGTCTTCAGTTCAGCAAATCTGATTTATTTTTAAGATTCTGGGATATGTATTCAAGAAGTATTTCTTTCAAATACATAGACACTTGAATTTAATTCAATTAGTTATTCATTTTCTTGTAATCAGTGGCTTCCTCTATCATATCCACCCTAGCTTCTACTCGATTTAAGTAATTTCTTTTGAGAGTAAAGTGCTGAAGAACTATAGTGGAAGGTCTATAGTTATATGTATGTCTGTATTGTCATGCAAAGTTGCAGATTTTCCACCATAAACCAGAGTTCCTTGGCATTTTCAGAATGAGTCAGATGCTAAATTCAATTAAAACAAAACTATTGCTCTGTAATGTAATCTGTTTTCTAATCTAGTTTCTAATCTGATCAGATGCAGCTTCATATAGTGTAGCCATTGGCAAAATACACTGCCAGGAACCTTTATGTTCACTGTCTGTTGTTTATAAGGCACCAGATTATGATATAATTACAAGCAAGCAGACGATCATTGGGAAGTCATTCATGATTTTTGTTTGTTTGCAATAAGGCTCAGTAATTGTAGCAGAATCTGATCAGTTTTCAGTTGCACCAGACCCGAGGCTGTGAATCCTAGTCATTACCTGAAACAGGGAGAAAGTGAGATGGCCCCAGCTGAAATGCACCAAGATTCTGACTCAGTGTCAGCTCCAAGTTTCATAGGGCCCTTCATCGAGTGCCACCAGCACAGCTTTCATGAAGTATTCAGGGCTGTCCCTCTCATGGTCCAGATAAGACCCAATGGGAAGGATTTTCCAGGTGCTAACCTTCAAAGCCTTCTGAGTCATCACAGAAGCCTCTGGAGAAAGCCCATTCATTGATGGAAGGGACACCTGGAAGATATGACAATGGAGTTGTTTGCTCAGCTAAGCAATTTGTTCTGTGATCCTCTGTTCCCTTCCTCCCCATCTGAGAATGGGAGCTTTCCTCCAGAGATCCTTGAGTCATTTCTACCTTTAGCAGATGAAGTCAGCAGTGATGAAGTGACTCATTCAGCAGAGAGAGTTACACTGTGGTGGCCACTTGGGAAAGAGGACACTAGGCAGGGCCTCAATGGTTTAATATCCAGCTCTTTGATATCAGACTCTTGTGGCTATAAACCTCTAGCCAAAACTCAACTTGGCCAATCACTGCTTTTGAATCGGTTCCCAGTCTTTGAATTAGGCACTGCAAGCCATGGGTGACCCACTTTTGCCTTTTTCTCCACAGTCACACAATAATCAATAAGAGAGAAAGCTTTTATTTTTGTTTTGAGGAAAACCACAGTTCTGCTTTCTATCTGAACTTCACCTGTAGTTGTCTTAAGCTATATTATGACATTATACTGTATATGTGTACTGATGTCTATACACATGTTCATGTTTTTGTATGAATAACTGTACATGCATTCATGTTAAGAGTTAACCTGGGTACAGGACTCCTCAGATGCATTATACTGATAGGAAGTGAACTGCTGTATGTGTGTGAATATCTGTACATTTGTATATCATATATAGTTTGTATGTGCATAGAATGTAATGTATGACTAGAGCTCAGGAGATTTGGGTTTGTTTCTTTGTACCCACACCCAAGAAGACATGAATTGCAGGATAGGGTGTATAAAGGGCCACAATTTTTTTTAACAACTTTAATGAAACAGGGATTGACTTACCACCCCCACAGTGTGGTAGCTAGAAGCATGCCAAAGCAACAAAAAGAAACAGACTTAGGAGGGTCCATTGAAAACTCTGTATTGCACCACAAGAACTCACCCACACAAAACCTTTTGCTTAATGAAGTATTAATCTGTAAAAAGGCATTAAGGGGACACATTCAACTGCAAGCTAATATTGTAAGGATCTTTCTCAAAACATACCAAAGGATGAAAACTACTGGAGATTTAATATATACTATTTTAAAATTACTCACATATATACTCAAATTAATACATAAATCCTTGAATCATCAAAATTCACATATACATACAAATACATTAAAATCAAAATAACCAATAATTTTAATACCCAGTCGGTCAATATCTCATATGGGCTCCAGGCAGTCCAT
This sequence comes from Hemicordylus capensis, assembly GCF_027244095.1. Classification (NCBI taxonomy): domain Eukaryota; kingdom Metazoa; phylum Chordata; class Lepidosauria; order Squamata; family Cordylidae; genus Hemicordylus; species Hemicordylus capensis. The sequence goes on from NC_069659.1 coordinate 124,198,663, forward strand.
TGCCCTAAGCCGAAAGCTGCACACCTCAACTGACTTAAGGTCAGCTCTCTGTCCACAGTGTCACCCTCCCTGAAGCTGCAAAGTCTTTCAAGGAGGTGTTGGTTGACAGTAGAGTGGGCCAAGTCAGAATTTCCTGAGCCACCAAGCTTCTAGGGATTGACGATGCCCCTCTGTCACCCACAGCTACCTGATGGTGCTCACCATTCCTAGCATCTTAATTCCCACTGCACTGTACCTGCCCTTGTGACCAAGGACATTTATGTATGTATGTATGTATGTATTTATTTATTTGCAAACCATCAACTAACTAAATAAGAAGTACAGTAAGGGGCAGGCAAAAAAGGATGCACACCAAATGCCAATCAGGTGAGTGCCCAAAAAATCCCTATCAAATTGGTCCCAGACAATGGACCAGATTCCAAAGCTATTCTTGTGGCATAAACATGCGCAAAGATTTCTGCATGTTTCACAGTGTCTAATGCATCTCAGCTTACTAGTTTAATCAGAGGCAAAGAAAGCAGGATAGAAGTCACAGAATAATATGCTGCCCTTGGCACTGCAAATGACCAAATAGCTAAAGGCTCTGCTCTGCAATATCTTTTGGTGTGCCTTATTAGAGCTGCTTATTATGCACTGAAATGCATTCAACTCTAACATCATGAAGCAAGCTGGGTCTCCTCATAAAATGAGCAGGACAGAACTATGATGACCTTGATGGAACAGTTTCAGAACCTAATTTAAAAAAGAGGCCTTGAGGAATTTCACAAACATGCCAAGTATGCCCTTCTGGTACCAAAGTGTTCCTAAGAGAATTCTTCACTGACTGCTTCAGTAAGTTAAAGAAAATTCATTGCCAATCCTCAGTGGAATGACACTAATTAAAATGCATACTCTTTTGCAGATGGAAAAAATGGATCAAAATTTGGCTTTCACTTACACACATTTAGTTCATTATAGGTCAGTGGAGACATATGAACCAGACCCTGATGTACCTGAGAGGAGAACTTTGACCTTTTCATGTCTACCGTGCTTAGCATCTTAAAGGTATAGTGGGAAGCTACATACATCCACATAGCAACAGGACGAGTAATATGATAGCTATATGCCGAGCACTGATATCACCTTAAGAAGTAAAATGGATCTTTGTTTCTGTTTTTTCCAGACAGCAGGAAGCTGAATAAGGGAGGCAGAACCATTCCCACTTTTATTTTTTGTCAAGGGAAGGGATGTCTATATATTTTATATTCAGCTATAGATGTGTGAACCCTACTCACCCCACAAAGAAATTTGACAAATGCTATTGATACTATTTTAGGTTGACTCAAACTTGCCTGAGCAGATTCCTCCAAATTTTCCACACATGTTACCACAATAGAATAAATGCATTGTCAACTGTACACTGAAATTTGTTCAAAAAGGAATATTAATATATCCCCTGAAAAGATTATTTCATCTTGTCCCCACTTTCTATCTAAAAAAAGAGTTTTATAGTTAAATATGGGGTGGGATGACATAATGATATTGTTGGACTATGACTTCCATCATCCACAGCCTGTGTGGCTGGTATGCACAGTAGGGATGTGTGAATCGATTTGGGTACAAATAGGTTTGTACCCAAATCTGGCTGATTCGGACAATTTGGAGACAAAGCAAATCACCCCTGTGGTCCATTGGCTAGATTCAGGTCCAAATCTAATCATGCCAGATTCTATTGAATTTGAGATTTGGTTCCCTCCTGTTAATTTCCCCAGTTTCCCAGTTTTCTTTTTCTTTTTTTCTTTTAAAAGCAAAAAGCTAAGCTCTGGCCTTTAGAGAAGTGGAGTTATGGAGCAAAATGTGTGGACACTATTTTTCAGCTATCTGGATTATTTGGTGTATAATAACTTTTCCTCAATGAATCCCTATGAGGATTCATTACAAACCTTCATTTCTTCTATTCATTTTGACTGTCGTTTCAACAGTGCCAGCTGTCAACAGCAATGTGTAAAATACACCCCTCCTCCCACCGGAAAAGCAGTGTGGTAATATTCAGTTTATGTTCTAGGAATTTTTTTTCAAGTGTTTAAACTCTATGAAGAAAGGTTATTATACACCGAAGAATCCAAACACTTGAAAAATAGTGGTGGCACATTTTGCTTCGTAACTCCACTTCTACAAGGCTTAGAGCTTAGTTTTTTAAAAAAGAAGAAGCTGCAGATCCATGTTAGGGCTAGGATAGGGCAACTTTGAATCCCCATTATTTCCTATGGCAGAAATATACAAAATCAATAAAAACTAAATAAAGTCATTAAAAATCAACCAAGTGCCCCACTGCCTTGAAATTTGGGTGGTAGGTGGCAGCCAATGACACCTACAGTATCAACCACACAAATTTGGTACCCCCAGGACCTTTATAAGTGGTCAAAATCAAATCAAATCAAATCAAATCCAAATGGAATCTGGGGTGATTCAGGGGGACAGATTTGGGCACAAAACAAATCAGGAGTGATTCGATTCAGGCATATATCGATTCATGCACATCCCTAATGCACAGAGAAGAAGGGAGAAGGCATGGGTACACAGAGCAGGTTCTGACATGAAAAAACACTGCTATAACCTCTGTGGAAGACAGAAAGCTGGACTAGATAGGCCTTGAGCCTGATCCAGCAAGACTCTTCTTAAGTTATAACTCCTGGTCTCTTTCCATTTAAATAGACATGCATACCCCCACACCCCAAATCTTCTGTTTTAAGGCTTCTTTGCTTTCATTTAATATAAAATACTGCTATCCATGATGCTATGGTGTATTTTTTAAAGGGTGATACTTCATAAAAGGGTTAGACATAATCAGTTTGTTTACAGTTTTTTAATAATGGTAATGCGGTTGCCACAGGGAACTTGAGACACATGGATACCCCTCACATTGTTTGACATTTGTATGAAGTAGTGTCCAATTTTGACAGTAACAAGGTCACTTTGCCTCGAGTGGATAAAATTGCCAGGATCAAAGGGGTACTGCATCATACAACTAGCTGGGGATTGATGTCATGGTGATGATGATGTCATGATGATAACATGTGTCATGGTGATGATGATGTCATGATGATAACATTCTAGGATATGGTTCCTATTTTTTCTGGTTGTTTGGCATATCAAATAATGGGTTCAGTTTTAGTTCATACATTCTTTTGGGGAATGATGTAATACTAACTTGTATGAAGAAATGCTTGGGGATTCTTCTAAAGCTACTTAAATTCACATTCTTAAGAAGAAAGAGATCTAATGTTGAACATAACATGTTATATTCAGCATTAGATGTGCTGGAAATGTGCCTTCAATTTATGTACATAGATAGAAAATACAGAATGAGCTAGTTCAGGTGATTCAGTTCTGAGTGATTGCCTATTGGGTGAACAGGAAGAAAGGGTGCCCCATTACTCCCCATCTGGCACACGGTTCCCACCCCTTTCTGGTCATGTAGGAATGGGACTTCTTTTCAAACTGGACCGTAACTGAACAGGCTTGATACAGCTAGGAGACATTGCCCCTATGTGACGGTGTGGGAAGTAGGGACAGTGTACCAGGGGAGTAGGAAGTAATAACAAGCTCTCACTCCTTTCTCTGCAATGAGTGGCTATATGGATCAGCCTGATAAGACTGGTGTAGCAGACCGAAAAGATAACAGGTTGTATTAGAAGTCCAGGATGTCACTGCTGAGGTATGCATGAGACACAGCTGATGGACTCTTTAGAACAAAATTGACCTTACCATTTATGCACAAGTACTTGTGACTATCGTGCCTATTAAAAAACCGTTCATTAAAAGGGGGCTCAATGTAAAAAAAGCTGGTGCTTAATGTGGTAGCCTGAGGGCTATAGAAATGTTTGGAGCACTTCTCTTGTAAAAAGATAAAGTGTGACTTGGAGTCAATTTTGACTCCTGGTGACCACAGAGCCCTGTAGTTTTCTTTGGTAGGGTACAGGAGGGGTTTACCATTGCCTCCTCCCATGCAGTATGGGATGATGACTTTCAGCATCTTCCTGTATCGCTTCTGCCCGATATAGGTTTTTCCCATAATCTGGGAAACATACCAGCGGGGATTCTCTTGTAGCCTTTAGGAAAAGGAAAAGGCTTTCTATTTCTGGAAGCAGCTGGTAATAAGTTATAGTTCTGTGGGAACAGCAGAATAATCTGAGGCACTCCAGTGCTTAACTAGAAACTATTTATTGTTATAAACTGTCTAGAAAATCCAGGGTAATTTAGAATGGTGCAATCAAATGCTAAATACTTATTTTATTCCAGCATGTCTTTCAGCCTAGTTCAATCACTCTGTGTTTGAGAAGATGAAAGCAGGACTGGCTACTGTCTGAAAGCAGTGTGTACTTTCAGTATTGAATCACAGTGCTGTGAAATTGCTGTAAAGCTTCTTGGAGAACCTAGTAATGCTGACATAAAGAATCCTGCCATATAGCACTACCACTGCTGCAAAACATAGGAAGACCCAACATACAATGATTCATGACAGCTAGAATATTTACCTAATAATATCAGAATTGGTTAACTCATAACATATCAGGACACTAATATGTTTGTGGACCACTAATTATGTCCTAAAAATTATACAATTCAAAAGAGTTAGAAAAGAGAAGAACTATTGCTCAGGGGTTTTATGTATTCATTTTCTTCTCTTTTCTGTAATGAGACTGTATGATTTACAAGTTTCCTTTTTGTTTAATTTGTTTTGGCCCCATTGCAGCAAAGGGATTTCATTGCTAGTGAAGAAGGATACACATTTTTAAAAGGCTATTTTTAAAGACAGCCTGAGGATTGGGGCGGGCGGAGAAGGCTTATCATCATCATGCACACAAAAGAAGGCAGAAGGCTCTGCCAGATGTGACATTGGCTGAAGGTAGTTAGGCAGATATAAAAAATGAAGTTAAAAACATGCTCAGAATATGTGAAAAGTGCACTTAATACTGTTGTGTAGAGGATGTCTTCTTTTGAAACCTTCTCTGTGGACTCTCAGAAGAGAATTAGATGTTGCAAGAGACAACACAGTGCTGCTGCTCCGTGGCTCTGTTCAGATATAACAGGAAACGTTTCCTGCTACATAAACAGGCTTCTGTGAGCGGTGGGCTTACATGCTCCACCTCCCTTCTCTTTCCCTTTCACATACAAGAAGACTGGGGAAAGGAAGAGGGCTCCGATTTCAGATGTTTCTAGTATTAAGAATGAGTTGAATTACAGGTAGACTAGATTGAGGTTTCCTGTGATAGTACACTGTCTCTCTAAGAGTTGTTTAGTTTGGTTATTGATTATAACTGCCTGAGTCTGGGACAGCAGAAGCTTGCGGGAGTTTGTAAATAAGGCAAGCAAGCAGTGCTCCCTCCTAAAAGAGATCTTCAATAAAAAAGAACTGTGTTTGTTTACACACCTAGAAGTCTCTAAAAACCTACATGGTACCAGGAGTGGGGTACACAAGGAAAACAAAACACTAAGGATATGAAAGATTTAAGAATTCCAAAGGATCTAAAACTCTCAGGTAAAATGGCTGAATCCTGAAACAAAATATCAGGGTTTTGATACATACAGTATATACTGGCAACAGGCTACACAGATAAGGAAGATAAATAGAAAAATAGCAGTGTTCTTAAAAATAGCTGACAGAGAGTCTGGGGACATCTTTAATAATATGAAGCTAACTCAGGAAGAGAGAGAGAAAATAATGTTACTGTGTTACAAAAGTTTTCAGACTATTGAATACCAAAAGCTATTGACCAAGTATAAAGCAAGCAAAAGGTCAAGCAAGAAGAGGACTGAGGAAAGCAGGAGTTTGCGCAAAACACCCAAAGGCTGACTGGGCTGTGAAAAGAGCACCAAAGTATAGAAAATGTGGATAAGGATTAGGCTTGTGCATTTCGATTTGGGTACAAAATGTTTTGTGCCCGAAAATGGCAATTTCGGAGGTTTTGTAACAAAAACAATATCAAGAATTAAAAAACAGAGATTTTTGTTTCCAAATCAAAATGACCGTCTTTCGGACAGAATGCTTTGTTCTTCAGAAGAGCATTGCAATTGAAATTGACTTCTCTAACTCTCTCCACTCCAGCTGAGGCACTACGTGATTAGCAGAAGATAAGATATGCAAAAAGATTTTGAGCTTGAATGGTTTAGTTAAGTATGTGTTGTATTCAGTATGATTGAATGCAAACTGACCTTGCAAAGGGATTTGGAAGACAGCATTTTGAGACAGAAATACTCAAAGATCTTTGGGAGCTCAATGCAATTCCAATGCTCTTGCTAAAAGCCATGGTATAAATTGTGTGGAGAAGCTTTTTGAGAAGCTGGTTAGGAAAGTTCTGAAATTACACAGGTGTTTCTTTCCAAAGGTTTATAAAGAATCTCTTGACTTGTTCAGGGGTCTTTTGAAGAGCTATTTTGTTTTTCCTCTGATTTCTATGAGTTATAGTAGTATCTAAGTTTTGTTGCCCAAGTTGAGCAGTCTAATGTAATTTAGGCCACCATGTAATTTGGTGGGACATGATGTCTAACCCAGTGGTTCACAACTTTTGCCATTGCAGGGACAGGTCATCCACATGGGACTACAGGAGACAAAAGGAGGGGGTGGGTGGGGAATATCCCTGTCAATTTATCAATATCCCCAGGAATCTTAGTTGCTTCTCTCTTTGTTGTAACCATGATCCATGGTTTTGCACTTTCTTAAATGCAGTGATGCTAAATCTCAACAATTCTGAACAGTAGGCTTATTTGTTTGGTCTATGGCTCACTCCACTTAAATGAACATTTGAAGCTGTTCCATAGTATCAAGGTAGTTTTATTTTATTTTTATTTTTATTTTTACATTTCATATCCCGCTGTTCCTCCAAGGAGCCCAGAGCGGTGTACTACATACTTAGGTTTCTCCTCACAACAACCCTGTGAAGTAGGTTAGGCTGAGAGAGAAGTGACTGGCCCAGAGTCACCCAGCTAGTATCATGGCTGAATGGGGATTTGAACTTGGGTCTCCCCGGTCCTAGTCCAGCACTCTAACCACTACACCACACTGGCTCATTGGTCTATCTTGCTATCTCAAATGACCTATGGTCACTGTTCCATGGGGGGAGTGTTTTTATTGAAAGATTGCTTGAATCCTCAAATGGGTTGTGCTGCTGTGCTAGTGCCACAGGGACAGGCTCCCGCCCGCTGCAAAATTCTCAAATAACTATGCCCCAAAATTAAGTGTTGTTGTTGTTGTTCATCATTCTCTTCACTCTTTCAACTTGTTTATGTGGGGCTTCAGGGGCAAAACAGTGGGTTGGGTGGCAATGCCCCAAGGGTGGTGCACCCAGATTCTAAATAGGGCAAAGGGCTGATTTCTTAGACATTTTTGAGGTTTATGCGTCTTTAAGATTTTTCCCCCATAGGGAATAATGGAGGCTTCAGCAGCCCCACAACTCCACCTGGGGGGCACTGGGATGGCCCGAAGCGAGTGGTGGTGTAGTGCACAGAGGGTGCCAACCATCCCCCTGGATTGCTAACCCATTGGGGTACTGGGCTTTGTTGTTTCTGAGGTGTTGAGTTTAGATTCTCTGGAAGCAACTGAGAATTTTAATGAAAAACCATGAATCCACTCTCATATGCTACCAGAGAATCTACACTCAGAACACCTCTAGAACAACAAAATCCTGTACTTCATGGGTTGGCAACCCATGTGGGTGGTTGGCACCCCCTATGTGCACTACACCACCACTTGCTCTGGGCCACCCCAGTGCCCCTCAAGTGGAGTTATGGGACTGCAGAAACCTCCATTATACCCTATGAGGAAAATCTGAAAGACGCGTAACTTCATTAATTCTTTAAAAATCAGCCCTTTGCCAAATTCCTCTGAAAAAATTATGGTAGTTTTCTTGTATCAACTGGGCACTACCACCAACCACACTCCACTCTGGGACACCCTCCCCGCCACATGAAAATGTACTTTCCCTGAAACCTCCATCTTACCCTATGGGGAAAATCTGAAAGATGCGTAAACTTCAAAAATTCACCAAAAACCAGCAGTTTGCCCAATTCCTTTGAAATTTTTGTGGTAGCTTCCACTCATTGGGCACTATAACTCCCACCCACTCTTTTGACCATGTGATCCATTTATTAATCTGAATTAATTTGGATTCAGATTTGGATTAATTCAGATACAAAACAAAACTGGGGTGATTCACAAGGCTTAATTTCAGACAAAATACCAAATGGGGTTGATTTGGATTTGGTACAAATTGAAACAGAAAAAATACAAAACACGCAACCCTAATAAGGATATATGACTTGAAGACCAATATAGTGATTTTTTTAATGGCATTGGTAAACTGGGAACTCACTACAAGATAGAATTAACAGAATCCAATTGTCCAGTGATCCATGCTCCTCAGAACATTTCACCAGCTATAACAGGGAGACTGAAAAAAGAGCTGAATACATTGGTGGCTTTAACAAGAATTCAAAAGGTTGAGGAACCCAAATAACTGAAAAGGTTGAGGTTGAGGAGGTGCATTCATTAATAATAGTGTGTGTGGCGGGGGGGGGGGGGGAGATGGGGCTCTAAGTCTCTATCTGGATTTCAAGGAGCTCAACAAATATATAAAGAAACAGCACTTGGCACTGCCAAGAGAGAGGACATCTTGTGTGAAATGACTGTAGCAGAATATTATTCTGTTTTAGATGCCTCTGGGCTTTTACCAAATTCCATTAGATACAAAAGGTTTTAGACTATGTGCTCTTAATACAGTACACCTTTTTGAAGGTATTGCTTTTGTAGGCTCCCATTTGGTCTTAAATCAGCCTCTGAAATATTTCATAGGACAGTCCAGCAAATCTTTGATGGGCAGCTGGTGTCAAGCTGGTGGTATCTTGATGACATTCTCATGCAGGGCCGAACTGAAATGGAACATGATAGACATTACTAGTGATGTGCGGTTCGGTCCGGATCCGGACCGGTTCGTCCTGAACCGGTCCGGATCCGGCGGTTTGATCCCGGACCAAATCGGGCCCTTCTGGGACCGAGCCGGACCGAATCCGAGCCGGTTCGGTACCGAACCGGCTCAGGTTTCCCGAACTGGTCCGGGAGTGCAATTGAGTCTCTGGAGTGTCTCCTAAAGTTTCAAGTGTGTCCTCCATTTTGTGTCTCCTTCCCGAAACTTTTGCTCCTCCTTGCATCCATTTTGTGATGCTATTTCCAGGCATTGTATTGGCTGCGCTATTGATCCTTGATTGGCCAGAATGAGTCCTTTGGTCTGGTAGGCTGCTTGGCTGTTGCACTGTTGAGAGCTGGCACCCTGTTGGCCGTGGGGGGAGTGCAAAGGTGGGGGCTCCCAAAGGAGGGAATTTCAAACCTATATAAACCCAAGCCTCTTCTCTGGAAACTTCTCTTGGCTGCAGTTGTGGGATCATCTCTGAGACCTTGCTTGCTCTTTTGCTGCTGGTGTCTGCTGTGAGTCCCTGACTGTGTGTCACATTAGTGCGTGTCTGTCTCTCTGCTCTCTCTGTGTGTTGTTGTGTGCCACCTTGTCCATCTGCCCTCTGTCTGTCTCTGTCCAAACCTCTTTAATACTTTCCCCTCAACTTTTTCCAAATTTTCCTGTTGTGTTTTCTGTTCTCTTCACCCTTTCTCTCTCAACCCTTCTCCCAAAGTTTTGGCTTGCCCTCCTCCCCCCCCCACCCCCCACCCCCATCTTCTGCATTGCTTTCCTGTTTTTGTGCCTTGCCTGACTTTTGTTCCACTTTTTGAGTTTCATTCAATTATTGCTTCTGTGTAAATTTATATATTTGCTGATTTTGGTTTTTAATTAATAACTTCTGCTATTGTTATTGCTGGCTGCCTGTCTGAGTTGTGTTCCTGAGGATTTAGTTTATATTATTGCTGCAATTCGATTCCTTGTGTTCTGATTTTGATTGTTAATTTGTTCCCCTCTGGCCCTGCTCCTAGCTTCCCCCCTCCCTCCCTCCCTCCCTCCCACCCAGATAAGATTGTTTCCCTCCTGTGCTGCTGCCTGTTGAGTCTTGCATTCTTTGGATTTCTTTGTGGAATTAGGTTCTGGTTTTGGTTTTGCTTGCTGTGTGTGTCCCACCCACTCCCCCAGCCCCTCCCCCTGGTAGTTGTTACCCCCCCCCCCCCCGCCCTGAGACTTTCTGGCTGGCCTTTGGTTTCCTTTTTTTTTAACTTTGTGTATAGATTCTTTTGATTCAAATTTGATTGTTCCCCTGTGTGGCCCTCTGCTCCCAGCTTCCCCCTCCCTCCCCTCCAGAAACCCACTCCGCCCACTGCCACCTCCTCCTCCTCCACTCCTGCCCTGCCTGCCCCCTCCCACCCAGACTGAGTGTTGTTCCCCATCCTCCCTGGTGCTGCTGCTGCCTGTTGAGTCCTGTCTTAGTTACTTGGGTTTTTTGTGTGAAATCAATTAGCTTCTTTTGGTTCTGGTTTTGCTCTGTGTGTGTGTGTGTGTCCCATTCCTCCCTGCTGGTTGTTGTTGGTTCTTCCCCCCCCCGCCCCAAACTTTCTGCCCATTGGTCCCAGGTGTTGTTTTTTTTTGGACTTTTTTTCATATTGTTTGGTTTGCTTTGATTGATTCATTGATTGTTCCCCTCTCTGTGTGGCCCTCTGCTCTGCTCCCAGCTTCCCCCCTCCCTCCCCTCCAGAAACCCACTCCCCCCACTGCCACCTCCTCCTCCTCCTCCTCCACTCCTGCCCTGCCTGCCCCCTCCCACCCAGATTCATCCCCCTTTACGCATACTAATCCCCCCAAACACACCCTGCCCTCTGGTCTCTCCCCCTCTTGCCCCCCAACTCCCTGCTACATACCCCAGACCCCCTGAAACACACTTCACCTCCCAAACACCCTCTGGTCTCTCCCCCTCTTGCCCCCCTGACTCCCCGCTACATACCCCAGACCCCCTGAAACACACTCTACCTCCAAACACCCTCTGGTCTCTCCCCCTCTTGCCCCCCTGACTCCCCGCTACATACCCCAGACCCCCTGAAACACACTCCACCTCCCAAACACCCTCTGGTCTCTCCCCCTCTTGCCCCCCTGACTCCCCGCTACATACCCCAGACCCCCTGAAACACACTCCACCTCCCAAACACCCTCTGTTGCTCTCTCCCCCTCTTTCCCCCCTGACTCCCCGCTACATACCCCAGACCCCCTGAAACACACTCCACCTCCCAAACACCCTCTGTTGCTCTCTCCCCCTCTTTCCCCCCTGACTCCCCGCTACATACCCCAGACCCCCTGAAACACACTCCACCTCCCAAACACCCTCTGTTGCTCTCTCCCCCTCTTTCCCCCCTGACTCCCCGCTACATACCCCAGACCCCCTGAAACACACTCCACCTCCCAAAAACCCTCTGTTGGTCTCTCCCCCTCTTTCCCCCCTGACTCCCCGCTACATACCCCAGACCCCCTGAAACACACTCCACCTCCCAAACACCCTCTGGTCTCTCCCCCTCTTGCCCCCCTGACTCCCCGCTACATACCCCAGACCCCCTGAAACACACTCCACCTCCCAAACACCCTCTGGTCTCTCCCCCTTTTGCCCCCCTGACTCCCCGCTACATACCCCAGACCCCCTGAAACACACTCCACCCCCCAAACACCCTCTGTTGGTCTCTCCCCCTCTTGGGACCGTCACTGCTGCTGCTGCTGCTGTCCTCCTCCCACACCCGAATCCCCCTCCCTGCTGCTACATTACAGCTCCTCCTCTCTTCTTCCTCTCTCTCTCTCTCCTCATCCCTTCACTTCTTCTTCTTCCAACAGCTGCAGCCACACAGTATATCCTACCTCCGACCTCACCTGGAGGTCCCCGCCATCGGGTTTTTTTTCTTTTGAAAGTTGTTTTATTTCATTTGTCTCTGCTTGGGGGTGAGTTGAGCAACAACACATAAATAGTGTTGTCTCCTCACTTCTGCCCCTCCATCGTTGAACTACCCCGGTTGCCTGTGCCTCGTGCGGCCGCCCTGTTGTGTCCCAGCCCAGGGGGTTGGCTGGCGGCGGCGCATCCGTGACCAGCAGTGAGCGGCAGGAGAAGGACCGGAAGAAGAGGGGTTAGTGCGTGTGCAATTGTGCACCTTTTGTTGCCCCCTTTCTCTCCCTAGCTGGCGGTTTTAAATAGGGACACCCCTATCTTGAAATGCATTTGGGTGTGGGGAGGAGGGAGAGGAGATGTACCGTTGCAACTTGTGTCTTCATGCCCAATAAAGAAATTGCTGCTGTGTGTTGCGTTGCATTGCATGCGTCTTGCAGGTGGTTTTTGAACAGGTGCCTTCTTCCAGAGTGTTTCCTTGCCTCTGGGGCAGTCTGAGTGGGGTCAGGGGATCGGATGCTGCCACTACATGCTGGGCCAATGCCACGCCAGAGTGCTTCCTTGCCTCTGGGGCAGTCATAGTGGGGTCAGGGGATCGGATGCTGCCACTACATGCTGGGCCAATGCCACGCCAGAGTGCTTCCTTGCCTCTGGGGAAGTCTGAGTGGGGTCCTGGGTTCTGATGCTGCCACTACATGCTGGGCCCATGCTATGCCAGAGTGCTTCCTTGCCTCTGGGGAAGTCTGAGTGGGGTCCTGGGCTCTGATGCTGCCACTACATGCTGGGCCCATGCCATGCCAGAGTGCTTCCTTGCCTCTGGGGAAGTCTGAGTGGGGTCCTGGGCTCTGATGCTGCCACTACATGCTGGGCCAATACACACATATGATGATGATCATGATGTTCAATCCATGAGGCTGCCATCAAGTGTTTGCTGCTGCTTGCTTGCCATGGCATTGGGCGGGCAGAGTCACAGAGTGGGTGGGTTCAACCTCTGTGTAGGTGTGACTGGGTTCTGGTTTTGGTTGTGTGCAATTTAGAGTCACTAAATAGGCTGCATTGAGTTTGATGCTCCCCCCACAGGAGCATTACTTGAGAACCACCCCCCAGAACCCACACTTTGTGTTCCAGTTCACTAAATAAGGGTTTCCTCCTTTGATCTGCAGGTTACCAAGCATTGACTGCGTCCCTCCCCCACCCCCGGTAGGTGCTGTGCCCTCCCCCCATCCACTCTCCCCCCCAGAAAAAGTTAAAAACTTGCCACCCACACCACAACTACTCCACCCAACTGCCCGTGCCACCCTCCCACACCGGGGGTCCACCCTTTAACCCCCTATTTTTTTAAAAAAAAACCCTCCCAGACCCATCTCTCCAATTGGCTTGGTGGTTGACTCCCAAATTCTAAAAGGACACCCTCCCCCTCACTTCAATTGGCTTCCCCCCCCCATATCAAAAAGTCTTCCTTTCCCCCCAATTGGCTTCCTTTTTAAAAAACAAACTCCCCCCCCCCGCCGCCTCCAAATCAGCTGCCTTTTTTTTGGCCCCTAAGCCCCTCCAAATTATTTTTTTGACCCTGTCTGGCCTTCCTCTTAAAGTCTCCCTCCTTCTGACCTAGCAGCATGTCTGAGCGCCGTGTGGCGGGCAGGGCTCGCTCAAGGCTGGCAGGCAGAGGTGGGAGAGGCCAGGTGTGGGGTGCGCCTGTGGCACGGGGAGGGAGAGGGCGCGGGGAGCCTGAGGACACCCCAGTTCTCCCCATTGGAGAATTCTTTGCTCCGGCCCCATCTTTGGTGCGAAGGATTCAGTTCCCCACGCCTGCTGCTGCCAATCGCGGAAGAGGCAGAGGCACCGTTAGGGCTGTGGCGGGTCCCTCCTCGCCGGCGGCACCAGGTGCTGCTGAGCTACCGCCAGTTGTTGAGGTGGAGGAGACTGTGGAGTTGGAAGAGCAGGTAGAGGGCGGTGAGGACCGTGCGGCTGGCAGCGATGCAGCCAGGTTCTCCCTCCCTCTGGGGCCCCTTCCCCCTATCCTTTCGCCGCTCAGTGGGCCCCCCCCTCGTGAAGCCCGACACTCTGGTGGGGAGCGGTCTGGCGAGGTGGTGGAGGAGAGGCCTGCCTCTCCGATGCCAATTGAGCCGGGCCCTTCCTCCGCTGTGGAGGGCGGAAGGGGCGGGTTGGGTGGCAGCAGTGGGCAGGCAGCGGCGGCCGCCCCCCCCCTAGGACTGCAGCCACCCTGCGAGAAACGGCCTAGGACGGCGCCCAGGGCGCAGGAGCCCAAGGGCAGTGGTGCATGGGACCGGGGTGGTTCGGTTTTGGTTTTGCCGGACCACCCCCCGGTCCGGTTCGGTTTCGAACCGGTTTGGATCCGAACTGAACCGGTTCAGATCACAAATAGTGGCTGGTTTTGAAGGGGACATTGTGTTCTACCTGCCACCCAAATTTCAAGTCGATTGGACCTTCCTCTGATTTTTTTACAATTTTTTTTTTAAAAATTAATTTTTGCCCATAACTCACAATGTGGAGCCCTTAGGGGCAAAAAAGCTGGGGTGGGTGGTAGCCACCCATGGGTGTCCTCCACCCCAAAAATCCCAAGGCAATTGGTGGCTCCTAGTATTATTGGTGAATTTTTGAAGAAAAATTTTTTTCCATTGGCTAGAATGGGGGTTTAGGGCTGCACCAGACCCACCTCTGTGGGGTGGCAGCACCCCCAAAGTGGGTCCGGGGCCATGGCAAAAATGCCCTCAGTCCCTCCCAGCAATCCCCGTAGAGATAGGAGTGATGTTTCTGTTGTTTTTCTGAGGTGTTCTGAGTGTAGATTCTATGATAGCTAATGAGATTTCCAATGAGACCCCATGAATCCACTCTCATTTGCTATCACAGAATCCACACTCACTCAGAACACCTCAGAAAAACAACAGAACCATCACTCCTATCTCTCCGGGGATTGCTGGGAGGGACTGAGGGCATTTTTGCCATGGCCCCGGACCCACTTTGGGGGTGCTGCCACCCCACAGAGGTGGGTCTGGGGCAGCCCCAAACCCCCATTCTAGCCAATGGAAATTTTTTCTTCTTCAAAAATTCACCAATAATACTAGGAGCAACCCAACAATTGCCACCCCATCTTTTTTGCCCCTCTCTCTGAGCGCCCTAACACGTAACACCTAGTCAGTCCATCTTAATGCCTACCTACTACCACCACTCCTATCCAAGCAAGTAAGAGGAGGACACTCAGAGAGACAACACCCACTCTCTGATCTTACAAAAAGGCCACTGCTGTGCTGCCTGCCAGCACAGCAGCAGCAGCGGAGCAGCACACTAAGCACAAGAGCAGCACACACAGAGAAGAAGCAGGAGGCGGAGCAGCAGAGCAGCAGACCTGCCGCTCTGCATGATGGGTGATGTGATGCCCAAAGAAACCACCGCCTCACTCAGTGCCTGCCACTGACTAGGCCCGACAGACAGAAGCCAGCCAACCTGCTCTGCTCTGCTCTGCTGCTCCCCATGGATGATGCACACACACCCTACATCTGCATCCAAATTACCAGACCAGACCAAGTGCGCAGAGTCAGCACAGGCCAGCAGCCACCAGCCCAGCAACAGCAACAGCTACTACTGCTACCACCACAACCAGTGTTGCCGCTACAATAACATTCCCAGTCCAGTCACGCGTGCCACAGCCTGAGCCTAGCACACAGCCAACAGCTGCTGCCAGCCAGTGCCTGGCAAGCCCAGCCAACATGAGGAGGAGAGAGCTAAGTAGACGGCGCACGCACATCACCAACCCATCACGACGGCGCAACTGCAAGGGGAGAGGGCACAATTACGGGCTGGAGGAGGAGGAGGCGAGGCAATCCTAGCACAGATTTGAAAGTTTAAAATCCACCAGGACATCTTCTAGAATCTAGACTTCTGTTTTTTCTACCACCAGCTGTAGTGTCTAGTTAGTCAGTGTGCTGTGCAGCTGAGCTGAGCTGAGCTGCGTGTGAGGAAGGATGATTGTAGCTAGTTCTTTAGTTTCAGCAGACTGAGCATTGAGCATGGGCAGTGGCCTTGGGAAGCAACACAATTACACGACACTCACCTGCTGCTGCTGGTTCTAGAAGTTGCCTCTTCTCGTCTTTTCACCTCTTCGTGTGTGTGTGTGTGTGTGTGTGTGTGTGCAGTGAGTGCATGCCTTTTGCCTTGCTGGAAAGAAATGCTTCTCTGGTCCACCACCACATATCTGCTCAAGGACACAGAGGCCCAAGGCAGAGGTGGTGGCACCAGTGTGAGTGCATGTGTGCTGGTGGTGTTTGCCACCACAGGTGTTTTGTGTGTGTATGTGTGCGCTGCTAGCTAGGAGGGGGGAGGGAGGCAGGGAGGGAGGCAGGGAGGCAGGGGGGAGGTAAGGGGAGGGGGAGAGGGATGTAGAGGGGATTGAAGGGGGGAGGGTCCGGCTCAGAGTTGGTCAGCCACATATTTGTGCACACACGTGCTCACGTGTGTGCTTCGGTGGGAGAGACCAGACTCTCATCATCTGCCAGACCGGGGTTGGGGGCAGGTGAGGCGGTGGTGGGCTGGAAGGGAGGGAGGATGGAAGGTGGTGAAGAGGAAGGGGAGAGGATGAGAGGGGAAGGATGGAGGGAGGCATGGGGGGGAGGGAGTTGGGGGGGAGGAAAAAAAACATGTAGACTGACACACACCACACTACACACAGAAAGCATCCACACACAGAGACAGTGCTAGGCATCCATTCACACAGACAGACAGACAGACAGACACACAACAGGAAGAGACAGACTGAGCCTGCACCACACACACACACACACACACACACACACACACACACACACAGACCCAATTCCCCCCCTGCACAGTTATCAATCAATATGTTGTGTTGGCAGCCAGTTCATTGCTATTCTGATGGTTTTGGGTTTTTTGCCATCAGCCAACATCAACAGTGACCACAATCAAGATGAACATAAGATGATAATAATTCATTCGTTTCATTAGAAAAAATCACCCAATCATTTTCTCCATGTAAACCAAGCCCCACACACATGATTTCTGGCAACATTTTCAATAAAATCAATTCATTTGGCATTCATCATTTTGTTCTCCCTTTGTCACCTTTTTTTCTTTCTTTTGCATAATTTTGAGGCTTGATTTTAACATGGGGTTTTTAAAGAAAAAATTATTTACATGTTTATTTACATACAGTATTTACATATCTACACTGCATTTTAGAATGTATACCCGCCGCTGCCGCTAAGTCTAGTACTCTGTGGGCTGTGCTACTTTGGGGGGGTGTGCCGTGCCCACGCCAGGTCCCCAAATGCTGACAGGTGGATAGATAAAGGGCCTGTGCTGGTCAGCATTGGGTTTCTTTTTAGGTGGGCGTGGGCATTGTAAACATCTGGCCAGTCGCAGCACTACAACTACTACTACAACTGCATCTCTGTGTGGGCACACTACACGCTGCGACTGGCTGGCACGGCTCAGCATCTGTCACGTCAGCTCAGCTAGAGGTGGAAGGGGGGAGGGTAGGGATAAGCACAGAGGTCGAGCCAGGCAGGTGACCAACCATGGGGCAACCCACGGTAATCACTCGCCCGGCTCAAACTCCAGCTTGGGGTAGCCCAACAGGGGGAGGTTCACCTTAAGGAAGACCAGCTGCTCCACCAGACCAGGGTCCAAGCGGGAGCGAGAGGGTGTCACCACGTCCCCGGCACGTGAAAACACCCGCTCGCTCTGGACACTGGTTGGGGGGCAGGAGAGGAGGCGCACAGCCACCACCGCCAGGTCCGGCCAGACTTGGCGGCGGCTCGCCCAGAACTGTGCGGAGTCCACGCCGGCTCCCTCCACAGGCTCCTCCAAGTACTGCGCAACGCATTGCTCAGCACTGGAGGGGGGCCTGGCAGGTCGAGCCTCCCGCATACCAGGCATGGCGCCATAGCAGAACCGCTGAAACCACTGGGCGGATCTTGAGTCGGTAGCAAGTGGCTGCTGCGATGGCGCCGCCTGGGATGCTGCGCTGCTGGACTGGGAAGAGGGAGGGGAAGGGGAAGCTGAAGCCGGCTGGCCGCCCATGCTGCTGCTGGGTGCGGGTTGGGCCACGAGGGCTGCCCCCGCACCACTACCAACACCCTGGTCTCTGCGGGCCCTAGCGGCCTCCTCCTCCCTAACCTTCTCGACCAGGATGCCCTTCCACCTGGGCAAGTCGTCGGCACTCACGGCATTGCCCTTGAGGGCTGGGTGACAGAGACAAGCGAGGACATACTCCTCCCTGTCTCCCAGCACATCAACGAGCCGCTTGTCAACCCCAGACCTCAGCCTCCCAGCCAGAGCACGACCCTCTGGCGTGGTCAGAGAGATATGGAGTCCACCCATCAGCTTCTCGAGACCAACAGCTGTGGGCAGCGCCTGGCTCAAGGGAGTGGTGTCGCCACACAAGCCCTTCGTGGCAAGCTGGAAGGGCTCGAGTGCCGACACCGCCTCGGACATCTGCTTCCACTCTGCGTTCGAGAAGTCGCAGACATCCAAGGACTCGTCCCTCGCCAGGGCGACAAGGGCTCTCTCCTGCTCCAACAGGCGCTGGAACAGGAGGAAGGTGGAGTTCCACCACATCTCCACATCCGTAGGGATGAGATGGCGAGGAAGGCCAAGGTCATCCTGCTTCTGGCGAAGCAGTCTCCTGGACTTCTCGCTGCGGTGGAAGTGGGCGGCCAGCTTGCGAGACTTATCCACAAGCGTGGCCGTGGCAGCAACAGCAGCTGGGATGGGGCGTGCCCCCTTCTCCTGGGACGCCTTCAGCTCCTTAAGGCCAAGGGCGTCCCTGACGGTCAGATGGAGCGTGTGTGCCATACACCGTATGTTCACACAGTCCATGACTGTCTCGACAGCGGCGGTAACGTTGGCTCCATTGTCGGTGACAATGAAGCCGCGGGAGAGGTGTGGACACCCGCCAATCCACTCCTCTATCTGGCGGTCGAGTACGGCCGCCACCTCCTCCGCGGTGTGCCTCGTGTCCATTGTCTCCACGTGCAGGACGGCCCACCTGTGCCGTAGTGCAGCGGGAGCCGCGCCGGACCCGGAAGCATCGCCCGCGGAGGTCCCCTCACTCTCCGGTCCCCACCAGTGGGCAGTGAGGGCCAGGAAAGAAGCGTGCATCCCACTGACACTGGTCCAGAGGTCAGTCGTGAAATGCACGCTTGTCCTGGCCGGAGCTGCACGCAGCTCGGCCGACACGAGCTCCCTGCACCGGCGGTACAGGGAGGGGACCATGTTCCGGCTGACCGTGGTCCTTGAGGGGATGACGTATTCGGGAGCCAGGTATTGGAGAATCCGGCGGAAGTTGTTGTTCTCGACCACCTGAAACGGCTGGTCATCGGTGGAAATCATCTCCCCTACGAGGCGGGTGAGGTGATGATGGTCCACGCGAACAATACGCTGGCTGCCCGAGGACTGCGTCCACCGCTGGACGGGCAGTGTAGCCTGCCTGCTGGCTGGCACACTGCCGCTGCCCGCCCTAGTGGCAGATGCACAAGGCGCACTAGCGCTGCCAGCCTGTCCCCTGAGACCTGGGTGGTGACGCTCTAGGTGTCTCCACATAGGCGTCGTACCCAGGTGCGCAGGGTCCCTTCCACGGCTGACAAGCATCCTGCAGTGGACACAGCGGGCGTGGAATGGGGCATCTTGAGGGACCTCAAAATGCACCCATGCACCACTGCCCTTGGCCTCCTGCGCCCTGGGCGCCGTCCTAGGCCGTTTCTCGCAGGGTGGCTGCAGTCCTAGGGGGGGGGGCGGCCGTCGCTGCCTGCCCACTGCTGCCACCCAACCCGCCCCTTCCGCCCTCCACAGCGGAGGAAGGGCCCGGCTCAATTCGCATCGGAGAGGCAGGCCTCTCCTCCACCACCTCGCCAGACCGCTCCCCACCAGAGTGTCGGGCTTCACGAGGGGGGGCCCCACTGAGCGGCGAAAGGATAGGGGGAAGGGGCCCCAGAGGGAGGGAGAACCTGGCTGCATCGCTGCCAGCCGCACGGTCCTCACCGCCCTCTACCTGCTCTTCCAACTCCACAGTCTCCTCCACCTCAACAACTGGCGGTAGCTCAGCAGCACCTGGTGCCGCCGGCGAGGAGGGACCCGCCACAGCCCTAACGGTGCCTCTGCCTCTTCCGCGATTGGCAGCAGCAGGCGTGGGGAACTGAATCCTTCGCACCAAAGATGGGGCCGGAGCAAAGAATTCTCCAATGGGGAGAACTGGGGTGTCCTCAGGCTCCCCGCGCCCTCTCCCTCCCCGTGCCACAGGCGCACCCCACACCTGGCCTCTCCCACCTCTGCCTGCCAGCCTTGAGCGAGCCCTGCCCGCCACACGGCGCTCAGACATGCTGCTAGGTCAGAAGGAGGGAGACTTTAGGAGGAAGGCCAGACAGGGTCAAAAAAATAATTTGGAGGGGCTTAGGGGCCAAAAAAAAGGCAGCTGATTTGGAGGCGGCGGGGGGGAAGTTTGTTTTCAAAAAAGGAAGCCAATTGGGGGGAAAGGAAGACTTTTTGATATGGGGGGGAAGCCAATCGAAGTGAGGGGGAGGGTGTCCTTTTAGAATTTGGGAGTCAACCACCAAGCCAATTGGAGAGATGGGTCTGGGAGGGTTTTTTTAAAAAAATAGGGGGTTAAAGGGTGGACCCCCGGTGTGGGAGGGTGGCACGGGCAGTTGGGTGGAGTAGTTGTGGTGTGGGTGGCAAGTTTTTAACTTTTGGGGGGGGGTGGATGGGGGGAGGGCACAGCACCTATCGGGGGTGGGGGAGGGACGCAGTCAATGCTTGGGAACCTGCAGATCAAAGGAGGAAACCCTTATTTAGTGAACTGGAACACAAAGTGTGGGTTCTGGGGGGTGGTTCTCAAGTAATGCTCCTGTGGGGGGAGCATCAAACTCAATGCAGCCTATTTAGTGACTCTAAATTGCACACAACCAAAACCAGAATCCAGTCACACCTACACAGAGGTTGAACACACCCACTCTGTGATTCTGCCCACCCAATGCCATGGCAAGCAAGCAGCAGCAAACACTTGATGGCAGCCTCATGGATTGAACATCATGATCATCATCATATGTGTGTATTGGCCCAGCATGTAGTGGCAGCATCAGAGCCCAGGACCCCACTCAGACTGCCCCAGAGGCAAGGAAGCACTCTGGCGTGGCATGGGCCCAGCATGTAGTGGCAGCATCAGAACCCAGGACCCCACTCAGACTGCCCCAGAGGCAAGGAAGCACTCTGGCGTGGCATGGGCCCAGCATGTAGTGGCAGCATCCGATCCCCTGACCCCACTCAGACTGCCCCAGAGGCAAGGAAATACTCTGGAAGAAGGCACCTGTTCAAAAACCACCTGCAAGACGCATGCAATGCAATGCAACACACAGCAGCAATTTCTTTATTGGGCATGAAGACACAAGTTGCAATGATACATCTCCTCTCCCTCCTCCCCACACCCAAATGCATTTCAAGATAGGGGTGTCCCTATTTAAAACCGCCAGCTAGGGAGAGAAACGGGGCAACAAAAGGTGCACAATTGCACACGCACTAACCCCTCTTCTTCCGGTCCTTCTCCTGCCGCTCACTGCTGGTCACGGATGCGCCGCCGCCAGCCAACCCCCTGGGCTGGGACACAACAGGGCGGCCGCACGAGGCACAGGCAACCGGGGTAGTTCAACGATGGAGGGGCAGAAGTGAGGAGACAACACTATTTATGTGTTGTTGCTCAACTCACCCCCAAGCAGAGACAAATGAAATAAAACAACTTTCAAAAGAAAAAAAAACCCGATGGCGGGGACCTCCCGGTGAGGTCGGAGGTAGGATACTGTGTGGCTGCAGCTGTGGGAGGAAGAAAAGTGAAGGGATGAGGAGAGAGAAAGAGAGAGAGAGAGGAAGAAGAGAGGAGGAGCTGTAATGTAGCAGCAGGGAGGGGGATTCGGGTGTGGGAGGAGAGCAGCAGCAGCAGCGGTGACGGTCCCAAGAGGGGGAGAGACCAACAGAGGGTGTTTGGGGGGTGGAGTGTGTTTCAGGGGGTCTGGGGTATGTAGCGGGGAGTCAGGGGGGCAAGAGGGGGAGAGACCAAGAGAGGGTGTTTGGGAGGTGGAGTGTGTTTCAGGGGGTCGGGGTATGTAGCGGGGAGTCAGGGGGGAAAGAGGGGGAGAGACCAGAGGGTGTTTGGAAGGTGGAGTGTGTTTCAGGGGGTCTGGGGTATGTAGCGGGGAGTCAGGGGGGAAAGAGGGGGAAAGACCAACAGAGGGTGTTTGGGAGGTGGAGTGTGTTTCAGGGGGTCTGGGGTATGTAGCGGGGAGTCAGGGGGGAAAGAGGGGGAGAGACCAGAGGGTGTTTGGGAGGTGGAGTGTGTTTCAGGGGGTCTGGGGTATGTAGCGGGGAGTCAGGGGGGAAAGAGGGGGAGAGACCAACAGAGGGTGTTTGGGAGGTGGAGTGTGTTTCAGGGGGTCTGGGGTATGTAGCGGGGAGTCAGGGGGGAAAGAGGGGGAGAGACCAGAGGGTGTTTGGAAGGTGGAGTGTGTTTCAGGGGGTCTGGGGTATGTAGCGGGGAGTCAGGGGGGAAAGAGGGGGAGAGACAAACAGAGGGTGCTTGGGAGGTGGAGTGTGTTTCAGGGGGTCTGGGGTATGTAGCGGGGAGTCAGGGGGGCAAGAGGGGGAGAGACCAGAGGGTGTTTGGGAGGTGGAGTGTGTTTCAGGGGGTCTGGGATATGTAGCGGGGAGTCAGGGGGGAAAGAGGGGGAGAGACCAGAGGGTGTTTGGGAGGTGGAGTGTGTTTCAGGGGGTCTGGGGTATGTAGCGGGGAGTCAGGGGGGCAAGAGGGGGAGAGACCAACAGAGGGTGTTTGGGAGGTGGAGTGTGTTTCAGGGGGTCTGGGGTATGTAGCGGGGAGTCAGGGGGGCAAGAGGGGGAGAGACCAGAGGGTGTTTGGGAGGTGGAGTGTGTTTCAGGGGGTCTGGGGTATGTAGCGGGGAGTCAGGGGGGAAAGAGGGGGAGAGACCAGAGGGTGTTTGGGAGGTGAAGTGTGTTTCAGGGGGTCTGGGGTATGTAGCGGGGAGTCAGGGGGGAAAGAGGGGGAGAGACCAGAGGGTGTTTGGGAGGTGGAGTGTGTTTCAGGGGGTCTGGGGTATGTAGCGGGGAGTCAGGTGGGAAAGAGGGGGAGAGACCAACAGAGGGTGTTGGGGAGGTGGAGTGTGTTTCAGGGGGTCTGGGGTATGTAGCGGGGAGTCAGGGGGGAAAGAGGGGGAGAGACCAACAGAGGGTGTTTGGGAGGTGGAGTGTGTTTCAGGGGGTCTGGGGTATGTAGCGGGGAGTCAGGGGGGCAAGAGGGGGAGAGACCAGAGGGTGTTTGGGAGGTGGAGTGTGTTTCAGGGGGTCTGGGATATGTAGCGGGGAGTCAGGGGGGAAAGAGGGGGAGAGACCAGAGGGTGTTTGGGAGGTGGAGTGTGTTTCAGGGGGTCTGGGGTATGTAGCGGGGAGTCAGGGGTGAAAGAGGGGGAGAGAGCAACAGAGGGTGTTTGGGAGGTGGAGTGTGTTTCAGGGGGTCTGGGGTATGTAGCGGGGAGTCAGGGGGGCAAGAGGGGAAGAGACCAGAGGGTGTTTGGGAGGTGGAGTGTGTTTCAGGGGGTCTGGGATATGTAGCGGGGAGTCAGGGGGGAAAGAGGGGGAGAGACCAGAGGGTGTTTGGGAGGTGGAGTGTGTTTCAGGGCGTCTGGGGTATGTAGCGGGGAGTCAGGGGGGAAAGAGGGGGAGAGACCAGAGGGTGTTTGGGAGGTGGAGTGTGTTTCAGGGGGTCTGGTGTATGTAGCGGGGAGTCAGGGGGGAAAGAGGGGGAGAGACCAGAGGGTGTTTGGGAGGTGGAGTGTGTTTCAGGGGGTCTGGGTTATGTAGCGGGGAGTCAGGTGGGAAAGAGGGGGAGAGACCAACAGAGGGTGTTTGGGAGGTGGAGTGTGTTTCAGGGGGTCTGGGGTATGTAGCGGGGAGTCAGGGGGGAAAGAGGGGGAGAGACCAACAGAGGGTGTTTGGGAGGTGGAGTGTGTTTCAGGGGGTCTGGGGTATGTAGCGGGGAGTCAGGGGGGAAAGAGGGGGAGAGACCAACAGAGGGTGTTTGGGAGGTGGAGTGTGTTTCAGGGGGTCTGGGTTATGTAGCGGGGATTCAGGGGGGAAAGAGGGGGAGAGACCAACAGAGGGTGTTTGGGAGGTGGAGTGTGTTTCAGGGGGTCTGGGGTATTTAGCAGGGAGTTGGGGGGCAAGAGGGGGAGAGACCAGAGGGCAGGTTGTGTTTTGGGGGGATTAGTATGCGTAAAGGGGGATGAATCTGGGTGGGAGGGGGCAGGCAGGGCAGGAGTGGTGGAGGAGGAGGTGGCAGTGGGGGGAGTGGGTTTCTGGAGGGGAGGGAGGGGGGAAGCTGGGAGCAGAGCAGAGGGCCACACAGAGAGGGGAACAATCAATGAATCAATCAAAGCAAACCAAACAATATGAAAAAAAGTCCAAAAAAAAACAAAACCTGGGACCAATGGGCAGAAAGTCTGGGGAGGGGGGGAGGAACCAACAACAACCAGCAGGGAGGAATGGCACACACACACACACACACACACACACACACAGCAAAACCAGAACCAAAAGAAGCTAATTGATTTCACACAAAAAACCCAAGTAACTAAGACAGGACTCAACAGGCAGCAGCAGCACCAGGGAGGATGGGGAACAACACTCAGTCTGGGTGGGAGGGGGCAGGCAGGGCAGGAGTGGAGGAGGAGGAGGTGGCAGTGGGGGGAGTGGGTTTCTGGAGGGGAGGGAGGGGGGAAGCTGGGAGCAGAGGGCCACACAGAGAGGGGAACAATCAATGAATCAATCAAAGCAAACCAAACAATATGAAAAAAAGTCCAAAAAAAAAAACCTGGGACCAATGGGCAGAAAGTCTGGGGGAGGGGGGAGGAACCAACAACAACCAGCAGGGAGGAATGGGACACACACACACACACAGCAAAACCAGAACCAAAAGAAGCTAATTGATTTCACACAAAAAACCCAAGTAACTAAGACAGGACTCAACAGGCAGCAGCAGCACCAGGGAGGATGGGGAACAACACTCAGTCTGGGTGGGAGGGGGCAGGCAGGGCAGGAGTGGAGGAGGAGGAGGTGGCAGTGGGGGGAATGGGTTTCTGGAGGGGAGGGAGGGGGAAGCTGGGAGCAGAGGGCCACACAGGGGAACAATCAAATTTGAATCAAAAGAATCTATACACAAAGTAAAAAAAAAGGAAACCAAAGGGCAGCCAGAAAGTCTCAGGGCGGGGGGGGGGTAAGAACTACCAGGGGGAGGGACTGGGGGAGTGGGTGGGACACACACAGGGAGCAAAACCAAAACCAGAACCTAATTCCACAAAGAAATCCAAAGAATGCAAGACTCAACAGGCAGCAGCACAGGAGGGAAACAATCTTATCTGGGTGGGAGGGAGGGAGGGAGGGAGGGAGGGGGGAAGCTAGGAGCAGGGCCAGAGGGGAACAAATTAACAATCAAAATCAGAACACAAGGAATCGAATTGCAGCAATAATATAAACTAAATCCTCAGGAACACAACTCAGACAGGCAGCCAGCAATAACAATAGCAGAAGTTATTAATTAAAAACCAAAATCAACAAATATATAAATTTACACAGAAGCAATAATTGAATGAAACTCAAAAAGTGGAACAAAAGTCAGGCAAGGCACAAAAACAGGAAAGCAATGCAGAAGATGGGGGGGGTTGGGGGGGGGGGAGGAGGGCAAGCCAAAACTTTGGGAGAAGGGTTGAGAGAGAAAGGGTGAAGAGAACAGAAAACACAACTGGGAAAGTTGGAAAAAGTTGAGGGGAAAGTATTAAAGAGGTTTGGACAGAGACAGACAGAGGGCAGATGGACAAGGTGGCACACAACAACACACAGAGAGAGCAGAGAGACAGACACACACTAATGTGACACACAGTCAGGGACTCACAGCAGACACCAGCAGCAAAAGAGCAAGCAAGGTCTCAGAGATGATCCCACAACTGCAGCCAAGAGAAGTTTCCAGAGAAGAGGCTTGGGTTTATATAGGTTTGAAATTCCCTCCTTTGGGAGCCCCCACCTTTGCACTCCCCCCACGGCCAACAGGGTGCCAGCTCTCAACAGTGCAACAGCCAAGCAGCCTACCAGACCAAAGGACTCATTCTGGCCAATCAAGGATCAATAGCGCAGCCAATACAATGCCTGGAAATAGCATCACAAAATGGATGCAAGGAGGAGCAAAAGTTTCGGGAAGGAGACACAAAATGGAGGACACACTTTAAAGTTTCAAGAGACACTCCAGAGACTCAATTCCACTCCCGGACCGGTTCGGGAAACCCGAGCCGGTTCGGTACTGAACCGGCTCGAATTCGGTCCGGCTCGGTCCCAGAAGGGCCCGATTCGGTCCGGGATCGAGCCGCCGGATCCGGACCGGTTCGGGACGAACCGGTCCGGATCCGGACCGAATCGCACATCCCTAGCCCCTGGTGGCGCAGTGGTAAAACTGCTGCCCTGTAACCAGAAGGTTACAAGTTCGATCCTGACCAGGGGCTCAAGGTTGACTCAGCCTTCCATCCTTCCGAGGTCGATAAAATGAGTACCCAGAATGTTGGGGGGCAATATGCTAAATCATTGTAAACCGCTTAGAGAGCTTCCAGCTATAGAGCGGTATATAAATGTAAGTGCTATTGCTATTGCTAAATAGCTCCTGTTCTGGGATTTTTTGACAGCTTTCGAGAGACTACGATATCCACTCAGAATGCTCACCCCAACTCTATTACCCAGTCAATGAAGAAGGATAGCTCCAAAGTTTATAAAGCCACAGAGACTGAAAAACTCACTCATGCTGACCCTAATAGTTTGAGCTATGAAATTGTGGACACTTCCACTTAACTTCTCTATAAACTAAACTCTTCCTTGACAGTCACTTCAAATATGCATTTGAACATACAAAGCATGCCCATCTCCTGGGGAATCCCCCGATGCATCATCATGTGGTGCATTGTGGGATACCCAGAGAGTGGGACACATCATCCTGGTCTCTGGAGATCAAGTCATGTGGGAGCTCAGTTAGCACTCTGAGCAGGGATCATTCACTTGTCTGAGCGGAAGGTAAGGGATGCACAAACTTTCCCCTGCCCACCCACTCCCCTGCCCGCCTGGCTGTGTAAATAGCTCCAGCATTTCACTTGTTCATCAAATTTAAGATATGCAGCAAAATATTCAGTGAAATAAAGAGAACTAGCTGGGCCCGGTACAGAGCATCTGCGCCTTTAGTTCTCGGCCCTTCGTTCTCAACCCTCTGCCCTCCAATGTTTTCTCTCTCTGGTCAGCTGTCTGAAGCTGTCAGCTCCTCTCCTCCCGCTTTCTTCCCTCACTGCCCACCACCACTGCTTTCTTGATCCCCCCAGCCGCCGCTTTGTTCCTCCCCTGCCGTTTCCCCCAGTGCCACTTTCTTCATCCCCCCACCACTTTTCCCCCTGCCGTTTTCCCCGGCACCGCTTTGTTCACACCCTGCAACTGCCTTCTTGCTTTCCCCAGCCCTGCTCTCTCGCCTGCCTATCCATTTCTGCCTGTTCGCTTTTCCCCGGCAGCTTGCTTGCAAGCTCTCGCGAGAGCTGCCACACATGGGATTAGCGATGGGTACATTTATGAGAAATATATATACAGATTGCATCAGTCAATAGTTAAGATTCTTTAAAAAAAATGGCTGAAGACTTAGCTCATCAATGTAAAAGAGTTAACATAAATATTCTCTGAACTTATGAGATGCCTAACATACATAGAGTGCAACAGGCAATTCTATGGGATAATAGACTCTTTTATATTAGTTCTAAGGTACTAAACAGGTACTGGCAGCTTCGCCCATATTGCTTGGAGACCCCTTTGGTGACATTGGATCTACGCAGATGAATATTAGAAACAGGTCACCCTGAAACCACTGGAGATGGCTTTTACCCATCCTCCTTATAAGACTGATTTATCCAGGGGCTGTATTGAGGATAAAGATCCTTCAAAGCATACTCCTTTGGACAATTTGGTTATGGCTTAGCTGGCACAGCCTGCTACATCTGTCAGGCTTACAGCCCCTGTGTCTGTTACTGCACCTCAGGTGACTTCCACAGGAGAAGACGATGAAGAGGGCTTTGAAACTTGTGTCTTTGGGGCTGAATCGGAGGTGGAGAGCATGACAGTAAGTGAACTTTTAGATGCAGATTTCAAAAATGTGGTTCTACAGAGGAATGTTTGAAAAAAAGATTGCAGGCGGTACTAAACTTACAATTATCTGATGCTCATCACATCTGTTTGAGTACTTCTTATGACAAAAGAGATCTGATTTTTCTCTGGGGGTTTTAAATGAGTAAATTTGATGTTGCTGATAGGGATTTTGAGGAGCCCCCAAAAGAAAAGAAAATATAGGTCAAAACTGTGGGACACTTGACTGAGGATGCTGATTTGGCAATGGCTGTTTTCACTGGCAGACTGTTAGTTACTAATGAAGACTTGGAAACTGTAAAAGCCACTTCTACAGTTATAATTGAGAGGATTGCAGTAATGCAGAAATTGAAAGCTGAGGTAAAGCTCTCAGACTGGCTCAAGGAGATGGAAATGATCAAAATGTTCAACAGTTGGATTTGTCAGCAGTAGAATCCAGATTTGAGAAGCAAAAAGCTGCTCTTAAAGGGGTCCTCTCTGCGGGTGACTTATTTGGTTAAGCTGATTGGTTACCTCAAATTGCATATACAGAAACTAAAGGAATGGGAGAGAAAATCAAAGCAAGCTAGCAAACAATGACCCTACAAGGCAAAGATCCCTGTGGTGAACTGAGCACTTCCTGAACTACCAAGAGCAAACATTTTGGATGGAGTGTCAAGAAGATTTAGACAGCAGGAGAAGTCTACCTCCATCATCCTTTGAAGTCCTTATCAATGGGACCAGCAGTGCTCTCCCAGCGGGTGCCTCCAATAATGGGTGAGTGCAGTGGGTTGGATAGTCTTATGGAAGGTTCCAGAAGAAAGATTAAAGATACTAAGGAGGATTTTTTGAAAGATAGAGGAGTGGATTGTAGAGCTGGAAAACCTACGGGGTGTGTGTGTAGTGGATATTAAAGACAGAACCTTCTGCATGCAAGCAGGCAGGTGCTCTTCCCAGAGTGACCCTATTCATTAAGGGGAATATCTTACAGTGCTCACATTTAGTCTCCCATTCAGATGCAAACCAGGGCAGACCCTTCTTAGCAAAGGTGACAATGCATGCTTGCTACCACAAGACACTAGGAGAGAATTTGCTACTATTTTGTCAGAGTTGTCAAATAGATCTGTACAGAAAGTCAAACCCGGGAGGGTGCAGAGAAATGGGCTTAACACAGTGTCAGTGTTTGCCCCGCCTATTTTCTCTTCTAGTTTAAGGTGGATTCATTGGCATCTAGCACAATACCTGCATTGGTCTCCTCAATGGACACTGCCTCCGGTGGTGACCAGAGATGGTGGGAGCCTATTAATGAGACAATGGACGTTGGGACTTTACAGCTCATTACTGGTGTGATGGTCATGACAGGTTTGCTGCTGCTGATTAAGTAGCTGGAGGGACTGGCAATGGCTAGGGGATGGGAACTCTGGACGTTGAGGATTTTCCACCCCTAGCAGGTCCAGCTCTGGAGAAACCATGTGCCTCATGATAAAGACATGAGTTTGATGGATGTTGGACATGTTGCATTGAACATTTCTATGGACACCTCTACGATTCCAGTACAGCCTTTGCCACTACTCTCGGTGAGTCCTGTAGTTGCTGATGCAAATGTGTGAGGGGTTGTGATGGACGTCTCGGGGATGTCTCTCACAGATTCCATACTGCTGGCTGTGGGGGATGCCACTACAGGGCTATCTACCCAGGATGTACAGGATTATCTTCTCTTTCTACTCCTCCCCTTTCTGTTGTGGGAAACGTTGGGGTGACTGCTGATCTGCTGTAGTGGGGCTACCCACGACAGGGCTCTCTGCTCCTGTGAAAGACATGCATATCTCCTCTGTCAATATACTTATTATAACCAGACATATCTGGAGTGATACAAAATTCTGAAGTTTCAGGTAGCAGAAAAATTAAAATTTCAACAGTGACCCACCAGCAAATTCAAACAGTATTGGTTCTGGACCAGTATTCCCTCTAGCAAAGGTTCCCAGATATTGTTGATTACAACTCTCAGAATCCCCAACTGCAATGGCTTTTGCTTCGGGATTATGAGAGTTGTAGTCAACAACATCTGGGAATCCCTGTTAGAGGGAACACTGTTCTAGACCCAGGGTACAAAGAGAGGAGGGGTCAGTCATCATCACGTCTCCAGGTTGGCAAGTGGAAAGAGGATGGCAGGAAAAGGGTGAGTAGAAAACACAGGAATAACAAGAAGTCAGAGTCACTTCAATTATGAAGTGTCTTATGGGAATTATGGGAGGAGAGCTGGTCTTGTGGTAGCAAGCATGAATTGTCCCCTTTGCTAAGTAGGGTCTGTCCTGGTTTCCACTGAATGGAAGACTACATGTGAGCACTGTAAAAATATCCCCTTAAGGGATGAGGCTGCTCCAGCAAGAGCACCGTCAGATGGGCTTGTAGGTGCTAGGGCTTTGGCTATGATCCCCGCCTAATGCCCTAGCACCTACAAGCCCATTTTAACAAGCAAGTAGGAAGAAAAATAACAGAATAATTGTTTTGTTCCACCTATCTGCTGGTTTAACAATGAGAATTTCTTGAACTGACTTTGGCATCTGTGCATGTAGATTTTTTAAAATGTGTATATATATATGTACATTGATTAAATCACAACAGAAAAAGGAATTGTTCTCGATGGAATTGGGTGATTGCACCAGGATTCCTTTTATAATAATTGTGCATGTGCACTGGTGTGCATCAGGACTCTGCAAGAAAAAAAATGGATGCAAACAGGAAGTTGCAGTGAATGGCATGTACAGTGAGTGATCTGAACAAAATCCAGAAATAAAAACAACAACAGAAGAATGGTAGATCACCAACACTGAAGTGCTTCTCTGCAAATGAGATGATAATTCACAATACCAAATTCTAGGGGAAACTCAGAGATAATATTGTAAGAATCTCAAATAGATTAGTGCCCCTGTGTGTAACCTGCAAGTGATGATTAGTAAGGCACATGACTGTGAGCTTTAACTAGGGAGGGAAGGCGGCGGTGGTTGCTGGAAACCAGAGTTAATTCTTGGGATGAGCGCCTAATCTCATAGGCCTGGTTCAGACAATTGGTCTCAAAGAACTACTCTGAGGGCAGTGGCAGCAGGGGGCATCTTGCCATTCTGCTGGTGCCCCAATAATCCACTGCTGAGAGAACCACCTCACCTCATGAAAAGGCTGCCCCTTGAGAGCTCTCTCTCTCGTGTCACTGCCAGCTGTATTTTGGGCGCTCTGCAGAGTTTCCTCTGTTGAAGGTAGGGGGCAGGCAGGATTGTACGGATAGAGGTCATCCTTTTTAGCACTGTCAGGTTTTCACAAACCAGCCTGGAGCCAGCTTGTGATACAAAACAGTTTGCTTGAATCCATATTCAGCCAGAAAAGTTGATGCTACCGCTTTCTGCAGACCAAACAGTCAAGTGGCATTTTTTAAAATTCACGTATGTCTGCTCGCACATGGATACAAAGGACAAATGACAACAGTTCACCAAATATTCTCCTGCTTAGAGACAGTTGGTTCCAGGAAAACAACTAAGTCATTGTCGGTGTATAATTAAAAGACGTGATAGCAAGTTTATTGATAGGGCAGGGAGAACCATCCCTTTTGTAGTGATGAATTACTTAACTTTGTATTGCAACTCCCCTTGGCACAAGCAGGCAAGATTTATGTAGACGTGTGACTATCTCATGCAACTCCTTCTGTGTGACAAGGTAAAGGATGACTTCTTCCATATCTGGCTCAGTTTTTGTGTTTGATGGATTGGACCTTTCCAGTGGAAGCTATATCTAGTTTTATCCTTCTCAAGGTAAAGAAGTCAGAACTTTTTTTGCCCTTGATGAGGCTAGTTTTCATTTGGTGAAAGGTTTGCCTTTCAAACAGTGCCACAAAGACAAAGGAGCCCTGACACAAAACCCATTCATATGATATGTTAGACCTCATCCCGTGACTGGAAGAAACAATAGGAGAGGAAAAGAAAACAAGTCGATAATAGCTCTTTTACTGACCAATCCTGCCTGTTCTTAAGCAAAGGAAATCACACAAATGATTCATAGGTCTGCAAATAAAGAAGCAACATTAAAGCTGTGTGTGTGACTATGTCTCTCTCTCTCTCTGTGTATGGCTCCTTTTATTCCACAGTCATTCCATTTTTAGCCTACTTTCCTTAAGGAAAGTAAGCTTATGAGATCAACCAGGTGTGTGTGTGTGTGTGTGTGTGTGTGTGTGTGTGTGTGTGTGTGTGTGTGTGTGTCCCTCTATTAACTATGCAATGCCTGGACTGATTTGAATCAAATTTGAAAAAGTTGTAGGGACACATAGGGACACCTCAATGGTGTAGTTTGTGATGATGCCATCCACCCCAGTTAAAGATGGCGGACATGTGAACATTTGAGGCACAAGTGGGCTAACTTGTGAACCAGCTAACCAATTTGAATTAAATTGGGTACAGTTGTAATGATGCATAGGGATACCTCAATGGCATAGGTTGTGATGATGTCACTGACCCCAATTTAAGATGGTGAATGAGTGAATATTTTAGCTCGATGTGGGCCAATGTGAAAATTATCAAATAAGATTATAGTGAAAGGAAAGTAGGCAGATTAGTTCTTACTAGAACCTCTGGCTTGAATTTAAGAGTGGCATTAATGAATTTGATAATTCCATAGCTTTGGTTGCTGGAGAGGTATTAACTATAATAAAATTTCATGCCATGCCATGCAGCCTCAACAGAAAAGCTATGGAAGCTGCTATATAAATTGTAAGATAAAAGGTAAGGTGTGCCATCAAGTTGATTTTGACTCCTGGCACCCACAAAGCCCTGTGGTTTTCTCTGGTAGAATACAGGAGGGGTTTACCATTGCCCCCTCCCATGCAGTATGAGATGATGCCTTTCAGTATCTTCCTATATAACAGCTGCCCAATATAGGTGTTTCCTATAGTCTGGGAAACATACCATCGGGGATTCAAACTGGCAAACTTCTGGTTGTTAGTCAAGCATTTCCTCACTGTGCCACTTAAGGTGGTTGTACTATACATATTTTCAAATGCCATACAACTTCCGTATAGTATGCGTATAGTATTCCGTATAGTATGCCGTACTATATTTTCAAATGCCATACAACTTCCAGTCCAGTGCAATCAAGTAACTCCCATTAATAGGACTTGGAAATTTGGTGTTATCTGTGTATTATATGACCTCAAACAACTTACCCAATGTTCTAATGATGGATGATGTTGGATTATGCCCTGATCTGGCAGTCGTTACATGTGAAACGTTAGTCGTTACATGTGAAACGTTAGTCGTTAGTCGTTACATGTGAAACTTCGGGGGCCTATTTCTTGACAATTTTAATTATTATTATTTCTCGACGACACTTATCCCTATCTATCTCTAAATAGTGTAAGCAGCCAACAAAAACAGTATGAAGATAGAAGGCCAGCAGGGGAGGGGGCACTTCCCAGTGTATTGCACAGAGTGCCGCATGCATGACTATTTGCCCCATGGGCAGAAGTCATGGGTGTGTGCTCAATGCAAGGAGCTCCTGGCTCTCTGGGAACAAGTTCATTCCCTTGAGACCAAGGTGGCAGATCTGGAGAAGCACAGAGAGACAGAGAGACATGTGGACGAGACCTTCGGGGACGTGATAGAGACATCCCACTCGAGGGCTGATAGCTCCTCTGCTGTCAGGGAGAATGAAGGTCTCAGACAAGGAGGACATCAATCTGAGGAAGAGGGAAATGCTCATTTAGAAGGAACCCCTTCCATGGATGATGAGCCCATATCCTCTCACACAGGGGATACTCCTCTAGGGGGTGGGGGCCTCCTTGTAGTAGGTGATTCAATCATTAGAGGTATAGAGAGATGGGTTTGTGACCCACGTGTTGACCGCACGGTGACTTGCCTGCCTGGTGTGAAGGTTGCGGACATCATGCAGCATCTAGATAGGCTCTTAGGCAGTGCTGGGGAGGAGACAGCTGTTGTGGTGCATGTCGGCACCAACGATGTGGGGAAATGTAGTCGGGAGGTCCTGGAAGCCAAATTTAGGCTGATAGGTAGTGTATTGAAGTCCAGGACCCACAAGGTAGCATTCTCAGAAATGCTACCTGTTCCACGCGCAGGTACAGTGAAATAGGCAGAGCTGAGGGGTTTCAATGTGTGGATGAGACGTTGATGTCGGGAGGAAGGGTTTAGATTTGTTAGGCACTGGGATACATTTTGGGGCAAGTAAGGCCTGGACAAAAGGGACGGGCTGCACTTGAACCAAGATGGAACCAGACTGCTGGCACTTAAAATAAAAAAGGTTGCAGAGCAGCTTTTAAAATGACGCCTGGGGAACAGCCGATGGGACCTGGACAGTATCCCGTTTGGCAAAAGCCATCCTTTAAAGTGCGAGGGTGCAAAGGATTCAGATAAAACAGAAGGGGGCAAAGCAGAACTGCATAAAGAGCAGATGGGAGGCTGTGCCAGCTGGTCAAAGAGTCAAAAGATAGATAGCACACATCAGGTGAGAGATTCAGCGTATAGGTGCTTATATGCCAATGCCAGAAGCCTCCGAGCCAAAATGGGTGAGCTGGAGTGCATGGTGGCTAAAGCAGAAATAGATATAGTGGGCATAACAGAAACATGGTGGAACAGTGAGAACCAGTGGGACACTGTTATCCCTGGATATAAACTTTATAGAAAGGACAGGGAGGGGCGCCTTGGAGTTGGAGTAGCACTGTATGTTAACGAAGGGATAGAATATAACAAGCTAGAAAACCTAGGTGGACTGGAGTCCTCCACAGAAACCCTGTGGGTGACAATACAAGACCTGAAAGGGAACGTGCTACTGGGGATATGCTATAGCCCTCCTGATCAAAATACTGGCAGTGACTGGGAGTTGCAGAAGGAAATCAGGGAGGCGTCAAGGAGAGGCAGGGCTGTAATCATGGGTGACTTCAATTACCCACACATAGATTGGGTAAATTCACAGTCAGGTCATGACAATGAGGTCAAATTTCTAGATATGCTAAATGACTGTGCCCTAGAACAGTTGGTCTTGGAACCAACCAGAGAGAAGGCCACCTTGGATTTAATTCTGAGTGGCACCCAGGACCTGGTGCGTGATGTCAGTGTCATTGACCCTTTAGGGAACCATAGTGCCTTCAAATTCAGTGCCATAGTGCCATAGTGACCATAGTGCCATCAAATTCAGCATACATGTGGGGAGAGAATCACCAAGGAAGTCTAACAGACATTTTGAATTTCAGAAGAGGAAACTTCTCTAAAATGAGGAGTATGGTGAAAAGGAAGCTGAAAGGGAAAATCAGGAGAGTCACTTCGCTCAAGAGTGCATGGAGTTTACTCAAAACCACAATACTAGAAGTCCAGTTAGATTGTATACCCAAAAAGAGGAAAAGTTTCACTAAGTCCAGGAAGATGCCAGCATGGCTAACGGGTACTGTCAAGGAAGACATACAAGGGAAGAAGACTTCCTTCCGAAATTGGAAGGCCTGTCCAAATTAAGAGAACAGAAAGGAACACAAACTCTGGCAAAAGAAATGCAAGGCGACAATAAGGGAGGCAAAAAGAGAGTTTGAGGAACATTTAGCTAAAAGCATCAAGGGGAATAACAAAAACTTCTTTAAATATATCAGAAGCAGGAAACATGCCAGGGAGGCAGTTGGACCATTAGACAATGAGGGAGTGAAAGGGATTATTAAGGAGGATATGGAGGTTGCAGAGAAGCTAAATGAGTTCTTTGTGTCCATCTTCACTGCAGAGGATACTGAGCATATACCTGTTCCTGAACCAGGCTTTTCAGGGATAGCAGCTAAAGAACTGAGTCAGATAGAAGTGATTAGAGACAATGTTCTAAACTGTCTGGAAAAACTGAAAACTAAGAAATTACCAGGGCCAGATGGCATCCATCCAAGAGTCCTCAAAGAACTCAAATGTGAAATTGCCGACCGCCTTGCTAAAATATATAACTTATCTCTGCAATCAGGTTCTGTACCAGAGGACTGGAGAGCAGCAAATGTAACACCGATCTTCAAGAAGGGATCCAGGGATGATCCGGGAAATTACAGGCTGGTTAGCTTAACATCCGTTCCAGGCAGATTGATGGAAAGCATCCTCAAGGATAAAATTGTAAAGCACATAGAAGAACAGGCCCTGCTGGGAGTGAACCAGCATGGCTTCCGCAAAGGTAAATCTTGCCTCACAAACCTTTTGGACTTCGTTGAGAGTGTCAACAAGTGTGTGGATCAAGGTGATCCAGTTGACATCGTATACCTGAACTTCCAAAAAGCTTTTGACAAAGATCCTCATCAACGACTCCTGGGGAAACTTAGCAGTCATGGGATAAGGGGACTAGTACATGTGTGGATTGCTAACTGGTTGAAAGACAGGAAACAGAGGGTAGGTAAAATGGAGAGTTTTCACAATGGAGGGAAGTAAGAAGTGGGGTCCCCCAGGGATCTGTACTGGGACCGGTGCTTTTTAATTTATTCATAAATGATCTATGAGCAGGGGTAAGCAGCCAGTTGGCCAAATTCGCAGATGATACCAAACTCTTTCGGGTAGTGAAATCCATAACTGATTGTGAAGAGCTCCAAAAGGATCTCTCCAAACTGGGTGAATGGGCGACAAAGTAGCAAATGTGGTTCAGTGTTGGCAAGTGTAAAGTGATGCACATTGGGACGAAGAACTCCAACTTCAAATACATGCTGATGGGATCTGAGCCGTCGGTGACTGACCAGGAGAGGGATCTTGGGGTCGTGATGGACAGCTCGTTGAAAGTGTCGACTCAATGTGCGGCAGCTGTGAAAAAGGCCAATTCCATGCTAGGGATCATTAGGAAGGGGATTGAAAATAAAACTGCTAATATTATAATGCCTTTATACAAAACTATGGTGCGGCCACACCTGGAGTACTGTGTCCAATTCTGATCACCACATCTAAAAAAGGATATTGTAGAATTGGAAAAGGTGCAGAAGAGGGCAACCAAGATGATCAAGGGCCTAGAGCACCTTTTTTATGAGGCTAGGCTACAACACCTGGGGCTTTTTAGTTTAGAAAAAATACGACTGCGGGGGTACATGATAGAGGTCTATATAATCATTCATGGTGTGGAGAAAGTGGATAGAGAAATTCTTCTCCCTCTCCCATAACACTAGAACCAGAGGTCATCCCATGAAACTGATTGCCAGGAAATCTAGGACGAGCAAACGGAAGTACTTTTTCACACAACACATAATCCACTTGTGGAACTCTCTGCCACTAGATGTGGTGACAGCCAACAACCTGGATGGCTTTAAGAGGGGTTTGGATAACTTCATGTAGGAGAGGTCTATTGATGGCTACTAGTCGGACGGCTGTAGGCCACCTCCAGCCTTGGGGGTGCCTCTGGGTACCAGTTGCAGTGCTTCTGGGTACCAGTTGCGGGGGAGTAACAGCAGGACACAGGGCATGCCCTCAGCTCCTTCCTGTGGCTTCCAGCAGCATCTGGTGGGCAACTGTGTGAAACGGGATGCTGGACTAGATGGGCCTTGGGCCTGATCCAGTAGGGCTGTTCTTATGTTCTCATTTTTTTATCCCCATCAGCCCAAAGCAAAGAACTGGCTGGTGGCAGGTGAAGTGGGGTCAAAGTCTAACAAACCAGGCCAAACCCTTCAAAGCTTTGCTTCATTTCCCACTCACCTACCAGCCCTAAAGCTCCTTGAAGGGACCAGAAGATGACAGGATAAAAGCTTCTGTCCTTCCTTTTTTGCTTCATGAGGGAGCAAGTTGCCACCTTCCTCTACTTGACTTTTAAAAGGATGCGTTTTTTCCCCTTTCACCATAGAGTCCCAGTAATTATGTGGGTGCTCCTGGGATTTGTAGTCTTCTAAGAGGCTGTGACCATTAGTGCTGTCTCAGAAAAGACTACGAATTCCAGGAGCACCCATGCTATTCCCTGGATTACATAGAAAAAGCAAAGCAAAACAAAACACCCCAAAACACAAACCTGTCCTTTTAAAAGACGAGCTGTGGAAGGTGACTGCTTGCTTCCTCATGGCAGGGACTGAAGAGGAAGAACAGATATTTTCATCCTGTCACTTACTGGTCCAAGCAAGGGGAGTGGGGCTTTAGGAGTGGGGCTTTAAGAGTGGCGCTGAAGGGGTGAAACGATGTTTTAAGAGACCAAAGGCTTTGACTCCGAGCAAGGTGGACCCTCTTCAGGTGGAGCTGAAGGGGGCTAAGGTAAATGGGTCCTTCAGAAGCTCCAAACTGGTCCTTGAAATGAAACATGGTTGCTTTGCACAGGTCTGCACGAAGATCTGCTTTCACATGGCTGTATGCCTGAATGCAGGGGCGTAGCAAGGTTGGAGTGGGCCCAGAGACAAGATTTTAAAATGCCCCCCCACAAAGTCCAGGGCCTCCGCACACCCCAGGCCCTCAAGAATTTAAGTCTGATATTCCAAAATAAGTATGCTGCCTGCAAATACATTTCACTGAATACACACACACACACGTCACAATATATAGTGATATACATTGAGTACTATACATTTGTATTACTTTTAATGCCTAGAACACACTAGAAAGATGAATTATTAAAATGGGCCCCTCGCTGCAGATTAGCAAAGGAGACTTTCAACCATGCAGGGTGAGCCTATGTTTGTTTTCTCAGAATTCTGAACAAATTCAGTCAAGTTTGATTGCAGGAGGTTTTTCACAGGAGGCTTTTAAAGCCCTTTAAGACACATCTCCTCTGGAATGGAGGTGCTGCATTCACATGTTGGCCAGATTTACCCTGAAGTCCCTGCAAGTTATTGGGGAGCAGTTCATACACAAGAAAAATAAAATAAAAGCACCACACATGCTTCACAGTTCTCACTCAGACCTTCTGGGTTGCAAAACAACTTGAACATAAGTGCATTTATAAATGAATGAATGAATAAATAAAATTAATAAAATACTGTTCCAGAAGTTTTTGCAATTTTCTGCCATGAAACAAGCCACTTATAGGACTTTTTAGATAGTTTTTTTTAAGTCAGCAAATCTTCCAAGCTGTTTCAAAATAAATATTCAGAGACTTCTCGGTCCCTCCCCCCCCCCAATATCCAAGCCCTATGGCAAGCAGATCCCTATATATGGGGGTGGGGGGTGGGGGGCGGGAAAGGTAACCACAAAAAGGAGTTCACACTCTACCTGGCAAATGCTGGTCTGGGTTAAGCAGGGCAGCAAGGGGTCTTCTGCTGCAGAGAACACTCTGGCTGCCTCCTCCTTCCTGGCTGGCTTGGGCCCTACTCGAGTTCAGGCTTCACTGCGGCCTACACGGAGGCCTCCGTGGAAGCCCCGCCCAC
Source organism: Hemicordylus capensis (assembly GCF_027244095.1). Classification (NCBI taxonomy): domain Eukaryota; kingdom Metazoa; phylum Chordata; class Lepidosauria; order Squamata; family Cordylidae; genus Hemicordylus; species Hemicordylus capensis. The sequence continues at coordinate 124,238,045 of NC_069659.1, forward strand.
CCGCCGATCAGCTGAGAGGCGGGAGAAAAGGAGCTCTTTGCAGCTTGCCTGCTGCTTCGATTGCGGGCCAGCAGAACAAGCAGGAGAGACGGCGAAGAGGGCAAGTGGCTGAGAGGCTATGGGGCTGGGCAGGGGGCAATGGGGAGTCACATGAGGTGCCTCTGGGGTGCTCCTCCAGGCAGTGGGGCCCCCAGACAACTGTCTCCCCTTGCCCTATCATTGTTACGCGCCTGCCTGAATGGATGTGGAACAATGCACACAAATGAGTGCTGCAGATCTGAGATTTCCCAGCTTGATCCCACAGCAATTGGGGTTGGATTTGGTCCTTTGTTCCCAACTGTTGGCATTCCAGCCCTTTAAAAAGCGAAGTGTGTGTTTTGTGTGTTTGTGCAGCCTTGGATGCTCCATGTGGACTCTGATCAGTGGATGTTTTAGTATATAAGGATATGCGTCTGCTGCTTGAGAGAAGGAAATTGCCTGTCATGGAAACAGCCAAGAATCAAAATAAGAAGCAAGTGAAAGGAACACAGTAAATAAAAATTGTTGAGGGAATAAGACTAAAATGAGTTGTCATCTCAAAATTATGAAAATGTGCTAACTTTCCAAAATACAGGTCAAGGAAATTAAATTTCCTTCTTCCAGTTAGGAATGAAATAAAGTTTCTTCCCAGCCTTCTAAGTGATTTAAGAATGAATGCATGAATGTATACTATAGGGCAAGAAGTTAACATTCAGGACAGAGTTATACTAACTCATATGATAGAGCTGAAGAGGGAGAAAAAGGTTGGGAAGTTCTTTTAAAATATTTACTCCTCATTCTGTCACGGCCTTCATGTATTTGCAGAAGAATACTTGAACACTAGCCCTGTGTGAACTACATATAGATCTAATCTATAAAACAGAGGGAGATGGGTCAAGCGAGGTAGCTTCTGAACATAATTTACAGAGGTTTGGGTGCAAAAATAGAAGGGGGGGCAACAAATAGAACAGTGTTCTGAACTTGTTGACAAATTAAATGCAAAAGTGTCATTAACATCAGGAACTATACAGATAGTTCAAGAATCCTCCTGCAAAATGAACAATCTATTATTATCTTACCAATCAACTAGCATAATTACAGTTCTTTTTCAAGATTAGGGATTCAAAGATATCCCTTGAGACATTTCACTTGTGTTACTGAAACTCATTTGGCTTCCTGAAAAATTCTCTGTTTTGTCTTGGGAAGAACCCTGAAATTTGCTTTAAGTTTCGCTTTGTGTGAAATGTTGGTGCCAGCCTAGGCAAATGTTTCAAATTGGCAGCAACATTTTGCCCAAAATGCTCACATTTGCCCTGGTTAAGGAGGCACCTTTAAAGGGGTGCCCCACTTAGCAGAGGGAGACCAACTGTCCCTACCCAGCCCAAGTACAGTGTCACAACAATTGTCTACCTTGTCTTTCTTTTTGGTTTGTGAGCCCTTTGCAGACAGGGAACCATCTTATTTCTTTTTTGAGAACTTTTTGGTTGAGAAGCACGTATACATCTTATTCTGCTTCTTAATTCTAATAATAATGAAACAGAATTCAAAGTAAACATGGCGGATCCTCCTCATGCAAAATATCAAAGCCACTTCAAGGTAAACCAGATTATTTAGATAAAACTCATAGCTGCCAGAGACACGGATTTTAGCTTAAACCTCTTTGTGGTTTCTTTCTGGTTTAAAGCTTTCTTTGTGGAGGGATTTGTGGGGTTGGGGGAGGAGTGTGGAGAAACATTTAGTCATGAGAGCACCTACCTTCAGTAGTGCAATCTAGAGCAAGGCTGTGCAACTTTGGCCCTCTAACTCCTGTGGGGCAACACCTCCCATCACCCCAGCCACAGTGGCCAATAGTGAGGGATGATAGGAATTGTAGTCCAACAAGAGCTGGGGTGGGGTAGGGGGCTGAACTTGAGTAACCCTAAGTTAAAGGCATAACTCTAGCAGTGAGATTTAAGCCATAGTAACCATTCCTTGCCAGTGAGTGAAAGATATACTGGATTGCTGGGAAGAAGTTGGTTTTTCTCAGCTTCATTGCTGATATTGCCCCCCATAAGGGGTGACTTGCTGTGCAAAGGAGTGTTATTCCACTCCATACAACAGCAACCGATTGTTGGATCAGGCAACCAGCTCCAGGTTTTTATGTGCAACAGAGTATAATAGGACCTCCTTTTGCTCTGCCCCTTTGCATCACCCCTTCCTTTTCTAACCATACCCTTTTCTCTCTTGCCCATTTCTTTTGCAAGTGCTGATTGTGGGTTCTTCTCATTGTTGGAAATAGGCATGGCTAAAGAGTGCATTGGCATCAGGGCACATGGCTAGCCAGTGTGCTTTGGTACTTCCTGTACACAACCACAGCATACCCGGTAGGAGAACATCTGAAGAGGGCTTGTGTGGTTGCTAAATAATTTGAGTTTTTTTATTTATAACATTGACATATTTTTGTGGCCAGGATATATTTTGTACAAAGACACAGACACAGACACAGACACATTTGAGAGTGATTAGGAAAATAAAAGAGTAGGAATACTATCTATAGTATAATTGTAATAAGGTGAATAATATAGAGGGCATCAGATAGCATTCAGGAGGACCTGATATGGCAGAAAGTAAATCTTGAAATATAGGTGATTCATCGAAAAATACGGTGTTTAAATACAGTGTCCTAGCTGTATCTCCCTGCTGTACACTGCCTGAACCCTAGATTTGGTAGACACCTCTGTGATAACATTTATAAAACATGTAAGTGAGGGTAAGGAAGAAGAAAACCTGTAAGAGCATAAAGACCTAACAAGATGGTTCTTGCAAATGCATGGCTTTCATTTACTTTCCGCAAAAACATGTTCTCTGAGATGTGCTGGAAGTAACATCAGGACAATAGACACTCATGTCATTCTCACAACAGCTGTAGTTTCCCCCCTCCTTTTCCTATTAGAGTTATGTTCCCTCCTAGGACCTGTACTACTGCTCTCTGCACTACTCCTTTTAACAGTACTATAAAACAATCAAGAGTATTAAAGTTATATCATATACTTTATTTAGATAAAGCAGACAGCTCTTTAAAAAAATGACTTATTTTAATATAACTTTGTATTGCTTCATGTTATATTAGTGTACAAAGAAAAGGAAAGGACACATATGATATGAGCTTTCCAGAATCTCTTTTATGGGCTCTGACTGAAGGGATGCTGTGCTGGTATTCTGTGTGTGCGTGCCCTTGTGTGTGCCCCACCCATAAACTTCAGAATGCCTGGACCATTATGAACCAAATTAGGTACAGTTGTATGGGCACATAAGGACACCTCAACAGCAGTTTGTGGTGGTGTCATCCACCCCAAATCAAGATGGCAGATGCATAAACCTTTGAGATGCAAGTGGGCTAACTTGTGGACCACCTAAACAATTTGAACCAAATCAGGTACAGTTGTAGGGGCACATAGAAATACCTCCATGGTGTAAGAACATAAGAACAGCCCTGCTGGATCATGCCCTAGGCCCATCTAGTCCAGCATCCTGTTTCACACAGTGGCCCACCAGATGCTGCTGGAAGCCACAGGGAGGAGTTGAGGGCATGCCCTCTCTCCTGCTGTTACTCCCCTGCAACTGGTACTCAGAGGCACCCCGCCCCTGAAGCTGGAGGTGGCCTAGAGTCCTCCAACAAGCAGCCGTCAATAGACCTCTCCTTCATGAAGTTATCCAAACCCCTCTTAAAGCCATCCAGGTTTCTGGCTGTCACTACATCTTGTGGCAGAGAATTCCACAAGTGGATTATGTGTTGTGTGAAAAAGAACTTCCGTTTGCTCGTCCTAGATTTCCTGGCAATCAGTTTCATGGGATTACGCCTGGTTCTAGTGTTATGGGAAAGGAAGAAGAATTTCTCTCTATCCACTTTCTCCACACCATGCATGGTTGTATAGACCTCTATCATGTCTCACCGCAGGAGACTTTTTTCTAAAGTAAATAGCCCCTGGTGTTGTAGCCTAGCCTCATAAGAAAGGTGCTCTAGGCCCTTGATCATCTTGGTTGCCCTCTTCTGCACCTTTTCCAGTTCTACAATATCCTTTTTTAGATGTAGTGACCAGAATTGTACGCAGTACTCCAGGTGTGGCAGTACCATAGTTTTGTATAAAGGCATTATAATATTAGCCGTTTTATTTTCAACCCCCTTCCTAATGATCTCTAGCATTTAATTGGCCTTTTTAACAGCTGCTGCACATTGAGTCGACACTTTCAACAAACTGTCCACCACGACCCCAAGATCCCTCTCCTGGTCAGTCACCAACAGCTCAGATTCCATCAGCATATACTTGAAGTTGGGGTTCTTTGTCCCAATGTGCATCATTTTACACTTGCCAACACTGAACTGCATTTGCCACTTTGTCGCCCATTCACCCAGTTTGAAGAGATCCTTTTGGAGCTCTTCACAATCAGTTATGGATTTCATTACCTGAAAGAGTTTGGTATCGTCTGCAAATTTGGCCACCTCGCTGCTTAACCCTGTTTCTAGATCATTTATGAATAAATTAAAAAGCACGGGTCCCAGTACAGATCCCTGGGGGACCCCACTTCTTATTTCCCTCCATTGCGAAAACTCTCCATGTATACCTACCCTCTGTTTCCTGTCTTTCAACCAGTTAGCAATCAACACATGTACTTGTCCCCTTATCCCATGACCGTTACGTTTCCTCACGAGTCGTTGATGAGGAACTTTGTCAAAAGCTTTTTGGAAGTTCATGTATACGATGTCAACTGGATCAGCCTTATCCACACACTTGACACTCTCAAAGAACTCCAAAAGGTTTGTGAGGCAAGATTTACCTTTGCGGTAGCCATGCTGGTTCACTCCCAGCAGGGCCTGTTCTTCTATATGCATTACAATTTTATCCTTGAGGATGCTTTCCATCAATTTGCCTGGAATGGATGTTAAGCTAACTGGCCTTTAATTTCCCGGATCACCCCTGGATCCCTTCTTGAAAATCGGTGTTACATTTGCTACTCTCCAGTCCTCTGGTACAGAACCTGATTGCAGGGATAAGTTATATATTTTAGCAAGGAGGTCAACAATTTCACCTTTGAGTTCTTTGAGGACTCTTGGATGGATGCCATCTGGCCCTGGTGATTTCTTAGTTTTCAGTTTTTCCAGACAGTTTAGACATCGTCTCTCGTCATTTCTATCTGACTCAGTTCTTTAGCTGCTATCCCCGAAAAGCCTGGTTTAGGAACAGGTATATGCTCAGTATCCTCTGCATTGAAGATGGACACAAAGAACTTATTTAGCTTCTCTGCAACCTCCATATCCTCCTTAATAATCCCTTTCACTCCCTCATTGTTTAATGGTCCAACTGCCTCCCTGGCATGTTTCCTGCTTCTGATGTGTTTAAAGAAGTTTTTGTTATTCCCCTTGATGCTTTTAGCTAAATGTTCCTCAAACTCTCTTTTTGCCTCCCTTATTGTCGCCTTGCATTTCTTTTGCCAGAGTTTGTGTTCCTTTCTGTTCTCTTCATTTGGACAGGCCTTCCAATTTTGGAAGGAAGTCTTCTTCCCTTGTATGGCTTCCTTGACAGTACCCGTTAGCCATGCTGGCATCTTCCCAGACTTAGTGGTACCTTTCCTCTTTTTGGGTATACAATCTAACTGGGCTTCTAATACTGTGGTTTTGAGTAAACTCCATGCACTCTTGAGCGAAGTGACTCTCCTGATTTTCCCTTTCAGCTTCCTTTTCACCATACTCCTCATTTTAGAGAAGTTTCCTTTTCTGAAATTCAAAATGTCTGTTAGACTTCCTTGGTGATTCTCTCCCCACATGTATGCTGAATTTGATGGCACTATGGTCACTGTTCCCTAAAGGGTCAATGACACTGACATCACGTACCAGGTCCTGGGTGCCACTCAGAATTAAATCCAAGGTTGCCTTCTCTCTGGTCAGTTCCAAGATCAACTGTTCTGTGTACTTTGTGATAATGTTATCCACCCTGATTCAAGATGGTGGATGTGTGAATGTTTGAGGCACAAGTGGGCTACAAATGTGGACTGTCTAACGGATTTGAACCAAATTTGGTACAGTTGTAGTGAGTGACACATGGGGACACCTCAATAGTTGGTGATGATGTCATCCACCCTGATTCAAGATGGTGAACACATAAACATTTGAAGCGCAAGTGGACTAACTTGTGAACTGCCTAAGGCCTAGGGACTAATAGGGATACCTCAATGGCAACGTTTGTGATGATATCATCTACCCTGATTCAAGATGGCAGACACATGAATGTTTGAGGTGCAAGTAGGAACCGATTTGGATCAAATTTGTTACAGTTGTAGAGACACAAAGTGACACCTCGAACACAAAGTTTGTGATGATGACAAGATGACAGATCCCTGAATGTTTGAGGCACAAGTGGGCTAACTTGTGAACTGCCAAACCAATTTATATACTGCTTGTCAACAAAAGGTCCCCCCAAAGTCCCTTTTTAAACATAGAAATAAAAAATGAATGAATAAAGACTAGCTTATCCTAAGCATCTCTGTGGTAGGACTTCATTGCTTTCCTTGCCCTCTACTGCAGCCGCTTTATTGTTCAGTGTCAGCCACCCACTCTCAGCCACCCCCTCCCCTTCACTTCACTTCACTCACTCAGCCACCCCATCTCTGTTACTCACTCACTCACTAACTCCCCTTCACTTGCTCATTCATCCAGCACCCCCTTTCCTTCACTCTGCTTCTTCCAATGAATATGCATTTTGAACGAAGATGCATTGCCCCAGTGCCACTTCTACCTTAGCCCTCCCTCCTCTGCCATCTTTTGGCTCCTCCTTGGCAGCAGCTTCTCCTCTGTCCTCAGCCCACCCAGCCCTCCTTCTTGCCTTCTCCCTCCTTGCCATTGTCACCCCAGCTTGGCCCTCCCTCCTCTGCAGCCTTCCTGCTCCTCCTCAGCAGCAGTTGTCCGCCACTCAGACCTCCTCCATGCTCTCTCTCTCCTTGCCATTGTTTACCCAGCTTGGCCTATAGCACCACCTCCACCTTGGCCTTCCCTCCTCCACCTCCCTCCTGCTTCTCCTTGGCAGCAGCTGCCTCTCCATATACTGCTCATGCCTCCTCCATATGTTGTCTCTCCACCCCCAGCTCCCTCCCTCCTCCATGGCCCTCCTGCTCCTCCTTAGTAGCAGCTGTCTGCCGCTCAGCCTGCCTCCATGCCTTCTATCTCGTTGCTGTTGTTGTCAGAACCCTCATGAGATGTGCCATGTACTACAAGATGTGCCTCATAAAATCCTGAGAAGAGCCCCTGGTGGCGCAGTGTTAAAACTGCCGCCCTGTAACCAGAAGGTTACAAGTTCGATCCTGACCAGGGGCTCAAGGTTGACTCAGCCTTCCATCCTTCCGAGGTCGGTAAAATGAGTACCCAGAATGTTGGGGGGCAATATGCTAAATCATTGTAAACCGCTTAGAGAGCTTCCAGCTATAGAGCGGTATATAAATGTAAGTGCTATTGCTATTGCTATTTATATATTGATGGCTCTCTGTCCACAAAGGGCTCACAATCTAATAAAGAAATATAAGACAGACACCAGCAACAGTTACTGGAGGGCTGCTGTGCTGGGGATGGATAGGGCCAGTTGCTCTCCCCCTGCTAAGTAAAGAAAATCACTGTTTTTAAAAGTGCCTCTTTGCTCTGTTAGCAGGGGACTAGGAAAGCTTCTAAAAGACCACTCAGGAAACAGAAATACACATAACTGAGAGTCATTCAATTCATATGGAGAAGGAGCTGTGCAAGCTGTCCCAAAGTTATTTTGTGAAATGCTTCCTACAGAAGCAATGGCAAGCCAGCATTGTTGCAAAATTCTATATGTGTTGTAAGTTATTTCACCTTTTGTATGTACTGCTCCTAACCTCCATTGATTTAGATGAAATTTGTAAGATTTATTTCCAAGAGGTATGTTTAGATTACTCATTTAAGTTACCAAGCAACAGGCTAAGAGTATGTAGCTGTACAGAATCATCGCCAGGGCCAGATGGCATCCATCCAAGAGTCCTCAAAGAACTCAAATGTGAAATTGCTGACCTCTTTGCTAAATATATATAACTTATCCCTGCAATTGGGCTCTGTACCGGAGGACTGGAAAGTAGGAAATGTAATAGCATTTTTCAAAAAGGGATCCAGGGGCGATCCAGGAAATTACAGGCCAGTTAGCTTAATGTCCGTTCCAGGCAAATTGATGGAAAGTATCCTCAAGGATAAAATTGTAAAGCACATAGAACAACAGGCCCTGCTGGGAGTGAACCAGCATGGCTTCCGCGAAGGTAAATCTTGCCTCACAAACCTTTTGGAGTTCTTTGAGAGTGTCAACAAGTGTGTGGATCAAGGTGAGACAGTTGACATCGTATACCTGAACTTCCAAAAAGCTTTTGACAAAGTTCCTCATCAAAGACTCCTGAGAAAGCTTAGCAATCATGGGATAAGGGGACAAGTACATGTGTGGATTGCTAACTGGTTGAAAGACAGGAAACAGAGGGTAGGTAAAATGGAGAGTTTTCACAATGGAGGGAAGTAAGAAGTGGGGTCCCCCAGGGAGCTATACTGGGACCTGTGCTTTTTAATTTATTCATAAATGATCTAGAAGAAGTGGTAAGCAGCGAGGTGGCCATATTTGCAGATTATACCAAACTCTTTTGGATAGTGAAATCCAAAATGGATTGTGAAGAGCTCCAAAGAGATCTCTCCAAACTGGGTGAGTGGGCGACAAAGTGGCAAATGCGCAGTTCAAAGTTGGCAAGTGTAAAGTGATGCTCATTGGGACAAAAAAACCCAACTTCAAGTATATGCTGATGGAATCTGAGCTGTTGGTGACTGACCAGGAGAGGGATCTTGGGGTCATGGTGGACAGCTCGTTGAAAGTGCCAACTCAATGTGCAGCAGCTGTGAAAAGGGCCAATTCTATGCTAGGGATCATTAGGAAGGGATTGAAAATAAAATGGCTAATATTATAATGCCTTTATACAAAACTATGGTGCGGCCACGCCTGGAGTACTGCACACAATTCTGCTCACCACATCTAAAAAAGGACATTGTAGAACTGAAAAATGTTCAGAAGAGGGCAAACAAGATGATCAGGGGCCTAGAGCACCTTTCTTATGAGGCTAGGCTACAACATCTGGGGCTTTTTAGTATAGGAAAAAAGATGACTGCGGGGAGACATGATAGAGGTCTATAAAATCATGCATGGTGTGGAGAAAGTAGATAGAGAGAAATTCTTCTTCCTCTTCCATAACACTAGAACCAGGGGTCATTCAATGAAATTGATTGCCGGGAAATCTAGGACCAACAAATGGAAGTAATTTTCCACACAATGCATAATCCACTTGTGGAATTCTCTGCCACGAGATGTGGTGACAGCCAACAAACTGGATGGCTTTAAGAAGGGTTTGGATAACTTCATGGAGGAGAGGTCTATCATTGGCTACTAGTTGGAGGGCTAAAGGCCACCTCCAGCCTCAAAGGCAGGATGCCTCTGAGTACCAGTTGCAGGAGAGTAACAGCAGGACATAGGGCATGCCCTCAACTCCTGCCCGATGACTTCCAGTGACATCTGGTGGGCCACTATGTAAAACAGGATGCTGGACTAGATGGGCCTTGGGCCTGTTCCAGCAGTGTTGTTCTTATGTTCTTACCACACCATATACTGTTATTCATCCAAATAGCTAACTTCATTGCTGTGGCATACTGCTGTTTCTGCAAGACATAAGGACTCATTCCTTTTTAAAATATAACATATTTAACAGCATCTGGTGGGCCACTGTGCGAAACAGGATGTTGGACTAGGTGGGCTTTGGGCCTGATCCAGCAGGGCTGTTCTTATGTTCTTATATCAACAGTGTTCAGAAATAGTGACATTACAGAGGATTTTGTTTTGAAAACCATGTCAATGTCCTTGGGTTCTTCTAGTGGTCATCTGTGTTCTTACACATGGAATCTTCACACATGGATGTAGAGGAGATCAGGAACCTTCTAAAGCTCTATCCCTGCTGATAGTTTTGGTGGTAACTCCACCCCCTTTGTAGTGTTTCTGCTGCTTTGCCTCAGTTCGAGTGTCTGCCAGTCTAAATAGACTGCAGTGGGGAGGAAGGGTTAGTGTGTGAGATCACAGATGGCCACTAGAAGAACCCTAGTTACAGGTAAGCAACATGACATTCTTCATTGTGGTCTCTGTGACTCACACAACTGAGCTTGTAACAAGCTGATTCACCTGGTGGAGGGAGCAGTCACTGGTAAATGGATTGTGGCACTGCCTGGCCAAATGTGGTATCTCGTCTGGCTTTGGCATCCAGCACATAATGTCTGATGAAAAAAATTGGGTTCATCCAGTTAGCCACCTGACAAATAGACTCAAGTGGAACATTTCTATCAAACACAATGGAATCAGCCATGGCTCTCATAGCCTAGCATCCTGATGGGAGCAGGTGGCGTCTTTTTTACCAATTGATAGGCTGAGAGAATGGTCTGAGTTATCCATCTAGTCAGACACTGCTCAGAGAGCTGTAAACCCTTTTTGTAAGTGCAAAACAGGAATTTTCTTTTCCTGAGAGAGGGAAATCGCTGGATATAGAAGGCCAGTTCTTGCCTTTCATCTTTCATAGGTCCCTCTTGCCTTTCATAGGGTCCTCTCTACTTGCGAGGAAGGGTTAGGAAAAAACACTGTAAGTGAAAAAGTTTGGGAACAATGAAAGTAAAAAGGAAATAAGGCAACATATATCATTAGTTCAACCTTCTTGTGGTAGAAGGAGAGTTAGGTCTTCTCGGAGGGCTCTGAGTTCCCTGAATTGCTGTGAAGGCAAAGACATCCACCTCTGGTATGTCCTAGCATTGGAAGATAGCATGGAGATGGGAGTGGTTGAGTTTCCACTCATGGGACAGTGAGGATGTTCTGAGGAGTGCATCTGTGAGACTGTCATGGCCTTGAATGTAAATTGTGGAGATATGGATATGATAGGCCACAGCCCAATCCCAGATCTCATAGGATAGGGAGATCAGTGCTCTGGAAACTGTACCTCCCTGGTGGTTTATATAGGCCTTTGCTGATGTATTGTGCATATGGATTTATACGTGAGAGTGATGCAGCAATGTTAGAAATATGCTGAGTGCCTTGTGTATTGCAAGGAGCTTGAGGTAGTGGATATAATGCCATGCCTTGGTGGCAGTCCACTGTCCACTGAACATACGCCCTAAGTGATGAGGCTCTCAACTGAGTTGTGATTCATCCGTAGTCATCACCATTGGCTGTGAGATAGTGAAAGGTGTGCCTCGTGACAGATTGCAGTGAGAGGTCCGCCAGATGATTGAGCTGGATACTGACTGAGGGATTCAATATCTCCTGGACTGGGAGTCATATTGAGGATCCAAGTGGTCTAGAAATCACCGCTGAAGGGCTATCATATGTAGTCTGGTGTGTGGTAGGACAGCTGTGGTATATGCTATGAGTCCCAGAAGCCTCTGGATCTCTGTTGCAGATTGTGCAGTGAGCTTTGTTAGTGCTCTTGCACACAGCCTTATGTCATCAACATGTTGAAGGGTATGATATGTGTAATTTGTTAGATAATTGAGAATTACTCCCACAAATTCTATCACGTGTGGGACTTCTTGTAGTTGACTTCGAGCCTGAGTTGGTTGAGAAGAGTTAGGGTACAATGGATATGATTGGAGAAGGAGATGGGAGAGGCTGCTACCAAGAGCCAGTAGTTGAGATATGGAAACATCTGGATGACTTGCTCTTGAAGGTGGGCTATGATGACAGCCATGCACTTGGTGAAGACTCACAGGGCAGAGGACAAACTGAATAGGAGAGCCTTGAATTGGTACACCAAGGACCCTATCTGAGAGCGAAGGAAAATCTGCAGTGTTTATGGTGTATAGTGATGTAATAATAAACATCTTTCAGGTCTATGGGTGTGAACCAAGTGCCTGGGAAAAGGAGAATGGCAGGGACTATGACCATCTGAAAATGTCTGTAGGTGATGAAGTCATTGAGGTCCCGTAGGTCTAGGATGGGACGTAGACTGCCATCTCTCTTGTTGACAAGGAAATAAGGGAATAAAATCCCCCTGTCACACCCATGGGGATGGGGTCTATGGTGTCCATGTCTAACAGCTGCACTTCCTCAAAAAGAGTTGGGGTAGCACAGGCTGCACAAATGAGAGTCAATGGGGGCATCTCCCTGAGTTCTAAGGCGTAACCTACACAAATGATGATAAGCACCCAGTGGTCTGATGTTATAGCTTCCCAGGTAGGAATAATGGGTCTTAGTCTGCTACCAGTTTGGGCAAGATAGAAGACAGGTTCTCTGGGCATAGAAGGACTGCCTGGATTTGCCCTGTGTCTGCTTACTGGTGGAGTAACTGCAGGCAGTTTCCTTCTTATATTGTCCTGGTCTGTTGGTACAAAAGGACTGGTCTGAAGTCTGAGAATGGGATGAAGCCTTGTGTGGTTGCTGTTGTTTATTGTATCTATAACTCTTGGAAAACTTGTTGGAAGCAATCAAGAGACTAATGGACCTTGCCGTGTTGCACAGCTTATGCACACGCTTCATGGACTCATGTGTCTTAGACCCAAATAAGGCTTTGCCATCAAAAGGCAGGTCTTCCAATCCTGGACCTTGCCTCTGGGGCTAGCCCTGAGGAGTGCAGCCACACATGTCTGTGGAGGGCTATAGATGCCCCCACAGAGTGTGCTGCTGCGTTTGCTGTGAGGTGAGAAGAGTGGAGCTGTTGTTTGGTTAATGAAGGGTCTGCACCTGTTCCTTATGCTCCTGGGGAATCATATCTAAATATGGATATAATGTCTCCCAAATGAAGTGAGTGTACCTGGATGTGCAGGCCTGGTAGTTTGCCATCTTCAACTGGAAAGCCAAAGTGGAATATATATGCTGATGGTGACCAATAGAATCCAATTTCCTCCTCTCTTTATCGATAGGGGCGAGAGAGAATGGTGGTGTGATCGTGATTGTGCTGCCTCTACTACAATGGATTTTGGTGTGGAGTGTTTTTGCAGAAAATTACAGTTGTCCAGTTGGACTCTATAAAGGGACTCCACTCTCTTTGAAGTTGGTTGCATTGAGAAGGGCTTCTCCCAGCAGAAGCTTGCAATATCTACAGGTGAAACTCGGAAAATTAGCATATCGTGCAAAAGTCCATTAATTTCAGTAATGCAAATTAAAAGATGAAACTGATATATGAGACAGACGCATTACATGCAAAGCGAAATAAGTCAAGCCTTCATTTGTTATAATTGTGATGATCATGGCGTACAGCTCATGAAAACCCCAAATCCACAATCTCACAAAATTAGAATATTACATGGAACCAAGAAGACAAGGATGGAAGAATAGAACAATATTGGACCTCTGAAAAGTATACAGTGTACTGTGCTTGATTGGCCAGCAAACTCGCCTGACCTGACCCCATAGAGAATCTATGGGGCATTGCCAAGAGAAGGATGAGAGACATGAGACCAAACAATGCAGAATTGCTGAAGGCCGCTAATGAAGCATCCTGGTCTTCCATAATACCTCATCAGTGCCACAGGCTGATAGCATCCATGCCATGCCACATTGAGGCAGTAATTGCTGCAAAAGGGGCCCAAACCATGTACTGAATACATATGGATGCTTATACTTTTCAGAGGTCCGATATTGTTCTATTCTTCAATCTTTGTCTTCTTGGTTCCATGTAATATTCCAATTTTCTGAGATTGTGGATTTGGGGTTTTCATGAGCTGTACGCCATGATCATCACAATTATAACAAATGAAGGCTTGACTTATTTCGCTTTGCATGTAATGCGTCTGTCTCATATATCAGTTTCACCTTTTAATTTGCATTACTGAAATTAATGGACTTCTGCACGATATTCTAATTTTCCGAGTTTCACCTGTAAGAGAGGAGTAAACATAGGAAGAGACACTGGGGTGGGTGCATCCTATTAAATAAGACTAAATATATGGTCCTCCTTTGGCTGAGATTGTTGCTTGACCAGTAAACCAAAGGAGGTAACCATACAGCTCACATAGTCTTAGTGTGAATGGCATTACTTTCATGGTGACTCTGGTTTAGCATCTGGAATGTCATCCAGAGAACAGCTCAGACCTTCATCCAAATTTTCAGAATCAGAGTGAAAAGAAGCCTCTGAGTCAGGTTCTGGTTCCTGCTCCTGTGGTTATGAAGATTTAATGGGGGCCAAATCAGTTTGAGTTGGCTCCTGTGATGTTGAGGGTAACACTGGAAGAGAAGATTGTGTTGATTGAGTAACAATGAGATGAGATTGCTGCAGTGGTTGAGGAGCTGCATGTGGCTGAGACACTGGCACCACCATTTTGGAACTTGCGGATCATGGCTGGGGTTCCATATGATCCCTTAGTGAAGTCAGTGCCTTATGCCCATCACAGTCTACGTCCTTCCCTGAATGTTGCTACTGACAATAGTAGACTCAAGGGTATGGTTCCTACCGAGGAGACAGGGAGTGAGCATGTGTGATGAAATGATACAATGAAGCATGGACCAGAACTCATTTTATGTAAATTAGCTTGGAACATAGTGAAGCTGTGAATCACAAGTGGCAGTTAGAGTGTGACAGCTGGGAGTTGGAACTTAGTAGTGGAGAGAGGAGTGGATTTTGGGGTCTGGTGAGAAGCAGTCTCAAAAGGAGATGTTTTAGACTCAAAGGATTAGAAACAGTCTGTGATAAAGTCCGGGAACGGGGCAAACTGTGACAAAGGCTGGGTGAATGATAGTCGACTGGGTAAAAAGGACAGTTCTAGGGAGGAATTGGGTTAAAGTTTTAAGTATTAAATGAAACACAACCAAGCACTTTAAAAGGAAATATCAATAAAATAACCAAGCAAGTTAACAGCCCTACTTAATAGTTGTGTACACAGGCCTCACAAAGCATCTTTAATAAAATTTTATTCTTGTTTTCATTCAAAACATCTCTGACTGAGTGATTCCTGTCAGCAACATTCCCCACATCTGCAAAGTTATGTTACCAGAATCCAAAACCCTAAGCATTACAAAGGCTTCATAACAAACAAATGCTAGCAGCAGAGATATAGGTGAAGTGAACAAGTCTTTGTAACAAAGGAGAAAAAGTAATGGAAATAAATTTAACACACACAGCAGAATCAGACCCAAACGCCACAGCATGGTAACAGGAATATCTATCTACCCAGTCAGGTTTGAAGGACCACAATGTGTGTCAGTATCAAGATTAATAGAGATGATACCCCCCTGGTATGATCTTCTAACCAGGGAATCATGCTCAGTGAAGTAATCACTTCAATCCTAGGGAATTTACTCAGTAGAGTCATCATGTTAGTCCCATTGATAATGGTGCTCACATTGGTGTTCCCGTGAGTGTTCCCATGGGCAATGTGTGAAGGCAGTGCTGGAGGTGGCTAGATCTGAAGGATGGATAACAAGCATCCTCAAGGTCATCAAAGTAGGTCTCTTCAGGTTCGTTGTCTGGTGGTTGTTTGGAATCAAGCTCAAAGTCAATGACTTCATCCAGGTCCAAAGAGGGGATTCGGTGAAATGGGCACTGCCACTGTGGTCAGGATCAAAGCAGCAGGTGTGGTAGGTTGTCCCCAGATTGTTGATGGGATGTGGCCTGTGGTGCCGATAGTGCCAAAGAACTGCATGAAGTTTCTGTGCTCAGTTTTATCGCATGTGTTTGGTGAACCACTGGCAATATATACAGGCATTTTTCACATACGCCTCACCCAATCACAGCAGGCAGTGGATGGGATTTTAGCCCAGCTCACCAAGCATCATTTAAAAACAACCTTTGTACTAGCCATGCAAGAAAGGAGCAGGCCAAGAAAAATGATCCCCTTCCCACTAAGGGAGATGGGATGGCGGGGCTGGGGCTGGAGAAATATAAATTGCAAAGTGGAGGTCAGATTTTTTTAGTATCAGAATTTTTTAGTATCAGTATAGTAAGTAGTGCTGAGACAAAAATGGCCTCTTTTTGCTGCCCCTTCACAGGCAGCAAAAAGAGGTCAAATGAAGCACATTAAGAAAGAATATGTGATGGCACAATGTCTTTGGTTTGTGCATATTTTGGTATCTAAAAGGCACCAAGGTGACAAAAATATGTATTCTACAACTGCTGCAGATGACATAGATGGAAGTTAGAATCTTGGATTCCCTACAGTGGAACATCCATCACCCCATGAAAGTGATCATATCATGTAATTTCTTCAGTGCAGTTGAATAAAACCATCTAAGTGTGCTTTTTTAAAAGACACTTCACACTTTCAGAGCATCAGTTATATGCTTATCTTTTCCCCATTTTTTTAAAAAACAGATGAGATTATGAATCATGGGGGTGAGGGGTGGGGAATGTGTACAGTAAAAAGGTTATCTAAAATAAATGCCTTTGTTATAAATGAATACTGACTGGAGACAAAAAGCAGAAGCATGGGAGTTTTCTGTTCTCCTCCCCTTCGTGTACTCTTCTATGGAAAAAAAAAAAAATCAAAGTCTTCCTTTTGTATATGTGAACAGAGAAGAGATGCAGTAACCCACATCCTCACAGAAATGCCTCGTGAACAGCTCTTTTTGTTATGTTAGATACTTGGTATTTCAAATATCCAGAAGGAGTATAGTGTGATGCCTAGAGTCTTATTTTTGGACCAGAGAAGCCTGTATTCAAATCCCTAGCTCACCTACAAAGTGAATTTGATTATTTGGACTAGACATTGGCTTAGATTCCACAGAGTGCAATCCCAGTGATTCAGCCCCACCACACTGCTGTGTGTATCTAAAACACTGTTGGCGGTGTTGCAGAACATGGCAGTTCTGCTACAACTTAAAATTGCAAATGCATAATTGTGCTGTGGGACATCCATTTGAAATAATGGATGTTATGTTGTACAACTGCACGTACATAACTTTAAGTCACAGTGAAGCTGCCCTGTTCTGCACCACTGCCAGCAGTGTTTTAGACCAAGGCTAACAGCTTTGGCTCTCCAACTGTTCTCAGGCTACAACTTCCATCATATCAAGCCACAGTGACCAAAAGTAGAGGTGTGCAGAGACTGGTTTTAGCCATTCAGTTCAAATTCAGACCCAACTGCTGGTCCGTGAACTGGTTCGGTCAAACTGGCCAGCTGGTCTGGTCTGTGTAATCAAACTAGTTTGAGCTGATTCAATCCAGTTTGACAGTTCAAGGGGCCATTGCTTGTAAAGGAGAATCTGGTGAGGATTCCCCTTTACAAGCAAAGGAGAATCTTGGCTTTAAAAGGCTTCTAAAGGGCAGCTTCGTGGGGGCAGGGGGAGGTGGCTGCCGCGCATGCACAAATGGCCTCTGAGAGGCTCTGGGCCATGCCAGGCCTCACAGAGGCCATTTGTGTATGCGTTGCGGCGGAGAAAATGGCTGCTGTGCCAACTTACGGAGGCCCGAATGGGCTGAAAAGGGGGGCAAAATGGGCCATAGCAGTGATGTTTGAGGCTGGCAGGGGGAGGAGGAACCTTCGTGGACACCCTCCATGGCCTAGAGGAAGCCCCCTGAAGGGGCGAAAGGTAAAAAAAAAAATTCCCCAAAAAACAAAAACAAAACATTTCGTGAACCACTCCCACCCCCTGGACCGAACCATCATCCCTACTACCTCCAGGCTCAGAGGCAGGATGCCTCTGAATCCTTGCAGGGGAGCAACAGCAAGGGGGGGCATATCCCCTGCTATCTTGGCAAAGAGGCACCTTTTAACATGGTGATTCTCATTATTTTGCAGGGGGCGAGTAACTGGCCCTACCCACCCCCAGCACAGTACCTCCAGTGACTGTTGCTGGTGTCTATCTTATGTTTATTTTTGGATTGTAAGCCCTTTGGGGACAGGGATCCATCTTATTGATTTATTATTTCTCTGTGTAAACCACCCTGAGTCATTTTTGGAAGGGTGGTATAGAAATCAAATGAATAGATAAATAAATAAATATCCTCACCTCTTGCCTGTGGGTTCCCCAGAGGCATTTATGGACCACTGTGGAAAACAGAATACTGGACTAGATAGGCTGTTCTTATGTAATAATGCACAAAGATAACCGGAAAGGTTTTGCACATCCCTACTGCCAACCAAAGTTTAAAAAGCTGTGTGTGTGTGTGTGTGTCTCAAAAACGAAACAAACCACACTGCCTCAGTTTAAAAATAGGGAAATGTTCTCATGCAGTTATGTGCATCTGAACATTTTGGCATTATCTGTAATGTCTATATGTATTATTCTTCCTCATAAAATATCATAAGGAATCGGCCAAAGAAACCCATATTTTAAAGCTTGCTGTATAGTGCAAAACAATATTTCAGGAAATGCCATTGGTGGCTAATGTTCAGGGTTACTTGTTATGCAGTCAGGGTGCCAAATCTGGCATTATTCATGTTATGCATATTTGGTATTTAAAGTTTTTCTACTCCATCCTCAGAGAATAAGAGCTGTGCTACCACATTTGAAATGTAAAGGCTTTCCTTTAGTTAAAAGATGCTACTTTGCATGTAGACATGCTCCAAGAAACATATTTAGCTATGCTTCTTAGAGCTTCATAATAGGCAGCTAAGGCTCACAAGTTACTGGAGCTGCTCAAAGAGTATTTGGTAATCTAGCTCTTTTTCAGCTTCCAAATGACCTGAAAATATATTTGGATTGCAATTTCCTCACAATTGACTTTGAATCACTTGGTTTCTCAACAAGTCATATACATTTGTATACATATATTTGGTGTATGTTTGCTTTCTGAGGTTATATGGCAAACAGCCCTTATATATAAACACCTAGTAATCTGCCCTGAGCCATTTTTTGGAAAGGCTGTATAGAAATCGAATAAATAAATAAATAAATAAATAATCAGAACATATATACAATGTTTCTAGAATGTTAATAATTATGCAATCAGTAAAACTTAACAAAAAAACTGAGCATCTAGCTCAATTAATGTACTTAAAAGTACTTGATCCACATCAAATTTTATGGCTCTGTGAATATATAGCACCACAGCCCTCCATTTTATATTGAATGGCCAGTCTATATATTAGCCTCATCATGCAAAGAAAATAAGAAACAGCCTTCACATGATGACTTCCCGATGCTACAGCCACAATACACAAAGAGATGGATTACATTGTTGATGGTCAGGAGGGTAATTCCCACCCTGTGCAGCAACCGAGCCTGGTTTTGAAATGCTCCAAATGATAGTGTGATGCAATGTGTAGTAGAATAGATAAGCCATAATTTGAAGGCTATATAATGAAGCCTCGCCTGTTTTCTGAAGATAGCATGTAAACTGGCCTTCATTTGTTGACACAGTAAATTCTGTAAACAGGGCAACCAAGGCCAACTCCAGGTTTCAAAGTGTCCTCTGCCAACTGTCACCCATAGCCTCACTCCTAACTGGATGGATCTCAGGAGAATCACTCTACTGAGTGATTCGCCACCATGACCATAACCAATGCCTCTGCCACCCCCACCATGCAAAGGCTATGGGCACAGAGGTAGTAGCTTCAAGGATCAACAGTGGACCCTTCTGTGGATCCTGGCCCTCTGCAGCTGACCAATGCAACAGCTTTTATCCATGGTGATCCAAAAGAACATGCAAGTCCACCATTTCCTCTTTTTCAAGACCCTCCTTTGTGATGTGAGCTACCAGAAACTGTGGGGGGAATCACTATAGTTTGGGTATCTTTATACATAAATTTTGCTTGGCTGAGGAGTGCATCAAGAGCCCAAAAAAAGCTTAAACAAAGTATCTCAGAAAATACGCTTACAAATTTGACGGCAAATGTTGATGTCAAATATTGGGTGGATAACCGCCCTGAGCCATTTTTGGAAGGGCGGTATATTTATTTATTTATTTATTTATTTGATTGATTTATATACCGCCCTTCCAAAATGGCTCAGGGCAGTTCACAAAATGATAAAAACAATTAAAACAAATTAACAATTAAAATCAAACTATTAAAACACAGTAAAACCAATAAAACAGCTAAAAGCCCTGAAAATCAGGGCAACAGTTTAAAACAGTTTAAAACAGTTAATCATTTAAAACTCTGGAAGGCCAGGCCAAATAGGTAGGTTTTATAGAAATTGTATAGAAATTGAATAATAATAATAATTGAAAAAGTTGTAGAAAATGAAGATGCAAAAATATTATGGGACTTCCGACTACAAACAGACAAACATCTGCCACACAATACACCAGATATAATTGTAGTCGAGAAGAAAGAAAAACAAGTTAAAATAATTGACATAGCAATACCAGGGGATAGCAGAATAGAAGAAAAAGAAATAGAAAAAATAACAAAATGCAAGGATCTACCAATTGAAATTGAAAGGCTGTGGCAGAAGAAGACCAAAATAATCCCATTGGTAACTGGCACCCTAGGTGCAATTTCAAAACAACTTGAAGAGTACTTCAACACCATAGGGGCCACAGAAACCACCATCAGCCAATTACAAGAAGAAACTTTACTGGGAACAGCCTATATTCTGTGACGATATCTATAATAACAGCAACAACATTGATAATAAAATTCAGCCATCCCAGGTCCTTGGGAAGGACTCGATGTCTGGATAAAACAAACCAGTCAATAACATCTGTCTGTGTAAGTAAGTAAGTAAATAAATAAATAATATTTATTGGTATATCTACACTGAATACTCACTGAATATTTGATTCCTGTCTTTGACATCTAATAATATTTGATTTCAACATTTAGAATGTAACTGTTTATATTTGACAGTATTTGACACCTGACACACAACTCATGTTGTATTTTATTTACTTTTTTTTTTCATTTAAATTTAAATAGTTTTCATTGGTTAGTGATAAATTAACTTACTATGGGTTTTCTCCAGAGGTTCTGCTGCAGATGGGGAATGACCGGGCTAAGGGGGAAATCAAACAACGCATCATTGATGTAGGATTGCAAGAGGAAGCTGCTTCTATTTCTAAGACCGTCTATCTTGGGGCACAATTGTTTAATCTCAAGCCAGCAGGCTATCTGTATTCTATTATTATCCCCAAATTCAGAAGTGCATTGACATTAGCCTGAATGGACGCCCTTCCATCTGCCATTTTAGAGGGCAGGTTCAAGGGTATCCCTTTCCCCGCCCGCCTCTGCCCTTGCGGTTCTGGCCACGTGGAGACTAGTACAGATTCAATTTTACATTGTGATTTTTAAGGAAGCCCGCTTTAGATTAATCTCCCCCTTAGTGTCTAAGTTTTTAGGACACTCTAATGATTTTTATTTTAAGTTTTTATTACTTAACCCAGAAGATTTTATTACTTAACCCAGATGAAAAAATTATTAATATAGTGGCCAGGTTTTGTTTTATAATCTGCAAAACTCGATCAGATCTTTAGCAATGCATTTCATAAGTTATATATATATATATATATATATATATATCTTCTTTTTAAATTTTATTTACATGATGCATTGTTTGTATTTCTTGTATATTGGTCTATTACCATAATAAAGTTCTATTCTGTTCTTATTTATTTTCTACTCAACAGAGTTTCCAAGGCAGCTTATAATTTGATAAGTGCAGGCTGGTATAGTGACTAAATTACTTGATGGAGTCCCACTGAAGTTAAATAATTCAGAGTAACTCCTGTGTAGTACTACCAAGTAATTTAGTCTGGATCTCAGCCACAGACATTTTAAGGCTATTTAAAACAGTCGGGGGAGAAATACAAAACTTGAATGAAACAGCAGAGCAGCATCTAAACTTGAATCAGTTGCAGCAGCAATTTCCAAACCTACATATTAAAAGGTGTGAGTAAATAAGTCCTTTATTAGAGGGCACCGGAGAAGCATTCCTGGGGAAGAGCATTCCACCGATCGGAAGCCACAACTGAAAAGGCCCTTTCCCTGCTCTCCAGTTATCCAATTTCTAACAGCAGCGATACCCAGAGAGGAGCCTCAGATGATGGTCTGCAACTGTTGGGCAGGTTCATGTAAGCAGACTGTTGTTAAAACATGCAATATTATTTAGTATTTGATAGATGGTGAGATATTTGGTGCCTGCTAAAACAAAACGAGAGATGCCAACAAATCTAAAGAAACCAAACAGTAAATCGCAAAGTAAAATGGCACATTTGCAATTCAGTCAGTTAACTCTATAAAGTGAATGGCTGTGAAGCCAGGAGTCTTGCAACTTCTATGTGGATGCACCATGAAAGAAAGTGAGAAATTACTATCACTGTACCAGTGGCAGACTTCACAAGAAAGCTACAGAGCAGGTAATGAATGTTGCAACATGGGAGTCATGGCAAGACAAATTTGATTATTGCACTTCCTTGACATATTAAAGTGAGCAGGGACTTGTTATTGTGCCTCTGTTAATTCGGAGGGAAAGTATATTTTGGTGGTAGAATTAGGCTATTGCTGTTTGAAAAAGCAAACAAATATCATTTAGAAATCTCTGTTGAAAAGCACACTGCTAGTATTTTCTAGTCTAATCTAGAAGTACATCACTTGGGAAATCATATTCATATACTTATTGATATATTTTCTAAAAAATAAATAAATTGCTTAATAGTCTATGTCCTTTGGTATCTAATTTAATTATCAGCAATTTGATTTGACATACACAATTTATACTCTCCTAATATTTGTTATACCCTCCCTTCTTATAAGCTAAGGCTGCAAAATGAAATATGAGTTCCCTAGACAAATGAATTAGATGAAAATCAATATGAGTACGATCAAGTTATGAAAGATGACATTTAGTAGTCAGAAGCAAATTTGCTTAACCTTATGTTGAAGTTATCAAAGAATTACATCATTTGATTTACAGAGTTGAAAAGTATGTTGACGTTTTCTTTTCCATGTTGTTTTTTTTAAAGGAAATGGTTTAAACAGAAACAACATTTATACTTCAAGAGCATGGTTCATGTTATAGGTCAAGGTTATGTAGCTGTAACATCCATAATGGTGTTATGGCAGGTAGAGTTGATGTGAGCGCTATCTCCATGCAGTGATATGGTGTTTGTGAAACAGATAATTGGTGTAATGTGCCATGTGTCTATACTGTTTTATTGAAAGCTAGCTTAAGAGGTAGCTCTTAAACTCTCATCTGGGGACCATCCCAGGCCCCCACTGTCAAGTGCCTCCCCCCCCCCCAAAAAAATTTCTGCTACAACAGTGGAAAATGGAGGGGGCCTGGATGTTCCTTTGACGTTTCCATTATGTCTTGAAAAAGAAAAACTTTTTTCTTGTTTTAGGCCATATACCTTGTGGAGCATATTAGTTCACAATATTTCAAACCCACAGTGATTGTTGTTAGTATGTTTATTAGATCGGGTTACCAAAATAGCTCTGGGATGTCTGCAAGCCTCATTTCTGAGAAGCTGGTTTACCCACCACTCTCTGGTTTCCTGACTCCATGATTGTTTTTAATTAATAATTTTTCAGTCAGGATGAACAATTTTAGCAAACATACTTTAAGACAAAAAGATAAAACATTTCCCTGTTTCAGCTTTATGTACCCATCACACTCCCCAGAGTGCTTTCAATAAACATAAAAAGAATAAAACAAACAAAACAAAAAGGACTCTAGTCATAGAATCACTCTGACCACTATTTCCCCCCAAAACAGGGGCGTAACTATAATAGGGCAAGTGGTGACCGTTGTCTCAGGGGCCCCTGCCTCGGGGGGGGGGGGCAGAGACATGTCTCCCCCACCCAATGCCCGCCCAAGCTTCCTTGAATATATATTTTTTAAAAATTAGATGAAGGCAATGACGGGGGCAGGGCATTTTAAAATTTTGTCTCTGGGCTCACTCCAACCTTGTTATGCTGCTGCCCAAAAACATCTTTCACATCACAATGTATACAATTCCAGAAATGGTTTCTAAATTACTTGGAACCTCTCATGAGCTTCCCTTTTAGAATAAGCTCCCCCCACACACACACACAAGCACCCAAAAGCAGTAAATCAGTAAGCAAGTGTTTTACCTCAGGAGTGTTCTTCACTTTCCATTTCTGAAGGGATTTTGCCAGAACTACTGCCTGCAAAAGCTTTAGTTCCTTGCCTCTAGATAAATTCCAGTCCCTTAGAATTAGACCAGGTATTGCTATAGAAGCACCTTAAGTGGCACAGTGGGGAAATGTTTGACTAACAAGCAGAAGGTTGCTGGTTTGAATCCCTGCTAGTACTATATCAGGTAGCAGCAATATAGGAAGATGTTGACAGGCATCATCTCATACTGCACGGGTGAGGCAATGGTAAACCAATCCTGCCAGAGAAAACCACAGGGCTCTGTGGGTGCCAGGAGTTGAAATCAACTTGACAGCACACTTTACCTTTTTATTGCTATAGAAGCTGTAAATTCAAAACTAGAACCAAATATTAATGATATTCTTTCAAAGGCCTCCATCCAAAAGATGGTAACAAAGTTACAGCTCCATAAAAAGTACTAATCCTGTGCTACACCACCAACAGTTATTGACATAACTGTTGAAAAGCGTAGCAGTTATTGGCATAACTATTGAAAGGCCACAATGATGAAGTCATTCTGAAGGTATATATTACCTTAATAACTTCCCCCCTGCTGGATTGATCTTAATAAAAAATCCAGTGTTGACCTGCACATATTTGATAATGCCCTGGACCAATAAAATGGGAATGAATTTATATTTAAATAAAAAAATCTTCCTTTTGTAGATGTGTGCACACATTGTACACACTTTGACACTGGACTAGAGGAGGCAGGTGGGTGTGCCTGCACTGGGAGCAGGAAGAATCGGAGCTATAAATAGGGCAGAGCATGCCAAAGGTAAGGCCAGCTTAGGGGAAAGAGGGGCAGCATCTGAGCTCATTGAAACATGAGGAACTGGTGTGGAGGCCAGGGTGATGTCAGTGCCATGCACATGAGGGAGAGGAACGCAATAGGGTGGCAAAGAGCCGAGGCAGTGGTGTCACCATGCAGTTTGATGGATGTCTGTAGGGGTCAGTGGATGCCCACACTTGTGGACCCTTGGCAGTCTCACTGTCTGAGGCCATCATCTCACCTTGCCTCATGTGGGTACTGCCTCTGGTGTTTTCAAAGGAGAAGGAGGTTGTATGAACTTTCTGTATGTGCATGCAAATGACTCTAGTCTGTGTGACAGTGAGAAAGAGGCAGAAGGGTCTTTGTGTGCTGTCATATCTCACTGTTTTGTCCAGTTCCACATCTATAAAAATGAAAGTGTTTAGAAAGTTGTCTACAAATTAGTTTACCATATGTGTGACACATATGTGTCTGGCTATAAAATGGACAAATATGTTTAGAATGTTTCCAAAATGCCTAATTCCTTCATAACATGCTTGAATATACATGTGTTATATATGCAGACGAACATACTGGGGCCATTCACATGACCAGGTGGGCGAGGAGGCCGAGGTGTGGGAAGACTTGTTCAACTCACCCACTCCGCAGATGATCACTCCCTACCACTCACAGGAGAGCGTTAGGGGGGAAACATCAGCAGATCCAGACCCAAATGGAGCATCAGTGGTAATTTACAAGGTGCATCTTTGGAGCTTTAACACCCACGTAAAATACCCCTTTCCCCAAGGACTAGATAAATATGTGACTGTTTCTATTAGAGACATTATTTGGGCTCTATAATTATTTGAAGAATATATTCAGCCAACTGTAAACAATGTCATCAATGTAAAAAATGAGCTTCGTCTGCACAGGCAAATGGATGGCTTGAAAGAGAAGCAACAAATGCTTTTGCAACTAATCATTCACCCAGCTCCAGAGACAGGCCTACTGTGTTTGAGATTCCATATAGAGTGCACAGAGAGATTTTCAAAACAGAAATGAATGAGTGGTCTGTGCCTCTAGCTTCTTGAATCAGCTGCCAGGCGTTTGCTTCTTCTCACTGAACGCTGATTGTGAAATTTGACTGGGAAAGTGGGTTAGATTGTTCTAGTGTTTTTAGAGAAATTATTTCTCCAGTTTAATGAATATATCTCTGTTCCTTTGAATATTTGCAATCTGGTTTTGGCTGTGCAGAAGATTTGGGAGCACCTTTTGCCATTCTTTAATAGGTTCTTTTCATGTAGCTGACAGGTTGAGAAATGGAATTTATTTGGGCTGTTTTCCCCCCCTCCCTCGTTCATTGATGTTTGATGTGAACAGAAAGGGGGTTTTCATCTATTTTCCAAAAATAGCTTTTGATCTATTTCTTTAATGTACCAAAGGGTGTATGTGTGTGAGGGAGGCCATTCTCAGTTCTAGAAGATTCTTAAGACACATTAACAGAGAAATCAAAGATGGTAGAAAAGATTGGTCTTTCATAATGTTTACACAGATGTCGATCAGAGTCATCAGCTGCCAGTCATCTTAATTGGAAGTTCATTGGGAAAGTGAACTGAGCCTCTGTGCTTTAATAAATGTGACTGTGATGGACAGGTATGATTGAGTTAATGAACTCTGTGGGTTTAATGTCAGAAATAAGCAATTTTATTCACTGTGCCATTCACTAAATTAGTAAGTATGCTCTTGGCCTTTCCACAAACTGGAAAGGTCTGTTTGTTGTCACCTTCACACTAATAGCATAATGATAATATGTTTGCATAACCTTAATGCACAGCAATTTTATGCCAACTGATGAGGTGTAAATCGCCCTTCTCCATGTACTGGAAGTACACAAATGAAAGAGAGAACCTGTAGCTTCAATGTACACACATTTAGACCAGTGCTGCTGTAAACATGCTCAACAATACATTCTGCTCCTGATTATTACACACACACACACTGTATTCCTCAACTGAACTGGAAGATGATGCTTGAGGATGAAAGTGATATGACCTAAGCATCAGTAACAAAGCGATAAGGTTGTCAGATATAGGAGAGTTCTGTAGTGAAGTCAAATATGGCTCTAAGAAACTTGTTTCAATGAACCTCAGTGAACTCCAGCTCTGTGTGATTGAGAAATGCCAGTAGAAAGTTATTTGGTATTCCCCCATGTGAAGTATCAAAAAGATGGTGCCACCTCCCCCCCCACCTCAGTGCACTATGTTTAAGATGTGCTTACTTGTTATTCTCTGGACTACAAGAGCCAGTGTGGTTCTCCATGAGAGACTTAGGGATGTGTGAAACAAAGAGGCAAGTCTCATGATCAATGAGACCCGCCTAGCTCACTCTTCCTGCAGACAATCCTCAGACAGCCCTGAGTGGCCGGATCAGCTGCCCACACAACTGCCAGCTCCATCACGGGGCATCCTGGAGAGACCCCCTGGGCCGGGAGGCTTGTTTCAGCCTCCTGGTGGGGGTCTCCTCGTGTGTTGCTGCAGCACAGAGCTGAGCTGTGGCAATACATGATCAAATAGATGAGGCTAGGGGAGCACTCGCTCCCCCTCGTCTAAGGGGAGGGGGAATTTGGAGGATTTGCTGTCGGGGGCCTCACTGCTCCTGCAGCAGCAGACGATCGGGCAAAAGTGGGCTAGGCTCCCTTATCCCACTTTTGCCCAATCGTGAGAATCTCCTCAGATTTTACATTTTATTTTGAGCTAAAAAACCCACACAAATAGTGAAAACATTCCATCAAAAATACTGGTTTAAACAGTTATTTCAATGGAACAAACTTGAAATGTTTAGAGTGTTTTGGCCATAAGGAACAATGGGGAGACTCAAAAACTCCATTGTTCCCCATGGGTAGCTCCTAGAGACACCAAAGTGGGTTGTATGGTAGGGTATGATGGGTGCTACCTACCTCCCCCAACCCACAGAAGAAGTGGGCAAGCAGGTAATTTTTAACAATTTTCTAACCTTTTCCCCAACCCCCCATAGGATCCTAAGGGGATTTTGGGGAAAGGTTAAAATTTTGTTTGAAATTTCCTGCTTGCCCACTTAGCTCCCTAGGAGCTACCCATGGGGAACTTGGGGGTGTTTCGAGTTTGCCCATTGTTTCCTATGGCCAGAACAAGCTGCACTCGCAGAGTGCACTGCACACAAGTAATATGCATCAACCATTTGAATGGCTTGGAGGCAACTGCTTGCCATGTAGTTTGTGTTCCTGGTACGGAGGGAGGTAGGAGCTCCATTGTGAGAAGCAAAGCTGCTAACTACACCAGTGACAGCTAGGAAAGTATGTGGGGATCACTGGAAGGCAAGGCATGTGTGGGGAGCACTTGGAGACATAGGACCGGGTCTCACGATCAGTGAGACCCGGTTCCTAGCGGTGAGCTCTCCCTGCTCACAAGTGGGCAGGGATCCCTGGGCAGCCGGATCAGCCGCCCACATGATGGCCAGCTCCGAGCCGGAGCCGGCGGGGGCTGGGGAGCTCGGGGGTCACATGGCCCCCGGAAGCCCCAGTATGCCCTGTGCTAGTGCACAGGGCATACTGGGGAGACCCCCAAGCCAGGAGGCTGCTTTTAAGCCTCCCAGCCGGGGGCCTACTAACAAGTAGCGGCGGCACGGAGCCGCACCATGGCTACTCATGAGCAGATAGCCCGGGTTTGCAGAGCACTCGCTCTGCAAACCTGGGCTAAGGGGCGGGCTACAGGAGCAGGTTTGCCGCTCCAGAACCACCGAGTTCGGCTGCGAGCCCGGTGGTTCTGACTATCACAAAAATCGGACTAGGAATTTCCTAGCCCAATTTTTGTGATCGTAAGAATAGCCCCATAGTCTTTCCCCCAAAAAGAGCTCTCTGTGAAAAATGTTTGAAAGGATAACAGCTCCAAGTATTCCCTATCCACACCTCCCAGTGCTCCCCATGCATTGCTCTAGCTGTCATTGGGGCAGCATGGGGCTACCCTTCCCATAAAGCTCCTCTCCACATCACCAGAACCATGCAGTACAGCACAGAGATAAACTCACTGTGAACAAAGTTACAAAGGGCTGGTGTTCATTATTAGACTTTGGGCACTTCTAAGCAGGAAGTCTTAGCTCTTTTTGTGTTATTAATGGTACTAACTGAAAATATAATTGATGTGTATGAAGAAGTTAAGATCCTCAAGTGTTTCTAGGTCCATCTTACACAAACATGATCAAGCCCCCAACACAAACCAATCATATTCATTAGACTAAATCTGAACTGGGGAAGTGCCAGAATGATGAGAGACGATGTGGAGATACTTTTTCAAAGTGGAAATTCTTTTTTAAATTCATTTTTTCAGGTTTCCTCCCAGAAGAAACTGAAATTCCCTCAAAATTCGAGGATTCCTCCCAAGGAGCAATTTCAGATAATGTTATCATAATTTCCGCATATGTGCCATGAGCCCAGCCCTAGCTAGAGATTCTGAGTGTGACCCTAAAGCAGAGGTGTAACCGGGGTGGGGCAGGCAGGGTACGTGCCCTAGGTGCCAGTTGCATAGGGGCGCCAAGTGCCTACCATGCCCCGCCCCATCCCAACCACCACAGTTGATTAATTTAAAAAAAAAATAAATCACCCCCCCACACACCATCCTCTCTGAGTCCAGGAGGGGGCACACGCCCCCCAGGAGCCTCCATGAGCATTGGCTTTCCCATTAATTTCAGGGAGCGTTTGCTGCCTGAAAGCATCTATTCCTCTTTCTCTCCCTCCCAGAGACGGAGAGAAAGAGAAAAGAGATGCTTTCAGGCAGCAAGCCTGCCCTGAAATGAGACTGAAGAGCTCTCTCGCAATTTCTAGCTTGAGGCCACACCCCCTTTGCATGTGATGTCATCACGTGACACATCACATGCAAAGGGGGTGTGGCCTAGAGCTCTAAAGAGCCGGAGTGAGCTCTTCAGTTCAGTCTCATTTGAGGGCAGCTGTGTGAAAGCAGCTCTTCAATCCAGGGTGTGTTCTTTAAGTTATTTGGTGAATGGATTATGTTGGCTCGCTGTAGGTATTTGATTCTAGTTAGGAGGATAGGTGTGAGTGGGCTGGGAATGTCTTCTGTAAGGAACAGCTCCTTTTGTGAGGATCTAAGATCTCATGCGTGATCATAAAACTGCTCAGGATTACCCAGTTAAATTTCAGGCCTTACCTATGGAAACTGGAAATTGCATTAAATTCTATTTAACTTGGTTCTAAGTCAGATTCATTATAAGGAAGGTGTTGTGGCACATAGCCATTTGATATTCATGCAGTAATGAAGAGTGAAAATAATTGGCTGTATAAGTATGAGTAGCATTTGTCAGGTGCACAACGGATTTGTCCTAACTCATGAGAATGCAGACTAAGCAGTCCCCTGGCCTGAGATTTTCAAGCATGTGATGGCTACTAGTGAGGGATAATTTTAGATTTAAAGACAGCACCTGTCATGTATTTTTCTGTTCTTTTCATTCTCTTCAACATTTATTCTCAACCCAAGGGAATTATGCAAAGACCAAACAAAGCCCATAGTAGAAATGTGTTTATTATTAATAAAACTGCTATCTCTGGCAATTTTTAAAAAACACCTGAAAACCCATCTTTTCACTCAAGCTTTCCCAGCTTTTAAAAATTGTCTGTCTTTAATTTTATGGCTGTTTTTAAATTGCTGCATTGTTTTAACTTTTTATATGTGTTTTAATTGTTTTTATGTTAACTGCCCAGATGACAGTTTGGGTGGTATAGAAGTTAAACAAACAAACAACCCCCTCTCCCTATCCCGCTCAAATCCAATCTTCCTTTCTTTGGGTGGGCTTTGCTCAGTGCTCTGTTGTTGGAGGGGGTTAGAGGGGAGGGGAGGGGAGTAGGTACTTAGCTGTGCTGGCTTGCCCTTTCCAGCAGCTCATGGGCACATGGATTTGATTGTTGCAGAAGGATAAACGAAATCTCTCTTCCTCTGCTGTTTGCTCTGATTTATTGGAAGGGGAAAGGAGGGGACAGTTTGATTAACATTCCAGAATTGTTCATAAGTGTACCCCTTATGAATTAATTTATTAGATTCTCTCTCTTCCATGCCCTAACCTTGAGATTCCCCAGCAATAGCCCTGCCTGCTCATTTTGTGTATCTTACTCTTAAGATGGAGTGGGTTTTTTGTTTGTTTTATTGCATGTTGTAGCTGTATGTGCATGTAGGCTGACGTGTTTTGGAGGAGGCACTGAGGCTGTAAGGCCCCACTCTGAATGCAGGTGTGCACACACTGCCTCGATAGTGGTTAGAGTGCTGGACTAGGACCAGGGAGACCCGAGTTCAAATCCCCATTCAGCCATGAGACTTGCTGGGTGACTCTGGGCCAGTCACTTCTCTCTTAGCCTAACCTACTCCACAGGGTAGTTGTGATGAGAAACTGAAGTATGTATACTGCTCTGGGCTCCTTGGAGGAAGAACGGGATATAACAAATGTGAATGTTACTGCTTGCTGGCAAATAGCAGCTGGGGGGTGGGGGCGGCAGGGGGGTTGCTAATACACAATGCTGGATTTGGAATGCAATAAACATGCTGATCAGGGAGTGTAAGGGCTACATCCAGTCTCCAGTACCTCTCTGAATAGCTGATAGGTGTGATTCCTGCTTTCTGAAGAAGGCTATATCTGTGCTGCCTCAGCAATTTGCATCAGTGAAAGCAAGTAAGGTGCAGTTATAATTATCAGGTAGTGCCATAATTTTTAATTAAAAGATTAATAAGCTTGACTTTTAATTTTTGAGCTGATATTATGGTGAAGTTATCTGAAAGATGGTTGTCAGATATTTGGGGGGTGGGGGTGCAATTTCAGTGCTTGCCCTAGGTGCTGTTTTCCCTAGATACACCTCTGCCCTAAAGAGGAAGTACGGTACCAGTATTGGATCCCGCCTTAGGCCCTGATACCAGGCCACAGTCTGAGACAGCTCCAGAGATTGAACCCTTCAAGACAACATCTATGGAGCCTCCCCCTGTAGTGATACCATCAGAACCCAAGCCCTCGGGGGAGCTGGCCCCACCCCTTTCATCATGCTCCTTGATATCTACATATCAGAGCCAGCAACAAGTGACAGAGAATCAGCTGGCAGTCGTGTGTGCGGCTGATCCAGCCACCCAGGCAGGTCTGCCCAATCATCTGCGGGGAGAGTGGGCTTAGCCCGCTCTCCCTGCAAACCTGGCAAAAGTGGGTCTCACTGATCGTGAAACCCACCTCTTAGGCTGCTCGTGAGAATAGTCTCATAGAATAATAAACAATAGTAAACAACATCAACTTTATTTTTAGGCTGCCCCATAACAAATTGTTCTCTGGGCATCTCACAAAGTAAACAAGGGAACAGGGGAACAGGATCATGCCTTTAGAGAGCATAACTGCAAAGGTTTTTTCATTAGTTATGCCAGATTTCCATGGGAGTGGGAGGTGTGGGTGCAAACAGACATAATACACCACTGTTTGTGGGGGTGTGTACAGTGCTAACAGCGAACATCTATTACATTTCCTTCTGTTCAGCTTTACAAAGGTACTTAGAACAGCAAAGCAGTTAAGGAACAGTGGATGGGCAAACTCCCAGGTGTGTGGGACACTACAGAAGATCCATTCTGATAATTTTTCTCTATAACAATTCCTTAATAGCTGTTTAAATAATTTCACAGTAATACTAAAAGTTAGCTATCATTGGCTAGCTTTTAGTATTACTGGCTGCACTGGCTGCCAATACATTTCCGGGCAAAATACAAGGTGCTGGTCATTACCAATAAAGAACTAAACAGCTTAGTCCCTGGGTACTTAAAAGAACATCTCCTTCACCATGAGCCCCTCCCTCTACTAAGATCATCTGGATAAGTTCGCCTGTGGCTGCCGCCAACTCATCTGGCGGCTACTTGGGAACGGGCTGTCTCTGTTGCAGCCCTTGGACTTTGGAATGCACTCCCTGTTGAAATAAGAGCCTCCCCATCTCTGGCAACTTTTAAAAAGGCATGGAAGACACATTTATTCACCCAGGCTTTTAATTAGATTTATGGTTTTAAATAATTCGAATAATGAAGTTATTCTCACGATCACTGGGAAGCGGGCTAAGGGAGCTTAGCCCGGTTTCCGGGGATCGTGGAAATCACCGAGCCTGGTGCTCCCAAGGCGGCTAGCCCACCTAACTACCCCTCCCCTGAGATGCGGTTAACGGTGTGAGTGCTCTATTAACCTCAGCTTTCTGCTCGTGTGCTGCTGCAGCGTGTGGCAACACACAAGTAGACCCCCGACCGGGAGGCTGCATGCAGCCTCCCAGGCTCGGGGGTCTCTCCAGGATGCCCTGTGCACTTGAATGGGGCATCCCACTTGAATGGGGCGACTTCATGCGCTCTTGACCCTTGCCCTTCATGGCTAATAAAAGCTGCAAGGGAGGGGACAGGCAGATGGCTGGAGGTGATCGTTAATGCTTCATTAAGGGAGGGCAGGATGCCATCGTGCCTTAAGGAGGCGGTGGTAAGACCTCTATTAAAAAAGCCCTCCCTTGATCCCTCCAGCCTGGACAACTATAGACCTGTCTCTAACCTT
This sequence comes from Hemicordylus capensis, assembly GCF_027244095.1. Taxonomy (NCBI): domain Eukaryota; kingdom Metazoa; phylum Chordata; class Lepidosauria; order Squamata; family Cordylidae; genus Hemicordylus; species Hemicordylus capensis. The sequence continues at coordinate 124,271,429 of NC_069659.1, forward strand.
CCCTTCTTGGGCAAGGTGATGGAGCGTGTGGTAGCGTCCCAGCTGCAGAGGGTCTTGGATGATATGGATTATCTGGACCCTTTTCAATCTGGCTTCCGCCCCGGGTATGGGACTGAGACTGCCTTGGTCGCTCTAGTGGATGACCTACACCGGGAACTAGACAGGGGGAGTGCGTCCCTGTTGGTTCTGCTGGACCTCTCGGCGGCGTTCGATACCATCGACCATGGTATCCTTCTGGGCCGCCTCTCGAGTATGGGAATCGGAGGCACTGCGTTGCAGTGGTTCCGGTCCTTTCTTGAGGGGAGGGTCCAGAAGGTGGTGCTGGGGGACTACTGCTCGGCCCCGTGGCCGTTGGCCTGTGGGGTCCTGCAGGGTTCGGTCTTGTCCCCCATGCTGTTTAACATCTACATGAAGCCACTGGGAGAGGTCATCCGGGGATTTGGACTGAGTTGTCAGCAATATGCGGATGACACTCAGCTCTATCTCTCCTCGTCATCTGATCCTAGGGAGGCGGTGGATGTCCTGAACCGGGGGCTGGAGGCCGTGATGGGTTGGATGTGGGCTAACAAACTGAAATTGAATCCGGATAAGACGGAGGTACTGTTGGTCAGTAGGAGAGCCAATCGGGATGTGAAGATTTTACCAGTTCTGGATGGGGTTGCACTCCCCTTGAAGGAGCAAGTACGCAGCTTGGGGGTACTACTGGACCCGGCTCTGCTTTTGGAAGCTCAGGTGGAGGCGGTGGCCAGGGGTGCCTTTGCACGGCTTTGGCTGGTGCGCCAGCTGCGTCCCTTTCTCGAGAAGGCAGATCTGGCCATGGTTACCCACGCCTTAGTCACGTCACGGCTGGATTACTGTAGCGCGCTCTACGTGGGGCTGCCCTTGAAGAATATCTGGAAACTGCAGCTAGTGCAAAACGTGGCAGCGAGGGTTTTATCCAGAGCTGCCCGTTGGGAACATATCACCCCCATTTTGAAAGAGCTGCACTGGCTACCGGTTCGTTTCCGGGTCCAATTCAAGGTGCTGGTTTTGACCTTTAAAGCCCTAAACGGTTTGGGCCCGGGGTATTTGAGGGACCGCCTGCTCCCAAGGGTTGCTGCCCGCTTGACGAGGACATCTGAGGGGGCCCTGCTCCGGGTGCCGACAATGAGAGAGGCCCGGCTGTTGTGCACTCGGGACAGGGCCTTCTCTGTTGCTGCCCCCAGACTCTGGAATGCTCTCCCAGTGGCCATTCGTTCCTCGGACTCCATCATGGCTTTTAGAAAGCTTTTAAAGACTTGGCTTTTTACCCAGGCTTTTACATAATCGTTTTTACTGCTGCTCCTGGGTGTTTTTATTTGTTGTATTGTTTTATGCCTGTTTTTATATGTTTTTATACTCTTAGCATGTTGTTTTTGTTGTGTTTTTTATTGTATGTTTTTAACTTTTGTAAACCGCCTTGGGGCTATATTTTAACGAAAGGCGGTATAAAAATGCAAAAATAAATAAAAATAAATAAAATAAATCCTGGAACTTCCAGGGGCTGTGCGGCCCCCGATCCTTGCTGCCCCTGCCGGCTCCGTTAAGACTCTGTTAAGTCTTTTGCAAATGGATGATGCTGATTGGATTAATATGCTGCATTATCCATTAATATGGATCACTGCAATCCTAAATACTTTATAGGGAGTAAACCCCATTGAACACATGGGGCTTACATTTGAGTAAGCATGTGTAGCACTGTGCTGTTAAATTATTGTTTAGAAATTAATACTTTAGTTCATTATTTTAACCATTACGGTGCAAATATTAACCATAATGGTTTCACCATTATGTATATACAACCATCAATGGTTGTATATTGTTCAGTTGTATTATCGTATTATCTTCCATGCATTCAAGTAGAGTGGCTAAAATATAATAAATACATTTGGTTCAAGGCCATTTTTCTTTTCTTTACAGGAAGCTGGCTAGAAATTTAGGGAGAAAAAATTCAAAATATATTTCACTACACCGAGATGGAGGAAAACACAACTCCTTTATATAATACATTTCAGTGAGCAGGCTGGTTCTCCTTGACCTTTCTATAGCAACCACCACTTACAGTTTAGTTTTGCCTCACACTATTTGATATGCTGCTCAGTAATCAGGATTTCTGAATGACAATTTTTAGTTCAGTTAGCTTTCCTCCAGTGCATGGCTTACAAGGTAAGTTTTAAGCATTTCAAAAACCTGTCTATCCTTTAACAAGATGACACATTAATGCCAGTATCACAGCAGCCATTTTCTGTTTATTAGACAGGAGGGTAAATATTCAACAGAGTTCATGGGGATTTAGTTCACTGACTCCAATTAACATTAATGAGGGTTTGTGAGGTTAAATTCCTGCACATCAAACTGAAAAATTACCCTAGAGTACCAAGAGATGTGTCTTGATTCTTAAGAATCTCAAGTTCTTAGGCTTTCTTTTTCAGCAGTGTAGGCATGTAATAGTTATGCATACAAAGGACACAAATACAGATGACCAGGTGTGTGATGCCTATCATCAGTATTAGTCACTACATGTTAAGTGCTAATAATGTTTTTCTCTCTCCTTTTAATCCTAGTAATCAAGTAATGGCATAGCCTCATAGAAACAATGACAGCCTAAGCAGGAACCGTAGTTCATATATTGTGCACAGAAAAACTGCAGATTACAGCCCAATGCGTGAAAATACAAGAAGTTTTGAGGAAAGGCTTAGAGGCGAGTCACACAATCGTCCTGGGTGGGCTGGGAGGGTGGGGGGAAAGGGTGCACTTAACCTACCTTTCCCCAAGACGACTGAACTGTCCTCCACCAACACGCCTCCCACATGTCTGCATGGACAGCCCTGCTCTGTGCAGCCCCATGAAGCACAGAGTAGGGCGGAGGGATCTAGGGCCGGAACTTGTTGTTCCCGCCTCCAGGCATCCCTCAATGCAGAGCATGGCACACATGTTGCATTGGAGATTCCCCTATCAGCTGCTCTAAGTGCCCATCAATGTGACTCCTCAGGTGAATCAGGTGATACCTAGTAGCAGGGGTAAGGGTGTGAGAACACCCTTAACCTCACCTAAAAGCTGGGTTTGTTAAGTGGGTTAGGTGGGCAGGGAGTGGAGGGATCCACAAGGATCCCGCTGCTTCTCACAAGCAGCCTAACCCTGCTTGGGGAAGCCCAGGCAGAGTTAGGCTGGTCATGAGAACAGCCTCTTAATCTAATTAGGTTTGCAGTGTTTGGGGCTGGGCAAACTTGGCTCTCCAGATGTTGTTGAACTACAACCCCATTACCCCCAGCCACAGCCGATTGTTGTGCCACAATCGGCTGTGGCTGGAGGTGATGGGAGTTGTAGTTCAGTATCAACAGAAGGGTCAAGTTTACCCAGCCCTGGTTTTGTCAACTGGTTAGATTAATTGATTAAAAAAATCTGTTAAAAAATGTGTCACTGATTTTCTGATAAATTGTCTGCTAAAAGAAGGTGGGGTTGCCCTGAAAGGTATTCAGAATATTTTTTTAAAAAACATCAATACACTGACATATAAAAAATCTGCAGGCAGACACAAGGAAGCAAGAAATGGGCTTAGTTGTGTGTGATTTGCTTTTGCTTCACCTCTTCAGTTCCTTCCTGAGTTCCCAGTTTGCTCCAGCCTCCTTCAGCACTTTCCTTTCCAGTGGGTTACATCCAAAGCAACTGTGAGCAGAAAGAACCTCATGGATAGGGACCTTCCATTCACAGTTGTTTCAGTAGAACCCATTGTTTTTACAGCCTCTTCTTAGGAGCATTCTTAGGTTGGAAGTAGAACAACTTCTTCAAATGCTGAAGGTCTCAGGATCAATCCCTGGCATGTCCAGATAAAAATAGAAAAGGCCCTTGCGTGAGACCTTGAAAAGCTACTGCCAATCAGAGCAGGCAATTGATAAACTAATAATTAATGAGGAAGAACCATAACTTAGTGGAAATGATATTTCTCTGCATATGGAAGGCTCTAGATTAACCCCTTGCATATCCAAATAGGGCTGAGAAAGACTCAACTGAAACACTGGAGAGCCATTGCCAAGCAGTATAAAAATATTTATCTACAACGACGATAACGACGACAATGGTGATGAATATTTATATACCACTCTTCAACCAAAGTTCTCAAAGTGGTTTACATAGAAAAATAAATAATACATAAATAAGATGGCCCCCTGTCCCCAAAGGGCTCACAATCTAAAAAGAAACATAAAGCAGATACCAGCAACAGCCACTGGAGGGATGCTGTGCCGGGCAAGGTCTGACTTGGTAAAAAGGCAGCTTCCTGTGTAAACCTTTTTCTTTTTCTTTTCTTTTCTTTTCCTTGTTTCGCCGATTCTATATTTCTGCTGCCATTTTTGCCACCCTTCCCTCAAACCCCCTTTCACCCTTCATCCATGACATCCATGCCCCATTCCCACTCATTTTCCTGGCCCTTATCCCAACTCAAGGTTGCTTTCAGGTTTATGTAAATCAACCCTGAGCCAGCCTACATGTTGGCTCCCAAATACAAGTAAAATAACCCATTGCTGAATTTCTAGAAACATTTTTTCCCCTCTGACCGAGTTCTTTATATTGCCAGTATCCATTTATTTCTGTTAATACAACTGAATTAAACCATCTGCAACTCATACATGTTGAGAGTTTATAGATGCAGAATATGTCACAGTTTTTTCTGTGCTGTTCTGTGGGAATGTTGTAACATAAGGGTAGGATTTAACTTACTGTGTCTCCTATAGTTTGTCAGTGAAATGGGAAGAGAAGTGTATATATAGGCTGTTTACATGCAAAGTGGATAGCTAAATGTAAACCAGGCAGCTAATCAAACATCTTTAAAGCCTGCATTTTATCTGATTGAGTCAACATTCATAGCAGTGAGCCTGGCAGGTGAAAATTAGGGAGAATAGCTAGCTATCCCAAGAAAATTGCTTTTTCAATTCCCCATAAATTGTTGTGATCTAGAACAGCATTATAGCTAAACATCGAAGCTGAATGTAAAAGAGACTTCCAGGCTTTAAGAGAGAGAGAGAAATAAAAGAAAAGGAACTAGGGACAAGAGTGGGCAAGTGAAAGAATTGTCACATGAAACTGTTTTGTCTAATGACAAATATGGAATAATTAATTTCTTCCCCTTGCTAAACCAGTCTTTTACACACAAGGGGAGGAGACTGAAAGCTTCCTTTTGTGGTTTGATATAAATCACAGCTTCCTGTTTAATCTGAACTCAGAACTGTGGTTTGCTCAAACTCTGAGTTCAAAAGAGGCCTAAGTTCAATATGAAGGGGATCCTTTTTAGTTATGGCTGCATTCATGCACAACATGGAACTGCAGTTGCATAGGCCTGCGGTTCTGCTGATGTTATGGCCGAATGCAGGGAACTGCAGTCGGGCACGGTGACAAAACTAAGAGTTCAGAATTGGAACTCCAATCTGAACCCTTGGGTTACAGTGAGTTTTGTAGCCACAACTGAGGTTCCTGGTAGCCTGCGGTACATCCAAATTCGGAACCGCAGACTGCTGGCCTTGGAACCAGAGTTAATGGAGGAAGCTCCTCCCTCATCTCCGGCATGATTGACTGTGCAGGCTGTTCTTCTGTAAAGAAGGAAGCCTGCACAGCCAGCTTCCCCACCACTCTGCAGTCTTGCTGACTGAAGAGAAGCTGCTCTCCTGAATGTCCAAATTTGGACAGGAGAGAGGGGGGAGGCTGTGGAACCTCATTACATGCAAATATGGCTAGTGTTGCTGTTTCAATACAATGCACATCAAGAGGTTCTTATATAAGGTTCATGAACTGTTTTCACAGTCATGTTTTAATTAGAGATTGATGCTGAGATCCCTACTACATTTATTAAGGTTCCGCTCTTCTACAAATAACTGTGTTTAAGGTCAAATGGCTGGACTGGCAGCCCTATTTTGTCAAAACTGCCATATGTTGATGGTACAATGGTATTGTCGCTATCCACCAGGGTTGTGCATGAGTCAAATTTTCAGCCTGATAACTATCCAGGCTATTCTTGCATAATGCACCCGGCATAGGGTGTGGTCTGGATTGCACTGAGTTGATGATCAGCATTGGCTCAGTGTATTTGGATGGCACAGAGGAGGGGGCTTGTATTTTAAGGAAGATCTACCTTCTGCAGGTGCAGCAGTGTCATTTCAAATCGCCACCTTTCCTTCCCTGGTCTCACCTTATAATGCACCAGGAAAGGAAGCAACATCATGACATTATGTCCTTTTAAAAATTGCATTATTGAGAGAAAAATATCCATGCCCTATAACCATATTCCCCCCCACCCCACCCGGCCAGGTAAAAGGCAAGGCTCAATGTCATGATGTTACTTCCTTTCCTGGTGCCCTATAGGGCAAGACCAAGTAGAAAAGGTGACCTTTTGGAATGTTTTTGCTGTGGCTTCCCTGAAAGCAGCTTATTTCTTCAGAGTAGTTGGATCTTCATTAAACAGTAATCCCTCCAGCAATACTATTCAATACACTACCCATTTGGTATTGATAGAATTGCCTACCAAAATTGGAGACATTGTTCATCAGAATTATTTCTGATGAAAAATGCCTCAATAGGGCTTACATTGCCTTGGATCTGATGACTGGTCAAGTGCGATGTATAGTCTTCCTACTCACTTCCCTAGATAATAAAAGAAATAACCTTTTCAAGGGTCAGTTTTTGATTTTGAGAAAACTGAACTGGAGATATTTGGCCTTCTAGATATGCATCAGGCAGAAATTTAACAGGGGCATCTCTCACAAATGATTGGGAAAGTGGGACACGTTAAATTTCTCCCTGGATGCATCTCTTCTTAGCTAAATGTTGAGCTGAAAGACTAAGGCAAAGTGTTGGGTGCATGCAGCCTAATTTGTAAAGCCAGCATAATATAGCAGACTGCACAAAGTCTTTATAGCTTATATGATGTGGAACTTAAGATGGGTAACTAAACTTCAAATTTCCATGCTTTTTGAATGAATGAAAATTTAAAGCACCTTTATACTCATCATAACCTGAAGGTTTTTTTATTACTAATTATGGATCCATATATTAAACCAGATAGCAAAAAACAAAACAGCAACAAAACCCTGCTGATTTAAGGCTATCTCATTTAGGTCAGGTACCCCAAAGCCAGGGAAATGGAACCTAAGGCTGATGCCTTAACATACATACCACGTGATCAGGAATGATGTTGTGCGGTGTCACAAATTGTGCTCACTTCCAAATTGCCCTCCATGCACCCACACTTTTCCTTGGTCTGAGGCCCAAATCAATATGGGGAGGATGGAGTGCCTGGCACCAGCAAAGATGCCCCACATAGTTCTGTTCCTGTACCGTTGTATGACACATCTGATCCTTATAGTCTTTTATGTTACACAGACCTCTGCTTTTCAGCTCATTGTTGGGCTGGGGAGGGATGTGTCCAGACAGAAATACCAAAGGCACAGATATCCCTTCCCAATCACTTGCTAGAGATGCCACTGATGAATTTCTGCCTGATGCATCTCTACAAGCACAGTGCTAGCCCAAAATGACTGTCTGTTGAGTCCATCAAGTACCATATCTTCCCTGAATGTTTTCCCCAAATATAGCAATTCTAAAGGGTGATCTACATCAGCATATTAGAGATACCTATTTTCATCTGTGAAATGTTGGAGGGTATATTTCCATAGATATCAGGGCAGGCTATGTTTCACTCAGCATGGCTTTATGGTGTAGGTGTGAACATCCCCCTGTTTATATATCATTTTTTGTATTTTTATCACTAGAGAAAGAAATTTTAAATATGTTATATTTTAAAAAGTAATGAGTCCTTATATCTTGCAGAAACAGCAGTATGCCACTGCAATGAGGTTAGCTATCTGGATGAATGACAGTATATGGTGTGGTAAGAACAGAAGAACAACACTGCTGGATCAGGCCCAAGGCCCATCTAGTCCAGCATCCTGTTTTACACAGTGGCCCACCAGATGCCGCTGGAAGCCTGCAGGCAGGAGTTGAGGGCATGCACTCTCTCCTGCAATTACTCCCCTGCAACTGGTATTCAGAGGCATCCTGCCTCTGAGGATGAAGGTGGCCTATAGCCCTCAGACTAGTAGCTGTTGATAGACCTCTCCTCCATGAAATTATCCAAACCCCTCTTAAAGCCATCCAGGTTGTTGGCTGTCACCACATCATGTGGCAGAGAATTCCACAAGTTGATTATGTGTTGTGTGGAAAAGTACTTCCGTTTGCTGGTCCTAAATTTCCTGGCAATCAATTTCATGAGATGACCCCTGGTTCAAGTGTTATGTGAGAGGGGGAAAATTTCCCTCTATCCACTTTCTCCCTTATAGCAGACGTGATGTGTCTTATATGTGTCATATAAGAAGGAATCACTTTAAACGTGGTCATTTAAACATTTCTCAGAGAAACAGACAAATGAATATAAAGAGAGAGGTGTAAAAGAATGACAGATGCCTCAGATTTCTGAAAAAACTTCTAGAAGTAAGAGGACCAATAGCCACTGCTGAGGCAGGTTGCTAGTGACACGTCCTCCCAGTACTAAGCCTCTCTTTGAGGGAGAGTAAGGTGGTGAGGACAGAGTAGAGACACAGAGGAGCAGGATAGATAGAGAGGAAGGAGAGAGAGAGAGATGGAGGCACTTCACAGGATACGTGTAAAGCGCCTGAGGGGGCTTAGCCCACTCTCCCCGCAGATGAGCAGCCACTCGTAGCTGGGTGGCCAGGTTGGCCACCCACACGACCGCCGACTCCGTCACAGAGCTGGCAGGGCCTGCGGGGATTAGGGGCTGCACGGCCCCCGGAACTTCCAGGATGCCCCATGTGAGTGCACGGGGCATCCTGGAGAGACCCCCGAGCCCAGGAAGCTGCTTGCAGCTTTCCAGCCGGGGTCTATTCATATGTCGCTGTATACTGCAGTGACACAACAAAATGAGGTTAAGGGAGAGCTCACTCCCTTAGCCTCATTTAAGGGGAGGGTGGTTTAGGTGGGCTAGCTGCCTTGGGAGCGCCAGGCTCACCTGTGAGCCCGGTGGTTCCCACGGCCACTAGAAAGCGGGCTAAGCTCCCTTAGCCCACTTTCCAGTGATCGTGGGAATAGCTTCTTTGTGTGTCTGTCTGTGTCATTGATATTGATAGTGTTTGAGTAATTAGTAGAAGTTAATTTTAGGGATAGTGTTGGGAGGGATATAAGAGGGAAGGATAGTAAGCTTTTAGTAATAGGAGGGATAGTTAGACAGGGAGGGAGATAGGGAAAGAAATTGAGACCAATAGTCTTCTTTGCAACTTAAGTAGAATTTTATAACAGGTCTGACTATAATTCTGACTATAGTCCCCTGACCACCCTAATTAGAAAGGGGATCAGCCATGAGCACTCCTACTGTGATATCTTCTGCAGATCTTCCAGTGCTCTCCCAGCATTAACTGTGAAGCTATAATGGAGCAGGGGAAGACGAGCATCCTTTGGCCGCCAGTGCCACATGACTTTGGGGGCTGCAAGAGGTCTCCCCCTGTCCACACCTTGCCGCATTAAGAGTGGCTTCCCATTTACCGACACAACATATACACGCACAGCCCTGCACCCAGTTCCCTCTGTTGGCTCACTTGGGGCTACTCCACTCTGGAACAGTTTACTTTTCTTCCTAGTGTCAGCTCTCCCTTAGCTTTGCCATTTTTTTAAAGCTAGCCTCTCCTGTCTGTTTGCAGGTGCAACTCCCCTCCAGCTTTGCATATGTGTAACGTTTGTTTCTCCCTGAGGAGGTGATTGATTTTACACAATACAATTATCTGTTACTATACTGGTTTTCAAGCACAAGCCTGTGTTTTAATTTCCTATCTGGTGGTGTTAACCTGGGGCAGAGCTTCCAGCCAGAGAAAATAGCAAGATATGTTGTTAATGGGGGGAAAGTATCTGATCAGTTTGTTTTGGAGGAATTGGGAGGAGGGACAAGGACAAAGCAAAACAAAGAAGGAAAAATGCTTCCCTCCATGGTAACTTTGATCTCCCTTTGCTTCTCCCATTCAGTTTTCAGCCGTGTGTGTGTGTGTGTGTGTGTGTGTGTTTTCTCCTCCTCAAAAGGGAAAAATACAGTGGGTAGAGGTGGAACATCAGAGGTGTCCCTTAAAGCTCTGGCTTTTTTCTTCAGTAGTACATTTCCTAAAATTAGAAGTCCTAGTGTTGGACATCAACTGATTGATTAAAAAAACACATCAATTAAGTTCATTTGTGCTATAAGGGCATGGGGTTTTTTTAAAGTTCCCATTAATGTCCATTGCCTCCTGAAGATTTTCTTTCATTAGAAAGAAGCATGTTAAAAATTGTACTATTTGTGTTTATGAAGTTTTACTGTAGTATGTTTGTTCTTGTGTCCTAATATGCTATCACAACAATCCTGTGAGGTAGGTTAGGTTGAGAGATAAGTGACTGGCCTAGAGTCACCCAGTGAGTTTCTGAACAGGAATTTCAACTTGAGCTCCAGCCCCCCTCATCCTAGTCCAACACCTTTTTAAGGGTCGCATGCATGTGTTTCTCATTACTATCCTTCTAAAGTAATGTCTTCATTCTTCCATTTGTCAGCCTTGTTAACTTGGTACACAATATTAGACATGTCCTTAAAGTTCCTCCACAGCAAAGACAGGAGGCAGGGAAAGTAGAAGGCGTTTTCACATTTTGTCCCCAGGCCTACTCCAACCTTGCTATACCCCTGCCCAGCATGTCCCTTTATTGCATGAGGGGGCTATTCTTCTGAATGTGCTCCAAATCTTGGTTAATACTGCTATTTGGGAGCATGTAGAGGTGCCATTCAGATGAACAGTCATCTGAAAATGACTGAGAAGAGGAAGATACCAAGGAGAAATGTCTAGTTCAAAAGTTGCAGGAGTGAATTGATGGGTCAGATCAGTTGAATCATCCTATGCCTTTTGCCTTAGGTTGTAGAGATGAAGCAGAGTTGGTGTGCAGAGTAGCTTGGGAGCAAAGAGACAATGGGACTACACGAGCAGCAAAAATTGGGCTAGGAGAACCTAGCCCAATTTTCGCTGCTCGTGTAAACCACTGGGCTCGCAGGCAAGCCCGGTGGCTTACAAGCGGCTAGCCCACATTTGTAACCCTCCCCTAACCCCAGGTTTGTGGAGCGAGTGCTCCGCAAACCTGTGCTTTCCGATCGTGAGTTCCGTGCCATGGCTACTCATGAGGAGACCCCTGGAGGGGAGGTGAAAAGCCTCCTCCCGGCTCCAGGGGTCTCCCCAGTATGCCCTGCCAGCAGGACCAGGGGCCCCCAGGTGATGATGTCAGAGGCACTGCAGCATCCCCAACATCAAAAAACATTTAGGGCCATTCCCCTGCTCCTGCTGACCTGTACACTGCAGTGGTTGCAGACAGCATGAGATCAGTCATCATGGTGGAGCTTCTAGTGATCCCACACCACACTGCCATTGGAGCCAGTCTAGCCCTTTTGGTACTGGGTACTGCTGGTTCCTTCTGGGGGCCACCACAACCATCACCCTTGGTCCAGGGCTAAGATGGTCCAGGAATTGGAATGTTCTCTTCCTGCTCTTCAGTTTCAGACCTGGGGCTTGCATTGCCAAGGGGGATTGGGGAGGGTGAACATGCTGTGCTAGCAGCTGACACCTCTTCCTTTGCTATCACAGCAAGAGCTTCTTCCCAGATGGGTGAGGACCTCCCTTCTCATCCACCACCAGCGGTTGCACTAAAGGACCACCCTCCTCTGTAAAATTGAGCCTGTATGGAACAGCCATAGCAGTGGGGACGATTGTGGAGTAGGCCCATCAATCTTGCTGCCATCACCTGCCATGGCCAGTATCAACCCTCCCTCTGCCTGCCAATCTGCTCCTGGCTCTGCCTCAAACCCTCCCAGACATTTTGTGATTTTTGAAATTCAAGCCCTAACTCTGATGTGGGAGGTGGGAGAAAAGAAGAAGCACATGTAAGGCGGATATTTAAAAATGGGTATGGGGTCAAGGGTGGTCTATTTATGCTATGTGTGCCACACACAATGCTGTCTATAGCACTGTAGTGCACACACAGAAGCTAGAAAAATCACACACATACCCAAAAATAAACAGGTTTTATGAAGGGGTAGGGGCTTTTTGGAGGGGAGCAAGTAACATTGGCGTAAAGTCGAGGGGGAGGGAAGGTGGATAATTGGCCTCTCCTAACCCACCCCTCCTGTCCTACAGTCTTAGCACCTAGTACCCAAATCCTTTCTCCAAACTAGGCCCTATTTAAATAACTGTAGCCTGACCGGGGGTGGGGGTAGAGGGGACTTACCTTCTGCTGTCTTCTGCTCGAGCCTGGCCAGGTGCTGTTCTCTGGGGAACTCAGGCCGAGCAGCCATCGGGACTCAACAGCTGAGGGCAGGGCAGGTGCCCCCCCCCCAACAAAACAAAATGAAAAAGCTTGGGGTGGAGGAATGCACCAGGGAAAGAAAACAATGATAGCCTAGCAGGCTGGGCACCAGACAGAAGTCAATGAACACACCAGCCTACAATAAAGAAAAGAAGAAGAAAAAGTGCAATCCAGGCACAGAAGTAGCAAAGGTGCAGCTTGAGGCTGCAAAATAAAATAAAAACAGTCACAGCATCCCAGCATCCTCCAAAGTAAATCACACCACACTCAACTAGCAGTGCAGCGAGCTTGGCAGCCTTCTTGCCAATGTCCCTCTCTCAGAAATCTGCAGAGCAGCTACATTGTAGGGAGCCCCTGGTGGCGCAGTGGTAAAACTGCCACCCTGTAACCAGAAGGTTACAAGTTCAATCCTGACCATGGGCTCAAGGTTGACTCAGCCTTCCATCCTTCCGAGGTCAGTAAAATGAGTACCCAGAATGTTGGGGGCAATATGCTAAATCATTGTAAACCGCTTAGAGAGCTCTGGCTATAGAACGGTATATAAATGTAAGTGCTATTGCTATTGCTATTGTCCCCTATCTCTGCATTCATAGAACATTTCAAGCTGCACATTTTCCAATCAGCCCAGACAGACTTTGGGCACACTGTCCTACCTGCTACATAAATATAAACCATGCTCCCCTCCAATGGCCACTGCTCTGATAAGTCCCATAACAAAAATTATCTTCCTACACTGGGGGAGAAAGTAACATTGGTATTACTTACTATGGGATGGTTCTTTCTTCTCACTGTACGGAAGGTATCCCACTCACCCTTGGTTTATGGGTGTGGTACAGCTATCAATCAATTGGCTTACAAAAATTTGGCCCCTCTATTGTAGGGGAACCTATCTTATACATCACTTCTCTGAGCTCTGCAGGGCCAAATTTGTTTCTGTTTGTTACTTGTTCTTAATAATTCTTGCCCCGCCGCCCCAAGGTTAGTGGTTTGTTGGAGTCTTCTTTTTCTGTACAGTCCCTGAACTGGGTGGGGCTTACACCCAAAGTGCCATGTGACTCATCTTCATTCTCATTGGCTCTGTCTGTTGGGAGCAAGTGAGCAGCACAACCTATTACAAGGATACCCTCTGTACACTGGGGAGAAAGAACCCTTCATGGCAGTTAATACCAATGTTACTTTCTGTGCAGAGCACTGTGAATGTGTAACCCTGAGTGTGTGTAGCCCTCTGAGTGCACTGAATTGCTTTTGGTCCTGGTGGCTTGCCACAACAAAGTGTCTGTGAGAGAGAATTCGGGGGAAAGACTTGGTGAGGAAAAAGACGAAAACAATCTCGATGAGCAGTGAGATTAAGAAGAAGGTTGGAGACTGAACTGTTGAAATGAGAAGAGCGCAGCCGCTTTCTGCTCTCCAGCATCATTCACTCTGCCACAGAGTCAGTACAATGAGCCAGGAGACTGGGCCTAAGAGCTGTAGAGAAGCTTGAGGAGTGGCTGCTTCAGCTATCGTGGGTGAATTACAGAAAAATTACCACACATGGACAAGTTTGTTGGTACCCTTGCAGCTCATTGAAAAAGTGTTTTATGCCTCCTGAAAAGCGATTAAATGAAAAGCAATTGTTCCTTTTATACCTGCATGCCTTTGATATGTCATCGAGTAAAGCAAAGCAAGTGTGAAAAGAGATTAAAGTATTGTGTATTCTACCAAGATTCTACACTATTCTAAAGTGGCCTGGACACATTTGTTGGTACCCCTAGAAAAGATCATAAGTAATTGGATTAGAGTGATGTTTCAGATAAGCTGTTTAATTAGTATCACACGTGTCTCCAATCATGCAGTCAGTCATTCAGCCTATTTAAATGGAGAGAAGTAGTCACTCTGCTGTTTGGTATCATCGTGTGTCCCACAATGAACATGGACCAGAGAAAGCAAAGGAGAGAGTTGTCTGAGGAGATCAGAAGGAAAATTATAGACAAGCATGTTAAAGGCAAAGGTTAAAGGACCATCTCTAAGCAGATTGATGTTCTTGGGACAACAGCTGCAAAGATTATAAGAAGATCAAGGTCCATGGGACTGTAGCCAACCTCCCTGGACGCAGCCGCAAGAGGAAAAATGACCCCAGAATGAGCAGAAGGATAGTGAGAATGGTAGACAAAAAGCCAAGGACAACTTCCAAAGAGATATAAGCTGAATTCCAAGGTCAAGGTCCATCAGTGTCTGATCACACCTTCCGTCGCTTTTTAAGTGACAGTGGGCTCAATGGAAGAAGACCCAGGAGGACTCCACTGTTGAAATAAAAAATAAAAAAGCCAGACTAGAATTTGCTCAAATGCATATTGACAAGCCACAATACTTCTGGGAGAATGTCTTTTGGACAGATGAGACAAAACTGGAGCTTTTTGGCAAGTCACATCACCTCTATGTCCACAGACGAAAAAATGAAGCTTTCCAAGAAAAGAACACCATACCTACTGTGAAACATGAACTCCGCTGGGTTATGTTTTGGAGCTGCTTTGCTGCATCTGTCACAGGGTGCCTTGAGTCTGTGCAGGGAACAATGAAATCTCAAGACTATCAAGACATTCTGGAGCAAAACATACTGCCCAGTGTCAGGAAACTCTGTCCCAGTCGCAGGTCATGGATCCTCCAACAGGATCCATGACCCAAAACACACAGCTAAAAGGACCCAAGAATGGCTAAGAACAAAACATTGGACTATTCTGAAGTGGCCTTCTATGAGCCCTGATTTGAATCCTATCAAACATCTATGGAAAGAGCTGAAACATGCAGTCTGGAGAAGGCACCCTTCAAACCTGACAGCTGAAGCAGTTTGCTCAGGGCCAAACTACCTGCTGACAAGTGCAGAAGTCTCACTGAGAGCTACAGGAATCGCTTGTTTGCAGTGATTGCCTCTCAAGGTTGTGCAACAAAATATGAGGCTAAGGGTCCCATCATTTTTGTCCATGCCATTTCCATTTGTATTATTATTTGAAATATTCTGTTGCATCAAAACTCTAAAACAAAGTCTGATTTTTGTTAAATGCAGAACAAGCAACGATGGGTGCCAATTACTTTTGTCAGTTTCAAGTTATTTCAGAGACAGTTGTGGGTTCTTCTTTTTTCATGGAGGGGTACCAACACACTTGTCCACGTGTGTATATTCTTAATAGGGGATTCAGATTTGTGATCTAAATATGTCAGTGAGGAAAGTGGGCTAAGGGAGCCTAGCCTGTTTTCCTGCGGCCATGTGCTGCAACGGGAGCTGCTCGGCTCCCGGCAGCAAACTGCAGAAAGTACCCCCAGCCTTAAACGAGCTTAGTGGAGCGACTGCTTTGCTAACCCCATTTATCCGATTGTGTGTCACCACTGAGTGGCTCCGCGCCACAGTGACTCACAAGTAGACCCCCAAACAGGAGGCTACAACAAGCTTCCCCACATGGGGGGTTTCCCCAGCATGACCCACGCACTTACGAGGGGCATGCTGTGACTTCTGGGAGCCAGGTGGCCCCCAATCTCCACCACCCCTACCAGCTCCATCATGGAGCCAGTAGATGTCTGGGCAGCCAATCCAGCTGCCCAGGGCTTGGCGCTGGATCGTGTGTAGAGCCTCAGTGTGTTTTATATGTCAAAAGCCTCTTTGTTAAAGATGATTACATGAAATCCTTTTAATGATTAAATTTGCCTCAGTTCATTTCAGTATTGGTCTCTGGAGTGAGACAAATACTGTCTCACAGTATTGAGAAACAGGAGTGAGAAACAGGAGAGGATTACACATGCACCATTTGCCATGGTGCTTAGTCTTTCCAACTCCTTGTCCACAGTACTGATGTAAACATATGTGTCAATAAAACATGGCAAATCAGCAACTTTGCTGAATGATGTGAGCATTCATACAGCCATATCTAGATAATTTTTTGTGCTGCATTTTACCAGCATGCAAAGTGCAGATGCCCTTCAGTCAAAGGAAAAGCAAAAACCATCTACTTTCCCTTGTGCAGTTTTATCAGTACACACATGCACATTGGTCATAGAGAGGGCAGGGATAGCTGCTCATGAATGAAAAAAAGCAGAAGCTGTTGCAAATCATTCAGTTCTGATACAACTTTTAGAAAAACTGTTAGGAGCAGTATGTAGTAGGGATGTGCACAAAACCGGCTTGGCCTGTTTGGTTCGAATTCAAACCAGGGTGGGTAGGTTTGGTTTTCGTTTTGCTCAACCACCCCCCACCCTCAGTTTGGTTTGAATTCGAACTGGTTCTAAAAGGTTCTGCATAGGGTATAATGGGAACTCGAACTGGCCCATTATTCTCTATGAGAAGCACCTAGGGGCACAAAACTGGAGTGGGTGGTAGGCAACCAGGACCACTGAACACCAAAGCAATTGGATTCTCCTGTGATTATTAATGATTTTCTGAAGATTTTTTTCAATTTTTGCATTTCTCCCATAGGGAATAATGGGGATTTGAGGATGCCCCATTCCCTACCTTTGGGGGGCTAGGGCACCCCAAAGTGGGTCTGCGGGCATGGCAGGTCTGGCCTCAACTCCCCCCAGATAGCCCCAAGTTTGTAGGATTTATTGTTTAAAAAAAAAAAATTTAAAAAAATATTTTTTTCCTTTCATTGCGATGCATAGAAGCATCTCCCCATTCATAAGCAGAACAGTGTGTGACCTTAATTTCTGTGAACTCTTGAGTTCAGAGTTCACAGCAATTAGGGTCACTCTCACTGTTCTACTGTACTTATATTATTTCTTGTTTACACAGTCAGACAGGTGTTATTGACTGGTTTGTTTTATCCAGACATCGAGTCCTTCCCAAGGACCTGGGATGCCAGAATTTTATTATCAATATTGTTGTTGTTGTTATTATTATAGATATCATTGTAGAATATAGGCTGTTCCCAGTAAAGTTGCTTTTTGTAATTGGCTAATGGTGATTTCTGTGGCCCTTAATTTATTATTATTATTATTATTATTGCTTGTTTACACAGTCAGACAGGTGTTATTGACTGGTTTGTTTTATTCAGACATCGAGTCCTTCCCAAGGACCTGGGATGGCTGAATTTTGTTAGTTGTTATAGATATCGTCGCAGAACATAGGCTGTTCCCAGTAAAGCTGCTTTTTGTAATTGGCTGATGGTGATTTCTGTGGCCCCTGTGGTGTTGAGGTGCTCTTCAAGGTCTTTTGGAACGGCACCTAGGGCGCCAATGACCACTGGGATTATTTTGGTCTTCTTCTGCCACAGCCTTTCAATTTCAATTTGTAGATCTTTGTATTTGGTGATTATTTCTATTTCTTTTTCTTCTATTCTGCTATCCCCTGGTATTGCTATGTCAATTATTTTGACTTGTTTTTCTTTCTTCTCGACTACAGTTATGTCTGGTGTATTGTGTGGTAGATGTTTGTCTGTTTGTAGTCGGAAGTCCCATAATATTTTTACATCTTCATTTTCAACAACTTTTTCAATTTTACAGTCCCGCCAATCTTTGGCTACAGGTAGTTTGTATTTTTTGCAGATGTTCCTGTGTATCATCCCTGCTACTTTGTCATGCCTTTGTTTGTAGTCAGTCTGTGCGATCTTTTTACAACAGCTGATTAGGTGGTCCACGGTTTTATCTGCTTCTTTACAAAGGCGGCACTTGCTGTTTGTTGTTGACTTTTCTACTTTTGCTCTTATTGCATTTGTTCTTAGTGCCTGTTCTTGTGCAGCCAGTATTAAACCCTCTGTTTCTTTCTTCAAGTTGCCATTCTTAAGCCATTGCCAGGTCTTGGTGATGTCTGATTTTCCACTTATATTGTGCAAATATTGACCATGCAGTGGCTTATTTCTCCATTTTTTTGCTCAGTTCTTGACTTGTTCTTTCTTGTAGGCCTGCTTTGTTTCAAATAAATAAGATGGATCCCTGTCCCCAAAGGGCTCACAATCTAAAAAGAAACATAAGATAGATGCCAGCAACAGTCACTGGAGGTATTGTGCTGGCGGGTGGACAGGGCCAGTTATATGAATGAGGAGAGACTCCTATGGCCTCTGCCATAGTGGGCAGATTCAGATATCTTAGCTACTTTGACCTTAGTTATTTTTCCATGTTATTATGAAGATTTTGAACAATAATTATTCAAAAACTACTGGGTCGATTTTTGTCAAACAAGCAAAAGCCACTACTACTGAATGGATCTGAATTTTTCATGGCACTTAGAGATACATTTAAAATTTTTCAAAAGTATGTTATCTGTGGTCAAAAAATTGGGCCAACACTTAAATTGCCTCTTTATAAAATTTATTTCTTGAACTGCTGTATCTTATCCATTTTCCTATGGATCTTTACCAAATTTTGGGAAATGTTGTCTCTTGTTACCTACCTGGTGTCTGCAAATAGTCAGGCAGATTTGATGGATGGTTTCCATTTTATGACCCACAGAATGTTCAGGGCTTATAATGGCGAAATGTTGAAACTGCTCCTCATGCTAACTATACTGGCACCACTGTGCCAGTAGAAGTTGCCATTTTGCCACCATAAATAAATTTTGTTGAGATAAGCATGAATATCATTATGTAAATACAGTCATTCACTTTATACTCTAGGTCAGTAACAAGAGCCATGGAAACTGCAGCGTTACTTTTCTTCCCTTTTGCAAAGCACAACATTCTATATTGTTGTTGTTTTAGTTTCAGATGCTATGAAGGGCATTGGATGTCTGCCACAAGTCAAAGAGTTTACTGCAAAGCACTGGCCTATTGTCATTGTTTTGGGCATGAAGCTGTCTTCTCTCTGGCTGGTCCCTATCTATTTCTTCATTGATATTAAAGAGCTGCTTATGGAACAGCCTGCAGCTTTTGCTCTCTTTTGCTCATACCAGATAAGAACAAATGATCTCAAGTCAATTTTTCATTCCAAGTTAGATTTCCAAAGAATGATTGCAATGGGCCATGCTTCCAGTCTTGATTAGGATCACAGCCAAAGTAATTGTTTCTCCATCACTGAATTCTTTAGGGAACATTCTATTTATGTGGCCTCCCAGACAGAACCAGAACGCATGGAGGGTGGAAACCAAAACAGCATCATTTTTATCCATTTGGATTGCAAGGAAAATGGCGATTGGATTCACATGTAGGAATATATTCTCTTTTCACTTTGTTTCACTATGAGGCCTTTTTCATTGTGGGAATTCAATTGCTCTATGGTCTCTTCCAGTAAAATAGATACTGGCTGACATCCTGACTAACAATGCACCAGTGCGATGGGAGAAGCACCAGTGCAGTGAGGAGAGGTGGTCCTGAGGTACAGAGTATGAATTGTTCCCTTTGCTAAGCAGTGTCTGCTTGGGTCTGCTTTTGGATGGATAACTACATGTGAGCATTGTAAGCTATTCCCTTTAGGGGACTGAGAGCTCAGTGGAGGTTCTAGGTTCACTCCCTGGCATCTCCAAGTCGGGCTGGGAGAGTCTCCTGCCTGAAACCTTGGAGAGCCTCTGCCAGAAAACGCAGACAATACTGAGCTAGATGGACAAATGGCCTGACTTTTAAGGCAGCTTCCTGTGTAGCACCAGAGTTCTGAAGAGTTTCAGAACAACACTGCACTGGTATTAGGGTTTCTGTGTGTGTTAGGAATTTCAGTGACCACCTCTTCACCCAGAAGCTCTCTGTGTGTCATCTGAAAATATTTATTTATTTATTTATTTATTTATTTATTTATTTATTTATTTATTTATTTATAATGTATTTATCATAAATGTATCTGAAAATATATCGCTGACTTCCCTGAGGAAGGGGAGGTCATTGAACTTTGTCCCCACCACTGAGCCAGCAGTGGAGCTGAGCTGTGAACTTTTCAGAAGCACCGATGCTTCTCTCATTGCACTAGTGTTTCATTGGGATATCAACTACTTATCCTAAATGGTGGCTGGAGTGGGGGGGGCAGTTTCTGATTGGTGGTTTCTAAACAATTCCCCTTCCCCACAGATATGGCATACTACTATTTTTAAAATGTAGTTAAATATCCCATTGGGCACCCAGAAACTCTTGTGCTTCTTTGTAGGAGCTCTTTGAAGCTTTTATGCCTAGGACCTCTATCTCGCTGCTAGGTATTTACACCATAGACTCTTGGCCTATTACTCACAGACTCTTCAGAATCTTAAGGACTCTAGTCACAGGCTCTGGAAGATAGGCAAAAGAAAAAAGAAAAAGGATAAATGGAATATATTTTCCAACCAGATCACATTTCAGAGAGCTTTTAAGGAAAGGTGAGGTGGAAAAATAGCCAGGTGCACATACAAATAGAAATTCTTTATTTTTCAAAAAAAAAATGGCTAGTTCTATAATACCTGTCTTTGTTCACAGGTTCAGAAAAGAGGAAGCGCTTTAACAGGAAACATGCAAATGACAAGCAAAAGTAATCCTCCTCATGAAGTTTTTGAATTTACCCTTGGAATTTCCTTAGAAACAATGCTGCAGGTTCTCATCTATGCTGAATTGCTGTAATATGCTGCTGGTAATTAGATATTGATTAAACCTGTCAATGGATATACTTCCTAGTGTCCTTCTCCATGCCCTGAGAAATATGTCAAGTCAGAATTAATTTTGGAATGGGCTCCAAATATACATTTTACTTGAATAGAGTCTGTTGCAGAAGAAAATTACTGCAATTAGAAATTAAAGGCTGACCAAGAAAAAAGAAAGAAAGACCCTTAATGGTAAAGTTAGGTTAACAAGAAAGTTAACCTAAAAGTTAACTGCTGCTCATTCCAGGCTGTGAACTGAAGTATATTTATTCCTTAATATCCTTGCTAACTAGTACATTCTGAGACATGATAAAAACATGTGCACTCATAATCAGGTTCAGTATGCACCCACCTGTTCTTCTGTTACCCTAGAAACAGTTCTAGCATTCTAAGTCTCTTCTTCTAGGAGTTCATAACGCAGAATTTTTATAAATGATTTGTTGCCCATTTTTATACAACCAAGAAGAAGAAAAGTATTGGATAACTGCAAATTAAAGTCAAAGTAAACAGAAGCAAAAAGGTTGTGGGGGGAGGGGAGGAGAAGAAAACCCAAGTTGGAACTGAAAATTATCATGTTAGAAAGAAACAATATATACATCTGCATTTGATTTTTGTGTGTAGAATCTTGAAGATTATCCATGTAGGAGAGAAATAAACTTTTTCTTCTTCTTGAGATAGGGTTTTTGCCTGTTGTACTTAATAGTTGACATCCAGGCTAACTTGCTGACTAGTATTTCACAGTACTAAAGAACTACTAAATTTCAGTAGGCCTTTCTCTGGTACATTTAGTCAGTACATCAGCCACTGAGTAACTTGGTACATAATAATAATCTTCCATTTAAAACACACACACACACACGTAGTGATCTTAAGAAGTCTGCTTTGAAAATTGCCAATGAGACCTTCTGCTTTGTGTGAAATATTTTGGAGGAAAGCTGTTATCTAGGCCCACTTCAAACTGGCTTTATAGTGGCCTATGGGGTTGAGATGGCCTTGGTCGGTCTGATGGATTTACCAGGGAATTGAATAGAAGGAGTGTGACTCCGTTAATTCTTTTGGATCTCTCAGCAGTGTTCGATACCATCAACCATCGTATCCTTCTGGATAGCCTGGGGGAGTTGGGGATGGGAGGCACTGCTTTGAAGTGGTTCCACTCAGCTCTCTCGGGAAGATTCCAGATGGTGGAGCTTGGTTATGGTTGGAACTATTATATGGAGTCCCTCAGGGCTCCATTTTGTCAGCAGTGCTTTTTAACATCTACACAAAACTGCTGGGTGAGGTCATCGGGAGATTTGGTGCAGAGTGTTACCACTACGCTGATGACACCCAAATCTATTTCTGCTCATCATCATCATCATCATCATCATCATCATGAAATGGCATTCATTCCCTAAATGCTTGCCTATGAGCAGTAATGGGCAGGATAAGGGACAACAAATTGAAGCTGAATCCAAGCAAGATGGAGGTGCTCATTGTGGGGGATCAGAATTTGAGGGCTGAGTTAGATCTTCCTGTGGTTACATTCTTCCAGAAGGAGCAGGTACGCAGCTGGGAAGTGCACTTGGATCCAGGCCTCACCCTGATATCTCAGGTGGAGGCTATGGCCAGGAATGCTTTCTATCAGCTTCAGCTGATTTACCAGCTGTGTCCATTCCTCAAAGAGAACGATCTCAAAACAGTGGTGCATGTTACCAACTGAGCTAATTGCTTATTCCTCCAGGCTTAACTATTGCAATGCGCTCTACGTGGGGCCGCCTTTGCACATAGTTCAGTAACTTCAGTTAGTTCAAAATGAGGCAGCCAGACTGGTTTCCGGGGTAACCCAAAAAGACCATAATACACCTGGATTAAAAGAGTTGCACTGGCTGCTAATATGTTTCCAGGAGAAATACGAAGTGCTGGTTATTACCTTTAAAGCCCTGAATGGCTTGGATCCAGGCTACTGAGGAGAGCTGGTGTTGTTGTAGCAAGCATGACTTGTCCCCATAGCTAAGCACAGTCTGCCCTGGTTGCATCTGAATTGGAGACTTGATGTATGAGCACTGCAAGATATTCCCCTCAGGGGATGAAGCTGGTCTGGGAAGAGCAGAAGGTTTCAAGTTCCCTCCCTGGCTTCTCCAAGATAGGGCTGAGAGAGATTCCTGCCTGCAAACTTGGAGAAGGCACTGCCAGTCTGTGAAGACAATACTGAGCTAGATAGACCAATGGTATGACTCAGTATATGGCAGTTTCCTATGTTCCTATGTTCTGTATGATCCCCATTGTATGCTGAGGTCATCTGGAGAGGTCCATCTCCAGTTTCCTCTGGCACGTCTGGGGGCAACTCAGAGTCGGGCCTTCTCTGTAGCTGCTTCTGGCCTATGGAATGCATTCCCAGCAGATATCCGTAATTTAGGCTCTTTGTTGGCCTTTAAGAGAGCCTTAAAGACTTACTTGTTTTGCCTGGCCTACCAAGGTTTTTAAATTGTTTTAAAGTATTTTAATTGCTTTTAAGTGGTGAATTGTTTTAAAGTTGTATATATATTGTTTTAAGCTGTGTGTTTTAAATGGTGGTGGTTTTTTTTTTTTAACATTTTAAACTTATTGTGCACCACCCAGAGCCTTTGGATGGAATGGTCTAGAAATGTAATAAATAAATAACGTAACATTAAAAAGATGGATATCCATAGTGACAATTCAAAATTAACTGGAGGAAAATATTTGTTACACAGTGCAAGTGTTATCATACATCTACCCTGCATCACTCTCTTTGGGAAGCTCTGATTTTCTGTAGAATAACAACAACAACACAACTTTATTTGTTAGCCACACTATAACAAACTATTATCTGGGTGGCTCACAATAGAGGATTAAAACATACACCAAAACCACTTAACACATTAAATCATAACAGACAAAAAGGTGAAAAGAAAAATGTCACAGAAAATGAATTACAAAGCAGATTAAAAACTCATTTTAAAATGTGTAAAAAATCAGATCGGAGAAATCAGAAGCAAAGGAAGCAGTGCATGGACAAGCATTTGATGTCATAAGGGGAAACCAGGCATCTATTTGAATTGAACAGTAGTATCATGCAAATATTGAGCGAGTGCAAAAAGTGCCTAGAAAAACATAATGCACCCCATCTTTGAATCCCCTGCATTATTAATGAAGCCAGAGTTCCTGATGCAGCAAAAGATTCTGTAGGGTTGGAGAGTCTTTAAATAGACAAAGCATCCTGGAATGCAATAAAACTTAGAGTTCCAAATCAGTTATAATAACACCCTTTCGTTATGTGCTTCCTCTGATAACCACCTCCACACTCACAGCCACTACCTGGGATTTCCCCTTGTTCACAATGTAAGCTAAAGTTTTTTGTGGATTTTTTGTTTTGTTTTGTTTTGTTTTTTGGTCATTGGGTCTTTACAGAGAAGTGAAACCTATAAAAGAGCTGGGCCCCAGAATCTTCTAGTGACCCAGAGCCTGCCTGGCTGGGTGCCCTCTGAGTGCTCAAACCTCAAACCTAAGCTAGATAACTGAACTGCTAAGTTGGTACACTAGACTGCAGGGTACAAAACTGCATGTGCAGAAATCACTCTTCTTAAGCATTCCTTGCATGAACTGCCCTGGATACTCCTGTGCTGGTATTCCCTGGAGTCCAGTGCAGGTCAGTCTTGGAATCCAGAGTCGTAGAATCACTTCTGTGTGAGCTCACAACCATCTCTGTGTTTGGCTGCCTGAGATCCTCGATACTCCCATAAAGATCCTCAATACTCCCATGAAATTCTAGAGCCTTTGAAGCTGGGCCATTATTTATATGTGCTTCATGTTGGCTAAACCCTACACCTGACTGCCTGGGGAACCCAGTGCTCCCCTTTGCTAGCTGTAAGCATATGGTGTGCCACAGACACTGGAAACTGGTGCCAGACTGGCATCTCACTGTCTCTACTTGATGTGTGAGCACTTCAAGATATTCCCCTCAGGGGATGAAGCTGCTCTGGGAAGAGCAGAAGATTCCAAGTTCCCTCCCTGGCTTCTCCAAGATAGGGCTGAGAGTGATTCCTGCCTGCAACCTTGGAGAAGCCGCTGCCAGTCTGTGAAGACAATACTGAGCTAGATAGACCAATGGTCTGACTCAGTATATGGCTGTTTCCTATGTTCCTATGTATTGCTTTGTAGTGGGACACTAAATCTTTCCAGGTGGAAGTCTTTCTTTTTTGGCTGCATGCACAAATCAGCAGATATGGACAAGTATTAAATTACTTTAAATCTTCTCTCTTTTCTCTATCTGCTTTCCTTCACCATCATTTCACCCTCCTTCTGTCCACATTCCAATGCCCACTGACCACTGGGCTATTAGAACTACAATTCCTCACTTCCCCTCCTTACTTATTTAGGCCCTGGGAGATGCCTTTGCTCTCAGTGCAATAGCAAATTCATCAAGGTTGTGAAATACCACTGTTTACATTGTCCCTCTGCTTTATTAATGCATTTTATTTCTTTGTTTCAAAAGCCTTGTCCCTGAGTCTGTTGCTCCTGTTGGCTATCCAAACACTGGCATTTACCTGTGTCCAGACTCAAGTTTATTATTCACATTTGAAAATTCACTTTTGGGCTAAATCCTCCCAAGTCAGTCCAAAGGCATTACCCAGCTTATATGTGGAAGCCACAGTGGTAACACAAACCTATTCTTTTTTATTTACACATTAAAGATTCTTTCTTTTGGAGGTTCTGTGTGCTATGTATTATCATGAAAGCAGAGTCTTTTGTTGAAATTGGTAGAATAGAACAAATTAATTGTTGCCATTTCTACACACAGCATCATTGCAATATTATTTAAGATGAAATAAGGAATTAGGGGAGGAAATGAAAAGAGGGCCAGATGTCACAATTCCTACACACACACACACACACACACACACACACAGAGTATTCATGTTTGCTTAGATCCTTGCACTGTGCTCTATCAGACATACTCCTGGTAAGTGTGGATAATATTGCAGCGCTAGCTAAAAATGGGTATCCGTTTGCTTCACTGAGCACTAACATGGGTTCTATTTAATCTTCTATATCACAATGAAACTATTACAAGGGAATGTTCAATGCACATACAAGCTATGTGCATGTGCACACATATCCAGATCTTCACATACATGCAGTAGTCCCACGTTATGTTCAAGACATGTACAGTAGTACAATTGCTATCTTTACCCTGCATCTGAATGGGTCTTCCCAGGTTCATAGTTAAAATGGTGGCATGTATGTACAGTCATTCACACAAAACTACGTACATTCGTCCAGACAGCTGAGCACATGTACAACACAATGTCAGAACTGGGTTTTGTTTTCCAAACATGAGGCAAAAGGTAATTTTTTAAAGATCCTTTCTATCCCTAGCAGTTCCTCTCTGTGCATCCATGCCTCATGAAGCTGCTATACCATAACTGGCTGCTATAACAGATGTAGGCTATTCCAATAAAAAGCAGATAGATAGCATATGGTTAATATGTCAAGCTCCTTCTACCTCAGAATTGACTATAATGCAGTTCTACCAAATCATGTAGATTAGATCAAACTTTGACATATTGCATCACCAGCACAGGAAAGCTGACATTGTTCTAGGCCTCTTTAAAAGGTAGGGGTGTGTGTGTGTGTGTGTGTGTGTGTGTGTGTGTGTGTGTGTAGGGTGAACTAAACATTATAGATAAACTTTTGCATGATTTGTTGTTGTAAACTGCCTAGAGACTTTGGTAGTGGGTGGTATATAAATATATTAAATAAATAAATTATTCCGTAAGACATCAGCCTGGTTGTCAGTTGAATCAGTGTCAGATTCTGTTGGAATCTGCACGGAAATAACATGGTAAAAGAGGGGGTGTAAGCATTACCCTCACCCACAAGGTAGCCCCCAGTTTGAACCAGACTCTGCATATGCACATCAATATGCAATTATAGAGGCCTTATTTGTATGATTTCTTCCCCTCAGAAAAGGAGAGGATAATTGCCCAAACTCTCCCCCCCTCCTTTTCTGAGGGAGAGGCATCATACAAATAAAACTTTTATATAATTAGATGCTGATATAGAGAGTCTGGTGCAGATTGGAAGCTACCTGCTGGGTGAATGGAAGGGCTTACATCACTCTTCTGCCATGTTATTTCAGTGCTGCCCCCAACTGAATAGTTTATATGAACCAGAGCCTAGTATTAAATCCTATGTAGCTGACAGCATTCTAGTCAACATGCATTATTATTGGCCAGGGTGGATAATAGACATCTGATTTGAAGTCAGTTACTAATGTTGGTTCCAGAACTGAAGGCTGCGTGGAATATGCCCACATATACAGGCTCATGGACCACAAGCAATATTGGTGTATTGTCCATCCGCTGACCAGATATCAGTCTCACTGCCAGACTCTGGAAACCAGAGTTTTGACTTTTGGCCTGTTGTGTGAAGCTGCCAATTATATCTACATTTATCCCAATTTGAGCATAGGTCCATTCACATGTTATGTTCAACACTCGTACAATGAGTGTACAGAGGTACAGATCTGTACATAGGTACAGTCATTCACATGTTATATTGAATGTAGTTAAAGAAGTACACTTACTATCTGTGCCATGCATTTGAAGGACTTTATGCACATACACTTTTAAAATGAACACAGGTACAGTCATTCACACGAACACATGTATGAGTGTACAGATGTTTGTACACTTATACAGCATAGTGCCTGAATCGGGTTTATGTGTCAAAATTGGACAAACCTGGGCCAAAGAGTGAAATCAAAACATGGAGCTAGTGTGTGTTGTATGTTTAGGTAAAGCATATTTTTCTTTTTCTCAGAAAGAACAAATCTGTCCTAGATGCTCATCAGGTATGCTAATAATAGGATTCTGTGCAATTTTATGGAGTGTGTGTGTAAATCTCTTTGAGGAAAGCCTGAAACAATTTTGAGATATAACATTAAACTGGCTTTTAAGTTCTAGAACTCTGTTACATAAAAAAATATGACAGCAGATCACCACTTCCTCAGGATTCATATATATGTATACACACACACACACACACACACACACACACACACACACACACACACCAGATAAAAGATCAAAATGCAGAGACTGCATGGAAAAATGCAACTCTGATATAAATGCTTTAATCATTTGGGAGCATTGAGGGATAGAAAAGGGATGTGTATATTATATTTCCCAGAAAAAAATTGAATCATCTTTAGAAGTAGGTGGCATGGAAGTTAATGGCACTGCTGTGAAACCACCCAAGGGACATAAAGAACTACAACAATACAGATTATAGCATCAGCAATTTTCCAGAGCAGTTGTCTATGACATGCTATATTTATTGAAGAAATACCGATAAATTACAGCCCTGATCTGGCCCCCAATAAGGAAAACAAAAGCCAAACAAAACATGACTATGAGACACCTTGAGCTAGTGGTTAAGCAAATTGCTACTGGTAACTCTATTCCAGAAAATCTCTTCTGGCTTTTCAGACAAGCCAATTCTGATTTACACTTAGGCCTGGGGTTGATTCAACCACTGCATTTCATCAGAATTTTGGCTGTCTTCAATGTTCCAGGGAGGTTAGAAACTTCTGTCACATTGTGAGGGAGGGAACTTTTTTTTAATTCTGAGGATTAGATTAGTTAACAACACATATCTCACAGAATGAAAGAGGGGATTGGGAGGATTTGAGAGAAGTCTGTGAGTTTGAAAGACTCCTATTCACAAAAGGAGAACTACATGCCTGTGTGTATGTGCGTGTGTGTGTGCGCGCACACACACACACCAATACAAATGTTTGCAGATGCAGAGTGCAAAGAAGCTTTAGGCTTTCCAAAATGGAGTTTAGTTGATCGACCTTTTAAAAATACAGCATATTTCAGTTACAAAGCCATTACAGTTTTTTGGGTGTTTTTTTTTACATTTTATCCAAGGTTACATTTTATCCTTCCTCCAAGGAGCCCAGAGCGATGTACTACATACTTAAGTTTCTCCTCACAACAACCCTGTTAAGTAGGTTAGGTTGAGAGAGAAGTGACTGGCCCAGAGTCACCCAGCATTCAGTATCATGGCTGAATGGGGATTTGAAGTTGGGTCTTCCCGGTCCTAGTCCAGCACTCTAACAACTACACCACACTGGCTATTTGAAAGTAGTTAATGCTCTCAAAGAACTGAATAATTTTGAGACCCAACATAACATATTTCCAATGTCCTCCCCATTCATTGATAACAAAATGAATGCCAGCAAAGCATACAATGAGGTCATTCACACAATCAAAAACTGTATTCTACCTGGGTTTGGGATCTATGTGTGCTCCCAATTTTTGTGTGGAAGCAAGGTAGGAGGAAAAGCTACTCAGGTTTTCCTCCTAACTTTCCTGCACAACCAAAAATTGGGAGCACACGCAGTTCCCAAACCTGGGTAGAACACAGTTTCTGATTGCGTGAATGACCTCATTGTCTTAAAGTCTAATACTTGGAAAACTTTTATGACAGGATATTCTGTGTCCACACATCCCCAAATCCATCCAATTTCAAAAAAATTGACAGTTACCAGGAGTATGATCCATAAATATATGTGACATCTTTCAGTGACTGTTAAAGTTCTTTAGCTTCTTTTCAAAGACACTTTGCCACTGACATAATAAGCTCTACTATTTGAGACATCCTGTAAATGGATTGACTTCTTACATTAGAGGTTTCAGATGGATGAACTAATGGAGACGCAATGATAAGCCATTATGGGCTCCTTCCTAAAATATCTATGAATTTTAGAATAATTGAGGCACATTCTTTAAATGGATTTATAGAATGTAGAAGATGTATGTATCCAATCTACAGTCTAGAATTAGCTCCTAGGTAGCTTTCAATATCTGTAAGCAATCTAAGTGAGAACATGGGACCTGATTAAAACCACACTCTTTCATTTGCTTTCGAAATCTAACGGAAAAGCATTTTCCCCTGCTGTTTTAGAGGAGTGGATTATCAAATAATTAACATTTCCTAGTAAATTCTTTTGAATTTTTACAGTAAATGGCCCAGCACTTTGACTAAGTTTTGTCAGCAGTGTAAGTATACCTGTAACTAAAACAGATGTGCTGCTACCTGCTTTCATGTCTCTGCCTATCTGTGCATGACAAGGAGAATAATGCAGAGATAAAAGTCCAAAAAGCACATACAACAAAATGCTGCATTGTACCCTGTCCACTTCTGATGCAGAGAGGTACAACAGCATGTTCAGCATGCTGAAAGGCCTACACACGGGAGGATTAATGCATAGGCAAGGTAGTTACTTGCCTACTGCAGCAAATTATGAGAGGTAGCAAATTCGGGGGCTGGGGGCAAGTTAAATTTTAAAATAACTTTGGATGGTAGTGGGGATGGTAGCAAAGATTGGGCATGGCCAGTGGGGGGCAGGCACTTGCGGAGTTGAGGGGAGTCTGAGGCTGGGGAGGTGGAAGTGGTGGCATGAACTCCTTCCATGAGCCTGCCTGCTTCCCAAATGACAGGTCGGCCCATTTTCGGCCCATTTTGGGGCTCTCTGCACATGCATGCAGAGGCCCCAAATGGGCCGAAAATAGCCCAACCTGTCATTTGGGCAGCAAACTGGCTCAGGGAAGGAGCTCTTGCCACTGTGTCAGCCACCATGGACGGTGATGGAGATGGTGGCAATAGTTCCTTCCCTGAGTCCACCTAATGCCCAAAAGGCAGGTTGGGCCTTTCGGCCCATTTCGGGCCTCGTGCATGAGCCCCCAGATGGCCTGAAAATGGCCTGACCTATCATTTGGACAGCAGGCTGTTCAGGGAAGGAGCTCTTTGACACCGCCTCCCCAGTCTCAGTCTCCCCTCACTTTGAGTGCCCGCTGGCCGCCCCCCATCTCAGCTACCATCCCCGCCACACATTGGCAGTTGAAAAATGAGTAGTTTTAAAAAATAAAAAATAAAAAAAATGGTAACTTGTCCCGACCACCTCCTCAAGCCGGGGCAGCAAATCTTTTTTGCCTACAGGTGGCAAAAAGATTAACCCACCCCTCCCTACACAATGCCAGATGCAAATAGTCAAAGAATTTCCTTAACTGAAATGTACGTCTAAAATGCTGACCCAGGAGACACTCTTCATCATGTTTGTTTGTTCATCAAAATGTACAGACTGCTTTTGTACCCAGATGCCCCAAGCATATGATAAATGTATGATGAGATAATAGAAACAGATGCAGAACAGAAAACGCAATGTGAACAAATTCATATTGTGCAGTAGCATAACATGAAATAAATATGTAAAAAAATAGCCAAAGCTTAGTGCTACACTTATTTTTAATAAGATATTCAGCATTATCTTAGGAATCCAATCTATGACATTTTGCTTTTTACAAGTACATTTAGTTTGGCATGTGATGCTGACATTCTGCCAACCTTGACTGACTACTTTGGTAGGCTTCTTCAGTTATCCTGTTTCTTTTAGTTATGTTTGGTTCAGTTTACTCATGAGCTCTAACTTAAGTTATGGTGGTCCAGGACATTTTGGTGCCTGAGGGAAATATCACCCATCTGCATATAGGTGCTCAGCATTCTCAGGCCATGTTGCCAACACAGCAGTGAGCACTCTCAGATTATGCTTCCAAGCCAGATAGTGGTTTCAGTGGTGGTCCTAGTTCAAGTGACGTAGCGGAGAATAAGTACACCCCAGCAGGGTGAGGAGGAAAATGAACAGCGTGGCCCAGCAGGGCAAGGAAGGGCAACTGAAATGGATTGCAGGACCATTCCTGTGGTGTGAGGGACGTGACATTTTATATCCCCTGCCCCTTCATCACACCCACACCCACACCTGAAGCAACTGCCTCACCCTTCCTCATAGAAAGGCTGCCCCCTATGTTGCATGTCCAATGTACCTGTGTACAATGGAATTAATGCATCTGGAATATATGAGTGACAGTACATGTGTACATACTACCCACACTGAACATGTGTACATTGCAATTAAACACGTATACATAAGTGATTCAGAGGCAAGCCTTCTCTGTAGCTGCTCCCGGGCTATAGAATGCACTCGCAGCAGAAATTCATAATCTTAATTCCTTACTGACCTTCAAGAGAGTCCTTAAAACCCATCTGTTTGGCCTGGCCTTTCAGGGCTTTTACTTAGTTTTGTTTTCATGTTAACCTGGTTTTCAGGCTTTTAATTGTTCTGATAGTTTAATTGTTTTATAAGATGTTTTTTAATTGGTGTTCATATTTATATTTCTGTTTTAATTGTTATTGGTTTTAATGGTTTCTGTTTTTAATTGTAAATCGCCCTGAGCCATTTTGGAAGAGCGGTATAAAAACTGAATGAATGAATGAATAATAACCATCTGAACAGGCAATAGAAGAAGACAATTTGGCTGAAGACAATTCTTCTGGAAGCCCTGTGGCATAGACCAGGACTTAGCTGATGAAACCATAATAGAGAACAGTGGGGGAAGGGGGGAATGGAGGCCTGGCACTGAGGCCATCTGCCTCAGCATCATTGCCATGCACTACTTCTATCATCAGGTGAGTTTTCTGGGAAGGAAGGGGCAAGGCGTTGTGCTCAGGGGCTTACAACAGACTGCAAGACATTGAAACAATTGGGGAGAGAAGTGCACAAACCCTGTTATATTCTAATGGCATCATGAGGATATTCAGAACTGTTGCCCAACTGTTGGAAACTCATTTTAACAAATCTATTTTGAATGAAGCTGATCAAGTGGAGCCATCATTAGCCAGAAGTTGTCATTCTAAAGCACTGCTAAGCTTGCATTTTTCTTCAGGCAACTAATGAACATCATTTGTACCTTCTAGGTTTCAAGACTATTCACACTTACACAGGAGTAAGTGCTACTGCACTCCGTGGAATTCATTATTAAATAAATATTCATCACATTTTCTTTTTCCAAAAATCTGTTTCAAGAAAGAATAGAAAGAGGATACCAAATAACAATTACAGACTCTATATCTATACTATTTTTTTAAAACCCACTGATGTGGGGAGCACTGATAATTCTAGTGCATTTCCTTTGTACAATATTAGTAAACTGATGGCAGTTAAACAATGGCATGTACTCACTCTGTATTTCTTCTGGTTAACCCCTCCCCTATTGTCCCCCTCCCCACTTTCCTCTTCCTTGTCCCCCCTCCACTTTATTATTTGCTCATTAGCAAAAAGTGTAAGTATAAATATATGTGCCATGTGTTTGTCAAAACAGGCAAGTCTGAGGAGCTGAATTGTAATACTGACTACTGCAAAGACTTTTGCTTAATGTATTTCTGCAGGACAACACGCAAGTGATAAATTGACTAAGTTTCAAAGGAATTGACAGTCGCTAGGGGGTGGTTTTCATAGTACTACTGTACCATCCTTGTTTAATTTAATGGATGCATCTGTTCCTTATTGGCCTATAAATTTCAAAGTCACTCTAATGTCAAAGTTAGTTTCAGGTTGTGTGGTAATATGACTGTGCATGACAGGTTTATGCACTTTAGCAACAGAGGTCATTCTTGTTGCCTGTAGGAAGATAATGGATTCCAACAATCTCTCTTTATAATGACATATCCTAAAGGACATCAGTCATTTGTTAGTTAACCCTAGTCAGAGTATTCCTTGTCATTTGCAGTGTATCTGTCCAAAATACTGTTGTACATATTTTGATCATAAGCATAGAGCGTTGGCCTGCTATTGGGACTGGGTGAGACAGCCACTGCAGGAAATTGATTGGCAAATGTTGTGGATTGGAGGAGCCATACCTACAACTTCTGCAACTTCTCCCTTACCTGGCAGTGGAACACACTCTTCTTCACACTCCTGCCTCTGGCATTTTCAAAAGCCAGAGGGGAAAAGAACAGAAGGAAGTGTGGAAGAGAGTAGAATACTGGGACTGTTCTTCCCTCATCTACACTTCTTTCCACTCTTTTGAAAATGCCAGATGTGGAAACAGGAGCAGGGAGAGTGGCAGCATTAGTCATCATCACCAAATAAGGCAAGGGAAGGGAGAGGGATTAATAGAATGGGATGGAACCCATTTTGGAATTTGGCTAGCACATCTTTCAGAAAATAAACTGTTGGGATATTGGTTTCAGATTGACAGAGATTTTAGTGCTCATGGCAAACAAATTGTATTTGCATTGACACTCCAGAATGCAATGCTAGATTCATTCTGGGCCAATATAAATCAAACAATTCTCTCAATGAACTTTATTCATTCTTAAGGCAATATGATACTATATGTTCTTTATTCGGTCAGTGACCAGGAAACAAACAAACAAAAGCAATACATCAAAATATTAAAAAACATCAAAGCATAACAAATTACATCCAACAACCACAGAGAGGTGAAGAGGCTGTAGAAGATATCATAACTTGCCAAATCCAATTAGCAGTCAGAAGAAATGCAGTCAGATTGTATGTAACCTCAGCACCTTGATTCGACAGTAAATAACTAATACAGGATTCATCTGAATGGCCAGAACAATTTTTAAAAACAAACAAACAAACAAACAAACAAACAATTTTTGACATGATGGAGCAATAAGAGCAACCCAAAAATTATTATAAAATTTACAATATAGTACAATATGAGTAATTGACTAAACCACTTTATCACCACTTTGAAAAAAACATGCTGAATAAGGGACTTTTTTGTACCTGCCCTCCAGTACCACAGATGGGAGTGCATTGAAGCAAGCTAAAGAGAATATTCTCCTATATTTAAGTACAAGTGAATTTAAATATCTGACAGGCAAAAGCTCAAATAATTGCAGGTCATAAACAGATCTATCAGACAAATGAGTAAGCTCTTCTTGATAAGCCACATCCAGTATCCTCTGCTTAAGAGCAAGCTTAGCTCACTCGTAGCCTGAATCCAGTAATAGGGCAGGAGAAAAACCGAAATGATGTAATTTGTCCTCGATAGAGGCTCTCCAACTAGCGTGGAAATGATCTGATAATAACAGAGGGATTAGGCCTTTAGGAAAGAGAAGGCCAAAAATTGCAGAATAAGATCCAAGTTCTGACTTCCATCATGTGCATACCTTATTCCAAATGTTTTATTTATTTATTTATTTATTTAACATATTTTCATACCACCCAAAACCTATGTCTCTGGGCAGTTTACAACAAAATAAAAGCAGCAAGTAAAACATTAGTTAAAACAAAAACAAAAAAACAATATTTTAAAACAGCATTAAAACCATTAAAACATTATTAATTAAAAGCCTGGGTGAACAGATGCATCTTTAAAGCCTTTTTATAAGCTGTCCGAGATGGGGAGGCTCTTATGTCACTAGGGAGCGCATTCCAAAGCCTCGGGGCAGCAACAGAGAAGGCTGTTGGTGGCCAAGAGTGGCCACCAGACGAGCCCGTGGCAAATGCAGATGGACCTCTCCAGATGATCTCAGTGGGTGGTGGGGTTCATGATGAAGAAGATGTTCTCTTAAATACCCAGGGCCCGAGCTGTTTAGGGCTTTATAGGTTATAATCAATACCTTGTATTTTGCCTGGAAACATATCAGCAGCCAGTGTAGCTCTTTCAATACATGAGTTATATGGAAACCAGGGAGAGACTTGGATCCAGAAGCACCCCTAGGCTGTGTACCTGTTCCTTCTGGGGACGTGTGACCCCATCCAGAGCTGGCAGATCAAACTCGTCTCTCGGGTTCCAACCCTGCACAATGAGTACCTCCATCTTAGCCAGATTCAGTCTCAGTTTGTTATCCCTCATCCAGCCAATCACCGACTCCAGGCAGGCATTTAGGGAGGTTATGCCCTCTCCCGATGATGCTGACTTGGAGAAGTAGATTTGAGTGTCAACAGCATACTGATAGCACCCTGCACCAAATCTCCTAATGATCTCTCCCAGTGGTTTCATGTAGATGTTAAACAACATCGGAGACAATATGGAACCCTGAGGCACACCATACAAGTGTTCAGATTTTGAAGAAGAGCAGTCTCCAAGGGACACCATCTGGAACCTGCCCAAGAGGTAGGGGCAGAACCACCGCAAAGCAGTGCCTCCAACTCCCAACCCCCTCAGGTGCTCCAGAAGGATACTATGGTCGATAGTATTGAAAGCCGCCGGGAGGTCCAAAAGGACCAACAATGTCACACTTCCTCTGTCCATTTCCAATTGGAGATCACCCATCAGGCTGACCAAGGCAGTCTCCACCCCATAGCCAGCCCGAAAGCCAGTTTGAAATGGGTAAAGTTAATCAGTTTCCTCCAAGACTGTCTGGAACTGGGAGGCCACCACCCTCTCAATTACCTTGCTCCGCCACAGAAGGTTAGAGACAGGCCTGTAGTTGTTCAACTCTGAGGGATCCAAGGTAGGCTTCTTCAGAAGTGGTCTAATAATTGCCTCCTTAAGACAAGGAGGCATCCTACCTTCCCTCAGAGACACATTTATAATCTCTACCAGGCCTTTACAACAAGCTAGATAATATAAGTCATGTTGAGCAAGGGTCAAGAAGACATGTGGTGGGCTGCACCGTTTCAATCAGCTTGTCCACATCCTCAGGAGTCACAAACTGGAACTGATCCAACCTAATCACACAAGAGGAGTCGCTGGACACCTCCACATCAGACACTGAAGTAATTGTGGAGATGGAGTCTTAAGTGTATAAGAGCATTAGATACACACTGGGAGACTTGTACAAGAAATGTACAATGTATAAGAGTATTAGATACATTAGATACAAATGTATAAGAGCATTTTATACACACTGGGAGACTTGGGACAAACGCCTCAAAAATTTTGATTGAATAACTTTGAGAGATGCCAGTTCCTGATGGGGGAATATCTGAATTCCATAGAACAGCTGAGCAAGAGCCTTAGCTTCATATAGTTTAACCACAGCAGGGATAAATTGTCCCTCTTCAGATTTATAAAAAGCCAAAATGGTTTAGGAACCTTTTTGCACATTCTGTTTCACATATTCTTTATGGGGGTTCAAGCTACCTTTAAAAAGAAAAATTATGTCCAAATATTTAAAATGATCTACTTGCTGAATCAAATGACCAATAGACTTTTTAAAATTAGTTTTAGCAAACCGCATGATTTTGGTCTTAGGATAATTAATAGGTAAGATATTTTCTCTACAAAAACTGACCAAAGCTGCTAAGTTTGTCTTTTTAACTAACTCGAAAACTGGGAAAGAATCACAGTGTCATCCATATACAAAGGGACAGAGATATGCTTTGAGGATAATTTTGTACTGTGTAATTCTAGTTTGTTTAAACATTCAGCAATAGTATTTATATAATAATTAAACAAGAGTGGAGCTCAACTCCTCTATAAATAGCAATTAATTTAGTTTACAAACTGCCAGAAGTGCATCTAACATTTAGACAAGCATTATGATAGATAAGCATAGATAAGAGGCTTATAGATAAGCAAGAGCAGTCTCTTGTCAATAATAGATGCACTAAGTCTGCTCCGTAGAATCTCTCAGGAAATTGAATCAAATGCAAAGCAGAAATTCACAAAAGTGGCATATAAAGCAGAATGTGAATGCCAAGTGTATTTTTTTCCGCCAAATGCTGAAACATCAAACACTGCTCTAAGAGAGAACATCCAGACTTAAAGTCAGCTTGTTCTATCACAATAATTTCCTCTGACTTGAGCCAATCCAAGATTTTCTCATACAGGTGGCATGCATAGACCTTGCTAATAATGATCAACTAGCTCATGGGGCGATAATTACCAGGATCATCTAAATTGACCTTTTAAAAGATATGAATTATTATAGCCTAGCCCCATTCATTAGGTATATGGGCAGTCTGTTCAATATAAGTAAATAATGAAGTCAGCAGAGGAGCCCACCAGTCTAAACTATTTTTAATTAGTTTGAAAGGAATTAAGTCACTGCTGGAAACTTTTCCTGATTTTAGTTGTCTTATCAGAGACACTTCAGAAATAATGACAGAAGGCCACTCTGGGAGAGTGCCAACCTCAAGAATCAAGGCAAATGAATTTGAAGCCTCAGTATCATATAATTGGTTAAAATGTGTTTCCAAGTCTGAAATTGGAATATGGCATTCTAAACGAGTTAGACCATAGGACAGTTTCCTAGCTAGTAGATACCAAAACAAGGCAGAATTCTTTGACTTGATGGCTGAAATTAGTTGCTGCCAGGCCAAACTCAAAGCAGTTCTCTTCTTCATTATAATCAACAATTTATACTGATTCTTCAGTAACAGAAGCGCTTGGTTGAGACAGCCTTGGTCAACCTGTTGGATGATCTCCAATTAGGAATCAACAGGAGAAGTGTGACTCTGTTGATACTTTTGGATCTCTCGGCAGCTTTTGATACCATCAACCATGGTATCCTCCTGGGGCACCTGAAGGAGCTGGGAGTGAGAGGCATTGCTTCACAGTGGTCTACCTACCTCTCAGGTAGATTCCAGATGGTGTCATTTGGAGACTGTTGCTCTTCAAAACAAGAGCTCTGATGTGGAGTCCCACAGGGCTCTATACTATCTCCAATGCTTTTTAACATTTACATGAAATTGCTGGGAGAGATCATCAGGTGATTTGGTTCAGGGTGTTATCAGTGTTCTGACAACATCTAAATCTATGTATCCATGTCAGCTTCATCAGGAAATCACCTAATGGCCATAAATGCCTGCCTGGATGTGGTAATGGGCTGGGTGAGGAAGAACAAACTGAGGCTGAATCCAAGCAAGACAGAGATACTCATTGTGGGAGGTCAAGACTTAGGAACTGATTTAGATCTGCCTGTTCTGGATGTGGTTGCACTCCCCTGGAAAGAGCAGGTGTGTTGTCTGGGAGTACTTCTGAACCAAAACCTCTCCCTGATTTCTCAGCAGTGGCCAGGAGTGCTTTCTATTAGCTTCAGCTGATTTGCCAGCTTTGTCCATTTCTGGAGATAAACAACCAACAGTGGTGCATATGTTGGTAACATCCAGGCTTGACAACTAGGTTGGGCTGCCTTTGTACGTAGTTTGGAAACTGCAGTTAGTACAGAATGCAGCAGCCAGGTTGGTCTCTGGGGTTGCCCAAAGAGATTCTAAGCATATTCCCACGATCACTAGAAAGTAGGCTAAGGGAGCCTAGCCCATTTTCAAGTGATCATCGGAACCACTGGGCTTGCAGGTGAGCCCGGTGGTTCCCCACCAACTAGACCGCATTTCCCCCTCCTCTTAAATGAAGTTAACAGAGTGAGTGCTCCATTAACCTTG
Organism: Hemicordylus capensis; assembly: GCF_027244095.1. NCBI lineage: Eukaryota > Metazoa > Chordata > Lepidosauria > Squamata > Cordylidae > Hemicordylus > Hemicordylus capensis. Next base: position 124,310,509 of record NC_069659.1, read on the forward strand.
TTTTCTTGATCATGTGCTGCTGTGGTGCGGTGACACACAAGTAGACCCCTGACTGGGAGGCTACAAGCAGCCTCCCAGTGTTGGGTGTCTCCCCAGAATGCCCCGCATGCCCGTGCAGGACATCCTGGGACTTCTGGGGGCTAGGCGGCCCCCGTTCCACGCAGCCCCCACTGGCTCTTTGACAGATCAGGTAGTCATGTGTGCGGCTGATGTGGCTACCCAGGCCTGCAGGACTGATCATCTGCTGGGAGAGAGGGCTAAGCCCGCTCTCCCCTGAATCTTCCCAGACTCTACACACCGCTTGTGTAAGCCCTAAATGGCTTGCGTCCAAGGTATGTAAGAGAAAGCCTTCTTCTTCATCAACCCCACCACCTGTTAAGATATTCTAGGGAGGTCCAGTTGCAGTTGCCACCAGCTAGTTTGATGGCAACTCAAAACCGGGCCTTTTCTAGGGTTGCCCCCAGGACTCTGGAATGCACTTCCCCATGAAATTAGAGTCTCCCCTTCTATGAATGTTTTTCAAGAAGGACCTGAAAACATGCCTGTTTAATCAGGCTTCTAGTTTATCGTTTTAAAGCTTTGGTTTTTAGAGTTTTTATTGTATTTTAAATTATTTTAATCATGTTAGTGTTTTAATGGCTTTTATAATGACTGGCCAGAGACATTTTTGTATGGGGTGGTATACAAATGGAATGAATGAATGAATGAATCCCTCTCTTCAATGGTCTTAGGCAGTAGCATTTGTTTTTAAAAGTAATAGTGGGGAAAAGCTGAGGAAAATTAAGACAACATTCATGTTCCTGTTTCTAATACAGTAATCTCCAAGTGCTCAGGAAATTGATTAGCCTCTGGTTACAGTGTTTTATAAACATGAAGGAAATATAGAGATTGATTTTTCTCTATAAAATGCATCGGTGGGTGAGCATAGGATCCTGCAACTTTCAAGAGTCTCTTAACTAAGCTGCAGGCATTTTAAAGTGTTTTCCTTTCATTCAAGAGGATCCTAGTAGACTTACAGTTTCTTCCTATTCTTTTCTTTCCCTTTGAATGTGTGCCCCAGGATCATAGCAAAGTATAAGGAAACGCGTGGGTGTTAAACCTAAACAATGACTAGGAAGAGAGAAGCCACTGTTCCTTGAAATCTCTCTTACATACACATTTCCACAGCTTCCTTTCCAATTTACCAGGGTGGGGGGAAAGAGTCATACTGTTAAGTTTACTTGGTATTATCTTACAGTGCTTAGCCACTTCTATATCAGTTTATTTTAAAAAGAGATAATAGGGTCAGATGATGGTTCACAAAATTCCAGTGATATTTTTAACATTCAGAAAATGAGCTTCAGATCTTTGCTATAGAATGAGCTCTTAAAATTAGGCCCACCATACAAATGAGACCAAGATATTGAGTGAGTGCTGTTGTTTCCCATTGTGAGGGCTTGGCCTCAGCTGGCCCTCAGTCTAAATACCTGCTGCCACCAGTTTAGGTTTTTAGCTTTTTTTATTGTTTTCACTCCCAGTCACTGAAGCCTCTGTCTCTCTCAACAATAAGAAGAACTCAGTAGTGTAATAAATCAATAGGAAAGCTAGGTTTGGGGTAGGAACAAAACAACAGAGACAATATTAAAGGAGTAAAAAGCAAGAGAAGGTTTACTAGAAATCTTCAAAACATTTTTAAAAAACCTAACAGTACAGGAACAACCAGGTAAAAACTCAGGTAAGCAAGAGTACAATTCAAACAGTTCAACAAACAAGCCTGCTAGCTTTCTTAAGGCCTAGCAACTTCCAGTAAGCCTAGCTCCTTCACTACTAATTCCCCAGCAGCTTCAGCCCTTCCCTACTCAGCTAGTCTCCCAGCCTGTCAGCTTTCTTTCTTAGCAGTTTTCCATTTCTGCAGTTATTTCTCCTTTTATTCTCTTCTTGGATTCGGAGCAATGAATCAGAGGCCACATTAGCACGTAACATGAAACTGGAGGTTGCCAGACCCACGGTTAATTTTTCTAACCATGGATCACATTGCAGACATTTGTCCAACCACAGCCTGGCAACCTCCATTTTCAAAGCAGGGGAGCCCCTCCCTCTTCCTGGCTTAGCGCTTGCATTGCCAGACTCTGGGCAAGGCCACAGAACATCTGCTGGGCAGCATACATTGGCCACCAACTTCAAGGGGGCGTGCTGAGTGTGAGCATGACTTTTCCGTATGGACCGCCCACCCTCAGCAGGTAACCCCCCCCACACACACACACACTGCCAAACCGGCCAAACTGCTGGACCACTGAACTGGTCCGGAGGTCTAGAAAAGGACCTCTGAACCAGTTCATGCAGATCCCTAAAAAGCAGTCCATGGAGACCAAACCAGGCTCTTGCCTCCGTGTCAGCTTGCTGCCCAGGGATTAACCCTCTCATGAGAGGGCCAGTATACTGGGGAGGACCTTAGGTTCAAAACCCTTCTGTCTTACATCACACCACAGCTCATGGGTTAAGTCATACAAAAAAGCCCCCCCCCCCGCTTGTGTGGGCCCTCTAATTCTTTCAGGTTATTGACAGAACTTTATTCACAGTGACCCCACATCCTTTCCAGGGAAGCCTTTGACACATCCAAAGGAGAATTTGACGCTCCATGTGTCTGGGCGTTGCTGGGTGGACAGACTGGGGAAACTCCAGGACCAGGGATAAGATCTTTAGTCGCATTCAAATTTCCAGGGTTCAGACCAGCATTGTGGTGTATACAGATCTGCTGCTGTGGGGAATGAGGGGAGAGGGGAGCCATGGTTGTCTGTGACTGCAGAAGAGTGGTGTCGCCATTCTGGGCAAAAATAAAGGTAGATATATTCATATGGGCTGGCAGAGGGCCTGGTTTGATAGCTTTTTTGCAACAGTCACCAATACAGGGAGAGGTGTTGCCCATGGCTTGTTTGTGTGGAGTAACCAGGCCGGGTTGCATCTTCCCTCTGGCCTGGCATGTGTGGCTCCATGGCCTAACTCTCTTGTGAGAGAGCAGTCTGTGGGAGAAGGGCTTTTGTCACACATGATTAGTGATTCTGCCTGTCCCCCAAACAGTTCTTTTCATGAGTTGTAAAGTAGTATCCCATGGCCTTCCACTTTCATGAGAGAGCGGTCCGTCCAAGAGCAGCATCCATCCTTACCACATATAAGGGATCTCTCCTTTCACTCGAGGTAATGCTGATCCTGCTTCCCCACTCTTATCATGAGTAAGCCTAGGGACAGCATGTGTTAAACAAAGGGTAAGGGGCTGGGAGGGACTCTCTTCCCCAACATAATTGTACAAAGAATAGACCTGAGCCATTCAATAATTCCTGAGTGGGGCTGCCTTTTAAACCTGACCCCGGGTATCGCTGCCCCGCCGTATGTTATCGTCCCAGTGATTTAATGGGGTTGCCCTGTTTATGTTGCCACGGTGACTGCATGTGCTTGTGAACATACATCTTTATCGCTTCATTTTCGGAGAGCAAAGCACATAGTGCTCATTTTGCCATCCCGTCCTCTTTCTCTTCTGATTGCTGGTGGGGTGTGTGTCTACACACAACCCCATAAGGGACAGAGTGGGAAGATGGCATGCTCCCATGTGATTTTCCCATTTAACAGGCTTAGAAGCTTGAGATGCGGCATGGCGGTATCTCTGTTGCTGGGCAACTGCTTTATTATACTGGAGATGGGGGCAGGTGGGGCAAGTGCTTGGAGAGGTAGCCGGCAAGAAACACTGCAGGCATGGAACGGGCACAATTCCAGGCAGGGCGGGCCACCCATTTTATGATTACAGTTCCAGAAACTGCACCAGACTGTGCAGTTATGGACCAAACTTGTGGTTATGGTGGTGTCCACATTCAAACAAAATACTGCCACCTCAAAATGGGAGCAGCGAAACTCACTACAGGCAGGAGCAGCGAAACTCACTACAAACAGAAGGCTCAAATTGGTGTTTGGCGAGGGAAACTGCAGGTCACTTTTGCTGTGAAATTGCAGCTTCGTGCACTGATAGGTACACAATTTCAGATTATTAGTGGAAGAATGTGCAACCCCATTTAACTGTGGATTCACGTTACATGCGAATGCAGCCAATGCAATTCAGATCCCTGCTCCACCTTGCCAAATGTTAAGGAGAGGCCAGAGTAATGGTTTGTTTTATTATTTATTTATTACATTTCTATACCGCCCCATTCAAAGGCTCTGGGCAGTACACAACAGGTAAAATACTACAACAAACAGCATTTAAAATAAACAGGTTAAAACAATATAAAAACAAATCCAAAACAGTTCAGAGCCATTTAAAACCAATTAAAAATACTCAAAATCAATTTAAAAACCTTGGAAGGCCAGACCAAACAAAGATGTCTTTAGGGCTCTCTTGAAGGCCAACAATGAGCCCAGACTACAGATATCTGCTGGGAGTGCATTCCATAGGCCAGGAGCACCTACAGAGAAGGCCTGGTTCTGAGTCGCCACCAGATGTACCAGTGGTAACTGTAGATGGACCTCTCTGAATAACCTCAATGTGCAATGGGGATCATACAGAAGAAGGGGCTCTCTAAAGTAGCCCGGGCCCAAGCTGTTCAGGGCTTTAAAGGTAATAACCAGTATTTTGCCTGGAAACATATTGGCAGTCAGTGCAACTGTTTTAAAACAGGCATAATATGGTCTCTCCTCTTTACGCCAGAGACAAGTCTGGCTGCCGCATTTTGAACTTTCCAAACTACGTAAAGAGGCAGCCTCACGTAGAGTGCATTGCAGTAGTCAAGCCTGGAGGTTACCAGCTGATGCACTGCTGTTTTGTGATTGTTCCCTTCAAGGAATGGACGCAGCTGTTGAATCAGCCGAAGCTGATGGAAAGTGCTCCTGGCCATAGTTTCCAACTGGGACACCAGGGTGAGGCTCGGATCCAAGAGCACTCCCAAGCTGCGTACCTGTTCCTTCTGGGGGAGTGTAACCTCATCCAACACAGGAAGATCTAATTCATCCCTCAAATTCTGATCCCCCAAAATGAGCACCACTATCTTGCTTGGATTCAGCTTCAATTTGTTGTCCCTCATCCCGCTCATTACTACCCATAGGCTGGCATTTAGGGAATGAATGCCATTTCCTGATGATGGTGATGATGATGGTGATGATCATAAGGAGAAATTGATTTGGGTGTCATCAGCGATCAGTCATCAAACCCCTGCTAACTGAGCAAAGAGGCACCTTTTACCGTGGTGATTCTCTTTATTTAGCAGGGGGAGAGTAACTGGCCCTATCCACCCCCAGCACAGTACTTCCAGTGACTGTTGCTGGTGTCTATCTTATGTTTCATTTTAGAATGTGAGCCCTCTGGGGACAGGGAGCCATCTTATTTATTTATTATTTCTCTTTGTAAACCGCCCTGAGCTATTTTTGGAAAGGTGGTATAGAAATCGAAATCATCATCATCATCATCATCATCATCATCATCAATCACCAAATACAAAGATCTACAAATTGAAATTGAAAGGCTGTGGCAGAAAAAGACCAAAATAATCCCAGTGGTAATTGGCGCCCTGGGTGCAGTTCCAAAAGATCTTGAAGAGCACCTCAACACCACAGGGGCCACAGAAATCACCATCAGCCAATTACAAAAAGCAGCTTTACTGGGAACAGCCTATATTCTGTGACGATATCTATAATAACTGACAATAAAATTCAGCCATCCCAGGTCCTTGGGAAGGACTCGATGTCTGGATAAAACAAACCAGTCAATAACACCTGTCTGACTGTGTAAACAAGCAATAATAATAATAATTAATAATCAGCGTACTGGTAACATCCTGCACCAAATCTCCTGATGACCTCTCCCAGCGGTTTCATGTAGATGTTAAAAAGCATTGCTGACAGAATGGAGCCCTGAGGGACTCCATATAATAGGGGTGTGCATTTTGTTTCAGATACAAAACATTTTGTGTACCCAACACGCCATTTCAGCTGTTAGCTGAAACAAAACACCCAATGCTCAAAACTAGGGATGTGCAAAAAATTTCGGGCACAGAACAATCTGTGCCCGAAACGAGCAATTTCGGGTGATTAGGGTCTGAACCAAATAACCCCCATTGTCCCCCGATATTTTTCGGGGCCGAGCCGAATCACCCGAATTGAATTTCCCGCCTTTTTGCATCCATTGATTTGAATGCAAAAAGGTCTGAAGTGATGTCAGCCCGAATTTTGGGTCCCAGGGGCAAAATAGTGGGGTGGAGTGGTAGTGCCTAATGGTTGGAGGCTACCACCCAAATTTCAGGGGAATTGGGCAAAGGGCTTATTTTTGGGGAATTTTTGATGTTTTAGTGTCTTTGGGGAAGTTTGGGGGCATAGAGTGGGATCTGGGCAAAAAGAGTGGGGTGGGGTGGTAGTGCCTAATGGGTGGAGGCGGCCACCAAAATTTCAGAGTGATGGGGCAGAGGACTGATTTTTTGGGAATTGTTGAAGTTTACGCATCTGTAAAGTTTTCCCCCATAGAGAAGCATTGAGGTGTCAGCAAATGGAAAGCTTCACGCGGGGGGCAAAGGGGTGGCCTAGAGCAGTGTGGGGTTGGTGGTAGTGCCAGGTAGGGTCAAGGAAGCTACCTGAATTTTTTCAAAGGATTTGGGCAGAGGTCTGATTTTTGGGGAATTGTTAAACTTTATGCGTCTTTAAGGTTTTTCCCCATAGAGAAGCATTGAGTTGTCAGCAGCCCCATAAGTGCACTTGGGGGGTGCTGGGGTGGCCCAGAGCAAGTGGTAGTGTAGTGCACATAGGGTGCCAACCACCCCCATGGGTTTCTAACCCATGGGGTACAGGGTTCTGTTGTTTCAGAGATATTCTGTGTGTGGATTCTATGATAGCTAATGAGAAATGGGACTTCTGTTGGTGTACCGATAGAATGGGACTTCTGTTGGTGTACCGATTGTCCTGCTGCACAAGGGAGTCCCTAACTGAGTTGATGAACTTGATCTTGGGTTTGGTGTTTGAGTCCCCCAAGCTTGTGGTGCTGTGGGACTTCAATATCCACTTTGGGACCAATTTGTCCGGTGCAGCCCAGGAATTCATAGGAGCCATGACAACCATGGGACTAATCCAATGGGTGTCGGGACTGAAACAAATTGCTGGTCACATGCTTGATCTGATCAGGTAGTGTTCTGTGGGTGGGGACTCCTGTGATTTTCCCATTGTCATGGACAGACCACCATCTGGTTAAGGTTGGACTCACAGTCACACCCCACCTTTACAGGGGCAAGGGGCCCATTAGAATGGTCCGCTTTAGAAAGTTATTGGATCCAGTAGGCTTCCAAGAAGTCTTCCAGGGATTTAGTGTTGGCTCTGCAGGTGATCCTGATGATGTCCTGCTGGAGAACTGGAACAGCAAACACCAGGGCAGTAGACATGATAGCTCCTAAGCATTCACTCTGACTCACTTCAAAATTGGCCCCTTGGTATACAGAGGAACTATGCGGTCTGAAGCCGCAAACTAGATGACAAGTGAATGCAAGTGGAGGAACATAAGAACAGCCCTGCTGGGTCAGGCCCAAGGCCCATCTAGTCCAGCATCCTGCTTCACACAATGGCCCACCAGATGCCACTGGAAGCCTATAGGCATGAGTTGAGGGCATACCCTCTCTCTTGCTGTTACTCCCCTGCAACTGGTATTCAGAGGCATCCTGCCTTTGAGGCTGAAGGTGGACTATAGCCCTCTGTCTAGTAGCAGTTGATAAACCTCTCCTCCATGAAATTAACCAAAACCCTCTTACAGCCATCCTGGTTGTTGGCTGTCACCACATCTCGTGGCAGAGAATTCCACAAGTTGATTATGTGTTGTGTGAAAAAGTACTTCTGTATGCTGGTCCTAAATCTCCTGGCAATCAATTTCATGGGACGAGCCTGGTTCTAGTGTTATGTGAGACGGAGAAGAATTTATCCACTTTCTCCACACCATGCATGCTTTTATAAACCTCTATCATGTCTCCCCACAGTCATCTTTTTTCTAAACTAAATAGCCCCGAGTGTTGAAGGCTTGCCTCATAAGAAAGGTGCTCTAGGCCCCTGATCATCTTGGTTGCCCTCTTCTGCCCCTTTTCCAGATCTACAATGTCCTTTTTTAGATGTGGTGACCAGAATTGTGTGCAGTACTCCAGGAGTGTACCATAGTTTTGTATAAGGGCATTATAATGTTAGCATTTTCAATCCCTTCCTAATGATCCCTAGCATGGAATTGGCCTTTTTCACAGCTGCTGCACGAGTTGACACATTAAAGGAGCGGTCCACCACTACCCCAAGATGCCTCTCCTGGTCGGTCACCAACAGCTCAGATCCCATCAGTGTATACTTGAAGTTGTGGGGTTTTTTTGTCCCAATGTGCATCACTTTACACTTGGCAACTTGGATTGTATTACACTTGCCAACTTGGACACTTGGATTTCACTAGCCTAAATACTTTGGTGTAATCTGCAAATTTGGCGACCTTGCTGCTTACCCCTAATTCTAGATCATTTATGAATAAATTAATAAGCACCGGTTTCAGTACAGATCCCTGGGGGACCCCACTTATTACTTCCCTCCATTGTGAAAACTCTCCATTTATCCCTACCCTCTGTTTCCTGTCCTTCAACCAGTCAGCAATACACACATGTACTTGTCCCCTTATCCCATGACTGCCAAGTTTCCTCAAGAGTCTTTGATGAGGAACTTTGTCGAAAGCTTTTTCGAAGTCCAGATATACTATGTCAGCTGGATCACCTTCATCCACACACTTGTTGACACTCTCAAATAACTCCAAAAGGTTTGTGAGGCAAGATTTACCTTTGCCAGAGGCGTAACTAGGGAAAACGGCACCCGGGGCAAGTACTGAAATGGCACCCCCCTACCGGGGCCCCCCCCGCCGCCCCCCAACATACTACATTATACTTAGGTTTTTCCTCACAAGCGCCCGCCGCCGCTGCTGCGCCAGGCCACTGACTGGCCGCCAGGTGCCAGCAAAGCAATGGGGGGGGGGCGCAGGCGGTGCGGAAGGGACCACTCGTGGGGAAGGGGGCACCAACGCGCTCCCTTGACTGCTGCAGTGCTGCTGCACTGAACAGGAAACATTTGTATTAACAAAAAATTAAAAATAAAAAAAAAAATTGGTCATGGCGGCGCCCCCCACGTGACCAGAAAAGATGGCGCCTGGGGCACGTGCCCCCCTATAGTTACGCCTCTGACCTTTGCAGAAGCCATGCTGGTTCTCGCCCAGCAGGGCCTGTTTTTTAATGTACTTTACAATTTTATCCTTGAGGATGCTTTCCACCAATTTGCCTGGAATGGACGTTAAGCTAACCAGCCTGTAATCTCCCAGTCCCCACCACCAGGAGGAATATCCCCTGTGTGAGAGGATATGGGCTCATCTTCCACGGAAGAAGTCCCTTCTAAAGGGGCTTTTCCCTCTTCCTCAGACCGCTGTCCTCCTTCCCTGAGACCTTCATTCTCCCTGACAGCAGAGGAGCTATCAGCCTTCGAGTGGGATGCCTCTATCACATCCCTGAAGGCCTCATACACATGCCTCTCTGTCTCTCTGAGCTTCTCCAGATCTGCCACTTTGTTCTCGAGGGAACAAACTTATTCCCTGAGAGCCAGGAGCTCCTTGCACCGAGCACACTCCCTTGACTTCTGCCCATGGAGCAAATAGTCATACATGTGACACTCTGTGCAATACACTGGGAAGTGTATTGAAAGAGTCAGCGTGGTGTAGTGGTTAGAGTGCTGGACTAGGACCAGGGAGACCTGAGTTCAAATCCCCATTCAGCCATAATACTAGCTGGGTGACTCTGGGCTAGTCACTTCTCTCTCAGCCTAGCCTGCTTCACAGGGTTGTTGTGAAAGAGAAACTTAAGTATGTAGTACACCGTTCTGGGCTCCTTGGAGGAAGAGCAGGATATAAATGTAATAATAATAATAATAATAATAATTATTATTATTATTATTATTAATAAAGTGCCCCCTCCCCTGCTGACTTTCTATCTTTATAACTGGTTTTGTTGGCAGTTTACAGTATTTAGAGATAGTTTATTAGAAGGCTAGGTCTCAGCTGTATTGGTCAGCCATTTAACTGTCCAAATAGCCTTTCTCAAGAATATGAGGGAGGGATCAGTATGAGGAAGGGATTTGTACTTACCTTCTCTTCTCCACCAGGCTCCTTGTGATTTCAGGGACTTTTTCCAGGTTCCCACACACACTTTCCACAAAACACTTGCAAAACACCAGTGCCCTGTTTTCTATCCCTGTTGGCTATGCTCTGTTGGCTATACTCTCAGGCCTTCACCCCTTATGTAGAGAGTAAGATTCAAACTGAGACATAGGATGTGGCTCAAAGGAATGTGGGGCCTCCAACTGACCTAGCTGACTCCATTCCCTCCAGGCAGGGATGAACAAAAACTGAATACCACAGGAGTTTGCTAGCCCTGCCAAATGCTAGCCCTGGCAAATAACAAACACACAGACTAGTAGGGATGTGCACGAAGTTTCTTCGGCACTGGCGGGGGTAGTCCTTTAAAGACGGGGGAGGGTGCACTTACCCCTCCTGCTGCATATCCCCCGCCGGCGCTCCGTCACTGTTAAGCCCCTCGGGGCAGCAGCGTTCCTCCCTGCCACCCCGTTTCTGTCATTGGCCAGAAGTGGCCGGAAGAAGCAAGCGCGCGTGCGCCAGTTGTGCGCGCGCACCCGCATGGCAGACGGGTGCATGCATGCCCGCAACGGGCGCACGCGCGCTTGCTTCTTCCGGCCACTTCCGGCCAATGACAGAAATGGGGCGGCAGGGAGGAACGCTGCCACCCCGAGGGGCTTAACAGTGACGGAGCACCGGCGGGGGATATGTGGCAGGAGGGGTAAGTGCACCCTCCCCCGCCTTTAAAGGACTACCCCCACCGGTTCCGAAGCACCGAAATGACCCCCAGAGCCGAAACATTTTGGAGGCCTCCATAATGGCCTCCAAAACGTTTCGGGCACAAGCCTACAGACTAGGACTTATTCCTTAAAGAGATGCCTCTGAGTACCAGTTGCAGTGGAGTAACAGCAGTAGAGAGGGTATGCCCTCAACTCATGCCTGTAGGCTTCCAGCGGCATCTGGTGGACCACTGTGTGAAAAAGGATGCTGAACTAGATGGGCCTTGGGCCTGATCCAGCAGGGCTGTTCTTGTGTTCTTAAACCAGCCCCTCAAAATCTCCCCTCCTCCTGTTAGTTAGTTTGAAGGGGAAAAGGTTTGATGTTGTTCTGTTTAGAAAAGCTTGCTCACCTCCTGAAGCTGCTTCTTCTCTCCAGAGTTGGCTTCAAACTGAGACTCAGGATGTGATTCAAAAGAATGTGGGGCCTCTCACAGCCCTAGCTGAGTCCACCCCCTCCAGGCAGGGACAAACAAAAACTGGATGCCAAAGGAGTTTGTTAGCCCTGGCAAATGCTAGCCCTTTCAAATAACAAACACACATACTAGGACTTATCCCTTAAAGAGAAACCAGCCCCTCAAAATCTCCCCTCCTTCTGTTAGTTAGTTTGAAGGGGAGAAAGGCTTGATGTTGTTCTGTTTAGAAAAGCTTGCTCACCTCCTGAAGCTGCTCCTGCTCTTCCCAGAGCAGCCTTCAAACTGAGGAAGACTCAACTTAGATCCAACAGATTACAACATAGAGCACATTTGAAGATCTATGTTCAGGTAATACAGGCAGAAAAGAAGAGATCATTTTCAGCCCATATTGTGTCCACAAGTTCATGTCCAGTGGAGTTGTTCAGGGTTGTGAGAAAGTAAGTAACCCTCTGCCCTTGAATCAGAACTTGGAACCATCTATTACCCGCTGTGTTTAATGAGTTTTTAATGGATACAATCTCTCATATTCAGGCCGACTTGGATTTAGACCCATAATTACTGCAGTACCTGAATTGGAGGTGTCCAATGACTCCTCTTATGTGGTCTAGCTGCATCAGTTCCAGTTTGTGACTGGTGAGAATGTGGACAAGCTGCTTGGAGCAGTGTGGCCTATCATCTGGACTCATGTCCCTTGCCCAACTTGGCTTATAGTATCTGGCAGGGATGTTGTAGTAGAAGGCCTAGTACAGATAATAAATGCTTCTCTGAGGGAGGGCAGGATGCCTCATTGCCTTAAAGAGGCAATTATTAGACCTCTTTTGAGGAAGCCTGCCTTAGATCCCTCAGTTAAGCAACTGTAGGCCTGTCTCCAAACTTCCGTGCTTGGGCAAGGTAATTGAGGGGGTGGTGGCCTCCCAACTCCAGACAGTCTTGGAGGAAACTGATTATCTAGACCTGTTACTGACTAGCTTTTGGGTGGGCTATGGGGTGGAGGCCATGGGGTGGGCTATGGGGTGGAGGCCTGATGGATTATCTTCAATTGGGAATTGGCAGAGGAGGTGTGACTCTGTTGGACCTTTTGGACCTCTCGGTGGCTTTTGATAGTATCAACCATAGTATCCTTCTGGAGCGGCAGAGAGGGTTGGGTGGTGGGAGGCACTGCTTTGCAGTGGTTCTACTCCTACTTCTTGGGCAGATTCTAGATGGTGTCCTTCAGGGACTGTTGTTGTTCAAAATCTGAACTTTGGTATGGTGTCCCTCAGGGCTCAGTATTGTCTCCATGTTGTTCAACATCTACATGAGACTGCTGGGAGAGTTTATCAGGAGATTTGGTGCAGGGTGTTATCATTATGCTGATGACACCCAAATCTTTTTCTCCATGTCAACATCATCAGGAGAAGGCATAACCTCTCTAAATGCCTGCCTGGAGGCAGTGATGGGTGGGATGAGAGATAACAAACTGAGACTGAATCCAGATAAGATGGAGATACTTATTGTGTGGGGTCGGAACTCAGGAGATGATTTTGATATGCCAGATCTGCATGGGGTCACACTTCCCCAGAAGAAACAGGTACACAGTCTGGGAGTGCTTCTGGACACAAACCTCTCCCTCGTGTCCCAGGCTGAGGCAGGGGCCAGAGGTGTCTTGTATCAGCTTCAGCTGATACGCCAGCTGCGTCCATTTCTTGAGATAAATGACCTCAAAATGGTGGTACATGTGCTTGTAACCTCTAGGGTGGATTTCTGCAATGTTCTCTATGTGAGGCTGCCTTTATACGTAGTCCAGAAACTGCAGTAGGTCCACAATGCAGCAGCCAGGTTGGTGTCTGGGTCATCTTGGAGAGACTATATCACTCCTATCTTAAAAGATCTACACTGCTGGCCGAAAAGTTTCCGGGCAAAATACAAAGTCTTGGTTATAAACTATATAGCCCTAAACAGCTTGGGCCCTGGTTATTTAAGAGAACACCTTCTTCACTATGAACCACACTGCCCATTGAGATCATAAGGAGACGTTGGTCTGCAATTGCCACCAGCTTGTCTGGTGGCTACTCAGGGATAGGCCTTCTCCCCCAAGGCTTTGAAACATGTTCCCTGCTGAAATAAGAGCCTCCCTATCTCTTACAATTTTTTAAAAGGTAGTCAAGATACTTTTGTTCATTCAGGCTTTTAATTAGATACTGTTTTAATAGCTTGATGGTTTTTAATAGTTTTTTTAATGTTTTTTAAAGTTTGAAATTGTAATGTTTTAACCGTTGTTATTGATTTTATTGTATTGTTGTAAACTGCCCAGAGACTTGCATTTTGGGTGGTATACAAATATGTTAAATAAATAATAAATAAATATTTGCCTTCACACACAGTGGGAGGTCAGTGACTGGAGCAACATTCCCTTTTTTGTGTTTTCAGTCTTTCTTATTAAATTTGATTGCAAACATACACAATTTTTTTTAAATGGACAATAATCTTACATCATGGCACACATTTTCAGAATTATCACAGACAGATAATTATCACAGACAGAAAAACAGATGGAAGCAAAGTGGATAAGGTCCTCCCTTTCAGTCTCTCTTCTTTTTGCAGTTGGAAAATGACCGTATCAAGGTAGCATCACAAGGCTCATTAAAAAAATTTGCAATGTAAACAATTCCACATAACTTGTAAGCTCCAGTTTGGATCACTTTTTGAGATGATTTAAAAATAAATCCCGGTTTATAGCCTTTGGTTTATCTTTTGCAGAATTACAATTGCATTGCACAGGTTTCATCCCCTACCAAATCCTGCAGTGTCAGATGAGCATCTTGCAAACACCCTAATGATTTAGTTGAAAAGCTCCCTGCTCCACAAGCTCAGCCACATCCAATCACCAGTTCTGATCAAACATGCAGGTTTCAATACACCTGACATGGACCTTGATTTCCCAAGTGACAACAGAGACACCACAAGATTTCAAATCAACCATCAACATTCTAGAACAGCTTGAGAATAAGCAAGCTGGTTTCCTTGCCAAAGATTCATGAATACTTTAGAGAACCGAATACCAGTTGTTGCTCCCCGCCCCCACTAGAAATTGAGCAAAAGACCTTGAATAAAATGTCAAAGACAGGGATTTTCATCATTCCACAGTACTGTAGGGTAAATAAAAACTGCATTTCCATTGGGCGTATAAGCTAATCAAAAGGAATTTGGCTCGTAATGAAGAACCTTCATTTTAAATTCATCAGATACCGTCATCCAAGCAAATCTCCTTTTAGCAAGCTCAAGAAATATGCAGATTTCTATGGAGTGCAGCAGTAATTCATGTTTTAATAGTAAGTCACACAATTTGCACTAATCAACAATGCCAGAATACATTTGCCAAATGCATTCCAATAAAAGAAAAAGAATATGGGTTATATTTCTAAAGAATGTACACTTCCCCATTTTTAAAAAAGTAAGTATTTTAAGGCTTTCCAGGGACATTGTCTTATGACATCCCATTTTCCATGTTCAGAGACTGCCTTGCTTTTGCTTCTATTTTTACAGCCAAGGATATGTATATGATATATAGTTTCCCTTCAAACTTTCTAGCAATAGATATAACAGTATAGATATGTTACATGATCAGGTAGTCCAGAGAGAGCAATTTGTCACATTAAAGATATGAGGAACGTATCTCTTTATTTCTGTGGAGTTTTCTGCTGCCTATGGTATCAGATATCCATAGAAATTCCACAGAGTGTTTGACTCTGTGGAGTTTCTGAACAAGTTTTTTTGTGTGTGTGTGTGTATCTATCTATCTATCTATCTATCTATCTATCTATCTATCTGTTTTTATACTGCACACAACCTGCGTCTCTGGGCAGTTTACAGTTAAAATCAAATAAACTATTAAATCATTTAAACATTAAAATCATTAACATTAAATTCATTTAACAACCCAACATTAAAATATTAAAACTATAAATCTAATTAAAAGCCTGGATGAATAAATATGTCTTCAGTGCCTTTTTTAAAACTGCAAGAGATAGGGAGTCTCTTATTTCGACAGGGAGCCTTTAGGATATATACTAGGGATGTGCATGAAGTGCTCTGAGTAGTCACTTTAACACAAGGGAGGCAAGTCCTACCTGCCCCTCTGCTGCTTGCTCTGCCAACCAGCCACTCCTCGCCCCAGCACAGCGCTGTCTCTATTAAGCATCAGTGGACTGTCTGTTGTGAACACACTGTACAGGGTGTTCCTGCTTTGGAACAGGAAGTTCCCTGTTCCCGGCATCCCACAGGTGCCGCCATCACATTTATTTATTTATTTATTACATTTATATCCCACTCTTCCTCCAAGGAGCCCAGAGTGGTGTACTACATACTTAAGTTTCTCCTTTAGTTTCATACTTAAGTTTTTCTTAAATGGCATCTGCGCAGGCATAGGCACCATCTTGAGTGGTCAGCATGTTGACCCTGCATGGCGTGGCTAGTAAAAATAGACAGCCCGTGACTGCTGAATAGAGACAGCGCTGCACTGGGGCAGCAGGGGGTGGTGGAGTAGCAATGGAGGGGCAGGTAAGGTCTGCCTCCCCTCCCCCATTAAAGTGACCGCTCCCCCCCCAAAAATATTTCAGCCATGGGAACTTGAATCATTTCAGCGCCTCAAATTAGAGCCACCAAAACTATTCATGCACATCTCTAATATCTGCTACCCAGTTTTTTTCCTCCTCCCTGGTTGCTCAAGTGAGTTTTCATATCTATCCGTTGATCCTGGATAGTTCAGTGCCAATTGTGCTTCATCTAGTTACTGTGCAAATGCTGCAAATAGCAGTAGTGAAACTGAGAAGCTGCTGGATCTCTCTCATAAGTCCAGAGAAATCCATTCTATGGATGAGAAATAGACATGGGTCTTGTCAATTTCACCTTGAGGTCAAGCTTTTCATTTCAGAACTGCTGAGAAAATTGCATGCAGAGGTTTCAAAGAACAGTAGTGATACTGACAAGAGGTTTGAAAACCTCACTTCAGCAAGTCAGGAGAGGCTCCTTCTTTGTAGACATGGAATAGACAAGATGTTTTAAACCCTTCTTTTCACCTAGAGGTGAAGCGATTTCTTCAAGCTTAGCTCTTTGAAGAGGAAGGATGCTTACAAAGGTTCACTGCTGTTCTTTGCATTCTGGGCTTGTGCAACATGTTTTGCATCCAAGCACATTCATGAACCCACACAGCATGCGAATGCTAGCTGCTCGGCCTTAGGCAGCCATAAATAGGAGAGCAGAACAAGAAGCAGGATGCACAAAGAACTAAGGCCTACAGGTAACTTCAGCAAGCAGACAGGTAGTCAAATAATAGAGCAAGGCCTGGAATGCACAGAGCTAAGGGAAGCAGTCATGGTCAAGAGACTGGACACTGCCCAGGCCTGATAGACGCCTTTATAGCCTAGCAAGTCAGAGGAAATCAAGGGTCTGCCCAGGTGAATAAAATCACTTTTGAACCTGAGAATACATTAAAGGTAGACACAGAGAACCTTCTGATTTAGTCTGGAACGGCTCACATCATGGGACAGCAGAATACATCCCTGATAGTGGAGCAGCTAATTTGGTAAATTAAGCTGAATCATGCACTTTGACTCACAAGCATGCAATTTTGCAGAAATGTTAGGTATGTATGGGTTAAGAAAGTATGGTTGGATACCACAACAAATCAAATATGGTGGCCAAAAATAAATATGGCATTGTGGTATAAATAGTTTAAAAATCATAATAATCATTTAAATAGTGGCGACAGACATGAGATATAGCACAATGTTGTCAGATGTTTCTGGTTTTAGAAAGAAATGTTAGGCACCCCAAAAATCCAATATGGTGGATAAAAATCCAATATGGTAGCTAAATAGAAACACTGGGTTGCAATCTTAAAATTCTTCAAAGTCATTGTGATATACAATGCAAAAAATATATATCATTAAGATTGTGTGGAATGTATTTTATTTGGTGGAATTGAGTATCGGTATTTGTAACAACACACATTTCTTCACTAACGGAGTCAAACAATCTTACTTCTAATTAATAATGCTAACATTATTTTATGATTCTGCTGAATGTTTATGAGCAAAGCTGTTTGAGTACTAAAATGGCAAAGCTAACTTAATGGATTAATGAACTAAAACAAAGACAAAATGATAGTTTTCTAATTCAAGCATGTACAGTTACACAATAGGATGTGCATTTCGATTCAGCTACAAAATGTTTTGTGTCCGAAAATGGCACTTTCAGATGTTTTATACACCTACTGAAAATGAAAAATGCTACAACGAAGATTTTTGTAGCCAAATTGAAACAACCCCATTTCGGAAACAGAGCTTTGTTTTTCGGGGGAAAATTCGGACCTGTTTTGCAATCACTAGCCGCCTCACAAGAGTCTCCCTTTAGTTCTTCTTCTGACATAGGTTTGAATGTCCCACCCTTCAGGCCTGCAGATTGGCAGGCAAAAGCAGAGCCGGATGCAGCAGGGAGTTTCTGGAGCAGCCGGGACAGGGAGCTTGGCTTGCCAGTCCGAGAGCTCCTTAGTGCAGGCGGCGGCAGGCACAATTGTCCCAAGGATGACACGCAGTCATCATGGGTGTGAGGAGGCAGAGGTGGTGGGCCCTGGCAGAGGAGGCAGGCGGGCGGGCAAAAATGGCGGGGAGGGAAGGAGGGAATCCGGCACCAGGGAGAGAACGGTCAGGAGAACGGACTGGGAAGGAGACCAGAACAAGGAGAACCAAACAATGGGGAATGGGGAACGGACAGGGATGGAAGGGAGGGGAGATTGGCAGCCTGTAAGGAGGCTTCAGAACAAGTCGGCTCCAAAACCGAAAATTTGAACCATCTGAAAGGGGCTTCATTTCAGACCCTATCTAAATCGGGGGGGGGGGTTCCCTTTGGATTCGGCCGAAAACGAAATGAAACAAAACACCAAAATGCACGCCCCTATTACACAGTCCAGTGCAATCAAGGCCACTTTTGAAATATTTACACCTTCCTTTGCAGTCAGCTTTGAAGCACATTTTGCCAACTCACTGCAGCATTCTGCAACAGGTGGAGGAGTTGTCCATGTTCTTACCTATTTTTCCCATCCCCACTCAAGAGGATTTGGTATGTTTGGTTGTCATGCAGTTGTTGGGTCCCATACTATTTCTGTCAGTACGCAGCCTGCTTTGAGTGCAGTAAGACAGCATTCTCAGTTGGAGGAATACCCAAATAGGATGTTTGTTTTCTCGCAAAAAGTTCCAGTCTTGCATCATTCACATGCACAGCTGTACTACTGTTGTCCTACATGATTACAACAAATTCCTCCAAGATGTGGATATCTTTCTCTTCAATCACTGCCGGGCACTGACTCAGTTTTGTAAACAGACTTGACACATTGTCAAACACATTCCATGCACATAATGCAGACTTCTTCCCTTTGCCACAAAATGATATACAGTATAGTATTACATCCAGTGAATGTGTGGAAGAAGGCTATTTCACTATTTTTTCTGGTCCTAATAATTCAGGAACTTGGTAGAATGGAATCCATCAGTGATTTGTGCCTTTCCCAAAAGAAAGCCACATGGTCTGAAGGCCAAGCTCCTTCAGTGATGGAAGAACTGATATCATGATGACAACTATGCCTGTCATTTGCTTTCATTAAAAGTTCATTGCAACCCAATGTTACTACTGATCTTGAACTGCTTACTCTTTAACTTATTTCTAAATGATCTAGAAGTCGGGGTAAGCAGCAAATTGGCCAAACTTACAGATGGCACTAAACTATTTATGGCAGTAAATTCCAAAACAGATTGTGAGGAGCTCCAAAAGTATCTCTTCAAATTGGGTGACTGGGCAAGAAAATGGCAAATGTTGTTGAATGTAAGCAAATATAAAGTGATACATACTGGGGCAAAAAACCCAACTTCACATATACATTGATGGGATCTGAGCTGTTGGTGACTGATCAGGAGAGAGATCTTGGGATTAGGGGTGTGCACGGTAGCGATGTGCAAACAGGTTAGAACTCTGACCGGTTCAAACTCGAACAGGTTCAGCTCAAAGGTTCAAATGTGGACCAAAGAGGGCATTGCACTGGCAATGCCAGTCCAAATTTAAACTGATCAAGCCAGGTTCGGTACAAGCCTGTTCGAGCCGGCTCGAAGCTTCTAGAGGCCATTTTAGATGTTGTCCTCCATTTTGTGTGATGTGTTGCTTGGTTTCATTGGCTGAGCTCTTGCTTCCCTGATTGGCCAGATGAGTCTGGCTCTCTGGTAGGCTCTGCACTGTGCCATTCCTTGAGAACTGGCACCCTATTGGCCAGAGAGGAGGGCAAAGGTGGGGGCTCCCAAAGGAGGGAGTTTCAAATCATATTTAAAGCCCAGCCTCTGGCCTAGAAAATGCACTCTGGCTGCAGTCTTTCTTGGCTTCCTTCTGGCCTGCTACTGCTACTGCGGTGAGAGAGTCTGCCTGGCAGACTGCTGTGTTTTTGTTCCCAACCATCCCTTCTGCCTGTTTTTTTGCCCCCTCATCTCTCCCCTGCTTTAAACCTTCCCCACCCCTGGTGTGACTGTGTGTGTGTTTGTTCTGCTGCTTCCCCCCCACCCCGAGTGAGTGAGTGTCTGTCTCTCGCTCTTTCCCCTCTCCTCTGGGCCGGGGGCGGGGGTAGGGGTGTGCACGGAACCGCGGAGCTGCGGTCCGGCACTGGGGTGGGGGGTTCCATTAAGGGCGGGGGGGGGCTTTACTTACCCCTCCCGTGCTTTCCACACACTGCCGCCGTAATTATTGAAGAAATTGCTCCTCCGATGGCTGTTCCTATTTTAAAAAATGGCTGCCCCCTTGAAGCCCTGGCCCCCTGCTGCTGCCTTGAAGCCCCCTCCCACCCCCTTAAATCTCACCCCGGGCCCTTAAATCATGCCCCGATAACATTAAGAGGCGGGCGGCGGGGAGATGTCCTCCCGCCCCCTTCCCTGCTAGGCTGCAAAAGACTTTAGGAAGGCTTCTGCGCGCGCACGCGCAGAAGCCTTCCTAAAGTCTTTTGCAGCCTAGCAGGGAAGGGGGCGGGAGGACATCTCCCCGCCGCCCGTTTCCCTGCCGGTCTGCAAAAGTACTTTTACTTTTGCAAAGAACTTTGCAAAGAAGAAACAGTTCTTTGCAAAGTTCTTTGCAAAAGTAAAAGTACTTTTGCAGACCGGCAGGGAAACGGGCGGTGGGGAGATGTCCTCCCGCCCCCTTCCCTGCTAGGCTGCAAAAGACTTTAGGAAGGCTTCTGCGCGTGCGCGCGCAGAAGCCTTCCTAAAGTCTTTTGCAGCCTAGCAGGGAAGGGGGCGGGAGGACATCTCCCCGCCGCCCGCCTCTTAATGTTATCGGGGCATGATTTAAGGGCCCGGGGCGAGATTTAAGGGGGTGGGAGGGGGCTTCAAGGCAGCAGCAGGGGGCCAGGGCTTCAAGGGGGCAGCCATTTTTTAAAATAGGAACAGCCATCGGAGGAGCAATTTCTTCAATAATTACGGCGGCAGTGTGTGGAAAGCGCGGGAGGGGTAAGTAAAGCCCCCCCCGCCCTTAATGGAAGCCCCCAAACTCCCCACCCGAACCAAAACCACCCAGTGACCGGACCGGTCTGGAGGCCTTTAGAATGGCCTCCGAACCGGTCTGTGCACATTCCTAGGCGGGGGTGCAGGCCCTTTGGCCTGAGGCCTCTCTCTGGCCCATTTCCCTTACCCAGTCCCCATTTTCCTTCAACTTTTGTGATTTTGTGGTGGCTGCTGCTTTTAAATCTGTTGGCTGAGTTGAGATAGAGAGAGTTCTTCTAAGCTCAGCAGCCACTGCGAGCTCAGCAGCCACTGTGAGCAGCCACTCAGCTCAGCCACTCAGCAGCCACTGAGCAACCACTCAGCAGCCACTACGAGTTATTCTGGGTTTTTTTTTGGGGGGGGGAGGGGGTTCCTTGTTTTCTATGGAGCAGGTGTTTTTCTTCCTTAATCCTTTTCTTGCTGTGCTTAGCACAACACCTGCTCCAGAGTCTAGCACCTCTATCTTCCTCTTTCCTTCCCTCCTCCCTCCCCTACCCCTTCCCCATCCCCACAGCCTTTTTTTCACCACCATCCTTTTTATTTATGTAATCAGTTTTTTTATTTTGATTTGTATTTTTGTGTGGGTGAAATAGCTGAAAAGCTTTTCATTCTGCCCTCTCGCAGCCCTGTCTGTGCTGCCTGCCTGCCCTTGCTGTGCCAGCATGCCACTGGTCTGGAATTCCTTCTTTTTTTCCTTCTGACCAGTTTTTGGGGCAGAAGACCTCCAGGACAACGAGGGGGTAAGTGATTACTTTTTGTTGTCCCCTTTCCCCCCTTTAGTGTTTCTTAAATAGGGCCTCCCTTTGTGTTTGGGTGTGGGGAGGGATATTTTCTGTGTTTTTTCTTTACAGGTTGTTTATTGTTTTCACAGGCTCCCCCTTAGTTGCCCCCCCCATTGTGTACTTTATTGCATTGTTTTCATTGTATTGCATTGTTGTGGGTGGAATGTGTGGTTAGGCATGTTTTTAGAAGGGTTTTCTAAAAAGGGTTTTTTTTTTAAGTCCCCCCCCCCCGCAAAGGGTGTTTTTTTTTAAAGATCCCCACCCAAATCGGATTTTCTAAAAAGTCCCCCCCACAAAAAAAAATTGTTGAAAGTGAAGGACTCTGTGCTGCCTCATGCCTCAATGACAGAGGGGGACAGACTAGTGAGTCAGAGGGTTCTGACCATGTGTGCAGAGATGCAGACAACATCTCTCTGCATCCAGCTAGCTAGCTAGATTAGAGATACTATCTCTCCACATTCCTATCTGGAATGGAGTTCTCCAATAAAGCCTCCTTATATTTTGAAATGATGAACTGGCTCCACGTTTCTTTTGCTCTCAGCAAACATGCATGCCTGGGCAGATTCCACTGTGTTTTGCCTCTCTACACTCTGCTGTAATAGAAGGGTATCTCTTACCAGAGAGAATTCCCAACAGAAATAGGAGTTGGGTTTGGTTTTTTTTAAACTCTCCATTTAAAAAAATTTTTTTCCCCCTTTAAACAACAACAACAACAACACACCCTGGGGTCTTTGGGAATGTCTAAGCACCGTGTGGCGAGCAAAGCATGCAGCAGGGTGGCAGGCAGAGGTCTCCAAGCTGGTGTGGGAGGCTGGGGTGTGGGGGCAGAGAAGATGCCATCCTGGGGTCCCACAGGTCCCCATCAGTGAATTCTTTGTCCCAGGCGAGGCAGTGGCGCGAAGGCTCTCCTATCCGGAGGAGCCTGCTGCCACCGAGCCAGTTCCTCGACCTTCAGTGTTTCCACCAGTGTTGTCCCCCCCCCATGTGGAGCCTGGCGGTGTGGGGGGCTCTCCTGTCAGGGAAGCCTCTTCCGTGGCAGGTGTGGAGGGCAGGGGCTTGACAGTTGGCAGTGCAGCCTGATTTTCCCTCCCTCTTGTGGCCCCTCCAATGCTCCTCTCGCCACTCAGTGGGGCCCCCCCGATGATGCCCAGGTAATGGTAGAGTCCAGTGCTGGGTCCTCCAAGTCTGCCTCCGAGGGGGGAGGGTCTGTTGCTGAGGTGGAGAGGACAGCCCCTCTTCCAGTGCAGCTGGGCCCTTCTTCTTCCCGCAGGTGGAAGGGTGGGTGGGTGACGATGGTGGGAAAGCACCAGCAGCTCCCCTAGGTCCATCATCACCCGAGGCCCAAGGCAGCACCTACAGGTAGGGTGTTGGAGGCCACCCAGAACAGTGATGTTTGGTGGCATTTTGAAGTCCCTCAAGATGCCCCAACCACTGCTCACTGTGTCCACTGCAGGGCACAGGTCAGTTGGGGCAAGGATGCTAAGCATCTGAGGATGACCTCCATGTGTTGACACATGTGACGGCATCACCTGGATCTCCTTGACTATGCTGGCTCCATGCTGCATGCAGCACCGGCTGAATCCATTGTGAATTTCACCACTGATCTGTGGAACAGTGTGAGTGGGATGTACGCTGCTTTCCTGGCATTGACTGCGCACTGGTTGGGTCTGGAGGGGGGGGGGACCTCCATAGCTGCCTCTGGCTCCAGTGCATCCCACACTGCATTTCATCACATGTGGGCTGTCTTGCAGGTGGAGACCTTGGATGTCTAGCACACCAAGGAGGAGATGGCAGCCATACTTGGCCGCCAAATTGAGGAGTGGATAGACAGGTTGCCACACCTCACCCAGGGCTTCATTGTGACAGACAATGGCTCCAATGTCACAGCAGTAGTAGAGTCAGTGTTGGAGTGTGTGAACATCCGCTGCATGGCACACACACTCCACCTGAGTGTCAGGGACGTCCTTGGCCTCAAGGAAGTGAAGGCATCCAACGAACATGGCCACTCCATGGTAGGTGCTGTTGCTGCCACAGCTGCACTTGTGGAGAAATCCTGCAAGATGGCAGCCTACTTCCACCAGAGTGAGAAGTCCAGGCACCTGCTTCATGAGCGGCAGCGTGTCCATGGACTTCCACAACATCTCATCCCCATGGATGAAGATACCTGGTGGAATATCACCTTCCTCTTGTTCCAGCACCTGCTGAAGCAGGAGGTGGCCCTCGATGACATGGCGAGGAATGAGTCCTTGGGCATGTGAGACCTATCCAACGCAAAGTGGAATCTCATGTCCCAGAAGATGCTGGCACTCGAGCCCTTCCTGTTTGCCATGAAGAGCTTGTGTGGTGACACCACTCCTCTGAGCCAGGCCCTGTTCAGACAAGCTTTTCCTCCTGGAAAAGCTGATGGGTAAACTCCGGACTTCGCTGACCATTCCAGAGGGGCATACTCTGGCTGGAAGGCTGAGGGCCGGGGTTGTCGACAGGCTGGTCGAAAAGTTGGTTGACAGGGAGGAGTACGTCCTGGCTTGTCTCTGTGACCCAACCATTAGAATGGAGGCCCAACAGAAAATGCTATGGTACAGTGGAATGTATTATCACCTTAAGCCAAATTCAAATCAAGTTCTTGGTATGGGAATTGTCCTAATGCAAATAAATGTGTGTGGCGACAGAAGAAAATGTCTTTCACAATACCGAAATATCCAGAGCCTGAAAACACATTAGCTGAAATATAGACATGCATACTGATGAAGTGAGAGAGCAGCCTACTAGAACTTCTCAAATAGCTGCACCTGTGCAGCAGAGATGCAATGGTTTCTTGATTCCTTCCCATTCCCTGGTAAGCTCTCTGTGCTACCTGGAACTGCCCCTAGACTCCACAACCCTCGAAGACATGTTTCTGGGTGGAATAGAGGGCTTTCTGGGGAGGGGAGGCTGTCAGGAATTGCTGCTTCTCTGTTGCAGTTGGTTGGGAAGTTCTGTTAGGCTGCTCTCTTGCTGCACTGTATGCAGTGGTGGATTAACAGAGAGGCACGGTAGGGATTTGCCTACGGTGGCAAAATTTGAGAAGCTGCAAATTTTGCCACTCTTCTCTGGGTGCGGACGCGGCTGCAGTGAGGGGAGCGAGTGAGGAGAAAGTCCCCCTTCTGAGCTTAAAAAACAATGCCTCTGTGCAGCAGGGAGGGTGCGTGGGGGCGAGGAGAGGAGAGTCCTCCCTTTTGCCAGGATGGCCGGGTGGCGAGCTTCTCCTGGCTCATCTCACCTTCCCTCCTCCCAAGTGACTGCACGGGCATCTCACTTCTCTGCTGAGCAGCCTGTTTCCAGCCTTCCTCCACGTGGCTGCTCAGCAGAGAGGCAAGAGGCCCGTGCAGTCACCTGGGAGGAGGGAGGGGAGCTGTGTTTCCTCCCCTTGCTATCTGAGCAAAGAGGCACCTTTAAAGTGGTGATTCTCTTTGTTTAGCAGCTGGCCCCATCCAACTACAGCATAGCATCCCTCCAGTGGCTGTTGCTGGTGTCTTTCTTATGTTTCTTTTTTAGACTGTGAGCCCTTTGGGGACAGGCAGCCATTTAATTAATTAATTAATTAATTAATTTCTGTATGTAAACTGCTTTGGGAACTTTGGTTGAAAAGTAGTATATACTCGTTGTATTCGTATTTGTATCAACGGCAATGTTGTTTGCGCAGATGACTTGCCCAGGTGGAGAAACCTCCTGGTCGATAGAATTAAGGAAGAGGAGGTCATTAGGACCGGCACAAACCAGGAGGGTGCTGATGGTGCACCTCCTAAGCATGCGCGACCTACACCCAGCAGCAGTGTGGGCAACCCTTCAGCTCCCACCCCTTCTTCTTCCCAGTCCGGCAGTGTGGCATCCCAGGCAGTGGCACCAATGCAACAGGCAGTTCCTCCCACTAAATCAGCCCAGTGTTCTAAGTGGGTGTTCCTTGGTGCCTTGCCCGTTTTGTGGGAGACTCGGCCTTCCAGGCTGACCAGTGCTGCATAGTGCGTTGCCTGAGGAGCCTGTGGAGGAAGACCCTGAGATGGACTGCATGCAGTTCTGGGCAACCTACCGGCAGGTCTGGCCGGACCTGGCGGTGGTTGCTGCGTGCCTCCTCTCCTACCCACCAACCAGCATCCAGAGCGACTGGGTGTTTTCACATGCTGGTGACGTGGTAACACCCACTCAGTCCTGGTTGGACCCTGGCTTGCTTGAGCAGCTTGTTTTCCTCAAGGTTAGCCTCCCACTGCTGGGCTACCCTGAGCTGGAGGTTGAGCTGGGTGAGTGGTTGGCCCATGGTTGACCCATGGTGCTGGTCAACTGCCTGGCAGCAGCTTCCGCTCATCCCTACCCTCCCCTTCCTCCTTCAGCCGTGCCATGTCGCACTGCGCCCACTAGTGCTGTGACTGGATACACACACTGGCATAACCCAATGCTGAACTAGCCCCTAGTTCCACCTGACCACAGCACTCGGGGGGGGGGCATGGGCACACACTCAGACACTAGGTGGTTTGTGCCAGTGTGGCACTGTGTAGATTTATAAATATGTAGATGTGTAAATACGTAGATTTCTAAGCATGTAAATTTCTGAATGTGTAAAGTCACTTGGGAGGAGGCAGCGGGCATGGGGAGGGGTGGGGACTGTAAAAATGTGGATATGTATAAATATAGATTTGTTAGTATGTAAATTTTAAATGTGTTGTGTTGCTTGCTGTTGTACATAGTTGACTTGCAGGGAGAGGACTTCGGGACTGCCAAAATGTATATTTGTAAATATTTCAGTGTGTGTAAATATGAGCTTGTGTAGATTGTGTTTTTGGTCTGGTTTGTGTAGATAGATAATTGTTGGTGTTGTAAATATTACTGTATAGCTGCTGTATAGATGAATTTGTATGTATACTTGTGTATGTATGTATTTGTGAATTGTTTCTATTGTGTGCCCCCACTTTCCCCTTTCGTTCCATGCACGTTTGGATCTGCTGACATGCATGCAAGCACACACACCAGACACACATGCACCGGCCATGATGAGTAAGTGGTCTCCTGCCACACCACATCTTGTGTGGCCTCCACTGACCCGCCTCTGAGCTGGACTTTCCCATCCCATTAATTTTTTCAGAGCCCCCTTCTCTTTCCCCTCCTCTAGCTAGCAGCACACACACACACACACACACACACACACGCAAACCGAACACAAACATGCCTACCACCTGCCCTGGTTTTGTGCCCCTAGGTGCTCTACATAGGGAGTAACGGGCCAGTTTGAGTCCCCATTATATCCTCTGTAGAACCTTTTAGAACCAGTTTCATTTGGGTTTGAATTCGAACTGAACTGGGAGGGGGATTTGAGCAAAACAAAACAAAACCTATCCACCCTGGTTCAAAGCTGGTTTGAATTTCAACCGATCAGGCCAAGCCGGTTTTGTGCACATCACTAGTGCATGGAACAGCTGGGGGTGGTTCAATTTGAATTCGGAATCAATTCAAATCAAATTCCCAGTATGCAAACTGGTTCATTAGAAACAGCTGGTGGTTCAGTTAGTGCATTCAAACAGGGTCAAACCGGTTTGACCCAGTTTGACTGGTCCTGATGGCTATGCTTATAATGGCAAATCTGGTATGGATTCCCCTTTACAAAGGGGATTCCTAACTCTAAGGGGGATGAAAGGGTGGGTGGGGGGCACCTTACCATTGGTGGCCCAGTAGCAGGGTGGTGGTGGTGGTGGTGGCAGCACCTCAATCAGGCCCCACCAGCACTCCCCCCACCCACCCACAGCAGCTCAGGCTGTCAGGGGCCTGGTTCTGGCCTCTGCACAACCACTAGAGAGATGCTGCATTGCATAGGGACAGTTGATCTCCCATTGTTGAAGTGGCCACTTAAAAAGGGGTTTCTTTGCTCAGTTAACAGGGAATCTTGTGATTATGCCTCACGTAACTTTAGCATTCAAATATTGCCTCCCCACCCCGCTCTTCAGTGGAGTTGCTGCCCATGTCTCTCCCCTCCCTTAGAAGTGCAGCTGGCATGACCTTTGATAGGGTCCTTCAGTAGTGGCTAAGTTATGTAATTCCCTCCCTTTGGAGGCCTGGCAGGCCACCTCACTGGCAGCTTTTCACCATCTGATGAAAATATTGCTCTTTAGACCGGCATTTGTCTGCTGACAATCTTCTAGCTAGCTGATATGGTTTCATTCTTACTGTCTTGCTTCATATTGATGTATATTAATGGCATTCTTAATTGATTATTGGAGTATTTGATTATACAGAGTTTTGAGCACCCAGGGGGAGAGTGTTATGTATTTAAAAATCAATCAATCATGTTCATCCACATACCATGATAATGTGGGATGGTACACAGAAAAGTGGCTGGGCTGCATGTATGAAAGGAGCCACATTCTTTGCACAAATATTCAAGGTTTTGGATCACCCAGAGTAAAAGTAACTTGTAGCAAGAATGTGAATATATGCACACTTGCTTGATCTGGGTACGCAAGTTATTCAAAATGTTTTGGTACAGCATTTGGATCCTGTCACCCACTCTGTGCAGTGTCACTTTAGGTGCAGATATAAACCAAAAAAAGGAAGCAGCTGTACTAAAGCAATTAGCAACAAACAGTTCTCTGCACTGTCTACTTATGCCAGTCCCCTAAAATGACACTTGCGTGTAACACTGCCGAATCCTTAGTATGTAATTGAGTTGACTGTCGTTGATAAGCCAACTATGATTATACGCATGTGTGATAATTCCTGTTTAAAGGTCTTGACAGGACATTACTGGAAATTGTCATTTAAATTAAAATGCTATTAAGGCGCTGAACAGGATTCCAAAATTGCCACTTAGGGTTTCTTTATTATTATTATTATTAGTATGAGATTAAAAAGTGGTCACACTTCAGTTATCCTTAACTTGTTAGCATGCTCATTAAGTAATTCTATCATGAATATTCAGCAAAGTTTAGCAGTAGCTGTTCCATACACAAATGAGATTTTGAATTACATTCCTCAGTGCTAAACTTTCTTGATAGACCCTAGCAGCATAGTCCTATTGTTTGATAAGTTTCTGTATCACAACTAAGGCCTTCTGGGTATCTACCCACAAGTTTCAGTCTCTGCAGTAAAAACAGATTGATTTAAACACGTGAGCAAGCGAGGAAGCCAACATTAATATACCCTCCAACATTTCACAGATGACATGTGTAGGCACGGCCAAGCAACTTGGGAAACATGTTGCATGATGTGTAGGGGTGTGGCCAAGCAACCTGAGAGGTGTGGCACAGCATTCTGACCACAACAGTGCCACAAATGGAAAGCCGAGAATACACAAGTCATAAAGTGCATGCAGTGTGTTTTCCCAGATTAACAAAGCATGTATGAGCCAAGCTCACAGCCTACAACATTTCACAGACGAAAATAGGGATACACTTGTAACAATCATTGTTTAATTTTGTTAGGTCTGCTGGCCGTTTACCACAATATAGACAGATTGATTAACTGATCACAACTATCAATTCTCATACCAAAGATTAGTCCCCAAGCACCATACCCACTATAACACATTGCTGGACTGAATTCTACCAGTTCATTCTGGTACAGCAAGGGCCGCAGGAGGAGAAGAAAACAAGCTTCACCTGTCCTGGCTGCCACTGTAAATAAACAGGAAAAAGCTTGAGCCTTTGCATTAAAGGTAAAAGGCCGGAAGCACTACTAAAGATCAAGTCTAATACCAGCACCAACCATCCCTTCTCCCAATAGTTTTCACTCCCAGAGCAGAGTTGATGTGGACTGTCATAACACCACCCTATGAGGCACTTTGGAAGTAACTGAGGGTCACAGATGGAGTTCTCACCATTCTCATAAACATTAGAGATGCGCACAAGTAATTGTTTGCAATTTTGATTCAAGGTTGAATCGAATCAGCCAGATTTGATTAGACCTCAACTCTTGCTCCCTCAAATCAGCCCAGAATCAATTTGAATTGGGGCTCAGGAGGCACCAGAGTGGGTAGGTTGGTAATGCCCAATGGGTGGCAACTAACACCCAACCCCCAAAGGAATTTGGCAAAGGGGTGATATTTTAATGATTTTTTAAAAATTGAGTGGTTTCATTTTTTCTGCCATAGGGATTAATGGGGATTCAAAGTGGCCCCATTACTCCCTATGGGTAGCACCAAGGTGGTCCAAAGTGGGTTGGAGGTTAGGGCACATTGGGTGCCAACTACCCCCACACCCAAACACACACACAGCCTGCAAATCAGTGGGGTGCTTAGTTTATTTTTTTAGGAATTTTAGACTATTTGGTGTATTATGACTTTTTATTGTAATGAATCCCTATGAAGATTCATTACACAACAAAGAGTCTAAAAACTCAAAAATTCCTAAAAAATGAAACTGAGTACCCCACTGGCTTGTTGGTTGGGGGGAATTAGTAGCATCCCATGTACCAATGATCCCCCAACCCACAAGCCACTGGGGTATTCAGTTCATTTTAAGGATTTTTTGAGTTTTTAGACTCTTTGATGTGTAATCAATCTTCATGGGGATTCATTATGATAAAAAGTCATTACACACCAAAGTATTATGACTAAGGCTGGAATGCACCCCTCTTCCGCATGTGTCTTGCATTCTAAATTGTTTTTCTGTATCTTTTTGAATTATTTTCGTATAATTTGCTACTGAGGAAGCAGCACAGATTTTTGCAGCATGTTTCTGTTTTTCAGTGCCAACTAACCCCCAACCCGCATGCCAGTAGGGTACTCAGTTGGTTTTTTAAGGAATTTTTTTAAGTGTTCAAAAAATTCCTAAAAAACAACTGTACCCTACCGGCATGCGAGTTGGGGGTTAGTTGGCACCCAATATGCCCTATCCCCCAACCCACTTTTGACCACCTTGGCACTACCCATGGGCAGTAATTCAAAGTAACTTTGAATCCCCATTATTCCCTATAGCAGAAAAAATAAAATCACTTCAAACTCAAAAATTCCTTTTTAAAAATCACCCCTTTGCCTGATTCCTTTGGGGTTTGGGTGGTAGTTGGAACACATGGGACATGATACAATGGCAATGACAAAGAGAAAATTGACTCAAATAAATTCAAATTGAATCTGGGAAGATTCGAGTTCTATTTTGGCCAGGGGTGACAGAGCAGATAGGTTTTAAGCTCGAATCACTTGAGTCAACCAGATTGAAATAGAATCTATTCAACCTCGAAACAATTTGCACATCCCTAATATACACTAAGTTTCAGGTGGCTCTTGTAAGGTGTAAATCTATATTTTGAATCATTATTATAGCAAAGGTAAATTTGATAGTTGATGATTCACAAAGAGGTCTGAGCGGGAAGTACTTATTTGTTTATTTGTTGTGAATGTTAATAAGAATATTGTCAAAATCAATAAAAATTTAATTTGCAAAAAAAAAAAAAAGTTTCAGGTGGCTCAGCTTACTACGCTGGAAATTTTCCTCCTGTCTACATTGGGTCTTATATTTACACAACACATTTATCCTCTTCACTTCTACCAAAGGAAGGTTTTCTCATTTTCCTTGCACTTAATATAAATCTATTGTTCTCAAGTCTTAGCTCTTTCCTTCTTGGTGCCGAAGGAGAGCAGCTATTCTTTGTCCTCCTTAAATATTTTAAGACCTATCCTGCATTCGATTAATCTTCTTTTCTCTGAATGGAATGCGCCCCTCTCCTGCATGTGTCTTGCATTCTAAATTCTGTTTTTCTGTATCTTTCTGAATTGTTTTCTCATAATCTGCTACTGAGGAAGCAGCACAGATTTTTGCAGCGTGTTGCTGTTTTTCAGTGCTCTATCAAAACTTTGGCATACAGATGAATGTAAGCTCAAGTGGTAGAAACATCCTAAGGCTGGGACTAATCAATTCAGCGACAGACCAAGGTCATCTAGGCTAGCTCAAGGTGTCAGTCTGAAACCTGTCATTCTCTTACCAATGACAAAAATGATAATGGCTATGGGTCTAATGCTTGATTGGGGAAAACAGAGTTTGCACCCTGAATCTCAGAGAAGACCATGCAGAAAAACTATGACATGCAAGCCTTGAGCCATACATGATGCTTCACATATTCACCATTATATCACCATTTAGGCCCCAGGTATCTTTTGCAATGTAACTTGCTCTTGCATTCGGGTGACTACCTGAAGTTTCTGCTGACACAGAAGCTGCTGCTGTTCTTTCATCGTCTGCAGCTGAAAAGGCCTACTTGCAATAGGAAGGCGTCACTTTTTTTAGACATTGGGGCAATTCTCACAATTATCAAAAATCGGGCTAGGAGAGCCTAGCCCAATTTTTCCTAATCATGAGAACCACCAGGCTCGGCTGCCAGCCCGGTGGTTCTAGAGCGGGTAACCCGCTCCTGTAGCCCTCCCCATAGCCTGGGTTTGCGGAGCGAGCGCTCTGTAAACCCGGGCTACTTAATCGTGAATAGCCATGGCGTGGCACTGCACCATGGCTACTCATGAGTAGACCCCTGGAGGGGAGGTGAAAAGCCACCTTCTGGCTCCGGGGGTCTCCCCAGTATTCCCTGTGCGATCGCGCAGGGCATACTGGGGCTTCCAGGGGCCGCGCGGCCCCTGCTCCCCCCAGCCCCCGCCGGCTCCGTCATGGAGCTGGCAATCATGTGGGCAGCTGATCCAGCTGCCCAGGGCTACCTCCGCACCGTGTGCTGGGAGAGTGGGCTTAGCCCACTCTCCCCGCGCACTAACAAAAACCGGTTCTCACTGATTGTGAGACCTGGCTCATTTAGTTCTGAGGAGGCAGATTTTCACATGCAAGTAGTTCCCCTGAAGTCCTGGTAGATGTCCTAGTAAGTTCATAAGCATTCATAGGAGTTATATGTGCTATGGATCCTTTCATCTGGGATTATGTCATGAACATGCACAGCAGCATTCCAGGTGCACATATCCATGAAAGATGGATCATGGAAAACCCTACAGGACACCAGGAACCATGGGGACTATATCTCCCATGGACACCTGCACTAAAGACAGCACTGTAGGTCTTATGGATGTCATGCAGTGAGTCCAATCAAATGGTAACTTTGAATAAGAAAGAGCAGCTCAGACAAGGAAAAGTGGCACTAGGATGAATGTATTCCAGACCCAAAATTCAGGGACAGTTTAAGCTTGGTCCCCTGATCAGACTCAGGGTTTCTGAACTGGTCTACAGAAGTCCATTTTCAAATTCCACAATTCTAGTCTTTGATGCCATCAGTAATCATAACTGACATCCATAATTATCTTCCACATTCACTGTCAACTACTTCAAACCTTAATTTTTCAAATACGTTTATTATTTCTGATAAACTCAGAAAAAAACCCCAAAACACAGGTTTCAGGCCACATGTGTTGGTTACTTGGGAGATTTATCTATTTAGTAGTAGTAGTAGTAGTAGTAATTATTGTCATCAGAAACATAATAGTAGTCATTGTCATGTGGGATTAAAAAGTAGTCACACATCAGTAATCCTTGATTTGTTTGTATGTGGGTTCTTATTACATATTAAAAGCATAAAAAATGTTCATAAAGTAGACTCCTTTTTTGCAATTTATTTATTTAGTAAAATATCAAATCTTTCTTGTAAATTACACCCAACAACATACATTTGATGTTATGATTAGGAATGTTAGGTGGCCTACCCTTCTGTTAGGGTAGGCATACCCATTTTGTTGAATGTTAGGTGGCCTACAAATCACTAGCTAATAAACATAGGCCAGAAGACCAAAGCATTAGAAGGGGAAGGGGAAGAGGAAGAAGAGGAGGAGAAGCTATCAACAGGTCTTGTAAGGTGTCCACTACTCACTTTTATCTGATGGGAAATGTTGATGTAAAAGTGTAAGGTAAAGGTGAAGTTGTGCTCTCAAGCGACTCCTGGCGACCACATGTAGGTAACTCATATTTCCTTCCCTCCCTCAGCCAGATGTGTGATTGGTCAGTGAAAAGAAACAGCAGCTTCAGGTAGCTTCTAGATGTGAGATGGGGTGGGGGGAAATCCATGAGTTTTGGAAAGTATAGAATGGAGAGGTTAGGGGAGAACTGAAGGTTTGCTCTCTGGGAACTGATGTATTCTGCTGCTGATTTGTTTTATTTTAACTCCATATAATGCTCAATGTGTACATATGTAAAGAAGCCAAATATGTGTACATATGTAAAGAAGCCAAATATTACAAAGACACCATAAGTGTCCAGTGAGCTTTCCTTTAAAACAGGGATTCTCAACGTGTGGGTCCCCAGATGTAATTGGACTTCAACTCCCAAAATTCCCAAGCAAAGGCCACTGTGGCTGGGGATTATGGGAGTTGAAGTCCAATAACATCTGGGGACCCACACGTTGAGAAACCCTGCTTTAAAAGAAGCCAGAGTGTGAGTAGTGATGCACTACTGGAACTTCTCATTGCTCAGGGAAGTGAAGAGTGGGCACGGAAGAATACATTACCACTGTAATTTTATTGTTAAGAGAAGGCTTTTGACCACTGATGTGAATCATCTTCTCCCCGATCAAGATTCAAAAGAATGCTCTGTAGTATATCCATGTTTATCAAATTTATGTATGTATTTATTCAATTTATACCCCACCATTTGCAACAACCATGGCTAACATAGCATTTTAAAAATTACAATTAAAACAGAAATAAGAGGGAGCTTCCCTTTCTTTCTGCAGGCCCCAAACAACTTGAAATTGGATCAGAGAGGAGGTGGTGGGGGGACAGGCTTACGATAGCTGTTCCTTCCTTGGCTGATGGATGTAATCAGGCCACAATGTTCTATTCAGAAGTCAGGGGGTACAATCTCCCAGTAGATCTTAGCCTTCTGGTTGATGGAAAAGACCAGAGGGGCCTTCTCTTTCTTCTGCAGTACCCAGGCAACTCTTTTAAATTTAAAAATGTTAACCTACAAAAACAAGTGTAGATTAACTTATTTAAAAAGCAAGACACTTGGGCCTCAGGGGATAGTGAGAGTGCATGATCCAACTGCCTTGATGAAGCAAAGCACACCTACGTCCAGCATCTGGATGGGAGACTCCTTGAAAATGCCATGTATGTTGCTTTAAGCTCTATGTTATAAGAAGTATAGGTATACATGTAAAAGATAAATTTGCTGGGGTGGGTTTTTTTTATGCTTCACACTTGTGGTCTAGAATATCTGAGAGGGTGACTGCTCCCTTGTCTTCTGAAATGGCATTCATGACTTCACATCCATCTTAACATTGCAAGAATGATTTTATCAATGCTATAGTTTCCAGAAGAAGCTATCCTTCTGTTTGTGGCCAATATTAGGCCCATAATTTTTCTGTATTTTTATTTGACATGTAAAATACCTTTCTGTTGTACTTCATTAACCAGCCTTTTCAGGATAATAATAGGAGAATAAGAATTTTCTTTCTAAAAGTACTCTAAAATGCTATAATTGTTTTGAGTGCAATACTGGGTTGAGTAGACAGTATTAAAAAGACACACTTATAAAAAAGGGAAATGGGGATATAAAAAGACATTACGAAAAAAGGTATTAATTAATTTTAAAAATCATTATAGGCCATTTAAGGAGGCCATAATGAATGTTAGCATTAATGCTACTGAAATGGCCTAAAAATTAATTACACAGCTGAGAATGTGAAATGATGAGAGAACTGAAAAGAGCTTGGATGAAAATATAGGATGCTGAAAAGATCTTACGTTCAAACAGATAGATTTTCCAAGCTGGCTATGGACTCTTTTGTGAGCACAGCAGTATACTTCTTAATATGCAGGAATATGCAGAATGATAGCCAATGCAAAGAGATAGATAGATAGATAGATAGATAGATAGATAGATGCCCAATAAAAGTAGGGATGCAAACTGAGGCCTACCAGAATTCTTCATTACTATGTTGCTAGATCCATCCTGTGAAAAGAAAGAGATTCATCAATTGCAAAACCTGGCCTGGAACTCTTCCAGAATCTGTCAAAACAAAACCACTGTGGATACAGTAAGCAAATGCCCCCACTTACCTCAGACTGGACGAAGCCCCACTGAAAAGAATCATGTATAGTACAGGTATACCAGGGCTGCACAACATTTGACTCCTGCAGATGTTTGACTACAACTCCCATCATCCCTGACTGTTGGCCACAGTGGCTGAGGATGATGAGAGTTGCAGTCCAACAATAGTTGGGGGGCTGTCATTGTACAGCCCTAATATACACATTGACAGTGCTAAATGCACTCATTAGGGAGTGAATTCCATTTATTTCAGTAGAATTTACTTTTAAATAAACATATTTAGGATCTCACTGCCAGTTCTTCAGATCTGACATGGTTCTCTGGGCCACACTGGCAAGGGTGTAGCTATAATTTAGAAAAAAGGTTCAAAGAACCTCCCCCACCTCCCCCTGCAACTCCTGAGGGCCTTCCAGTTCCAACACTACCTATTTTCTTCATTTTCTCCCTCACTCTGGGCAGCCAGCAGAGAGAGAGAGATGAACATGGGCCCCCTCTTCCCTAGCTATGCCCCTGCATACTGGCCCTCACATCTTCTCTTTCTGAATATTTAGAGGATTATTAACTGATCGAGATCTCTCTCTCTCTCTCTCTCTCTCTCTCTCTCTCTCTCTCTCTCTCTCTCTCCCCTCCACCCCACTTTTCTTTCCATGTAAAATACTTTTAATGAAACCTCAAGGCTTCCTCATTTGATCTACTAGTTAACTTGCAGCCAGCTTGGTCAAGCTGCATTAGAGAGCATAGACAAAGGAGTCACATTAGATTTCAGCCCACAGAATGAAGATAAATAACTCAGTGTGTGTCATAGGGAAGTTGCTATGGGATATGAATGTGAAATAGGCTGGTGTAGGAAGAGACATAGCACACAGTCAATATTAGAAATGGAGGGAAATAAATCTTAATGCATACTTTCCTAAGAATGAACAGCATGGGCCTGCTACAGATATTACAAAGATAGCATAGTCTGAATTGCATAGATGCTGTTCTGCAGAGTAAGCCATTTGTGTGCAGCCATATCCAGATGGCTCTGGATAGTTGTAAACATATCAGAGAATCTGCCTGAGGGTAGAAGCTTTGTTGACATGGTTAACTGAGAAAGGGTTCTTTCCCTTTCTTCTTCTTGTGGGCACACAAGAAGAAGCACAATTGATGATGGTGCAGGCAGCTTCATGTGGAACAAGGGACTCCTTCAGCTAAATTGGCCCAAACCATTTAGGGGATCGTGATCACAGGACCTTTCTGCTCTACTTTCAGCTCTGATGGTCACAAAACCATCATGACAAAGGAGGATTGTGTGAATTGCTGCCCACTCCTGACATAGAATGAGGAAGCCTTCTGATGGTAATGCCTCAGACCATGGCTATAAGAGTCTGCAGAACTTTATGTTGTTACCATTTTGGCCATAAACAACAAAGAGACTTGTGGCACCTTAAAGACTAACACATGTATTGTAGCATGAGCGTTTGTGGACTACAATCTGGTTCATCAGATGTATGAAGTGTTATATTAATACATGGGTTGTTATCTGGATTTGATGCAGAGTCCTGACCCTGTGATTGTATTTCTGTTGTATGGTCTGTTCTGGTGAACACTGAACAAATGGCTGCCCAGGGGCATGGCCAGAGGGTACATACAGGTGGACCTTGCTATACGCGGTTCCGCTATTCACGGTTTCATGTATCCACAGTCCACCGATTGTTACTTGGCCTCATTATCTGTGGATACGGAAGGGTCAAAACCCATGTATTTGCAGTTTCGGGATGGCTGGAAATGTTGTCAGAGGAACCATTTTGTGGCTCATTTGAAATAAAAACAGCACCCCCCCCATGATTCTTTTGTAGAAAAACTTTGGGACTTGAGGGTGGAGCATCATTGGTCTGCTGAAGGCCTGTGGAGCATGGTAGGGCACTTTATTTTGCTCTTTTAAATGTTTTCCCTGTTTCCCCCACAATTTTTGAGCCTCCAGGAACCTAACCCCCCAGTCCCATTGACTTAATGTCTCGGTATCCACTGTTTCTGTATCTGTGGTAGTAGTAGAAAAGGGAACCCCCACAGATACCAAGGTTCACTTGTATATAGATCGTGGGGGTGTACCTGGTATGCTTCTGTTTCCCTCTGATATGTTCATTGTATGTGGGTGGGGGGGGATTATCTGTTAGAAAATCCTTCATCAAGTTGTGTTATTCATTCTGAAATATGGAGAGAATTTCCAGTTTGGATAAATTTCTCCACAGTCCTCCTTCTGGTTATTCTCAGTGGGATCTGATGATAATGTCCTGTAGAATATGGCACTGGGGAGTGGTCCCTTGACCTTCTGTACGTAGTCATCCAGCTTGTTCACAGAAAAAAATTGTAATTCTAATAGAGATCCTACACTATGGAGCAAACTGTGAGACACTGTGAGAAACATTAGTTTCACTCAGATGGTTGTTAACAACTAGCATGATCTTACTTCTCCTCACAGTGTCTATCATGTCTAAATTAAAGGCCTCCTTTATATGGCTTATCACTTGCTACCTGCGCCCTCAAAAGTAATTCCAGACCTTTTCTTAAAAGAGGGAAATGCTGAAAGTGATATTTATGTGCCTTTGTGGTGCTCTGCAGTACATCACAATATTTCCCCATATTTTCTTCCAACGATACTATAGGATGGGTTCTGGTGCTTAGATTGAAATAAGAACAGCAGAAACCATGCATTCACATCACTGTAGAGACCAAAAGCTGATTTAATCTAATTTCAGTACAGTTTGCCATGTCCAAATCATGGCACCAAACTGGAATGCTGCGAATTCAGTAGCTGACCAAACATATCTGGCTTCTTATGTTCAAATTATCACCAGTTGGAAGCATTCTAGCATATTAATAAGTACAATTAAGCATGTCAGGGCCAATTTTGCAAGTTGCACATGACATATCAGATCAGAAAATGTCCTCAGTTCAATGTGGCATAAGGGAACTAATGCTCTGTTTTCTTTTTTTTCCCAGTAGCATGCATTTTTCTTTTGATTATGCCATTCAATTCAAGTCTATAATCAGCCAGCATTTACTGCTAGAGTACTATCTCATTACCTCCTATATATCATTCGTTATAATAATGGATTATGCTAGTGTTTGGGCTAGGAAATGCAAAACCTAAACTGTTTTTATCTTGTCAGTTGAGGGAAACAAATGTTTTCCCTGCAATTTTCAGTTTTGGATAGAGATGTCAAATCAAAATGTCAAAGAAGTATAATGCTGAAAAACTAATGCTTCTGTTCTATGGAGCAGTATATTCTATACTATACATAGTATTTAGACTTTCTGGCCTGAAGCTTACAGCCCACTCCTGCTCTCACTCCTTCACTGAAACTTCTCCATTCCCTCATTATGAACTCTCAGTAAGCCTCTTGTAGGAGTCTTTCCAACAAAGATCATTAGTCATGAACCAGTCATTGTCACAGAGCAGATTCACTATACTGTCGACACCCCACACTTTTCTAACCCCTAGTGGGATACAGCTGAAGACTTAGCTTGCTCCTGTCAAACTCCTCTTAATTTTTTTAAGTGTTCAGCAAGACGTTCCAATCTGGCCATATGTATGATTCAGGCCTGCACAACATAAGAACCACCACCACCACCACCACCCCACCCCCCGCCAAAGCTGAATGTGACTCACCATCCATATGCTATGGCCTATCAGACAACTCCCTGACTGCCACTTCCCCCCTTCTCCATTTTTTCAACCATCCACAGGTATGCAAAACCTGATTTATGGAGACCATGATGAGCTGCCATGCATCTTAAGTCATACTATGAGCCAGTTTGGGGAATATTCAGGCCAGCCATTTCAAACATGTGGGCAAGGAGCATGGGAAGGCTTACCATATAGGAAAGGGATCAGGTCTCCTGTACCTTCAAGAGATGCACAGACAAGGGAATCTCAGCAGGTGCATCTTATCATTCAGGGGAAAGAAAAGCTGCACCTGCTGAAATTCCCTCTCCTATGCATCTCTTAAAGGTACAGAAGACCTGTCCCCTTTCCCAAATGGTAACCTGAAGCATGAGTATCCATGTCTCTAAACCACTTAATGGTGGTGGTTATGAAAAGCAGGATTAAATCAATCAATTAATCTAAAAAGGTTCAAGGAGAGCCTGTAAGAGGAAAGTTCTGTATTTGTTGGAAGGTCTTTATGTAATGGAGCATGTAAGTATACCACCCCATCCCCTTACTTCCCCCATCTGCAGTGCAAAATGACTTTGGCTACCTCATGTTGACTTTCTGCTTGCCAAGGTTGCCACAATCAGGAAGAAGATAGATCAGGGTTTTTTTCTTATTGGACAGTTTCTATCTAATCTTTATCTATCTATCTATCTATCTATGCTTTCTGTATGCATGCACCCACTACATATGCTGTGTAGTGGTTAAGGGAAGATCAACATATGATAGTGTTAGTGTGTGCATATGAAATTCAAAAATCTGGCACTTCTCTCTAATCTCTGATTCTCACAAGCAGTTAGTGGCCAGGCAGTAAGGTGGAGCTTATGGCTTGCTCATATATAACTGTGGGGAGGTGGTGAGTAACCAGCAGTGAGGAGGAGGAGAAGAAAGCAGAGGCACAATGAATCACCTTCCCTCCACCCCTGAGATATTAGAACAGTGTGGTGGGGCCTTTAGTGGAGGAGATGTGTTGGGGCAAAGTGGGAGATAGTGGACAAGCCTCAACCCTCAGCAGTGAGTTTCTTCCCTGCCCTGTTTTTGTGTGTGGTTGTTTGTCAGACTGTTCAAATCCCTGTGTGCTGTGTAATGCCCTCTCAGCACCAGCTGTGCACTTCTGTGATATTCTT
This sequence comes from Hemicordylus capensis, assembly GCF_027244095.1. Lineage (NCBI taxonomy): Eukaryota > Metazoa > Chordata > Lepidosauria > Squamata > Cordylidae > Hemicordylus > Hemicordylus capensis. Next base: position 124,350,969 of record NC_069659.1, read on the forward strand.
CTGGGGGGGGGCATCCTAGTAGTAGGCAATTTGATCATTAGGGGTACAGAGAGATGGGTCTGTGAACCACCTGTAGACTGCACAGTGACTTGCCTGGTGTGAAGGTTGCAGATGTCACATGGTGTCTAGATGGGCTGTTAGGCAGTAGGGGTGTGCACGAACCATTTGATCCCAAACTGGTTCAACTCAAACTGAACCAACCTGAGCATGGTACATGGCAAACCAGTTTGGGATTGAGGGGCTATGGTTTTCAAGGGGAATCCAGTAAGGATTCCCCTTGACTAGCATAAGGGTTAGGAATCCTTGAAAAATCTTCTAAAGGGTGGCTGGGTCAGTGGTGAGAGGGGAACTTTTAAAAGTAGAACCAGCATGGTTTCTGCTAAGATAAATCTTGCCATCCTTTTGTTGTTCTTTGAGTTTGTCTATAGGTGTATGGATAAAGGTGATCCATTTGACATAGTATATTTGGACATGCAAAAAGCTTTTGACAAAGTTCCTCATCAAAGTCTCTTGAAAAAACTTAGTAGTCATGGGATATGGAGACAGGTTCATGTGTGGATTGGTAACTGGTTGAAGGACAGGAAACAGAGGATAGGTATTAATTGACAGTTCTCTAAACTGAGGTAGTAAGAAGTGGGGTCCCCCACGGATATGTACTGAGACTAGTGATTGCTCCAAAAGGATCTCTCCAAACTGGGGGAATGGGCAACAAAAGGCAAATAAGGATTAATGTTAGCAAGTGTAAAGTGATACATTTTGGGGCAAAAACCCCAACTTCACATATACACTTATGGAGTCTGAGCTGTTGGTGACTGACAAGAAGAGAGATCTTGTGTTCATGGTGGACAACTCATTGAAAGTGTCAACACGATGTGTGGAAGCTGCAGAAAAGGCCAGTTCCATTCTTGGAATCATTTGGAGGGGGATTGAAAATAAAACTGCTAATATTACAATGCCCTTATACAAATCTTTGCTGCATCCACATTTGGATTACTGTGTACAGTTCTGGTCACCATAGCTTAAAAAGGACATCATAGAACTGGAGAAGGTGCAGAAGAGGGCAACCAAGATGATCAGGGGCCTGGAGCACCTTCCTTAAGAGGTGAGGCTACAGCTCCTGGGGCACTTTACTTTGGAAAGGAGGTGACTAAGGGAAGGCATGATAGATGTCTGTAACATTATGCATGGAATGGAGAGAGTGGATAAAGAGAATTTTTTCTCCCTTTCATGTAACACTAGAACCAGGGGTCATCATCTTGAACAATTGCCAAGAAATTTAGGACTGACAAAAGGAAGAACTTTTTCACACAATGCACCTCCAGTGGCTGTTGCTGGTTTCTGTCTTATGTTTCTTTTTAGATTGTGAGCCCTTCGGGGACCGGGATCCATCTTATTTATTTATTATTTCTTTGTGTAAACTGCCCTGATCCATTTTTGGAAGGGCGGTATAGAAATCGAATACATAAATAAAATAAATATTATGGAATTCTGTCACAAGATGTGGTGACAGCCACCAGCCTGGATGGCTTTAAAAAGGCTTAGATGAATTCATGGAGGACAATGGCTATTAGTCTGAAGGCTATAGGCGGCCTTCAGCCAAAGAGGCAAAATGCTTCTAAATACCCATTGCAGGGAAGCAACAGCAGAAAAGAAGGCATGCCCTCAGCTCTTGCCTGTGGCCTTCTCAGAGGCATCTGGTGGGCCACTGTGTGAAACGGAATGCTGGACTAGATAGGCCTTGGGCCTCATCCAGCAGGGCTATTCTTATGTTCTCTCACTCTATATGATTGTCTCTTTTCTGTATCACTACCAGTGCTTTCTGTCTCTCTTTTGCTTCTAGGACCTATACCTTTTGTTTGTGTGTTTTACCTGTGCTTAAGGGCCAAACTACATGCAATCACCCAATTAGTGTGATTACACAACTAATCACACAATGAGTTCTGGCAGGCTTGCCTTTTCTTCTCTATATAGTTTGTGTGGGCTTGTGGGAGAGAGAGGGAGAGTGATCTGAATTGGGACCATGGTGGGATGAGGAAACTTTCACCTTAGCATACCATCTTGGCATGGATCAAGATATCTGTGATTTACACATGAAAAAAGGCTCCTATTTGCTCCAATGAAAGTTTCTTCTTCTTTTCCTTGTGTCAGTAGCACATATGATTCTACAAGTTGTGATGGGCCTGAACCAGATCAGGTCGCTGGCACAGGAGAGGATGGGTTATTATCTCCCCCTGCCCACAACCTTTTCCTCCTATCTCACAACAGACTGCTATTTGTTTGTATATGGTTCAGGAGTGTGGCAAAGGGGAAGGGGCTATTTCCTGCATCCTCGTCCTGATCTGGATCTAGATCTGCCTCATCCCATATGCTATTTTCAAATGAAAAAGCACGAATGTCAGGGATAGTGAAATGACTAACAGCACATCTATATTGGCCCTAACAGTGCTCGATAGAGATTCTCTTTCTGAACATTGCAGGCACTTACTTTAGAATATTGTTACCTTACCTTGCCTATCTGTGCCAGCAAGGGGATGCCAATGGCTCACACTCAGCCAACTGTGTGATAGTGGTGATGAGCAAGAGGCAATGAGGAAGGGAATACTCAGGAAAGTACTGGGTAGCTGCTAAGAAATAGCAGAAGATAATCCCATCCTGATGCATGAAACATCCAAGGATTGTACTTAGGAGTGTTTTGCCATGGATTCATGGACTTGGCTGGGCAAGTCAGTTTCAGTATTTTCATTCTCTCTCTCTCTCTCTCTCTCTCTCAAAAAAAAAAAAAAAAGACTAAATATTTTCTAGAATGTTCCCTACATAATTAATTCCATGGTCATATACAAGAGTAGGCTTGTTCATACAACCATATGGGTGTGGTTGAGGCATTGGAAGATGTCCTACCCTGCTGTGGACAGAGCCTCTGTTGTATTCTGCAAGCCCAGCACTCAGGTGATCGAGGCAGCTGCTGGCCCGTAGTTCAGATTGAAAGCTGGGACCTCCAAGTATCCAACAATGCATTGCACTACCAGTAGAGAGGCAGCCCTCATTGCACAAGCAGATCTCCTCTGCTTGGTCCCTCTAGCCTTGGAACTCTCTGATAAAAATGATGGCTGACTGCTGGGAGCTGCTAAAAATGGTGCAAGCACCCTCAAGACCAATACTCATGACTCCAAGGTATTTATTATTTTATCTTATATCCCACCCTTTCTCCAAGGAGCCCAGAGCGGTGTACTACATACTTAAGTTTCTCCTCACAACAACCCTGTGAAGTAGGTTAGACTGAGAGAGAAGTGACTGGCTCAGAGTCACCCAGCAAGTATCATGGCTGAATGGGGATTTGAACTTGGGTCTCCCTAGTCCTAGTCCAGCACACTAACTACTACACCACGCTGGTAGCAGCTATTTACCACCTACCTCAGATAAGATCTGGGTACAAGAGTTTGGCCCTGCATATTGGCAGGGGATAGTTGGCAGGATTTCCGTGTATCCACATTAGTCTGTATATCTGTGTTTACAGCCTCCTACTAGGGATCTGCATGAACATGTTTGGATGCCTTTTTACGGGCCTCCGAACAGGTTCGAACACTGCGGGGTTTGAAGGTTCACTGCTAGGGTGTGTGTCTGCCTTTAAGGGTGGGGGAGGGTGCACTTACCACCCTGCATTGCATTTTCCCACTGGTGCTCGGTATCCTAAAAGTCCATCAGGGCAGCAGCGTACCGCCCTGCTGCCCATTTTACCGGAAGTAACTGGAACTATTCGACACACCAGTGCACCCTCCCCTGCCCTTAAAGGCAGACACCCTCCCTTCATCGAACGGGCCCCTGCCGGTTCCATGCACATTCCTGCCTCCTACTCCAAAAATGCTGGTTGTTTGAACAGCCCCAATTTGTGATGATGTGTCATCTTTCTTTTGTTCTGAATTTGCTGAATTACCTGTCAGGGGTTCATTGATCAGGATTGGAACTAGTCTTGGCCTCTGTGTGGCCCATTTTTTAAATGGGTAAACATTTCCTAGAATGTCTTCTATATGATTAGCTCCTTAACTATAGGAAAGGAGCTAATCACCCTCCATGCTCCCACCACTTCTCTGCTTCAAATGCCTCCTCACACCAAAACAACTTTTCTGTAACAAAAGCAGCAACTGGAGTTTTGTTGCAAGCATTTAATTAAGCTCTAAACCAGAGAGTTGTTCTTTCAATGTCTAAGTGCATTTGTGAGGCGGCACAAGCTACTCCTTGAGCTTCCTGATAAGTAGCAAAACATAATAAAATATGAAATGTTCCCTAACATTGGGTTGTGTGACCCTCAGGGACATATTTTCATGAAGCACAGTGGACTTCAGGGGGAAGAAGAGATTGTCAAATTGTCTCTTCCCCTTCTTGCACTTTGGGGCGGCATTATTCTAGAAGCAAGGCTCTGTTGCAACAGTGCAGTGCTAGTCTGGATGTCAGCCACCAACTTCATTTTTAAAAACATTTTGATAAGAAAGAACAAAGACCTTAGCATTACACACTGGAAGAGGGCAATAACTGTTTAAGTATAATTATACAGCTTCATGTATACAATATACAAATTTCAGCTTGCTGTATGTCAAGTTACCAGATTCTCTATCCAATTAGTTGGAAAGAAAATGACATTAGCAACAAGGCTGAACATTTGACTCTTCAACATATTCAATAGGTACATTTCCACTTTGTGATTCAGAGCTCTTTCCATCAGCATTAAGTAAACCCGTCTGAATTTACAATTCTACATCCTTACAAGACTAGTCTGGATGCAACACAATGTATCCACCACTTACATTTCTTTCACACATAAAGGATGAAGCTTCTGTATGTTCTAGATATATGAAATGTCAGGAAATTTAGTTTTTGCCCTACACTAATGAAGACATGAGGCATCGAACTGGAAGGCAGAAAGAAGATTGGTGCTGCACACCCCTGCTACAATGTGTGTACTATAAATAATGGAATAGGCCAGCTGTAAGCCCCTAGCCTGCATTCTGACCTCTGTCTCAGAGCACCATCGCAACCCTGAGGCTGATTGCTACTCTTCTTAGCTGATCCAATCAGGTCAAGATATCGGCAGGAAGCATCACTGCCCTAAGCTGTGCAGCCTTTAAGGCTGATGATGCCCTGCTGCACCACCCCAAATAGAGAAGTCCCAGTCAGAATTCCCTGAGCTGTAAAACCTTTAGGGAATGACTAGAACCCCTTCTTATGCCAAACATGAACATTAGGGTGCTCATTATTAAGCTGACCAGAGGCGGCTGACCAGTGGCGGCCCTGGGTGGGTGGCAGGAGGCACCTTGAAGAGTAAATGAATACAGTGCTTACCTCTGCTCCTGCCGCACCTGAACGTTGTTTGGCAAAGCAGCATGCTGCCCAGCAGCCCCTGCGATGGAGAATCACCTCCGTCACTCACCTGGCTTACACAGAGCTGAGCCCTCACCAGTGGCCAGGTGAGTGGTGGAGGCGATTCCCCGCTGCAGGGGCTGCTGGGTGGCATGCTGTTTCACCAAACAGCATTCAGGTGCGGCAGGAATGGAGGTAAGCACCAAATTAATTTACTCTTCAAGGTTCCTCCCGCTGCCCCCCTAGCAGCACAATCACAGGCTGCCACTGAAGCTGACCTAGGCATCTGCCGACCCACACTGTATCTCCCAGTTGTGGCCAGGGAAATCTAACAATGGGCAGCATGTGAGGTAGGAAAAAGAAGACCCCTGAAATTCAAGGCAATTCAATGGAAGGCCAAAAATGTCCTACCCAACGCCCAAAAGGACAATCAGCAAGATCTCACACTGTGCTCCAGTGTGGGTGGGAAGGATGCCACTCATGAGCTGAGGAAGGTCTGGGTAGGCGCAGGCCCAGATGGCTTGCACATTCCACCCACCCAGATCCCCTGCTAACTGAGCAAAGTGGCACCTTTTAAAAGTGGTGATTCCCTTTATTTAGCGGGGAGAGAGCAACTGGCCTCATCCATCCCCAGCAGAGCATCCCTCAGCTGTTGTTGGTAACTATCTTATGTTTCTTTTTTAGATTGTGAGCCCTTTGGGGACAGGAAGCCATTTAATTTAATTTAATTTATTTATATCTATGCATTGCAAACTGCTTTGGGAACATTTGTTGAAAAGCAGTATATAAATATTAGTCTTATTCGTATTCGTATGATAACTGCTAGCTTTCAGGCTGACTAGCCACTCAACCTCATGCTGCAATTAAGCCTTGGTGGAGCAAATCTGTTGTGCCTGAGACAACTTTGGGTGAGTGGCAACATTCTCATCTCTGCATGGTAAGCTGCAGCTGTTGATGCTCAACACAACTCTGAAAGATGCAGAAGAACTGTTCTTCTTGTTTCATTTGATAACCCTGTATGTAAAGGCACAATGGCTTGTGCATAATGAAGCCAGAATGAGGGAAATGCTCTTTTAAAATTTAATAAAATGAAAACAATTGTCAGTTATTTGATGCCATGTTAAATAATCAATCTCAATCATTGTTCCATGCATGCTGCCATGTTAAGTAATATCATCAGTGCAATAAATGAGAGTTACAAGATTATTATTTTTGACAATATCTTATAAAGATTTCAGTAATGAGGGTTTTCCCCCCCTGTATGCAATTAATCATCAGTCAACAACTATTTGGCTTTAGATTGCTGAAGAGCCAAAAGGTGTTCTGTATGATGGTTAATTAAGAAAATTTGCAACTGATTAGCTCAGTTTTGAGAAAATGAATCAGGAAGTTACAATTATTATGGGTACAGGTGTGCGCGTGTCTGTTTATGTGCATGTGCATTTACGCGCATGTGTGAAATATAAAGCTCCACCATATTTTTAAAACAGATCTTTACAAATTATACGAAGTTGAATATTCAGTATATACTCCCCCCTCCTTCTATAGATATATGTAATGGTGATAGACTGAATATGTTGTTAAAAGGTTTAAATTTGAATATTATATAAATAAGTTTTAAACAATTTTCTAGCATGTTTCTCAATCCAATAGGTGACATTAAAAATGTTGGTATGCAAGTAATGAATCAAGTGTGAAGAGCTTTGTATTTCCTGTCATTAGCAACTGATGCAGAAGCATTTCTTAAAACATGTTTTTGTATGAAGAAAGTGAGAGAGTTGATGACGAATGACCTGGAACATACTATAAATGGACATTATATTTGTTGAAAATAGGGTGGTTATTTTTTGTAATGTGGGCAGGAAGTAGACTGTTATCAAAATATTATTAATCTGATTTGTTTTGATTTTTAATATTCTTTTTATATCCTAGCTCAACAAGATAATTAACAGAGAGGAAAAAGACATCAAATTACTCATTTAAAAAATATGAGTCCTTGGAGCTCTTGATAGTTTGTGTTTCCCCTGAGAGAGAATACAGATATTCAAAAATGCCTGCTGAAGATTTTATAACCAATTTTCCAATAATTGTTTCCTTATACTAGTTGGCTTTGCCCTGTTCATCCATCCATCCATCCATCCATCCATCTACACACACACACACACACACACACACACACACACACACACACACACTTCATTAACATACAATGGTAATGGTAGGAGGAGAGCTGGTCTTGTGGTAGCAACCATGACTTGTCCCTTTCGCTAAGCAGGGTCTGCCCTGCTTGCATATAAATGGGAGCCTTGATGTATGAGCACTGTAAGATATTTCCTTTAGTAGGGGATTGAGCTGCTCTGGGAAGGGCATCCGAGGTCCCAAGTTCCCTCCCTTGCATCTCCAAGATAGGGCTGAGAGAGATTCATGTCTGCAGCCTTGGAGAAGCTGCTGCCAGTCTGGGTAGACAATACTGAGCTAGATGGACCATTGGTCTGACTCAGTATATGGCAGCTTCCTATGTTTCTAAACAAGTTTACATATCTTATTTGTAACAAGACTAGACACAGTCAATGGCTTTCCAAAGTATTGATTGTGAATTCACTGGCATCACTGAAATAGGAAGTCAGACTACATATTCCTGAGTACAGATGGTCCATACTTTATGCTGGAGATGGACAGCAAGCACCAGGGTATATAAAGAAGCTGGGGGAATAAGTGAAATAGGGGAGTTAGGCAAGTAAGATAGGAGTGGCACAGAGTATAGAAGTCAGACAGATACATCTAATGAGGTGTCTAAATGCCTTTAATGGGTTTTTGTGTGAATAAGATCTCCTGTATTTGGGCTGACTTGGACTCCACTATTTCTGCAGGGTCTATGGAGGAGTTGTCCAGTGATCCCTCTTGCAGTATTAGATTGGATCAGTTTCAATCTGTGACTCCTGAGGATGTGGACAACCTGCTTGGGGCAGTGCGGCCTACCACCCATTCTCTAGATCCTTGCCCAACTTGGCTGCTTCTAACTAGCAGGGAGATTGTTGGAGGTAGACTAGTTAATATCATAAATGCATTGCTGAGGGAGGGTAGGGTGCCTCTTTGTCTGAAGGAGGCAATGGTTAGACCACTCTTAAAGAAGCCTTCCCTGGACCCCTTAGCGATGGATAGTTACAGGCCAATCTCCAATCTCCCTTGGTTGGGCAAGGTAATTGAGAGGGTGGTGGCCAACCAGCTTGGAGGCAGTCTTGGAGGAAACAGATTTTCTAGACCCATTTCAAACTGGCTTTAGAGCGGGCTATGGGGTTGAGACAGGCTCGGTCAGCCTGATGGATGACCTTTACCGGGGAATCGACAGAGGGAGTGTGACTCTGCTGGTTCTTCTGGATCTCTTGGCAGCGTTCGATACCATCGACGATGGTATCCTTCTGGATTGCCTGGGGAGTTGGAGATGGGGGCACTGCCTTGCAGTGGTTCCGCTCCTATCTCTCGGGTAGATTCCAGATTTTATTATTTATTTATTTATTTATTGTTAGATTTATATACTGCCTTTCATTAAAACAATCACAAGGCAGTTTATAAAAGTTAACACACATAATAAAAATGAATTAAAAGTATTTAGCTGAAAAATATAAAAACAACCTGATATTAAAATATATAATATACAAATACAAAAAACTATACATGGATAAAAACACACAAAAGCAGCAATAAAACAATCATGTAAAGGCCTGGATAAAAAACCAAGTATCGTCAAAGACCCTCTGCAGCTGGGATGCCACCCACGCTCTATCACCTTGCCCCAAAAGGGAAGGTTAGATACAGCTCTATAGTTGTCCAGGTTGATCAAGGGAGGGCTTTTAAAATAGTGGTTTTACCACCGCCTCCTTGAGGCACAATGGCATCCTGCCCTCCCTTAATGAAGCATTAATGATCACCTCCAACCATCTGCCCTGTACCCTCCCTGGCAGCTTTTATTAGCCATGAAGGACAAGGGTCAAGAGTGCATGATGTCACCCGCACACTGCACAGGATCTTGTCCACATCCTCAGGCTGCACCAACTGAAAAGATTCCAACACAACTGGACCAGATGGTACCAAAGGCACGTCTGCCGGAACTGCCAAAACTCTGGAGTCCAGGTCAGCACGGATGCGAGCGACTTTATCTGCAAAGTGGCAAGCAAACTGATCACAATGAGCTGTAGATGATTCCTCCCCCATTACCTGGGGGGATGAGTGGAGCAATGTTTTTACCACACGAAACAGCTCTGTTTGTCTGCACTGAGCAGATGCAATGGAGGAAGAGAAAAAACATTTCTTCACTGCCCCCACTACCACGGAGTAGTCCCTAAAATGGGCTCTAGCCCGTGTTCGATTGGATTCAGCATGACTCTTCCTCCAGCGTTGTTCTAGCCATTGTCCAAGTTGTTTCATCGCCCTAAGCTCCGAGGAAAACCAAGGAGCTGAACAGGCTACACCAAGCTGGACAGGGCGTTTAGGAGCAACCGTGTCAACAGCCCGGGCCATCTCTCCATTCCAGAGATCAACCAGGGCCTCGACAGGGTCACCAGCTCTGGACACTGGAAACTCCCCGAGGGCCATCTAGAATCCAAGCGGATCCAAAAGCCTCCAGGGACAGAATTGGTCCACTACCCCTGCAGAGGGCAAACGGAACAGTCAAACTAAACCCCACCAGATGATGATCTGTCCATGACAAGAAAGTTATCTCAAACTCCCCCACCTCCAGATCATTTATTTCCCAGTCAGCAAACACCAGATCCAGAGTGTGTCCTGCCATGTGGGCAGGGCCTGATACCAGCTGAGACAGGCCCATGGTTGCCATGGAGACCATGAAATCCTGAGCCGCACCCACTAGGGGGGCCTCAGCATGGACATTGAAATCCCCCAAAACAATAAGTTTGGGGGAACCAAAGGCTACCTCTGAGACCACCCCTGCCAGCTTAGGTAGGGAGACTGAAGTGCAGCGGGGTGGTTGGTATACCAACAGAATCCCCAGCTTATCCCGGAGGCCCACCCTCAAGGACAAACACTCAAAATTCTGAGATTGCCTGACTAGGCACCTGAAAATGGTGTTTCCAGATGGTGGAGCTTGGTGACAGTTGCTCCTCAAAACAGGAGCTGTTATATGGAGTCCCTCAGGGCTCCATTCTGTCACCAATTCTTTTTAATGTCTACATGAAACCTGAGAATCTGAGGAGTGTGTTAGAACTTCCTGTGCAGGATGGGGTTACACTCCCCCAGAATGAGCAGGTGTGCAGCTTGGGAGTCATCCTGGTCCCAGACCTCACCTTAGTATATCAGGTGGAGACCATGGCCAGGAGTGCTTTTGATCAGCTTCGGCTGATTTGACAGCTGCGCCCATTCTTTGGAGAGGGTGACCTCAAAACGGTCGTGCATCAGCTTTTAACCTCCCAGCTTGACTATTGCAATGCGCCCTATGTGGGGCTGCCTTTGTATGTAGTCTGGAAACTTCAGTTAGTTCAGAATGCGGCAGCCAGATTGGTCTCTGGGGCAACCCGGAGAGACCATATTATGCCTGTTTTGAAATAGTTACACTGGCTGCCTATATGTTTCTGGGCAAAATATAAAGTGCTGGTTATTACCTTTAAAGCCCTGAATGGCTTGGGTCCATGTTACCTTAGAGAGCGCCTTCTTCTACATGATCCCCACTGCACGTTAAGGTCATCTGAGGAGGTCTGTCTCCAGTTACCACCGGTTCGTTTAGTGGCGACTCAGAGGCGGGCCTTCTCTGTCGAAATCCGCAATCTTAATCCTTTATTGACCTTCAAGAGAGCTCTTAAAACCTATCTGTTTGGCCTGGCCTTCCAGGGTTTTTAATTAGATTTAATTGTTTTAATGCTGTAACCTGGTTTTCAGGGTTTTAACTGTTCTGATTGTTTAATTGTTTTTTATGTTTTTATTGTTAATTGGTGTTTATATTTATATTTCTCTTTTAATTGTTATTGGTTTTAATGGTTTCTGTTTTAATAGTAAACCATCATCAACCATTTTGGAAGCGTGGTATAAAAATCAGAAAAATAAATAAATAAGGAGAGCAGCATCAAGTAAGCTTAGAAGTCCTAAACACACACATGCACACAACACACACACACACGCATACCATAAGAAGGGCTCTACTGAATTAGACCAAAAGTCCATCTAGTTTAGCATCTCATTTCTCCAGTGACTAACCAGAAGCTATGCAATATAGATCTCTCCTACAGTTGCTTCTCGGCCACTGATATTCAGAGGCATACCACCTCTGACCAGGGGCGCAGCAAGGTTGGAGTGGGCCCGGAGACAAGATTTTAAAATGCCCCCCCCCCGAAGCTCAGCTCATGAAGTTAAGAAATCTTAAATGAGGCTGAATAGTGGTAACAAAAAGCACAGTAAAAATATATATATAGGTTTTGTAAATTGTGAACGATGCAAGTCGTTTAATGGTACCAGAGAAAGACATGCTGTTCTGGTAGCTCCAGGTCTTAACACTCACATCGATTTCGGAGGATGGATACAACTGAAGGAAGCCCAGGTGGGTCAGGGGCTGGGGGAGTCAGTCCTGTGACTTGCCTCTGGGGGCCCCACAAGGCAGTGGGCCCCCAGACAACTGTCTCCCCTTGCCCTATTATAGTTACGCCCCTGCCTCTGACACATGAACCTGTGCACTTGCATATAGGCACATATTTTAATAGTATAGGATCTGGCTCATGCAAGTCATTCACCTCTCCACTTGATTTGTCTCAGCCACATCCAATTATTCATTCACATAAATGGGAAAATGTGAATTGAATTTCTAATGGACAAAGCACAAGCATTACCCATGACTGCAGCAAATGGGAAAGTGCTGACTGTGGCATGTATTCCTCAACAGCCCAATTCACACTTCCAGTTTTGCAGACATGATTACAGACATGGTGGATTGAGCCAGACTGATCACATGGAGCAGACAGTGACTATTAAGTTCTATTATAGTGGAACATTTTTAACATTCTTTTCTTTGTGCTTTCCAAAGTAGCCTTTAAAAGTGATATGCTTCCAGATCCTCAGCATCCTACTTGACTTTCTCATTCGAAGGACAAAACCTACCACTGAGAGCCTCTAATCAAATAGTCCTCAATAGATGCACTATTGTACCAGAAACCTATTCTCAAAAAAAGAGAGGATAAACCACTTGAAGAAACATTGCAGCAATTGCTTTAGCGACATGAAGCCTTGAAGTGGAAGCAGGTGTAGCCCATAATAAAAGGAAGTCAGCTTAACATTGAACCTTGAAAGGTTTTTGAGACTTTTGCAAAAATCAGAGTAGCAACTTTAAAAAAATAAATCTTAGTGCTTCTAGAATTAGGTACAAGCTGAATTGGTAGCCTTTGGAGAAACTACATTTCTGGGGCCAGTTGGGGCCTTTTTCCTGGTGTGCTACCAGTACACCAGAGAGAAGAGGGGAGGAGGAAATGGAAATAGCTCCACATTTTCCAAACCAATCAAATTTGGAATCACCCTCTCCTACCCAACCAATTCTCCCCTTTCTCTTCCCTCTAAAACACACTTGCCCAACAAGCCAGTAGATGCTCTGTCTGCAAGAAGGAGGGAGATCTGATCTCTTCCTACCCTCCTCTTCCTGCATCCAGAGCACCACCAATGCTACTACACTGGCTAGATGTGTGATGTATAAGGGGAGGAAGAAGGACAAGGCAAACTGGTTGAGTGGGAGGGGGTGACTTCAAAGTCAGATTGGCTTGGAAAATGAGCAGAGCTAGTTCCAATTTGGGGGGAAGTAGCCCAGCTTGCTGTCTGAGCCAGTCTAACACGTTCTGGGGAAAGTTGCCCATCATTAATTAGAGGGCTGAGCCAGCAGCCCTGGCACAACCTTACATGCTTACTCTTTAGTAACTTTGTATAATGTGGTGATACATTTCAGATAATGGAGCAGGATCGCCTACTCTATTTGCCAAGTATTTATTATGGATTGATTGATTGATTGATTGTTAAATTGATATACCACCTTTCATTAAAAACAATCCCAAGGTGGTCTACAAAAGTTTAAAAAAAACATATAATAAAAATGACAGTTAAAAGTATTAAGCTAAAAATATGAAAACCAATCTGATTTAAATATATATAAAATACAAACATAAAAACTGTACATGGATAAAAACAAACAGAAGCAGCAATAAAACAATCATGTAAAGGCCTGGATAAAAAGCCAAGATTTAACACGCTTTCTAAAAACTGTGATAGAGTCACAGTATTATGTGAAGGAGTCACAAATATTAATTGTTTGTTGTTTTATAAATATATATTCCACCTTTCTTCTTTAAATAAGAAATCCCAGAATAAGGTTTCTTTGTGTATTGGTCTTTTAAACAGGAACTCAAGCAGCTTATCACTAATTTAAAAATACTCTAAAACAATTCATATAAACAATGGGAGATATGATGGGCAGAGCTCTGTTGACATTAGGGGCTTGGCAGGGCTACTGTGCAACCTGAAAGGCGGCCCCAACGGAGTAGTGCCATGGAATGCCTTAAAACAATTTTGGGCAGCAGTACAGTGTTTCTTCCACTGTTTCCAATGGAAGAAGCACTGCACTGTCACCCAGAAGTGGTTTTAAGGCATTCTGCAGCAGCCCCATAGCACTATTCTGCTGGGGCTATCACTCAGGTTGCACAGCAGCCCAGATGGGCCCCTAATGGAACACCACCCATCATGGCAGCTAACATAAACACAAAACTAAATGCACAGTAAGAACTGCAATCAATTTAAGAGATGTTCCAGTGTAAGAAATAACTGCTGACTCTCAAAAGCTGTGGGGACAATTGCACTTGTTTGCACACTAGTGCAACACTCTGGTATTGTACTCTGTCTACTTTGTATCAATGCAAACCATAGGCCCAGTCAGTGACATGTTTCTGTCTGAATTTTGCTCAATAATATTCAGATGAAGCCACCTCCTCCAGCCTCAGAGTCAAGATGCCTCTAAATATCAGTTGCAGAGGAGCAACAGCAAGAGAGAGGGCATGTCCTCAGCTCTTGCCTGTGGGTTTCTCAGAGGCATTTGGTGGGCCACTATGTGAAGCAGAATGCTGGACTAGATAGGTCTTGGGCGTGATCCAGCAGGGCTGTTCTTATGTTCCTGATAGCTATCTCCCTATGATTAAAAGCCTTGGGTAGTAATGGTGAACTTCTCTTGGCTCACTTCAACTGCCACTTTTTTGGCAGCTTCCCTTGTGAGCAATATAAAATCCAAAGTCTTCAAACCTTTCTGAGTTCTTGCAAGAACTGCAAATAAAGTATAGTAGGTTGCTACCCTCTCAGTCTGATGTATCCCTAAGCAAAAAATGTTTGTCCTTGGAGAAGGATGAGAAAGTCACTGGTAATATGAAGGGCTTGCAGGGGGCAGGAAAGACCTTGTTGGTCCTCTCTTTAACCTAGACATAATGCTCCTTAGCACTTCCTGTTGGCATTAGAAATATATTACCCTCCCTCTGCTTGCTAAAGTAAATTTGGAGCAGAGATGGGCAGTGTCTAAAATACAGTAAGTAATTAAAATACTTATTTCCAATACTTTTGTATTTTGTACCTAAAATACTTTCCAGAAAAGTATTTTGTATGTAAAATACATTGGCTCAGAAATTTTGTATTTTAAAAATACATTGCCAAAATCAAAATACATCTCAGCCAATCATTGCTTTGCTTTTGTGCTTCAGGAGCTGCCTTTTTTGCAAGCAGGCAGCCCATTGGCTTTCAAGCATTCTCGTGTGTGTGCTCTGTTCCTCCTTCTCTGACCCCTGAAGTCTGAAGAGTTTTGCTCTACTGGTAATTGATCAGCCAGCCAAGTTTGAAAATTAAAGAGAAAAAAGAGAGAGACTGTCCCTGTGGGTAAAATGGGAAATAAGGGGTGAGGGTGGCATGGGAGCAGCTCCCTCCCTGCTGAATTTTGGATGCAAGAGAACTTCCTAGCTCACAGTTCACTTGCTTTAGCAAGAGGGAGGGAGGGAGAGGGGAGAGAGAGAGAGAGAGAGAATGGAGTGGATTAAGCTCTTTGCCACCCGTAGGTGGCCAAAGATTTGCCACCCTAGTGGCAAGAAAGGAAGGAGGGGCAATTTTTCAACATTAAAATTGCCCCCTCGCATCCGCCTGCTTCTCAAATTATGATGGTGGCGGGGGGGGGGTGTTTTGAGAGCGGCAGAGAGGGCAGGCAGTGAGTGATACCCCGGCGGAGAGAGCAATGATACCCCTCTTAACCCAAGCCCGCCCACCTCCCAAATGACAGCAATCACCTCGTTTTGTGCCTTTCTGAGTGTACACAGAAAGAATTGTTCTCCTCCCCATATGATTTGACCATATGATTGTTTCACCATAAATACAACCTGCTACTCATTTGACTATGGATTGTAGCCTTTGTCATGACTAAGTTGTTTCAATGGGTCTGTTCTAAGAAGGATTAACATTGGATAATCCTGTTGTGTTTTGATTTCTATTGACATACTATGTGTATATTTTGGCCCTCCTCCCAGCCCCAGAAAAAAGCCTGCAGACACCAATGGAGGGTAGTGGGAATTGAGAAACATAGCAAAAACAAACAGGGTATTGTGTTGTTTTGGAATTATTGATCTTATTGTTTAAAAAGCTGGAAATACTCCAGTTTTTGCAGTACAAATCCAACACATTAGTACATTGATGGGTATCCCATTGTTCAATGGCTACTTTTAAGATATAATACAAGTCTAAAATAAAGTGGTCCTGTAGAGCAGTTATTTTTGTTTGCTGGGATGATTCACAGTCCCAGAAGGCACAACTTGAGTGATTTAATCTTTGAAAAACTTGTATTGCTTAAAGGAAATGGAAAAAAGTTCGGAAAAGTAATGAACACCCCAAAATTGTTTCCTATTTTCAGACATTGTATTTTGTATTTTAAGATGTATTTTAAAATACTATTTTGTATTTTGTTTGGTTGTTTACCAAGTATTATATACTGTATCTAAAATACATTTGCTCAGGTATTTGGTATTTTGTATCTAAAATACTTCTTAGAAGTATTTTGCCCATCTCTAATTGGGAAGCAGAGGAAAAATATAAATTCCATGCTCCCTTGCTATGAGACACTGTAGGTGAGAATGTATAGGCTTCTATGCCTCAGATGCCAAGGAAACTATTCCTACACTTTCTGATAAGAAGTGATGCCCATGAGCAAGTCCAGAAAAATAATTTCCAGTTACAGAGATGCTTCTCCCTTGCTTGTGAATATTCTCTACTTCCAATTATTCCCTCAGCCTTTTAAAAGATATGTCGGGACTTTATTTATTTATTTATTTTTGCTTACAAAAACATTGTAAAACAAAACAAAAACTGAAGAGCTGCAAAAATGAGATTAAGCCGCATTTTGAAATACATTAAAAGGAGTCTGGGACTGGGCCCATCACACAGTGGGGAGAGGTTTTTCAAAATTGAGGAGCTGGAAGTCTGAACTCCACCATTCAGAACTTTGCCTGCATCCCTAGTAGCTTCATTTGCTTCAAATCATCCTTTGCCAACATGATTTGTCTAGCATGTTGAAGTTTACCATATACTTTTGAATCAGACTGGATCAGCAACTGAATGACAACTTTGTCAACAACTGGACTGTGCTAAAACAACAAATCACAAGATAAACTCTATCTGTATAAGTTGTTTTCCTTGTGACAAGTTTTCACTTGAATGAATAGTCCAGTAATAGATGCTGCTTTAGTGAAGGATTACCACCTTTCTTTGGCTCCTCTAAAAAAACAAGTGAGGAAACTGAGTAACATTTTTGAATATCAATCAAATACTCACCAGCACAAAGCCAGGGTACTGATTCCATGTTTGTGCAACTTTTTTAAAAAAATGCATTTCCATTCATGTAATTTTAATTTGCTTAATTTTCTCATTTTGTTCTTTTTTATTCTTGATTTGCATTTTTCTTCAGAAATATAATAAAGTGTATAATCTTATTTGAATCAGCAACTCTTGTGAACTGTCTCCTTGTAAGAGGAATTGATTTTTTATCATTCTAGCCCACGATGAAGCTACACAGTGGTCATTAGGCCTGTGCAGATGTCAGGATTGGGTCCAACCTTATCCTCGGCACAATCTTTTTGGAACAGTTGGAACAGGAGAGGAATGGGGCCCATATGTATCCATTTGTTCCAAAAATGAATGTACATACCTAATTGCAAGAAACTAATCTTCTGTACAGTAACAAAAACAATAATCAGCTCTTGCAGTTGCTGTGGTAGATGTGTGCCAGTCAGCTGAAGGAGGGGTAGCAAATCTGAGCTTTTAGAGGCCACTGAAAGCAGGTGTTAAAGTAATACTAATGCTCTACTAAAACCTACCTGGAATTTAATTGAACATTCACCTCATCATTCTAAAATAAGTTAGGATTCACAGCAAGTAAGGTTTGCCAATGTAAAAAAAAGATGCATCATCTCATGTAATATAAGCCTGGCAAACAATAGCAACTTTAACTGTTGCCAATTGTTTAATTTCCTGTCGCATCTAAACATTAAATGATGGCAATCTGGCATCAGGTTTAACTGACATCTAACATTTCTGGTTGGACCTGAACAGCTTGGTATGGCAGTGAAAAGAGACATATGGTATTTTCAGCTATTCCAAAACGTAATCCAGAGAAACATCAGTAAACATTCCATGGATATCAGAATGTGCCTGTTGTTCATCGAGAACATTCAAACTCAAGGCAATGCTTGCAAGAGCAGAATAATAGTCCATTTTGGCATCTGGAGCAGAAGTTGATGACCACCAGCAGCTCTGTATATTCTTAGGGCCAGCATCAAGTGTGAATGAGTCAATGCTGCCTGAAGAAAAACAGAAGCGAAGATTTACAAGCTTTTACAACATTGGCTTTTCTCTAAGATTTACAAAAGAGGTTATTTTCTGAGCCTCTTCAATTCTATGTTTTTACACTGTCATCTCTGATCTCTTTTACAGCGGAAAAGTGTCTATTAGTAGATTCTTGGAAATTACATTACATTATTAGCAATAAGCACTATGGAGACAATTTGCTACTAAAACCATTATTATTTACATAATGGTTGATGCTCAACGTACTGAAGGCAACAATTCTTTGTCTCAGACATAAATCTGTTGTTGTTATTTATTTGCTTATCCTTAAATGTGTCTAAGACAAAAACATGAATTAAGAAGGTATTTGTTTATTCATTTGGAGTAAACAAAAAATCCTGTTTCTAATGAGAGTGCCCAAGGCGGTTAACAGCAAAGTAAAAAACAACAATAAAGGAATAAAAATGACAAAGTCAACACACATAAAAATAGCAGACAGGGAATTCAAACACAGGAAAGGCAATAATAAATCAATGTCAGTAAACAGTGGGCAAGTCAAAGGTTTATCTAAACAATGTTTCAGTTGCTTATGGAAAATAGAAAGTGAAGAGACTAAGCAGCAAATACCAAGGGAAGGGAGTTCTGCTGCAGAGAAAAAGTCTCTCACACATTCCCTCCCCACCCAAGCAATACTCAGAAGATCATCAGTTGCACAGGAGGTCCTCAGCAGCTGAGGTCAGTGGATAAGCAGTTTTATACAGCAGGAGATAAGTTCTTTAGGTATTCTGGTCCTAAGGTATTTTAGGCTTTAAGGCAATAACCATTACTTTGAATTAACTCGGCAAAAGAACCAGTATGACACAACAAGGGAGTGACATTTTAAAAATAAAATAAAATAAATGTAATGGTGCTAGTCAGATGTTTTGCTGCTGCATTTTGTACCAGATCTTCAAAGGCAGTTCACATAGAGCACATTATTGAGTCCTGAAGTAATAAAGGTATGAGTCGCTCTTTTCCAGAAATGAACAAAGGTGCCTGTTGCCACAGCTGACATCTGAGCATCAAGGAGCAAAACCAAATCCAGAAGCCTTCCTGGCCTGTGAACTTGATTTTCCAAGGGAAGTGCTACCCTGTCTAAAATAAGTTAAAACCCTATTACCAGATCAACAGTCTTTTCAGCCAAGATCATCCCTGTCTTCTCCAAATTGAGCTTCTCTGTGTTGGCTTACATCCAGTCCATTACTGATCTCAGACATGGTTGAAGACTTCCACAGCCTCCTGGCTTGAGATGGAAAGCAGATGAGCTATGTGTTATCTGTATACTAGTGACAGCAGAATCCAAATATCCAGATAATCTCCTTCTGTAATTTCATGCACCTATTAAATATGGATGGACTCAATTATAACAGCAATGAATACACCACTGAGAGACCTTAAAGGAGCTGTTGTAGACAGATCCTCCTGGAGAGAATCTATCTAGACAGACCTCTCTAGATGACCTCAACATGTGATGTGGAAGAAAGTGCTCTCCAAGGTAGCCATTCAGGGCTTTAAAGGTAATAACCAGCACTTTGTGTTTTGCCCAGAAACATATCTGCAGCCAGTGTAATGGTTTTAAAAGAAGCATAATATGGTCTCTCTGGATTACCCCAGAGACCAGTCAGGCTGCTGCATTTTGAACTAACTGAAGTTTCCAGACTACATACAAAGGCAGCTCCACTTAGATCACATTGCAAAAGTCAAGCCTCAGGTTACCAGATGATGCACCACTGTTTGAGGTTGTTCTCTTCAAGGAATGGATGCAGCTGTTGAATCAGCCGAAAGTGCTCCTGGCCATAGCCTCCACCAGAGATACCAGAGTGAGGGCCTAGATCCAAGAGTACTCCCAACCTGCATACCTGTTCCTTCTGGGGGAGTGTAACCCCATCCAGCACAGTAAGATCTAACTCATCGCTCAAATTCCAATCCCCCAAAATGAGCACCTTCATCTTGCTTGGATTCAACTTTGATTTGTTATCCCTCATCCAGCCCATTATTGCCCATAGGCAGGCATTTATTCAGTGAATGCCATTTCATGATGATGATGACGACAAGGAGAAATAGATTTGGGTTTCATCAGCATACTGATATCATCCTGCACCAAATCTCCTGATGACCTCACCCAGAGGTTTCATGTAGATGTTAAAGAGCATTGGTGACAGAATGGAACCCTGAGGGACTCCATATAATCACTCCCATTTGAAAGAGCAAGCGTCACCAAGCTCCACCATCTGGAATCTGCCAGAGAGATAGGAGCAGAACCACTGCAAAGCAGTGCCTCCTATCCCCATCTCCCCCAGGTGATCCAGGAGAACACCATGGTCGATGGTATTGAATTCCATCAAAATGAGAATGAGATCCAAAAGAACTAACAGAGTCATACTCCCTCTGCTGATTCCTAGGTAAAGGTCATCCATCAGGCTGACCAAGGCAGACTCAACCCCCTAGCCTGCTCTAAAGCCAGTTCGAAATGGGTCTAGATAATCTGTTTCCTCCAGAACTGCCTGGAGCTGGTTAGCCACCACTCTCTCAATCACCTTGCCCAACCATGGGAGACTGGAGACTGGCCTATAACTATCCATCACTGAGGGATCTAGGGAAGGCTTCTTAAGAAGTGGTCTAATCATTGCCTCCTTCAAACAAGGAGGCATCCTACCCTCTCTCAGCAATATGTTAATTATATTAACTAAGCCATCTCTAAATTTCTCTGCTAGACAGAAGCAGCCAAGTCAGGCAAGGATCTAGAGAACAAGTGGTAGGCCACACTGCCCCAAGCAGCTTGTCCATGTCATCAGGCATATAGAAATATCTGTGGGATATGATCTCTGTGCACTGAGGTAGTTATATTGTAACCAGCGAGGGGTTTATTTACTAGGCCGGTGCACAAATGAAAATATTGGATCCAATCTGATACAAAAATATCAAATTTGGGTCTTTAGACCTCTTCAAAATATTGAAGATTGAATTGGATTTTCCAATGGGGATCCAATATTTAAATGGGCCAGGAGCAGGCTTGAAGACACTTTGTCTCCAAGCTGGCTCCAGACCTGATTTCTAAGTGTTTTACCCCCCAAATCAGAGAGTGATGGGCTACAACAAGTTGTTTGTTTGTTTGCTGGGGGTTTACCTTGGCCCATCCTCAGTCTGGGGGTTCACCACTTAAAAACTGGGTTGGGAGTAGGCTTGGAGATACTTTGTCTTTAAGCTAGCTCCAGGCCCGGATTTTAAGGGCTGCACCTATGAGGGAGGAATCTCCTCCTCTACTCTGGCCGCTATTGGCTGCCAGGGCTGTCCTTCAATCAAGAAGGAAGCCCAGGCAGCCAGTTCCCCCTCCTCTCTGCTTTCTTGATGACTGCAGAGAGGGAGTTCTCTGTGATGTCCAAATTTGGATAGGAGAATTGGGGGAAAGGGGAGTGGAACTGAGGATTCATTGGAATGTGGACATAGTCTTGAATACATATAAATGCAGCCATAGTCTTAAACTGGTGATACAGTATATTTCCAGCACCCAAATCACTGGAAATGTTGTCTCCCCAGTGTTAATCAGAAGTTCACTTTTGGTTCAGTCCTAATTATAGGTCTAACTAAATTGATAACATTAAAACTATTCACTTTCAAACATACAAGTACACATGTGCATGTGCATAGGCTGATTTCTGACTTTGTTTGTGACTCTCAAAACTCCCATTCTGTGCACACATATGGTTAAAAATAATCTTGGAAATGTTCCATACAACTTGTATGGAAAAAGTGAAGTGGCTTACATGCAGCACAGCAAGACCATTAAGGAGACCAAAAAAAAAAAAAAAAAAGGAAAGGAAAGAGCCCTCAAATGTGTGTGGTCTCTCCATTAAGCTTTCTTTCTTGTTTGTTTATTGAAACAAGAATGAATCCTTTCTACAAAGACGGAAATGAGATGGCCATTTTCCACTTGTGACCAGTTCTGCTAATGCATATTTTCCCTCAAAAATAAGGACCATCTTCTGTCAGAGAAGCTTGTTAAATTGGCATACGTAGGAGACACACAGCAATGATCTGCCGTTTTTCAGGGAATGACAATGAAAAGCTGTCTATTCATGCATAAATTACAACTGGAAGTGCAAGACTATCAGACAAATACTTGCTATTGTTACAGATGACAAAGGACTGGAAAAAAGCACTGCATAGCACTAGGTGAAGGGAGCACAAAAAAGATGTGGAGGGAATGTTTTCATTATGTTTTCTTCCTGTAGACTTAAGATGGGTGCACAACCAGAAGAACTAAACTGTTCCGTGATGTGACTCCTTAAATATACACTTAAGCATGGTTGAATAGGCAGTTTGATGGGATATTTGGTATTCAAATTTCTTTCAGATGTTAAAAATCGGTATTGTAGGGCTTAAAGGAAGGCTGGGAAGCAATAAACAAGGGATATGTGTTTCTGAGAAAGGAGAGAGTTAAACAGGAGAGAGTCGCCTTGGTAGGCGACTGGAACGCAAGTGGAGGAGAACTCAGCTCGAATCTGACAGGATGTAGCATAGAATCCATTTGAAGTCCTACGCAATGGCAGTGCGCACAGCAAAAAAGTGTTTTTGGTCGGTGCAATAGATGGATAGTTATAGGCGAATCTCCAATCTCCCCTGGCTGGGCAAGGTAATCGAGAGGGTGGTGGCTAACCAGCTCCAGGCGGTTTTGGAGGAAACTGATTATCTAGACCCATTTCAAACTGGCTTTAGAATGGGCTATGGGGTTGAGACAGCCTCGATCGGCCTCATGGATGACCTTTACCAGGGAATTGACAGAGGGAGTGTGACTCTGCTGGTTCTGCTGGATCTCTCAGCGGCGTTTGATACCATCGACCATGGTATCTTTCTGGGTTGCCTGGAGGAGTTGGGAATAGGGGGCACTGCTCTGCAGTGGTTCCATTCCTATCTCTCGGGTAGATCCCAGATGGTGGAGCTTGGTGACAGTCGCTCCTCAAATCAGGAGCTGTTATATGGGGTCCCTCAAGGCTCCATTCTGTCACCAATGCTTTTTAATATCTACATGAAACCGCTGGGTGAGGTTATCAGGAAATTTGGAGCTTGGTGTTATCAGTATGCTGATGACACCCAAATTTACTTCTCCCTTTCATCTTCAAGAAATGGCACTCATTCTCTATGCCTGCTTACAGGCAGTAATGGGCTGGATGTGGGATAACAAATTGTAGCTGAATCCAAGCAATATGGAGGTGCTCATTGTGGGGGCTCAGAATCTGAGGAGTGAGTTAGATCTTCCTGTGCTGGATGGGGTTACACTCCCCCAGATGAAGCAGGTACACAGCTTGGGAGTACTCCTGGACCCAGGCCTCACCCTGGTTTCTCAGGTGGAGGCTATGGCCAGGAGTGCTTTCTATCGGCTGATTCAACAGCTGTGTCCATTCCTTGAGGAGGATGACCTCAAAACTGTGGCAAACCAGCTGGAAACCTCCCGGCTTGACTATTGCAATACGCTCTATGTGGGGCTGCCTTTGTACGTAGTTCGGAAACTTCAATTAGTTCAGAATGCGGCAGCCAGATTGGTCTCTGGGGCAATCCGGAGAAACAATATTACGCCTATTCTGAAACAATTGCACTGGCTGCCAATATGTTTCCAGGCAAAATACAAAGTGCTAGTTTTTACCTTTAAAGCCCTGAACGGCTTAGGCCCGAGTTACCTTAGAGAGCTCCTTCTTCTGCGTGATCCCCACCGCACATTAAGGTCATCTGAGGAGGTTCGTCTCCTGTTACCACCAGCTCGTCTGGTGACAACTTGGAGGCGGGCCTTCTCTATAGCTGCTCCGGGGCTGTGGAATGCGCTCCCTGCGGAAATCTGCAATTTGTATTCTCTATTAGCCTTCAGGAGAGCCCTTAAAACGTATTTGTTTGGCCTGGCTTTCCAGGGTTTTTAAATTTGTTTTAACATTCTAACCCGATTTTGGAGGCTTTTAATCACTGTAATTGTTTAATTGTTGTTTTAAAATGTTTTTAAATTGTTAATTGTTGTTATATTGTTTTTAATTTGTTTTAGCTCTTTATTGTTTTAGTGGTTTTTTCCAATTGTAAACCACCCTGAACCATTATGGAAGGGTGGTATATAAATCAAATAAATAAAAGGGGTGACGCTTTTAAAATAAAAGTCATGCTCACTTATTTAAAAGGATATAAGAAATAAATTAAAATAATCTATACTGCTATATCATGCTTATATGAATACATACATATTTATATATTCAAATATGATGCCCCTTCAAAACAGAGTCTACTTAATTTCATCATTCAGCAAAAAGTAAAACTGAAAGTTTGTGCTCATTTGAAACTTCCAAAGCCCTTTCAGGAAACTAAAAAGAGTTTGAAATGTTTCATTAAGTGACCTGCATGCCCCTTAAGTATTATTATTAATTTTTAATTAAAATATTTATATACCACTAATTATCAAGAAAACATTCTCAGAACAGTATTATTTATTTTTCTATGTAAACCGCTTTGAGAACTTTGGTTGACAAGCGGGAGGAGGGTATGAGAAAATGGTTCCTTGTCCCAAAAGGGCTCATAGTCAAAACAATACAAAGAAGAAACTTTTATAAGAAATTAAAGGTGAGGAAAGAGAGGGGTGCATAAAGGGTGCTTTGAACTGGGGAAGGGGGAGAAAGAACAGACAAAGGACAATTCTCCTTCCAGTTTGGAAGGAACTCTTGACAAGACAAAATTTAGACCAGAGGAGGTAGCAAGCTTGATTGCTATTTTCTAGGGAAAACAGCAAGCAGCAAGCAAGGAAATCAACCAACCAACCAAGCAAGCAATCAACCAATAAGGAGACAAGGGTGAAAGGACAAAGTGATCTTGTTTAGGGCTAGGTTTTCCTAGGGTTTGATTTCTGGCTGGTTAGTTTCAGTTTCAGTTGCTAGAGAGAAAGTGAGTGGGGATTAACTGCAGGGATGCCACACAGCTGCAGGGAGGGACCACATTCCTGAGTTGCTCAGTTTGGATGCATCTCTTGACAAGACAAGACTCAGACCAGGGCAGGATGTCTCCCAGGAGCTTTGCAAACAAGGGTTTGCAAACAGATATAGGAGGAGTTTAGCAGGAATATGGCAGGGAACTGTGCAGGGAGACACACAAGCAGTCCTTCTTATCACAGAAGAAACACCCAGCATGAGGAGAAAGTGAATACTACCCCACTTCTGTAATTTTCTTTGAGACAAACGGTAAAACCTTTACTCAGCTGACAAGTACCCTAGACCTATATTTCAAGTAAACAATCTCTATATATTTTAAATAGCCAGTCAAACCAGTTATGATGGTAGAATGCCAGCAAGGGAGGAGGTTTGTCCCAGTATAGTCCACCAGTGTTGCATGTATGACTATCTGAGAGGGTGCAGAAGTCCTGGGGGTGAGCTTGGTGCAAAGAGCTCCTGGCTCTCAGGGAACAAGTTTGTTCCCTCAAAGCTAAGATGGCTGACCTGAAGAAGCTCAAGGATACCATGACAAACACAGTATTTTTAATACGTGGGTTCTTGAGAGCACACACACACACACACACACACGCACACACACACAAAACCCCTCACAATGATGTAAGAATATAAAACAGGTATATTTATGCAAAAATGCAGCAGCAGAAACATTTCAACATGCAAATTAACATATTCCCACCCCACAGTTTTCTTTCCCTGCTCCCTACTCTGCCTCTAAAGCACCTGGCACAGATCATAATCACACTCTACGACCTGGCACAGTGCGGGCCACACTGCCCAGGACAGACTAAAGAGGATTTAGGGTATGGAGACCCTGGGGTGTGGAGGCCCTAGACTTCAACCTCAAAGTCCAGGGGTAAGAGCGCCAATGTGCATGTAGACTACATGGTGACTTGCCTGCCTGTTGCAAAGCTTGCTGCATTAAGATAGGCTGTTAGGCAGCACTGGGGAGGAGACAGTTGTCATGGTGCACATCCACACCAACAATGTTGGGAAATCTAGCCAGGAGGTCCTGAAAGCCAAATTTAGGCAGCTAGGTAGCGGTAGCATTCTTTGAAGTGCTACCTATTCCATGCGCAGGATCAGTGAGAGGCAGAGCTGAGAGGTCTCAATGCATGGATGAGACAGTGTTTCCGGAAGGAAGGGTTTAGATTTGTTAGGCACTGGGATACATTTTGGGGCAAGCAAAGCCTGTAAAAAGGGATGGGCTCCACTTGAACCAAATGGAACCAGACGGCTGGCACTAAAAATAAAAAAAAGATCACAAAACTGCTTTCGAAATGATGTCTGGGGGGTTGCCAACAGGAATTGGGTGGTATCTGGTTAGGCAAGCAAAATTCCCTAAGGTGTGAGGGTGCAAACATTTCAGATAAACCAGAAGGGGCAGAGTAGAACCAGGAGTAGAGGAGATAGGCAGCTGGTCAAAAAGATCAAATGACGATAATGGAGATAGCACATGCCAATGCCAGGTAAGAGATTTGGTGTATAGGTGTCTATATACCAATGCCAGAAGCCACCAAGCCAAGAATGAGTCCTTGGTTGGAGTGCTTGGTTGCTAAAGAAAACATAAAGCAGGCATAACGGAAACCTGGTGGAATAGTGAGAAGCAATGGGACACTGTTATTCCTGGATACGAATGCTACAGAAAGGATGAGGGGGGGACCAGGGGGTGGAGTAGCATTGTATATTAAAGAAGGGATAGAACCCAACTAGTAAGAAAACCTAGGAGGACCAGAGTCCTCCACCGAATCATTATGGGTGACAATACAAGGACTGAAAGGAAATGTGTTATTAGGGACATGCTATCATCCTCTGGATCAAAATGTTGTGAGTGAGCTGGAATTGGGGAAGCAAATCAGAGAGGTACCAAAGCGAGACAGAGCAGTAATAATGGGTGACTTAAATTACCCACACATAGAGTGGGCAAATTCGCATTAAGGTAATGAAAGAGAGGCCACATTCCTAAACATGCTAAATGACTGTGCCTTAGAACATTTGGTCGCAGAACCAACCAGAGAGAAGGCAGCCTTGGACTTAATCCTGGGAGGTGTCTAGGAAATGGTGCAAGATGTCAGAGTTGTAGAACCATTGAGAACAGTGACCATAGTCACCATAGTGTGACCCAGTTCAGCTTATATGTGACTGGAGCATTGCCATTCACAGTTGCCACTCACAAGGAGGTCCAACATAAATGCATTGGACTTCAGAAGAGGAAACTTTCAAAAAATGAGGGGACTAGTAAAAAGGAAGCTGAAAGGGAAAGTTGGGAGGGTCAAATCACTCTAGTAAGCATGGAACGTATTCGAAACCACCATAATAGAAGCTCAGTTGGAATTATCTATTTATTTTATTGTTAAATTTTTATACCACCTTTCATTAAAAAATCCCAAGGTGGTTTACAAACATTTAAAACAATATAAAGCTACAGAAAATTACACAATTAAAATATTAAAATGGAATATAAAAATACAAGTCTAATTAAAAGTTTTTTTAAAAAACATACACACTATAACTATAAAATACAAAGCAGCAGCAACAAAAACCAGCAGTCATATAAAAATCCTGGTTAAAAACCAAGATTTTACTTGCTATCTAAAAACTGTGATGGAGACCTAGGAGTGGATGCTCATCCGGAGAGGAGTGAACCACTTACCAATAGAGAATACATGCTTACCAATAGAGAACAATAGAAAACCTTAGAGGGAGATCTTGGGGTCATGGTGGACAGCTTGATGAAAGTGTCAAGTCAGTGCATGGCAGCTGTGAAAAAGGCAAATTCCATGCTAGGTATCATTAGGAAGAGGGTTGAAAATAAGAATGCTAATATGATTATGCCCTTATACAAATTAATAGTGCAGCCACATTTGGAGTACTCCATACAGTTCTAGTCACTGTATCTTAAGAAGGATATTGCAGAACTGGAAACGGTGCAGAAGAGGGCAACCAAGATGATCAGAGGCCTGGAACACTTTCCTTATGAGCTAAGGCTACAGCATCTGGGGCTCTTTAGTTTAGAAAAAATACGACTGTGGGGAGACATGATAGAGGTGTATAAAATTATGCATGGAGTAGAGACAGTGAACAGAGAGAAAATTTTCTCCATCTCTCACAAAACTAGAACCAGAGGTTATCCCATTAAATTGAAGTTTGGGAAATTTAGGACTGACAAAAGGAAATACTTTTTCACACTGCACATAGTTAATCTATGGAATCCTCTCCCACAAGATGTGGTGACAGTCACCAGCCTGGATGGCTTTAAAAGGGGCTTAGAGAATTTCAAGCAGGACAGGTCTGTCAATGGCTACTAGTCTGGTATCTATGGGCAACCTCCAGGCTTAGAATATCAGTTGAAGGGGAGTAACAGCAAGAGAGAAGGTGTGCCCTCTTTCCTGTGGACTTCCCAGAGGCATCAGGTGGGTTGCTGTGTGAAACCAGATGCTGGACTAGATAGGACTTGGGCCTGATCCAGCTAGACCATTCTTATGTTCTTAATTTTTTGAAGGGAGGTTGAAAGCCAGGAACTACTTTATTTATTATGTATAATATCTATGTACCCTGTCAGTTGGTCCCCTAAATGCCTTCTGGCTTAGAAAGCTGTAAAGTAGATAAGGTAGAGTTTACATTGTTTTATCAATTCAGATTGTCTCCCATTGTGTGCTGAGGTCTCTCACCTCCAATGTTGTCATAGGCTCCCATACCCTACCCATGTTTTCCAATTAGAAAAGCTTACCAACGAATGGGAAGAGAGACTTTTTTTCAGCAGAGCAACTCCTCCCATTCTTCTCATCAGTGCATGCATCATTGTCAGCAGTAGCAGCTCCTCCTCCTCCTCCTCCTCCTCCTCCCATTGATTGGTAAGAGGAGGAAGGGAGAGGAGCCACCACCATCCTCACCATTAGCCAGTGAGGAAAGAGGAGGAAATGCTTCCACTGTCATGTCCCTGAGTGGTGGAAACAACTATTACTTTTTCTATCCTCCTCATTGCTGTATGGGCTTCCTTCTGGAGGATCCTAATTTATTGCAGACTTTTCTGGGAGGGAGAGCATTTGCAGAAAGGGAAGGCAGGACAAGTCGGCAGCTGAATTTCTTGGCCAAGAGACCTGAACTGCTGATGCTAACTCCTGGCAATCCCCATCTGCAAATGGAAACATTTCCCAGATGGCACAGGGGACTCTTGAGGACTTCCATTCATATATGAGGGGTGCTGGCATTGCAAATCTCAGCTGGGAGGCTGATGCTGACATTGCCACCACAAGAAGCTGGGCACAGGGCTTCAGGGGTCAGTGATGGGGCCCCATTCTCTGATGGGGCCCCAGACAAAGAGTCCACCATTTCACCTGGTGCTTAAAGTTATTGACTCTGGTCTGCACTGCTTAGCAAAAAACAATAACTAGATAAGATAAGCGGGGTGTGTGTGTTTCATCTATCCATCCTACTGATGTACAAAGTGGGTTGTTTTATTTGGAAAACCAGCCTGTGGGAGATAGTTCCGCACCATGTTTCCATGCATGCCTTTTAAAGTAAAACCCACCACAACTGTTTCATGAAAATGAGGCAGATATATGCATAATGGCCCCATAAGTTTGAGCAACGTGTCTCTCTAGCATAGAGTGAGCTGCTTTTGGACTACCTGTAACCTAAGTAGAAGTGTGAAGCTCAACTACCCATTGCCTTCAGACTTCAAGCCTTAACTCTTTTGATATAGAGTTATCTTATAAAGTAGCTGAATGTTTAATAATAATAATAAAAGTAACTTGCAGTTTTCCATTGAACAGTTTTCAGCTTTCTTTCTTAACTATTAAAAACAGCTATTAAAAAGCTATTTTAATAGCTATTAAAATCTAACATAAACAAATCAATTTTTGAGAGACAAGAAAGTATTTGGCCAGTAATAGGAACACATAACCATTGTGATTATCCATACTGGTATATGGCAAAAGAACTAGTCAGTCACAAGAAGAGCTGGGCTTTGGAAAACTGTAGGTTCTCTAATTCTGAAGCAGATCAGGACACACAATTATTTTGTGAAGACTGCATGTGAATCGCTCAATGCCTAATTGCTTGATTACTCATCACAAGATAACTTTAAGCAAAACTATATGCGATTGAGTTGATGTGAATTCTCTCTTGGTGTTGTTCTAACTACGAAGATTGTGTCACAAATGCAAGTCTGGGTGAGGGATATAATTCCATTCAGAGTCAGGGCTAGCCTCATAATGAGGAGAACAGAGGTGGTTGCTTGACACACTCCAAACTCAGGCTACCTCTCCATGGTGCTTTCTTTCTACCTGAGGAGCGGGATAGACAACCTTCTGAAATCAGTTACTCCTCCTCTGCTGTTGTAATGGATTGTGCCTAGCTTGTTACTAGCACTGGTGTGTAGATAGTGGATAGTGTGTGGGAGCAGCTTGGGTTCTGAGGGTGCTATTCCACTGCTTAGGGGGACTTTGGTTCCAGTGCTCAGATCTTGGCACATTGTCAAGGCCTAGGCCTACATCTCATGCTGCTCCTGCCTATTCAGGGTTGGGAATAGTGTTACTGCTATGAGCAGGGGTCATGACAGTCTAAACAGTGGAAAAGAAAGTATGGAGGAGAGGAGAGGAGAAGTCACTTGGAATATAGTGCCCATTTCTTTCTTTTTTTTTCAAATTCGATTTTTATTGATTTTAACAATAATAATATTGTCATTCATTGCAATATACACAAAAGTGGACTTCCCGCACACCTCTCTTCATGAATCTTCGGCTATAGAGTTTACCCTTACTATAATAATAATTCAAAACATAAATTTAAACCCTTACAAACACAGTTAATCTACCCAACCTGCAGTTTTTTACTAAATTTCAAACCCTGCTGTAAAGTCCACAGTAGGGAAATTATCCTTTAAATACAACAAGAATGGTTTCCAATCTTCTTTGAAGCCTTCCAAATTTTGATCTCTTATCAGTGTTGTAAGTTTTGCCATCTCCGCATATTCCAAAATTTTTATCAGCCAATCCTCTTTTGAAGGCAGTTCATTACTCTTCCATTTCTGTGCATATATAATTCTGGCCGCCGTAGAAGCGTACATAAAAAAAATGTTAAGTTAGTTGTAGAAATTACACCTTGTGTTATCCCCAGCAGGAAGGATTCTGGCTTCTTAGGAAATGTCATTTTAAATATTTTCTTTAACTCATTATATATCGGAATATAGTGCCCATTTCTGGGCAGTGTATTTTAAGAAAGACTTTGATAAACTATTTTTAAAAATTGATCTACAGTGATCTACCCAGAGAACAATTGTTATGGGGTTGTCAATAAACAAAATTGTTGTTGTTGTTAAGTGGAACAGATTCAGATAAGGGCAGCAATAATTGTGATGGGTCTGGAAAACAAGTCCCATGAGGAATGGTTGAAGGATTTGGATAGGTTTAGCTTGGAGAAGAGAAGACTAAGGGAGAGTATGATAGCCATCTCTGTCACACAGAAGAAGGAACGAGCTTGTTTTCTATTGCTCCTGAAGGCAGAACAAGAACCAATGGGTTAAAATTACAAGGAAGCAGATATAGGCTAGACATTAGGAAACTTTTCCTGACTGTAACTGTTTGATAGTGGAACAGGTGCTTTGCACAGTGACAAGCTCTCCTTTGCTGGAGCTTTTCAAACAGAGGATGGATGGCCATCTGGCAGGCTTTTTATTATTACTTGTAAACATATTTATATACCACTTTTCAATTAAAAAGTTCTAAAAATGGTTTACATAGCAAAGTTATGAAAAATATGTTCCTTATTTCAAAAAGGCTCACAGACTAAAAATAAGCACAAGCTAGACATCAGCACAAGCCTCAGGAGGGATGCTGCACTGCAGTAGCAGTTTTCTGCACTAAGCAAGAGGTTGGAGTAGAAGACCTCCAAGGTTGCTTCCAACTTTAATATTCTATGAGGCTGTTCTCACATGCAGCCTAACCCACCTAGGCATGTCCAGCCTGGGTTAGACTGTGCATGAGAATCACTGGGATCAGGCCCAAACCTGGCAGGCCAGTGCCTGGCTTTTAAGCCAGTGAGCACTCCCTTTCCCCTGGCTACCCACCCGTGTGTGAGCATGGCTGCTTCTAGCCCAGCTTCAACCAGAGATGGGTGTCTAGAGTGCCCGTCTCTTGGGGGGATCTGCCAATGCAGCACATGTGTCACACACTGTATTGTGGGCTTCATGGAGGCTGGGACAATGAGTCCCAGCCTCAGATCAATCCACCCTGCTCTGCACTGCATGGAGCAGGGATGATCATGTGGGAGTGTGGAGCGTGCTTCCACTGAGCAACAAAGGATTTTCTGGGGGGAAGGCAAGGTCTGGGAAGCGTTCCCCCCACCTGCCTGCCGGTAGGTTGTGTGGATGACTAGCATCCAGAGAATTGCTTGCTTGAGTAACAAGCAAATTGGCACTAAAACAAGAAGTTAGATTGCATGTACATGCTAGTCTGGAGTGCAAGCTTCAGACTTAGTGCAACTAAGTTTGCATGCTTAAACCTATAGATTAAAGCTTGCATCTTGCAGTCATCACATGAAGAACATGACTGTATAGTTTCCTTCTGTTTCTTTTCTTTTCGTTTCCTCAAGAGCATAAGTACTAAAGTTCAGAGTACTCTTTTGCATTCTTAGGACACAAACTCCAAATCATTTAACAGAATGTAGCCGCTCTCTCCCGACATGTTTGGAGCGCGGCTCCTTTGCCCCAGCCTCAAGTGCAAAAGGCATGAGGCTTGCCTTGCAGCCATTGGCTGAGAGGCTTGCAGGGGCAGGACTTAGGCTGGTCAAACCAGTGGTGCTTAGCCGCCTCTCTCAGTCCGTTTTGAGCAGCAACCCCCATCCTCCCATCCCTGGGAAGGTGAGGGTTCCTTACTGGTCGCCCTTTGTTGGGAGCCAGGTAAGAATTTTCTGCTCCCCTGCTCATTGGCTTTTGCTGGTGGTGTTTTTTTGTTTTTTGTTCTGCCCACCTCTCACTGTTACCCTTAGTTAGTTAGTTAAGCCCTTCCCGGTCACAATGGTAGGTATTGTGCGGTAAAATTGGGCAGTACCATTTCTGGTGAGCACCTTAAAGCAATGCATGTTGGTCCTTGGCGGTCCTTAGAGGCTTTACAGCTCAAGGAGCACTGGCCCTTGAGTTAATCTTTCCTGCCAAGGTTTCAACCTCTTTAAAGGACCTCACGGCTTGAGGGGGTGATCTCGAGGCAGGCTGCTTTGACACAGGTCAGCTAAGATGGCAGCATTAAGCACAGGGCTGATGCTGGCCGGAGTCAAGATGTCTTGCTTATTCTCTGTAGGTCAATTCACTGGGAGCAGTGAGTAGTGAGCTTCCACACTGTGGGGTGGTGGGTGGAGTGCCAATCGTCCCATTCTTTTTTCTGAATTGGTTAATAAAGTTATGGCCCATTTTTAAATCCCACTTAAGCATCTTGTGTCTTTCTTGGGTCTGGTGCAAATACATACTTTATAATTCCATCCTCCTTGAATATATATGCAAGGGGCCTAAATGAAACATTTGAATTTTTCAAGCCGTACTTATGTGCAGAATGTGATTTTTGATATATGTTATTGATTTGAAGTACAGAACGAAGGGGTATCCATACCTTTGAGTGGTGACGATGGAAGGTTCTCACAGGTGTTTTGTCTTCAAACATGATTGAACAATTACAGTTACAAATAAAAATACAGTATAGGGTAAGGGTATTAGTGGACAAGTCTAGACTGTTTCCAGTTCAGAGAGGTTTTATGCAGCTACTGCAGTCCTTCACTGAAAACTGAATTTCATATAAAGGTTTATGCAATTCATAGCTGTAGTGACATCCAGATATGCATTTGGACAAATGATTAGACACAATGACCCCAAACTCCGGGCTTCTACACCTGCTCAACCAAATAGTTCAACCCCTTGGAAGCTGATTTAATAGAGGCAACATTGCTGCTTGTTAAGATGGGCATAGGAGAGAACCTATGCAAGCAAGTACCAAGAACAACATTAGTATTAATATTCTCTTTGTGGGTTTTATGTGCAAGGTTTTATAATCAGCAAGTTTCTTTTCATTCCAAAATACATTTTCTTTTCAGTGATTAATGAACTGTCTTTGTTTGCTCAGCAAGTTGTAATTAGCATAAATATTATTTATTTTAAATTGACATCTTTTTCTGTAGCGTAACATCATTTTAAAAAATTATCTGCATGCAATTATTTCACTATACATTTGAAGTATGGATTATTTTAGAATATAATCTAAAGATTTTCCCAAAATTCAAAATGCGGTTTATGTGATTAGTCTAGTAAACTGACATTTTTCTGCATTTGCATACTTGATTGCAACAGTAATAAAAGCTAATTGCCTGTAATCCAATCGAAAATAATTATAGATGAGACGAGTCATTCAAATCCACAAATGCTGCTGTGAGAAAGTTTGACATGGATTATGGCTTCGTATTAATTTTTATTTAAGGGTTGCAAAGAAGAATTAGTGTGACTTAAATAGACTTTAATACTGAGATAGAGTTATCTGCAAAAAAAAAAGTATTTGGTGCTATCAGAAGCAGGTTCATAGTATATGTAATACTGCAGACATAAATGATTGAATCTGTTCACTGTGAACATAAATAACCTGAGCGGGGCATTAATGTGAGAGTACAGAAGAGGCTCGAATTTAAGCAACCATGTTGGGATATACAAAACCCACTAAGAAATGTTGCTAGTCTTTACTGTTGCTTTCCTCAAAATTGCTTGAATCTTTCACCTACTGTAAATGCACTTCCAGCACCAGCCCTTGCTCAACAGTGGGATTTCACTGTGGGTGCATTCTGGTAACCACCACCAAATTTCAGCTAGAGCAGATGTCCACACCTGTGCAGAAGATTAATATGTAAATTAAAAAGGCAAAGTGTGTAAGTTTCTTGAATGTCAAAATGTAGCCCTTAAAGTTTCAGAGAAACTGTGTAGAATGGTGCACATTTTCAAAAAACCTCCCTCAATTTTGGCTGATTGTGGATGCTGGAGAATAACAAGATAAACATACAGAGGCCTAGCACCCATCCCAACATCAATGTCATCCTCAGTTCTCATTTTCATACTTTCCCAAAATATTGTTTTACATGCTATTCCCTTCAACCAGCCCATTCCTAACTAACCAGTGATCTTTTCCCAATATCCTATTTCCAAGACCTGAATTTTAAGCATCAGCCAATCCAAATACCATCTTTAAGCATTCAGGCAGCCTGTTAAAACCTTGTATCAAATAACATTCTACCAAATGACCTGTCAGAGTTCTTCTTGGAGATTCTGAAAGTTGGTGTTTGTGTTCATTACAACTGATTCAGAAAGAACAATTCCCAGAATTTTAATGATCCAAGAACTTAATCACAAGAGCCATTTTGCTCTGCATCGTATTCCTTCAACCTGACAGATTCTAGCTGAACAAACTGGTTACCCAATGAGCCTAATTACAATAATAGCTTCAAGATCACAATAAGCAACTTAAATACTCCCTTAATGCATTTATATATCATGAATTCATACAGCTTGTTGAATTTGTCAAAATGTTATTCTGAGAGGAAAATTCTCACCAGAAAAATCCACATTTATTCCATTCTCTCTCACTACCACCAATAACTTAAAATAATGCCACTTTCTGAAATGGGCTCATGATACAGGTACAAAAATAACACGCTCAGTGAGTATTTATGTGGAACCACTGCCCTTGACTTAACAATTGCTGCAAACAAGAAAAATAATTTTGATAACTCAGGTGGTATTAATATGAAGGCGGAGGATTTTCTAACATCCTTTGTTCATCATCATCCTATATGAACATAGGATGTTAGAAAAGTGGAACAACAACACCAGTTATCACTGTTGAAAGTTGTGTCATAAAGTTCAGTCCCGGGGGGGGGTACAAATCTGATCATAGATATAATATACTATGTACAATATTTGTACTGATTAATGACTTATCAATTAATGTCTGAAAAAAATCTATTACATAATTATTTTATTTGGTTAATTGTAATTATTAAAGAATTCATTTAACCAAACAAAATATTAACTTTAATAGGAGAGAGTCATAATATGCTTAACAATCCTACTGAAATCCAAAGGACTGAAGCATGGAGACATACATGTTCGAATGAGTCATCACAGACCAAGTGCCACAGAAAGAATTCTCATATCACCTGAGACAGAATGCTCTGCTTTTAAGTATTTATTGTTAATACAATATTATTAATCTCTTTTTTTCAAAATCAATAAGATTTAAAGATGCTTTTATCTCATGTTTTTATGTTGTGTTGTAAGCCATCCAGGGAACAATTTGTTACAGGGCGGCTAACAAATAAACATGATGATGATGATATTAATCATCATCAGTTATCATGATCATCATTATGCTTAGCTTTGACTTGGGGTGTTGTTGTTTTTTGCCATATTTAGGGCCTTGTTTACCATGCATATGTGTGGGTGTCCTTGTCTACAGCATTTTGACCAGAAATCACAATATGTTTAGTACACTCAGGACATGGGGTGTATTTTCAGTGCTAGCATGTGACCTTTGTATTCCACAGGTATCACAAAGGAACGTTTGTGCATATTTGGTTTGCTATGAAGAAGTATTGACACGTCACTGTAAATTTAGTGTTATCTCTATTTTACTGCATTTTCAATAACTGTGTTCAATTAAGAAAACAAAACAGAACTATAAAACAATGCTCATCCAATTTAGCACAATGGCAGTGATGTGTTTTCTTTTTACATTACCATTTTCAATTTGACTGAAATATAGTGCTGTGATTGCAAAAAGATATGAAGCATGATTCAGCCCACATTTAAGTGAAAGATTTAAGTTCCATTTGTTTCAATCAAGCACATATCTGATTCTCACCCCATTTGCATGTAATGTGGAACCAAAAGTCCAACGGGCCACAGTTCCACCCTCCCCACCCCACACTAACCTGTCTGCATTCAGACGAAATTGTCCATAACCGAACTTCAGTCAGGGAGACTGCAGAGAGGAGGGGGAACCAGCTATGTGGGCGTCCTTCTGGCATGAAGGACAGCCCCAACAGCCAATCACAGCCAGAGAGAAGGAGGAGCTTCTGCATTAAAGCAAATGCAGCCTGAAGTTCACCATTCTGATGTACCACAGCTGGCTACAAACCACAAGTAGGAGCAGCAAAACTCACTACTGCCCAAGGTTTCAAATTGTAGTTTGGGAAGGGAAACCTCAGGTCACTTTTCTGATAGGACCAAGGTGTCACTAATTTGGACGTACAGGAAAGTCAACCTTAGGTCCCTTTAACTCCAGTTTCCCATTATGTGGGAATGGGGCCTCTGTCTCATGCTGACATTAGTAGAAGCTCACTTGGCTTAACTGTAACTGGAGCATGTCAGTGTTAAAAAATGACACATCATTAAATTCCTTTCTGTCCTTGGAAATGTAGTAACACAACTTGTGTATATCTATTTCCAAAAATTAAAATAGGATATATCATTTCAAATATCCAACTATTTTATCTACAGAACAGTAAGTAAAAATTCCAGTTGAAGATCCACAAGATTTTATGGAAAAGATATTTTCAGTGCACACAGAAATTAAACATTTGTCTACACCAACTCAACTTCGGCCCTCCTGCAGACATTGGCCTACAATATTGGCCTGCCATAAGCCCTGGCTATTGGCCACTGTGGCTCGGGGTTATGGTAGTTGTAGTTCAAAAACAGCTGGGGCTCTAAGTTGAGCAGGCCTGTTCTACACATACATTCCTCTCAGACCTTACATACAAACACATGCAAAAAACACATAGAAATACGCAGCTCTGAATCCATTGAGTCACATGATTCTTCCCTTCTCTGCCCCTTGACAGGAGTCCTCAGGAGAAGAGAGTAAGGAATGTCTAGCCAGGCAGCAAAACACCGAACTGCCATTACTCAGCAGCTCACTTGAGGTACAACTGCTGCATCTGCCTCCCCTCTCTCTGCCTTTGGACAGTGAAAACACATGGGGTCCTCTGGGGAACAGAATAAGAAGCACACTGCCATGCAACAGACCAAACTACCAGCAGGTGGGGAAACAAGTTAGGGTGGAAGACAATGAGAACAACCACAATGACTTTATGAGAACTAGGCTGAGGAGATATATGCTGTAGAAGTAGCCCTTAATTTATATTAAGGCCTTAATTTATATTATATTGCATGTTATTATTTTAGGTAAGCCTCCTTAGGGATCCTACTGGATCAAATGCAGGGGAGGGGGTCAAATCTATCTATCTGTCAGGACTCACAAACACAAACAACTATTTATATACAAATACAGTTTACAGGGATTTCACACTGGAAACCTTATGCCTAAAGGGTGGGGAGGGGATCAGAATGTTCCCTTGAGGCTACAAAATCCACACAGAAAATTTCTCCATCCTGGAAGCAGGTTGGAGAAGTGGTGCCAGGTCTCTGCATGGCAAGGAACCATTCTGTCAGCACCTGTAAGGCTTTAGGTTTCCTGCGGAGGGCCTGGAACAGGAGGTCAGTTGGGTCTCTTCCCATGATCCTAAATCTTTGTTAGCAATGCTAAAGCCTATCAGGCACTTTTAGAGTAATTTCTTGCTTTGATGAGCCTCGGTAAGCCTTCTACAACCCTAGAAAATGAAAGAAGTGGGTGGGGAGAAGATAATTTCTTGCTTTGCTGTTATCACAGAAACTGGGATAGTAGGAAGAAGCCAGGGCTGCCCCAAACTCCTGGTCCACACCAAGAAAGAAAAAGGCTAATGAAGCAGGAGTTGCTCATTGCTTGAACAAACTTTCCTCTTCCACATACCTTTGTTGTCAGGGCTTGTGGAAGAAGAACTAGGTCTCAGAAGACTAAGTAGCCACTCTTCTACATCCATTTAGCCATGTTTGTTGGCTTTCTCTTTGCACAGGCAGAGCAGAACATTCTGGCAGAAAGGGAACATCAGTGGGCTTTCAAGTATTCATGCACGTGATTCAATTTTTATTTGTTTTGGTGAGCGTTTTCACAGCTAGAGAGACCAAAAACATTTCTTTCTGAAAGCAATGGCTATGCCTTCCTTCTGTCCATTTTACATTAGGCTGACTCATACGGTTAAAGTAAATACCCTATTACCTTGTTTGAGCAAGGCTGTTTCCCAGCTTTAATTGGATAAAGATGGAAGTGGAGAGACACCTTGGAAGTAATCAGATACAGAGCAAAAATAGGCAACTGGAAGACTGAGGCTGCCTTCACACATAACGCCAAACCTCAGATGAACTCACCTCCAGTTCGGCCCATGTGTCATCCAAGTTATCCGAACCATAGGTCCTGGACCGAACCATGGTTCCAATTTTGCCCCCAAACCTGGGAATGAACCCTCAGTTGGTAATGAGTTTCACTCATGCAACTGAGGGTCCATTTCTGTCTCAGTTACATCTAGATTGAGATTGTTACCCAAACTGGAGGTAAGGGAGTAAGTACCTCCCATGGGATGCCTTCCATTGGCTGGTGTGAGCTGTCCAGGGTCAGAGGGAGCCAGCGCAGCAAGTTCTGCCCCCTTTGCCAGCTCCCAGTCTTCAGATTCTGATCATCTGGGAGTGTGCAGGAGAGATGGAGGCAAACAGTGGGTCCGTTGGACCTGACCAAAAGTGATTTATAACTATGCATATTAGTGAAAGGCAGACATTTCTGGATAGGCATAACTCAAATGAAAGTCACCAAGACCAGTAATTCTTCCTTTCTCATTTAGACAGATAGACAGATTAGATTAGATTAGATTAGATTAGATTAGATTAGATTAGATTAGATTAGATTAGATTAGATTAGATTAGATTAGATAGATGTCCTGAATGTGTATCAGCATGCAATTAGCTTTACCAAAAGCTCACTACAGAAGTTGAGATATATTATCTACTAGAAATCTGATTCTGGCTTTTAAAAAATATATCTACATGCAAATGCTATGTACCCAGAATCCAATATCAGAAGAAGAACATTTTCTTGTCTGTACCTGCACAGAGATAAATATGAATTTCCCCCTATCTTGATCTCATTTTCGAGTAGATAAGTTGCTAAATTAAACTCAGAGGTAGAACCTGCCATGGAACATTTGAAGATTAGAGATGTTAACCTTTGTGTCCTGCAGAAATTATTCTGTTATTGCAAATTTTATCTTCCCTTGAAGTGCAGGGATATACTCAAGATGTAGAGATGTAGCAAGTACAACTGCAAGAGGCAGGACGTAATTTATGCAAGAGCTTATCTCACCTGGAAACCTTTTTGCATAGCAGAACTATGTGGTCTATGTGAAATAATAGTGAAAAGTGCTTCTGAACAGGTACAGATATTTTCTTGTTTTCATTGTGTACTCTATCCAACCCCAACACAGCATCCCTCCAGTGGCTGTTGCTGATAAGTGCCTTATGATTCTTAGATTGTGAGCCCTTTGGAGACAGGGGACCATCTTATTTATGTATTAATATTTTATTTTTCTATGGTCCCATTCACACGTAACACAAAAGTGCAGTTAAATGGAGCTGAGGTTGGAATTCTTGTATGTCCGAATGCATGAAACTGCATTTTTGCAGCAAAAGCAACCTATGGATTATGTTACCAAACTCCAGTTTGAACCTTCAGTTGTAGTGAGTTTTGCCACACCAACCTGAGGTTTGCAAGTGTCATCCAAATGCAGATGCTGCCATAACCACAGTTTTATGCTGTTTTTGGAACCAAAATAATAGAGAGGGCAGTCCAGACCTCTGTTGCCAGATTTGGTTTTTTTAAAGCCAAATTTTGGGTTACGGCCCATTTGACTCATGAGTATACCCCTTAGATTCTGGCCACACTGGCACCCACCCAACCTAGTTGCTCAGCACAAGCAAGCCACATTGGTTGGTACTCAGCAACACCTCTCCCTGTCTTGGTGACTGCCACAAAGCAGTCCAAGCAGGAACTCTGCTAGTCTGGCAACCCATTGGAACATATCCATCTTTATTTTTCCTGCAACGGTGCCCCCACTCACCTGGTGTCACTGCTAATTGGGGTTACCCTCTTCTGTGATTCCCTGAGGTGGCCGATCTGCATATGCTTCAATGTGAGTCCAAACCCGGGAAATTTAAAAGAGAGTGAGGATCTATTCCCTACTCTGCCCACCTGGGACCACCCAGATACATAGAGTGGAAAAGTCCCCTTTGGGTGCATGAAAGGGATGCCTGTAGAGGAGGAGGGTACTAGGGTATTAACTAGAGAGAATGGGGGCCCCTCACACAAGAGGGGGCCCTTTATTTGGCTGGTCTACATCATGAGAGTGCACTCCGATGGAGGACCAAAGGTTTTGGACTCGCAGGTCTTCCCCAGTGGACTGTCCCTTTCATAAGAGGTGTATCCCCGGGCAGCAAGCCAACAATAGGGCAGAAGTTTGGTTTGGTGCCCCTGGACTACTAGGCCGGGGTATGCTATCACAAGAGCATCCTTGGTCAAAGTGGTCCAGGATCCAGGATCCTTTGTCCTCCCTCATATACATATTCTCTCTTAAGAAGTGGGTCTCCCCAAATTAAGAGAAAAATAGTGCCCCTCAGCTCCCCTCCCTCATTGCTAGCAATTGTGCTTGTGCAAGACTCTTTTGGTATGGGGCTCTTACGAGCATGGTAGTATGATTGCTGTTAGGAAAAGGGCTTGCATCCCATTCAAAGGGATTTAAATGCCCTTTCCCTGCTGAGGGTGGGTGGTCTATTCATTCCAAAAAACCATAAACATGCTTGGCACACTGCCTTAAAGATTGTGGCCAATGGCTGCTGCTCTACTGACTAGGGATATGCACAAACCGGTTCAGTGGCTCTTTTCTGGACTGCTGGACCAGTTCAGAGGTCCAGCATTCAGCCGGTTTGGCAGTGGGGGGCTTACCATTAAGGAGCAGGCAGGGTGCCCTAGCCCCCCCCCCCACGTTTCCCCCACAGGTGCTCTCACCAAAATCGCTGGTGCAGGGCAGCAGCATACCTCCTTGCCACCCGGTCAGCATCAGACCAGAAGTGCCCGACGCACATTAATGGTAACCCCCCTGCCGCCAAACCAGCCTAATGCCAGACTGTGCATATCCCTATTGCTGACATGCTGACATCTTGTCCTCAGTCTGGTGATGCTAGCACTAGCTCAATTCACCTCATTAGGGTTGTTACCCCTACCCTCCATGCAGTGGGTGAGTAAAAAATTATCATGAATATCCTTCTCCTACTTTGGTCATCCTACACTTCCTATGGTTTCCTCCAGACACAAATATAATTCCCCCCAACCTCTCTCAATACAGATTTCTTCCAAAAAGTTATTTTGTTTGAAGACAGGAAGTGAAAGCAGCTGAGCAGCTGAACACAAAATAATCATATGTAGATTTAACTAAGAGTTTATTCTGAAACAACTCCATTTTCTCCATCACCTTTCCATCCCTTTTTTGAATCCATTCCCCGCACTCTCTACAGCAGAGCTGCTAATCTTCAGCCCTCCTGCAGAGGTTGGCCTTCAACTCCCATAATCCCTGGCTATTGGCCACTGTGGCTGGGGATTATGGGAGTCGTAGTCCAAAAACAGCTTGAAGGCCTACACTGAGTAGCCCTGCTATCAAGGATCCCCACTGGGACAAACTTCAAAACAATAACATACTGGATATAATACAACACTTTGAGGCGGGTCTCAAGATCACAGAGACCCACCTCCATAGGGTTTGTGGGGAGAGCAGGCTAAACCCGCTCTCCATGAAG
Source organism: Hemicordylus capensis (assembly GCF_027244095.1). Lineage (NCBI taxonomy): Eukaryota > Metazoa > Chordata > Lepidosauria > Squamata > Cordylidae > Hemicordylus > Hemicordylus capensis. The sequence continues at coordinate 124,393,911 of NC_069659.1, forward strand.
ATGAGGAGGGTGGCAGCCCTGGAAGGCCAGATTGGCCGCCCACATGATGGAGCCGGCAGGGCAGGAAAGATCGGAGGCCACGCGGCCCCCGGAAGCTCCTGTATGCCCTGTGCGAGCACGCAGGGCATACTGGAGGGACCCCCGAGCGGGGAGGCTGCTTTTAAGCCTCACGGTTGGGGGTCTCCTTGTGAGTAGCCACAGCGCGGATCCAAAAAAATGGGGCAGGTTACTTGAGCGGGTTTAAGGGGCAGGTTTAAGGGGCAGGTTACTTGAGCGGGTTACCCGCTCAGGAACTGCAGGGCTCACAGCCAAGCCCAGTGGTTCACACAGACTGCAAAAATCGGGCTAGGCTCCCTTAGCCCAATTTTTGCAGACCATGTGAATAACCCCTTTGTTAATCCTACCAAATTATTTTAATCCCTAAATAAATCCTAATCTCCAAGAAATTCATTGCCAAAAAATGCTTCCTCCACATTGAATTTGCATCACCATCACTATTTAGTTACACCAAAGCAACAGGCAGAAGTACAATCCACTTTATTTTTTGCAGTTCAGAAGCTATGTATTTATCCATTTTACATAGATTTTATGATGGACATTTCATATCTTTATGCATATCTTTTTCTTTCCCCTAGAGATTTAAAAAAACAAAAAAAACATGCACTTTAATTGATGTGGTATTTTTAGATATTATAATGTATCTAATTAAGAAACCCATGAATATATCTGTAACATTAACTTAATAAGAATTAATTACAATTAGAGCTCTGTTGAATTACTCTTTGATTGGATTTATGTTTCAGACCACTAAGTAATCTTATAAATAGGCATTGTTAAAAGCTTCTTCTTCCATGCATTTGTTGTAATTCTTGCACTTCATCCCAGTTTTCATAGTTGTTTTCTTTCACAGTTTTTTAGAAACAGTCCTTATTTTCTGGTACCTGTAAATTGCTAAATCACAATGGCTGACATCCTGACTAATGCACTGGTGCAACAGGAGAAGCACTAGTGCTTCTGAAAAGATCAACTAACTCAGCTCTACTGCGGCTCAGTGGTGGGGGGCAATTTCAGTGACCGCCACTTCCCCAGGAAGTGCTCTGTGCCACCTGAAAATATTTCCCCATGGGTCATGCAGCCTTAGAGATATATTTTCAGGTGACAGAGGGCTGCTGGGGGAAGGGCGGGTCTTAAAAATCTCCCCCCCCACACACACCAGCAACAGTCCCGTGTTAGTCTAGCACTCTTCAGAAGCAAAAGTGCTTCTCTCATTGCACTAGGGCTTCATTAGTCAGGATATCAGCCAGTGTCCGTTTTGTTCCTATTGGCCTTTTGAGAAGATGTTGGGATGGCCTTTGAATATCTTGCTACTGTGAATTGCAAGAGACATTATTTTCAACTTTCTCAGGAGAATGCCCTCCAACTCCTGGTGCCCTAAATGACTGGTGGGCAGGATTGGTGGGCAAGATTGGAAAGCCCCATGGATTGGAAAGGCCGGCAATTAGATCCACACTCCCTCTTTCTGTGAAGGGGCCCAGGTTAAACAGATTCCAGAACTAGCTACTGCAGGTGTCTGGCATTTAAGATCATTTTGGACTTGGAATGAAATCTAAACTCCCCTCTTCTTCTCACAAGAGAGATAACGCCTGTCGTTAGTGAAGCACTCAGGCCAGGAAGCAAATGCAGATAAGACAGCAGACTCCATTACAATAGGGATGAGTCAGTGATGTAACTTTGAAGAGGTGCCCATCGAAACTCTTGCTAGAACTATTGGGAAGCGCAAAACTCTTGCTAGAACTATTGGGAAGCGCTTCCCAGCCAGGATGCTCTGGACGCACCTGCACACTCCAATTGTCCTCACAATCAGCCTTGAATACAATAGGCAATTCACACCTTCCTACTCAGGAAGGACAATCAGACACAATGCATTCCGAAGGAGCCTGAATGGGCTACTGTATTCAGCAAAGTATAAAAGAAAAGTGCCCTCAAGGCGCGTTTTAGGATATCAGTATCCCTAACTCCATAACCCAGTGTGCTTCCTCATGTATTATTACACCTGGGACTCCCACTGCAAAACATCTCAGTGCCTCTCACTCAGTGAGGTGTTTCCCACAATCAGTGGGAGCCGCCTGGGGAGGGTTAGTGGGCAGAGCGAGCAGGCAGTCTGCTCCGGGCGGAAGCCCACACGACTGCCAGCTCCGTTATGGAGCCGGTGGGGGCTGGGAGGATCGGGGGCTGCGTGGCCCCCGGAAGTTCCAGCATGCCCTGTGCAAGTGCGCAGGGCATGCTGGATAGACCCCCAAGCCAGGAGGCTGCTTTTCAGCCTCCGGTCGGGGGTCTACTCATGAGTTGCCGTGGCACGGAGCCATGGCATGGCAACACACAATTGAAAAAAAAACAGGCTCTGCAAGCCTGGTTTAAGCACCGGGGTAGTTTAGTAGTTCTCATGATTTTATTATTTATTATTTATTATATTTATATACCGCCCTTCCAATACGGCTCAGGGCAGTTCACAACTAGCTTCTGCTAGCCCGATTTTCTCCCATCGTGTGAATAGCTTCAGTGCCTCTCACAGTGCCTCTCACCCATCAGACTGCAATAAGAAACTCCAGCAGACCATCTTGGTGTTTTCCTCTTCAGGACAGGTGATATAGCCTCTTGCCCGGCTTCTTCAGGTCTGAACCTATCCCTTTCTCTTATTTCTGAAATCTTGCCACTCTGTCTTAAAGTACCTCTCTAGCCTGCCTGGGAATTTAGACATAATTTGGAACTTTAAGCTATATGTTCCTTACAATGGGCTATATTCAAACATATTTGCATTGCTTTTACGTTAGGACCACCTAGTAAATTATATTTTTTTCAATAAACTCCTTTTTGTTAATTAAAACCTTTCTCTCAAGCTGATTTTCTTGAGTTCATATGCTTGCACAAATTAAGGCTGATTGGAACTCTTTTGAGCTAAATTCCCCACACTCGAACTGAGGGTGCCGAGCAAACACCCTCAAGGCAGTTTCATCAACAACACATTCAGACATTTTACATGTTTCATTTTGTGAGATTCATTTTCAACAGTTGATATAATCTTGCATTTAATTATTTACTTACTGCGTTTATGTATCTGTATTTCTGCCAATGCTTTCAGGGTAGTTTGCAATGTAATATAATGCCACACCAGTGGCGGGCAGTGTGGGAGGAGGGCAGAAGTACCTTTCTCTGCACCACTGCTCCTCGCATCTTCCAGGTGCTGGTGGTATCATTGGTAAAGATTTTTAAAGCACGTCTCATTGCCCGCCGCCCCTCACCAGCCACCACTATTCCATACAATCAAACAGATACAAGAAGAAAATTAGAAAATTGAGATACCAATTCTTATACAATGACACATCATTTTTATAATGACCAGGTGGAATGGCCATAGTAGGAGACAATTGTGGGAGGGGAGGAGCCAAATGGCAGTTGGTCCCAGCAGAGGTGATGGAGAGGGTCTCACTCTGTCACCTCTCTGTCTGATGCAGCCCAGTAATATGGAATATTGTTGGCCAACCATTTTCCCCTAGTATATTTTTAACCAAAAGAACAAAACACAAACTTTTCAATCAGTTCAGGAGAGAATATTGCAAGGTAAATAAATATACCACAGTAAGGAGGAAAACACGGTCGGCCTATATGGCCTAGAAAACAGAAACGAAGCAGGAGAACGACTTCTTAGTTTTGGCCAAGCCAATGATCTCTTCATAGCTAACACAATCTTCAAACAAACAAAGCAGCGCCTATACACATGGACATCACCAGATGGAGTACATAGAAATCAAATTGATTATATTATTGGTGCAAGGAGGTGGAAGAGCTCAGTTATGACAGCAAAGACATGGCCCGGGGGCGGATTGTGGAACAGATCACGATCTGCTCATGTGCAAGTTCCAAGACAAGCTAAAGTGGAAAAACAAAGCTATCCAGCTTCCATGATATGATATTGAGAATGTACCCACCATTTTCAAGGAGAACATCAGGAACGGCTTTGACGTTCGGAACCTCATTGATTTGGAACCAGAGGAACTGTGGGATGAAATTAAAGAAGCTTTTAAGGACGAATGTGAAAAGAGACTGCCAAAGACCAAGAAACAGAAGAAAGCAAAATGGATGACAGAACAGATGGTGGAACTTGCTCAGAAGAGAAGAGAAGCCAAAGTCAAGAAAGATAAAGATCCCAGGAAGGAATTTAATAGGGAATGTTAGAAATCTGTTAGAAGAGACAAGGAGCAGTACTACAATGACACCTGTAAAGACCTTGAGGATGGAAATAGATACGGAAAAACAAGGAAAGTATTCCAAAAATCTCTGAACTCAGTGGGAGGTTCCAACCTTGAATTGGTATGTTAAAGGATGCCAAAGGACAGATAGTAACTGATTCAGAGAAGATCAAACAGAGATGGAAGGAGTATACTGAAAATCTGTACAGCAGGGATGTCAACATCCAAGATACTCTAGAAGATATTCCCTACTTGTAAAAAACTCTAGTATGGGAAGATGAAGTTAGATCAGCACTCCAGCCATTACCAAGTCGGAAGGCTACAGGCATTGATGGAATAGCTATAGGAAATATGGCAGGCAACAGAAGAAGAATCAGTCAAGGTTCTAATTTTGACTGATTGCTGGCAAATATGCCAGCAAATTTGGAAAATGACACAGTGGCCAACAGATTGGAAGAGGTCAGTCTACATACCCATACCAAAGAAAGGAGACTTATTGCACAAACCATCGCACAATATCTTTAAACATACTAGCAAAATAATTCTCAGAATCATCCAATGCAGATTAGAACCCTACATGGAAAGGGGAATGCTGGATGGTCAAGCTGGTTTCCGAAAAGGCCGAGGAGCAAGAGACATCATTGTCGATGCATGCTGGATAATTGAGAAAGCCAAAGAATACCAGAAAGAAGTCAATATGTGCTTTATTGATTATAGAAAAGCCTTTGATAGCATTGGCCATGTCAAGTTGTGGAATATCCTTAGGAAAATGGGTGTTCCAGAACACCTCATTGTTCTCATGAGAAACCTACACACAGGACAAGAAGTCACAGTCCAGACAGAACATGATGAAACCTCGTCTGGTTCCAGAGCAGCAAAGGAGTAAGACAATTCTATATACTTTCTCCTTCTTTATTCAATTTATATGCTGAACATATTCTGAGAGAAACTGGATTGGAAGAAGTTGAGCGTTTTCCCCGTGACACTCTATGGATGTGAAAGCTAGACTTTGAAGAAGATAGAAGCAAGATAGAAAAGCAAGACTGATGCCTTTTAACTTTGGTGCTGGAGAAGACTATTGAGGATACCATGGACAGCCAGGAAAACAAACAAATGGATCATAGAACAAATCAATCGAGAATTTTTACTCGAGGCACAAATGACCAGGCTCAAACTATCATACTTCAGATACATTATGTGAAGATCCAGCTCCCTTGAGAAGTCCATAATGCTTGGGAAAGTTGAAGGAAAGAGATGAAGAGGATGACCAGCAGCAAGGTGGATGGACTCAATTACAACAGCAATGAATGCAACACTAATAAACTTTAAAGGCCAAGTTGAAGACAGATCATCCTGGAGAGAATCTATCTGTGTGGTCGCTATGAGTCAACACCGACTTGACAGCACTCAATCAATCAATCAATCAATCAGACTGTAAAATTCATGTCTAGTTGTTTAGTTTAGTTATGTAGACCATATCCATCTAGTGTTGTAGCTCCACAAGAATTTCCAATGCTTCTAAACTTCTGCATACGCTAAACCTTGCAGTGTGTGTTACCTACTAGTTAAACTTAAGGAGGCTTCATCATTAGATTTCCCAAGATATTCAGGAAGAAAGATGGAGGAAGGAAAAGGAGTGTGTGCAGACAACAATAAACAAATCTTGACTTGTCTGTTCCTGTCAGAAACAAACTGCAAAAAGGGATTCTGTTCGGGAACAGTATACTTCCTTCACCAACAATTCACCAGCTTTATAGCATTTCAGTCAGGCAATGGGTTGTTCAATATGTCAGAGCTAATTTTCCTCACCCCATGAAATGTCATAACAGCAATGCTATTAGAAATCCTGAATACCATAATACAAGCCAATGATCTTAACCTGTTTTCAGGTGTATTTCTCAGTGCTTAAACTCTATGATAGGTGTCAGGGCACAAAAATGCTTGAAAGTCACACACATGCCCATTGTCCTAGAAAGCCTTCCTTCTAATTCCAGATAGTCTAAGAGCTGATTATGATCATACAGTGGCTTTCATAGTATGCAGCAAGTTGCTGGTCTAAGAGCTTGCTGCATTCAAGCTTCCTTCCTTCACAATGCCATTGCTGTGATTTGCAAAGTCAGGGAGGCGGCGGCTGCTGCTGCTGCTGCTCCTCCTCCTCTGGCATTCTCAAAAGGTGGAAGAAATTGTGGAGGAGAGCAGACCGTTGGGCTAGCACTATGCACACCAATGGGAAGCTGAGAGGTGTAAGAGCCAGAGTGTAAGGAGGAGCAGTGTGCTCTAGGCAATGCTGGGGAGGGGTGAAAGAGCAGAAAAAGTGGGGGAGAAAAGCAGCAGTGGCATCAAAGTGGTGAGCAGCATGCTGCACCCCATAATGCTTCAGGCACTAGGGGTGGGGAGCTGGGAGAACCCTGCCAAAGGCTGCAGAGCAAACACCAGGGAAGTTCTAATTTGCCTTCAACTCTTGCTGGCAGACTTCTCAGCAGCATCTGACTGGCAGTGGTCCATGTTGGAAACAGAATGATGGAATGAATGGTCTGAACTGGCAAAGCTCTTACATTCAAATTTCTTAAGATTTAGCCTTCAGATGATGAATAAAAAGGAGGAAATCCCTTTGGGCATCTGCAAAGAGCCATTGTCTGGTTCACATACTATGCAGAGAGCCACTGATCAAAGCATCAGGTGTGCTTGCTTCTTCCGAGCCCCTTAACCCCACTGGCACAACTTCGAGTGGGGGGTACTCTGTGGCTACTGAGGGGTGTGTGATTGCATTCCTGCTGCTACTCCCATTGGGAATTATGGGGATTATTACTCCCATTGGGCACATCCCTACCTAGCACTGCCCAGAGTAGGGATGTGCATGAAATGGCATCTGGGTTCCGTTCTGAGCTTGGAACAGAACACAAATGCCTGGATTGTTCTGCTGGAACAACCGATCAAGCCAGTTGTTCTGACAGAATGACCGCGTTCCCAATCGGAACGTTCTGGTCACCATTTTGGACTCCAAAGTGGCACTCTTCTGACCTCTGCACACATGCAACAACCATTTGTGTAGTCGGCACTATTGCACAAATGGCTGCTGTGTGTGCACAGAGGCCAGAAGAGTGAGAGTGTTCTGATCCAAGCTCGGAACACTCCAAATGGCCTGTTTTGCAGTCAGAACATTCCAACCATGAACTGTCCTGCACATCCCTAGCCCCGGAATACAGAACTCCTCCTTACGCTCTGGCTTTTATCCCCTCAGCTCCCCAATGGTGTGCATAGCACTAGCCTAACAGTCTGCTTTCTTCCACAGTTTCTTCCATCTTTTTAAAATGCCAGAGGAGGAGAAGCAGCAGCAGAAGAAGTGACTGGCACATTGTCACCGTGGAAGGGGAGGAAGAAGTTTAGTGCAGGTGGGCAGCACAGGGTACTCCCCATCTCTTCTAATCTGCACCTGAAGTGGTCTCATTAGCAGACTGACCCTGTCTTTTGAACTATGACTACAATGACTAAAAACTGATGGTAGACCTATCTTCGAGAGATCTGTCCCTGTAAAAATCTCCCCTGTAAAAGCCATCTGAGTAAGCAGCTGTACCTAAATCTTGTGACAGCAAATTCCAACAGTTGATCATAGCAAAGTGACTATTCTTGGTTCTGAATCAACCACCAATCAATTTCATCAGGTGACCCCATGTTCTAACATGAGAGCAGGAGAGAAAAATATGTGCTCTCCATAATTGTATAGCCCTCATCAGGTCCTCCCTTGGTAATCTTTTTCTCATTCCTCCCACTGTTCCATCTACAGCAAGAATGGGAAATATATCTATAAGTCTCCCAAGGCTTTCATATAACCCAGAAGGAATCCTTAGAATTCCCTCTGGGAATCTCTGGGATTCCTTATGGGAATCCTGAGAATATCAAGTTTTGTTCTGTTTTGTTACATTTATAAAAACAGGTTACTGGTCTTAATAGCTGCAGACATTTTGAAAATTTGATGGCAAAAACATCCCTATCTCTGTGTCTGCCTTCTCATTCTTTTTGGTCCTTAATCTCAAACACTTGCCTAGTCATTTTAAACCTGAGAAAGATCTAGTTCAGTGCCTTAGCAAAAACTGCCCATTTCTCTGAGCAGTTCGTTACATTATGTTTCCTTCAACACGTCCCCACCTATCACATTTCTGATGGTTTCTTTCTTCATAGATTTTAACAACTCTACCAGGAGAGTTGTCTACTAGGGTCTACTAGGAGAGGAGAGCTGGTCTTGTGGTAGCAAGCATAACTTATCCCCTTAGCTAAGCAGGGTCTGACCTGGTTGCATATCAATGTGAGACTTGATGAGTGAATTGTAAGATATTCCTCTTAGGGGATGGAGCCACTCTGGAAAGAGCAGAAGGTTCCGAGTTCCCTCTCTGGCTTCTCCAAGATAGGGCTGAAAGAGATTCCTGCCTGCAACCTTGGAGAAGCCGCTGCCAGTCTGTGAAGACAATACTGAGCTAGATAGACCAATGGTCTGACTAAGTATATGGCAGCTTCCTATGTTCCTATGTACCAGGCACCCAGCTGGGCTTTCCTTCTTATTATTTATTTATTTATTTAGCACATTTTTATATAGCCCCAACCCAAGGTCTCAGGGAGGTTCACAACAAACAAAAACAAAACATTAAAATCAATTAAATACTAAAAATAGTTTAAAACAAATCAATAAATAATCTCAAAATTTAAAAAATTACAAAGTTAAAAAGCTAAAAGGCCTGGGTAAAAAGATAAGTCTTTAGACACTTTTTAAAAGCCGCTAGAGATGCAGAGACTCTTATTCTCACAGGAAGCGCATTCCAAAGACTCAGGGCGACAACAGAGAAGGCCCACCCCTGGGTGGCCACCAGACGACATGAAGGTAGCCACAGACGAGCCTCCCCTGATGTACGCAGTGGACGATGGGGATCATGAAGAAGAAGACGCTCTCTTAAGTACCGACGCTCTCTTACTACCATTAGAACTTGCAGCTGGAATTAATGTACAATAATAGAGGCTGGTCTGAAATGGGCAAATAGCACTCACACCCCACGGCTTCATGTTTCAAATACAAGGTTAGAGAGGGTTCAGGTGTAAAGTAGAACATGGTTCCCATAGCCTTCATCAACAGCTGGATAGAAAAGGAATTGTTGATAAGTGTAACTTTTCAGGCACAGCCATTAAGCCCTGTTCAAAAACACCCAAACTGTCCTGTCGTCCTTTGTATCTTGTATAGGTTTGATGTGTTGATTTTCTTTTCTAGCAGATCTCTTGTATCATGAACATCTGCATGACTAGCAGAGAAAGTGAACAGGTAAAGTGCTTCCTGGTCTGGGGAGGAGTAAAGGTAAAGTTGTGCCGTTAAGTCGGTGTCAACTACTGCCATGTGGTTTTCTTGGGTAGACTACAGGAGGGGTTTACCATTGCCTCCACCCACACAGCATGAGATGATGCCTTTCAGCACCTTCCTATATCACTGCTGCCCAATATAGGTGTTTTCCATAGTCTGGGAAACATTCCAGCAGGGATAGAACTGGCAACCTCTTGCTCCCTAAGCAAGTTTCTTCCCCGCCGCACCATTAGGTGGCATGGGGAGGCAGTAGGGGTTTGCAAAGTCCATTGTATGCTATGCTTTGAGTAGAGGAAACGGTTTGATGATCCATTAAGGATTTATTTACACATTTTAGCATGGACCATAAAAGAGAGGAGCTGTGCAGATGCAGCTGAAACCCATGCATTCCTCGGTAGGACTGATGTACAAATCCACTTTTTGGATAAGATAATATCTGAGCAGAAGCATAAGAGATCCGTATATCCAATATTCTGCCACCTGCTATAATGTGCAAACCCACCCAAATAATTACTTTGGCATTTATTTCGTGTCAGGGTAGTGCCAGATTTGTGTCTGATAGTGCCACTCCATGACCTACTTTCCATATATGGAGCAAGCTGGATGGTGCCCTTTATACTTTAGTCATACTGTTTTGTGACATTAAGATTGGTCATTTTCTTTAGTGAAAAGAACATTTGATGCATATAGCTCAGAAGGTTCAAGCTGAAAAAGTATGTAAACTCTTGCAATTCTTCCTTTAAATATTCAAACACTACATATTGTGAAAGTGTGCTGGGCAGAAAGCAGTGCAGAAGTTCCAGTGTCAGATTTCTGGATGAAATTGTAACACAGAATCCCGGTTCATATGTTATGTTCAACACATGTACAATCTGTGTACGCACAGACAAATCTCTATGCATTATATGTATATTCACATGTTACATTCAGCACACATACAGTTGTAAATATTCGATTTCTACACTGCATTTGGCAGAGCCTCTACCCAGTTTCATTTTCAAAATGAATGCATGTACAGACGTTTTCTCTGTACATAAACATGTTTATAGATACTTGTGTTTGTGCATGATGTAATGTCTGAATAGGGCTGGGGGCAACAACAAATTGCCCTGGCTCCTCTACATGTTCAGTGGATACATATGGGTGGGCTCAGCATCACAATGGCCGTTCCCTGATCTATTCATGTTAATTGAACACCTTTACACAGTCCCCGAGCATATAGGGCCTTCCTGCCACACATGCACTGGTGCATAAAGAACCCTGTTCAAGTGGAGTCTCCCCCCGACTCTCTCTCTCTCTCTCTCTCTCTCTCACACACACACACACACACACTTACTTTTGTTCACTGAATCCATGGGAGAGTGACAGCATTAAATCTGCAAATTCTAATGTAATGTGAAATGTTAAAGTACCATTCTTGGAGAATAAAACTGGGGACAGAGAACATTTCTGCCCAGCACACTTTCACAATATGTAGTGTTTGAATACTTAAAGAAAGAATTGCAAGAGTTTACATACCTTTTCAGCTTGAACCTTCTGAGCTATAATGCTTCAAATGTTCTTTTCACTAAAGAAAATGACCAATCTTAATGTCACAAAACAGTATGACTAAAATATAAAGGGCACCGTCCAGCTTGCTCCATATATGGAAAGTAGGTCATGGAGTAGTACTATCGGACACAAATCTGGCACTACCCTGACACGAAATAAATGCCAAAGTAATTATTAGGGTAGGTTTGCACATTATAGCATGTTCAGAGCCCCCGTAAACAGAGTTTATGAAGGAAAATCACAGAAAGACCATGGCAAGTACGAAGGCAAAGTAGAGTGGAGAGTGTAGATAACCAAGAATAGAAGTAATATCAATACATGCAGCACTGTAAGTCTAGTAAAAGCACAGAGAGTAACCGAAGTGGTCATTAAAAGCCAAACATTGTATACATATGATCATAGAGCTTGTGCTGTATTATAGTGGTAAATTGCAAACTGAATTTTGAGGAATTCTGGGGTCCCAAGAATCCTCTTGGGAGTTCCTCAATGAGAAGGTCAGTAATGGTGAACAGACTTTCCCAGATTGCTTGCTCACAACTCTCAATTTTCCTTAGAGTTCAGCAAGGGTTTATGACTTCCAATTGTCTAATTATAGCAACAACAACAAAAAAGATCTTTCCCCTTCTAATGTGGCTGTTGAAGTGAATAATGCTTGGGGCTGGGACAAGGAGCACATTTTTGTGTGAAAGGCTATTCTTGGCAACATTTCTGTGTCCCTATATTTATTTTGCTCTTGAGTCATGTTCAGGCATTCAGATGTTACATGCTCATGAATGCTGAAGATGAGTAAGAAGTCCCACCCAGGCATGTCACTCACTTCCCTCATTGCTGCTTGCAGAAAAGGCAGCATTTGTCTGAAGGGGGAAGCACCCTTACCATGATGTCAGGTGTTTCTGTGATTGGCAACCTGGGGGGATCCAGACTGCTGATCATGCAAGGGCTAGCCATCACAGTTAGGGACCTTACCCTTCAGACAAGCACTATGTTTTCCATGAGCAGCGATGGGGGAAGTGAGTGATATGCTGGGGCGGGACTTCCTACCTGCTTTCGGCATTTGTAAGCACATAATGGCTGCGTGCCTGAACAGGGTTGTAGTGTCCTTCATTTTGCCTGACTCCCAGTTTGAGGTGAAGACAATTAGTTATTTTATTTGGTTGCATTCCTGATGCCTTTGGTAACAATAGGATTGCAATGGGCCAGGAAGGAACCATGTTGTTGTTATAGCTGCCTGCAGAATTGGTCACAGAGCCCTATTTTTGAGCAGCTTCAGCCAACACGGGACTCCCAGCCTGGCTGGGAACACATCTCCCTGCCTTTACAAAGCAGGGAAAGGTGCTCTGGCAGCCGCGGCGCTGGCTTTAATTTACTGTTTACTTGCAAATGGGGCCACACAGCCCCATTCACAGATATGACCACGCCCTCTTCACATTTAACATCAGATGGGGCGCCAGGCGCGGCCCCTGAACACATCAGCTGGCTTATTAAACACACAATCTTATTTACAAAAAGAAAGAGTTTTAGGAATATTCATACAATACTGTGGCTTATTTACAACAAGAGGTTTGGGAGTATCAATTCAATTCATAATAACATGCATTTGCAATACCAGGGCTTATTTACAAAACCAAGAGTTCTTGTTCTTCCATAGTGACTGATCCTGATGCTGCCCTGCTAGGCAGGACTCTACCAGGGATCCTGGTCATGTGTCTGCATGTGCCTAGATCACCCGGCTTGAGGAAGATTCCTCCAATGCACCACATTCCTCAAACGGTACATTGAGGGATTTTTGGAGATTGGGCAGCGTTTCCCCCATAGGGGTGTGCATGGAACCACTGCAGATGGTTCAGTTCATATCCGAACTGGGCTCGAACCAAGTGTTCTGGTCCACAGATGGGTTCTGCCAAATCGGCCAGGATTCAGTTTGCACCTAGAACTGGAATCAAACCAGGCTGAATTGGTTTGCCCCCAGTTCTAGTCTTTGTAGAGGGGAATCTGGTAAGGATTCCCCTTTACAAGCACCAGGGAAACCCTATGGGGTTTTAAAAGGGCAGGCGGGGATGGGTGGGAGTTTACCTTACCTGCAGCAGAGGAGGTGCAGCTCCTTGGGGGCGGCAGCAGACCGCTGGCGGCTCCTCTAGAGATTCCCCAATCTTCAGAGATTGGAGAATCCCCAATTATCTTGGGCCAGTGGTGCCCCACAAGACTGGAGGCCCGAACCAGGCCCCCGTCAGCCCCAAGATAATGGGGGAATCACCAGCAGGGCCTAGGGGAGTTGCCACCTGCCCAAGGAGCTGTGCTGCTACTGCTGCGGGTAAGGTAACCTCCCCCTGCCCCGCCATCCATTTAAAACCCTGTAGGGTTTGTCTGGTGCTTGTAATCCATTACAGATTCCCCTTTACAAGCACTAGAACTAGTCAAACTGGACTGAACTGGTTTGATCCAAACCAGGCCTGGTTTGGCTCAAGCATGGACCACCCCCCCTTTTGGAAGGCCATTCCGGTTCAAGCTCAAACTGGTAGAACTGGGCCAGTTTGACCTGAACCTGAGTTTGAGCTGGTTTGCACACCCCTAGTCCCTGGCCTCCAGAACGCAGTGCCACTCGCCACAGCAGTGGTCGTGTGTGTAGCGAAGTGGTGCAGGAATGGCATTAAGATGATCATGTCAGGGAAGTTAGTTGTACTCCTGCCTTCCCCCCAGCCCTCCCTAACCACCAAGGGTTCAGGTCGTATGAATGACCTTTCAGCCTCCAGTTCTGCAGACCAACCTAGTACAAGTATATGATTGTGACACTATGCTTTTCTCTTTGTCTATCATCTCTCATCTCTCCCCGCAAGCCTTCTTTGCTAGGATCCTCTCAAGTATGTACCTGTTAGAAATCAGTGCTGTTCTTAAGGACCAGCCACCTCTGGCCAGGATCTCTGTCTTGGTCCTTCAAGAGATAGCCAATTACCCCTTTTGTCTTGTAAATTTCTGTTCCTTAATATACTCAGCCTGTGCTTTTCATGAAGCCTGTCTTTACTCAGTTTGTCCCTCCTGGATACCCTAACACTGATGCTGTCTTTACCTACAGACAGATCTCTGGCTACCTTATAAAAACAACAAGACTTTTTGCAGGCTTGTGCCCATTTCAAGTTAATTTCCCTGGTTAATCAAAGCATAGTCACACAAATGTGGTAACAGGCTGTGATCTCCATTCTGGTACTAAAAACAAATTCTTGGGCTGGTAGTATGCTCAGAGGTACTCTGTTTCCCTTGCCTGCCATTATTTTGCTACTGGTTCTGGTGAGTGGACCTCAGAGTTTCCAGTGCAAGAACTAAGTAAATCCTACAAGCTTGAAGTTTTTGATCCCTGTTCTAGAGCATTCTAAGTTCTAAGGAATTGGTTCAGGTCTGAACCCAAATCCTAAAACCAGTTCAAGGATCCTTTTTTCAGTATACTAGAAGTGAATTGAACTTTAAAATATCTTTGTTTTGTCAAACCTAAACTGAACCCATAAACATTAAAAAAAAATAGTACAGGCACTCTGCTTTTAGTGATATGATTAATATTTTTCCCCCTATTTTGGTAAAAAAATTATAATCCTTTTAAAATTAAAAAATGTTTAAAAACGTTTATTTTCTTGAGGTAAATAGTTGTTCTTGTATTTGTTTTCTAAAGTTAGATTGCAAGCAAAATAGCATGATATTATTCTGCATGGAATATATCTCTAAATCTGTTCAAAATTGGTTTGAGGTTCTCGGATGGTTATGGAACCACTTTTTAAAGACAGTGGCATTTTAAAGTAATTCAAACTAAATTACTCATGACTAGCCTCCTTGAAATTAATGGAACAAGTTAGTCAAGACTTCAATTGTTGCATTAATGTCAATTGAACCACTCATGAGCAATTTAGTCAAGGATGTCAGCTAGCATCTGAATGTCTGGAACTGAACCTGAAAATAAATTTTAAAAATACTGATGAATCTGTACAGGATCTGAACCAAAATTTATAATGGTTTTGAGTCCTTGCTCAACTAACATAAGGTGATAGTGATATCCAGCAAGACTGACCAGTACCCAACGTGATCTGCGTGTATACTCCAGAGTATTCTCCAGAATTATTTGTAAGGTGCAGGACTTCTTTGTCATACAAGGGACACATATATGGATATACAAAGGATTGCTTGAATGTTTATAGTTTGAAGACACTGCAAAAGGAGTCAAGAACTGATAGTTATTTGGGATCAATGGAGCTGCAACAACAAGATGTGAGCATAGCCTGATTCAGACATTATGCTGTACGAATGTTCAGATGTCTGTATACTAGTACATGTGCTTGTGTGAATGACTGTACCTGTGTTTATTTTAAAAGTGAACCTGGATGCAGGCCCTTCAAATGCATGTTATAGATAGGAAGTGTACTTCTGTACCTGCATTCAGCATAGCATGTGAATGGCTGTACCTGTGTACACTGTACACTCATTGTATAAGTGAGGGACATGATGTGTGGATGAGCCTCATGTCTATGTGGCATCATCCAGATATGCCTTATGCTCACTGAGTCTATAATCAGGAACAAACTCCCAACAGTCTGAAGCAACAGGCTTCTGCTTATCAAGGAAATCAGACTGTTTCTTGAAGACTGCTATAAGTCTGCAGTGCATGAGGTTACCATATCAGCAGAAGGCATTGTATTAAATGGAGCTGAGGCTATATGCCTGCTCTCTTGCCAAGGCATGCCATATAAAGCCACCACAATTCAGCACAAGTATATATGGTTAAAAAACACACTGCACCAAAACAGAAGACAGAACCCTGGGCTTTAATGGTAATTGGTGCAGTAGAGCTGGCCACTCCCACAGGGAACATGCTGTTGCCATTAGCCAGAATGCCAGCTGGAGTCCCACTCTTAGAAAGGCCTGTGCTTTCCCTTCAGCACTAAATGTGAAATGTATTGCAAAATTTGAGGCTCTGCTGCCGAACGAAGTAATCCTTTGAGCCATTCTTCCCCCCCCCCCCGCCTTCTGTTCACTACGGACAATCCAGTTTGCCCAGGCATTGGCTCACATCCGCCCTTAATAACATCAATTAACAAAAGGTCCTATCAATGAATAATGATATTTGTATGATATGAGTCTGGAGAAGGCAGTGAGACAGGGAATAAAGCAACGGCAGAGAGGCACAAAGATGGATATTCAGCACTTTAAACTCTGCTCATGTACTCTTGAGTATGACATGGTGAATACTTAAAGGCATGATTAATATTTCACAGTCCTTTCTTCTTGATTCATTGTTAATATCAAACAGTTTAATGTCATAGGAAGAAGATAAAAAGAGGGTGAATGTTTGGTTTTCTTCCTGAGCATGCAGTAATGACTCACATTTATGCATTCGTAACCTGCAAAGCATATGGGGAAATGGACAAATAAAACAAACCCCACGAGGCATTAGAATGAAGAACTTGTCCTAGACCTGGGATTGGTATAGGCATAAGCAGCCACATGATGATAGACTTGAAAGAACTAACCATAAGTGGGAATGTTTAGTCTGGAAAAGAGAAGACTGGTAGGGAACATGATAGCAGCCTTGTAATACCTGAAGGGCTGCCATGCAGAAGAGGGCAAAGACTTGTTATCTACTGCCCCAGAGGGCTGGACAAGGTCTAGTGGACTTAAGTTACATAAGGGTAGCTTTTGGTTTTACAGCCGAAGAAATTTCTTAATGAAAAGAGATGTAAGTTCATTCATTCATTCAATTTCTATTCCTTCCAAAAGTGGCTCAGGGCAGTTTACACAGCGAAATAATAAATAAATAAGATGGATCCTTGTCCCCAAAGGGCTCACAATCTAAACATAAGATAGACACCAGCAACAGTCACTGGAGGTACTGTGCTGGGAGTGGAAAGGCCAGTTACCTTCCCCTTGCTAAATAAATAGAACCACATTAAAAGTTGCCTCTTTGCCAAGTTAGCAGGGGTAAGGGTTTGATGATGGAGTCAACCAGAGGTGGCCCAAGATCTTGTGGTGCCTGTGGTGAGGTACTAAATGCTGCCTTGCTCCAAACATCTGGTGAGGCCCAGCACCCTTTCAAAACCAACCCATACAAGGGAGAAGGAAAGGTTGGTAGCAGCCTCCCCTTCTCATGCTTCTTGCACAGAGAGGCTGTAGTGCTGCTCCAATACTGACTGTGGGCAGCATCTTGCCTCCCTGCAGGCACCCCAGTAATCTGCTATCTGAGGTGACTGCCTTGCCTCACCTCATTAAAGGGCCACCCCTAGAATCAATTACCTAGTGGGCGGTGTCTCCCTCACTGAAGGTCTTCAGGCTGAAGCTGGGCAGCCAATTTTCCCCACCTTGCTCCAAAATGATGCTGTGTCAGGGCATTGTGGGGGAAATGACAGCCACTAGATGATAAGAGAAGAAATCTTGCCACAGAAGTAATCAATCTACAACTGTAGAGGGCCACTAGGCCACTCTGCTGACAGTGTTTTCAAACCTAGAGCTGGCCCTAATTATGTCCATGGAATTATATCTGTAATTACACTTTCACATAAGCCCTGTGTCCACTTGTTATGTAATGGCATGCACTGTACAGTTTCAACACCAATGGGATCATGTCAGCAAGGCCAGTCCACAAGTCAGTTACCACACTGCCCTCTTTAACCACATTGCCTTGCTCCTCACAGATACTACTGTTTTCTGCAGGGACATCCAGCATTCTCAACCACAGGAAGAATCTCCCCACAAGTACGTTGTTTGTCTGATGACAAATGCTGTATTCATGGAGAATGAGGTAGGACTATGGAATGCATTGACGCAGAAGTGGGACTTAATGGTGCACTTCCATAGGCACTGTAATCAGGTGCAGCATACACAGTTACTAGTGAATAGGACTACAGCCATCACTGGATTTTATGTATAAAGCATTCTTGAGTTTAAGGTGAGATTTGAGGTGCTTACAGTTTTCACTCATGCTCTGAAAAGTGTGGAAATTGCAAGATGGTAACCTTAACTTCTACACAATGAAAGCAGAAAATACAGTATACTTTGTATATTATGCGGGCTTCACAAATTAGGTACCATGCATGCACACTTGGTCTTGGCCTTTAAGTTAGACATTGGGCTGAGGAAAGATGCACCCAGGCAGAAATTGAACAGCTCCAGCTTCCCCATCAATTGCTAGAAATGCCCCTTGTGAATTCATGCCTGATGTGTCTCTACAAAGTAGAGTAGTTCCCCAAAATGCCAACGACTAGGCCTATGCATGAACATGAAAGTTGGGATCGGGTCCAACCTGATCCAGTCTGACCTTGCACATGTCAGTTTGCGATCCTTACGACCCTTCTCAATTTTGGAGTCAGGATTGAAGTTGGGGTTTATCTGCCGAGCACCCCCTCCAGGCTGGCTCTGTTTAATTTAAAATATAGTCAGCTTGACGAAAACATATAAATGAATATACATTATACTTACGCTGCTGCCTTTGGGCCCAGGGAGCCCCATGCTGCCTGGCTGGCCCCTAATCCCTATTGAACCAGCTGGACCTGGTCGACCATCAAGGTTTGGGTAGTCTGGGTTAAACTTTAGAAAAGTTCTTTTTTTTTAAAGTACAGGGTTTTGCCCCCGTTTGGAGCTTCAGAAAGCTCTGAATTTTTCTGAAGGGGGTTGGAGAACTCTGATCTGAACTGGGATGTTCAAGTTCACTCTTTCAAAACCTTCCGATTTGGGTAAAATTGGACCATGTCTGATTTTACACAGCCCTACCACCTACTATTGTACATGTACAGACAGAAATTCAGCAAATCAACAGTCCATCCACAATCACTATCTATGGATATGCCTGATGGTTTTCACCTGATGGACTATGACATTATCCACAGCATCCCACAAATGGACTGCTAAGAGATTATGCTATCAGTACTAGGTAGCTGATCTACATTCTCACAGCATCCAGCTGTGCACCTCAAGTAACATGCATTGGATTCTAGAGGCACTTTCAGCCCTGGAAAATAGCCCTTGTTCAATTTAATATCTATTGCTGACACCTCAATATTCTTGTCATCTACGAGGACAAGCCATTTAACTTAAGCTAGTGGCCATCTCCACATCTTGTGACAGTGAATTCCATAATTAATTCACGTATGTGCTGTGTGAAGAATTACTTCATTTTGTGCATCCCAAATTTCATGCCACTCGTTTTCATTGGATGGCCGCTGGATCTAATGCTGTAAGAGAAGGAGAAAACCTGCTTTCTGTCCACTTGTCCAGTGCGGTCGGCTGTCCTTCCCTCTGAGGATGGAGAGGTGAGGGGGCCCGAGGAGACAGGGATGGGTGGCAGCCAGGGAGAAGTAGAGGAAAGACTGCCAATGGGCAGGGACTCGGCTCCAGCAGAGGAGGGGCAGAGCCCTGCAAGAGCCAAAGAGGAGGCGCGCAAGAATAACATCAGCAGCACGCCTTCTGAAGGGAGGGGGTCTGAGCAGGAGGAGGGAGAAGGGTAGAGACATTGGCAGCAGCTGTAAAGGGCAGACAATTACAGGGAATAAAGAGGAGCGTTGGTCCCGTAATTGGGGGCGGGCGATGCTTAGCCTGTGAGGAGGCATATAAGGAGCCAGCTGGGGATGAGAGGCTGGCTGGTGGCAATGTCAGGGTCTCCTGGAGAGGGGCAGGCACAAGGAGCAAGCAGCCTGAGATGGAGGAGTCAGAGAGTGACGCTCAATCCCCTCCCCATACCTGCTCTGAGGCCAGACCCGTTAAGCCTAGCCAGGCTTGGTAAAGGGGACAGGGACATGTAGCTGGACAACGCTTTTTCTACACCATGCATAATTTCACAAGCCTCAATCATGTCCCCCTTTATTTTGAACAACAAAATTTCAGTCTGTCACTATATAAACAAGAAAAATCTTTATCCTTTCAGTCTCTCATTAGTTAAAAGAAAAGGCTTAATTTAGGCCACTGTGTTTGTTAGGTAATATCACTGTTGACTGAGACAGCTATTATTGCGAAAAGACTGTATTCTAAAGAATTAATAAACTGGTAGCATCTTGCTTTGCAAACATCATTGCGTAATTATAGTCTATGTAACATATAATTTGGTCTTCTAGAGGGATTAAGGTACTTGTGGTACTGCACTTGACTATTTGTCAAGGGTGCCTCTATGAAAGAGGAAGAGAAAAATGTGATACTGCTGTTTCTGTCTGTATTGTTGAAGATAATGAGAATGGGTAACACATGGCAATGTGCAGACCACATTCGTCCAGTTGTAATAATAAATAATAATAATTAATAGTAATAAAAATAATAATATACAACTTTGTTAGCTGCCCCATAACAACTTGTACTCTGGACGGCTCCAACAGAGGATTAAAACATACAATAAAAACACAGTACACATTAAATCATAACAGACAAAACAAGGGTGAAAATACAAAATACAATACAAAACAGCTTAGAAACTCATTTTAAAATTAGTTAAAATCAGATCAGAACTTAAAACAAGAATTTAAAATGTCTGGGTGAACAAAAAGGTCTTTACCTGGCATCTTAATAAAACATGCAAACACAAATGATGAAGCCAGGCAAGCCTCACGGGAATATGGGGATGGAAACTATGGAATCTGGGGATGCTATACTTGCATGCAGCATCCACAAGAATGCACTTAGGAACCTCTCCCTCATGCTGATGTGCTTTGAAACCCCATCCACTTCTGTCTACAGTTACACCATTTGTCTGCACAGAGATCTTCCTCTCATAGAGGGATCCTTCTTGGAGTCAAAATGCTGGGGCATCCCAGGCCCACATAATGCAGAGGATATTTTCACAAGTAATAGCGGAGAGCATGCGGGTAGGGTTTTAGTGTGTGTCAGCATGGGAGCAGGGCTTCCAAGCATGCTCTTGAGCATTATGTACAGTATCCCCAATTTCTATAATACAGGGATATACACTGTATTATTCATTTTACTTTAGCTGGACTACTCCACTGTATGAGGCCTTTATATAGAGGCAGTATGAGCTTCACATTCATAATTCTTTCTGTTATTGTTCAACTCAAGTTATTATCTCTGGAATATCAAGAAAACCCAGTTCTGCAACAAATCTTTAAATGGAGTGGAATATTATTGCCTCCCTCCCTTTCCGGGAATGGTGAGTACTGCTGATTCTTTTTATTGTTAAATTTTCAGAAATGTTGAATACGTGATTTGTACTACTTAGTGGGCTTAGCTATAGAATACCTGCCAAAGAATCTCTCTCTCTCTCTCTCTCTCTCTCTCTCTCTCTCTCTCTCTCTCTCAACAATCACATATGTCTCTGTTATAAAGAGCACTTTCCCCAAATTACTCATTTCAGTTGCTTATAGGACTACTTTTTGGCATTGATCGGGATTCATACATATTTTCAATGGCTTTTAGTAATTTTTGACTGTTTTAAATTGTTTTAAAAGATGTTTTGTTTGTTTTTATTGTATTTATTTTTGTGAACCACCTAGAGCCTTTGGAGTCAGGCAGTATATAAAATGAATAAATGAATACATACATACATAAATGTTAGCATATGTTTTCCTTTGAAGATGCCTTGAGCCATAGTATTTCAGTAAGGTTTAGGAACAGCTTCAGATAAGAAAGACTCTGCTCCAGTTTCAATGAGCCATCAAATCAGGGCTTCTTATCACAAAATGATGAGGCTATTCACACACACACACACACACACACACACACACACACACACACCCACACCCGGGCTACAGAAGCCCAGCCTGGTTTTGCATGTGTGGCAGCACCGCAGCAACAAACCTATTTATGGAGCAAGTGCTCCCTCAACCTCATTTTTTCAATCCTCTGTCAGTCAGCCACAGCTGCAAGCAGCCATGGCTAGCAGACTGTGGCACTATCGGGGAGGGGGGATCCCCATAAAGCACAGCACACTCACTCAGTGCATTATTGGAGCTCCAGGGGGCAGGGTGGCACATCCTGGCACTCCAACTCTCAGAGCTACTGGCAACAGGCGGTGCTCATCTGGGTGGGTGATCCAGTCTGCGGGGAGACGGGCTCATTTTGTACCCAACACCAAAATTAGGTACAAAATGTGTGTGCATGTTGCAAAAGTAACTACTCAGTTCAAGCAGGCCTGATCTAATCACAGTTGCCATTTCTCAGTATTCTGAAAGGCAGATCTACACTTGAAACATGCGTGCATTCATACCCAGTGCACCTGTGGTATCTGCATCAGGTAAGTGAAAGGTGGTAGAACATAGTGGCTAAGATGATGGGACAGGACATCCTTAGCTGAAATTTTACCTCAGCCATGAATATACTAGGTACTGTATATCCATTCCTATCAAAAGGGAGTTCATTTTAACTGGATACTTTTGTGGCCCTGAAGTAGCTAATAAAGGTGATAAGCTGCCAGTCAGAGTCAACTGAAGAAGATTTCTTCTTAGTGCTGAAACTAGGATCTAAAATCTCTTGCTCTCCAGGCCTGAGTGCCACATGGAATCAAAAGATCCATCCTATCTTCTCAGAGATAGGTGGATATATATTGGTGACTCCTTTCACTATCCTCTCTAACTACTGACAACAGCAGCTTCTCAGTGTTGCCTCAGGCCCTAATGGATGTTACAGCCTTGAGGTGACCTTCTGTCTCTCACTCTTATTTCATCTTGGTAGGCCACTGTAATACCAATTCCTAAGCTCTAAAGAAGCTTTGGAACATAGGAAGCTGCCATATACTGAGTCAGACCATTGGTCTATCTAGCTCAGTATTGTCTTCACAGACTGGCAGTGACTTCTCCAAAGTTGTAGGCAGGAATCTCTCCCAGCCCTATCTTGGAGATGCCAGGGAGGGAACTCGAAACCTTCTGCTTGTCTCAGAGCAGCTCCATCCCCTGAGGATGGAGGATCTTACAGTGCTCACACATCAAGTCTCCCATTCATATGCAACCAGGGTGGACCCTGCTTAGCTAAGCCTGGTGTAGTGGTTAGAGTGCTGGACTAGGACCAGGGAGACCTGACTTCAAATCCCCATTCAGCCATAAAACTAGCTGGGTGACTCTGGGCCAGTCACTTCTCTCTCAGCCTAACCTACTTCACAGGGTTGTTGTGGAAGAGAAACTTAAGTATGTAGTACACCGCTCTGGGCTCCTTGGAGGAAGAGCGGGATATAAATGTAACAACAACAAGTCATGCTTGCTACCACAAGACCAGCTCTCCTCTTCTCTCTTCCCAAAAGATTCAACCATTTGGTTTTAATTTAAAATGCACAGAACCAATAAATGATTTGCCAAGCAGACCAGCAAGAATAACCTTTTTTATATAAGACAAAACATAAAACTGGTACTCTGAGATACTGACATCCCCCACTTCCATGTATCTTTAACATCTGAGGGACAGATGCAATGCAAAACTTGTTCTTTGACTTTTAAAAATAAAATAAACTTGATTGAACTAGAAGCTACAGGATCAGTTAGGGTTGGACCATAAGGGAAGGGTGTGTGGAAAGGTGCATTTAACCCTTTCCCTTCACTGCAGTCATGATGAAGACAGCTTCCTGAATCAGCAATAAACCCTGGGAATGAAACTTCCACTGGCAATAACAGAAACATCAACAGGCCCAAAAGTGTGTGTGTTTGTGTGTGAAAACTTTCCTGAAAACCCCCAAGATGAGCCCCAATGGTCTTGGCAAAACATGCTTATGTCATTAGATAAACACTTCTAGTTTTCAGTAGGAGAAATTCAAAAGCATTAGTAAGAAGAAATATTACTAATCAGTTCTGTACATGGCTATATTACACTCATACAGTGTGATATATATGATATGTCTTCTTACAGGTGCAAAAACAGAACTTGCCAACCATGGTGAAAATTTGGAAAGATTTCATATCATTGTGGAGAATCTCTAGCAAAGAAACAACAGGCTTTGCTAATCCTTAATATCTTCTTTTCCACTAAGTATGTCTAGTTTGCACAAAAGCTAATGAGGTACTTCCTAATAAACCTCCACATTTTACCTTTTATATATTTACTGAACTCCCATTTTTAATCCACATTAAAGATGCTAATCACATCAGGGATTAGTTATATAAAGATACGGTGTGGAATAATTAAGATTAAGCATATGGTATTAATTTGAAATCATGTAATAGATTGATTTATTCTGTTAATGCTTGTTATTCCTTTAAATTGTGGCTGTCAAACATTTTAAAAATGATTTTTTAATAAATATATAGGTGTACATACCATACAGCACGCTGCCCATGAAATGGGGACGAATGCACATGAGTTCTGAGCAAGAACTGAGAGCCCATCCCCACTGCTCATGGGGCCAGGGGCTGCTGTGTGTGCACTAAGCCATGGGTCTTCACTCCTGCCCCACTCCTGCCATTGGGAATGCAATGGGGAAGGCTCTCTGCTGTTGCAGAAGCCAAACATGTGCATCCTCTTTCCATGGGTGGCACACTGAATGGGATGTAAGCCACAATTATTATAAGCACAGGGCCAGTCTTCCATGTAGGTATCTATCAAGGGGTGGGAGGAGGGCACCTGGCAAGTGGTATACTTTGTTGGAGGCTTAGTTCAATATTTCAAATTGTTGGTACAAATGTGAAAATGCAAAAAAAATCCCTCCCATTTTCCCTTTCAGCACTTCTCTATTCTTCTCTTTCCCACTCTTACCTTTAAAACACCAGTGCTGTAACAAACCTATTTGGTTTCTTAGCTTGACACATTTGGACTTCTTTGCCAAATCAGTATCTAAATATCATGCAGCAGCAACGCCTCAGCACAGTTTGTACGTTGGTCTCAGCATAATAGAAATATTCTTTAAGATATAATAAAATGGTGTCACTTGAACACAGACCTGCCCCAGCCCATTGCTCACCTTCCCCACATGCTGCAAACTAATAATAATAACAATAACAGTAATGATGATGATGATAAATAAAACAACTTTATTAGTTAGCCACCTCATAACAAAATGTTCGCTACAAAAACTTGTAGCAGTGTTTGTCTGAAGAAGCAAACACTGTAACTATGATGGCACGTGTTTCCATAAGCTGGGGCACCCTAGCCTCTCGAACACAGTAATAATGCCTGCCATCACAGTTACAACTTTCACCTCTTCAGAGGAATACTACTGTAACTGAGCAGCGGTGGGGGGGAGGGGGGAGGTAGTTGATGTATCAGGGCAGGACTCCTGAATCCACTTTTGACACTTACAAAAGTGTCAAGTGAGCCCTTTCTCATGATTGCAGAAAAAGGACTCGAGGGAGAGTGGGGAAGAAGCCCTAAAATACTTCCCTCCCAACAGATGAGCTTTGGCACATTGCTGGGTGGGCAGATCACCCGCCCAGACGATTGCTGGCTTCTGCTGGCAGGAGGGTGGTTTGGGGAGCTGGGAGGCCCCCAGAACTCCCATAATGCACCATGTGAGTGTGTGGTGCATTATGAGCATCCCCCACAATGCCGGCCAGGAGCCCCACAGTCTCCCAGCCTGGGATGCAAGCAGCCAGGACTGGCACAGTTCAGAAAGACCAGGTTAAGGGAGCATTTGCTCCCTTAACCTCATTTTGAAGGTGGGCTCCAGAGGCAGCGTTGCTACCACGCCGCCACCGGGAGCCGAACTGGGTTGGGCTTCCTTAGCCCCGTTTAGCCTGTGCATAGCCTCAGTGTCTTTGGATAACATCTGATTTAAGGCTATTGTGTCTCTGAATGCTTTGTTTCTTCAATTTTATTAACTGCAGGCTTTGCATTCAATGTGCTGCTTTGTTAATCCATCTGATGTAAAATCCACAAAACAGAGATCATGTCAACAAAATGTTAAGGAAGTTGTATCTCATGGTAAGTTAATGATTTTATCACACTGTGAAGAAAAATATCAATAACAGCACTCAGCATTAAGGCACTGACTACAGAAGAAGGCAGGGCATTTTTTTCCTCCCCTTAAAAAAAAGAAAACCTCCTCTGGGTGGTTTATCCCACAAGTATTCAGCTGCCCATGGCTTACTATTCTCCAAGAATGAGTCTTAACCCACCCATTGCATATACTGGATAGACGAAGAGAGCATATACTTCAAAATGGATAGACGAAGAGAGCATGAAGCTCTTTCACTGAGCACATCATGGGGCATGGATTCACAGCTGGCATTGCTCAGCCCAGATACGTTAGGCTGCTAGGACAAAGAGATTCAAAGTTCCTTTCTTCAAGTTGGTGCCATGAATAGTAGTGGGATGTGCTATGTACAGCTTTTCTTTTGAGTCAAATGTTATTAGCCTGAATTCTTAATGTACACTTCCCAGTTGAGAAGGGCCAACGGATTTATTTCCTAAATGCAATATTTGTTTTCATGCTGAGGAACTGCTGTTAGGGTAGGAGGGAAGAAATCTTTTCTGTTGAGCTGAGTCTACAATATGCACTCCTTGGCCAGACAATAACTGATACAGAATTTTAATCACTTGTGCAGTTTACAATTAGCAAAGTTTTCCCCAGGAGATATGAAACTTTTGTGGTTAATGGTACAGACTGTACTTCTCTGAGCTGATTACATTCTGGTTTACAGTTACCAATTAAAGAAACCAATTACAGCTCCATACTGTGTCAACACAGACTGACCTAATTTGATCCTGCTTAATCAGTTACACAAACAAATTCTATTTCCAGAATAAATTGAAATTGGGTTGAAGAAAATAAAATGTGAACTCCTATGTTTAGGTGTTGTTTTTTTAAAGGGAAATTAGAGTATTGAAATTTAGCTTATTACAATGAATTATGAGTTCTTGCCAAAGCCAATTCTTTAAATTAAGGAATATGTTGTTGACTGAAAGCTTCTGAGTAACATGGAGTTGCAGCAGACAGCTTTTTTCTCTGCTGTATTATGTGTATATATTCACCTTTTAAAGGATATACTAGTGGATTTATTTTATTTTATTTTTTAGGATATGGTTTTTAAGGATATACTAGGGAATGAAGCAGGTTTGAGTCGCATAGTTTTTAGTGAGAGAGAAACTAAATCACCATGTACTTAACTTTCCAATTCAAATCAGTGGATACCAAATACTTAGTTTTGGCTGTCCATAATTTTCAGCACTTCAAACAAATACAACATGCACCTTTGACCCACAAGGATTTGCTTCTGAATTGATCTGAGAGCTTTAGTAAAACTATAGGAAGCTTAATTCCTAGTGATAAGGCTATTTACTTGAGCAGCCTGGACTAGGCTGCACATGTGCAGTGCTAGGATTGGTGCCAATCCTGGTGCTGCTTGCTCACATAACCTTGCTTATTAACCCTGGTCTATAGCTATGGGGTTGTGTGGGTGCTCAGGCTGTTTGTATCCCGAGCATGCACAGAGTTAGGCACCTAGAGAGCCTGACTCCTGGGGAATTCCCCAGGTTCAGGTGGTCCGAGTTCAAACCAGACTGGCCCCAGTTCTAAGAAATTGTTCATGGGCTGGTTTGGGAATATTTGTAAAGGGGAATACTAGAGGATTCCCCTTTACAAGTAAAGGGGGGGGGCTCCCTAATCGCTATGCTAAAGGCACGGAGGTGGAGGTGGAGAGAGAAAGTGGTCTCTGTACCTTTAGAAGAGGCAGCGGTAGAGGAAGAAGCAGAGGCAGAGAATTGTTGCAGGCGGTGAAGGGGGCTCCGAGGAGCCCACCCCACTGGTCTCCCAAATGACAGCCTGGGCTGGCTGCGGCCCAGATAAAGCCAGCACACAAACACAGGAACCATTTTTGTGACCTCTGCACATGCAGGCAGGCCATTTGCATCACCACGTGATTTGTGTGGTGATGCAAATGGCCTGCTGCATGTGCGGAGGTTACAAAACTGGCCACTGCACATACACGCAGACCTGAATCCGGCTACAGCCAGGAGGCCAGTGGGTGGCTTCAAGGAACCCCTGCCACCACTGCTTCAGATGATTCTCTGCCACATCTACTACAGCCTCCTCTAAAGATATGGAGGCTGCTTTCTCCCCCCCAACACCACTGCTAGGGGTGTGCACAAAAACAGGAAAACCCAGTTTGGTTCAAATAGAACTGGACTTGAACCAAACTGGGTCTGGTCCAGTTCTTTGCACACTAGAGCCTGGCCCAGTCCCTCTCCCCATGCAGCCTCCCCCCCCCAGTCATTTTTGGCCCCTTTGGGGCCATTTCTGCCCCATTTTGGGCCATTTTTTGCCCGTTATGGGCCTTTCTACATTGGTGGCAGCCATTTTGGAGGCCACTATGTATGTGCACTGGACACCTGCATAGGATCTGACCACCTATGTGCACTGGCCAATACCTCCAAAATGGATACTGCCAGCAGAGAGAGGTCCATAATGTGCTGAATTAGACCAAATGGGTCAAAAACAGCCCAAAGTGGCCAAAAATATCAGGAGGAGACTGGTGTGTGTGTGTGTGGGGGGGACATCAGGAGAACCCCATATGTCTGTGGCAGCAGCTCCCAAACCCCTGCAATGGCAGTAATTCCACCAGTTGTTGTTTTTTTAAACACCCCAAACTGGCCCCAGCCTGGCGGGTTTGGCTTGACCTTGAATCAAACCATGCTCATTCCAGCTCAAGGGTGAGCCCTTGAACGAGTCCAGTTCAAGTGCGAGCCAACTCAACCTCGAACCGGCTCAGACATCCCTAATCCATGTCCCTGCGCCTTTAGCATGTTGATTAGGGATGCTCACTTCAGTTGTAAAAGAGGATCCTCAAGGATTCCCCTTTACAAGTATCCCTGAGACGACCTGTGATCCGGTTTGGCCAAGCCCAAAGATGGACTGGGCCAGTTAGGTTTAAATCCAGCCTAGATTTGAACCAAACCATCAAAAACAGTTTTGTGCACATCCCTAAAAGCAGGCCTGATGACTGGCCAACATTACCCATGCTTACACAGGTCAATGCAGTTACATCAGTAATTGTGAGATGCTGCTGACCATTTAATGACCATGACACATAAAGCAATGCCAGCTGGTTAGAGTGTAGAGCCACCTTCACCTTCAGTGACACAGCAGCCATTGCCTTCCTATTCCTCATAGCCAATGCTTTAAACACAGGTGATGGCTCAAATTCAGGCTAACATTGCACTAGTGTCATGAACAAACAAGCCCCATTGAGTTTTGGCATCATCAAGATGGCACGCTGTAAGGTGGGAAGGTATGTGTTGTATTCTGTCTAGTAATCTTGTATGTTGTGTTGTTGAGAAACTTGTCCCAGTGGGGAATCTGTAGAGAGTGTGAGTGTAAACAGAAAGGAAAAGGGAGGAAAGGGAAAAGGAGAAAATGGAGTTGTTCCTGAATAAACACTTAGATTTATTTGTAATTGTGAGGGAAGCAGCTATAAAACATTTAGCGATGAGATGCTGGGGCTGTTCTCACGACCAAGAGAAATCAGGCTAAGAGAGCTTAACCTGATTTCTCCTGGTCATCTGCAGCCATGGGAACCGTGCCGCTCCCGGCAGCAAACCACCCAAACCACTGAGCACTCTGCTAACCCTCTTTAGTTGATTGTTATTACTTTAAATTGTGGCTGTCAAATATTTTATAAATGATTCTTAATAAATATATAGTTGTACATATATAGATACAGAAGGGATAGTATAAGTGTCACAAAAGGGAGTACATGTCAAAATACTGGGCTGGAAACATCAGAAAGATCTACGGATAGAGTTGGACCCAATAGCATGGAACTCATATTACGGATAATGGAGCATCCATATGCTGAAATGATTGCTGATTTCTCTGATGTTTTTGCTGATCCTCCTGGCACTTCCATACATTTCAAACATAAAATTGAGATGAAAGTAAATGCAATACATGTACAACTCAAAGTGAAGAACATACCCATAGCATTCTGCCAACCACTTCGAGAGGAGCTCTTAAGACTTCAACATGCTGACATAATAGAACCTGTCAATGCATCAGAATGGGTCTCTCCTATTGTTCTTGTGAGTAAATCAAATGGTACATTTTAAATGTGCATTGGTTTAAGAGATGTGAACTCCACCATGGAAGTGGATTGGCATCCATTGCCGAATATCAATGAAAGCTGCTAACTCTGAAAAAGACTTCAGTGTTGACAACTTTGTATTTGTCTTCGGGCTATCATCAAATTCCTCTGCTAAACGTTCTGCAAATACACAGCCTTCATTACCTATTTATGTATGTATGTATGTAAACCGCTTTGGAAACTTTTGTTGAAAAGCGGTATATAAATATTTGCTGTAATTGTTATTGTTCATTACCCCAGAGGGTATTTTGCTATTCAAAAGACTGCCCATTGGATTAGCCTCTGCAGCTTCAGTATATCAAAGAATAATTCATGCAGTTTTTGGTACTACAGTTAGCACCACGTACTTTTAGGATGGCATTTTAGTGTATGGCAAAACCATTGAGGAACATGATGCTAAACTGACAGAAGTCTTAAGAAAACTTTGACAACACAAACGTACTAACCCTGCAGACAAATGGCAGTTTTGTCACTCGGCAACATACTTGACACTCGGCAACGTACATGAACCTTGATGACATACTTGGGACACACAATATCTAGAGTGACATAGAACCCAAAACATATTTGGTGAAACCTATTGGGGAAGCACCCAAGCTGCACAACAAAGATGCACTTTGATCATTTTTAGGATTTATGAGTATTACTCTAAACTTAGACAATTTGCCTCCAAACTTGTTCAATTGTATCTTCTTTTTAAAAAGAATGTAGCATTTAACTGGGATGCTTCCTGCAAGTCTAGTTTCCATCGGCCATTGCAGAAAGCCCTGCTCTCACCTTTTTGACACTTTTTGAAGCATTCAGTGGTTACAATCGTTGGGCACACGATTGTAACCACTGAATGCTTCTGAATATGGTTTGGGTGCTGTCTTGATCCAGCAAAAATGGGACAAGGAACTTACAGTTGCCTTTGCTTCCAAAGTGCTTACTGCTTCAGAGAAGATGTATTCTATCATTGAAAAAGAAGCTCTAGCATGTTCCTGAGCACTGACGCACTTCAGGACTTATTTATGATGCTGAAAATTCACTTTACAATCAGACCATAAACCCAGATCATAAACCCCTATTTGCTGTATTTACTGCTTAGAGATCAAGTTGATCAATGCCAAGAATAGCCAAATGGATCACCAGGTTTATGGGTTTTGATTTCCAGGTGTAGGGATGTTTGAGACTGGTCTAGGACTGGTCTGGCTCGAGCCACACACACACACACACCCACCAGGCTAGCCCGGGCTAGTTAGAGGGTTCTAGAGTAAAAATAAAAATGATTTACACTCACTGCCTCTGGGGGGCTCCCGTCAAGCCATGGGGGGGGGTCTCAAGCTTTCCCCCCTCCTCCTCTGGTCTCCCCCCACTCTCAGATGGCTGAGTTTGGGCCATTTTTGGCACTCTCCGCACTGGCGGCAGCCATTTTGGAGGCCGCCACCCATGTGCCTTGGCCATTTGCATGGCTGGGTCATGACCCAGTCATGCAGATGGCCATGGCACATGCACAGCAGCCTCAAAAATGGCCGCCTCCAGCACAGAGAGTTCTGGAATGGGCTGAAAATGGCCCAAATGTCCTGTGGTCTTGGAGGGAGCAGCATTAGTGGGGCAGCCTCAAGCAATGTACTCGTCCAGTGAAGGGACAGAGTCTAACTGTCAGTTGGGATGGCTGCAGTTTGTCTTGTTAATGTCAGTTAGGTTGCCCCATGAAGGAATTGTTTAGCTGGGAATCACCTAGTGAAGATCTAATGAGGGGAATGGGTGACAACTGTTGCAGGAGTATTCTGACCAGTCCCATGGGTTATTAGTTAACCATGTTATCCTGTTACTTGTATGAAGCCAGTACTTACTTACTATTTGCTGCTTATTTAATAAAGCCGTGGCCATGCATTTCTCATATTTCTGAAAGATGTGCTTTGTGGGTTTCTTTATCTCCCATCACAATAATTATCCCTGATTTTAAGGGGATCATGTATAATCAGGAAAGTGGTTCTTACCGCCAGGCCTGGCCTGGCCTGGCTGCCAGCACCACCACTCACTGCTCGCTGCCCCCAGTACAGCCCAATCACTGCTGCATCCTAATTTAAGCAGGTCGCCCATATGGCAGCGGCATGGTTTCGGCCTTCATGCATGCCTTTGTCAGACAGGCAGCCTGCATAAAGATGGATGTGGCATTGATTGGGCTGTACTAGAGGGCGGAGAGTGATGGCAGACACACCAGGCCAGGCAGCAAGAACCTTAGATTACCTTTCTCGCCCCTCGCCACCACTTTTTGAAGCTGAACCAGTCCACTCAAACCAAACTTGGTTCAGTTTGATTCGCAGTCAAGCCGCTGAACTGGCCTGGTTCAATGGGAACTGGTTCAACTGAGTGGCTTGTCTACACCCCATTCTAAAGTTGATTTTGTCCCCTTTTCATCACCCATGAAACAGCATCCTGTTCCTCACAATGATGATGGGCCTGAAAATGGCTTCCAGTACTGAAACAAAGGAACTTGAGCACAGTGGCTGAAATACCACGTAAGGGAAGACAGGTGACTGGGCACACCACCTACACCCCTGCATGCATGTGAATACCACAAAAGGGGCTGTGCTGCAGTACTCCATCATAAAGTTCAGTGCACAGTTGCATGTCACCAATAGGCATTACATCACGCAACTGCATGCACAGAGTTTTGTGATGGAGCACTGCTGCCCTGCCCTGCAGACACATCAGTGGCACTTACATGCATCCAGGCACACAGGTGGTGCTCCAGCCACCTGCATTCCCTTGTGTGGTATGTCAGTTGCTAGTGCCTACAATCACAATGTTAGTTTTCATTTTTGTTTGTAGCAACCTGCAGACAGGGTAAACGTTATTTAAAACCCTGTACTTGAATGATTATAAATAGAAAGCAATGCTATAAATTATAAAGTTTGCTATAACACTGTATCTAGTTACTTTTTATACTACAAGGCAATTCTCCTAAATACAAAGGAGCTTTTATCAATGAAAACTTAATAAAGCCCAGAAATATATAGCCAGTTTCAAAAGCTTCAGGCTGTAGAAAGGACTTCTGCTAGATAAATCTTACCCAACAAAATATAGTGGAGACACAAATTTACATGACCCAGCTGTCACTGGAGAATATCAGCTGATATATCATGTGGTGTCCTTTCTTCAGAGATTCTTAAGTCAATGTTCTTTCCATTAACATTCCCTTATTCATTTCCTTCTAGGATGTGAAAAATGTCTTGGGCACAATCCAATCAAAGTTAGTTACAACTAAGGCTGCAATCCAATGTGTAATAACTTGTGAGACTTTTTTGAGCTTAGTAGGATATACTTCCAAGAAAGTATGCATACAATTGAGAGTGCATTTCACCTGTGTATGTCCCATTTCAGTATGTTCAATAGATTTTAGACTGTGGGCTGTGCACCCACCCTGCTCTCTCTCTGCTTCAAAATATAAACACTTGCAGCTGAATTCTCTACAGCTTATGAATAGTAGTGTGTGTGGATGGTAGTAGCAGTGATGGGGAGAGTTTGGAACTTCTCCTGGAGCCTGGCTGCATGATCAGATCAGAGCTTGCCAGCATAAGGTGACTATGCTTTCTGGTTCACTTGTATACAGTGCTTCACCATTTTGCCTTAAGAAATGTCTTATTACCCTAACAATATTTCCCTATTGTCAGCAAGCATGTAAGTAAACATTATATGTGCTAGACTTTCATAAGTTTAGACTAGTCTTTCATCAAAGGCTCCTGATCACAGTTCTGGAAAGAGGTTCTGATCATTTTATGGATCATGGTAGTAGCAGAGGGTAGAAATAAAGAGTTTTCACAATGGAGGGAGGCAAGCAGTTGAATCTCCTAAGTGGGATCTGTACTGGGACTAAAGCTAATTGATATTTATTTAATTTATCTATATATTTAATTCTCTAAGGCATACCCATGACTAATCCCATGTGTGGCAGCCCTTGCGAGAGTTTGGAAAGCTGCCAGATAGGCTAGTCACAGGATGGGTGGGAGAGGGGAAAATGGTGGCGGCAGCGGCAGCCAAAGAAAACTGCAGCAGGTGGCCAGCTGACAGCAGGATGAGTGGGAAAATGGTGGTGGGCCATGTGGGGTGGGCAAAATGGTGGGGGATGGGCAGGAGGACACGTGGGCAAAATGGTGGTGATGGCGGCCAGGGAAGAAGGCGGCGATGGCTGCTGGCTGGTGGGTGGGCCAGTGGGCAGGGGAAGAAAGAAGCCAGGTAGGCGGCGGGAGTGAGAGAGAAAACAATGGCGACGGGCAAAGCGGCGGCGGGTGGGTAGGGGAGGTGGTGGCGGGGCAGGCGGAGAGGCAGATAGAGGCCCACCTTCTAAAAAACTGACTAGGAGTCAGGGGTGGATGAAGAGTCAACCGAGTTTGCCCATGATGCCAAATTATTCAGGATGGTGAAATACTATCTTGAAGTAAGCAACACAGTGCCAACTGTGATTCCTGTGTAAGTGTAAAGTGGTGCACATTACACTGATGAGATCTGAGTTAGCCATGATTAGTAAAGAAGGAGATCATGATGGTAGGGATAGACAGCTTAATGAAAACATCAATTCAGTATGAGGAAGCAGTAAAAAAAAAAAAAAAAAAGAGGCAAGCCCAGTGCTGGAAACTATTAGGAACTTGATTGAAAATAAAACTTCCAAAATAATGCATGTATGCAATCTATGCTGCAGCCACATTTTAGAGATGTGCAGAATCCCTCCTGAGAAATTTCACTTGCCTTAGGTAGCAAATGCCTTATACCAAGCCAAACCAATGGTTCATCTAGCTCACCAGCAGCTGCTCTCCACATTTTTGGACAAGAATCTATTCCCAGCTCTACCGTAGATGCGAAAAGGAGAAGTAACTTGCCTAGGGAGCAAGAGGTTGCTCATTCGAATCCCTGCTGGTATGTTTCCTAGACCATGCGAAACACCTATATCAGGCAGCAGCGATATAGGAAGATGCTGAAAGGCATCACCTCCTACAGCGCAGGAGATGGCAATGGTAAACCCCTCTTGTATTCCACCAAAGAAAACCACAAGGCTCTGTGGTTGCCAGGAGTCAACACCGACTCAACAGCACAACTTTACCTTACTGTAAATGCTAGGGATTGAGCCTGGGAACTTCAATATGCACAGCAGATGCTCTATTACTGACCCCATCCATTAAAACTCTTTTGAAAATTTTCAGCCACTTCGCCTTGAAAAGAACTCCAAAATTCACGTTGAATTTTACTTTACTTACTTTTTAGAAATATTGGCACCATCATTTGGAAGACTGTGTACAGTTCACATCACATTATCTCAAGGTGAATATCACAGCAGTGGAAAAGGCACAGCAAAAAACAATGAAAATGATCAGAGTTGGAGCCAAATGGTGACGGGCTGGAACATTTAGTTTAGAAAAAGATGACATGATAGAGATAGCATGGAGAATAGCATGGAGAAAGTAGGGAAAGATTTTTCTCCCCCATTCATGCTACTGTAATTCAGGGTCACCCAAAAAATTTTATTTGAATAGACTGAGAAAGGAAAAAGGAAGTATACTATTTCATACATGTAGTCATCAACTGCTTATATCTGGTACATTTTTTTTAGCCTTTAGCTTTTTACTTGTAAATTTTAATTTGTAACTTTGAAAATATGTAACTTTTAAATGTGGTTTTATATTAGTTTTTTAAACCTTTATTAATTTTATTAATTTTAATTGTTTTATATTTTAACTACTTTTTATATATATTGTGAGTTGCCCCAAGCAGTAGTGCTCAGGAAGGACAGGGTATAAATATTTAAAATAAAATAAAATAATAAAATTTGCTGCCACAGAGTGTGTAGATAGCCACTTGCTTATATGGCCTTTTGAAAAGGGCTAGATAAAATAATAAAGAAATTTCATTAACTGTTAGGGTTTAAAAAAACTTCCAGGTTAAAAGGCAGTATACCTGAGAATACCAGATGATACGGACAAACAAATGGGAAACTGTGTTCATGCCCTGCTTCTGGATTTTTCAAAGACATCTGGCATCACTGTTGGTGACAGGATGCTCAGTCTATTTCAGCAGAGGTGTTTTTTGTTTTTTTTTGATGGCATGTGGACCAGGCAGAGTAGTATTGGAACTGCTCAAGGCACACAATCACTCACAGGCAATCTTTGCCTTGAAGAAACCCCATTGATATAGGGTTGCCAGGTCCAGATGGTGAAAGAAGTCGATATCCATCACCAAAAAAGTGAAAATAGAAGACGCTTATCACTAAAAAAAGTCTTCCAAAAATCTCCACTTTGCATAAAGTTTGCATATGTTTATTGATATTATATATGGCTTATTGATTTTATATATAATACAGCTCACTACTGTGAAGCTGATGACCAGGTGAGCTGTATGTCTGTTCAGTCTGCTGTCTAGGTGCAGAGTTCTCGAGGCCCCTGCTTCTTAACTGTACATTCCTCACCTGGTTAGGTTTACCACACACACAGTCCTCTGTCCTCCTCCCTCATGGGTCTCCCAGACTGCTCTCCCCAGACAGGCCAGCAATTTCACCTTTTGGCTCAAGGCAGGGCAGCCAGCTAGCTACTGAGCCAGCCTCTTTGCATGCTGGGGCAGTGGTGCTTGCCTGGTCTCCCACACACATTTATTTAATTTGTTAAATTTATATACCACCTTTCATTAAAACAATCCCAAGGCGGTTTGTTCATGCACAGGCTGTTTTCTATGACTATAAACATTTATATGCAACTTTTCAACAGAAGGTTTCACAGTGGTTCCCCCCCCCCCAAAAAAAAATAAGATGCTCCCCTGTTCTCAAAGGGCTCACAATCTAAAAAGAAATGCAACACCATACAATAAGACCAGCATATAATGCAACACTAAACAATAATACCAGCATCAGCCACTGAAGGAATGCTGTGCTGGGGATTGATAGGGCCAGTTACTCTCCCCATGATTTGCAGAATAGATAAATTGCTTTAAAGGGTGCCTTTTTATAGGGCTATGCATGGAACTGGTTTGGCCGGTTCAGTTCAAATCTTGACCGGATTTGAACTGACCTGGCCTGTTCCAGTCTGAGGTTCTGCCTAACTGGGTCTGGCACAATCCTGCCATCGAACCAGGCTGAACCGGTTCATGGGCCAGTTCAGGGATATACTTGTAAAGGGGGATCCAGCAAGGATTCCCCTTTACAAGTAATGGGGGCATTATCTATCCTAAAGGCCGGAGAGGGCAAGAGAAAGGGTACTCTGTACCATTGCGGAGGCAGTGGCAGAGGTAGTGGAGGTGGCGGAGACATTGTTGGCAGTGGAGGGCAGTGGTGGGGACTCCTCCAAACCCCACCGGCCTCCTGAAGGACAGCCCAGGCTGGCTTCGGACTGGTTCAGGCATCTGCATATGCGCTGAGCCAATTTTTGTGACCTCCGTGCATGCATCTCTACCCCTGTCCCAATCCCTGGAAACCCACTGCCACCAGGGGCATATCTAGGGTAGGGCAGGCAGGGCATGTGCTCCAGGCACCACTTGTAGGAGGGCGCCATTTTGTAAAATATTTTTTTTAATGGCCACTGAAAACAAAATGGCCATAGTGCATGCTCAAATGGTCTCTGCAAGGCCTGGCATGACCTAGGGCCTCACAGAGGCCATTTGAGCATGCACAGTGGCCATTTTGTTTTCAGCAGCCATTTTTTAAAAAAAAATTATTTTACAAAATGGCGCCCTCCTACAAGTGGTGCCCGGAGCACATGCCCTGCCTGCCCTACACTAGATACGCCCCTGGTGGCAGTGGGTTTCCAGGGATTGGGACAGGGGTAGAGATGTGAAGGCCTAGGGTGGGGGGAACTTGGGAAACTATCCCCCCAAACAAAATAACCAAAACTGGGGGTTTTAAAGCCCCTCCTCCATTTTGCCAATTCCTCCCCCCCCACCACCCCAGGACTTCACATTTCTACATATGGAGATGCTTGGAGGTGCTAGGGTATGAACCTGGTCTCTTCTGCATTCAGTGCATGTGCTTTACTACAGAGTTATAGACCTTAACTCTTTCCATGGTCTGCAGGAAGTCATATACAGCAAATATATCGTAAAGAGCACACTAGTCTCTTAAAATAAACTGTATATGACATTAAATGAAGTTCTGTAGAATTTTAAATCATTTCATACTCTCCACAACTGCAGGAGCCTCCTAAGCAAGCCCAGGTATTTCCCCTCTCCACCTCACAAAAAGAGAGCCCAGAATTACAAGTTCCATGAGTTTCAAAAGTGGTTTCTCAACAGGAAGGTGACTGCGGTCAAAAGAGAGAAGTGTTTGCATCTCAACAAGGAGAAATGTTTGCATCTCTGACAATTCCAGAGAAACCTCAACTCCTCCTGTGAAGGGGACAAAAATAATCCCAGTACTTTTAAAAGGCAAATTTCAACACATACACAAAAGGACATATGTAGGTCAAAATTAGAAAAGACTCGGGGTGGGGGGTGGGGGGAGAGAAACATACCATGCATCAATCCTGCATCCTTTTTAGCTCCTGCAAGACTCTCATGCAGCTACCTAAGCAGTGCAGTGCATCTTTTAGAAATAAATCAAACATCATTCCTCAAGTAGGGGCCTCTTTCTGGCACATGACAGATTATATCCTTGAAATGATGGAGGAGAATGCAAATGTCTATGGACAAGCTATTGTTCACTTTATGTAAATCTGTCTTCCTTGCCCCCCTCTATGGAATCGCCAGCCTTCCAAACAGTAATGCTTCATGTATATTATTTGCCTTGACATTATGCATACCACTAAGAGATTCTCATTTTTATTATGTGGCAGAATTAAGTCCCACTTTAATGTGCAAATATTTAGGATATTATCTGGGGATTTGGAGAAATTTTCTGCTCTGCATATACTAAACAAGTGAGCAGAACTGTAGTATGTATAAGGGACAATTTAGACACATGTTGTTTCCCTTGATCTCATTTTACAGATTCATCGTACAGATGAATGTTTGAATTGGCACTTCTGGAAAATATTGTATTTGAACTAGACTTGGGGAGAAACAACTGCCCCCCCTAATATTCTTGAAAATTTCTCAGGGAGAGAATATGGGGGGGGGGAATTCTGAGGAATTTCTATTGAACTTATGAATATTCTCTGAAATTCTCACAAAGGGTTTTTGTTTTTTTTAACACAGCAGCTGACATTCTGGAAATAACATCCCCCTCAACCTGATCTCATTCACAATAAGAAGAAAAGAAGAAAACAATAGTAAACAACCACCACAGAGTGGGACAGAAAGAATTGAGACTTTTTGGATTGTTGCTTACTTTCTATAAAAGGTCAAGAAAATCACTCCACACACAGCTGATAGAATCTATTTAAATTTATA
Organism: Hemicordylus capensis; assembly: GCF_027244095.1. Classification (NCBI taxonomy): domain Eukaryota; kingdom Metazoa; phylum Chordata; class Lepidosauria; order Squamata; family Cordylidae; genus Hemicordylus; species Hemicordylus capensis. The sequence continues at coordinate 124,433,360 of NC_069659.1, forward strand.
ATCAAGTTTTTGAACAAATTTATGACTATGCCCATGCTCAGGAAGTGTGGACATACTTAGATTTATAAGAAATGGATTGGGGTCTTACACTCAGCACATGCTCAGGGTGAACTGTATGCATAATTCAGTAATAGGCCTCACTGAATGAAAGGAGAGACACAAGAGAGGCTGGGCACCTGGAGTCAAAATCAACTTGATGGCATACTTTACTTTAAAGCCAAAATGCATCCACCTCCTGCTTAAGAGATTTAACTTCTAAGTGCCATAAAGTCCTTTAATAACATAGACAATTAACTTCTGAACCCTAGAAAACTGACAACTCTGAAATAACTCAACTGACACAATTTTAACAAGCCATGCCCCATTGGCAAAAATGGAGACAAAATAGGCACCATCCCTGGTAAATAGGGAAACAGTAGTTGAAGTCTCTCGTTCTACAGGCCAGTTACTGAGGCCTTGGCTAGTCATTTCTCTTGTACAACATATGAACATGAGCACACCCAAAGGTAACCAGAACGATAGTGCATTAGAATAGTTAAATCAATATATGCTCAAAAAAGCCTAGAATGTCAGCTCTTAAATAAGGGAGATCAATTTTAGACACATTTATAGAAAAATAGCCATTTACATGTCATAGCATATTAAATATCTAGGTGTTTTAATACCAAAAGACATATAGTGAAGTTTAACATGGAATATTTCTTCAGCAAAAACTTTACTGATCTAAACTTCCATATGTGGTTATAAGGGAAACTCAATGGGGCTATTCTCACGATCAGGCAAAATCGGGCTAGGGGAGCCTAGCCCGATTTTGCCTAATCGTGTAAGCCCAGTGGTTTACGAGCGGCTAGTCTGTTTTAGTAGCCCTCCCCTTAGCCCGGGTTTGTGGACCGAGCACTCCACAAACCTGGGCTGCCTGATCGTGAGTAGCCGCAGCGTGGCTACGCACCATGGCTACTCACGAGGAGACCCCTGGAGGGGAGGTGAAAAGCCGCCTCCTGGCTCCGGGGGTCTCCCCAGTATGCCCTGCACACTCACACAGGGCATACTGAAGCTTCCAGGGGCTGCGCGGCCCCCGAGTTCCCCAGCCCCCGCCGGCTCCGTCACGGAGCCGGCAATCGTGTGGGCGGCTGATCCCCCACAACCCCGCAATAGCAGCAAAAGTGGGTCTTACTGATCATGAGACCCGCCTCAATGTTTTCTAAACAATATTTCATTGCATCCTATCTATATTTGTAGATAGTCTGGGGGTGCTTCTGGATCCAAGCCTCTCCCTAGTGTTCCAGGTTGAGGCAGTGGCCAGAAGTGCTTTCAGTCAGCTTTGGCTGATATGCCAGCTTCTTCCATTTCCTGAGATAAATGGCCTCAGAACAGTGGTACATATGCTGGTAACCTCCAGACTGGATGACTGCAATGTGTTCTGTGTGGGGCTGCCCTCATATGTAGTCCTGAAACTACAGTTGGTCCGGAATGCAGGTTGGTCTCTGGGTCGTCTCGGAGAGACCATGTTACTCCCGTATTGAAAGAGCTACACTGGCTGCCAATAAGTTTCCAGGCAAAATACAAGGTGCTGGTTATAACTATAAAGCCCTAAACAGCTTGGGCCCTGGGTAATTAAGAGAACGTCTTCTTTGTCATGAACCCCACCACCCATTGAGATCATAGAGAGGTCTGTCTGCAGTTGCCACCAGTTTGTCTGGTGGCTACTTGAGGACAGGCCTTCTCCGCTACTGCCCTGAAGCTTTGGAACATGCTCCCTGCAGAAATAAGAGCCACCCCATCTCTGACAACTTTAAAAAGCCTATAAAAACACATCTGTTCACCCATGCTTTTAATTATATATTGTTTTAATAGTTTTGTTTTACAATATTGTTTTAAAATTTTAAATTGTTATAATGTTTTAACTTTTTCTGTTGTCATTTATTTTGCTTTGTTGTAAACTGCCCAGAGACGTAAGTTTTGGGTGGAATAAAAGTATGCTAGCTAGCTAAATAAATAAATATTTGGAGACACCTTCCAGTTAATGTACCACAGAGCTATTGGGTGGTAAGGGATATGGGATATTTTAGAATTGTATAGGGAAAGGGAGTAGGGGTGTGAATAAATCAGAATTCATGGTTAATTTTGAATTCAAATTGAATTCAAATTCAAATTGAATTTGAACCGAACTGCATGCTACCAAACTGGTTCAGTCAATCCAACCAGCCAGTCTGGTATGTTTGACCAAACTGGTTTGGTAGTTTGGCTATACTTGTTAGAGGGAATTCGATGATGATTCCTCTTTACAAGTAAAGAGGTGTGGAAATCTACAAAGAGGCAGCAGGGGGGGCAGTGAGAAAAGTAATGCAAAATGTTCATTACCAGCTGGTGCAGCTGCTGGCACTGCTCTCCCCTTCGCTGCTTCGCCCCTTGTCCAAGCATTAGGAGGTCTGTATCTACCAAGCCATCCATGTGGCAGTGGAATGGTTGCAGCCTCTGGGCATATGTGGAGGCCGCAACTGAGCCTCTGCCACAGGGGCATCTTGGTATATACGGACCTCCTCACACTTTGGCAGTGCACACTTCGGCAGGGCTGGGTAAAGTAATTTAGTGCCTCCAACAAGAATTTGAACCTTCTTTAGAAGCTGATTTTCAATACCAACCTAAATGGTTTGGGACTAGGATACCTAAAGGTCTATCTCTTCTCAGTGAACCCTGTGCATCCACGAGAGTCAACAGATGAGGCCTTCTAATGTATATCGCCCCCATACAAAGTGTGGTTGGCAGGAATGAGTTGCGTCTCATCTCCCACACACACACACACTTTGGAACTCCCTGCCCACAGGAGATCTGCTTCTCTGATGACATTTTGGGGTGACAGATTTCTGTGTTTCTGTTCTGTTCTAATTTTTCCTGTTTTCCTTTGATTCCCATTCTGCCATCTTATACTGTCTAGTTTTGTTAATATCCCCTCCCCCCAATCTGCATTAATGGTTTTTGAATTATTGTCACATATCAGGAATTCAAATTCATCCCAGCTGCCAGTGAGTACAGGCCTACTAAAAGGGGCTGCCTGTTCTCACTAGGATTGGGGTCATGCTGGCACTGAATTGAGATAAGCACAGCCCTGTGGCAGTGCAGTATGGTGGCAGAGGAAAGCGAAGGTGGGGTCAAGTACTGTAGAGAAGTGGGGGAGGTGGCAAGCGCAGTGGACCCTGGGCACTTGGAGCCCAGGTACACTGCACCCCCTCGTTAGTTGGAGGCTATGCCACTGATAATACAACTAAAATGATGACTGGATATGGATTGTATCACTTCAGTCCTATGCATTGAACTGTTGGCCTTCTATATAGGAACTACATTGCTGCTTGTCAAATATTTTATTTATTTATTATTTTATTTATTATTAAAACTTTTATACCACCCTTCCAAAAGGGCAGTTTACATCAAAACATCATTAAAATCAATTAATATTTAAAACAAAAATTATAAAAGCATAAAACAATGATTAACATTTAAAAACACCATAAAACAACAATTAAATAGTCAGAACAGTTTAAAAATAAGTTTTTAAAAGTTGAGAAATCCTGGTCGAAGAGATGTGTTTTCAGAATTTTTTTTAAAATTGCCAGAGACGGGGAGGCTCGTATCCCAGCAGGGAGCACATTCCACAATCTCGGGGCAGCAGCCGAGAAGGCTCGTCTCTTTGTAGCCACCAAATGAGTTGGTGGCAACTGGAGACGGGCCTCCTCAAATGACCTCAATGGGCGGTGGAGCTCATAGCAAAGAAGATGCTCTCTTAAATACCCAGGGCCTAAGCCATTTAGGGCCTTGTAAGTTATAACTAGCATTTTGTATTTTGCCAGGAAACCTATTGGCAGCCAGTGTAGCTTCATCAACAGAGGAGTAATGTGGTCTCTCCAAGATGACCCAGAGACCAACCTGGCTGCCTGCTAGGCATACTACAAATATCCATTGTAGTATGATTTTTACATGTAAGATCACTGACCTTTGTGGTAGTATAAGGTAAGGTATATCCTGAAAGAAAACTATTCAGGGGAATACAGAAGTGAGAACTCCTTTAAAGAGAACTCTACAGTTCCTCAAGAACTCTTTGACTTAGGCAAGAAAGTCACACCATAAAATCTTCAGCAAATTTCCCCGCAAGATTCCTATTTCTCTCAAACACAGAGACATATTTTAATTGCAAGTTTCTGCTGGTGTGTGGCCTCAGCCATATTTGCTAATGGATACATCTGCAATGTTATTCAATTTAAATGGAATCGTTCTAGGACTAGCTTTGCTAACATTTCAGCTCGAAGCTGTGTTCTGTTCTAGTAGGGCAAATGGGACAATAATGTAAAGTGACACAAAAATAACCACTTAGGACAAAAGCAATTATGATTCTGAGCATGGACAAATGACATTTAGCTTGCACCCCTCCTCTAAACTGTATCAGCACAGCTGTGCTATATACCCTCTAGACATTACAGGCTATTTAGTTCTATAAAGCACCACAATTGCCTGCAGCACTATAAAATAATCAGTCACAATAATAATTCATAGAAATGTACTTCAACGTACTTGAAATCTTCCATTGTGTCTGGCTGTCTTTCCAAAATAGGTGATTCTAATCCACTTCATTAACCAGAAGTTCTTGGAACGAAGTTTTCATTTACTGTAGGTTATGTTTCTAAGGTCCATTTACACATGCAGGCTGACCTACTGAGGAAAATTACTCAAAGTAGCCCCATTAAAATGACAAGTTCGGACTTTCTTACTGTAACTTGTCCTTTTAAAATCAATTGGACTACTTTGAGTAATTTCCCTCAGTTTGCAAACCACTGAAACTTTGTATGTTCCAATATGATCCTGCCTGACAGATCCTTGATATAATAATATAATAGCATTTGCATCATAGTTGCATTGTATTGTTTTTTTGAGTGGCAAAACACTTCACATGTATTAACTTGATGCAATCCTTGCAAATCCAACAACTCTGTAGAGTAAGTATCATTATCCTCATTTTTCAACTGAGGCTAAGAAGAAGTGGCTTGCCTGAGGTCACCTCCTTAGTACATGGCAGAAGCAAAATGCAAACCAAGGAATTCCAGTTAATAGCTCAGTCTTTTAGCCACTACACCCACCCCTTTGTGGGAAGGCATGGACTGAAATAATACGTGTGGATTATAAAAGGTAAAGTGTGCTGTCAAGTTGATGTTGACTCCTGGCTCCCACAGAGCCCTGTGGTTTTCTTTGATAGAATACAGGAGAGGTTTACCATTGCTCTTCCCATGCAGTATGAGATGATGCCGTTCGGCATCTTCCTATATTGCTGCTGCCCGATATAGTACCAGCGGGGATTTGAACCGGCAACCTTCTGCTTGTTAGTCAAGCATTTCCCCTCTGTGCTACCTCATTCCATACTGTTGTATAGAACTGCATTTTCTGTAACTGCTGTAGAAATTTCTGGAAGAGAAGGGTTTAGCAATTTATTTCCAAAAAAGGTTCCAGTGCATTTTGAAAGAAACTTCTTCATATATCCAAGAATAAAAATAGAAACTACTCCAGCAGTTAACACAATTCCTTCCTCTCCTGTTAGTATTTCTGGTGTAGTGCCATCCCTTCTGTTCTCAGTAGAAATTTCTGGAACAACTCATAGCAGAAATGGCAGTATAGTGTACCATATAGCGATGCTCCACCACCAGTTCACACTTTACATTTCTTTTATTCATATTCTGGGGCAGTGGCATAACTTGGAAATAGAAGCAACAGGTATGCAGGGGTAAACTGGACTGAAATGATGGCTGACATGATGTGCATTGTATCATGGATGGTGCTGCTGTGAGCATCTAAAACAATGCCAGCATGGTTGTGCAAACATTATTTCCAATGATTGTAATGTCACGCAAGAGTTTTTGTGCAATTCTCTGTATTCATACAAGAGTGCTTTTGCACAATAGGGTGGCATTGTTTTAGATGCCAGCAGCAGCATTGATGGTGCAGAACTACCCATAATATGCTGCACCTTGTGTCAGCTAATGCTTGTTGTCCTTTTTAGGTATTGCTTGTTGATATACCTGTTAAAGTTGCCATCAATACTGATCAAAATATGATTACTGTACCTGCAGTCAGTCACTGTGGTTGACGTAGATGTTAATTTACGCGGTAGCTGTATTTCAGGTTGGCATTTACAGCTCATTTTGTCCATTTGCTATTCTGAGGGAAGAACCTATGCATATGGAAGCTCTGAAAGCCAGTCTTTTAATGCCAGTTTAAATAGCTATTAAAAACACAGGAGACCTCTTTGAGGACCGGAACTGGAAATACTATTTTATACATTTCTGTTCTTCTACTCAGCATGTCCCACTGATATAATAGAGCAAACCTAATAATCTTTGTGGAAATATTATGGATAAAAAGAAGCTGTGATAACTAGGACCACTAGGGTATTAAATCCAAGAAGATATTGGCATCTGATTGAACAGGCTCTATGGAGTTATTAATATGAAATGAAGGACAAACTGAAGAACTAAAATGTGCAAAAATAGGGGATATAAAACAGTCTAACGTTTTAGGTATTATATTTGGGCATGATGCAAGGTTTTTGCCAGTAGATCCTGGTGGGCATTGGAACTGGGGGTGGGTGGGTAGCAGGATCTGAGGCAGGAGCTACCCCCTTTTCTGCAAAAGGCAGAAAATAGAAATGTTATTTTCAGAAGGTGGGGGAGAGACAGAAAGTAGAAAAGCCAGAGAAAAAATAGGAAGAAAGCAGAAGCAAAAGGCAGAAAGAGGGACAAAAGAGAGAAAGAAAGGATTGCAGCTACCCTCCCACCAAAAAAACACACAAGCTAGTAAAATATCAGACTTAGCAGCAGCCATGGAACCCTCCAGAGCAGGGAGCTTCCTCCAGCCCCTCCTTGTCAAGAGCCTGCCTGTCCAGCGTCAAAAACACGGTCGGTCAGGCTTGGCAGAAGCAGGCTCACAGTGACGTGTTGATCATCTATCTATCTATTTGATTGATTGATTGATTGATTGATTTCTATACCACTCTTCCAAAAATGGCTCAGGGCGGTGTACACAGAGAAATAACAAATAAGATGGATCCTTGTCCCCTAAGGGCTCACAATCTACAAGAAACATAAGATAGACACCAGGAACAGTCACTGGATGTACTGTGCTGGGGGTGGATAGGGCCAGTTACTTTCCCCCTGCTAAGTGAAGAGAATCACCACATTAAAAGGTGCCTTTTTACCAAGTTAGCAGGGCTTGTCAGTGTTTGGCTGAAGTCTTCAGATTTAATGTATAGCCTGGCTTAATTGTTCTCCACCTTTGGCCAGCTGGTACTGATCCATGGTTTATTTGGTTTGCTAAGCAGCTGCCTACTTCTCCTGAGTTTGTCCACCTGCTGTCAGCGTTTCATCAATCTTCTCTGGCGAAGAGACAGCAAAGGAGATTTGTTGTTTATCTCAGTGTTTGGCTCTCCATTCCCCTGTCTCTGCTACCTCTGATGGTCCCGATTGTCCTGTAGCTTCGACTGGAACTGCCTCAGGTATCTGCTGTGGGCTGACAGCCAGGCTCTGCCCTTCAGGTTCCTATGCAGCTGCTGGCACACTGCCAGCTTCCCCTTCCTCTTTGCTATCTGAGGATGGAGGCATGACAAGCCTCCACTGCCTGCAACTTCCTCTTTTGGTCTTACTGGCTGGAACAGCTGCTACTCAAGCTGCTCCAGCCAATCTGATTCCTAGGAGGTTCCTCCTGGCACTGCCCCCAAAAGAAGGGCAAAAAACATACAAAATATACTCCCTGGAGCAACCAGGAAGTGTATTGTTTATTTATTTATTGTTGCATTTCTATACCACTATTCATTAAAATAATGCCAAAGCCATTCACACTATAATTAAAACAATACACAATTAAAATACAAAATAAAAGTATAAATATTAAATATAAAAATATGTTTTAAAACCTATATGAAATATTTTTGTTTACCCATTATTTTAGTTCTTCCTGGGGTCAGTGCCTGCTCTGAAGGTTTCCCTGACTGCTGGTAAGTCTGATCTTTTACTAACTTGTTTGTTTTTGCTGGGGGGGGGGGCACAGCCTCTCTTGCCCTTACTGACCAGCTACCACTGGTTTTTGCATGTTAAGAATTACCATCAGTGGGAGTGTAAAGAAGCACTAGAAACTCAGAATATAACCAGGTCCATCATGCATAATTATCCAATTTACATTGATGTCATAGTCTAAATACAAAGCACGCCTCTGCTAATTAAAGAAAGCAAGAAAGTATACTAAATGCTGTATGTAGAGAACTGGATCAGGGCAATTTTCTAGAAAATTTGAAAACTTGGCTGCTCATAACTATTTGTATGTGCTCTTTCACACACACACACACACACACACACACACACACACACACACACACACACCCCAGAGAATGCTTTGTATACTAAAGGAAGTAGAGGTCCTGTCATGTTTCATAATCTTTTAAAAAGAGTGTTTATTTTGGACTTTTTATTGTATACAAATAACACACAAAACCAGCATGTTCCAGTCAGTTAAAAACGAGAGATACCTACCAAGTACACCGAACACAGATGCTCCCAACTTTGGATGAGTGGCTATTAAAACTATGGGAGTATGCTTTGATGGCTAAGGTCACCAGCTACCTATGGAAATACTCAGATGAAACATTTGCATCAACTTGGGAACCTTTTAATTTTAATATAGCACAAGGCCAACATCCACATCCAAGATTCGGTTTCTTTTAATACTGATGGTTGATTAGTGAATTACTTGTATTGCTACTTTTTGTAATATCCGTTGCAATGGAGAGGTTTGATAAAGGGTGGAAGTGGAATTTTGGACTGTCACATGTAATGTGCCATATGTGACAGTTGGAAGTACAATAGAGGATAATGTAATCATGTTATTGCTTTTATTTTATTTTTTCTAAATAAAAAAACTCATAATAATAATAATAATAATAATAATAAAGGAGATAAAGCTTAAGGTTCTTCACAGGACTTCTAGCAATTACTTATCCCACAAGGAAGCACCACCATCATAAAGATAATAATATTCACATTTCACCAATACTAAACAAAATATTACAAATTATTGCAATGTGAAGTCCTGCTCCTTTTAGAACAACAGAAAGTAAATAATTTAAATAATATACCAAAGCTTGCATTTCAGATGAGATTGTGGCATCTATCTATGTACAAATGGCTGTACAAATTTAGCAATCTAGCTGTATAATTGATCTGAACAGGTGTAGTTTTCTGTGGCTTTAATTTCTTTTTAACAGTGCTATTAAAATGCCATATCAAATTATAAAGGGAAAAAATCAATCCAGTGTTGTTAAATAGCAACAGTTGCATATGGACTAACTGGGGACTTGTTAACTATATTGAATATCGATCTAAGCATGTAAATAAGTAATAGAAAAATGTAGTTAGAATGTTTCCCTCCTGTTCAGACTTGGCAAAATAATTATCTAGTTTTCTTGTTTCAGAATGCCTGTCTAAAAATAGGGTGTTTTTCCTCCTTCCTTATTCACAGTTCTATTACTTTTTGCATTGCACAGTAAAAGGTCACTATGTGTTCAATGCATCTGGTATTCATAAGTGCATTCATGATCAAAAACTGCTGATGAAATGCAATTTCCAATTCTGTTGACCCAATCCTGAACAGATGATTCCAGTAGAAAATCCATCAATCAATGTGAATTTTGAACAGTTCTTGTTGCAGATCAAATGGCTCAATATCAACACTTTGCTTTCATGAAGACCCTGGATGCGAGTTCTTCTACATACAAGTTTCACTGTTGATTAAATATCACTGGCATATAGATGGTAGTGTGTGAAAAGGTCAAAATATAATAAGAATTCTGATGGCTTGTTGTGAAAATATGAACTTAACACAAAAAAGTGGGTATCATGACTACAGAATGTCCATTAATGAATAAAATAAAATAATCCCATCCAATATGTGGTGGATTGAGTGAAAACAGGGCAAAAGTTTAAAATGTCTGCCCAATTTTCTAAACAGAGTCTGGGATTGCTGCTGATAATGTTTACCCCAATTTCTGTGCTTTATTAACAATTAAATTGTAAGTCATAAGTGCTTCTCTAATAAATTTCTAATAGTATAAACATTTTAAAAGTATTAACAAAACCTGCCTGAATATGGATTAATTACTGTAGCCTTGGTGCTGTTATTTAATTCCAAATATATATTCCCTGGCTTAAAACAACAACAAAAAAAACACAACACACCCCACCAAAAACCTAGATGTATGTTCAGATTATAATCACTTTCAATATGGAAACCCCCTTCCACAAAACTTTTGTCAAAATGTTTTTGCTTCCCTCAAAATATTTGAGATAAGTCACATCAGGCAACGTTCTGTAGCAATCTAAAGATCGGTGAAACCCATTCTCCTGAGAATTTTTACTGGCCTTTTCTGAGAATATTTTGGATGCCCTTAAAATTCATTAAAAAATCTCAAGGTGGTTTACAGTATCTGTAAAACAATACAAATATATTAAAACTTAAAACAAAGAAAATTAAATTTTAATAGTAAAAATGCTACAAATCTATTAAAGTTTAAAATGTATATACCATAAAACAGTAAAACATAAGAGTATCCAGAGCAGCAGCAACACAGAACATAAAGTAGAGTGTGCTGTTGAGTTGGTGTTGACTCCTGGCGACCACAGAGCGCTGTGGTTGTCTTTGGTAGAATACAGGAGAGGTTTACCTTTGCCATCTCCCACGCAGTATGAGATGATGCCTTTCAGTATCTTCCTATATCATTGCTGCCCAATCTAGGTCGTGTTTCCCACAGTCTAGGAAACATACCAGTGGGGATTCGAACCCGCAACCAGTGTTCTCTCTAATTCTTTTCATCTGTGTGTGGAATGAGTTTTGTTCTGGGTGGCAGTATCAAGATAATGTGAGCACACAGACATTTTGAGAGGGACCATCCTGATTAAACCTGAGCGGGATCTAAAATTAACTGAGTGGACATCAAAAAATGTGTGAGCGAGCGCATTCACGCACACCTTAGAGGGAACACTGCCGGCAAGCTCTGGCTTGCTAGTCAAGTTTATTTCCCCTCTGTGCCATTAGGTGGCTTAACATAGCCCTCATATAAAAGCCTGCATAAAAAACCCATGTTTTTAGTATCCTTCTAAAGCTAGTTATGGAAATGCAGCAGCGGATGCCAGCCAGGACAGCATTCCAAAATTTGGGGGCAATGTTCAAGAAGGCCCTATCCTGTGTGCATGACAGCCAAGCCTCCCTCATCGTCAGCACATGGAGCAGGGAAGGGCTTTAATGGTCAAAATCAGCACCTTGAATTGGACCTAGGAAAAAAAATTGGTAATCAATGTAGCTCTCTTAGAATGGGCATAATATAGTCCCAACGGGTAACTCTGGATAAAATTCTAGCTGCCACATTTTTCACTGGCTGCAGTTTCTGAATCTTCTTCAAGGGCACCCACGCAGCGGGCGTTTATAGTAACCAATATTACAGATTACAGTAATCAAGCTTTGACGTGACTAAGGCATGGGTAACTGTGTCCAGATCTGTTTTCTTTAGGGGGTTGAGTAGGAATTTTTGAACTTTATAGAACTGACTGATGATGTTGGTCTTTTTTGACTTCCTAATACTGTCCTCTGTAGTTAGTTGGATTCCTTTTCCAGTCACAACTGTGTGTGCCGTGCAGGACTGGGGTAGTAGGTTAGCATATTGATTAGCACTCCAGGGCATGCATTTAGCATGACAAGGAGTCCTTACTTAGTCCCTAGAGACTTTAAGGCTCAGGGAGAGCAGGCTGAAGAATTTATCTAGGCTACAGGGGCATCACCAGCCTTAAAGGCTGTGCAGGGGTGTGTGTGTGTGTGTGTGTGTGTGTGTGATGCTTCCTGCAGATAATTTGACTCCTTTGGTTGGTTAAGAAAAGAAATCTTCTTTGGGTGAGCTAGAGTGTAATCCCTCAGTGTTATGGAAGTGAGGGGCTTGCACCAAAGCTGGTGAGTCATTATTTACGGCATTGTAGAGCGTGGAGAGAGGCAATCTCCTCTTCTATTTGATTCAGCTGCTTTACTAACAAGCAGAAGGTTGCCAGTTCGAATTCCCGCTGGTACTGTATTGGGCAGCACACGCCATAGTACTATATTGGGCAGCACACGCCCCGCTGGTACTATACAAGGCAGCACCAAGCCACGCCATGGCATCTCACAACTGCAAAAATGCAGTTAATGGAGCGAGTGCTCTGTTCACCTCGTTTAAGGGGAGGGGTTCCTAGGCGGGCTGGCCGCCATGGAACCACCGGGCTCATGGGTGAGCCCGGTAGTTCTAACGATCACTAGAAACTGGGCTGGGCTCTCTTAGCCTGGTTTCTAGTGATCAGCAGAATAGCCTCACAGCGTCCTAAACATGTGTGAGCTGCATCCTTGTAGTGTGGCATTGGTGCTGCCCTAATAGCTTTTGCCAAGTCTGTTTGGGGATTTATGCCACTCTGATATATTGTGTGTCCCAAGAGCATCACAGAATGTGTGCAAAACTGAAATTTCTCTGCAGAGATACTAAGTCTGTGTTGTCGGAGTTTTCTTAAGACTTCTGTCAGTTTAGCATCATGCTCCTCAATGGTTTTGCCATACACTAAAATGTCATCCTAAAAGTAAGTGATGCCTTTCATAGTCCTGAAAATTGCATGCATCATTCTTTGAAATACTGAAGCTGCAGAGGCTAATCCAAAGGGCAGTCTTTTGAATTGAAAAAGACCCTTTTGAGTAATTAAGGCTGTATATTTGTGAGAACTATTGAGCAGAGGAATTCAGTGATAGACTGAAGAGAAACCCAGAGTTGTGAACACTGAGGCCTGATTCAGAGTAAGCAGCATTTCATTGATACTCAGCAAATTATTTATTTATTTATTTATTTATTCAATTTCTATACCGCCCTTCCAAAAAACAATCCACTACCATGTTGGAGTTCACATCTCTTAAATCGATGCAGATTTGAAGTGTATCATTTGATTTCCACACAAGAACAATGGGAGAGACCCATTCTGATGCATTGACAGGTTCTGTTATATCAGCACGTTGTAGTCTTAAGAGCTCCATTCCAAGTGGTTGGCACAATGCTATGGGTGCATTGCCTTCATCTGAATTTTATGCTTGAAATTTATGGCAGTGCTAGGAGTACAAAACGTCCAAACATACAAATCAGCAAAAAGTCTAAGATTGTTAGCAGTCATTTCAGCATATGGATGCTCCATCACCTGTAATACAGGTTCCATGCTATTTGGGTCTAACACTATCTGTAGACCTTTCTGAGCTTTCCAGCCCAATATTGACATTCCCTTTTGTGACACATACACTGTCCCTTCTGCAGTACATCCTTTGTATTTCAGGGCAACAGTGAAATATCCATTGATGGCAATAGGGGAAACCTCCATATTCCCATGAGTGGATGTCTGAAGGCTGCAGGTACAGGTCTGAGGGAGCAAAGAGTTGTAAAGCATAGGGGAAAGGATAATGTATGGAGAACTAGCCATCATCCACACTTCAGGGCCATTAAGTTTAACTTGACAATGTGAAGCAGGCTCTGAATCTGTGACACTTAAAACACTGTCAGGAAGTTGTTTATCTGCCTCATCCTCATCATGTGGTGACTCAATAATGGAGTGGATAGCAGACTTGCAAATCTTAGCAAAGTATTCCTTTTTTGCACCTGTTGCAAGTGAGCACCTGTGCAGGACAGTGAGCAATATTGACTTTGTGGACAGATTCTTCACATTGGTAGCTGCTCCTTTCTTGTGCTGCCACTTTCTGGGGCAGTGCCATATGAGAAGATTGGGATTGGAAGGATTTGGCCTGAACAGCCTGGATTTCAGGAGGTTTGGTTTTGGTTTACCAAAGAGAGTGATCTGGCATAGTGAAGAGCATTTTTTACCCTCCTAGCCATCACTATAATTTTATCCAAGGTAGGTTTCCACTCCAATAGCAATTTTTCACTCAATTTAGAGCAGCTTGTTTTTATAACAATCTGATCCCTAGTATGTTCATCAGTAAAGTTGCCAAACTCACAGGTTACATTTAAGGCATGCAATGAGGTGACATACTGAGGCAAGTCTCACGATAATGACACCTGCCGGAGGGGGTTCTGTGGGAAGGGAGGGCTTAGCCCGCTCTCCCCGCAGACGATCAAGACAGCAGCCTGGGTGGCCGGATTGGCTGCCCACATGACTGCTGGCTCTGTCAGGGAGCTCGTGGGGGGCTGCAAGGATTAGCCAATGTGGGCTAAAGGGAGGGCTACTTTGGCGGGCTAGCCTCCAGGGAACCACTAGGCTCACCTGCATGGTTCCAGCAACAAGTGCATTTTCTCCTCCTCCTTTGGCTTCTTTTTCTTTCTTACTCCACCCACCACATTCTCTCTGCAGGATTCCCCCTGGGACAAACTTCTAAAAGTTGAAACTTTTAGAACTTGTGTTTTGGGCAGTATAAAAATGTGTCAAATAAATAAATAAATAAATAAATAAATAAATGATTACTAGATAGAATACAACAGTTACATATCCCAAAGATATGAGGGAAGACTGCTTCACGATCACTTTTGCTTCCTCTCTTCAGGCTCTCTATTTAATGAAGCTCAAAAAGGTCTGGGCCAGGATATCTTGTTGCTATAAATCTTTTATATTTCCACTTGGTTTAACTTACATTGCAGAGTACCTAAGTGGTCTCATGATGCTTGCTTGCTTGATGGCTTGACACAATTTGAAGGATTATCAATATGATTGAACTTTGAGCCCCCCTCCCCCGCGAGAAGCATTTTAGACATAAACTGGCTGAGATATTTTACATTTTTCTTAGTCCTTTAGCTCATTACGTAATTCTTTTCTATAGTTTGCCCTCAAATCACACATTAATTTCTCTTTTTAATAAAATTCTTGAACAGCAGCATGCTGACAGAGAAATTATTTCCAGAAAAATAATCTGATGATAAATCATTGGATTTTGGACTAAGAACATATTGAGACAGTTCTCATGATCTGTGAGATCTGCCTCCAGAGGTTGAGGGGAGAGCAGGCTAAACCAGTTCAGTCTGGAACCCCCTCAAACACCCCCCCCCCGTACAGTTCGGTCCAGTCTGAGGGGGTGTGTCGTGATTTTTTAAATTTCTATTTTTTTAGCAAGGGAGCACCAATGCATGGTGTAGCTAGGAAGTGTACTGCTGTAGGTGTGTTCTACATAACATATCAATAACTGTACCTGTCTACAGAATGGATCTGCACCTGTGTATACTGTGCACCCATTTTACAGATGTTGAACATAATGTGTGATTAGGCTTCAGCCTCGCACCTATGGCAACCCTTCAGGGCCAAAAAGAATACAATTCACTCCCCATCCAACACCTACACAGAGATACACCTGGACAAAACTTCTGAATTCTCAGTGTGTAGGGGAAGACAGGAAACTACAGCTGTCCCATGGTAAGAGCAAGGCAGTTTGAAAATGTTCAGAGGTACTTCTATCCCCATAATTTATGAGTCAGTCATACTATCAAAAATAGAGGTTGAGCCTGTTGTCAATACAAATTGAAACCACCAGTCACTTGCTGTGACATTTTCAGTGACTTTTTTTGCAGATAAAATCTCTCGTATTCACGCTGAACTGGATCCCACAGTTACATCAGAGACTATTGTGGAAGTGTCCAGCAACTCCTCTTATAGAAATGGATTTCATCACTTTCAGTTTGTGATTCCTGAGGATGTGGACAAACTGCTTCGGACTGTGTGTCCTTCAACCTGATATCTTGACCCTTACCCAACTTGGCTTATCTCATCCTGTAATCGTATTATCAAACAAGGTAAATATTATAAATACTTCTCTGAGGGAGGGCAGGATGCCTCCTTGTCTTAAGGAGGCGATTATTAGAACTTATTTGAAAAAACCTGCATTGGATCCCTCAAAATTACAGACCCGTTTCAAATCTTCCATGGTTGAGCAAGGTGACTGAGTGGATGGTGGCCTCTGAGCTCCAGGCAGTTTTGGATTATACAGATTATCTAAATCAATTTCAAACTGGCTTTCAAGCAGGCTATGGGGTTGAAACTGACTTGGTTGGCCTGATGGATGATTTCTAATTGGCTACTAATAGAGGGGGTGTTACTTTGCTGATCATTTTGGATCTCTTAGCAGCTTTCAGTACCATTGAACATGGTATCCTTCTGGCTCACCTGAGGGAGGTGAGTTTGGGTGGCACTGTTTTACAGCAGTTCCGTTCCTATCTCTCTGATAGATTCCAGATGGTGTCACTTGGAGACTGCTGCTCCGCAAATTGAGAGTTACTGTATGGAGTTCCACAAAGCTCCATACTGTCTCCAATGTTCTAAACATCTACATGAATCCACTGGGAGAGATCATCAGGAGGTTTTGTGCAGGGTGCTACCAATATGCTAATGACACCCAAATCTATTTCTCCATATTGACCTCATCAGGAAATGGCATAACTTCCCTAAATGCCTGCCTGGAGGCAGTAATGGGCTGGATGAGGGATAACAAACTGAAGTTGAATCCAAATATGATGGAAATACTGACTGTGGGGTGTTGAGACCTAAGAGATGGTTTAGATCTTCCTGTTCTGGATGGGGTTACACTCCCCCTGAAAGATCAGGTATGTAGCTTGGGAGTGCTCCTGGATCCCAAACTCTCTGGTTTCTCAGATTGAGGCAATGGCCACGAGCACTTTTTATCAGCTTCAGCTGATACGTCAGCCACACCCATTTCTGGAGGCAAATGACCTTAAAACAGTGGTGCATATGCTAGTAACCTCCAGGCTTGAATACTGTGATGTACTCTACGTGGGGCTGCCTTTATACATAGTCCAGAAACTACAATTGGTACAGAATGCAGCAGCCAGACGAGTCTCTAGGACAGCTCGAAGGAACTGTATAATAACCATTTTTAAAAGAATTGCACTGGCTTCTAACATGTTTCCAAGCAAAATACAAAGTGCTTCTCATAACCTATAAAGACCACAATGGCTAGGGTCCAGGGTACTTAAGAGAGTGCCATTTTTGTCATGAGCGCTGCCACCCCTTAAGATGATCTGGGGAGGTCTGGTTACGGTTGCCCTCGGCTTGTTTGATGGCAACTTGGGACCAGGCCTTTTCCCATGACTGCCCCAGGGCTTGCTTGCTTGCTTTATTCTATCTATCTATCTATCTATCTATCTATCTATCTATCTATCTATCATCTTTACATTTATATCCCACTCTTTCTCTGAGGAGCTGAGTGGTGCACATGATTATTTTTATCTTCACAACAACCCTGTGAGGTACGTTAGGCTGAGAAATATGTGACTGGCCCCTAGTCACCCACTGAGGTTCATGGCTGAATGGGGATTCAAACTTGGCTCTTCCCAGTTCTAGTCCAATGCTCTAACCACTATGCTATGCTGGCTTTGGGATATGCACCTGTCAAAATAAGAACATCTCCATCTCTATTTGATCTTAGGAAGACCCTCAAGACACATCTGTTTTTTCAGTCTTTTAACTGAAATTAATTTTAAATTGTTTAATTGTTTTTATCCTATGAAATTGTTTTAACTTTTTAATTCTGTGAAATTGTTTAAATTATTTTTACTCTGTTTTATATTTGTTGTTTTAAATTGTGTACATTGCCTAGAGATACACATATCAGGTGGTATATAAATACGATAAATAAATTAAGTAAGTAAGCAAATAAGTAAGTAAGTTGTGCATAAAAGCTTTCCTAATGCAACAAGGGAGTCAATTGTGGGGGCAGGAAAACCAATTTTATAAAGAGTTTCTTTAAAATGAGAAGGAAATCTTGGAGTAGATTGTTCTGTGGAAAGGAGCAGAATGTATATCGATGTAGTTTGCTGGAGGTGGGGTTATTGCTTAACATGCTAAAAATACTACAAATCAATTCTACTACCTCAGTTTCACCTCATCTACTGCATGTGTGGATTATGTCTGTATCTGTTCATGTTCAGGTATAAAAATGTTTAACAGAAGTGGAAAACTCTCATAAGTACACAGAGAAACTAAAGACTTGTTATTCATCATTAGTTGCATGTGCACCAATGACAGGAAGGTATGCCAATCACAATTTTCCTAGGACCAAGCTAGATTATATGCCTGTTGTATGTTTAGGATTTGTGTGGTTTTCTTTTAAATGTAAAAAGAAATCAATTGGAGCAAATAACCGTCATGGATGGGGGAGGTAAGAATCCAGGTCCAGTCTCTGAGGATACATGGTTAAAGCCCCTTGTCCCTGCAACCATCCTGGTCCAGATTGGAGCTCCACATAGCTGCTATTTTGAGAACAAAAAAGTACACACATCTCAATCATTTGGTCCTTGGTGAGGCTCCATGTGAGGCAGAAGGCTTCACTTTGGTAGGACTTTCAAAAGAGGACACATTTAAAGAGATGGCGTCAAGATTTTAGCTGCCTTTCCCCTTCACTTTACCTCCAGGTGGCTTCAGCTGATTATCCCAAGGGACAACCAGCTGAAGCCTGCCCTATGCTCAGGGAAGGGAGGGAGAGTTTGCTTCTTGTGCAGTGTGATTCTCATCCTGTTATCCGTCCACATTGTGTAAACATCCATGGAATATAGACAAAATAAATCACACTTGAAACAAATGGGACTCTTCCCATTGATCTTAATGAGTTTTAAAGTGAGCTTATGCTCTGCAATTTTCCCCCTCTCATCTAGTTGATTAATCTGAATACACATTGACATGTGCTTAATCTTGATGTAACCTCTATGATCTAATCTCATTTCTAATGGTCAATTTCCTTCTCACCAGCCTCCAACGGTCTGCAATTTGTCTGCCAGCTGTACAATCCAGATGTGCACTCTCTTACGTCCCCCCCCCACTAAAATGTGTATCCCAGCAGTAGCATTTAGAGATGTGTTTCATTTTCTGCCAGGCTCTGCAGCTAGCAGTAGCAGCAGATGTGGGAAAGCCTGGAGGGTCACTTTGGTATCATTGTACTAATAAACTGTTTCACACATGGTGGGTGTGATTTCTTTGATCTGTTTCTGGAACTTGATGATTTCATATAAAGCAGAGCCACTGTGGATGCAGTGTTGGATGGAGGCCTGGATTCACACCCTGCTCAGCCATGAAGGTCACTGGGGGCTTTGGGCAAGTCATTATCTGTCAGCCTAATCTACCTCATGAAGTTGTGAGGCAAAATATGCTAAGCACCGGTGGGTGGTGGGGGGTGGGGGGTGGGGAAGAGGCTATAAATGCTATTATACTTACAGGCAGAGAACCATTTAATGTTATCTCACATTTAAGAGCAATTTTATGAGAAAGTTTTAAGTTTTTTTTTAAATGTCATGCATATATGATGCTGATTTTGTACTAATCTGGATTTACACAAGTACACCTAACACCTAACAAGTGCTCATTAATGGCTCCATATCAACCTAGAGGCACAAGTTGAGGGGACTGCCCCAGAGGTTCAGTCCTAGATCCTGTGTTGCCTAGGAATGGACAAGGATAACTCATCACACAAAATGTGATGCCTTAAGGTGCTCACCGATCCTACATTAACCTTCTATTCCACACTGTTCTTGCCATTGTGACTAGGACAGCTAGCTAACTAAGGGATAATTGTGCGAGGCAAGCAAAAAAGACCCCCAACCAAGTCCAATGCTTTGGGAACCAAAAAATTCCTGCCTGCCCCCCACAAGGGGCAACCAGCTGAAGCCCACCCTATGCCCAGGGGAAGGAGGGAGAGTTCACTTCTTGGCAAGACTGAGGGACCAGGAATGTGGGAGCGGAAAACGGCCAAGCAAGTCCCACTCCCTCCAGCCCCTTATTCAGTCATAAAGGCCACATTGCCTCATGCCTCATACAAGCAAGTCGGGCCAAAGAGGCCTCTCCCCAGCCAAGCTGAATTTTCTGATAGTTATGGCCTATGGCCACAGTCCACAGAAATGTTCTATTTCTATCCTCTTTTTCAGGCCATAGGTGATATTCCAGGCAGCTTACAGTATAAAACAACATACGGTAAAATAAAATATACAATCCCTAACCGTTTAGTAGCAGACACAGCAACAGAATAAAAATAGTTTTAGCATTTAGCCATTACCCAGGTCAATCCTCAATTAAACAGCGGTGTCTTGAGCTGGCACCTGAAAACAGTCACAGACTTATATTTAGGCACATGCAAGAGAGCCAGTGTGGTGTAGTGGCTAGACTGCCTATCTCTCAGCCTAACCTACCTTGCTGGGTTGTTGTGAAAAAAAGGAGGGAGAGCGGAATTAATTTGTAAAGACTTTTTTTTCACTCAGTAATGCATGTTATGCTTATAAAATGCTTTTTCCTTGGAGCAACAGCCCATCATGGTGTGGTATGTGTCCTATGGCAGGAGAGAGATCTTGTTGGCTGATGTTTGAGAAATATGGAGCCCTGTTGTATGGGCTCTTTTGTGGATTATGAGTCTACGTCTGTATCAACCTTAGAATGGCAATTTTAAGATGCTGCTTTTGGTGGTGGGCTGAGGGCGGGGGGGGGAGCGCAAGCTAGGATCCACCACAACTCACACAGGACTTCTTGTTGCAGGTGCTCATGCAGCACAAAGTGTTTAAACCATGTAGCTAGCTTGACCTCATAAATCAACACCTTTATCAAACTGGCTTGTTTTACAGAGAACCATCAGAACGCATTAGTTGTAACACAACCATATTACCCTAGGAAGATTTTCTCATTAAAGTGATGGCAGGCCCTGAAATTCTACATGGACAGCCTAACTACAACTTTCATGTTACAACTAGTGTTTGTGCAATGGCAAACTGACAGGTTTTCCCAAATGGACACCCATTCAAATCCATGTGGGTAAAAAAGAAATGCCTACAAAGTACATGACGAATACACATTGTGAGCAGCCATTATGGCTGCTCTCTAGATAGAATTGGGCTAGTTTCTTGTAAATTTAATCTCCCCCCTCAGCATTTTAAAAAGAGTCACATTATCTTTATATAGCACACCAGTGATCATTGTATCAAATCCCAATTCACTTGGATTACAGATACTAATAAGTGATGAAAAGGCTATTAACACTCTAAACATAGTGGCTGACATATTGACTAGTAAAGCATCCATGTTTTCAGCAGCTGTGGAGATTCTGTGAGAGCCTAGGATCCTAGGAAGCTGCCTTATACCAAGTCAGACCACTGGTCCATCTAGCTCAGTATTGTCTGCACAGACTGGCAGCAGCTTTTCCAAGGTAGCAGGCAGGGGTCTCTTTCAGTCATATCTTGGAAATGCCGGAGAGGGGACTTGTAAAACCTGTGTATGCTTCTCCATTGAATTCTGAATGGTGAACAAAATTATTCAAGAGCACTTATATTTCAGAAGGCTCTCCCTTAGGTCCGGGGAATGTTCCTGCTTCGAGAGCACTGGAGTGCTCCAGAATATTAGCCCCCTAGTAGGGATGTGCACAGAACCAGGTTGTCCGGTTTGGCTCAAATCTGGACTGGACTCATGCTGCTGCAGGAAACTTGGGCTCAGGCTTGATCAAGCCAGGGCCAGTCTGGGTATTGAGTCCAGCTGTTCTGGCTCACGAGCCAACTAGTAAAAGGGAATCTGGCAAATAAAGGGCTTTCCTTAAAGTAAATGCAGTGGGGTGGGGGAGAAAAGATAGTATTAAGTACCTTAAAAATAAGGCAGCATTGGCAGCAGGGATGGCAGAGGCAGTCATAGCAGGGACTGCGGAGGCAGCAGAGGAGGCTCCTCCAACCCCCTCCCCTCCCGTCTCCCAAATAATAGGCCAGGCAGACTGAGGCCTTTACAAGTCTACCCCTTGAGCCAGCCCACAAGCCAGCCTTTCGTGCCAGGCCCAGCTCAACTCGAGCTTGGACCAGCTTCACTCTTTATGGGGCCGGTCTGGCTTGAGCGCGAGCCTTCAAAACAAGGTGGCTCAAATTCAAGCCCAGCTCGATTCAGTTCGGCTCACACACCCCTACTCCCTTGTGCTCTTCAACAATTGTACTCAGAACACAATGGAGCAGTGTGCAAACTCTCAGAGCATCCCCATGGCTGCTTGAAGGATGGACACTTTAAGGTCATAGAACCCAGGCTACCCAGTGGCAGAGCACCAGGATCTGGAGCAATCCCAGCGGTTCTCATGATTAGCCCTTCCTGGGCTAGCACTGTCCTAAGCCAGGTAGGGCTGGTCATGAGCTCTCTCTCTTTGTTCAGATGTCAGCCAAACTTTTTTCTTTGCTCTCATTTCTAGTCAGTTGCAAATCCTCAAGGAACTTCTGAGAAATCAAATGCTGTACATGCATGTCTGAACCATCCTTTTCTTATCCAGTATTCTTCTCTCCCCTCCCCATCCTCCAGATATCACATTGTTAATTTGGGATGGCATAGGGTTTTCAGTAACACACCTCACCAATGCTACTTCAAATTTTTCATGCCAGGAAATTGAATTTAGTTTCCCCACACCCCAGGATATCAACTGCCTTACACTAGCCTACATTTAAATATTTCCTATTAAGACCAATGACTAGAAACTGGATGATAACCTTGAGTTCTGCAATTTGCACTTGCAGAGAATGTTGTTCAGGCTTTCTGTTGTTGCTCAGAGTCACACATTCTGAAACGAATTTCATCCAGCATTTATTTATGAAAAGAAGAGGAGCATTTGGCCATTTATTTCCATACTGAAGAGCAATCTATGGTCTAGCATGCTTTTTCTAAGGTGAAGTGATAAAAAAAAGTGGATCAGATTACTTTTTTGGAAAAAAGATTGCGACAGTTTGTAAATTTTTCATTTACAATCCCTCCTTACAAACCCCTCCTTATGAACGGTCAGAACTGAATAAAAGCTCCCCCACCCCCCACTTTTGCCTAGGAGAATTATTGTTTCTTAAGCGTAAATTATATGATTCACAGAATACAATGGAAAGATTTCTGCAAAATGAAGTGTGCATGGATTGTGTTCACTGCAATGCCATGTATGTGTTAACAGTCAGAGAAGTGATTTCAAACACTGTTCCAGGGAAACATGAGGCTCTTTGGGAAAATACCAGGGGTTCCTTCCAAAGAGAAGTAATGGGAAACAAACTTCCCTGGGAGATGGCTTGCCTATCACTTGCCAAACAACTTATCCTGCAGGCAACTGCCGAGTGTGTTCCCAGCTGCACTTTCAGATCACAGGACAATTATAAGGCGTATGAGGCTTAGAATATTTGCAGTGCCAAGGGTTATGATGCCAGACATTCAAAGGTTCCATAAAACACCCAGTTTTATTTTTGTATTTATTTACTTACTTATTTAACACTTATTTAAAATCTCAGGTAAGTTTACAATTTAAACCAACAGCAACTAAAGCCTAAAAATCATATACAACAGATTAAAATGACCATAAATAAAACTTTAAAATGCCATAAACTAAAAACTTGATGAAACAGGTGTGTTTTCAAAAGTCATTTAAACACAACTAGAGATGGGGAAATTCTGATTTCATTTGGGAGTGTGTTCCAGAGCCTTGGGGCCACCCTAGAAATGGCCTGCTTTTGGATCGCCACCAAGAATTTGCTGGCAACCACAACTGGACCTTCCCCAATGATTTTAATAGGTGGCAGGGTTCATGAAGAAGAAGGTGCTCTCTTAAATACTTGGGCCTGAGCTGTTCGGGGCTTTATAGGTAATAAACAGCACTTTGTATTTTGGCTGAACACTAATTGGCAGCCAGTGTAGTTCTTTGGAGTAATGTGGTCTCTACAAGTGGCCCCAGAGACCAGCCTGGTTGTTGCATTCTACACCAGTTTCTGCACTGCTACAAAGACACTCCAACATAGAGTGCACTGCAGTAGTCAAGCCTGGATGTTATCAGCATATGCACCACTATTTTAAGGTTGCTTGCCTCAAGAACTGGACATAGCTGGTGTATCAGCTGAAGCTGATAAAAAGCACTCCTTGCCACTGCCTCAACCTGAGCTATCAGAGAGAGGTTTGGTTTCAGAAGTACTCCCAAATGGGAATCAACTTCAGTTTGTTCTTCCTTATCCAGCCCGTTACCAATTCCAAGCAAGCATTAAGAGAGTTAAGCCATCTCCTGATGAAGCTGCTATGGAGAAATAGATCTCATATCAGCATACAATAGATACTGTACTGCACCAGCATATTGATAGCACCCTGCACCCAATCTCCTGATGACCTCTCCCAGCAGTTTCATCAAGATGATACCATGGCGCAGAAGGCTACCATGGTATCGAAAGCTGTTGAGAGACCCAAGAGGACCAACAGGGTCATACTCCCCCCTGTCAATTCCCACTTGGAGATCATCCATCAGGCCAACCAAGGCAGTCTCCACTCCATAGCCAACCCAGAAGACAGTTTGAAATGGGACCAGATAATATGAATATGAATATGACAAATATTTATGTACCGCTTTTCAACAAAAGTTCCCAAAGCAGTTTACATAGATGTAAGTAAGTAAGTAAGTAAGTAAGTAAGTAAAATGGCTCCCTGAATCCAAAAGGCTCACAATCTAAAAAAGAAATGTAAGATAGACACCAGCCACTGGAGGGGTGCTGTGCTGTGGATGGATAGGGCCAGTTGCTACCCGCCCCCACTCAATATAGAGCAGATTATAAAGATAATCTGCTTCTTCCAAGACTGACTGGGGTTGAGAAGCCACCACCCACTCAATTACCTTAATTACCATAATTAGCGACTCTTTATATGGTCCCTTATAGCTAGCTTCACCAGTGTTCACGCCTGGATTAGACTACTCTGCTGCTTTACCTACTGAGAGCTTTCATAATTTACCATGAAGAAGATGCACAAACTTCCACTTTTTGTGTCATCCAGAAGGTGGGAAAGCAGATGGACAAATGACTCAAAGTATCAGCTGTTTGCTACTTCGCACTTTAGGTCATTAAAATTAAAAATAAAAGCATATAAAATATAAATCTCATTATTTTGATTTTTTCCATTATACCTTCTTCCCATACGGTTGCCATACGGTTCCCTGTTCCCATACGGTTTTTTGCAGACAGATATTCTTCAAGAAATCTGTTTGTCACATTTGTATGCGTAGGATTTTTATTCTTCCATGATACAGTTCATACATGGCCCTCACAACAGCCCAGCAAAATAGGCAAGCAAAAGTGTTTACTCAAGTGTTACTAAGTGAGGCTATTCACACCAGTGTGCAAAACTGGGCTAAGGGAGCCCAGCCTGGTTTTTCTCATGTGAACCACTGGGATCACACCCAATCCTGGTGGCTACATGGCAGCAAACGCACCGATTGAGCCACCTAGTTAAACGAGGTTAAGGGAGCAAACGTTCTCTTAAACTCATTTTTTAAATCCTGTGTCAGTAGCAACTGCTTGCAGCCATGGCTGGCACACTCGGGCGGGGAGAGGGGGATAGTAATGCACGTGCACTTGCATGGTGCATTATTGGGGTTCCAGGGGTGGGGAGCTGCAGGTCATCTTGGTGGGCAATTCACCCACCCAGAGTCAAAGTGGAGATCGTTTGCGGGGAAGGTAGGCTAAACCTGCCTTCCCCGCAGCCCGCCTATGAGTTCTTCTAACCAATAGTGAGTTTCATGACCAACACAGAGCATGGAATGTGAGGAGGAAACATCTGAGAAAGCTCTTCAATGGCTTTTCTTGGGAGGAACCATCCAATTCTTCTTTGGATTTCACATGGGAGAAAATTCAGTTCCAACCCTAATAAGTCCAGTTCTTCCCAATACATAGTAACATACTGAAGCTATTCCCATGCTCAGTAGAAAGCAGGCCAAGGGAGCTTAGCCCACTTTCTACTGATCATGAGAACCACTGGGCTCATGAGTGAGCCCAGTAGTTCCAAGGTGGCTAGCCCACCTAATTCCCCATTCCCTTAAATGAAGTTGACAGAGCAAACATCCCGTTAACCATTTTTTGTTTGTGTGCCGCTAGAATGCACGGCGACACATGAGTAGACCCCTGACTGGGAGGCTTCAGCCAGCCTCCCGGCCTCGGGGGTCTCTCTCAAATGCCCCATGTGCCAGGCAGCCCCAATCTCCACAGCCCCCACTGGCTCTGTGACGGAGCTGGCAGTTGTATGTGTGGCTGATCCGGCCACCCAGGGCTTGAGGGCTGCTCATGTGTGGGGAGAGTGGGCTAAGCCCACTTTCCCCACACAAACCCTCTTGGCACTTCACAAACCTCTCCCCACACAAACGCTCCTGGCGCTTCACACGTGTCATGTGAAGCACCTCACTGTATGTGTTACATTGGCTCTAAGGGACTTATGTTCTCATAGGTTTTTCTTCATACTGTTTATATCCATCTACTTCAGACTAACCACCCACACACTTAAACTATCAAGTATTATCTAGAACAGCTGTACACAAAATTACCACCATACCTACCCCCCACCAATCAGATGGCAACTTTACCTTTGAAATGTTGTTATGCCTGTCTTGCTTCTGGGGGCAGCCACAACAGGGAGTTGTTTCCTATGATGGCTTTCATGTGCACAATACCCTTGTTCATATGCAGTGCCATAAATGGCCAGTGTCCCACTAACCAATATGAACAGAAGGGAACAAAGATTAAAATGCTTTAATGGTCACAAGCCAGGAAAGGGTTAAGCACTTTTAAATCTCATTGGCTTCAACTGAAAGGTATTAATTATGGCCCATTGAAATCTGTGGGGCTTATTGGCTATCCTATCCAAATTTCCTCAGAAGCAAGCCCCATTGATTTTTGTGGTTGCTTCAAAGTGAGCATGCTTAGGACTGCAACATTTTAGCATGCTTAGGATTGCAATCCATTTATCTCTGGATTTTGCCCTAAGACTTTAAATATGTCTCATCCAGAAATCTCAGCTTTTCAGTGTTTTGACCACTTTTTACTGTACATTTGTAAAGCCATGAAGTTCAAGGTTAAGTGTTAGCCACTAACACCATGAAAATAAGCATGTTTTAGTTCTCCCCTTCTGTAAATGTGTATGCTATATCCATATATTGCTAAGGCAGCAGTTATTGTGCCACAGAGTGGTTCCACCCCTCCTTTTGTTTAATGGCAAACTGTTCGCAATGACTATACATTATTAATAATTGAAACAGAAGAGACTAGGAAATAAGCATTCATTAGAGAGGAAAACTGTCCATGGTACTGAAAAACTTGTTTAATCAACTCAGTTTAAAATGAGTTGTTCCCTCTCAGTTCCTCTTGCCTTGTTTTTTTTCAGTTGTAGGGTGGTGTTCTCTCCCCCCACAAAGCCACTGTAGGGTATAGTGCTTGATCAAACAAAGTGCAATGGCCATGTATTACCACTGAGAAGACAACAGAGAGGACCCAGCTAAGTTGTTAACAAAGCAATACTGCAATATCATCACTGGAGGCAGAGATGGGCAAAATACTTCTAAAGGTTTTTTAAATACAAAATACCTGAGCAAATGTATTTTAGGTACAAAATACAAAATACTTGGTAACTAACCAATAAAAATGCAAAATACAAAATAGTATTTTAAAATACATCTTAAAATACAACATACAATGCCTGAAAAAAGGAAATCAATTTGATATGTTTGTTACTTACCAAATGTAAATTTTTTTTAAAAAAAAATTAAATTTGTAAATTTTAATGTGTATTTAATGTGTTTTTATCTATCATTTTTATCTTTTTGTGAATTTTAAATGTGTTATATTTTATGTTTTAATTCTGTACACTGCATAGAGATTTTTATACTAGGCGGTATATAGAAAGAAAGAAAGAAAGAAAGAAAGAAAGAAAGAAAGAAAGAAAGAAAGAAAGAAAGAAAGGGTTTCCATTTCCTTTAAGCAAAACAAGTTTTTCAAAGATTAAGTCACTCAAGTTGTGCCTTCAGGGGCTGTTAATCATACCAACAAAGGAAAATAACTGTTTTACAGGACCACTTGAGGTTAGACTTGCATTATATATATAAAAAATAGCCATCGGACAATGGGATGCCCATCCAATGTGCTTGGATTGTCCTGCAAAAACTGGAGTATTCCAGCTTTTTAAACTCTCAATCAGATTAATAATTCTCTCATTCTCACCCTCACCCTCATTCTCACCACCACCACTCTGCAGGCATTTGGGAGAGAAGTGCCAGGGGGCAAAATATATACAATGTATGTCAATAGAAATCAAATTCTAACCGGATATATCCAATGTTAATCCTGCTTAGAATAGACACATTGAAATAACTGAAGGTTAGTAATGACAAAGGCTGAAATCCTATAGCTGTGGCATAGGCAAATGAGCAGCAAGTTGTATTCCTGGTGAAGCAATCATATGGTCAAATCATATGGGGAGAACAATTCATTTTGCCCCAGTTAATCCACTCCTCCCCTTTCCTTTCTCTCTATGCTATTCTTGAAGCACTGAGAGCAATGGGGCGGGGTGTTTTACAGGAGTGATACAGAAGGAGCTCCCTAAACCCTAGCGGTTACTCAGAAAGAAAGCCAAATAATTTTTCTAGTTTATACACAAATCAAAAGGATTTATGTATATCCTCCTACAAACCAGAACACAAAGAAGATTCCTACTGCCCCATAAGCCAATGTGATGTAGTAATTAAGTTGTTGGATGAGGACGGGGAGACCCATGTTGAAGTCCTCACTCATCCATGAAGCCCTCATTCAGGCTCATCACTGGGTGATCTCAGTCACTCACTATTTCTCAGCCTAGCCTGCCTCAAAGAATTGTTGTGAGGATAATATAGGGGGAAACAAACTTGGGATACTTTAGTAGTCATCTGCTCTTGTGAGGTGCTCTCTCTCTCTCTCTCTCTCTCTCTCTCTCTCTCTCTCTCTCTCTCTCTCTCTCTCAATGTGATCAAGTTTACAGCCTGTTGTGAGAAAAAAAGATGGCTTTTACAATTTTAGAAGCTGTTAATCCAGTTTAAGCAAGCATGGCTGCTTGATATCCTGTATTGTTCTGTGTGTCCCATAGTGATACTGAGACTGTTCTCACAACCAGCCTAACCCAGGCTAGGGCAGCACAGCCTGGTTATACTGCTCATGTGAAGCATTGGGATCCTAGCAGATCCTGTGCTCTCATGCAGCCTGACCCTCTTACTAAACCCAGCAGGTAGCCGAAGTTAAGGGTGTGAGCACCCCTTAACACAGCTGCTGAGTATCTCCTTGAGCTGCATGCAGCCCAAAGAGAAACAGAGATGGGGTAATCCCCAAAGCACCATGCACGGTGCATTGTAGGATATGTAGTGGCCAGAACAATAGGTTTTGGCCAGATATCACTCCATGATCGTCCACGGAGTGCTACTCATCTGGGCAAGTGGGAGGCATGCCAGAGAGTCGGGGCTTGGTCATCTGGGGGAAGGTGAGTTAAATGCAACCTTCTCTCACACCCTTCTCGCCTGCTCTTGGGAACTGTGAGAATTGCCTCAATGTGTCCCAAACCCACCACAGCCTGGTAACCTGGAAAGCCAGATAAGCACTCTGCATGCCCTCGAGAAAACTTTACACAAAGGTCTCTAAAGGTAAACTTCAGACAGAGAGTATGCTGATGCTTTGCTTCACAGGAAAAAAAAAGAAATGGAAATTTGCTACCATTAGTCAGTCACAGTAAACAATAAGGGACACAGACAGTGAGATATTTGTATACTACTCTGCAAAACAACCTGCCTTAGCCTTAGGCAAGTTGCAGATTTACACAGAGACTGGACTAAAAAAACTTCATCCTCTGCAGGTCAGGGCAGGTTTCTAGTTGCAGCGTTGCAACTAGAGGAACAGAGGAACTTAAAAGCAATTGAGCTGTGAGGTATGGAGTTATCTTGCATTTGAAATCAGAGTGGGTGGGGTTAAGAGCTGCTCCCTCTTGTCCTCCTCTGCATGGACTCCCATGCCACCCTCACCTTTCATTTCCCAGTTTAATCACAATAACATAGTGGTGTGCATGGAACTGCAGAGGTGTGGTTTGACGCCAGGGGGTGGTTATTTAAGGGTGGGGGAGGGCCCTAACCCTGCCACCCCTGCCCCCGTTCCTGGCCTGAACCAGCCAGAAGTACTGTCTGTGCATGCGCCAGGTGCGATGTGTGTGTGCGCACACCGGACGCATGTGCAGATGGTACTTCTGGCCATTTCCAGCCAGTAACAGGGACAAGGGTGGCAGGGAGGTACACTGCCGCCCCCCCCCCCACTTTGAAAAAAACCAAGTGCCGGCGGGGGAAGTGCGGTGGGGGAAGGGTAAGTGCACCTTCCCCCACCCTTAAAGAACCACCCCCTGGCATTGAACCTTTGAGCCGGTGCCACATTCAAACAGGTTCGGAGGCCTCTACAATGGCCTCCGGACTGGTTCATGCACATACCTACAAGAACAGTCTCTCTCGTTACCCTTTGATTTTTGAATTTGTTGGCAGACCAATCAGAAGCAGAGTAAATTCTTCAAACTTCAGGGGGCAGAGAGAGAGGAACAGAGCACACACACAAGGATGCCTGGAAGCCAATGGGCTGCCTGCTTGCTATAAAAGGCAGCTCCTGAAGAAAGCAAGTAAAGCAATGAATGGCTGGGATGTATTTTGGTTTTGGCAATGTATTTTAAAAATACAAAATAACTGTATTTTAGATACAAAATACATTCCTGAAAAGTATTTTAGATACAAGATACAAAATACAGACGTATTGAAAATACATATTTTCAGTACTTTTATTTTAGATACTGCCCATTTCTGCCTGGAGGTACTGGGCCAGTGGAGGCAGCTGGCGGGCAATCCTTAATATCTACCAGTTTTCCACCAAAGGTTGCCAACTTACCTAGACTTATTAGTGGGCTGGCCCTGTGCTTTTAAAATGTGCGATAACAAAACTTCTCCACCCTCAGTGGACTGGCCCTGAATTTCCTGTATTCTCAGAAAGTATTTAATCATGCTGCAAAGTATTGTTTTAAAAGATGCAAGGTAAGAACAGTGAGTTATGCAGGGGTACAGGAGGCCGCCTCCTCCAGGGGTGGGTACATCAGACTTATCCCAGCCTCTATTAATTATTTCCTTTGTTCTGTGTCAATTTTATGCAAAAAGTGGCATTCAGGTTAGGAACATAGGAACGTAGGAAACTGCCATATACTGAGTCAGACCATTGGTCTATCTAGCTCAGTATTGTCTTCACAGACTGGCAGCGGCTTCTCCAAGGTTGCAGGCAGGAATCTCTCTCAGCCCTATCTTGGAGAAGCCAGGGAAGGAACTTGAAACCTTCTGCTCTTCCCAGAGTGGCTCCATCCCCTGAGGGGAATATCTTGCAGTGCTCACACATCAAGTCTCCCATTCATATGCAACCAGGGCAGACCCTGCTTAGCTACGGGGACAAGTCATGCTTGCTACCACAAGACCAGCTCTCCTCTCAGGTTGTCTTACTCAACTCAGTAAAAACAATTACAAAATATATCACACAGCAGGAAACAAGTATTCTAAGAACAGCATTAATTGACTAAGATAAATTAGAGAGAGAGAGAGAGAGAGCGCACTACAGCACAACAGTAATTTTTAAATGTCTTCATAATCAATTCTCTCACAGCACACTATCTTGCTTCAGGTCAGATTTGGGGAATTACTGGTGAAGGGTGATCAAAATGTAAAAGAAATAGAAAGGGCAGCTTATATAGTTGTACAGAAAGACTATTCCGTTCAAAGGGGCACTCCTGTCATGGCTGCATAACAAGCAGCATCATATAGGACCAAAATACTTAACATTTAACTTAACATTTAAGTTGGTTTATGTGCATTATTCTGTGGATCAGAAAACCACATGATCACTGTATGTGGGAGTATAGTGGATCCTCATTTGCATTGTCTGACACACCTTCTGTCTTTAAGCCAGTTTCATACATTTTCACAACTAATCCCTTTCTGTAACTTTACCATAGTCATTTCCTTTAGAGGAAGCAAAAATGCATTATTTTCTGTGTGTTTACACATTCAACAAGAAATATCTACTAGCAAAGCTATTCCTTTGCCACTGGTACCATTTGGTCATGAATAAGATTAGGCACCCTTCAAGGGTGTATTGGATAACATTTAATCAGAAGCTCTTCTGTTAGACATCAGTGCTTTCTGTTGGTTCCAGCCATTTATCGTATTCAGCTAATTGAGATTATATCTTTCCATATACTTTGAGCCACATAATTTGCTTGGATCTAAATCAGAGATAATTGGCCTGAGTAATTCCATTATTTGCTAGTGTGAGAGTCCATAACTGAGCCTACTTGATTAGTATCAAGCAAAAGAGCCAATCCTTTCCACAAAGACAATATTTTTGTGTCTTGTGATATTAGGTGAGGTGTGTATCCCCTTCTCACAACTTCGGATGTCAAGTGGAAGCTTGTAGATTTGTGAAAAATGCAAAATTAACTTTCAAATATACTCTGCTTTTGATATTTAATGAGACCTACTCCTGCTTTATCTTTAATATTAAATAGCCCGATGCTATGCTTAGGTGGTGTCAAGAAGGATCTGAGGCACCGTGAGTTAAAAGGATATGCAAGATTACTCACCAGGCAGGTAAAGACCTTTGTGTTCACTCAGGCCTTTTAAATTTTGATTTTTAAATTTGATTTCTAAAACTGATTTTTTAAAAAGTAAATTGTTTTTGTATTTTGCATTTTTTTCTGGCATGTTATGATTTTGTTTGTTTTGTGTTTTTATTTGATGTTTTAATGCTGTGTTGTGAGCCACCCAGATAATACTTTGCTCTGTAAAGTATTCTTTACTAACAAATAAAGGCTAAACAAATAAAGTATTATTATTTATTTATCTGATTTATATGCCACCCTTCCAAAATGGCTCAGGGAGGTTTACAACAGAATAAAAACAATTAAAACCGGTTAACAATTAAAATTAAAGCTATAAAAACCAGAATAAAACCAATTAAACATTCAAACAGCTAAAAACCCTGGAAAACCAGAACAAACATTTAAAACAGTTTAAAACAGTTTACAGCAGTTTATTATGATTCAGACTTGACTCCAGACCTAAAAGGTCACTCCAGAGGTGAAGGCAGAAATATTGCCATCAGCCTGAGTCCACCCAATGAAAAATTTAAGTTGATAATACAAATTCAGCAGCAGTGCAAAATTGCAGCAAGACTAATTCCTTGCATCAAAAATGCCGGGTGTAAAGCATGAGCCTATAAAGCACAGAACAGGTGGCCACCCTAATCATAGCAACATCTGCAATGTTTTTTATACTCCTGTCTTTGATAGATTTCTTGGAGGTACACATGATCCCCACTGCTTAACTTCAGACCTGCAGGTCTTCCATCTGCACACTGGAAAACAAGCAAAATATTTGCATTTTAAAATGTGGCAAAATGCTATTCCTGGATATTCATATGTAGCATATGCCATTGTCGTCAGTGATTACTATGTGCATTCATCTGAGGGTATATTTATCACCTAAATCCTTGCAGGTGCTACAAAAAACTTTACTTGTAGCATATACTGAGTTAGATCAGTAATTCTTAAAAAATTCTTTCACTCTCAGCAAGAGCAAATTCTTTCATGCTCTCCCTCCTGTTTATTATTTGCTAAATATGACCATGAGTTTCTTGTTCATGAACCTTTTACTGCTTATTAATCTCATATCTATAGGTGCAATTGCTTCCTTTTTTAGCTAGATAGCTGGCTCTCAAATTCTTGATAAAGGAATCATACTGTTAAATATAAGAACAGCCCTGCTGGAACAGGCCCAAGGCCCATCTAGTCCAGCATCCTGTTTCACACAGTGGCCCACTAGATGCTCCTGTGAAGCCCACAGGCAAGAACTGAGGACACGCTCTCTCTCCTGCTGTTACTCCCCTGCAACTGGTATTTAGAGGCATCTTGCTTCTGAGGCTGGAGGTGACCTATAGCCCTCAGACTAGTAGCCATTGATAGACCTCCATAAATGTGTCTAAGCCCCCTTTAAAGCCATCCAGGCTAGTGGACAACACCACCTCCTGTGGCAGATGTTCAAGTACCTTGTTTTTTTATGGTCATGCATTAGTTATGTAAGATTTAAGTTCATTAGGCACTTGATCAGCAATGAGGGCCACTTTCCATTCAGAAGATGTGATCACTCCATGAGTGGATGAAGCTATTTGCACCATTATTGCTCCTTCATTCTTGTCTTCTGGGATCTTCTCTTGACCTGGAAGTGAAAGTTCTAAACCTCTCCTAAAGCTATCCAAGTGGTTGGCTGTCACCATATCTTGTGGCAGAAAATTCCATAAGTTAATTATGTGTTGTGTAAAAAAGTACTTCCTTTTGTTGGTCCTAAATTTCATGGGATGACCCCTGGTTCTAGAGTTGTGCAAAAGAGAGAGAAATTTCTCTCTGTCAGTTTTCTCCACACTATTCATGATTTTATAGACTATCACGTCACCCCTCAGTTGTCTTTTTTCTAAACTAAAAAGCCCCAGGTGTTGTAGCGTTATCTCATAAGGAAGTTGCTCTAGGCCTCTGGTCATTTTGGTTGCACTCTTGTGTACCTTTTCCAGTTCTACAATGTCTTTTTAAGGTATGGTGACCAGAAATGTACACAATGCTCCAAATGTGGCCACACCATAGATTTGTATAAGGGCCTTATAATATTAGCAGTTTTTTCAGTCCCCATCCTAATGATTCCTAGAAAGGAATTGGCCTTTTTCGCAGCTGCTGCACATTAAGCAGCTCTTAACAAGCTGTCCACCACGACCCCAAGATTCCTCTCCTGGTCAGTCACTGACAGCTCAGTTCCCATCAGTGTATATGTGAAGTTGAGGTTTTGCCCCAGTATAAATCACTTTACACTTGCTTACACTGAACCACATTTGCCATTTTGTCACCCACTCCCTCAGTTTGGAGATCCTTTTGGAGTTCCTCACAATCTCTTTTGGATTTCATTACCCTCAGTAGTTTGGTGTCATCATTTGCTACCTCACTGCTTACCCCAACATCTAGATCAGGGATCCTCAACGTTGTGCCCCCAGATGTTCTTGGACTTCAACTCCCATAATACCCAGCCAAAGGCCATTGGGCCTGGAGATTATGGGAGTTGAAGTCCAAGAACATCTGGGGGCACAACATTGAGGATCCCTGTTCTAGATCATTTATGAATAAATTAAAATGCACAGAACAGATCCCTGGGGGACACCACTTCTTACTTCCCTCTATTATGAAAACTCTACTCTCATACCTATCTTCTGTTTCCTGTCCTTCAATCAGTTACCAGTCCACTCATGAACCTGGCTCATTCTCCCATGACTGCTAAGTTTTCTCAAGAGTCTTTGACGAGGATCTTTGTCAAAAGCTTTTTGGAAGTCCAGGTATACTATGCCAACTGGATCACCTTTATCCACACACCTATTGACACTCTCAAAGAACTCCAAAAGGTTGGTGAGGCAAGATTTACATTTGCAGAAGCCATGCTGGTTCTCCTTCAGCGGGGCCTGTTCTTCTATATGTGTGACAATTTTGTCCTCGAGAATGCTTTCCATCAATTTGTCCTGGAGCAGATGTTAACCTAACTGTGGTGCTGTAATTCCCTGGATACCCCTGGATCCCTTTTTGAAAACCGGTGTTACATTGGCTACTTCCCAGTCCTCTGGAACAGAGCCTGATTGTAGGGATAAGTTATTGTAGGGGTACATTAGTTTCAAAAAGCTTTATTACTCTTTGTAACTAACTGTTACGTCAAGTCCTTTAACTATGGGTAGACATTTGAAGAATTCAAATTAGTAGTTAACTGGTCAAAAAATAATAATGAGACAGCCACCAGTTTCAGTAAGAGAAAGCGAAGAATGTGCTGCATGTAGATCTGAGGAAAATCCAGGGTCCTGAAGTGTGTGATGCTTTAATTATCCAAGCTTTGATCCACAAAGTGATCTTCCATGGTACGTCCTGTTCATTTCT
Organism: Hemicordylus capensis; assembly: GCF_027244095.1. Classification (NCBI taxonomy): domain Eukaryota; kingdom Metazoa; phylum Chordata; class Lepidosauria; order Squamata; family Cordylidae; genus Hemicordylus; species Hemicordylus capensis. Next base: position 124,469,257 of record NC_069659.1, read on the forward strand.
ATAGAACTTGGCTTACCCAGGTAGCCAGAAGATCAGGTTGTGAAATTATTAATGGAACATTAAGTAGCAAAATTTCAAGTCAAGCAAATTGAACTGATTACAGCCATCTGTTTCTTGTTGCACCACCACTGAAGGCAATAGGGACAACAAAAAATAAATCTTTCTGAATCTCCCTAGGTTATAAATGGAAATGAATATGTGAAATAGATTGCTTTAGTATCATTCGCTGAGAAGCAAAAATTGTGTGGGTAAATAGTAGCAATAGGAATTAATATCCCTGATAAACTCACCAAGAAACACAAGTTTTAGATTCCGCTTCAAAAGCCTCTGAGAGCTAGCTAGATGCTAGGAAAGTGGCATGCCAGGAGGGTAAATATTAAATCAGCTTTTGCTTTAAATGAGAATGGCACAACGGACAAAGGTAAAGGAGATACTTCTTTGAGATGAAAAATAAATCAGCTGGTAGGAGTAATAGATAGATAGCCTAAATAAGACAGGGAGAAGCAGGGCCGCGAATCAACATGTGTGGGGCCCTGTTAACATTTTGTATGATTACAAAATCATACTGACTGATGACACACTGTGAAAATAGTGTGAGTGAGTGAGGGTTTTGGACATGTCCAACCAGCTAGGACATACAGTGCATTTGTAAGGGGGGAAAGTTAAAAGGACAACACATGCCCCTTGCTTCACAGTTATTTATTATTATTATTTATTATTAATTCAATTTCTATACTGCCCTTCCAAAAATTGCTCAGTGCGGTTGACACAGAGAAATAATAAATAAATAAGATGGCTCCCTGTCCCCAAAGGGCTCACAGTCTAAAAAGAAACATCAGATAGACACCAGCAACTGTCACTGGAAGTACTGTGCTGGGGGTGGATAGGGCCAGTTACTCTCCCCCTGCTAAATAAAGAGAATCACCACATCAAAAGGTGCCTCTTTGCCAAGTTAGCAGGGGAATTAGCAGTTAGTAGTTCTCACTCAGACAGTCTGGACTGCAAACCAAGTTGAGCATAGTGCATGTAAAAATAAAATAAAATAAAGTTTATTTATATGTTTACAGTTAGCCCTACTTTCACTAGTTGTGAAGTATTCTATGGATAGAGAGAACTCTTTCTGGCAGCTTTACTGCAGTAGGAAAAATTATTAAAAGTCATGAAACAAGCCACTTATAGGACTTTTAAAAATATTTTTAGATACATTTTTTTAAAAAATAAAAAATAAAAATTTTGTCCAAACCATTTCAATTTCAACATGCAGAGCTCTCCCACCCTGCCCTATATCTGTGCCCAATATCAAAGCCCTCTGCCAAGTCATTCCAGGTGATCTAAAGGGTGGGGCAAAAAGTGGGGTGCTCTTACCCCCCTTTTTTTAAGGCAAAAGGCAGATTACTCCATATGGAGGTGGAATTATTGTCCGGTGGGGGGGGGGAGGTTTAGTTCCAGAAGTTTTTGTAATTTTCTGCCATGAAACAAGCCACTTATAGGAATTTTACAAAATATTTTTAGAAAACATTCAAACAAAATATTTAAAAACAAACAAATGTCCAATGCATTTCAATTTCAATATTCAGAACCCTTCCATCCTGCCCTATATCTGTGCCCGATATCAAAGCTCTATAGGAAGCCATTTCATAAATATACCAGAGGAGGGGTTGTGAAAAAAGGGAAATCGCATACCTTCCATTGAGAAGGAGAAGGAAGCCACAGCCTCTCAGAACAGCCCAGGGCTGCAGGGCAGGGAGGGCAGAGGGTTTGCACAGTGCTACTTTGCCCCACATAATCACCCACCACACCCTCCTGCTCTCAGCCTCTCCATCACCTCCTCTGAGTGCAGGAATGAAGGAGAGAGACGGAAAATGAAAGGAAAGTGGCCGCAAATGGAAAACACCTGAGCCTCATCCAGGAGGAAGAAAGAAATCAATGCAGTGGGAGAGGAAGAGTTCCTCAGCCCCTCCATTTCCTCCCACTTGCTCTCTAGGAAAGTGGATTCCTTTACTTTAGCCCTTAGGAGGACGCCCACCAGAGAAACAAGCAGCACTACCTAGCCTTTTCATGTCTTGTCCAAGAGAAAGAGACAGACTAGAGAGACGGACTAGTAGTGCATTTAAGTGTTGGAAGCCCCCCCCCCCACTTCACCTGCTCAACAGCTGAGAGTCAGTCCAGGAAAGGGAGCTATAGCAGTGTATTCGGCAGAGAGTCTTTAGCAGGCAAACTTGCGTGCGGCTCCTGCAGGCTGCAGAGCTACAGATCATCCAATCTGGGGGAGGGGAGGAAAGTTAATTTTAGGACAGCAGGCTGCTCCCCGTAGGGCCTGTCTTAGCGCATGGCCCTGGGCAATTGGCATTGTCACCCCACCCTAAGGATGGGCCTGGGTAGAAGCAGAAGCTTAAATTAACAGGGGTAGGAGGGAAATTATTTGAAAAGGTTTAGAAGCCTTAGGAAAATGACATACTATGTTTAGAAATGGCACCATAGTGACAGCTGGAGGAGGTGAATACAACACACTTAAATTATCATTTTTGCAAAGCATTGTAAGGGAATGTTCCAAAGTGTGTGTGTGTGTGTGTGTGTGTGTGTGTGTGTGAGAGAGAGAGAGATATTTTGAAGAGTGTGTGAAATAAAGACATACTTCCTGATAGCCTACTGATACCACATTTTGCACACACAATCCTGTCACTGAAATCAGCTGAATGCACTACTTTTTACAACAGAATATGCTCAGGGAAAACTTAAATAGTTTTAAAAAATAGTTTTTTGAAGGAATTCTAAATATCATACTTTCTGATTACCTCAAATACCAAATTTTCTATGAATACTCCTCCACTTAAAGTAGCCAAATGCACTACTTTTTTCACCAACATATGCTTGGGGACACATTTAACTAATTATTTTGTGAAGTTTTTAAAATAGAAATTCTGAAATAATAATCATATTTAACTGTTATTGTTTTCAACAGATTTTTGACACTCAATAATTCCAAAAAATAATGCCCAAGAAAAGCAGATCTTTCTCAGATTCAAATTTACTATGATTCAAACTCACCATATATGGCCATCTATACAATAACAATGTTTGAAGTTGATATCCTACAAATTTCAAACTATTCTTTTACTTCTCTTTTGCAAGCACATTATTTAAGAATTATATTACATATATTTAATTTCTTGAACTTTTCCTAGGAGTGTAATCTGGTCAATGATGAGCCTTACCTACTAGTATATTTGTATTTCATATTTGTAAGAATAGTTTATAGCCTTTATCATTATCTCTTTATCTAGTCTTAAAGTTAAAATAGTCTGATCATCTGCCTGTTTTCTTAGAAGTCCCCCTGAGTGTAATAGGTCTTACTCCCAAGTAATCTTACGTAAGGTTGTAGCTTCAGCTGATTCATTGATACATGTCAATTTCAAATAGAAATATGATTATTTATATGGTCAAATTGTATATTTGTCTCTATTGTGAACATGCCTCCGGGGGAGGGCAGTGGAAGGCACCTTTAAGAGTAAATTAATTTGGTGCTCACCTCAGCCATGGCGGCATCTGAACGCTGTTCGGAGCCACAATGTGCCTCCCAGCAGCCACTACGGTGAGGAAACGCCTCCGCCACTCACCTGGCTGCCACGGAGCCGAGCCCCCGCCAGTGGCCAGGTGAGTGGCGGAAGCACTTCCCCGCCGTAAGGGCTGCTGGACAGCACGTTGCGGCTCTGACCAACATTCAGGTGCCGCGGCAGTGGAGGTGAGCACTGAATTAATTTGCTCTTAAAGGTGCCTCCTGCCGCCATCCCCCCAGAAGCATGTTCACAGGTCGCCACTGTTGTGTCATGATAATTGAATGCAAAAGCAAATATTAAAGATTTTTATCTTCAAATTAGGCTGAAGTGAAGCAGTCTCCTCTCATAAGAACATAAAAATAGCCCTTATGGATCAGGCCCAAGGCCCATCTGCATCTTGTTTCACAGCATCTTATTTCACATCGTGACCTACCAGATGCCACTGAAAGCCTACAGGCAAGAGTTGAGGGCATGCCCCATCTCCTGCTGGTATTCCCGTGCAACTGGTACTCAGAGGCATCCTGCCTTTGAAGCTGGAGGTGGCCTATAGCCCTCCGACTAGTAGCTGTTGATAGACCTCTCCTCAGCCTCCAAAATGGCTGCTGTGCTGGAGGGAAGAGGCCCGAAAGGGCTGAAGAGCCGGCCAAATGGGCTGGTCTGGGCTGCAAGGAAGGCCAGCATGGGGCGGGGGGACCTCTGCTGCCCTCCTGTCACCTCCAACACCCCCCAAAGAGGGTAACGTAATTTTTTAAAATAAAAATAAAAATAAAGAAAAATAAATAAAATGTCAGTGAGCCCGCAAACAGTAGGGGGTGTTTGGTCCAGGGTCGAACCAAACAGAAGATGTTTCGGTTCGACCCCAAACCTTCAAATTGAACACGTTCAACATTGAACGCGTTGAACATTGAACCTGTTTGCACATCCCTGTTCTTTCCCAGCAGGGCCGGTTGTTCTATGTGCTTTACAATTTTATCCTCGAGGATGCTTTCCATCAATTTGCCTGGAATGGAAGTTAAGCTAACCGGCCTGTAATTTACCGGATCACCCCTGACCACTTTTTGAAAATCGGTGTTACATAGCTACTTTCTAGTCCTTCAGTACAGAGCCTGATTGCAGGGATGAGTTATGTATTTTAGCATGGAGGTCAGCAATTTGACATTTGAGTTCTTTGAGGACCCTTGGATGGATGTCATCTGGCCCTGGCGATTTGCTAGTTTTTCCAGACAGTTTAGAACATCATCTCTTGTCACTGCTATCTGACTCAGTTCTTTAGCCTCCAATTCCAAAAAGCCTGTTTCAGGAACAGGTATATGCTCAGTATCCTCTGCCATGAAGACGGATGCAAAGAACTCATTTAGCTTCTCTGCAAGCTCCTTAATAATCCCTTTCACTCCCTCTAATGGTCCAACCACCTCCCTGGCAGGTTTCTTGAATCTCATGTATTTAAAGAAATTTTTTGTTATTCCCCTTGATGCTTTTAGCTAAATGTACCTCAAACTCTCTTTTTGCCTCCTTTATTGTCACCTTGCATTGCTTTTGCTAGAATTTGTATTCTTTTTTGTCCTCTTCATTTGGACAGGCCTTCCAATTTTGGAAGGAACATAGGAAACTGCCATATACGGAGTCAGACCATTGGTCTATCTAGCTCAGTGCACAGACTGGCAATGGCTTCTCCAAGGTTGCAGGCAGGAGTCTCTCTCAGCCCTATCTTGGAGATGCCAGGGAGGGAACTTGGAACTTTCTGCTCTTCCCAGAGCAGCTCCATCTCCTGAGGGGAATATCTTACAGTGCTCACACATCTAGTCTCCCATTAATATGCAACCAGGGTGGACCATGCTAAGGGGACAAATCTTCCTTCCACAAGACCAGCTCTTCTCCCAGGAAGTCTTCTTCCCTTTTATGGCTTCCTTGATGTTACCTGTTAGCCATGCTGGCATCCTCCTGGACTTACTGGTACCTTTCCTGCTTTTGGGTATACAGTCTAATTGGGCTTCTAGTAATGTGGTTTTGAGTAAACTCCATGCATTGTGGAGCGAAGTTACTCTCTTGATCTTCCCTTTCAGCTTTCTTTTCTGAAATTCAAAGTGTCTGTGTTAGACGTCCTTGGTGATTCTCTCCCTGCATGTATGCTGAATTTGATCGCACTATGGTCACTGTTCCCTAAAGGGTTGGTGACACTGACATCATGCACCAGGTCCTGGGTGCCATTCAGGATTAAGTCCAAGGTCCCCTTCTCTCTGGTTGGTTCCAAGGCTAACTGTTCTAGGGCACAGTCATTCGGGGTATCTAGATATTTGACCTCTTTGTCATTACCTGATTGTGAATTTACCCAGCCTATGTGTAGGGTAATTGAAGTCACCCATTATTACTGCCCTGCCTCTCCTTGAAGCCTCCCTGATTTCCTGCTGCAACTCCAGTCACTGTCAGCTTTCTGATCTGGAGGGCGATAGCATGTCCCCAGTAGCACATTTCCTTTCAGGCTTTGTATTGTCACCCACAGGGTTTCTGTGGAGAGCTCCAGTCCTCCTAGGTTTTCTAGCTTGTTAGATTCTATCCCTTCTTTAACATACAGTGCTATTCCACCTCCAAGGTGTCCCTCCCTGTCCTTTCTATAGAGTTTATATCCAGGGATAACAGTGTCCCACTGGTTCTCACTGTTCCACCATGTTTCTGTTATGCCCACTATATCTATTTCTGTGTTAGCAACCAAGCACTCCAGATCACCCATCTTGGCTTGGAGGCTTCTGGCATTGGCATATAAGCACCTACACGCTGAATCTCTTACCTGGTGTATGCTATCTTTCTTTTCACTCTTTGACCTACTGGCACAGCCTTCTGTCTGCTCTTTATGTGGTTCTGCTCTGTCTCCTTCTATTTTATCTGAATCCTTTGCACCCTTGCATTTTAAAGGATGACATTTGCCAAAACGGATACTGCCCAGCTCCTGTCAGCTATTCTCCAGGCGTCATTTTAAAAGCTGCTCTGCTACCTTTTTGATTTTAAGTGCCAGCAGTCTGGTTCCATCTTGGTTAAAGTGCAGCCCATCCCTTTTGTCCAGGCCTTGCTTGCCCCAAAATGTATCCCAGTGCCTAACAAATCTAAACCCCTCCTCCCGGCACCAGCATCTTATCCACGCATTTAAACCCCTCAGCTCTGCCTGTCTCATTATATCTGCGCATGAAACAGGTAGCATTTCCCAGAATGCTAGCTTGGGGGTCCTGGACCCATAGCACTGCCTATCTAGACACTGTGTGATGTCCGCAACCTTCACACCAGGCAGGGAAGTCAACACATGGGTCACATACCCATCTCTCTATACCTCTAATGATCGAATCACCCACTACAAGGAGCACCCCCTGGAAGAGTGTCCCCTGTGTGAGAGTATATGGGCTTATCTTCCACAGAAGGGGTCCCTTCTAAAGGAGCATTTCCCTCTTCCTCAAACTGATGTCCTCCTTCCCCAAGACCTTCATTCTCCCTGACAGCCAAGGAACTATCAGCCTTTGAGTGGGATGCCTCTACCACATCCCTGAAGATCTCGTCCACATGCCTCTCTGTCTCTTTGAGCTTCTCCAGATCTGCCACCTTGGTCTCGGGGGAACAAACTTGTTGCCTGAGAGCCAGGAGCTCCTTGTACCAAACACATACCCATGAATTCTGCTCATTTAGCAAATAGTCATACATGTGGCACTCTGTGCAATACACTGGGAAGTGCCCCCTCCCCTACTGGCTTTCTATCTTCATAACTGGTTTTGTTAGCAGTTTACAGTATTTAGAGATAGTTTACTAGAAGAATAGGTCTAAGCTGCATTGGTCAGTATTTAACTGTTGAAACTGCCTTTCTCAAGAATATGAGGGAGGGATTTATACTTACTTTCTCTTCTCCACTGGGCTCCTTGTGATCACACAGACTTGTTCTGGGCTCCCCTGCACACTTCCTGCTAAACTCCTGCAAAATTCCAAAGCCCTGCATGCTATCCCTGTTCACTATGCTTTGTTCGCTATGCTCTCAGGCCTTCACCTCTTATGTAGAGAGTAGGCTTCAAACTGAGACACAGGAATGTGGCTCAAAGGAATGTGGGCTCTCCCACAGCCCTAACTGTCTCTCCACCCACTCCAGGCATGGAGGAACAAAAACTAGATGCCACAGGAGTTTGCTAGTCCTGGCAAATGCTAGCCCTGGCAAATAACAAACACACAGACTAGGACTTAGTCCCTTAAAGAGAAACCAGCTCCTCCTCCTGTTAGTTAGTTTGAAAGGGGGGAAAAGCTAGATGTTGTTCTATTTAGAAAAGCTTGCTCAGCTCCTGAAGCTGCTTCTGATCTTTCCAGAGTAAGCTTCAAACTTCCTTCCACAGAACCAAAAATTGGGAGCACACTCAGCTCCCAAACCCAGGTACAATACAGTTTTTGATTGTGTGAATGACCACTTTGTCTCCTACATAACCTTTAATCAAGGTAGAGGATCTGGGATGCCCAGATTTGGAGCTGCTGGGTCTGGAGGCCTCGCAGTTGCCCAGATGACAATAGATTCCCGGGTTAACCATCCTCCCCAGGAATTTGTGGTCATGATGACAGGGTCTATGTTTTTGCACAATACATGACATGTTGTATGTTTTCATGCTACATGTGAGTAACTCACAAGTGATATTTGCAACATGCCTGACATGTTGCAACAAATGGGTTGCTGCAGTTTCACATATTTTGCTTGCTTACAACTTAGCCATCAAGAAACCACCCTTTCCTTTGGTATTTCAGCTCCAACCCTCTTATTCTGAAGGTTGGGGAAAACACTGAAGCTACAGCAATATCAATGATTAACAGGATACATCCTCTTAAATTCTTAGTGAAAGCCAACCATCTGCATCTGTTATCATAAACTGTGGAATGCAATCTGCATTTTTAACAAAAACCTGGCTTGCTTTTTTGTACCACTTTTAATTCTATCAGCCTTCTTCAAGTTTATCTTCAGAACCTGAGTCCAGGCTTTTGCATCTTTAAACCAAAAGTAAACCCAGGAAAGTAATTCAAATGTTAGCAGAACATCAGACCGGTTGTACTTGTAGATTCTAAATATATAATAAATTCATTTTTAAAACAGAACCAATCTGTTGCAAACCAATACCAAACATTGCAAGTCTCATGTCCTATGACCTTCCTCGTCACCTCCTTTCTCTTGTTGATCTGTGTGTCATTTCATGATGACAGACACTCATCTCAATGCCTGCTTGCCCCCTCCACTCCACATCCCTTCTCTTCTCCTCCCTCTCCCACCCCTCTCTCCATTTGCCATCTCTCAGACTTGTTTCCATCACTATTAACATATTGCATTCTGTCTAAGCCAAATGAAAGCATATAAGGAAGGCAGGGAGTCAGCATGTGGCTTGAAAGCCACTGTGCCCTGTGCATCACTGTTGTCCTCAGCTAGTAGTGGCCTGTACAGCTGGGCCAGAAAATGAGTTGTAGGTATGGTTCATCTCTACTCTACTCTCCCCTCCCCATCTGCCTTACTCAGGCCCACTGCAATGTTAACCCAGGCATGCAGGCTGGTCATTCACCTGGCTTGAGGAACCAGGCAAATGACCAGTCCATGCGCTAGGGGTTAACATCAAGTAGGGGAGGTGAAGGAGAGCAATGCATCTGGGGTAGAGAGGGAGGAAACAAGCCTCACTTGTGACTCTTTTTTCTTTTCTTTTCGGTCTCTGCCCCACCTGTATGGGCCACTACTGCCCACAACTTGCAGAGGAAGAGAATCGAGGCTGAATGACCAAGAGAAATGTGGATGCATAAAAGCTAAGCCAGGGGTGTAGCTATACTTGAGTGGATGGGCTCAAAGAACCCAGGGTCCCCAGCTCCCCTCCTCTCTCTTTTCTCCTTTATTTCCCTCACTTTGAGGGGCCACTGGGGAGAGGGGCAAACACAGCCCCCACTTCCCTAGCTATGCCCCTAAGCTAAGCTGTGCATGAGCAAAATATGTAAGATATGTTTGCTGCTTAGACAGTATGGAAGTCAAAGTGGAGCCTTAACTTACTTCTATGCTTTTTGCTGCATAAGAGAATCTATAAGGTCCTAAACCTTTTCTTAAAATGAAGGCTGTTTGATCCTAGAGTTACGTTTTACATTTCTTGCACTTCCTTGATCATATGAAAAAGATACTTACCGCAAGGTTTTAGCAATGCACAAATACAGTCAAATGTAATCAACTACCTGGTTAAAAAATTAATGGGCAGATGATCAACCAATCCAAAATCTTTAATGGGCTCTGAGCCTTATTATCTTACGGTCTAACAAAACAGATAGGTAGGTTGCCATACCTATCTATAATACCTATAATAACCATAAGACTATTGTGGTGAAAACAATAGGTAAGGGTATATTTTAATATACTCTGAGACATAAAGGCACAGCAGGTGAAGAATCCAAATCTCCAAATTTAGTAATCGTACTTGTTGACAGCCAGTGAGCTGTCTGACTCAGAATGTCCTTTAAACCTAGGCATGCATAAACTGTCTAGTGTCTTGGATTAAAGGCAAATGGAAAAGGCGTGTATGAGTCAAGGTCTTTTTGTAAGTCCTCATTTGAGTGTATCTGACTCTATGGATCAAAGAGTTACCTGGAATCATGTATAGAAAGAGGACTACAAGTAACTAGCAGAATAATTTCCCTGCTACAAATGCAAGACAAGAATAAGATAATAGATCCTGTCAGTTTAAGAATTTCAGCTGAATGTAGAATGCTGTAGCAAACCAGACACATGTAGAATCTGGTACAGTATTTTGTCCAATGGAAAATATACTCTGGAATATAAGGATTTGATATAAAATGCTTTTGTAAAGGTCTCCTCGTTATGCCATTACACAGTCTTGTATATTTGGTGTATCTGAAAATCCTCATATCTTGGAGATGCTCTGTTGTGTTTGCTTTATGTCTGGAAGGGGAACCGGGTTCCCCAACTTGCCCTTCCCAATGCACATTTTTGTGAAAGTGAGAATTAGTATTCTATACATGTACACCCTTCCTTGTGATGGTGAACCTGATTGAACAGGATTCACAATTGCATAAGTGGTCTGTGTGCACCACTGTGTTCTGTGTGCACTGCTCCTTCTGCATGTATTCTGTGTGTATCCCTTCTTCTACATGAAGAAACCCAATACACATATTTGCCTCAATGTGCAAAGCTTGGGGTGAGGTCAACTGTCACAAAATGTTTGGAAGCTCAAGAGCAGTTGGTGTGATTCTGCTCGCCCACATGAGCAGAACAAATGCATGGAGTATTGTTGAGAAGAGGGCTTAGGATTTCTTCTGTCCACACAGCCATGCACTATGAAAGAAGGAAGCGATATTCTAGTAATTTGTATTCCTTTGGACTCTATTTTATATCTCTGAGCATATACTTCAACACTCCAAACACATACATTTTTAAAATTTTAGTGTTTTTATCTATTGAGATTTTTATCTGTTCTATGAATTTTAAATTTTTTATATTTTATATTATGTTTTAATCTCTAAACTGCCTAGAGATTTCTATATCAGGCAGTATAGAAATTCTATAAATACATAAATTTATAGATCAATCAATAAATAAAATAAATCAGGGCCTGATACTGTTTTTAATATCCAAAGTTCGTACTTGTACTATTAATTGTTTAATAGGTTTGTACAGTTTTTAAATATGTTATGAACCACATTTGGGTTATTTTTAATGAAAGGCAGTATATAAATTTAATAATAAATATAATATGTAGCGTATAATAAAATAAAATACTTTGAAAACTATTCCTCTTTGTCCATTCTTAGATCAACATCACAAATGGCTTCTCCCAACCTTTTGGTTGGTGTTTTATGTTTATTGATAGCACACAAACATTCATCTAACAAAGGAGTTTTTTTGTTCACACATTAATAAACTTATCCACTGATATCTTTCCAGAAGTGTGAACCACTTTGTGGATACAGAATCACAGTATTTTAGGACTGAAACTAACTTGAATCAGCTACTCATTGGTGGAGGCCAGCAACAAGAGTTTGCACAGAGCATTTCTCCAGAGTGGGTATATAATTTGTAAACCTATTACCATGTGCTCAGTCATAGCTGGCATCTCCATGTGAAGTCCACTTGCTCAAGCACGTACAATTCTGGTATGAAGGCAGATATGAATACGATGGATATTTATATATCGTTTTCTGACAAAAGTTCTCAAAGCAGTTTACATAGAAAAATAAATAATGCATAAATAAGTTGGTCCCCTGTCCCCAAAGGGCTCACAATCTAAAAATAAACTTAAGATAGACACCAGCAACAGTCACTGGAGGTACTGTGCTGGGGATGGATAGGGCCAGTTACTCTCTCCCTGCTAAATAAAGAGAATCACCACTTTAAAAAGATGCCTCTTTGCTCAGTTAGCAGGGTGCTGTAATTCAGTCTGAGGTGATTTTTATTGGCAACATTTTTGGCCTGAACAGCATTTTCTAGTGGTGCAAAATGCTCCCAGATTTAAAATGTTTGTAGTTGTTCACAGTCGTGTGTTTCCCATCTCTGTTGCTGCTTCAATGCCATTTTGAGAAGGCTTCTTCTGCCTCATTGACGCCAGCCAATCAATGTTAACTCAGTGACTTTGATGACACCACTGAAGTTTGTGGCTATATTGTGGCTATATTTATGTGACTATGTAGCCAGTCAGATTTGGTTATAGGACAACATTATGAAGTCTATTCAGAGGGAGGATAGGAAGCACTGTCCTCTGGATGGGTGAACATGCCCTGACAAAAATGCCAGCTGTTGGGGTGCAAGATATTGCTTAGGTTCACCATCATGAGATTGATTCACACATGCATGTTCATTACTTGATGTCTGCAAACTGCAAAGATGAACTGCAATTGTGAATGGACCATCAGAGATATAACCCACATATAAAACTTCTTATTTCTCCTCAGACATGGAATCAGTTCAAACATTCAGCTACAGTCAAGAAGTGTACAATTGGTGATCCATTGAGAAAACAAGTAATCTTTATGCATCTTCATGAATCAGACTCACAGGGGAAAACTGGAGAAGGCAAATGTTTAATAAAAGATTCCTTCCTTTATAGGAAAGCATGCAATATCAACATGTATGCAGTATGTTGTGATCTAACTTCTCCTACTACTCAACCTTCATGCTCTTCTTGTCCTAACACTACTTAATCCTAATGCTTTTATCCCCAACAACATTCTCATCCCAGATGCAAACAATACCTTGTAACTGTTCAAGCCACTTTCTCTGCTTCTGCTTTGTTTCATTTAATCAAATCAACCACCCACCAAGGAAACTAGGAATTCAATAGTGTAAGAGCAAAGAGAAATCAAAATTGTGTGGCTATAGTATCCCCTGGTGGCCAGTAGGTGAAACTGCAGGATACACCATAGGCCATTGCTCTGCAAAACCATTATGCCAACTGCCTACAAAATTCACACCTTGAGATAAAATATATTATTTATCTTCCATGGTTGTCCAAAGAACCTGAGTGAAAGATACTTCATTATGATAGATAAACATAATATTCAAGTTTTTTGTTTGTTTGATTTTTAAATCTTCTGGAGGAGAATTCTTAGGTGGCATTTGTAGATCATAAAGGGTTTCAAGCCTCCCATTCATTGAACAATTGGCTAGTCTTGATTCCAGATCACATGGAAGAACCCTGCACATGGGACAGGGCCTTCTCTGTTGTTGCCCCCAGGCTCTGGAATGCTCTCCCAGTGAATGTCCACACTTTAACATCTGTGGCTGCTTAAAAAAAAAAAACACAACCCTACTAAATGCCTTTTTATTTGTTCAGGCTTTTACCTCCTTAGGGCTGCCAGGTTTCTCAGCTTTCTTGGTTCATCTTATTTTATTTATTTATTATTTATTTATTAAAACATTTTCATACTGCCCCAAACTTATGTCTCTGGGCAGTTTACAACAGGATAGAAACAAAGTAAAACATTCATTAAGACAAAAATGGGGAGGGGAAAACACACATGCCTGTTTATCTTTTTTATTGTTGTTTTTTGGTATTTTATGGTTTTTAATGTTTAACTGATTTTAAGGTTTTAAATGTAGCTTTTATGGACTTTTATTGTATTTTAACTTTTGAAAACTGCCTTGTGATACATTATGGAACACAGTATAACAAATGAACGATACATAAATACATAAACAAATAAACCCAGTGCTGCCCTGCACTGACAAATGCTTCATGTGTGGATGTTCAGGGATGCGACCAACAGGCATGGTCAGTGTGGAGGGTGTGGCTAGCTGGAATACATTCAGTAGATATGGAGATATTAACTTCTGCACAGGGATACATAATCATCCACATGTCATGAAAACATAGGAGAGCAAGCTGTATGATTGTACGTCCATCTTGTTGCAGGGATCACCTTCGCTTTTTGAAAACATGTTTATGTACAGTCAGTGGCTCTATCTTTCAGAGACAGATAACATGAATTAATTGTGTGGCTAGCAGCCCATTAGTATGACCTCTGTATTGTTGTTCAATGGTAAAATCTAATCATCTGGCTTGAATTTTCCTTCTTGGTTTCTCTCCTCCTGCCTCTGCACCCCACCATTCTTGTTAAGTACTCTGATGAAGGTCTGATCAGGTTTTCTGTTGTGTGATGACATGGTCAGGAAGCCAAAGGGCTGGACGGCTCAATGTTAAGAGAGACCTTAGAATTGTAATACTTAGGTCAATGAGCTATTGGCCTTAATTCAGCTGTAAGCAGATGCAGCTTGTCACATGCGCTGGTCATGATGAGTAGCATGTAGGTGGTCATCCCCATTCAGATCTTTTCTGCCCATTCAATACAACTTGGACAAAAATCATGCTGCAGATGGGGATATGTCATGGAAACATAAATACACATTTTATTAGCAACATGTGTGGATCCTTCTTTTTGGATCGGCATGCACGGCAATTGTCTATACAGACAATTGCCACCTATTATGAAGAGCCCCTGGTGGCGCAGTGGTAAAACTGCCGCCCTGTAACCAGAAGGTTACAAGTTCGATCCTGACCATGGGCTCAAGGTTGACTCAGCCTTCCATCCTTCCGAGGTCAGTAAAATGAGTACCCAGAATGTTGGGGGCAATATGCTAAATCATTGTAAACCACTTAGAGAGCTCCGGCTATAAAGTGGTATATAAATGTAAGTGCTATTGCTATTGCTATTTCAAATGCCACCTTGTTGATGTGGTGTTTGAAGCCATATCCACAAGGTGGCATTTGAAATTGCATTCTTTGGAGCTAATTGTTGTGCAAAAGATTTTCAGTAACAATAGATAGTACTAACTGACTTTAAGGAAGGTACTGGTTTTTTAAAAGTCTGTAAATATAGGTAATCTAAGCAGAATAAACAAGTCTGGAAATCTTAAATGTGCCAATTTGTAATATGTCAGGAAGAAAAATATTTATACAGGGTGTGCACAACCATTTTCAACTGTACAAATCTACACATGGTATAGCTTATTCATTGCCACAACAGTCATTATCCTCAGTTTTGCATATCTTCAGTCAGGTAATTGGCACCTGACCTTGGCATATGCTGGAAACAAATGGCGAAAGGGGGTCAATTTCACGTATCCATGGTTTGGAGACAGCTGGAAATGAATTTGGAGGCGATTTCAGACTGCCATTTTGTAAAAGGGAGCCATTTTGTGGCTTGTTTAGTTTTTAAAAAACCCCTTTTAATGAAATAAATTGTGGGGAAATGGATGAATTTGGACTTCGGCGGGGGGCATTGCTGCATAGTTAGAGGCCCACATAGCACAGTAGGGCACTTTATTTCACCCTTTAAAAACATCTTTTGGCTATTTTTTCCTGTGATTTCCCACCCTCTGGGAACCTACGCCCACAATCTCCATAGGTGGAATTACTCATTTGTAGTTTCATTACTCACAGTTGTAGGTGAGGAACAGAACCTCCGCAAATAGCGAGATATGCCAGTACTGTTGCATTTGCTCCACACTTCCCTGTTGGAAGTGATAGGAAGTTCCTGGGATAAAGCACTTCTTTCTTTTTTTCTCCCCCCCCCCCCCCTTTCTTTGGTGGAGAGATCACTGGAGGATTATGATGTCTTTGTAATATGTGGTTGATTTACAACTATACAAGTTGAACATTAGATGGAGCTGAAATAGCAGAGCATTCCTCCAAGTGAGCAACAGGTTCCTATAGAGTGGTCCTGTATCCCAACATGCTTCAACTCTCTCCCAATCTTCCTCACTCCAGCCTCTCCAATGCTGTGGGTGGCTTCTCATGACAACCTGTAAGTAGATACAAAATAAGTAGGGAACTAGAAACTCTTGAAGAACATGCACTCTGGTTGGGCATATTGTCTGAAGCCACAGATGCAGCTGGTTATGAACCTCTGCCTGAGCTTCTACTGAGGTTCTTCACCCAGTTTGACACTGAAATTTTAAGCTTTGGCCAACATGCCCAATGGAAGTGCATGCTTCCCAGGAACATCTGGTTCCCTTCTACGTACTTCATACCTACTTAGGGTGATTGTATGAAGCTGCCCTGTCTGCTTTTCTTTGTCTCTCATAGTAGCTGCCTGTCTTAAATTGCTATTTCTTTCTAGGGTTCCCCACTACCCTTGATTGACTGGGAAGAAGGATCAGTCACCCTACACACACACACACACACACACACACACACACACACACACACACACACACACACACACACACCAGCTCCTCCCTTTGAGTGACTGCTATGTGCCATCTTACAAGACTATTACTTCCCCAATTAGAGTATAAGAACTGTCAGCTCACCTTAAAAAACATCGGCTACCCCCAGCAAAAGAGTGGCCAGCTCATAGTCATGATTGCACACACATTACAATATGAACTCCATGCACAATTCAAACACTCGTGATTATTCATGCAGTGCAATTTTTTGAATGGTATGTTTTTGAGCCTGTTTCTCCCTTATCCTTTTATTTCCATTAATTGAGTAATACCAGAGCTCCTTGTTCCAAATCTTCTCTTCAGGTTTCCTTTCCTTTCTTGAGAACCTGTTTCATGCAAGAGCACAGGAGTCTTGCACATTCCAATATATTCAGCACCTGAGCAGTTTGGGGTTGTGGCTTTGTTTGTCCTGGATTCCTTGAATGTATTTCAAAGTTAAACAATTCTCTCCATCTGCACTCCTAGGATGAGCACTTGTTTCCTCAGTACATGAAGACAATCAGATGTTAGGCCTGCAAATGGATACATTGCCTCTGGTGGTTTCCCCCTTATTAAAGTTTTGCACAGCTTGAGAGGCCACCTGTAGTCAGAAATTGAGGATTCCACAATGCAGTCTGAGAGGCATATTGATATATAAATCACCTTCCGTCTGACTTCATCCTTTGCCTTTAGGGAGTGAAATATGGAGTTTAAGATGCTTTTAACGCAGTCAAGGTGGTGCTATCTGGGCACGACTTGCATCTATATTAAGGCAAAGGTTCCAGCAGGGGGAAAGAACCCAACTATTAATGAGCCACTTTCCCCTCCCCCTGCTATTTCTCTTTCACTTTTATGGTGGAACTTTATAGATGTGAAAAATGCTGCAATCATTTCTCCTGCGGAACACACATCCATAATAGAAAGCTGCTTGGGCCTCACTGACTCACTCACTCACTGACTGACATGAAACTCCCAAACCAGACCACAAAAGATAGAAGCATGTGATTTTTGCAGGTAGGTTCCAGATCTTGCCCAGACCACCAAAAAATCTCCAGACCCTAGAAAAATGCAGTACTTCCCTGGAAAATTTTGAAAAACTCTCCCATTGGAAAGCATGAGGAATGAAACCTAGGAAAAGACAAGAGTCACAGCAAGATAAGATTTTAAGCTGCTTGCAGAGTTCAAGCCCTTGCTCACTGGGAATGTTCATGAACTGAGGTTCGTGCACAGGTTCGGTGTTGGGGGGGAGTGGGGAAGCTCATGCAGTGCATTGTGGAATGCCTGGCGACCCTGGCTTACTCACCCACTGATTATCGCTGCAACACTTGTTTGGGCGTCCAGGCAACGGAGCCGTGATGGGCAAGTGGTTGTCCAGTGGAAGGCAGGTAGGGTCCTAGCCCAGTTCCCCCTAGCCCAGGCCCTTGTGGTTGTTTGAACGACCTCATAGTTTGGCCCCCAAAGGCAACTATTTCACTGTTTGGATATGTGACTGAGAGCCAGTGCAATAAAATGGCTAAATTTGTGAGCTGAGAAATCCCTGGTTTACATGTTCCCTCATCTACAAGCATGCTAAGTAACCTTTGGGAAGCCACTGTTCTCTCAGCCTCAAGCTCCCCGCACACGTACTTTCTGCATTATAGGGATATATTAATGGTCGTTCTGACAGGACTGTGCTCAGGAAGAATTGCTGAGGCAATGTATGCAAATCGCTTGGAATGCTTGAAATGTGTACTATATAGATGTGAAGTGTTATTATTATCACCACAGGAAAACAGTCCCATGGGCATGGTAGACATTGGAAAAAAATAAAATAAATGACACTTAATAAACTATAGCCAGCTATTTGGGGGTGGGGGGGAGCTGTCTTCTTTTAAGAAGGAGTTGATACCAATAATCTCAGCAGTTCTCCACTTCCCGTCACTGAGACAAGCTTTTACAGGCTGGGAGGGATATCCAAACACCTTCAAGTTTCTTGTATTGATCTCTTTTGGAGGCTGTTGACATGTTTGTCTAATCAGATACTAGGCTGCTGCAAGAAGACTAATGTTAGCACATAGTGGCTGCCTGAGTGGTGTACTTGCAATGAAAAAGCACACTCACATCACATCACATCACACTCACATCACACTTCAGCAAGCATTTTCCTACAGAGAGTGGGCACTGATTAGGCAATTTGAACACAGGAAGCACCTTCAGAAGAGAATCAAAATATTCATAGCCTGAGTTTTAGAAGCCAGGCTGATCCAGTGCCAATCTCAGAGAAGCTTCCGTTCTTCTGTCAGGCAGCAAGGCCAAGCATTGAGCTGGTGGCCTCTGAGGTCAAGCAGCCACTTCCGAAGCTTGAGCTATGAAATCACATTCTGTCGATATGGACTTTAACAGGCCGCCACAGACAGCAGGATTCGTAACCAAACCTGTCCTTGCACTTGCCACATCACTGCTCTTCAGGACAAAAGCCAGGATGTCGAGTCTTTTAAAAGAAATGATACGATATGTCAGCCTTGAACACAGATTGTCATCATCAAAGGGCACTTTCTCATGGCAGTTTCTTAGTCACAAGTTTGGTGCTTTAAGAACATCACTGCCTTGTTAGGTTAAACTGAGGTCCATCTAGTAGGGATGTCATTCACAGTGGCCTCCAAAATGGCTGCCGCCATGGAGATGAGTGCTGGAACGATCCAAAGACCACCCAAACTGTGCTATTTGGAATTAAATGGAAGCCAGTGGGGCCTCTGAAGACCCCCCCCCCCGTGGCCACAGACAAGCCCCCAGAGAGCCAGCGGTGAGTTATATATATATATATATATATATATATATATATATATATATATATAAATCACGAACCTGAATCCAACTTTCAGGTTTTCAGGGGTGCACAAAAAACTAAAAATGTCTGGTCCAGTTTGATTCCAGTCCGAACTCCAACCGAAGCAGGCAACCTGGTTTTGGACACACCCCTACCATCTAGTCCAATGTGCTGCTTAATAGTGACCAACCGGAGAAGCTTATATAGAATCCCCGGTGAATGGCCCAGTAGGTCCAGTCCCCCTACTCAGTGCAGGAGACTGTGGCGGCCAGTGAGGGTGTCATGGGGAGGCGGTGGCGAGAGGTACCTTTAACAGTTCTTACTTTTCAGCTCTCATTTTCAATTTTTGAGATGTTCTGAGTGGATTCTGTGGTGCAAAATGATTCTGAGTGGATTCTTTGGTCATTCGTCTTTTTTTTTTTTTTTTTTTGCACCAAAGAATCCACTCAGAACACCTCAAAAATTGAAAATAAGAACAGGACCCAGTACCCCATGGACTTGTGGTTTGGCGGGTGGTTGGCATCTGATATGCACTACACCACAACCCACTTTGGGCCACCCTGGGTCCACCCATGTGGAGTTATGGGGCCACTCAATTCCCCATTATTCCCTGGGGGGGAGACTAAAATGCACAAACCTAAAAAATATGGGGGGGAAATCACCCCTTTGGCCAATTTCTTTGGAATTTGGGTGGTAGCTGCTACCCATTCGGCATTATCACCCAACCCACTGTGGCATACACAGCAGGTACCCACAAGTGGAAATGGGCACTTGTGTCTCCATCATCCCCTGTGGGTGGCACAGCGCACATCATCATCAACGACAAATACTTATTTACTGCTTTTCAACAAAGGTTTCCAAAGATCACATACCATATCCACTGTGTCCAACTCTCTCCCCCCAACAGAAATTCAATTGATCTACACAACATTGCGAAACAACAAAATGCACTGCCCACGCCCACGCCCCACAAATGCAGAATAACAGCAACAGCCAGCAACCAGGAAGTGTGGTAGTGCAGACTACTAAGACCAACATCAATTGCCCTCCCTCCCCCAAGCATTTAATCATCAAGCAACTAACACAATACCTTTACACAATAGACCTGTGTGTGCTACAACATTGGCACCTGGCCTTAAGCAGATTCAGTTCAGATCCCTGGATACAAAACAGGGCTGTTAGTGCCACAGGACTGACATGCATTTCAACAACAACAACAACAACAACAATCTGCAATGGAACAGAGCCTGTGGCAACAACAGAACTCATTGTAATGTAAACAGTCTAGTTCGAATAAAATGATGGTGCTTCTTGAACATAAGTCACAATATGACCTAATCTTCATTGCAAAGATGTCACACACAGAGAACTTGTGTCCATCCATGAGGTTACCAAAATACATGTACAGGCACATCAACAAACCAAGGCACTTGAATTAAGTACATACTGCTAGTGATTATTAGCGATGGAGAAAAAACAACATATACCTGTGCATGCTGTGCAAAAGGGTTAGAGTTAGAGTTTGGGTTATGTTTTGCCCTGGCTTCAGAATGCTATGTCCTCGGCATGACAGACAGGCTGAAACATGTGAGGGTACCAGCAGCAAGCTCATCCTTGGCCATGGCTGGGTGTGTGTGTGTGTGTGAGGGTGTTAGGACACCCGGGGGAGGTCCGTGCGTGTATGTGCTACTTCAGTCACAGCCCTTCCATGGGAAAGAAACAACAAAGAAACAAAGCAAAGTCGCATACAAATGTTTCTTGTTAAAGAAACAAGCGCAAAGCCATATTACAAATTCAAAGAAATCAAATCATCATCATCATCATCATCAATCATATATCATATTCATCATTCATATCAGCATCAATTAATCAATGAAATTAATTCATATCAGCATGCAAGTACCTGCCTGCCCCTCCTGCCTGCCTGCCTCTGATGGATGGGTGGCGCTGCTGGGCCATGGTGGCACCAGTCCACCACCCACCACCATCATGGGCCTTGTGGTGTGGCAGGCATGGTGTGCATGCATTCCAGACAAATTAAATGATATACATTCAACATTAAAGGAAAACCAAACCAAACCCTCTGTGACTGTGCTCACACACCAGCGGACACCACAGCCACTGATGGATGGGTGCTGCTGGGCATGTGTGAAAACATGTGTGAAACATACAAAAGCATGTGTGAAACATACAAAAAAGCAGCAGTGCTATACAGAATGCAAACTTGTCCTGTGCCAGCAGCATGCAGTGATTTCTCTTTCAGCAGCAGGAATAGGGGATGAGGGGAAAGGAGGATTGATCTTTCTTTCCTTAGGGGGGAAGGCAGTGCAGCAGCAAAATCCAAGGAAGGCAGGCAGTGGTGGCACACAGGCAACATGAACAGCTCTTCCCTAGGTTGCTCTCTCTCTTCTCCCATGAGGCAGAATGGTGACTGGCTGTAGTCCTCCATCGCCTCCACCTTTGTCCCTCCCCCCAGCACAGTTACCCCTGGCAACACAAGATTTGCATGGAAATAAGCCAATTTGGAACCAAGGCAGATTCACCAGCCAATCATTCACACCTGTAAATCACCAATCTGAAGCTTGGAGGGTGGGATTTTCAAAAATTTCTGCAGGGAAACAAAATTGAGAGTAAGAGAGATCGTCACAAAATGGAGGTTCAAATCTCTGAATTTTTCGGGGACCAAATCTGGGTGATTTGTTTTGTAACCAAATCTGGGCATTTGAGCACAAGGGTGATTTGTTTTGTCTACAAATTGCCCAAAATAGCTAGATTCGGGTACAAATTGATTTGTACCCGAATCGATTCACACATCCCTAGCAGCAGCTCCCCAGTTGGCATTCTACAAAGTGGCTGCCCTGCCTACAGCCCTCACCTGGCCACCATGCATGCACAAAGGGCATGCAAACTAGATGCCCTAGCACTGAGTTATGCCCCCCACTCTGTAATCGGGAATTGCATGCATCAAGTTTTCAACCCATGCAAACATGGGACAAATATTGATAACTGCAGCATAGCTTGGACAGCCTGGCTTCCTGCCTTTTGTGCAGGAAGTTGCCTCCTTTCCCTTCTACAGCACCAACTGTGTGCTACAACACATACAAATAAATTGGGGTGACAGGATGTTACAGTGGTCACTAGCTTAGATCAGCTTTAAACAAGATTAGGCAATGTATGGGGAAACTAGGCTATAATGGTTGATAGTCATGAGAATCAAAAACACCTTTTGTTTGAGCGGCAGTCAACCATTAAGTACTAGCTTCTGGGGATAAACAGCACAGGATGGCAGTTAGCATCGCAGCCACCTCATAATAAAAATAAAGCAGGACAGGTATAATAGTCAAAATGACCTTGACAGAATGAAATACTGAGCTGAAACTAACACCACGAAGCAGAGAAAAATGCAAACTTCTCCACTTAGTAACAACAACAACTCCTCAAATGCACAGGTTTCTCCAAAGTGAAATTTGAAAAGCATTTCAGGTTTCCTCCCAAGGAGAAACTCTGGAGAATGTTCTCAAAAGGTTTCTCTACATCCCTGAGAGATACCTAGCTTAGCAGAAGCACATGTGAAAAGGATTTCCGGATTGCAATCTGAACAACCTGAATGTGAATAAGCAACATTATGCAGTTGCAAAAAAGTCAACTCTGATTTGGGACTGTATTACCAGAACCATAATTTCCAAGTCATAAGAAATAATATTTCCACTTATTTAGCACTAGCCCCACCTCATCTGGAGTATTTTGTCCAGTTTTGGGCATTGTAATTTAAAAAGACTGGCTAGCATGATGTGGAAAAAACCTCAAAGTAATTTTAACATAATATAGAGCATTAATAATAATCTGCATTAATAATGTTAATAATAAAGACAAACTAACTACTCTTTGGGCATTGCCTAAAATGTCCTTTTAATTTTGATGGGACTATTTTGTGCAGTTTTCCTCATCAGGTCAGGTGATGTAAACAAATTGGATCTAATTCAGAGGAGGGCAATGATAATGGTCAAGAGTATTGAAAACAGGTTGTCTGAGGAAAGGTTGAAGGAGCTAGGTAAGTTTAATCTGGAAAAGAGAAGACTGAAGGATGAGGAAATGATTGCTATCTTATAACCCTTGCTAACTTGGCTAAGAGGCACCTTTTAACGTGGTGATTCTCTTTATTTAGCAGGGGGAGAGTAACTGGCCCTATCCACCCCCAGCACAGTACCTCCAGTGACTCTTGCTGGTGTCTATCTTACATTTCTTTTAGATTGTGAGCCCTTTGGGGACAGGGATCCAACTTATTCATTATTTCTCTGTGTAAACCACCCTGAGCCATTTTTGGAAGGGCGGTATAGAAATCAAACAAACAAGGCAAAACAAACAAACAAACAAACAAACAAATACTGGAAGGACTGTCAAACAGAATTGGGAGAAGACTTGTTCTCTGCTGCCCCAGAGAACAGGAGGACTGGATCTAATATGTTTCAGGAAGGCACATTTGGTTGAACATGAGGAGAAACTTCTTAACAGTAATAGGGGTTCAAGAACAGTTACCTAGAGCAGTGAGCTTTCCCTCACTGAAAGTTTTGAAGCAAGAGGCTGGATGGCCATTTGTTGGGTATACTTTCCCTCCAGATCTTTCTGCTGAGGGTGGTACTGTGAGTGGGGATAGCGAGCAGTACCTTTAACAGTCTTAACTGGTGATACTGGCGGCAGGTTCAATCCGGGGCCTCTCCAGGTAGGGCTGGGAAAGACTCTGGCCTGAAACCTTGGAAAACCATTGCTTGTCAGTGTAGGCAGTACTGAACTAGATGGAAGGATGGTCTGACTCAGTCAAGGGCAGCTTCCTATGTTCTTTGCACTCTTGAAAGCCTATTGCTGCTCCCTGCCATCTCATGTGCTTAATTTAACTGTAATTATTTGGAGAGTGGGGAGTATTTTCTGAGCAACCTTTGTATACTGCCATGTACAAGTTATAGCAAAGCAGTGCCCTGGACTATTAACTGAAACTCTTAGGCCAGGTTCACAAGACAATATTTAAAAAGAAACAATATAAAACCAGAGCTTTGATTGCTCTTTTGGCTTCAACTCTTCCTGTGGCCAAAGAGTCAAGCTGCTTTGTAAAATGAGGAAGGGGAACGGAAGTTGTTAAAACAAAGGGGTGGGTGGGGACATAGCTCAGTGATAGGCCACATTCAGACATAATTCTGAACCCGAGTTAAAGGTGGCAAAGGTTGGAACTCAAGTACACCAGAATGTGTGAAACCACAGTTATGGGCCAAAAGCAACTTCTGGTTTGCCTCAGCAAACTCCAAACTGAACCTTTGGTTATCTCTAAGGTTCGTTGCCAAGACCTGAGGTTTGGCTGCCGAAGCATTACGTTCGACTCCTGGTGCAGCTAAATCTGCAGTAACCAATTTTCAAACTGCTTTTATAGAGGAGGTGGTGCAGACCTGCCTGAGAACGTGGCTGCTCCATGGCACTTCTCACTGGAAACCTCTCAGAGAACTAGTCCCACCCCTCCTGTCAGATAGGCAGCTATGGAGTTGCCAAGCTACAGGTATGCCGCCACACCCCATTTAGGACTTGTCAGCCTGTCAGGCTGAATAGTCACTC
This sequence comes from Hemicordylus capensis, assembly GCF_027244095.1. Classification (NCBI taxonomy): domain Eukaryota; kingdom Metazoa; phylum Chordata; class Lepidosauria; order Squamata; family Cordylidae; genus Hemicordylus; species Hemicordylus capensis. The sequence continues at coordinate 124,493,906 of NC_069659.1, forward strand.
AGGGGCAAACCCTGATTCCTACTTTGTCCCTTTCTCCCACCACCTGGCAAGCCTTAGGAAAAGGGCATGGGATGACAGGATCACACTAAGTGCTTTGCTCCCTGAGAACGGGGAAACAGTGATGTATGTTCACAAGCAAAGACACTCCAAGTGGCAAAGTCAGCGGGGGAACCAGGGTCAAGTATAAAAGGCAGACCCAAGCAGGGGTCCTACAGCAGCAAAGTTCTATTTTTTTCATATATAGGTTGGGAAAGGGGGATCAGCCTCTTCCCCTCAAAAGTTATTGGTCACTAGGCTTACTCATGAGAAGAGCCATCTGGAAGAACTAACTGCAAATTCAAGAGATGGTACCCTAGTTGTACTAGGTGGTACTCTCAGTGCATGCTTCAAAATTAGCCCATTATTCTACAGACTAGGCTTGTGCGTTTTGATTTGGGTACAAAACGTTTTGTGCCCGAAAATGGCAATTTTGGAGGTTTTGTAACCAAAACAAACTCAAGAATTTAAAAAAACACAGAGATTTTTGTTTCCAAATCGAAATGACTGTGTTTCGGGCAGAATGCTTTGTTCTTCGGAAAAGCATTGCAATTGAAATTGACTTCTCTGACTCTCCACTCCAGCTGAGGCACTGAGTGATTAGCAGAAGATAAGATATACAAAAAGCTGATGAGCATGAATAGTTTAGTTAAGTGTTGTATTCAGTGTGATTGAATGCAAACTGACCTTGCAAAGGGATTTGGAAGACAGCATTTTGAGACAGAAATACCCAAATATCTTTGGGAGCTCAATGCAATCCCATTCCCAACGCTCTTGCTAAAAGCCATGGTATAAATTGTGTGGAGAAGCTTTTTGAGAAGCTGGTTAGGAAAGTTCTGAAATTACACAGGTTTTTTTTTTCCAAAGGTTTAGAAAGAATCTCTTGACTTGTTCAGGGCTCTTTTGAAGAGCTATTTTGTTTTACTTCTGATTTTTATGAGTTATAGTAGTGTCTAAGTTTTGATGCCCAAGTTGAGCAGTCTAGTGTAATTTAGGCCACAATGTAATTTGGTGGGACATGATGTCTAAGCCAGTGGTTCACAACTTTTGCCATTGCAGGGACAGGTCATCCACATGGGACTACAGGAGACAAAAGGAGGGGGTGGGGAATACACCTGTCAATCTATTGACATCCCCAGGAATTTTAGTTGCTTCTCTCTTTCTTGTAACCATGATCCATGGTTTTGCACTTTCTTAAAAGCAGTGATGATAAATCTCAACAATTCTGAACAGTAGGCTGATTTGTTTGGCCAAGGCTCACTCCACTTCAGTTAAATGAACATTTGAAGCTGTTCCATAGTACCAAGGCATTTTTATTTTATTTTAATTTATTTTTTTACATTTTATATCCTGCTCTTCCTCCAAGGAGCCCAGACCAATGTACTACATACTTAGGTTTCTCCTCACAACAACCCTGTGAAGTAGGTTAGGCTGAGAGAAGTGACTGGCCCAAAGTCACCCAGCTAGTATCATGGCTGAATGGGGATTTGAACTTGGGTCTCCCCAGTCCTAGTCCAGCACTCTAACCGCAACACCATGCTGGCTCATTGGTCTATCTTGCTATCTCAAATGACCTGTGGTCACTGTTCCATGGGGAGGGAGTGTTTTTATTGAAAGATTGCTTGAATCCACACAAATGGGTTGTGCTGCCATGCTAGTGCCACAGGGACAGGCTCACACCTGCTGCAAAATTCTCAAATAACTGTGCCAAAAAATTAAGTGTTGTTGTTGTTCATCATTCTCTTCACTCTTTCAACTTGATTATGTGGGGCTTCAGGGGCGAAACAGTGGGTTGGGTGGCAATGCCCCAAGGGTGGTGCACCCAGATTCTAAATAGGGCAAAGGGCTGATTTCTTAGACATTTTTGAGGTTTATGCGTCTTTAAGATTTTCCCCCATAGGGAATAATGGAGGTTTCAGCAGCCCCATAACTCCACCTGGGGGGCACTGGGATGGCCCGAAGCGAGTGGTGGTGTAGTGTACGGAGGGTGCCAACCCCCCCGATTGCTACCCCCATTGGGGTACTGGGCTTTGTTGTTTCTGAGGTGTTGAGTTTAGATTCTCTGGAAGCAACTGAGATATTTAATGAAAAATCATGAATCCACTCTCATATGCTACTAGAGAATCTACTCTCAGAACACCTCTAGAACAACAAAACCCTGTACTTCATGGGTTGGCAACCCATGTGGGTTGTTGGCACCCTATGTGCACTACACCGCCACTTGCTCTCGGCCACCCCAGTGCCCCTCAAGTGGAGTTATGGGACTGCAGAAACCTCCATTGTACCCTACAAGGAAAATCTGAAAGACACGTAACTTCATTAATTCTTTAAAAATCAGCCCTTTGCCAAATTCCTCTGAAAAAATTGTGGTAGCTTCCTTGCACCAACTGGGCACTACCACCAACCACACTCCACTCTGGGCCACCCTTTCCCCCCACCCCGTGTGAAGCTATACTTTTCCTGAAACCTCCTTCATACCCTATGGAGAAAATCTGAAGGACACGCAAACTTCAAAAATTCACCAAAAATCAGCAGTTTGCCCAATTCCTTTGAAATTTTTGTGGTAGCTTTCACTTATTGGGCACTATAACCCCCACCCACTCTTTTGACCACATGACCAATTTTTAATCGGAATTAATTTGGATTCAGATTTGGATTAATTCAGATACAAAACAAAACTGAGGTGATTCGGAAGACTTAATTTCGGACAAAATACAAAATGGGGTTGATTAGGATTTGGTACAAATCAAAACAGAAAAAATACAAAATGCACAACCCTACTACAGACTGCTCTCTTATGAGAGTGGCAGCATATGAGAACTCAATACCAAGCCAGGATGCTCCATGCAGCAAAGCTGTGAGGATGAGTACTTGGGCAAGTGCTGTCCTGGTCTTGGGGACTGCCAGCAAACAGATCTGCATACGATGCAATGCCAGACCAAGCCTGGGGACTTTGAACAAGTTTAAAGGTTTGTGTCTAACCCCTGTGTCTACATCATCCACTCACGTGGGCATGCCCTGTCAAATGGCCCCATTATGGCAGGGATAGCCAGGATGAGCAGGGTATCCTCTATCCAGGTAGGAAGCAAATATGGTGGCAGGTGGAAGCTTCAATCATTGTTTAAAAGGCTGCCACAAGCAAGGATTCTGTAGCTGCCAAGTTCTATTTTTTTCACAGAAAGGTTGCGAAAGGGGGCCTCAGGCCCTTCCCTGGGGGGATGTTTGCTCCCTAGGTTTACTCATGAGTAGAGAGAATGAAGAGATTCTTCCATTGTGATAACAATGGGTACAGACCCAGAATGGACAGCACTCACGCAAGAGAGTGCCAAGCTATGGGAGCTCTACATTCAGGTTTCTCTGTTGAAGAAAACTATAGGGAGGGGTACCCCAGAGACTGTCACCTTAAGTGGTGCAGCAGGGAAATGCTTGACTAATAAAGAGAAGGTTGCTGGTTCAAATCCCCACTGGTACTATATCAGGCAGCAGCGATATAAGAAGATGCTGAAAGGCATCATCTCAGACTGTGTGGAAGGAGGCAAAGGTAAACCCCTCCTGTATTCTACCAAAGAAAAACACAGGGATCTGTTGGCACCAGGAGTCGAAATTGACTTGATGGAACACTTTACCTTTTTACCCTAGAGACTGCTTTCCTTGACTTGGGAACTGCGGCCAGGTTTCTGCAAAACTGTGCCCCCTGCTAGCACACCCGGCCATGTGGAGATGTGCAACCCTGCTGACTCCCCTCCTCTGGGGCAGCACTGCCATCCTGGGGCAGCTGGAAATTGGGTCACCCCTCTCCCAAGAATCCCTGTGCCTGCAGTTCTGCATGTGGTGCTATGCTGGACCAGTCCCGGGAACAATGAATGGGTTTACTCACTATCCACCCGATTCATGCAAATGGTTATGTTTTTTGGGAGGTGGGGTGCTCAAGGAATGGTTTAAAAGGCAGCCACCAGCAGTGATTCCTAAGCAGCCAAGTTCTATTCTTCTCACACAAAGGTTGAGGAATGGGGGCCCAGACTCTTCCTCTTTGGGGGGTTCTTGCTCCCCAGGCTTACTCATGATCAAGGCTGGTCATCGGGGTTGGTATGGGTAAGCTGAAATACTTCTTCAAAGATATGGCCATCTGACCTGCCCACAGTGGATACAGTTGATTTCAGTTGGGTCTGCATGGACTGGTTTCCTTGGGTCACCCCTCACAACCTCATCCAAGGTCATGGTGGGACATAGCCCTCAGCACCCCCAACCATCCTTTGTCCTCCTTCCTCTACATATCCCCTCCTAGGGAGTTTCAGTGTTCCTCTCACCTCCCTTAATTAAAGCAAAATACAAATTCTCCCCCCGGAACCCAACCCCGCCCCCAAGAATTCATGTTTTTGTGGGACTATCAGGGTGCGGGACTACTGGGGGGGGGGTAGCAGTGCCATTGCTGGCAGAAGAAGTGCTGCCATGGCATGGCATGGTAGGGCAGGACATTTCAATGAATTTAAATGTCCTTTCCAAGCCGAGGGCAGGCAGAACACTCTGCAAATGCACAATCGCACTTGGCACACCCTTTGAAGATCACGGCCAATCGCAGCTACCCCACTGAGGTGGTGATGCTTTGTCCACAGTCTGGCCATGGAGCCAGCTGGGATCTGCCTTGGATGTCGTGCAGAAGGTAGGGGTTCCCCTCTCCTGCAACTGGAGTTTGGTGGGCTGCAGTTTGGCGAATGTCTGTGGTGCAGTTTGGAGTTACAAATTGAAACCTCAGCCACATTTAATGCCAGGTGGCCATAGGGTATCTGCCTTGCATGCAGGAGGTCCCAGGTTCATGCCATGGCATCTCCAGATGGAGCCGGGAAAGACTCCCGACAAACCTCGGAGAGCTGCTGCTGCCAGTCCGTGTAGACAATGCTAAGCTAGATGGACCAACAGTCTCTATTGAAGGCCAGTTCCTATGTTTCCCTGCTCAACTGCATGGGCAGTTCTTCCCCTTCTAACTTTTTTACCCTTGCCCAATCCCAAACATTAGTTCAGGAAACTTAATTGAGGAGCATATCTATACATCTTGTTGGCGGCTAGTGACCCTTTCCTTTGCTAGGTAAATTGCTGGTTAATAGCACAGAATAGGTGGTTGGTGGGATTAGCTCAGTGAGAGCTAATGGTTAGGAGATAACTTGGGATCTCTTTGTATTTGAATGAGATAGCTATCAGAGCTTGGGGAAAGTGACATTTTGATATACCACTCACCCCACACCTAAGGAGAAGAGGGCTGCTGTGAGGTGTGTGAGTGAAACTATTGCAATTTTTGCATTTTGAAAGAGGCAGTGAGAGATAGTTGTGAGTTACCTGAAAGTTGAAGGCACCTTGGGGGTGAAAGGTCTTTCTCTCTGGAGGTATCAAAGGAGGTAGCAGATCTCTTGTCTTATAGGAGTGCCTGCTTTCTGCTTCTACTTATGCATAGCATGTATATTTGAAAATAAAGCAAATATTGTAAAAATGTCTTAAATCTCCAGTGCTCTGTTGTCCAAAGGAAGCTAAACACAAGTAGCCTTCCCCCTGGCACATGGTGCTCAGAGAAGTGGAGGACATGGAACAATATTTGACTTCTGAAAGGTCAGGAACCATAGCATCCATTTGTGCTCTTACGTATGCCATGTCTTGTTGCTGTTACTATTATTTAGAGGGGAAAGAACTGAGGTTTTAAAGAGGCCTATTTTGAGATAGTTCTGACCAGGATATTCAATTCTGAGAAAGCTCAGCAGATTTCATGGTGATAATGCTTGCATGTCATTTGTCCTGAAATGTTGGATGGCACTCTAGAATAACATGTGCGGCAGCTAAGTAGGTGTTAGAACTTGTGCCAACTTGACACCTGTACGAAGCAGTCAACTTCTCCCAGTGTAATTTAGTAAGCGGTCTTTTGTTATTAAACCCAGAATTTTAGATTGCAAGCAGTCCACCAGTGAAGTGGAAAACAGGTCCCAAAGGTTGCTCGCCATGTCTTCTACCTGTAGTTTTTTTTTTTAAGGATTTTAATATTTAAAAGTCTATTACTAATTTCAGTGCTGCCCTCACAAACCTGCTTTGTAGTTCTGTTGCCAAATTATCCCTTCAAGGCAAGTGCTGTAAATAATTTCTCAGTTCTATTCCTAGCCACTTGCCAAGGTTATTATCTAGCTTTCCCAGAATCCCTTCATTCTGCCTTTGATTGTGTGTGGTAACTATGAAACAGTTATGAGATGCAGTCACAAGCTGTGGCAGTCTTATCAAGAGCGGAAGATGGTCCCAAGGCTCTGTGATGAAGCTGGTGGCTCAGCTGTTCCTGCTTCCTTAATACTTCATTTATCTTTTGATTTGGTCAATCAACAGAGCAGCAATGACAGGAATAAACATAATACAGGATACCTGAAGCGGGCATGACAGCCAGAGTGGGATGAGGATTCTAGAGAAAATGCAAAAGCCCTCCATTTACCTTGTACTCGAGAAACCTTCCTTGCAATATTCATCATAGCAACATTTCTTATCCTTATTATTGTTAAAACAGAATCGCCACAGCAGTAGCTGTTTTGTAACTTGTCTCTGAATATTTCTCTGATGTTACAAATTTTAACCCAGATAAAAATGGAATATTTTGCATTCCAAAATTTGAATGCCAGACTAAAGGCAGGGGCAAACATTGTGACCTGTATTTGAGGATCACTGAGACACTATTTTTAGCCCTTCTGAAGGACCACCACCATGACCATTTAATAAAAATGCAATAAATATGTCCAGCTTTCCACAAAAGGAAATAAGGAAACAGTGTCATTCTAAACTCTGCCATCCCGCCAAGAGTGGGCGGACTCACTTGCAGTGACCATTGGGGAAAAGACTGAAGTAGTTGGGTCACTAGAGTTCCCTAATGTACATTGAGATTCTCTGCTTTAGTATCTAGCCAGAGGTTCCTGGCTTCAAACAAAGGTTAACTGACTACACTTGTCTGTGCTCTGGTAATCTCCAGGATTGACTACTGTATCATACCTGCTTATATGTCCCTATTTTCCCATTCACCTGAATGGGAAAATCAGTGGCAAAGCATACTATGAGGCTTTGAGACTGAGCCTACCCAAAAATAAATAAAATAAAATAAAATAAATCACCTACCAGAAGCCATTAACCAGGAATCACAAAAATATATTTTTCATTGTTGTATGTCCTGATCCCAGTTGCATCTAATACTGCCCTGCGCTCATGAGGCTGTTGAAACCAAGCCTCTATTGGGATATTCTATACAGCGTGGCATGCACCGGAAAAGGTTGGGGAAGGGTTGTAAAGAGGGGCTACTTCAGCTTAACGTGATCTGTGTGAGTGAGGCTAGCCTCTGCTAAGTGCAAAACCCCATGGTGAGAGACGAGAATACTCATCACTTCCCTTTCCGTTCTCCTAGGGTGGCAGAAGTAAATGACGGCACAAGAAATGACAGCTGTGTAGAGAAGCACATTGGTTTTTGAGAAGTGTGGCTTTTCACATGTGTAAGACAAAACCTCCGCCTGCTGAAACTCTTCACAACTGGGAGGGCTGTAGCTGTGTGCACAGATAGGCGCTCCTCCACACACACATCTATCCATGTCATCAACCTTGCCCTTAAATTTTAATTTAATTTTCAGCGTCCCCAGTTCTGCCTGATTAGCTTTGCCACTGGGGAAAATAGGGACATGTTGGTAGGCATGATGTGTTGCATTGTACATGGGGCTGCCCTGGAAATGGCAGTTAGTTCAAACACAGCCGCTAGGCTGCTCACTGGACTGTTCATTGAGGCTATATCTGTCCTGTGCTTAAAAGAGCTGCACTGGTCCCCCAGCCCATTTCAAGCACCATTCAAAGTGCTGATGCACTTGCCTTTAATATGATGCTCATTACTACTGTGGCTTGGGATCTGGGTACCTAAAGACGTGGCTGCTCCCACATCAACTTGCCTGTAATTATCTCACCAGGGAGGCTCAACTTGTGCCCACAGTATTGTCTTTCCAGAGCCAGTAATGGCTTTTGGCGTCTCCATTTCTATTGTTTTAATTGCTGGTATTAAGGTATTTACATTGTTATTGCATTGATTGCATTAAGTATTGCTTTTTTATTCAACACCAACCTGCTCCCATATGATTGTGACTTTTTGTCAGCATTCCTCCTAAGAGTTTTGTTCACTGTCTGCCCCTTTTTAGCCAACATGCATTTTGCTCACTCTCAAAACCAAGCCATCACAATAAGTCTTTCAAACCAGCCTGATAAAAAGTGTTCATTGAGGGCACTATGAAGAAGCCTATTAACTGTCCTTTTGAGGCAGCAGGACTGTTTTCTGTCTTTAAAAGCCTATCCCACCAAACAGAGACTTCTATTAACCTCAGATCAAATTGTATGTGCTTAGCAATTCTTCAAGACATTACAGGTTTTATTAGAGGCCTGCAGCCAACATTTTAGTGGTCAATTGCAATGTAACCTGCCAATCAGCAAACTTTAAGACAAACTCTTTCTCCCTTGTCTTATCACCTTCTCACAACCCTTTTTCTTTGGCAAAACAGAAGAGATAAGTGATATGGGCCACCTTCTTGCCCATCTCTTCCTCATTTGCACATCCTCACCTTTTCACACATTTCTTCCTTTCCTGCCACCATTTCTCCTCTCTGTGTCTCAAATCCCATCTCCCTGCTGCCTCATTATGCATGTATGTGAGAACATAAATGGCATGCATGCTACCACATGTACTATACAATATCAGATGTACAATACAGAGTGAGTTCTGAATATCTTCTGGTTCATTCATACCAGCATACAAAAAAAGTGAACTGCTACAGTTACTATTTTGTAGAACTATTCTATTCTACTGCAGGAAACTCCCTTTCCATGGTAGTTTAAAATGCTTGTTTGTTTTTCACAGTAGGAAATGTGCATACTAATCCAAAGTATGCAAAATATTGCAGTAATGTCTAAATTAGCAGCTATTGTGAATGCACCCATAATGAGCACTTCCTATCTATGATTATGGTGTCACAAATACATTGGCACAGATATTCAGATAGTCACACTTACTAAAAAGATGATACTGATAAATGCATGCAACCATGAGCCATTACTATGGAGGTGACCTTAAAAACATCATTACTGAGGTAAACACTAATTTTAGGAAGACGTAATAAATATTTTAATTACTTACTTTAATTTTATAAGAGCATCAGAGCAAAGTAAATATTGCTTGAAGCTTTGACCTCTATTTAGTCAAGTTAAAGGTACTTTTGATCATCCTTATTGGTTAAAATGGAATCCTGTTTACTTCAAAGAAATGGTGTATCTAGTTACATGCATTTTCCTAAACCTGTTACAGAGGTGGGTGCAACTTCCTGCCTAAAAACATCAGCACAGTTGTGTTGGCCACCAAGAACCATTTCAATATGCTGAGGATGCTTGTTTTACACCTTACCATAGTGGCATAATTGCCTCCATTTGGTTGCTGTACCTCATAAAAGAAGCTCATCCCATGCAGGGGCTTAGCTATCATTGAACAGTGCGGGAGGGGATGTCCCTGGGCCCATGAGAGAGCGTGACACACTGCCTGGGAAACTGCTCTCCCTTCGTGCCTCCTGGACTTGGGGTGTGCAGGAGCCAATTCAGCATGTATTCTATTCACTGTTGCTTTTGTAAACCATATGTTAAAATTCTCTAATAAAAGTCAATCTGTTGCTGCACATGCATGCTCTAGGGAACAGCACCACAGCCGTGCGTGGCCTCTGCTAGAGTGAACACTGCGGCCAGAAAAGCGCTGGGCCGGCAGCAGAGCAGGTTAGGACCTGCTGCCCTGCTCCTTAAGGGAACTGCTCCCTGCCCCGTCCATGTCTGCATGAGCCATTTGTGCACATCCCTATCCTGGACTCATTGGCAAACTGCCGGCTCCTGATCGAAGTATGGGAGGCACATAATTTGCATAGGAACAAAAAAAAGAGCAAGCTGAGAATTTTGTTTTTCACTATGTCCATATGGTTCTTCTGCAGAAAAGACATGGCGAAGGGGTGGAAGAAGAAGGCAGGGGCCCCAGGGGCCCATATTCACTTGTTCCTGGGCCCACTTCAACCTTGCTATGCCGCTGTTCCTGTCCATGTGGGCAGCAATTTGTCAAGTCTCCATCAATGGCCTCCAGTCATTATTTGTTCTGCTGCATTTAAACTAAATCCACAGGTTGAAAAACTTGCACTAGATTACTATTATTATGTGCAGAATAGTGTTTTGGAAGTTGTAGCTTCCTTCTGTAGCAAAGAAATGGCTTCATTTATTTTGTTCTTTATCCTTATTTGTTCTTTATCTTTTCTATTAATTTGCAAAATCAAAGCAGGGCTGAGCATTGTTGGTGGATTTTTGCAGTGCTGTGGACTACAGTAAAGTCTTTATCTTGAGACTGAAAGACTAAAAAGTTGTGGCATAAGAGATAGATGTTTCTTCTCTCCTTGTTACTGATAATTGATCTTTTCTCCCTTTCTTCTATCCCTTGTTTTAACATTTTCTTATTGGTTGTACCAGAAACCAAATTAAGCAGTACAAGCTCTTAAATGTTACTGAATTCTCACTTACAGCAGCAGAATAGAATGGAACAGAAACAAAACAAAAAACCCTATTCCTTATCAAACTAAGAGAAGCTAGGCCGAGAGGATCTGTTTCTCTTTTAAGTGGATGATAACAGATACTTCAGTGTTGCAAGTGTAGTCCCCCCGCCCTCCTCAAGAGTAGAATGCATTAAAGAAGATTTAGGACAATGTGAGAAGAGCCATTTGCCCCTTCAATTATACATGAAAGACATATGAAAGTCAAAGGAAGGGGGAGAAATACTTTTTTCCTTGGGATTTTATTTATTTATTTATTTATTGCGCATTTCCAGGTAGGACTGGGAAAGGCTTCTGTCTGAATCCCTGGAGAACTGTTGATACATCAGTGAGGACAATCTCTCCTAGCTGGACCCAAGGTCTTGATACTGTAGAAGACAGTTTCATATGTGGCATGGATGTTTCTAAAGCAATACAGCCTCAAGGTCAGCTGTTCAAAGGGGGAGGGAGCCACCAATTCACTTGGCTATCAGAAGCCCCTGGTATACACTCTGGATCTCAGCCTTTGCCACCCCCCACCACCACCTTGCCCTTCGTTATCATCCCCAATATAGTTCCACCTCATACTCACAGGAGATTGTTGAACTTCTCTGTATGCAAAGAGTCCCCATTGCTGTATCTTCTTGTTGGCTTTTCATTCTGCCCTTTACCATCTGCACAACCAACAGAAATTCAGCAGGTGAAGCTTCCCTTTTTACTGCATCTGAATGCCAAAAAAAGCATCGCAATATTCACTGCACAAAATGACATCCTGTGATGATGTAATGAACTGGACTGCAGCTCATAAGAGATCCCTGCATGCACATTCGACCACCTTCATAATTTTGCATCACAGGCAAACCTTATCAGGAAGCCTGAAATGAATTATGAAAGTTCAGTGAGGCTGATGACTATAATAGCATGTAGGATTGAAACCTATATAAAATAAAATAAATGTGTGCCCAGGACTGGTTTAATAGTATTCATTCAATTTCCTAATTAATTTGACCTTTCTAAATTTCACTTTGAAACATAGTTCTATCATTGTATAGTCACGATTTTCTTGTTTTTTTAAAAGGAAGTTCAATATGCCTCATTTGTTTGAAGTTTAAATTAAAAGTTGAAAACTGGCTTAGACGATGCATATTACACAAAGAAACGCTAATGACTTCTGTCAGAAACCAGGCACAGGAGACACAAACTTTCTTTAAACAGTGATAAATCTTGCGCCTCTTAAAGACTTGACAAAACTAAGCATCTTTAAAATATTATGAGATGTTTGTTCAATTAATTATATGATATCTGATAAAAAGAGATAGGGGTTTGGGTTTGGAGCAATGCCACATAATTCCAGAAAAGGCTCTGCCCACAGCAGTTTTCAAATGAGAAAACCAGCTTTTCCACACAGTTGCCCCTCATCTCTGAGTTTTTATTTGAAATGCAGAAAACACCTAAAGAGTTGCAAAAAGAGTGTGAATCCACAGAGTTGTTCTCTTTTAAGGCCCTACACAGTCTAGGTCTCAGGAAAAAAAAAACCCTTATATATCACTCTACATTCATTAAGACCAATGGGTAAGATCCGCTGCCCCCATATCATTGAAGACCTGAGAGAACAACATGGATGCATAAATGTAGGTGAAAGGACCATAACTTTATGAAATAACATTAAACCTAGAAACCAGTGGGTCTACACTCCATCTTGCAGCAGTGTGGACACTAAACTTCAGGCAGGAGGAGGTAAGACATCAGCATCCTTCTCCCAAAGCTGCTTGGATGATCACACTCTGGACTGGGTCTCACGATCAGTGAGACCTGGTTTAGGGCGCTGAGCAGGAAGAGCGGGCTAAGCCCGCTCTCCTTGCTCACGAGTGGGCAGGGATCCCTGGGCGGCCGGATCGGCTGCCCACACGATGGCTGGCTCCGAGACGGAGACGGCGGGGGCTGGGGAGCTTGGGGGCCGCATGGCCCGTGGAAGCCCCAGTATGCCCTGTGCGAGTGTGCAGGGCATACAGGGGAGACCCCCGGGCCAGGAGGCTGTTTTTAAGCCTCCCGGCCGGGGGTCAAATCACAAGCAGATAGTCCAGGTTTGCAGAGCACTCACTCTGCAAACCCGGGCTAAGGGGTGGGCTACAGGAGCGGGTTAGCCGCTCTAGAACCACCGGGCTCGGCTGCAAGCCTGGTGGTTCTTACGATCACAAAAATCGGGCTAGGATTTTTGTGATTGAAAGAATAGCCCATCTGGGTCAGAACAGTGGATCAGAGCAAACCAAATTGTTGCTCCCTATTTCCCGTCCCCTAGGAGTTCTCTCTCCTTCCTACCCTCACCATTCAGCTATAGAGGTAGGTGAAGCCATCAAAGTAGGGAGGAGTCCCAAGCCTAGCCCTCATGCCACCAAACTAAGGACTGACTTACCACCCTACCCTTACTCAAAATGCCAATTGGGCTCACCAAAAAACTTGTCCTTACTACTATTACTTGATTATACTCAGCCTGCTAATTGTGATCAAAAGTAACTAAAGAGCACCTAATGGAGCAGGAGACAAAACTTCCCAAAGAGGCCAGTCTTTTGGGGAGCAAACTATCCTTGCTTGGCTTCCATTAGGGCAATCAGCATATGACAAAATGGGGGTAACTCTATGCTTTCCTGGGATCAACCCTCCATAGAGAGATTGTTCTGATCCCAAATTGAGGAGCTTGCTGCTCATTCAAGGCAGGCTTCCACCAGTTGGAGACTGATATAAAGCCACTAACCAGGCTTAGACATGGCTTCAACAACCTATAATTTATTCATTTATTGTTCAGTTGTCTGGCTTGGGACATGTAGGCACTGTACAGCACCCAACAGCAGTGAATGACCTTACAAGGCACATAGAGAAGAGTTTTGCAAGTATCCCTAGTCCAGAACCTTTTAAATCAGACTGAAGCTACTTCTAAGTATATGATGAACTTTATTAAGAAACAAGGGTTGCACACAGAATAAGGAATGGGGGAAAGAGGTTGAAACTGGAAGTAAAGAAAGGCACATAGATTTAAAAGAAGGCATAAAAACATTAACTAACTGACTAGCACTGAGTTTTACCATAGTCTATCAGCCAGCAGGTCCTTGGCTGAGAAAGCATTAATCTTTACAGCTTCTCCCCTGGAGCACACATTTGCAGATGGAAAAAGGTGAGCGTTGGCCTCTAGCACTCTAGCTTTAAAGCCAAGAGGGGGCGAGCTAGGTCCAGGTGACTGTGGGTCTCACACCAGTCTGTAGTTCAAAGAGTATTCCAATTTCCTTCCCTCTGGGTGGTGAGATGCAAAGTGTCCCTACCTCCTATGTCAGATAAGATTAGGGAATTGGTGAAGGACTGACCTGTTAGATGTTGTGGACAGAATGCTCTTGCTTCAAGATGATGGAGGTCTGCTTTTCATCACATTTCTCCCCCCTCAGCTCCAGATCAGAGCACTGTTCTGTTCTCTTTTGAATGTGACCATTGATCTGAACAGGAAACTCTAAGTCTTTCTAAACATCTTGGTCCACTACCTCAAGCAGGCGCGTAACAACGATAGGGCAGGGGGAGACAGTTGTCTGGGGGCCCCACTGCCTTGGGGGGCCCCCCAGAGGCACCTCACGTGACTCCCCATTGCCCCCTGCCCAGCCCCAAGGCCCCTCAGCCACTTGCCCTGTTCGCCGTCTCTCCAGCTTGTTCTCCTGGCCGGCAATCGAGCAGCAGACAAGCTGCAAAGAGCTGCTTTTCTCCCGCCTCTCAGCTGATCGGCGGGTGGGCGGGGCTTCCACAGAGGCCTGGTGTAGGCCTCTGTGAAGCCTGAACTGCAGTAGGGCCCAAGCCAGCCAGGAAGGAGGAGGCAGCCAGAGAGGCCTCCACTGTTCTCTGCAGCAGAAGACCCCTGCGGAACCCAGCATTTGCCAGGTAGAGTGTGAACTCCTTTTTGTGGTTACCTTCCTCCCCCCCCCATATATAGGCATCTGCTTGCCATAGGGCTTTGATATGGGGGGGGGGACTGAGAAGTCTCTGAATATTTATTTTTAAACAGCTTGGAAAATTTGTTGGCTTTAAAAAAACTATCTAAAAAGTCCTATAAGTGGCTTGTTTCATGGCAAAAAATTACAAAAACTTCTGGAAGAAACAGTATTATATTTATTTTATTCATTCATTCATTCATAAATGCACTTATGTTCAAGTTGTTTTGCAACCCAGAAGGTCTGAGTGAGAACTGTGAAGCATGTCTTGTGCTTTTATTTTATTTTATTTTTCTTGTGTGTGAACTGCTCCCCAATAACTTGCAGGGACTTCAGGGTAAATCTCGCCAACATGTGAATGCAGCACCTCCATTCCAGAGGAGATGTGTCTTAAAGGGCTTTAAAAGCCTCCTGTGAAAAACCTCCTGCAATCAGACTTGACTGAATTTGTTCAGAATTCTGAGAAAACAAACATAGGCTCACCCTGCATGGTTGAAAGTCTCCTTTGCTAATCTGCAGCGAGGGGGCCATTTTAATCATTCATCTTTCTAGTGTGTTCTAGGCATTAAAAGTAAAACAAATGTATAGTACTCAATGTATATCACTATATATTGTGATGTGTGCGTGTGTGTATTCAGTGAAATGTATTTCCAGGCAGCATACTTATTTTGGAATATCAGACTTAAATCCTTGGGGGCCTGGGGTGTGCGGAGGCCCTGGACTTTGAGTGGGGGGGGCCCATTTTAAAATCTCGTCTCTGGGCCCACTCCAACCTTGCTACGCCCCTGACCTCAAGAATATATACATATACACAAACTAGCTATAATTTAGCAATCACTAGGAATACAAAACATACACATGATGTGGAGCTCCAAATTCTTTCAAAACAATGATCCCTAGGTTCTCTATATAATAAACATGCAAGAAAACACCTAACTAAAGAAAGAAAAGTAATTCCATTAACACACTGAAAATGCAGATGAATCAAGAAAGACAACAACAAATATTCAAAGTACAAAGTTCTAAAATCTTATTGGCTGAAAAGCCCTAAATAGCAGACATAGCTATCTAACTCTGAAAGTGAGTTTTAGAGTTCATGGGTTTTCATGTTCAGGTCCCTGTAAACTTAGAACATCTTTGATCAAGGCTCATCAAAAGCAAAAGATTAGGGAAGTCCACCCAATTGCTTCAGTGTATATCCAAGGGCAGCGAGGGGTTCCCTTAAGAGGAAGCGGGCAGGTTCTACCTGCCCATCCTCCAAGCCCCCGCTGGCCCACCACAGCACTATTGTTATGGAAATACTTCTGTGCAAGCAGCAGCTTGTGCTGCTTGCTCCTCTAAAATACTGCGTTGTGGCGATGGGATGCGTCCCCTGCATCCCTCACGTGGCGTCGGCATGTAAATGGCATCGGTTGCTGGCCCCGAAAATGGCCCCATGCTGTTGCTGGCCCTGCAAATGGAATGGATGCATGTGCCGACGCCTTCTATGTCCTGAAGCCACACGAGGGATGTCAGGGAAGCATCTCATTGTCGTGGCGCAGCATTTTAGATGAGCAAGTGGCAGAAGCTGCTGCTTGTACAGAAGTCTTTCCATAACAGTAGTGCCGTGGTGGGCCGGTGGGGGCTTGGAGGATGGGCAGATAGGGTCTGCCTGCCTCCTCCGAAAAGAACCCCGCGGTGAAACGTCTTGGTGCCAGGGAGCCAAATGCTTTGGGCTCATCCCTTTAAAATATATTTTCAATTTCCAGCACCTTTGGGTGGTAAGATACAAAGTGTTCTTACCTCCTGTGTCAGGGATTTGGGAATTGGTGAAGGGCAGGCCTATTAGATGTTGTGGATGGGATGCTCTCAAATGATGGAGGTCTGCATTTTGTCACACAGCATAATACATTATGTCCCCTGGGAGGGAGAGATTCTGGTGTTTGCACTGAACCATGCATCAAGCCAGAATTTCCACCAGCAGCTTCTGAGAATGGCACAGGGCAGGTGGCAATATTTTCATGTTCATGGCTATGAATCATGCTAATATTTTCATGCCTCAGAGTGAGGTCAAGACAGTAGGTTGCCAAAAATTGGTCTTTAATAGAGATGTTCAGATCAATTCAACCTCAGATCAATTCAAGTCAAATTGGGGAAGTTCAAGTGATTTGATTGAATTGAATCACCCTCAAAATAAATGGCCTGATTTGAGGTCCAATAGAATGACCCCTGAACCAAGTCGAGTGATTCGATTGTCATTTTGAGGCCTGTTTTTCTGGGGAGAGCTAAAAAAACTGGCCTCAAAATGGTGATGTTGTTCCAGGGAAAGCTGGTCTACCAATTGGTGTCAGTGGGTAAATTAGCCTTCCACTCTGGACATAGCATATCTCCCCACCTCAGAGGAATGGTCTATCACAGGGTTTCTAAACCTTGGGACCACAGATGTTGTTGGACTACAACTCCCATCACCCCCAGATATGGCCTTTGTGGCTGAAGATGATGGAAGTTGTAGTCCAACAACATCTGGGGGCCCAAGGCTAAGAAACCCTGGTCTATCAGGTAGACCAGTCTTCTGAGGCAGGCTGATGCATTAAGTCTGGAGTGAAAGGCTGGTCTACCTACCAACCCCAAATTGGTAGATGAGCTATCCCTGGAAAAACGTGCCTCAAAATGGTGCTGGTTTTTTTAAAGGGAGAGCTGGTCTATCATATAGGCTCGATGGGTAGACCAGCCCTCCACTTCAGATTTAGCAGGTCTTCCAATGTCAGAGGACTGGCCTACCAGGAGATGATGACTACTACTGCTTCTGCTACTACTACTACTACTACTACTACTACATATTGCTTTTTAAAAAATTCTCAAAGCAGTTTACATAGAAAAATGAGATGATTCCCAGTTTGAAAAGGTCTCACTATCTAAAAAGAAGGGTAGACACCAGCAACAACCACTGGGGCAATGCTCTGCTGGAGTTAGATAAGGACTGTTGCTTTCCCCCTGCAAAATATAAGAGGGTCACCACTTTAGAAGGTGCCTCTTTGCTCAGTTTGCAGTTTTGCAGAATTAGCCTCTTGGCTTATCTGTATTTGTTGCTGCTACATGTTTCATGATCCTGGTGGAAGTAGCAGTTATACTCCTGAGAGTCTCAGAAGCTGGTGGGCACTATTTATTTTCCCAGAAAGCTTCAGGGTGAGGACAGAAAGCATTGCCTTTACTCGAGCAGATTCATAATGACACTACATCATCTTAAAAGTGTCCTTGACTCTTTTCAATAATTAACACACATACATCCAGAGTCCTGATTGAGGCTAATTAGCACAGAAATATAGCTGGTTTTAGCTTTTGACTAAATGAAAGGAATAATTCTTTGTCATGAACACTGCTACCTTTTGCGATCTTCTGGAGAGGTCCGGTTAGGGTTGCCACCACCTCATCTGGTGGCGACTCAGGACTAGGCTTTCTCTGTGGCTGCCCTAGGGCTTTGGAATATGCTCCGTACTGAAATAAGAGCATCTTCTTCTCTGTTTGTTTTCAGGAAGACTCTCAATACTCCCGTGTTCTTGGAAGCTTTTAATTAGAATTAATTTTAATAATTTAAATAAATATGTATATTGTTTTTATTGTGTTTTATGTATTTCAATTTGTGATTTTTAATATTAAAATTTGGACACCGCCTAGAGATGTACATAACAGATGGTATAAAAATGATAAATAAATCAATAAATCACAGAGATGGAAAAGGTTTACACAGATTTAATACCTAGGGGTTATATCCTTTCAAGTTCACGTCCATTCCCTTCTGAGGAATTACTCTTAAGAAGGATGTACTACTTTGGAATCAGATTGTAAATTATGAAGCTGTCTAAGAGATTTTGTTCAAGGAACTGCTTCACAGAAATTGTTTAGTATGACAATTACAGCTGTTACATGCAGCTGTAACAATCTATTGACGCACTCAAACTCTGTAGTGTTAGATTATGATATTTCTGTTGCACATGCACTGAAAGCCAATAACACAAATCCATCAGTGAGGTACTTAAATTCTGCCTCTGATTCAGGAAAATGGCTGTGTTGACTACAACTGTGCACTTTACTATGCTGGTTGATATTGTTTCCTGACAGCTGGTTGAATAAATAACCATCTGCTGAGAGAGGGATATTACTTTTAGAATTGCTTATGTTCCTTTGTATTTAAGAAACTGGTCCTGAAAAGAATTTAGAAAGGAAGATGACTTTATTAAGCACCACCAAGAGCCTCACAGACCTCTAGAGTCTAGACATCTGAAGATCAGAGGATGGGATTGTTTTACAATAGTAAGGAAGAAAACAATCCCCTCAAAATGGAAATAGCACCCATCTTTTTTTACTAGTACATGGACCTGGGGAGGGTGGTCCCTCCCCTCCCCCACCAATCATAACATCTGTACAGGGTTGCAGAATCTGATGCACACACTGCATAAACTCAGTGCATAGCCTTGAAGGCTTATATTATTATTAATTTGCTCTTTTTCTGCTTCCCAATGCCCCGCTAGCATGGTCTGGAGGGGAGCAGGGTTGTGCCCGCCTACAAAGCATGAGAAATGTGCCACCGCCATCTTGCCTGGCCAAGCATGTGATCATGTTTGGCTAATCAGAGAGAGGGGTGTAGAGAGTAGGCAGCCAAAGATTTGCCACCCCCACTGCTGCAGTAAAGGTAGGGGTGGAAGGAGAAATCTCCCCCTTTTCTCCTTATAAACTGTTGCTGTGCATGGCAGGATAAGGTCAGCTGCAGGAAGGGGACAATGGGAAAGTTCCCCCATGTACCTTTAAAATGCCACAAAGGTGAAGGGGCTGCAGTTGCTGCAGCAGGAAGGGTTTTAGTGGGCCGGGGGGGACGTTCCCCTTGTAGCAATGCCGCTGCATGGGCGATGAGAGCAGCAAGGGAGATCTCCTTCCACCTCCCCTCCTCCCTCCCAAATGACTGCACGCTCCGTTTGCATTCCATTATGGGCCTTCCTCCACATGTGGAGGGAGGAGGGGATATGGAAGGAGCTCTCGCTGCCACCTCTGTCTTCCTGGAGACAGTGGAGGTGGAGCTGCAGGTTTATTCTGATGCTCCTGGGGTAGTGGTGGTGGATGCATCTGGCCTCTGTTTTCATGGTAGCTGGTGTGCACCTCCTTGGCCTTGAAATTGGGCATCTCAGGTTAGTTAAGAGCTTCCATTGTAAGTTAATGCATGTATTATTTAAAGTGGCCATAGTTTACTCCATTTATGCATGTCTTGTTTTCTTTAGGTTATGGGTGCAAATCCCTTGGACATCAGTAGCAACTTTGCATGTAAAATGGTCAGGGAGATTCCAGAAATTGTTTTTCAAGTTTAGAAGATAGCTGATATAACCAGGTGAAATAGAAATAAATATGTCTGTCATAAAGTAAAAATATATCTCAATAAGCACTTGAATTCAACTAAGTTTGTGTATTTGATGGAAATTTGAATTGCAACATGGCAGCTCATATGATCACAATGAAGGTAGAAGAAGCCTCCTCCCATAGTTGGGGAGCTGTCCATGCTCCTGCTTGTTGATCGACTGTCAGTTAAAAACAGTGTTGGAGGCCGTGTCCATGATGGCGTGCTAAGCAGTATTTGGGCCGAAGGGCTCACTCCTACCCACCAGCTGTATCCAGCAATTTAATGAGGTAGGAGGAAAAGCCTTCCAAGCCAGCTGCTGCTTAGCACACAATCACAGATGGCCCCTCGGACCTTCTTGTTAATTGACAGACCAATTAGCAAATGAGAGTGTGCACAGCTCTCACGCTAGGGTAAGAGGCTTCATCTACCCTAATTATAATCATGTGAACTGCCTTAATATATTTCAGTTATGCCTGGAATACACATATTGTGGGCAGGGTGGACCAATTACCCTGCTAAATGGGCAAAGAAGCACCTTTTAACATGGTGATTCTCTTTCTTTAGTAGGAGGAGAACAACTGGCCCTTTGTACCCACAGTATCCCTCCAGTGACTGTTGCTGGTGTCTATCTTATGTTTCTTTCTAGATTATGAGCCCTTTGAGGACAGAGATCCATCTTTATTTATTTATTATTTCTCTGTGTAAACTGCTTTGGAAACATTTGTTGAAAACTAGTATATAAATTGTTAGTGTTGTTGATGATGACCGCCTTGGGGCTATCTTTTAACGAAAGGCGGTATAAAAATGCAAAAATAAAAAAATAAAACAAAAATCTCTAGAGGCCTTTGTGTCTGCTGGAGATTTCTCTCCATTCCTCCCTCCTTCTCTTCATGTCCCAGACATTTTCTTGCCTGTTACACTACCACTGAGCAGCATTTAAAGTACTGGTCGGTGGGGATGGGGCTGGATACTGCTAGAATGAACAATTTATTGAGAGTTGTATGTCAATATAGATCATCTGACAGAAAATGCAAAGCAAACAATCAATTCAGTTATGTGTAGTGATCCATGTCTTACTGTGGGGATATAAAATATTAAGAAATAGTTACATCACCACTTCCTGGTAGATCCCATTAGCACTGCCAGTTAATCTGTAATCTATCAAAACACGTTAACAGTTTTCTGTATCAGCAAGCAGATGGGAAAGTGCTCATGTTCAGAGCTTGAACAGTTGAGAATATTGATGGACTTGCTTTCTTTGGCACTATTTGTTCTATCTGTTTGTAAGAATGACACTTTACAATAATTGATAGCAATTATGTACTGATGCTAATTATACAGAGTACTGCATGATGGCTTGCAAAATTACATGAATTTATTTGCATCTTGAAGAAAACTATGGGGTGATCCTCTCAGCCCTTACACACTGTCAGGCAAATAGAGCCTTCCTGTGAGAACAAATTTCCACATGTGGCAGAGCTAGCAACACAGAACAAGTGGTGAATGGCACAAAGCAACTTAAGTCAAGTAGATGTAATCAGTTGGAGACCAGATTTCGCCCAAATCATATATAACTAGAAATGCATGTCTGTTAACTCAATCTTTAACTACCTCTCCCTCCCCCCCACCCCCTCTCTTTCATTTCAGATCGTGAAGCACCCAGGGACTTACATATGGGGTGGTATTAAAATAAATAAATCATATTTTTATACCACCCCATATAAAATATCTGGGCAGTTTACATTAGCTATATGTTTAAGTGTATAGCTGAGCTGAAGCTATTTACAATTTGTTTATTTTCATTTGGGAGGAGTTCCTAAAAATCACATCTCTCTTTCAGCATGTTTCAATCCTTGTGAAAATATATCTGTATTCATTTATATTTCCTATATTTGTTAACAGCTTATTTTATTTATTATATTTTTATCACCCCAAACTTATATCTCTGGGCATTTTACAACTTAAAACAAATTAAGACAAAAATTAAAACAATTATGTCATCACTGCTGTCCCTCCAAGGAGCTTGGGTAGTGAACATGGCTCCCACTTTCCTTTTATTCTCTCAACAATTCTATGAAGCAGTTTTGGTTGAGAAATATGCCCTAGGGCCTAGTCTTTATTATTTGGGATAAAATGTACTTCAGTAGGGGGGGTGGGGGGGTGGGAGCATGCAGGGCCCCCCCCTCCAGACTACTGGGTGGAAGTCTGATCCCACACATCATCTGGGACCCCCAAATCCAGAATTTCTTCTAAAATACACCTCAATTTTCCAACCTTCCCTTGAGCGGTGTGAAGAGTAGTGCATTAAGCTAATTTAAGTGGCATGATTGTCTATGCAAAAAGTGGTATCTGCAGGTCGGTGGGAAATGTCTGATTTAGAATTTCTTCTAACAATACCAAAAAAATTTCTAACCTTTCCCTAAGCATATTGTGGTGTGAGCTAATTTAAGTGGCAGGATTGAAACTGTGTTTGTCACTGCTTTTTAAATATTGGCAGAAACAATGATGGTAAATGCTACTGTTTTTATAAAGACTTGGGGATTGCAATATTCATGGTGCCTGTGGTATGATATGATATAACTGTCAAGGCTACAATGAAGTTTGTATAACAGCATAACAAAGGGCCTTTGGATGGATAGGGCGGTATAGTAATGTAAAAAATAAATACAGACAGACAGAAATGAACAAAAACGTTCTAGTTTATCATCAAATAACACAGCTACATACATCATTGATTTTTTATTGTTTTCTGCTTATTTAATGAGCTATTGTAAGGCTCTCTAAAGACTATGTCATTGGTGGAAAAGCAGGAAACAAATGTCTTCTGAGACCTTGCTTGCTACACGTTGAGCCTATTCCCACAATCACTAGAAAACGGGCTAAGGGAGCCTAGTCTGCTTTCTAGTGATTGTTGGAACCACAGGGCTCACAGGCGAGCCCGGTGGTTCCAAGACAACTAGCCTGCCTAATTCAAGTGCTCCATTAACCTTGTTTTTTTATAGTGTGCTGCGGTGAAAAAAAAAAAAAGGCTGCTGTGCATGCGCAAATGACCTCTGCAAGGCCCTGGGCCATGTCAGGCCCCACAGAGGCCATTTACGCATGTGTGGCAGCAACCAAAATGGCTGCCGCTCACACTTAGAGAGGCCCGAATGGGCCAGAAAGCAGACTTTTCCGGATCCGCAGCAGTGATTTAAGATGCCGGAGGGGGGAGCGGGAACCCTCGCAGACACACACACACCCGCTGTCTACAGGAAGCCCCCTGAAGGGGCTAGAGGTATTTAAAGTTAATTTAAATTTTAAAAAACTCATGGACTTGTCTGGGGGGTTCGGTTCCAGTCCAGATGGAACCGGGGATGGGGTGAGGTGGTGGTTTCAGTTTGATCCCAAACCCCAAACCTCTGAACCTCCAGACTGAACCCCCAACTGGTTCACACATCCCTAGCCCACATGCAAGTGTGTGTGTATATATGCATATACATATGGAGAGGATGCTTATATTGCAAAGCCCCTCTCCCCCAAAGACCTCTAGTGCAGGCTCCAAAATTACCTCTGGGAGCATGCTGGCTAGGCACACCCTTATGCGCTGATGTGTGCCATAGCAATATCCTTACTCTCCTGACATTCAACTTTGCAGAGATCTTCCCAGATTCAGTGTTTGCCTCTGGAGACAACTACGGAACATGGAAAGCAAAGGGCATGACCAGGAAGTTCATCGGTGTGGAAGAGTGCAGCTGGCAAGTGTCCTCCTATTCCCCATTAGGATGTCAACAGTGTTCCTGCCTGGAACATTGGTCAACATCCTGATTAAGCATACACCCAATGCTCTGGGAATAACACCCCACTATTGAGAGATTCCTCAGCTCCTTGGGACCTATCAGGGAAGGGGCAGTAGTTGTTTTTTGCCAATCTCTCCTTCAGACTGGCTCACGACACTTCTGGGGAGTGTCCCAAGCCTGTCAAAAATATGTCTCTGAGTGTCATGCAACCCTCAGGGGCATCATATTTCTTAGTGATACAGGGCACTTCTGCGAGAAGGAGCAAGGGGTAAAAACATCCTTCCTCCTGCATAATAGTTCCTAAACAACTGCATGATAGTTCCTAAAGCTGTCAACCATGGGGACGCTTTTTTCTGGCACATCAGCATATGTTTAGTCTGAATGTTGGTCACTGTATCCAGAATCAGAATGACTGAATAAGGTGGTAGTTATTAGGACTTTATACGGTGTATTCTTTATTCAAACTAGCTTCCTGCATTGTTGCACTGAGAAAAAAATCTTGACTAAAGACTAAGTAAAATGCAGAAAAGTGTAGATCTTAATGCTTCTTTTATATTCTAGTGATTTATTCCAACTGATTTAGTAATTAGAACATTTAGCTGTCCTTTCAGTATGAATTAGGTAGTACTCATATTTCAGAAACATGTTCTTTCTCACATAACTTACTGGAGAATAGCAACTCCCATGCTACTTAGATATATTGAAAGTCTTTTGTTTTCTGCCAGCTATTTTAGGAGGCAGGCCTAATCACTTAAGGCTAAAAGAAATGGGATGGCTGTATGGCTGAACACTGTGCTTGAGGTTAAGTCAATCTAATTTGTCTATGGCATGATACTCTGTGTGTGTGTGTGTGTGTGTGTGTGTGTGTGTGTGTGTGTGTAGATTTAGAGTGCAAAATATAAAATCCAGCAGTTTATGATTGTGTGGCTTGCAGAGCAGACGTTTCCCATTATGTAAATATATAAAATTACATATTCAGCTGAAAACAATTTTTAGCCCCAAAAGCAGACTTTTAGTGATGGGAAAATTTCAGGAAATTCCTTGCCTACCTTGTTTCCAGGCTGTTCATTTCCTGTTAGCAGCTGCTTCTTTCTCAAGTCTTCAGTTTAGTTTCCATTTAAAAGGGGGGGGGGTGTTTCCTGAGGTTACCCTAGCTAATAAGGAAGCACTTAGACAATGTGATTGGCTTGATGACATCACAAAAGCAAATCAGGGTGAATGCAATGCTTCCTGCCTCTACTCTGAAGTGGCTTTGTAATCTATCAAATTTGTTTATGTGCTGCTGTCAGGGGCGGCTCGTGAACTCATCTCCAGGAGGGTGGCGGGTGGCTTCTTTAACTGTAAATGGAGCCAGTGTTCCGTGCTGCCCAGAAGCCCCCTCAGTGGGGAATTTCCTCCGCCACTCACCTGGCTGCTGGCGGGGGCTCACCTCCGTGGGAGCCAGGTGAGTGGCGGAGGCGATTCCCCGCCACGGGGGCTGCTGGGCAGCAAGGAACACTGGCTCCGTTTACAGTTTTAAAAGCCACCCCCCCCGAAGGTGAGTTCACGAGCCACCCCTGGCTGCTGCCATGAAAACAAATCAGAGTAAAATCTTGTCCTTAGTCTGAATGGATAAGTACTTTGATTTGCAGCTGACTCTTAACTTAAAAGGGGTGGCACTTTATGTGGAGAGAAAAACCTTTCTTGAAAAGCATCCCCTTATTACTAGTCTTACATAAGCACCATTTTGTATCCTCATTTTAAAAAAAGAATAAAAATGGATATTCAGCCAAACGTGAGTTTCTGTTTACCAACCACAATAACCTATATTCTTTCATTTCCCATGGATAACATACAAATGCAGTATTTAACAATATTGCTCCATGGAATCATAGAGCCAGAAATGATCAGGCGGTCATCAGATTCAACAAGCTGCCTTAAAGCCCCGCAGAGATCAAAACAAGTCATTTACATAATCAATTTGTGCTGCTACCCAATTTTCTAGGGGCTTCCAGAGTATCTCCCTTCCCCATTCAGATAAAGAAAGCACATTCTCTTATTCAAGACATGCCAAAGGAAATCCTAAATCAAGAAATTATTTCCATTATTTGGCAAATTTTATTTGTTTGTTTGTTTGTTTATATCTACTACTGCTTCTACTACAACAACTACTACTACTACAATGACGGCAATGAATATTTATATACTGCTCTTCAACCAAAGTTCATAAAGCAGTTTACAAAGAAAAATACATAAATTAAATGGCCCCCTGTCCCCAAGGGGCTCAAAATCTAAAAAGAAACATAAGGCACATGCCAGCAACAGCCACTGGAGGGATGTTATGCTGGGGCTGGATAGGGCCAGTTGTTCTCCCCACTGCTAAGTATAAAAGAATCACCACTTCCAAAGGTGTCCCTGCTCAATTAGCACAGGTGCTATCTATCTATCAATAGATAGCACCTATCACCTAGCACAGGTGATAGGTGCTATCTATCAATCATAAGTATATACTGCCGACATGTGCATTGCTTGGAGGTGTACATAAGTTAAAATACAAGTATAAAGCAGAATAAAATGATTAAAACAATTTTATGATATAGAAAATATCATTTCAAATTAATTAATTAAAAGCCTGAAAAAACAGGTGTGTGTTAAGGGTCTTTTTAAAAACAGCCAGAGATGAAGAAGAAGATGAAGTATATACTTATGATTTTGACAGGAAGTGCATTCCAGAGTGCCGGGGAAGCCACAGAGTAGCCATCAAATGAGATGGTGGTAGCTGTAACCAGACCTCCCCAGCTGATCTTAATAGGTAAAAGGGTTCATGACAAAGAAGGTGTTATCTTAAAAACCCTGGAGTCAAGCCATTTAGGGCTTTATAGATCATAACCAGCACTTTTTATTTTACTCAGAATCATATTGGCAGCCAGTGCTTTCAAATCATTGCTATATGGTCCCTTTGAGTTGACCCAGAGACCAATCTGGCTGCCACATCCTGTATCAATTGTAGTTTCTGGACTACAAAGAAAGGCAGCCCCATGTAGATTGCATTACAGTAGTCAAGCCTAGAGGATACCAGTGTACAGGGCAATAGGGAGAAATAGATTTGGGTGTCATCAGATGAGGGCAATAGGGAGAAATAGATTTGGGTGTCATCAGCACCCTGCACCAAACCTCCTGATGATCTCTCCCAGTGGATTCATGGATTCCCAGTGGAGGTAAAATCGTAACCATTTAAGTCAGTGCCACAGAGAAGCATTAAGCACTGAATTTAACTGGAATATAAAAGTTATTTGAAATTATGACCTAAAGTAAACTAAGGAAAATAACATTGGGAATTCCTGCATTCACAATGGCTCTATAGGAATTAAGTAAAACAAATGTTATACTTAAAAATGCTAACCAATACAATGAAAAACAAATGACCTTTGAACTATAATGTACATATCTCTCGTGCCTTTTAAATTTATTCCTCACTATCTCTAAATGCTACTGAAAAACCTGGACTCCTTCACAGCACCCGTCTACAGTGCTATCTCAATGGTGAAAGATTTTCAACCACAGTCCGCCAAGAACAAACTGTGGTGTGAGATAGCAGGAAAATTTATTTCAAAATACAGAGTTCCCATTAAAATGGCATTATAAGTCAAGATAAAAATGGTGAAAGAAATTCAGTGCAAGTCTTTCATCTGCAACACATTTTACTTATTAAAGCAAGATTAAAGGGAAAGTGTCTATTGCAATAGCACTGATTGGCTAGAAACTGTCAGGCTCTTTCTTTTTTCCTGCCTGATCACAACGTATTGAGCACCTTAGGTTTCATTCCACCAACTCCTTACTCCAGAGTAGTTGCCTTGACAGAAATGTGACTGATCTCTGAAATTTAACAACCTATACAGAATTGACCATTGGAGTGGGAAGAAGTGCCAAACATGAAATATTTAGATGTCACACAGAGAAAGCTGCCACCACATTCCAAAATATTTTAGAAATGTTCTAGAGGGGAAACTGCACAGATTAATGAAAATAAACAAGGGATATTCATGAAAATCTGCTTCAAGTTCACAATTACCAGTATCCTGTGCAGTGTCCAGGGACAAAGCTACAACAGGGTGGACAAGTCTGAAGTATCCACACCAACCTGCCTCCAGGGCTGCCTCACTCTCTAACAGGGGCCACCTTGCTCACCTCCTATGGCTCTCCTCCTCTGCAGACCAGCCCACCAGTCACTCCTGTTGCTGCCCTCCTCCATGCTCCTCTCTGCGATGGCATGCTGTGCTGCCCACCCCCAGTGGCATGTGGTAATCCTGCAGCCTGCTGCTGCTTCCCAGCTGCTCAGGGTTCTGATGGTCCCGAGGTGGCTGGGAAAGGGTGTGCATACACTCTTTATACTCACCGGCCTCGGGATCAGAGTTGGCTGGGGTGTGGGCAGTTGGAGCATGCCTCTGCCATCGCTGGTGGAGATGTGGCTGCCCCCACCATGCCTCTACCACCACCACCACCAGGAGAGTCTGGGGGGGAGAGCCCCCTGCTGCCACCACTATGGATGGACTGATTGTGCGAACATGGGCTGTCCATGCCCTCCCTATGCTACTGGCAGTGGCAAAGCCTGGCACTTCCTTTTGTTCTGTGCCGTGTCTAACAATAGTTCTATACATATTAGATTTAATAGGTTATATCCTATGGATAGTTAAAAATTACCCCTGTTAGATCACAAGCTGTTAATAGTGTTACTTTTATTGGGGTACCAGGCTGAGCCTAGTAAGGGAGGGTAGTCTGCAGTCTCAGTCAAGAAGCAATTCAAACGAGAATAACAAGCAAAGACTTGAAATAAAATATGATAAATCCAAATTATTTCCAGGCTAGAACTAAGATATCTCACCCATCCTTATCCTCAGATTATAACCTATAGATCTATTCATCTTTTATTAGCAAGGCACAACTCAAAAGGAAATACAGACTGGGCAGGAAACAGCTAGGGATGGCACACAGCTATGTGCATAATTTTTATTACCTGGTTATTATTTTAAAATATAATTATATCACATTGCCCATTTGTCTGGCACAGAAATCTTGTGTAGCAGTTTTGGCATGGGGGCACTGTGCACATCATTGCAGTTTGGGCTATCTTTGGGATCTCAGAGTACAAATCTTATTTATCTACTAGGAATAATTCAGCTTAAGCTGCACATTACAAGTTAAGGAAACAGGATAAGGGGTGAGCATTATGATGATCTAGCCTAAGATTATCACTTTGGATAGATGAATGGTAAAGAAAAAGAAACAGTGCTGACATTCAGAGAAAGAAAACACTGGTACAGCTAGAGACAGTACTTCCAGAGTAAACAAAAATCTAGAGAATTACAGTACTTCCAGAGTAACTGCACTAGTACACTGAGGAAAGAGCAATTTTTGATGACCTCTCTTTCCCCAGGAAGCCCTCTGTGCCACCTGGAAATATGTCCCTGAGGGATGTGCAACCTTTAGGAACATATTTGCAGGTGGCACAGAGAGCTTCATGGAGAAGGGGAGGTCATCAAAAATCTTCCCCTTTCCCCGTGCACCAATGCTGTCGATATAGAAGTGCTGTTAGTCTGCTCCTGCACTTCCTTGCTCTGTATGTACACAACAAAATTTGTATGTGCAGTCAACAAAATTTTGCAGCAGGGTAGTTATAGAGTAACCTGATTGTTCATTTACCAAAGAAAATTTGGTCATTTAGTCTTCTTGTAAGGTGTAAACAAAATTTCAACTTTTAGATTACTGAGATTTTTTTTCCTTGCAGATTCACAAGGCTAATGTCCTGGAGGAGACAAACAGCCATACATCGAGAACTAATACAAAAGGGATAATAATTAGAAAATCGTATAACCTTTTTATGTGGAAGGCTGAGGTGAGGGGAAAAAAACAAGAACAATGCTCTTTAAAAGAGATATCTACCTAGATAAGATAGATATAAGGTATATATAAGGAACAGATTTACTACCTGTATTTTGTTCTCTGATACTAGGTTTGTTCTAGTTTGAAATGTGCGTTATGCACCATTATGCACATTTTGGTCTAGGTTGAAATGCTTGTTAAGCACAGTATTCCCCACAGATGGTTCTAGAAGGTTCTAAGAACTGGACAACTTTCAAAAGATTTAAGTAGAATCAACATTTCCCTGAAGTGAAGAAAAAACATCCCTATAGATGGAAACACCCATTTGAGCTTGTCTGATGTTTGCCTGTCAGATTTATCCTCTTAGCATCTGTTCTGAAAATGAAAATAGAAAAAGGAGATGATATAGGGTGGGATGCAAATGTTAAAAAAAAGAAGAAGATGGACAGAACATGACTTTTAAAAATTAATCTCCAGTCCTGTTGATTTGAAACTAATATTTATACCTCACAGACAGTTTTAATATTGAGAAGATGAACATCTTGGTTGGTTTTAATATTAATATGAATAAGCTAATGAGTAGAAATGAATTATTTTGTCTTTTGGTACAAATGCTGACTTCTTACAATGGACAGGTTGGGAGCCTGTGAGGACTCAGGACAAGGGTGTGGAGTTAGTCATGCATTGCCCTTGGAATAAAAATGGGGGGGGGATGATAACTTGTGGTAAAGGCAGAACCGTGGAAATAGTCCCAAATCTGACTAGTGCTATGTTGGGAGAGAGATTTAAACACCGTTCCCACATAACACCGAACCTGAGTGCTATAGCAAACTACTGCTTTGTCCCCCATCTTAATGGTAAAAGCTTTAACTCAGTGCCACAGAGAGTTGGGAGCTTGATGAGCATTACTGTGGGAGAGGAGAGGTTACTGCCTACACCTTTTAGGAGAGATCTTCCCCCCTCCCCTAATTGAAATAAGGTATTGAAGAGGTCCGTTCCCCTCCTTTTCACCACCACCAGGACATTCAAGGAGAGATACAAACTGGATATGAGGTATTGTATGACTTCCAAGAGAAGCCTTGGATTTAATCTGATCCACAGCTTGGCACTATAGAATGCATTGCTGGACCACTGATTATTTGTATCCTCTCTAATAAAACGCTTGGTGTCCGTCCGTGGACGGACACCAAGCGTGTGTTCGTGCCTCCCTTAGCGGTTCTGGGCATGCCTGGAGCGCATGCCCAGAACAGGCCGTGGCAGAAACGAAGGCAGGGAACAGGCGGCCATGTTGGGCAGCCAGAAGTGGCCACCCCGAAGAAGCCAGTGAAGCCCGGCCGAGGTGGCAGCAGAGCTACCGCTGAGGCCTGGGGGCGCCAACACGGACGGGCACCTGGGAGACCTTGGGGCACTTGCCACAGCCGATAACTGCCCTCCCGCCCTCCCAGCTGCCCGACTTCCCGTTCCCCGCACCCCCCCAAGGATTAAGGGCCTCCGTGGCTGCCGCCACAGCCGATAACCGCCCTCCCGCCCTCCCAGCTGCCCAACTTCCCCTATCCCGCACTCCCCCCAAAGGATTAAGGGCCTCCGCGGCCACCGCCGCAGCCAAAAACCGCCCTCCCAGCTGCCCGAGCCCTCCTCACCCGAGTCAGCCCGCAGCAGCCGGGCGAAGTGAAAGCATGTTTTCCAAAGGTGAAGAGAGGAGCTCGCGAACAGAGCTCCTCTCTGTGCTAAGCCTCTTCCCGAACTGGTGCTTGGGCGGGGAAGGGGAAATCGGGCAGCTGGGAGGGCGGGAGGGCGAATTTGGGCCCCTTCCCTTCCTAGCGCCCGTTATTCAACGGGCTAAAATTTACTTGTTGCTTTATAAAGCATACTGTTTAAGTGTCCATGAGGCCCATAAGCAAGCAATATATTTCCCTAAGAATTGCTTAGACACTGATGATGTCCCATATTTCAATCATCTCCACTGTGACTCTCATATTTCAAGAATTATAATTTAGACCCACTGGCATTGTTGCTTCCCCCTGTCTGCTCTGTTTTTCATATGGTTCACATTCTAATGGCTTAACCTGTCAAACACTGATTATTTTACATTCTAAATACCCATCTATGCTACTTTAGTTATTTACAATCAAAGGGAGAGTTGTAAATATCAGTCTTCCTTGCCGTTATATATAAAATATTGCTTCACCCCCTATGACTAATCATCAGTGCATTGCTACCACTATCTGCTAGCAAATATTATCTCAGCAACTAAAAGAATAATTGGTAGACATCCAGACTAATTTTCCATTGACATCTCAGGGTTTTTCCTTGCATAAGGAGGAAGGAATGATGTTCAGCCACATCCCTTTCTATTTGCTCTTCCTTGTCAATTTAAGTTACAGCATAGCCAAATTCTTCAGCCAGATTTTTCTTTGTCAAGCTGCTTCAGTGTTTTGGAATTGAAGAATTTTCAGGGATTTCATCATCACACAGTTTTTGTGTGTGGTGTAGTCTGTCCATGGGAAGGTCTCCCCAACAGACTGAAGAATCTGGTGCTGGTGAAATCAAACAAACTTATCCACTTCACACTTTATAGTGTTTACTGCTGAAAGCACTCTTTTATATGCATCAAAAACGTGTGCTATTTAAAGCACAAATCATCCCATTGATTACAGAATTAATTGCTTTTTGTCTTAATGCACTCAAGGTTATGGCATTAAAATTGTAGATGTGAAACTCATGTTTTTATGTTAGTTATAATAGTGTGTTACATGAAAAATTGAATTTGCAAAAGATCACTTGCACACTGAACTTGTGATCTGATCTTAAATTTGATTTTCTTGTTGTTATTGATAGCTTGAACCCAAAGAGATCATTGCATGAGTGACGCACTCTCCTACTAAATTTCTGCTTGCAAATCTGTGGATTTAATCCATTATTGTTGTTGTTTTTCATACTTCTACAATCTACATCTGTACATATACATGGTACATAAATTTGGGCTGTGTAAAATTCTGGTAATAAATTTCTGATGAAACCCACAAATTTCCTTTGAGTTATGAAATCCAGTCACAGTGTAGCAATTGAACTTCCTGAAAAAATTTTCTGGCTTCATTGTAACTCTTCTGATTCCCCTCAAAATTTATTTTTAGGATCTGTTCTGTATGCCTGCATGTCCTTCAAGCCAGTGCTTTCTGAACATATTGGGCTCCCATAGTTCTTGATGGGTGGAATTTTATTTCAAGCAAGTTAGGCAGCAATGATGTAGGGCTGCACACCCTCTAGAACTGGCCTCAAATATCCAGGAATCATCATAAGTGTCTAGGAGAGTACTGAACACAATCCTGGAGATTTTAATATATAGTTATTGTAAATAATGGGTAATATATGGGGGGAAGGATATCGAGGAATCGTTTCAGTCAGAGTTGGCACACTTACAATAATCTAGCTCTTTGTTTAAAAGGCCTGCTTAATTTTTGCCTGTTTTCCTGTTAATCAACACAACAGTATGATTACAATATTGATTCCCTAATATTTGTTTTAAATTTCACTTATAGCACTATTTCAGTGGGAACACTGGCCACAGAATTTCATTTGCATCCTCAGAGAATCTGCCCAACATTATAACTGGACCTCAAGAGATGCCTGCATAATAATTCCAAAAGCACCCAGTTCCTGTCAAAAAAAGCCCTGGAAAATGTATTTGAGCTAAACCAAGGGCTGTCCTGGCATGAGGTTTGTATTCTGCCTGAACTTAACTAACAATTGATTACAACCAGAATGAAAAGTGAATCAGAGGCAACCATTTATCAGGAATGCTGTAGTAGTTTCCTGTACTGAGCAGGGGGTTGGGCTAGAAGACATCCAAGGTTCCTTCCAACTTTAAAATGCTTTGATTTTAAATTAAAGCAACAGCTTTGCATGCAAGGAACCATTAACTCAGTAGTCACCTTTGGACACAGTGGCAACCTGGATACAATTGTGCCAGAGGTTTGATTGTGGTCATCTGAATGAGTGAAATCACGGTTTTGTCACCCAACTGACCCAAGTTTTCCAACCCCAAACTGTAATCTGAACCTTTGGTTTTTAGTGAGTTTCGCTGCTGGAACCTCAGGTTTGAAGGTGGCACCATGTCATCCAAATTCTGCCTCTGTTGTAAGCTGGATTTTGGGCTGTAGCTGCTCCCCAAACCATAGAGAGGATGGCCCAGACCAGCCCAGAAATGCACGAGCTCTACGCCCGCTGTACTCTTCGCTGGCCATATCTCTTATCAGTTGCCCCTCCCTCCACTGTATCTGCACTCCTTCTGTTGTTGCCTGTCAACAGGGACACCATGTTGCTGTGTCTCAGACTTCAATTCATTTAAAGGGAGAGATCTACATTGGGGTAATTCCCCACTTTCCACTGCATTTCATGGTCAAGCCACACACAAAAGGATGGGATGACAAGATGGGCACAGCAGGGGATGTCTCCAGTAATCAAGGACTGCAGAAGTATATGCACAAACACATGGTGCCCCGGTGACACCAGGAACTGGGCAACTTGGATGTTTCTTAGAAAAGGTCACACATGCCAGGGGGGTGATACCACATCACTTGGCAGAAATACCAATATACCAACCTAGTGCAGAAACATGTGGAAACCTCATCCATGGAAACCCTCCTGTTGTCCAGACATAAAAAGAAAGAGACAACAAGGTATCTCTACAATTTTCTGTCTGTATATGTCCATTTTCTTGTATTACTTGAGCAACCTGCAATACACACCTTGGTACATTGCACGGCACCAATTTCAAATAATTGCAGTTTCCATAAAAGATGTTTTGACAGCTTCCATCCAGGAAGGGGAGGGGGTAAACACACAAGGAACCCTTTCATTAATAACACACCTGATCAAGTGTGGCTTCCCAGCAAGGCATCCTTTCTAAGGTGTGGCATGTGAAGTATTGCCAGTAAGCAGGGCATTGATTTTCCTAGATGCCTGGACAATGTCTGTATTATTAAGGTTCCCGTGGATGGTGCTGCTCCTGCCAACTGTATAGACTGATCCGCTAAACACTGAACATATAAGTATGTGTATCTAAGTGTTCAGCCTTGGCCCTCAGCTTGGAGCTGCTGCAGATTGTTGTGGTACCTTGCGTGTTGGCAAAGTAAAGTCTACCATCAAATGGATAACACAAAGTTTGGATTAAAAGATAGCCCCTAAAATTCTTAAGTGGTTCTGTTCTATTTTTTGTAACAGTTTGTAGGGGAAGGGTGCAAGCATACAGTTTCAGCCATACCTCAGGGAGCAGCCCAGATTCCTTGGGAGTCTGGATAAGGTTGAGTGGAGATTAGAAGGTATGGAGTATGAGTTCTATTATTAACCATAGATACAGGGGGGTCCACATCAGTGGGGCCCCCTAGAGTTGGATGGCCCTCCTGAGAGTGCAGTCCAAAAGAGACACCAAGCTCATGGAGCCTCAGGTCCTCCCCAGCGGACTGGCCCTTTCATGAGAGGCCTAATCCCCATCTAGCAAACCAACATCGGGACAGCTGTGTGTTGAGTCTTCCTGGACTGCTTGGCCTGGGTCTACTGTCCCAAGAGCATCCTTTGACATTGTGGACCAACCCCCAGGATCCTTTGCCACCCTCATATACATGTTCCCTCCTAGGAAGTCATCATGACACCTTCCTGGAGTGACAGAAAACTAGTGCCCCTCTGAATCCTCTGATCCCAGTAGTTTTGCTTGTGCAAGATTGTATGCCTGTGGGACCCTTGCAAGCATAGTGGGCCAAGTGGTGCAGGTGGTGTGTGTTTAAATGCCCTTTCTCTGCCACAGGCAGGCAATCGATACCAAAAAGGCATGATTGCACTGGGCATGCCCCCTCAGAGATCATGGCCAATGGTTGTCACTCTAATTATGTCCTGACACGTTGCCTGCAGTCTGGCGATGTGAGCGCTACAGAGCTTGCTGTGATGCTACCCCAGCAGACCAGGAAGAGGGAGGGGCCCCTCTACCCACAAGCCAGAGGCTTCAAGACTGCTGCTTGGTGATCAACTGCAGGATGATTCCCGGGCTCACAGAAAAACCACAGGTTCATCTACCCGAGTTTTCCTGCCACATCCAAAGGTGACCAGTAACTATACAACTCAGAAAGGTAATATCACCAAACTCCAAAGACTGATATGACACATGATAAAGCAATGGCATAGGCAAAATACGCACTTTCAACTGCATCTATCAAGGTGACTATAGTTCATCTTGTGTTGTTTATCTGATGAAACAGCAGCCAAGGATAATCAACTTATTTACACTTTATTTACAAATACAGGCACCAAACTGTGCAATTCTTTTTAGTTAGATACAGTTCCTATTCCTTTTCAGTCTCTCCCAGTCCTGTGCAGCACTCACCTCCTTCACATATCAGGATGTTTCCCTCCAAAATGTAACATTATTTTTAAAGTGGTACTATCTCAATATCATCACACATCTGACACCTGGTGTTTGATCTGCCTGCACAAGCAGACCTTACCTTTAAGCTGCACAAAGGAGGGATTCCTCCCTCAAAAGAGGGATCACCAGAGGGATACATGACAAAGGACCAACTTTTCTGTAAGGTGGCATTAGCGCTGTAGATCTGGCTGGTATTAAAGCAGTTTAAATTATGCTTCCTTGGCAGTTGTTCCCTTCCAGAACTCAGCCTGTTAATTGCTGATTAATTTAAAATTGATGTGCATTTTAAATACAGATACAGAAGTGTTCGATGGATAGATTCTGTCTTTTGGGGATGTGGCAACCTTAATGATCAATGGATAGATTCTGTATTTTGGGGGATTTGGCAAGCTAAGGCCAAATTCCCTTGAAGGCTGATGGAATTACCCTGTGCACAATAAAATCTAGAACACCTCTATAAACAAATAAAGATCAGTGACTTTGCATTAGATTTCATTCTGCAAGGCAATAGGAAGCTGAAGAAAAGGTCAGAATTTTTAATGAATGCTTTGTATTGTATTGGCTAAACTGATGTGACAACGAATCCTATCTATTTGTTTATTTGACAATTGGGTAATCTTTAGATGACTTAACAACTAATTGGATAGAAGGCCTGGAGGTCTGGGCCGACCTTTTGACTAGCAATTATTTCCTGTGAGGGCCAAAGACAAATTCTGGATACAGCTGCTAAATCACACAATAAAGATAGGCTAAATCATATAGAATGCAATTCAGGAAACATCCTATTTTGTTTGTCGTGAAACAAATGCTGGATTTCATCAACAGCTACATACGGATACACACACATGCTTGAAGGTGCATATGTAAGTAACAAAGGATTAAAAACAAAATGACTGAACCACTGGCCACCATTGCTTTGGTTTGAATGAATCATGAATACATCTGAGGAAAGCTGGCAAGGTTAGGACAGGGGAAACAATGGCAACATACCACCATTGTTCAAAAAGAGCGGCATTGTCCTAGATCCAAAAGAGAGGCATGCACACTGCATACAGGTCACTCTACAGCCGCTCTACACTACTTGTGGAGGCAAGGCTGCTCCATGCCTACTAAAGAATGAGTCATCACATTTGCAATGCAACTCCCATTGGAACTGATGGGAATCGTGTCACACCTGCAATGACAGACACCTTAGTCGGCACAAAACAGCCCATCTTCACAAGCAGTGATCTCTGCTTGGTATGTGGGTCAATGTGAGTTATCAGGACTGACCTTATTCACAGCATACTGTGATGGAAAAGAGCAGACTAGTTGCCCATAATGTGGTTGCAACAATCGACAGGATATATCTATTACTGTATGAAATTAGTATTTAAATTGCATGTGAGGAAACGTGATTATGAGACTGTGGAATGGTACACTGGGAATAGGGGCTGGGTGTGTGTGCTCTTGTGCCTCGTCTTGTGTGGACAGGGGCATTTCGGCTCTTTCGTCTGAACTGCCCCACAGTCCTTGATTACTTGGCTAGATTTCACCATAACTTATGACTGTATTTTGGGTGGAACTTCATATTACATCAAATGCATGTAGCAAAATCACACCAGCTGCTTCTATTAGGAAAAAGCAGTTTGGGAGCAACTTAAAAGTGGAGACAGGGCCACATGTATGCTGGTGTCACATGCAGAGGCAGCTGGGAGACGCCTGGCACACATGAAGATATCTGAGTAGAGCACTGGGCTTATGGAAGTGACGGCGAGTGGGAGGAGGAGCAGGCATGGACCTGCTCTCCTCCTCGTTAAATGGGCTGCAGAAGCCCTCATTTTAAAAGGGATTGTGCCAGCGATTTGGATATCGAATCACATCCTGGCACATCATGAATAGTTAGCTCTTGCCCCGCCCAACACTTTTCTGTTGAATCCCCTCCCCAGCCACACTTCTCTGCATGATGTTTACCCTCAAAAATCTGGTCACTTATGTGTGTTTGGCGGGGGCGGGGGGAGGGAGGCATTGGGAGTGGCTGGAGAGAAAGTTGCAGTGGGAGAGCAGCATTTAGAACATAAGAACATACGAAAAGCCCTGCTGGATCAGGCCCAAGGCCCATCTAGTCCAGCATCCTGTTTCGCACAGTGGCCCACCAGATGCCGCTGGAAGCCACAGACAGGAGTTGAGGGTGTGCCCTCTCTCCTGCCATTACTCCCCTGCAACTGGTACTCAGAGGCACCCTGCCCTTGATGCTGGAGGTGGCCCACAGCCCTCCGACTAGTAGCCATTGATAGACCTCTCCTCCATGAAGTCATCCATACCCCTCTTAAAGCCATCCAGGTTGTTGGCTGTCACCACATCCTGTGGCAGAGAGTTCCACAAGTGGATCATGCGTTGTGTGAAAAAGTACTTCTGTTTGTTGGTCCTAGACCTCCTGGCAATCAATTTCATGGAGTGACCCCTGGTTCTAGTGTTGTGTGAGAGGGAAAAGAATCTCTCTCTCCCCACTTTCTCCACACCATGCATGATTTTATAGACCTCTATCATGCCTCCCCGCAGTCGTCTTTTTGCTAAACTAAAAAGCCCCAGGTGTTGCAGTCTTGCCTCATAAGAAAGGTGCTCTAGGCATCATCTTGGTTGCCCTCTTCTGTACCTTCTCCAGTTCAACAATGTCCTTTTTAAGATGTGGTGACCAGAATTGTACGCAGTACTCCAAGTGTGGTCGCACCATAGTTTTGTATAATGGCATTATAATGTTAGCCGTTTTATTTTCAACCCCCTTTCTAATGATCCCTAGCATGGAATTTGCCTTTTTCACAGCTGCCGCACATTGAGTCGAGGCTTTCAACAAGCTGTCCACCACAACCCCAAGATCCCTCTCCTGGTCCGTCACTGACAGCTCGAATCCCATCAGCATATACTTGAAGTTGGGGTTTTTCATCCCAATGTGCATCACTGTACACTTGCTAACATTGAACCGCATTTGCCATTTTGTCGCCCACTCCCCCAGTTTGGAGAGATCCTTTTGGAGCTGCTCACAATCCGTTTTGGATTTCACTACCTGGAAGAGTTTGGTATCATCTGCAAATTTGGCCACATCGCTACTTACCGCTGCTTCTAGATCATTTATGAATAAATTAAAAAGCACCAGTCCCAGTATAGATCCCTGGGGGACCCCACTTCTTACTTCCCTCCATTGTGAAAACTCTCCATTTATACCTACCCTCTGTTTCCTGTCTTTCAACCAGTTAGCAATCCACACATGTACTTGTCCCTTTATCCCATGACAGCTAAGTTTCCTCAGGAGTCTTTGATGAGGAACTTTGTCAAAAGCTTTTTGGAAGTCCAGGTAGACTATGTCAACTGGATCACCTCGATCCACACACTCGTTGACACTCTCAAAGAAGTCCAAAAGGTTGGTGAGGCAAGATTTACCTTTGCGGAAGCCATGCTGGCTCACTCCCAGCAGGGCTTGTTCTTCTAAGTGCCTTAAGATTTTATCCTTGAGGATGCTTTCCATCAATTTGGCTGGAACGGACGTTAGGCTAACTGGCCTGTAATTTCCCGGATCGCCCCTGGATCCCTTTTTGAAAATCGGTGTTACATTTGCTACTCTCCAGTCCTCTGGTACAGAGCCCGATTTCAGGGATAAGTTAAATATTTTAGCAAGGAGGTCGGCAATTTCACATTTGAGTTCTTTGAGGACGCTTGGATGGATGCCATCCGGCCCTGGCGATTTGTTAGCTTTCAGTTTTTCCAGACAGTTTAGAACATCATCCCTTGTCACTTCTATTTGACTCAGCTCTCTAGCCTCCATCCCTAAAAAGCCTGGTTCAGGAGCAGGTATATGCTCAGTATCCTCTGCCGTGAAGACAGATGCAAAGAACTCATTCAGCTTCTCTGCAACGTCCATATCCTCCTTAATAATCCCTTTCACTCCCTCATTGTCTAATGGTCCAACTGCCTGCCTGGCAGGTTTCCTGCTTCTGATGTACTTAAAGAAGTTTTTGTTATTCCCCTTGATACTTTTGACTAAATGTTCCTCAAACTCTCTTTTTGCCTCCCTTATTGTCACCTTGCATTTCTTTTGCCAGAGTTTGTGTTCCTTTCTGTTCTCTTCGTTTGGACAGGCCTTCCAATTTTGGAAGGAAGTCTTCTTCCCTTTTATGGCTTCTTTGACGGTACCCGTTAGCTATGCTGGCATCCTCCTGGACTTAGTGGTACCTTTCCTCCTTTTGGGTATACAATCTAACTGTGCTTCTAGAATTGTGATTTTGAGTAAACTCCATGCACTCCGGAGCGAAGTGACTCTCCTGATTTCTCCCCTCAGCTTTCTTTTCACCATACTCCTCATTTTGGAGAAGTTTCCTCTTCTGAAATTCAAAATATCTGTGTTAGACATCCTTGGTGATTCTTTCCCCACATGTATGCTGAAATTGATGGCACTGTGGTCACTGTTCCCTAAAGGGTCGATGACACTGACATCATGCACCAGGTCCTGGGTGTCACTCAGAATTAGATCCAAGGTCGCCTTCTCTCTGGCCGGTTCCATGACCAACTGTTCTATGGCACAGTCATTTAGCATATCTAGAAATTTGACCTCTTTGTCCTGACTTGAATGTGAATTTACCCAGTCTATGTGTGGGTAGTTGAAATCACCCATAATTAGAGCCCTGCCTCTCCTTGATGCCTCCCTGATTTCCTCCTGCAACTCCCAGTCACTGTCGGCATTTTGATCTGGCTAGTTGAGGAATGATTATCCACTACAAGTAAT
This sequence comes from Hemicordylus capensis, assembly GCF_027244095.1. Classification (NCBI taxonomy): domain Eukaryota; kingdom Metazoa; phylum Chordata; class Lepidosauria; order Squamata; family Cordylidae; genus Hemicordylus; species Hemicordylus capensis. Next base: position 124,534,667 of record NC_069659.1, read on the forward strand.
GGCCTGGCCATTTCCTCCCTAATAGAAGCATTTGCCAAGGTTTTTGTTACACATATTTGTGTACAACATCTAGTTCTGCCTCACTGCAGTTATATATAACAAAAATGTAATGAACTTTTCAAATGCAGCCTGAATATTGACCATTTTGCCTAGCATACATTTGTGTAGTAAGTTCAGAATGTCAATTTGCTCATATAAAATGGTAATGAATTTTGCTGTGGAAGTAGAAATCTCAATGCAATTTATTTTATCTGTTCTCTTCAACAGATACCACTGTATATCAATACTTTCATAAATATCACTCTTTTAAGACATTTTCCACAGTATATGGGAATGAGACCATAACATGTGAATGATAGATAGATAGATAGATAGATAGATAGATAGATAGATAGATAGATAGATAGATAGGGGATAGCATCATTGTTTGGGCAAGCACATTGGTTTTTTTTTTTAATTCTAAAGAGTATATGTTCAAAGGATCTTGTATGTGTTTTGTTCTTGCAAATGAAACTTATATCGTCCATACGTTTTCACAGCAAAGCAAGAGGGAGAGAGAGAAATTCTCTCTCTAGCCTAAACTGCTAGTCAAGAGAAAGACTTTCCAGTGTCAGTGCTTCATGAAACACTTTGACTCCAGGGTTTCACTGTTTTCTGAAGGTATTCTAAAAGGTCTTATACAAGTTTCAGTCTTTCCCATGCAATTGGGAGAGTGTCTCATCCATCCACAGTTCATACCACAGGAGTGCAAGTTATAGAAAGCAAGCTGCAAATTAAATGGACATTAGTGCAAATGATTTTACTCCACAACAAAGAGAATATTGTGAACAATAGACTGATGACTTGCTAGATTTGGCAGCTTAAAAAAAAACCAGCAGAAGGAACATCCCGGGCAAAACCAACTTAGGAACGTAGGAACATAGGAAACTGCCATATACTGAGTCAGACCATTGGTCTATCTAGTGCAGTATTGTCTTCACAGACTGGCAGCGGCTTTCCCAAGGTTGCAGAGAGGAATCTCTTTCAGCCCTGTCTTGGAGAAGCCAGGGAGGGAACTTGAAACCTTCTGCTCTTCTCAGAGCGACTTCATCCCCTGAGGGGAATATCTTGCAATGCTCACACATCAAGTCTCCCATTCAGATGCAACCAGGGCAGGCCCTGCTTAGCTATGGGGACAAGTCATGCTTGCTACCACAAGACCAGCTCTCTGTCTTCCATTTGGGGATGAGCTGAAACTATTTAGCTTGTTTTCTGTTTATGTTTGCATATTGATCAATTTTGGCACTGACTGTGAATACAGATTGTTTTGATGCTTGTCATTTTGGTGCTATTTTCCTTCCTCATTTTTGGCTTCTCAGTCTTCAGCTACTTTGGGTGGCCCAGAGTGCACATAGGATGCCAACCACCCACAAGCCCATGGGGCAGTGGGTTTTGTTTTTTTGAGGTTTTCTGAGAGTAGATTTTCTGGTAGCAAATGAGAGTGCATGCAACATTTGTCATCGAATGCCTTTGGGGGTGGTTGGCACCCAATGTGAACTACACCACAACTCGCTTTGGGTCACTGTGGTGCCCCCCAAGTGGAGTTATGGGGCTGCTGAAATCCCCATTATTCCCTATGGGGGAAAACCTTAAAGACGTGCAAAATTAAGCAATTCTTTAAAAATCACCCCTTTCACCAATTTATTTGAAATCTGGATGGTAGCAGGCACCCATTGGGGGTACTACCACCTGACCCACTCTTCTGCACCCAGAACCCCTTTTCTGCCCCAAATCTGCCCCAAAGATGACCAACTCCAAAAATCATTTTAAAATCACCCCTTTGTGCAATTCCTTTGAAATCTGGGTAGTAGCTTCCTTGAACCCATTGGACACTACCACCCACTACAACCCACTCTAGGCCACCCCAGTGCCCCACACATGGAGCTATAAAGTTTCTTAAATCCCCATTATTCCCTATGGGGGAAAAAGACATATAAACTTCAAAAATTCTTTAAATATCACTCCGTGCCCAATTTCTTTGAAATACGGGTGGTAGCTTCCACCCATTGGGAACTACCACCCAACCCACTTTGGCCACAAAATGGAGGTCCGAATCTCTGAATTTTTTGGATCCAAATTGGGGGTGATTTGTTTTGTACCTGAATCTCGGCAAATGAGGACAGGGGTTATTTGTATTGTCTACAAATCACCCACATTGGCCAGATTTGGCTACAAATCATTTTGTACCCAAATCATTTCACACATCTCTACTGGTAATAAGCAAGGACATACCATAATAGCAATATAGTTGCAACATGCTTTGTGAATATCCATTGCAACTTAATTACAAAGAGCTCATTTGAAATAATTAGATAACTCTAATAATTAAAAACAAAGATTCAGATGTGATCCAAATGGATTGTAAACACTTCATTAAATGACAGCAGAAACATGGTATATTTAAGACAAATGATCACTTTGAATTTTGGAGGCCACATTCTGTTCTGGTTTTGAATCTACTTTCAAGGTAACCATTGCTAATGTAACATCCTTAAACTCCATCTGTAACCTTGCTTTTGTAAAAGAAAAGAAAAATTCAGAGGGCTGCTCCACTAAGGAGCTGCAGAACTGAAATGTGTTGACAAATCTGGCTGTGTTTCTCTGAACCTACTTCTCAGTCTAGTTACTGCTTGACATATGCAGACACTCTGCTCATAACATGAAAGTTGGTTGTGTTATGCCTTTAATTTTTGAGGGTATGCTGTTGAGTGATGGAGAATATTTAACAGGAGAAATTCAAGATGGCCTTGATAACAGCCAAGTGGATGTTGTTCCACAAACAAGCTGATATGCCAATTTGCAGTTTGTATTGCAGGTTCTTCATTTTGTCCAGTGTTATTGACATTCCATTTAATGTCTAAGGGATAAAGAGTTGCTGTGGTTTTCCTCACCTTCTGAAAATTATTTCACATCTGTAAAACCAGGGGAGGGAAATGTAGGTGTATTGGGCTTCTTGATTGTTTTGTTATATGTTTCAGCTCTAAATCTTTCTGGTGCACTGTGGGCAGTCAGTTGTATTCTAGTAATCCATCAGCAATTCTGCAAAAGATGGAACTGTTTGTTGAGTGGAGAGATATTTGGTGTGCTTTTCACTCTTCCAATTTCTTCCATATAAAGTGCTTTTTTGAGCATTTTTTTAAAAGTATTGTAACAGATAACTTAAGAACTTATGGAGATGAAAAACAGATTTTTAATATCTGAGTTATCCCATGCCAAGAACAATGCACAATCTAATCTCCAAACCACTACAATTTATTTGGTACTAACTAAATTAAACTCATTTTGAAAACTGACTTGCCATTACTAGCTGAAATGTTTCAAAAAGATTAACTTTGTTCCAAGAGACATTGAAGACACGAGGCAAGAAGGGCAGTTAAAATGGGCCACAACTTTATTGAAATTCGAAATTGAATGAATGAAAGAATGAATGAACAAAGAGGATAGGCACTCCACCCTCTACAGTGCTGCCGCTATGGACTTGCTGCCATCAGCACAAATTCAACCTAAGTTCTTAGGGTGCCAAGAAAAACCTGTAAGTCTGCCGTGAAGCCCATTGTAGGTGCCCGGCAGTCAAGCCGACAGCCCCAGCCATGATTGAGGGTAAAACACATAAGGAGCCATAGGCCAAGGAAGTACACCTATAGGCGTTTCACCTTGCCTAGGTTCTCCGGAGAGACTCCTACCTGAAGGAGCAGGTGCTGGCATAGCTGGAATATCGTTCTGGGTCAGATCCACTGGAACTGGTGTATGAACAAGCATGGTGCCCTTGCCTCTAACCTGGCAGTACATTCAGACAGAGTGTGAATTAGTTTAGTCCACTTAGAAGCCTTGGGATTTCACTTGAGCTGAGAAAGGACTCCAGAAGGGTCCGCCATTAGGACCAGCAGGGGGATGCTTTTTAGCTTTTCCCAAAGAATAAAGCCTGGCTATGAGGCTGTGTACTGTACTAAAATCTTCATCCTCCTCATTTTAATTCTGAATCCTCCTCCTGAATTCTGATTCTGATTCATTCTCCTCATCAGAGGAAGAGATTTGTGGAGAAGGGGGCCTGGCAGGGTGCATGGGCCTGCCACTCTTCTTGCCCTTCACTTTCTTAGGAGGCATGACCACCCTGCTTGGTGCACAAATCACCCTCCCAGGCACATAATGCCCATGCAGCTATAATACAGTCCAAGGCCCCACCGCCTGCCCACACAAGAAAGGCCAGCGGCCAACCAAAGCCCACAAATCCTGACTACCTAGCTGGGATTTGAAGGCAGAAGCCTCCCGCTCTGTGCCACCAGGGTTGTTCAATAATGACGGCTAGAAACCTCCTGACAGCCTAGATGCCACGGCCTACATGACCACTGCCTCCGCCCATGAGTATCCCAACAACAAAATATAGGAAAAATTGAGGGGGGTGATTAATTGCTCCACCAGCCCCACAAGGGAGGGCTGCACTGAAAACAATGCCCCACAGAGGCTGCTCTTGTTCTCGGCTTATCTCCATAGCAAAGGCGCCCATGCATCATGCCAGGCAGGAGAGGCCTGTAGACCCCAAAGGAGCCCCACTGCCCCCTCCCTCGGCAGAAGGATCCACCGACACCCCTCTGGGCCCAAAGGCCAACTTAGCCACACACTCCCCGCTGAGCTCACATGGAGCCAACACATTCCTACCCCAGAAGCCAGGCACTGGATAGCTGGGTGCAAGTGGCTGCCACCACAGCCAATCTAGCCAACTGAGGCTCACTGATGTGCTGCCTCAGCCGCCTCTTGTCTCTATCCTAGAGCAGCAACAGGCCATGTCCGACCTCTTTGCTGCTCAAGACCAGACTGAGGAAAGTTTGGAGGCGGGTGTCAAAATGACCCACTAACCCCACCCTCAGACCTTAAAACATCCAATGGACAAGCCCTCAATGCCTCATGCTTTCCCCAGAGCATGACATTGCTTACTTCCCTGAAGCAGTATGGGCTGGCATAATGATTAAATGATGGAAAAGAATGAATGAATGGGCCTGCCACACAGAGCTTTAAACTTTGTTACAATTTCCCATTGAGGCAGTAGCTTTTTCAAGTTAGAAGAACAGAGGAGAGCCTACTGTGGTGCACTACCCACCACCAGGTAAGGCCTCCAATGCATCTTGATCCAAATTGGATCCAATTCCAATCTTTTGAGCAAGCACAGCCCTACATATGAAAGCCTCCTTTAACTTCAAACTATAGAAATTAGCCTCACATCATTCTAACTTTTCTACTTCTGACAAATCACATGGAGTAAGATTATGGGTAGTTTCACACTCTAGAAGGCAACTTAGGTTGAAGAAACCCATGGATGACAGATGTTGCACTTTCCCTGAAGCCTGTCAGAACCAGGACAGAGTTAGTGGGAAGGTGCTGAATAATGTGCCCAAGGGACTGTACATGAGTGCCTGGCAGAGCGTTCTAATGTCAGAAAGAAGCAACCAATATTACCTTCACATGAATTGCCTACTGTGCTGTGATGGCACTCTTCTTTCAAATCACATTACAAAGAGAGAAAATCACATAGCTGACAAAGAATTTCCAGGTCAAATATTCTGTCCTGAAAAAACTTTTCCAAACTGGACAAGTAAAATCCCTGTAATCTTGAAGTATTGAAAACTTCATTGTCTTTCACGGACTGACTTCATCTGTTAACTAATCCAACACAGCAATCTTTCCATATCCAGTCACATCTTAATGGTGGTTCTGGACAATTCAGCTTCAAATCAGCACCATCTCTGCAGCAATTAATACACACAATAGTATTTCAGTTCAGTTTTCCGCATTATATTCCAAACATTACAGCAACATTTTCAATGGTTTAAAAGTAACTCATACTTTTGAATAGCAAAATGTATTCAATGTACATTTCTGGAAAATATTGGTGTTTGTAATAAGACCACTTGAAAACAACAACAAAAATCCACTCTTCCTATGCTATCTTTCTTGTTGTAATTTAGAGTGATGTATGAAGCCTGCTTGGCTTCAGAATTGGCTCAACATCCTTTATTTCCTTAGGAAACACTTAGAAGAAAAATCTTTTTCTTTTCCTTTTCCTTTTTTTCCAAAGTTTTAATTTATTTATTAAAAACACACACCATACAATATCACAATTAAGAGAAGAAGAAAAACCCAAACAAATAAAAACAAAAACATTTGATGAATGACAATCCACAACATCAAAATCATTCTTAAACAAATACATCTTTCTAAAATTGAATAAACTGCATTGTTCCCTTACTTCCATATTTTTATATGCAAAAATAATAATAGATCATACCAAATCATAAGGAAAGATAAAGATGTGATTATACCTTTTCTAATATTTAATGAATAGGTTAATTTTTTAGCTGCTGCTATATTCAAAGGTTTATTATACCAGTCCTTTAAAAATAACACTCCCTTCTTCCAGTTTTTAGCTATGATGAGTCTGGCTGCTATTAAAATATAAGGTAACAAGTCTATAGATTTCAGTGGCTCTTGTCCTCCTGAAAAAAATACCTAACAAGGCCAAACAGGGTCCATCTGAATCTGCTGGGCGGTGATTTTTGCCAGCTCTAAAAAAAGAAAACAATTCCCAGAAAATCCTAACTTTTGGGCACATTCACCATAGATGGTAATAAGTCCCCTTCTCCTTACAATTATTCCAATAATTAGGTAATATATTCTCGGTAATATGAGCTAACCTCAGCAGGGCCATATACCATCTATGGATTATCTTAATATAATTGTATTTAATTTGAGCTGAAACTGAAAGTAAAGACTTACTAGACCAGATTTTCCCCTACTCTCCTTCATTAAAGACCTTTGGTAAATCCATTTCCGAAACTGATTTTAATCCAGTTAAAGGTTTTAACTCTTCTTCTAGCAGAATCGAATAAAGCATAGAAATTAATCCTTTCACTTCATAGCCACTTTCTAACACCAATATCTCAAATTCAGTCAGGTCTCTACTGACAATGGATGGTCGATTTTCTCACCTTTATTTTGAGCAACAATTTTTTGCTTTGGGCTCTAGTAGAGCTTCACCTGACCAGCCCAACTAAAAAGAGAGAGTTCTTAATGGGATGGGTGTGTGTCTGTGTGTGTGTGTGTGTGGTGGAATATTTCTAACACTGTTTACTTTTGCTTCCATTTATAACCCCAATAAGAGGCTTGTCCTTTTCCTGAAAGTTCTTTGCTGGTTCATGTCAGTGCATGCATGCTGATGAAACTTCAAGAAAGCAGATTATCAAATTAGTCCCTGAGAAACAGAGTTCCATTTGGTACCCCATGTGCAATTAATGTAGCAGTTATGTGGCTACTGCAGCATCATGGCTTACATGTTCCACACTAGTTCATTTGTTCTTCCAGGGACTGGAAGAAAGCATGAAGGAGATAAGAGTGTTCAGTTACAGCAGAAATACTCTTGCTGAGCTCTCTGCTTTCCACCTTTGTACTACACTTCCTTCCACTCCTTTTCCCTTTTGAAAATTCCAGATGTGAGAGGAGGAGGAGGAGGAGAGGCAGAACAAGGTGCTCTGTACAATTATAGGCCAGTGGAAGTAGAAGGCCAGGAGGACAGCAGGTCATGGTGCTGCTTCAGGCTTTGAGAACCTGACTTGGATGTGGCGTGGAAACATTGTCCAAGGAATAGATAAAAGGCGTAAAGCTAGACTTTGATTCTATTTCAAGAATTGATTTATGATCACACATTAAGCATCTTCCAGATCCATCACACCTACTATAATGCTCCAGTTAAATTCTGAAATTATATATCCTGTAATTAAGAACAGAATGTAGACCTTCTAAGAATGAACACTTTGTAGCATTAGGGGTTCTTTCTGCTATACAATATTAAGTTCCCAATGACACATTTTCTGGAGGAACTGCAGAGGAGACTCAGGTGTCCATAGCCATCCATAGCCATCTGTTGTCTTCCCACTTGTTAATTGTTATTATGGCTAGATAGAAAATCATAAAGTCTATCATTCTGACTTAGGGGCTTTAAAGTGTGGGATATTCACAGCTTTTACATAGGTTCTGAATGTGAACTCACTCCATGTACACATGCTGCTGCAGGATGCCATATTAATTCCTAGTTTGTACCTTTCCCCCTAGGTACTTCTGGCTCAGAAAAGGGCAGGTTCTTGGAATGCAAAAGCTGACCAGCAGGTGGTACTGCAAAAAATTATGTGAGGTCCATGCTTGGCATTTGTACAGAGAGTAAGATTGTGCGAGAATGTAATGTAGAAGCCTTCAGCAGCATATACAGTCCCCTGTATCCCTCCAAGTAAGATTGCACTTGGAGCTTGCACAAATGCTTGAACAACCCACTCTTGATTGGCACATGGAAAGTCCTTTAAAGAAAGATTCTCCATACGTTAACTCTGCTCCATACCAGAGATACAGCAGGTCTTCTCAATGCTTCCATCACTGACAAGTTTTGGGGAATGGGTGTCTCTACTGAGTTTTGAGGAGAAGCTTTAGCAGTAGCCCTTCACATCACAGTCTGGCACGGACCTAGATGAGGCAGTTGAATTGTGGCCACTCTCAGAGATAAATTGCCCAGACTAGGGATGTGCCCAAACCATGGTTCAAAGCACGGTTCAAGCCCTTTTCCAAAAAGGGTCTTGTGAACTTTAAGAAAAAGGATAGTAGGTCTTGACCTACTCTACACCACCTCATGCAGCTTCCTGCTGGGGATGTGCATGTCTCAAACCCCCTTCATGGTTCCAGTAAGCACGCGGTACCAACATGCACAATAGCCCTCCACATGGCGCCAGCATGCACATGGTGTCTGTGCATGTGTGGGCACCATTTCCGTGGTCAGCAACACCATGCTGACCATGCAAATGGCACCTGGACATGCTTGGATACCATGTGCATGCTGGCACCACATGAGGGGGTTACTGGGATGAGTGTCACCCCAGCAGGAAGCTGCAGGGGGCAGTGGAGAGCAGGTAAGGAGCATTTCTCTTTTTGCTCTCTTTTTCTTAAAGTTTCCAGGACCCTTTCCAAAAAAGTGCTTGAACTGCCCTTCAAACTGCATCCCTAGCCCACACTGAAGGCATGCAGCAGATCTGGGAATTTTTTCGCAAGCAGTGGTACAAGGTAGAATCTTTGTTATCTATGATGTCTAGGACCAGGAGAATTCTCCACTGTGGTGATAGTGATACTGCCTGCCATACTATCATACTTTCTGCATTATTCTTATCCAACATGCTGCACTGATGGTGTAGAGAGTATGGAACCAGTGACTGACCTGCAGGGCTCCCAGTTCAAATTCTGTGGTGTGTGACACATGGTGTGGGTAGGGGGGCAAATGCAAATGCATCCCCCGTGCCACCACCCATAAATACAACCATGTATTTAACTGCACTAGACAAATTTGGTCAGCTGGATAAGAGCCTGTCAAGAAATCAATAGCCAAAAAGGAATAAAAGAATGAACATGTTATTTGGCAGATTGTGGCTTAAAGTGTTTGGGTCATTAATGCTTCTCCTAGTGAACTGGACTGGAATTTTACTCAGCTGACTTAATTGACCAGCACTTTGAGTCCATCTCTTCTTCCAGAATAACTTTCTGCCCAATGATGTTAAATCACATCTCATGTTATGTTGCTATATTTAAAAAAGAGTGAATATTCATATTACTTTAATGTAAGTTAGCATTAAAAATGTGGCATGAGTGGTATGCAAATGAAATAGCAGAATGTTCACAGCCTCTAGGTACTATCACAGTTTTCTACTTCTTTGAGATCAAACTGCCTGCTGAACAAAAGAACACCATCCTACGTGCATATCATTCCAAAATGAATTTTTAAACAGGCCTTCAGTTTTTGATGAACTTTATATAAATGATTTCATAAAATTGTTTCTTTTTTAAAAGAGGCCCTCTAGCAATATTTTTAGAGTGTTGCTGCTACTGCAACTCTTGAAACACTAATATTACATAAAAATAATTAGGCTATAATTTCATGACCATGTTTAATTCATCTAAGACTAAGCTGGGCACACTTTTTCAAGAAATAGAATAAAAGATGAACACTTTGTAATAGAGTTGTCTTTGCTTAAGAGTTAATGTGAAGTCTGAAAACACCTCTTGTTTTCTGTATAATTCCCCAACTATTTGCTTAAATGTATTCAACATCTTAAAAAACAACAAAAACTAGTGATGGTAAAAACGCATAGTTACATAGTTACATAGTTTGGAATATGACTATGAATTTTCATGGCATGTAACTTTGAAAAGCAAAACAAATTGAATATACCCCTGCTAACTCCTGCTAACTGGGCAAAGAGGCACCTTTTACCGTTGTGATTCTCTTTATTTAGCTTGGGGAGAGTAACTGGCCCTATCCACCCCCAGCACAGTACTTCCAGTAACTGTTGCTGGTGTGTGTCTTATGTTTCTTTTTAGAATGTGAGCCCTTTGGGGACAGGGAGCCATTTTATTTGTTATTTCTCTTTGTAAACCGCCCTGAGCCATTTTTGGAAGGGCAGTATAGAAATCGAATTATTATTATTATTTATTATTAATATAAAAAATAGTTGCAACTGGTAACCCATTCTGAAACTGAAAGGGAGGGAAGAGTTTGCCCATCATTTCCCCATAAACTAGTTCCCTCAAATTGTAGCTATCATGGATTTTCATGTATATTGGGTGTTATGCTTCCTTAAAGAGCTGTTTCTGCATTACTTGGCTATATAACTATATACCTTGGCTATATACCTTGGCTATATAACTGCCCAGAGACACAAGTTTTGGGTGGTATAGAAATACATTAAATGAATGAATTAATTAATGAATATATGGAGGTCTTCTACAATTTTAGCAAAAGTATTTTCTTCCTACACTGGTGCAGTACCATAAGAGTCCCAAGGTCACATGGGGAAAGCCTATGATACTCACAAGCCACATTCAGACATAACAAGAAACCGGAGATGGGTGAACCCGTGGTTTCAATTTCAAACTGTAAATTGCACCACAAACATTTGTCCAATCATGATCTGCCAACCTCTGGTTACAGGAGAGGGGAGGTCCTCCCTGGAGCTCGGCTGCCAAGGCCTATCTGAGCAAGCTCCATGGCCAGAGTTTGGACAAAGCATCAGCATGTCAACTGAGTGGCCATGACTGGCCACAATCTTGAAGCAGGCATGCTGAGCATGATCATGCATTTTCAGAGCAATCCACCTGCCCTTGGCATAGAAAGGGCATCTAAATGCCATGCAATGCCAGCACTTCTTCAGACAGCTATGGCACCACCACTCTCCTATGAGCTCTGCACCTAAATAGTCCTGCACAAGGACGATTAGGGGTGTGTGTGTCTGGGGGGAGTGGGCATTATTTTTCTGTTAGTAAAGGGAGGGGAACATAAAGACTTCTTAGGAAGGGAGATGTATATGAGGGAGGGCAAATGATCCTGGGGGTCAGTTCACCGTGACCTAGGATGCTGTTGTAAGGGATCACCACATCAAAGCAGCCCATGCAGACCAAACCATATGCCTGCTCCACTGGCAGATTGCTGACAGTGGGTTATCCCTCTCATGAGAGGGCCAGTTTATTGGAGAGGCATGAGGTTGTGAGGTTTCCCATCAGATTGCATGCTTGTGAATTGTGTTGTAACCCAACAAAAGAGGCCCTGCTTGTGTTGGACCCCCAACTCTCCATGTTAAAGATATAACGGAAGTGCTGCAGACCCACCCCACACCCTGTTGAAGCCTTGAACACACCCAAAGGAAATCTTGACACTCCATATCCATATCCATATGGATATGCCTGGCTGTGTGTAGGCTATTACTTTCCCTGCAAGGGAACATACTGTGCACTGATAACCTTAATTGCTTAATGACTGACCTGAGGTCAGCAATTAGATCAGTGAATGTGTTTTTGCAAAATCTGCAGGCTGCAGCAGTAACCTGAAAAATGGAAGGGAAAAATAAATACCTTTAAAAATTCATATCTTAAGAACTAAAAATCCCAGGGACTTGAGGGTCCCCACAAAGTGGGGGTTCAGGGTAGCCCCAAATCCCCATTATTCTCTATGGGGGACTTCTTCTTCTTTTTTTTTAGAAATTCACCATTAATAGTAGTGGCACCCAATTGCCTTGGGGTCTGGTGGGTGGTTGGCACCCCTGGGTACTCCACACAGGGAATAATGGGCATTAATAAAAAAATTCAAAAATTCATAAAAAATCATAGGAGTGTCCAATTGTTTGGGGGTTTGGGTGGTAGTTGGTACCCATGGGTGCCTACCACCTAAACAGGTTTTTGGGGATCAAACCAGTTTGAACCAGTTTGAAGTGGTTTGAAACAGTTTGAACCTGGTTTGAATTTGAACCGAACCGGGGTGGGGGGATTCAAGCAAAACCAAAACCGAACCACCCTACCCCGGTTTGAACCCGGTTCGAATTTGAACTGAACCGGGCAAACTGATTTTGTGCACACCCCTACTGGTAATTGCAGGTATGCTATTTTTCTTCTTTTTATTCAGTATTTCCTTTGGTATTTAAATAAAACTTTTAACATTTAAGTAATTTTTTCTCTTAAATGGATGAAAGTAATTTTTATTGTTGGCATTAAACTGCAGTAGTTAGCTACCAAAAAGGTCATTTAACTATGTCTGAACTACTTTTCATATAGCAGTTGTAATGATCATTCAGGGACTTGAAAAGCTATTTGTAGAATAGTCAGTTTTAGACTTTGAAGAGATTTTGCAGGTCTTATAGCGGGATCTCTGGTTTAGTGCAGTAAACTACTTCAGTATCATCAATAGATAACTGTTCAACTTTCTAATGAAGGAGAGCACACCACTGTGTAAGATAGTCTATTTCACAGTAGTAGTGCTCAGAGTTAAGGAAGTCCTCCTAAACCTTTGCCTGAATTGTTTTCCTTCTACTTTCAGCCCATAGGACCCATAACCCTTTCCTCAAGAGCTGCAGAAAATGTCTGCTCGTTCATCTATATGACAGCTCTTTAGGCATCTGAAGACTAATATAATATCTCCCCAGTTTTCTTTTCTTCAGACTACACATTCTCACAGTTCCTTTAAATGTTCTTCGTAGGACTTGGTTTCCAGATCCCTCACTATCTTTGCTGCCTTCCTCTGAACCTATCATGGTCCTTTAAAAAATGTTGTACCCAGAATGGGACACAGTAGTCCAAATGAGAGCTGACCAGCATGGGACAGATCTGGTGCTATGCCTCTCATAGCACCTATCATCTTGAGTCAATGCAACTCAAGATGGCATTGATTGTTTTTTAAGCTGCTGCATTATGCTGCTGGCACAAGTGCAATTTGTGATCAGGGACAGCTCTAGAACAACTTGTGTATGTGGTAGCAAAGGGGTGACAAAGGACATTACTGAGAGAGTGAGAATTTTGCTATACATTAAATAGTTATAGAGGTAAAGTAATTAATATTATTAGTTGTTTACCTCATTAATGAAGCTTGACTGACACTTTAAAGCTTGCTTGCTTGCTTGCTTATTTATTTATTTATTTATTTATTTATTTGTTTAGAAAATGAACCAGACTCTGCTTAGAAAATAGTGAGCCCTTTTCCATGACCAATCAAAGGGTAAGAGGCAAAAATGCCAGCTATAGCTGATTGTGAGAACCCACGTAAAGCCCGCCTAACCAGCCCATTCAAACCTGTGAAGCTAACTTTTGTACCATGATTTGTACTGAGAAAGGACAAAATAGCAGCTGCCCTACCTGGTCTGAGATCGTCTGCTGAAATCCCTGGTTAAAGCAGTCCCTGGAAGCCAGTGATCATCTTCCAGGGATAGGGTTGGAATGCCTTCCTCCTCCAAATTACCCCCAAATGATTATCTGAAAGATCTTATTCTTTTTTTGGATCAGGCCAAATCTTCCAGTCATCTTTCCAGGCTAGTTTTCTCTTCCAGTCCAAGACCATGTGGCAGGGAAGACTGGGGTGGGAGAGAGGCCAGCTGACATCTGCAGGGAAAATGACCCTGCACACATGGTCTCGCCCAGCCTAATTTCTGGCCAGGAAGGAAGCTAAGGGGTTTGCCTGATCCCTGGAAGGCTGGAGGAATCTCTTATTTACCTGACTGTACTGGCTTCTGCTGATTGTTCTGGGAAAGAGTGAGTGAATGAGACTTCTTTAAGCAATAGAGGCCATTTAAAATAGTTAATTCAAGCTATGGGACCATAATATCCTATGATTACATTTTCTGACACTTTGCTGTAAACTTCCACTCTGGTGGATGTGAGTGTGACATCCACACTCCCACTACCCTTTGCTACCCCTTAGAGTCATCCCTACTTGTGATCCACTAAGGTACCTAGTTCCTTTTCACATGTACTGTTACTATGCAAGATTCCCCCCCCCCCACTCTATACTTTGTATTTGATTTTTCTTACTAATGTGCAGGACCTTACATTTATTTCAGTTGAGCTTCATCAGGTTTGCTTTGCTTCTGTCCACCAAGGTGTCTGCTACTGCCCTTAGCTGCTTTTTTGTTGCCTGCAGAATTGGTAAGTACCTCCTTTACTCCCCCATTCATTAATTGTTAAGGTTGAATAGCACAGGGCCCGGGAAATAATCCTATGACACTCTACTCAGCATCCCCTTGTAACGTGATACGGACACATTAATGAACACTCACTGGGTGTGAATGCCCACTTAACAGAATAATCTTCTAACCCATATGTTACCAATACCATTTTGTCAACAAGAATATCATGGGAGACTTGGTCAAATATTTTTGCTGAAATCAATATACACCATATCCATAGCATTCCTGTGATCTACTAGACTAGTAATTCTATATAAAAAAATTATTCTGGCATGACTTGTTTATGGAAAACCCATACTGGCTAGTAAATATTACATTCTTTTCAAAGTGCTAATAGACCAACTGCTTCATAGTCTGTGCTATGATTTTGCCAGGCATCAGTGTCAAGCTGACCAGTCTATTGTTTCCCAGATCCTCCTTCCCCTCTACCTTTTGAAGACAGAGATGGCATTTGCTCATCTTCAGTCTTACACCATCTCACCTAGTCTCCAGGAGTTCTCAAAAGATGACAGCTAGTGGCCCTGAGATCACATCTGCAAGCTCCTTCAGTACACAGGACTGTCATTCATCTGTCCTGGAAATTTATATCCATCTAACGTAGCTAGGTATTTTCTTACATCATCTGTGCATGGTCAAAAGGTTTGGCTTCCAACAAGATATGATGCAATTTAACCGTATCACAGACAGGAGGGTAATGTCGGCCACTCCCACTGTCAGGTTGGAACTTGGACTTTCTGTCAGGCCCCTCTCACTCCACTCTTTCTCCTCCTCTCCTTCTTTACCTGTAACTGGCTGGGGCAGAGAACAGGCTCCCTTGCTTCCTTTTCACCCCAGAAGGAGCACTCAACCAGCACACAAGACAGCAGGATACTATAGGGTTAAGGAACAAACATTTTTTTTACTAACAATCATTGAAAAATCATGTAGGATGACTGAACTTATCTGAGGCAGGCCCCTGAAGAAGTCATCAGCCTGTATCAAGCAGCAACAACATTGTCTTTAAAATTTCCCACAATGCACAACATTTGCTGGCTGAGACTTGATTTTCAAGTGACATTTTTCTTTCTAGCTCTGCTTCCAAGTGCCTGAGTGACCTGGGTAATCCCAGAAGCAGTAGGCCACTCAAGCACCTGAATGACCCTGAGTAGGACCCTGAAAAGTCCTAGAAGGAAAACTGCCCTACTAGGTGACTTAGTTGCTTTGAGGATTACCCGGGTCACCTTGGAGGGCAAAACCCTTTTTTTTCCCTTTTGAAAAGGGGGAGGAGAGTCACTTTTAAAATCAAGCCACAGCCAGCAAGTGAGTTAAGTGCTCCCTCTGGAGTGAAGAAAAAGTCTGTCACAGGCCCCCACCCAGTAAAAGGTAAGAAGAAAGAGGAGGAGGAGGAGGAGGAGGAGGAGGAGGAGGAGGAGGAGACAACAAAGCAAGGTGGGGGGAGGGGGTCTGACAGACCCCTTCCTGCCGAGACACATTGGCATTTACGTGGAGTTCCATAAAGCTAGCAGGGGGCTTCCCACATTTCTAACTGCAGAACTCCCTCTGGCAATGCCCAACACAGGCCATGTCATTGCGATGACACAATTGCACAACTCTCAACTTTTCTGCCACCAGTTTGCTAAACCAGTTCAGAAAAGCACACAAACCGACTCTACACTGAGTCAGACAACTCATCCATTGAGACCATATAATTTAACTACTACTCATCACAGAAAGAGAAGAGTGGCCTCAAAGGACCAGTTGTCGGACTCAGTGTAGAGTCAGTTTGTGTGCTTTTCTGAACTGATTTTGCAAACTGGTGGCAGAGAAGTTGAGAGTTAAGGCAGTATTAAGCATTTTTGTTCCTTTGTTGAACATTAACAAAAGAGTGGAAACTGGTTTTCTTTTTCATAAAAGAAATTTGTTAATATATTTTATATGTTCACAGGTTCAGTTATATACTAGAAGACTACACGAAAAAGCTGCAAGCTGTATTGTTAGAAGAGAGCCTGTTACAAGTCTTTAACCTTGAAAGAGATCCATGGAGATTAACCTCTTGAGGAGCGGGTATCGCATACAGCATCTTTAGCCTCAGGTTAATGGGATGAATAATTGAAGTAAGTATGCCGGGTAATGAGGTGAATTTTAACATTTTAATATAATAATCTGCTTCAGCCTGCAGTCAAGCCTCTCGACAACCTAGGAATATATTCAAGGATGCAAATTATCACACGATTATGACAACACAGGACAGAAATAGAGCACAGCTTGTTTTGATTATCCCTCATTATTCTCATGTGGTTGGGTTTTTTGGTAACAAATGTGCACATATCTTAGAAGCCCACCTTTAATGACTTCACAGTTTTGTCAGAATGCTTGCTTAAGCCCCATTATCTGCAAACACCTGTTAAATGTATTACCTTTGATGAGAGTTGACATTTTCCTTCCCTGTGAGCTGTGAACAGATGACAAAGCCCCTGTTGCAGGCTGGCTTGGACTTCATTACAGGAGTGTTATTCTTAGGCGAGCGCTATGGGGTTCTTGTAGGCACCACTTGTTCCCTCTAATAGTGAACTAGGGTGGTTAAATGTAGGTCACTTTGAACAGAGGCTCTCAAACCTGGGACCCAAGATGTTCTTGGACTACAATTCTCAAAATTTCCAGCCACAATGGCCTTTGACCATTGTGGCCAGGGATGATGGGCGTTGTAGTGCAGCAACATATAGGGACCCAATTTTGGGAACGCCTGAATTAGCAAACAAACATGATTATCCATAAATAAAATACTGGTTTCTACATATTCAGGGGAATGCTGTTTGAATTCAGAAGTATATACATTTGATTTTTTAAAAATGTGGCCTCTTTTACTGCTAACAGAAAACTACTAAGTTCAGTAGGAGAAGGTCTGAGAAGGGAGGGAAGATAAATATTTCCTTCTTTTTCACTTTCCTGGAATTCCACTTCCCTATCTCTGTCTCAAACCCCAAACTGTAGTACAGGGCTCTCATTCCGACTAGATGGAGCACTGAACAGAAGCACTCCTGTTAGAAGTTCTAAATACTGCAACACTTTGTTACAGGTCACCACTTATTATCTACCAGCAAAACACTAACATTGTGACAGTGTGTGTGATTGCAATTTGTCCTGGAGGGACAGTATGTCTCTGTGCTCCTGGTACACAGAGTCAGAATGTTCAGTCCTGTGGGATCCCTGCCAGCTGCTCCACCCAGTATCAGAAGCCGAGTTTAGGTTGCACTGTCATGGCATTCCAAGTGAAACACTTAAATTTTCCCTGACTAGGAGTGAATGGCAACACTTCTGTTGTGGGGGAGGGTTAAAAAGGTCCCCACTTGAGGACACCAATGAGATGCTCTGCCTGTTCCTTGCGGCTGGTAATTGCAGCTATTAAGAGTCATATGTATTCATATATCTCTAGTCTCCTTCAGTATTCTTTTCAAAATCATGCAAGATAGATTGATAGGGGTAAGTAGAAAGGATTGTGTAATATTTTCATAAACATTGTCATACATGTCAAAAAGTACATGCTTTCATCAATTTTCAGTGAATACTTCAAAAGCAGAAAGAAAACTGTTCAGGAAACATTGCTCTCATTCTAAATGGACTTCATTTCCCTTCAGTGGTGAGAGCACATAGCCAGATTGGCGATGTAACATAATAGCAACTGTCAAACTCACTACATTAATTGAGATTGGCTAGGATATTTCTGGGAAGGAGAGTGAAGCAGTAATTAGGAAGCAGCAACATAGGACATGGAAATGTCAGGGAATGGGATGGTGAATGGGTAAGAAAAGTCAACATTCCATCAAATTAAGGTTCCCCCCCCCAGGAAATATTTCATTCTCACCAAAGGTTTTTTGCCTTAAAAATCATAATGGAGAAATATCCAACTCAGTCAGATACATGTACATAATCAAAGCATTGTTAATTATTTATGTAAATAATTACTAGGTTTTGTGCAGTACAAATGGATCAAAAACATGGATATTAATAGTGGAGTCTGTTTTGTTATATAGTTATGAAAGTGCCTGTGTAGTTAAGGTGAGAACAAAAAACAATGCCCTATCATAATAAGTCATGTTATTCTATTGGTCTTAAAATCCAAACCATCTGAAATTTAGCATGGAACATTGAGGAGTTCAGATACAGAAGTTCAATATCAAGCAGTTTGAAAATTGACACCAAATAAGCCAATTTTCACACATTGGAAACTTGTGTTCAATCCAGGGTAACATAACGTTTTTTCCTTGCCCCTTTAAATGAATTCAAAAGTTCAGAGCAACAGTACAAAGTATTATTTTGTTGTTTTTAAGGAAAAAATCCAGTGTTTATACAGTCATTAGTTTTAAAAGTCCTCACTAAAGCAGGTCAATCAACTAAGGGAACATATTACTGCGCAGGTTAGGGCTGTGCAGAACTGGTTCAAATAGAACCAGGTTCAATTCAATTTTTTAAAAGGCAGCTGGTCCAAGTTCGAATCTAACTGGGCCTTGTCCATTACAGACCGGTTAAACCCAGTTTGACGGGCTATGCTTGTAAAAGGGAATCAGGTGAGGATTCCCCTTTACAAGCAAGGGGGAACCCTACCTTTCAAAAGCTTCTGACCTGGTTTGATTGAATGGACCAAGCCACTGGTTGGTTCAGCTGAACCGGTTCACAGACTGGCAGTTTGGTTCTAATTTGGTTCAAATTTGAACTGAGCCACAAAAAACAGTTGGATGCACACCATAGAGCAGGACTTGATGATTCTATGATAGAATTTTGCCCACAAAAATAATGGTGGCTGCCTACTTGCTGAATGCAGAGGAAGAAGTCTGAGAAGTGAAATGCTCACTGGAAGTGTGATAGCTGGAGCGGCTGCACCTGTTGAATTTCTGCCTGGACATTTACTATAGTAGGTGGCATTTTGGGGAAGCCCTGTGCCTTGTGGAGATGCCTAAGCCAGAAATTCATCAGGTACACTTGTAGCAAGTGATTGGTCAAATTGTACCTGCTCAATTTATACCTGAACTCAGCTCTGGCCATTCAAATATCAAGCTAAAAGACCAAAGCAAGGTGTGGACACATGGAGCCTGATTTGCAAAGCTGGATTCAAATAAAAGATTGTACAAAATCTTTACTACTTATATTGTGAGAAAGCTAATTAAATCACAATAATTTGCAATTTTGATGCATTTCAAAATGTGATTGAAGGTTGTAAGCATCTTAACTCTCATCTTGAACCAAATTTTTATAGTATTCACAACAACAAATATTTATATACCGCTTTTCAACAAAAGTTTCCAAAGTGGTTTACACAGATAAATAATAAATAAATGGCTCCCTGTCCCCAAAGGGCTCTCAATCGAAATTCACATTATATATCCAACATTTTAGATTATATACAACATAAAATAAAGTCTACATTTAATTTGCATTTTTATAAAGACTACTACTACTAATAATGATTGTTATCCATCCCATAATCAATTGTTCTCTAGGCAGCTCACAACAGAGGATTAAAACATACAATAAAAACACATAACACATTATATCATAACAGAGGAGAATACTAGGAGAATATGGAACAGAAATTGTATGTTTGCATTTTTAGATCCTATGTTGCCTTACCACAATTTATTTCTGAAGCTGCCTATTAGAAAGTTGCACATCATATTTTTATATAGATTCTGGAAAACAAAAGCTAGCAATATAAAAAGGCCTGTGACAATAAAATATTAAAATATGTTTTCCATTCGGAGTGAAACATTTAGGTGCGTTATTGGAAGGAGAGCTCACTTCGGGTACAATACATCGTAAACTGTGGAGACCAATTTATCTGAGAATTACATTGAAGTCAGTTGTCTGCTGAATTGTGGGGAGCTTTACGATTGCTCTTTGTTCTTACTGGTAATCAGCCAGAACACAATTTCTATACTACTTCTGTTTTTAAGGTAGCATTTGTATCACACAGGTTGACCTTTACAAAATCAAAATTGCCACTGACAATCTTCCACTTGAAGGGATCACTGCATGCGCACACACCCAAGGAGACACGAGACACAAACTTCTTTGGTGAAAGGGCCACAATTTTATTGAATTAATAAATAACTGTAATTTTAATGGAACTAGGATTGGTGTTCCACCCCCACAGTGCAGTACCTAAAGGCCGGCTGCGCAAGTAGCAGCCTTAGCCTAGTTGACACGGGCAATAACACCTTGGCTCCAGGCAGCCCCATGGCTCTAGAGTGGTGGCTGCCCGTCTCAGCTGACCTAAGGTCAGGTCTCTCTCGATGGTGACACCACCACCCCCGAAGCCACCTAGTCTTTTGGAAGGATGTCTTCTAACAGAGTAGAGCAGGCTAGGTCAGCATCCCTGATCCACCAAGCCTCAAGGGATCTGGCTGTCCTCCCTGTAGCCAAACACTTACCTAAGGTGCTCACCAAGGCTGCGCTGTTGCTTCCCACTGCACTGCACCTGCCAAATGACCAGAAAGGAAAATATAACAAACTAGCTAGATAACTGTAAAAGGACATGCACCCTAGATCAATCAGGTAAGCACCCCAAAAAGCTGAAAAAGGATTGCATCCTAGACCAATCAGATAAGCACCCCCAAAATTCCTGCCCAGACCCCAAATGGCAACTAGCAAGCCCAAACTAGATCCAAGGGAAGGGAGGGAGGGTGCCTACGAGAAGCGAACAGAAGTGGAAAATGTTGTGGCCATTTGCTGCTTAACCCCGCCCCCTGATTCTGAAGGATCCAATGAATTGACACCCCAGCCTTGTGCTCCTTGCTGAAAGGTCTGGGGCAAACAAGCCACGCCACCTATTCAGGCGGTGAGCAGCTGGATTTTTACCTAAAGCTTGAATTCAACATCTTGCTGAATAAAATTTGCCTCAGAAGTTAACAAAGTTACAATTTATTTTGATTTAAAATGTGAAGGCTTTAGGTACAAAACATGATTAAAGTAACAGGACAGTTCTCAACATGTCATTATAGCCCAGCACCAGAGTTAATACTTGTTTTTCTGCTATGGTATGCTTAACAGAGTTGTCTAGAGCAGTTCTCGTATCTCTGAGGACCTGAGTCCAATTAAGGATTATCAAGCTTTGCAAAAGGTCTTAAGAATTTTAAAGGTGGTACCTAGTAATACTACTTCTCATAACTAACGTTTAATAGCAAAAGAACGATTGATTGCTATATTAAGTTAACCTTAGGGATTGAACTGCTTTATTTTCTTCAGATTTGACAAAGATATTTTAGCAAATACAATTTAGTTTGTGAACTGAAAAATCAAGAAGAAAATCGCTTTATTCCATAAATTAAGCTTAATGTTTGTAACTCAAACAGTTAATAAGCTAAGAAATTGTCAGTGAATTGGATCAGTGATTAAGTAAAATTCAATTATAAAAACAAACGATTAGATCAATCTTAACAAGATATTGACACATGCATATCATTAGGAATAGTTCATTAGCTAAGGAAAGTCACTTTCATACAATAACTTCCAAAAGCAGAACCAAAAATAAATGGGAAATTGAAGTTTTCTTCCTATTTAGATTTAACTCATTAAACCCTTTTAAAAATAATGGATTCAAAATATTCTGAAAGTATTGTGCTTTAACCAGATAAATCAGATTTGTGTATCATTTAGTATGAAATATATGTTGAAATTCATGATGGAAGCAGATTAGGAACTGTCCTTATTCTTCCTAAAATATTAGGAAGCATAAGGACTTTCCTACTTCAGAAATCTATACCTCATTATGAGCAAAGTCCAAACTCTTCCAAAGTTGGCCATTAGGGTTGTGCAAATCAATTCAGTTACAAATTGATTTGTACCCGAATCTAGCTGATTTGGGTGATTTGGATACAAACAAATTACCCCTGTGGTCCTTTGGCTAGATTCAGGTCCAAGTGTAATAATAACAAATAAAATAAATAAATTGCATCATGCCTGATTCGATTTGAATCAAATCAAGATTCAGATCACTCCCATTAATTCCCCCAGATCTCCAGTTTTCATTTTTTAAAAAAAGACAGCTAAGCTCTAGCCCTTGTAGAAGTGGAGTTATGGAGCAAAATGTGTGGTCTTTATTTTTTTCAGTGTTTGGATTCTTTGGTGTATAATGTTTCCTCAATGAATCCCTATGAGGATTCATTACACACCTTAATTTCATCTATCCAGTTTGAGTGTCTTTTGGACAGTGCCAAATATCAACTGCCATGTGCCAACTACACCCCACTCGCACCCGCAAGGCCAGGGGCGTAGCAAGGTTGTATTGGGCCCAGAGACAAGATTTTAAATCCCCCCCCCCGCCACTGAAGCTCAACTCATGAAGTAAAGAAATCTTAATGAGGCTGAATAGTGGTAACAAAAAGCATAGTAAAATGTCATTTAATGGTACTAGAGAAAGACATGCTGTTCTGGTAGCTCCAGGTCTTAACACTCACATCAATTTCGGAGGATGAATACAACGGAAGGAAGCCCAGGCGGTTGCGCGAATGGGGTAGTCAGTCATGTGACTCGCCTCGGGGGGGCAGGCAGTGGGCCCCCAGACAACTGTCTCCCCTTGTCCCATTATAGTTACGCCCCTGCACAAGGCAGTGGGGTATTACTCAGTTTATGTTCTAGGAATTTTTTTTTAGTGTTTAGGCTATTTGGTGTCTAATAACCTTTCCTCATAATGAATCCCTATGAGGATTCATTACACACCAAAGAGTCTAAACACCTCAAACATTCATAAATAAACTGAGTACCCAGTGGCTCGTGGCTTGTGGGGGTAGTTGGAAGATGGGATGCCACTAATTCCCCACCCCCACCTGCAAAGCAGTGGGGGTCAAAATGAACAGAAGAAATGAAGGTGTGTAATGAAGACACCAAAGAATCTAAACACTTCAAAAATCCATTAAAAATAAACTGAGTACCCAAGTGCGTGTGTGTGGAGGGGGGGGTGTCGTTGACACATGACAGTTGACAGATGGCACTGTCCAATGATAGTCAAAATGAACAGAAGAAACAAAGGTGTATAATGAATCCACATAGGGATTTATTATGAGGAAAGGTTATTAGACACCAAAGAATCTAAACACTTCAATATTCCTAAAAAATGAAACGAGTACCCCATTGCCTTGCAGGTGGGGTCTGTGTGTGTATAGGCACATGGCAGTTGACAGTTGACACTGTCCAATAACAGTCAAAATGAAGAGAAAAATGAAGGTGTGCAATGAATTCACATAGGGATTCTTTATGAAGAAAAGTTATTATACACCAAAGAATCCAAACACTTGAAAAATAATGACCGCACATTTTGCTCCATAACCCCACTTCTACAAGGGCTAGAGCTTAGCTTTTTTTTTTTTTTAACATGAAAGCTGGGGATCCATTTTAGGGTTAGGATAGGGTGGCTTTGAATCCCCATTATTTCCTATGGCATTAATATACAAGACCAGTAAAAATTCAAGAAATTCATTAAAAATCAACCAAGTGCCCCACCACCTTGAAATTTGGATGGTAGGTGGAACCCATGTGGACCTACCGACTTTCCAAATTTGGTACTCTTAGGACCTTATTAAGTGGTCAAAATCAATCTGAATCCAAATTGAATTGAATCAAATGCAAATCAAATCTGGGGTGATTTGAGGGGGTAGATTTGGACACAAAACAAATCAGAGATTATTTATTTGGGGCATAAATTGAATTTAAAAAAATCAGTTTGTGCACATCCCTATTGGCCATAGCTCATAATATGAGTTCACCAATGCTACCAAGTAGTCCTCCCTGCTTGCCTCCTCCTTTCCCTTGGGAAGGGCTGAGAGAACCAGAGGTGAGGACTTGCTGGAGACAGCAGAGACCTGTCTTTCACTAGCCTAAGTGTTCTTGGCTCAAGCATGCTCAGGACCATTATTTCCTACTGGAAATAACTGGGCCAAGAACCATAAAAAACTAAAAGTCCCATGTACAACAGGAAATTATATTCCTGAGCATGCTCAGAAGCATAAGGAGAGGACTATGTGGGCTCTCCTTTCTCCAGCAAATCCTCCTTTCTATGAAGGAAGGAGATGTACTGAACCAGCTTTCAAGTCACCAATGTAGTAAAAGAAGCAGGACTCAGTACATTTTAAGGTGGAAAAAGCTCTGCTCAAGATATAACATTGATGCACTTCTCAAAGGGTCACCAAAATGATTCAGTGCTATTTTAGAAAACAAATGCACCAGAAACCATAACGAACTACAGATCTATTTTTCCTTCTCAGTCCTAGAATGCTATGTGACTGGAATAAACTTAGTGCAGAGTTAACAGTTTAATAAATGGAAATCAATATGGTACTGAGGTATAGAAAATTAATGTCATTTCAAGAAGTATGTATTATTCATTTGCTATCCAGAGATCTCTGATCTTTAGAGATTTTATAAAAGAAACCCAAATGTATTACCTTTGTGTGCTGGTTGTATAAAGTAGTGCAGAACTGGACCAGGGGAGTGCTTTTCATAAACTGTTTTACTCTCTGCAAAAAGTGCTTCCATCTTGATGATTGAGAGTGGATTCAGTAGTTACTTGACAATATCACTGAGGAGTATTGAAGCCCTCTCATTGTTGTCACTGAAAGTGGGCTGATGTTTAGGTTTGTACCTCCAGCCTCCATTAACCACCTCTTATACTGCACAAGAATACTCTGTAGTGTTACAGCCATTGTAAAGTAAGTGTAACTGACACATCAGAAACAGAAGAAGCCATTGCTATTTAAACTTTATAGATAAACAAGTCTGGTTGTCACCTTTTAAATAATCAGATGCTCTGTGCATTTAACATTTATATGAGAGACAAAAACCAACAAGGCAAGCCTGGAGATGCAGTGCAATTAAAGCAGTTTAAAGCAGCAGCCTTGTCCCTGAAAGAAATGCACTTGTGCCCACAGCTTACATTTACTAAACCTTAGTAATGTACTATATGGCTAGTTATGTTCATACTGTCCCAGTATAGTGTCTCTTGTTTGTTGCTGGTGTCTCCTTTGTTCTTTCATTTAGATTGTGAGCCCTTTGGGGTCAGGGAACCATTGTCCTGATCAGTACAGGAAAATGTGACCGCATCCCTGACAGATGGCTTTCAGCTTCTGCTTTGAACATTTCTAGAGGAGCTTGAATGCTCATAACTGCACAGGCAGACTGTTCCACTGTTGCACAGCTCTGACGGTTAGGAAATCCCTCCTAATGGTCAGTCTAAATCTTATCTGTGGTCATTTCAGCCATGCCTTTTAGATATTTGAAGATAGTTGTATATCACCCCTTAGTCTCCATACTGAGTTCCTTCAATGGTTCGTCATAGGACTTGGTTACCAGGACCCAAGCAGACCCCATGTAGACAAAAGAGGCTTGATTCTCAATAACTGGAGCCACTGAAATCACAAAGGGCAGGAGGCAAGTGGTGAACTCCCACCCCAGTGGTTTACCCAAGAGAACCCCTGGATATTGTCTCATATTAAAATGAACAATTGCCATTCAGTCTTATGCGGGAATGCATGGCACTTGGAGACATTGCTGTTGTAGTGAGACCTAAAGTTGCACTCCACGCCTGACACTGGGTAGTGAAACTTTCACTGACAGAGACTCCTCAGGGGTCAGCAGTGTATTTTGTGTGCAGAGTGCACAGAGATCCATTGCATCCCTCTCTCCTCCTCTCCCTTCCCATGATCCTTCAAGAAACAAGCCCTTTCCCCACACATTTTCTTTCTGTCCTATCGCCAGACAGGTTTCTCGTTGTAAATGAAGAACACTAGCTTATGTCAAGAACTAATAATGATTAAAAAAGAAGGTTGATCAGTGCCTAAACTTCATGGCAATATTTCTAATTGCCTTTAAGACTGTTGCTAAAGAAGACCAAAGAAAGTGAACATACCCCAATAGAAGGACTTGAACAAACAATGGAAGTAGAAATTCTGGAATCATGTAACTGAGCAGTTTTAATTTGCTTTCCAGCTGACCGAGTGTAACTACTCAAGGAAGCAGACAATTACAGGTCACGATAATAAACAAGTGTCCAAACCTTAATGGACAATGTTACTATTGCACCTGAAACAGAAACATTTTTAGGGGGAAATTCAAGTTGAATATCAAACCAGAATTGCTGCTATAGTGACGAGTATTTAATTCTAATAAAAGAAACACAAGGTGATGACAAATGAACTTGCCACTGAAGATTTTTAATGGAATTTTGAAAGCAGAACTGTCTCTTCAGTAGCAGATGGCTCATCCATTATAAACAAACTTCCAGAAACACCAGGGAAAGAAGAATGAAAATAATTTTCAACCAAGTTGCTCACAATATGCTTGATTCTAGGAGAAAGCTCCCTCATCAGATAACTAAAATCTGCTGAAACTAGAAGATTGGAAAATAGCCAACATAACAACAATTTTTACAGAGGAATCCAGCACGGAGCCAAGAAATCATAGGATTGATAACCTAATGTTGGTCTCCGATGAGCTGGTGGAAAGCAAAGCCAGAATTATTGAATATATTGAATAATGACACTTTCTGATAAAGAAATATTTCTGATCTTGTGCAGTCCAATTGAATGCATAAGAAGCCAGATCCTGTGCAGACTTGAGTATACATAAGCCTGTTGAAATCAATAGCCTTAGGAAAACCTAACTACATAGAATCAGGCTGAAGCAGCATTTCTAGCCCACTGGCCTAAATTCAATATACAAGTTATCATGAACACGAGCGACAAACCATTTATGCTGGACAACATGCGGCTTCCTTCTCTGCACCCTTTCCCACTGTGATAGGAAGAAGGGAGGTTTGCTTTGTTTTTGGTTAACACAACATAGAACAGAAAATATGTGAACATTCAAAAATAAGGACACATGCTTAGATTAAGATGCAGGCATAACGTGCAAGAGATGCAAGTTCCATGATGAGGATTTGGTGTGCGTGTGTGTATGTGTGTGTTTATAACAAATATCTTCTCCATTAAACAAAAAAGTAAGAAAACAATCATTGTACTTTGGATTACTACCAGAATATAGTTATGGCTCTGAGGAAGAAATTTCCCCCTGTTGCTTTCTCCATTCATTCATTCATTCCTTCATTTCCTCTCATGCTTTCAAGCATTTATTTATTCATTCAGTGCACTTCACACACTCATTTATATTCTATCAGTCATCCAAAAACCTTTGGTTTAAAATGAGTTAAGATGGCTTCATATTTTCACTCATGCTCTAAAAAGCATGGAAATTCCATCTTAAGGTACCCATCTTAACTTCCACACCATATAAGCTGTTAAGACCTATATTAATGCTGGCTTTAAAAATGGGTCTCCATGCAGCGACACTTTGCCTTGGTCTTTCAGCTGGATATTGGGCTGGAGAGGGATGCATCCAGGCAGACCTTCAACAGGGGCAGCTTCCCCAGTCACTTCCTACAGATGCCCCTGATGACTTTCTTCCTGGGCCCTTCCTAAGCAATGATTTTACATTGCTTCACCAGAGGAAGGGTGGATGTGTGTTCATATATTGGGGGGATTTACATCAAAGTCTGTGAGAGACATCAAGATGCCTTCCATGCACAATTCAATTCCCCCCTGTGCATTGGCTCTTAGCCCACATTATATCTGTGCTAAAAGGTTCCACTTTTTACAGTGCCTTTTTAGTATACTTAGATTTTGTCCCAACATTTATTCTGACATGTATGAAGGGGACATACTGACAGAGCACCTTTTCTTAAAGCCTCACTTTTCTTTTTAATTTTTTAAAAATAGATTTACCCGATGATCTTGTGGAAGATTGACTGCCTGAAGGGGGAGCAAATGAACAACAACGTGCTCTGGTAAAAATTAATCTGCCTACTTTCTTTTCAATATAATCTTAATTGATAATAATTACAATACTCACAAGTTAGCCCACTTAATCCTTAAATGTTCACATGTCTGCCATCTTGAATCAGGGTGAATAACATCATCATAAACTACGCCATTGAACTGTCCCTCTGTGTCCCTACACCTGTAGCAAATTTGGAGCAAATCTGTTAGGTGGTTCACAAGTTAGCCTCAAACGTTTATGCATCTGCCATATTGAATGGAGTGGATGATGTCATCACAAACTACGCTGCTGAGGTGTCCCTATGTGTCTCTACAAATAAGGGTGTGCATGAAACTGATATGCCTGATTCAGTTCGAGTCCAAACAGGACTTGAACAGAACCTGGCATGTTTGGTCCTCCCCACCCCTCAAACTACCCAGTTCAGTTTGAATTAAAGAAGGTCTGGAGGTTCAAATGAATTATTTAAAAATTAACTCACTGCCTCTGTGACCAGGGTCATGCAGATGACCAGTGTGCATACATAGCATCCTCCAAAATGGCCACTGCTGGTGTGAAGAAGCCCAGAATGGGCCAGAAACAGCTGGAAATAACCAGAAAACTGCCCAAACTAGGCCAGTTGGAGACCAGGGGAGGCCAGCTGGGGGAGGAGGAACTGCCAGAGACCCCCATGGCCAGAGGTGGTGAGTTAAAAAAACCCTTTCCTGTTAGACTCCCCCCCCCCCCCCCGGACAGGCTGGGGGTAGGTTCAGCCCAGGTGTGAGTTAGGTCTCTGCTCTCAAGCTGGCCAAGTTCGATGTTGAACCAGCTCGAGGTCAAACCGGTTCACACATCCCTACCTACAACTGTACCCAATTTGGTACATATTGATAGGGTGGGACACACACACACACACTGCTGGGCGATCTCATAAGTTTACTTTTCCTTAAGGAAAGTAGGCTAAAAAAGAAATGGTTAAAAAAGGAAAGAGAGATGAATCTATCTGAATCTATCTAAACCCAAAACCTAGTAGAAGAGTGCCACATACTGGCTGTAGACAGAATTTTTACCGCAGGCTTTTCAACATGGTAGAAAAATGTGTCGGTGTGCTTGGTCTGGCAAGTTGTCAGTTTTGTAAAAGTCTCTCCAACTCTCCCCAAATAAGTTTTAAGTAAAGGAAATTGAAATGGATTTTCATGGGCCCAATAAATTTTAAAAGACACATACCACACATACGCAGGTAGGAGAGAGGAGGAGCGACGTGCCAGAGAAGACCGGGCAGCAAGTGGTATGAATGGTGCATGGAAAAAGAATGGCAAGGAATGGAGAAGGAATCTTTTAAAACAATTCCAATGTGAATAGCCTCCAGGGTTCTCTGAATTATCTTTACTGCATGTATATGCAGCTAATATATGCCCTCATAACTCTTTCTACTTTACACCACTTAATCTTGCTGCAAAGCCCATCATCTGGGAAGGGCCCTGATGCATCTCTTCAAGGCACTGTCCTTCCTCAAAATGCCACCCATATAGTAAAAGTTCAGCCAGAAATTCAACAAGTACCCCAATCTACTTTCAAGTCACTTTCTACAGATATATCTGATGGATTTCTGTGTGATGCCAGGCACAGCTCTTCCTCCAAATGCTTCATACTATAGTAAGTGTCCAGGCAGAAATTCAAGAAATGTAGCTATTTCACATATCATTCCTCCAGCAGCTTTTTCTCCCCACTACTTTCAGATTGTTAGCAATGCAAGGTCTTTTTTGGCCTTCAATTTGAATGAAAAAGGGAGAAAAGACTGCTAGGTCGGAAAACTTCCTGACATTGTGTTTAACTGCATGTTAATGAAGAACAAGAAGATGAAGAGCATTGCCTGGTTGCCTTAAAATATATCACACATTTCCTCCCCTAAAAGGGCAAAAAATCAACAGGAGTGAAGATGAACATTTTTGTTAATTTTGCTGTCCTTTTATTTGGCTTAACTCTGACTAGACTAGCTGCCACCCTTGTTGCTCAAAGTTTTAAAATATCCTTCCATTTCTAGCAGACATGACACATCAATTGGCTTTGTTCTTGAACATAATAAAAATATATGTCATTACTGCATCAATTGTCACTAAGTTGCACACATCAACTGGCAAAATAAAGCATAATGGTTGTGCTCCATTTTCTGTTTGCTATTAATCATCACTCTTCAGGTTAAAAAAAAGTTCTTCTTACAAGCATGGGTGGAATCAAAAGCTTGATCTGCTGTCTGCAATTCCTCCTGGAGCTGTAACCAGTTTTGGCTGAAGTATAAGGAATGGATGTCAGCCTAGACAACATTCTGGGACTGAAAATGCCTACTGTATTCAGTGCAGGTTATTTGAGGGCTACCGTGGAAAAGTGGCGCTTTGGGGGAACACTATGCCTTGTAGAAATACATCAGGCATAAATTCAGCAGTGGCAACACTAGAAAGTGACTGCAGAAGTTGCACCTGTTGAATGTCTGCCTGGGTGCATCCTTCTCCAGCCCAGTGTCCAGCTTAAAGACCAAGGCAAAGTTTGGCTGCATGGTGCCTAATTTGTAAAGCCAGTGTAATATAAGAGACTGTACAAAGTCTTTACAGCTTATATGGTACAGATGTTAATCCCCCTGAGTGTAATTAACGACTTTAGACAGAGTAGTTGACAGCCTGACTAAATTTGCTAGAGGAAGTCCAATTGAAATTTAGTAGGCATTCAGAATATTTCCTGATTAGTACTGTTTAGGAATTTAATCTGGATGCCAGCCAGCATCTAAAACAAAGGATTATCTTCCCAGAAATATCTAACAACTCTCATAGTTTTGTTTTAATGTAAGCCACGTGGAGCCACTTTTGGAAGGGTGGTACAGAAATCAAATCAAATCAATCAATCAATAAAAGTTCTCTTGCGTGTTTTGGATCCCTTTAGGTTGGTCTTGAGATCAGATGTTTGCTGTTCTGTCCTGAAATAATTAATGTATAAGGCCTATTGATAATCCTAACACAAGCTGCACTCTGGTAGGGGTGTGCGAGCCAGCTTGGTTCCAGCTGGGCTTGACACCAAACCGGCTTGGCTTGTCGGGTTCAGGGTTGAAATGGACCTGCCTTGGCTAGTCCAAGTTCAAACCGAACCAGGCCTGATTCTAACTGAGCCGATTCGGAGCTATACTGGTTGTTGGCTGCCCAGAGACATGTGCTTGGGCGGGATATAAATTCAGTAAATAAAAACTAATAAATAAATAAAGGGGAATCCAGTGGGGATTCCCCTTTATCAGTACAGGGGCAGGGGGGCTACCCTAAGTAAAGCTACACAGGGGAAGCCGGTGGCAATGGGAGGAGCCACTGCCCCTGCCGCCTCCCTGTGACCACTGCTGCTGCAGCCACAGCTTGTACTTGTGAGTATGGATTTACTCTCCTCCCTCCCCCTCTATACTTAAGACAGTC
This sequence comes from Hemicordylus capensis, assembly GCF_027244095.1. Classification (NCBI taxonomy): domain Eukaryota; kingdom Metazoa; phylum Chordata; class Lepidosauria; order Squamata; family Cordylidae; genus Hemicordylus; species Hemicordylus capensis. The sequence goes on from NC_069659.1 coordinate 124,566,453, forward strand.
CCAGTACTGGTACAGGAGAATCCTCACCAAATTTCCCTTTACTATATAGGGGCAGTCATGTGCTGCTTTATGGTCCACAAATTCTTAGGTTTCCAAACTTTAAGGAGTAGATGTTCCTCCTCCTCCTCCTCCTCCTCCTGCAAGGTCATGCAAGTCGTAAGCAAGTCTTGAGATGTGGTGGCAGGGCTTTAAGGCCAGAACCTCTTTCTCGGGAGCTGATAATGTGTGAACTCCTCTGGCCTGGGCTCTCTATTTCTTTTAATGAAGTTATAGCATGTTTTAATGACAATTACTGGTGCCTATATATTTCTTTCCCTGCTGTCTAAAAGTAGTACATTAAAAAAGCTATGCACAAGAGGCATAGCCTCTGAACATACACAGAGCATACATTTCTCTGCTTTACGCCACAGGCTCCGTTAATCCACAGGGAGCGTTACTGAATACTGACATTTTTGTTTTTAAAATATTAACAGATCTTATGGCCTGTGTAATGCTGTAGATAATGTCAGATTCTGTGTGCTGGGTGACAATCCATATGCTGACGGGTGAGGTGGTGGTGGTAATAGTGGTGGGTTTATATTACAGTAGTTTGACATAGTTTCTCATCCAGATTTTTAAGAAGCTCTTTTCATTACTCTGTCCCCAACATGAGTTTTCAGCTATTGTTCAACTGTTCCCTCATTATCTAGAAGCGAGTCCCAATGAGTTTAATGGTGTTTACTCCCTTGCAAGTGTGCATATAGTGTCACATATATAGTGTGCATATCGTGTTTTGTGCTGCTTGAAAAATAATGTGTACTCTAGCCCAGCAACCTCTTTGTCAAAGTGCCCAGCAAGGAAATCCCAGAGACAATTTCCACCCAGCACCAACAAGCTGTTGGAGATGCAGCTCCTGATGGCATTGACTCTTTGCACCAGCAACCCTATTGACTGTAGGGGCTTTTGGGGTAGAGACAGCCAGAAAGGGCATTCCCTCTCTGACTGTGCTTTCTCTGCCCTCTGATATATTCCCTTGTGTTACTCTCAGGTTTCATTCTCTCACTTGAGAGAGAGACTTCCTTCTTCTCCCTTCCCCTTCTGTATGGTAGCTAGCAATGAGGCATGTAGGTATCAATCTATCTACCTGATGGATTTCCTAAGTAAACCACTTTATTTAGAACTTTAACTCCATAGAGCTCTTCTCATGATCTGTGAGAAGAGCTCTGGGATGGTCTGTGGGGAAGGAGTGTTTACCTTAACTTCCCCACAGACAAGCTGCTTCAAGTCCCTGGGTGGGCTGCCACTGCAGCTCCCGGAGTCGAGGTGCCAGGACATGCCACTACACATTGCCCCACCCCAGAGCCCCAATAATGCACTGCGTGAGTGCACAGTGCATTTCTGGGATCCCCCCTCCGCCCCAGTGTAGGGGGTATCCCCATCCTCCCTCCAAGCAGCTGCGGCTAACACATGATCAGGAAAATGAGGGTAAGGCAGCACTTGCTCCCTTAACCTCATTTAAATGGAGTCTACTTAGGCGGGTTTGCCACTGGGTAGCCACTGGGATTGGGCACAATCCCGGTGGTTCATACGAGCATGCAAAACCGGGCTGGGCTCCCTTTGCCCAGTTTTGCATGCTCATGTGAATAGCCTCCGCGTCTCCAGACAATATTAATTAGCATTGCTCCCTTACCTGTGCACTTCCATTGTAGCTGGGACAGATAAATAAATCTTCCCTCCCAAGCTCTCTAACACAAACTACTGTTCTGGTGTTGACTGCTCTTGAACACAGAGGTTCTACATGACAGCCAATCTGCCTGTGGATATGGAGGCTTCATTTACTAAGTATGGTCAAGTGAAGCTTCCATATTCACAGGCAGTTTGGCTATGTTCAAGAGCAGTCTAGAACAGAATGATGGTTTCTTGGTGCTTGTTAAAAATGGTTTTTAGAGTTTATTTGCTGCAATTCTTTGGAACTGCCTAGCATGGTCCCAATCCTATACAGGCTTACTTAGAAGTAAGCCCCAGATAAAATGGGGCTTCCCCACTGACTAACAAGCAGAAGGTTGCTGGTTTGAATCCCTGCTGGTACTATATCAGGCAGCAGGGTTATAGGAAGATGCTGAAAGGCATCATCTCATACTGCACAGGAGGAGACAATGGTAAACCCCTCCTGTATTCTACCAAAGAAAACCACAGAGCTCTGTGGGCGCCAGGATTCAAAATCGACTTGACTGCACACTTTACGTTTACTCATACAATGTTATTTTGTAATCTGCCCCCAGCATTGCAAAGCATGCCAGTCACATAATATTTAAATATTTCTACCAAGGCTACAAATATATCCAACTTAGCCCCTCGCCTGAATCAATCAATCTCAATTGTGATTCTTATCCTCAAATCCTGTGTACACCATCTAAGTGATGTGTTTACTTCTGTTAGTCTCTTATAAAGGATTTCAAAATAGAAAGGGGGGGAAAACACCCTCTGCTTTGTGAACATTCTGGTATGGTTTTTGTACCATTACAAATTCCCTGTTTAATCGGTTTTAAACATTTCATGTATACTCTGTTGAGCTAAAATTCTAGCACATCCTTTTTATTTTTATGCACAATTTTGTTTGCTTAGTAAACCCACTCATTTGCATGTGAGAGAGACATTAGTGAAAACATTTGCAAGTACTTTTACATTATTTTACTTGATAACATTCTGATGAGTACCTTTATTTCTCAGTTAGATTACTAAAACAACCATTTGTTTGATCCTATTTCATAACCATCTATTTTAATTGTACTCTATTTTTTCTTTTTTTTAAAACTATTGAAGAGTAAACATGTGTTCTCTTGTCCATTTTCTATGAGTATTATAACTATACCAGAATTCCAAGGATGATGTAATTGTAAATGAATTTGAATACAAATATTTTAAAACTGCATTTTCATTTTATGGATTTGAGAAAATGCTGTTCCCCTTTTAGTGCTCTTAGGATTCAAAATTAGTATTGTATTTATTTAGGTGACATTTATAAACCCAAGTCACAATATGGCATAATGGCTTATTCTATTTCTACAACACTCTGATAATTTTAGGAAAATTCTTTCTTGCACTATGTATATTTTAGCCAAACATGCGTCTCAGCTTCAGTTACATTTCTGTTGTTCTGTTTGGGACTTGGTTTGTGAAGGTCCCATGAAGACTCATTGATCTAGTGCGATTAATGAATTAAATACTACTGCCAAACAAGTTATGAAGTGTTTTGGATCCTGAAAGCAATATTTCACTTGGGAAAAGCCTGTCTTTACTGTTGATCCTCAAGGGTGGGGGTGTCAGAGTTTTGTCCTACCCAACTGCCTCTTCAGAATGCAGGTGAGAAATGCCTCTTCAGAATGCAGGTGAGTTTTTTATGGTTATGTTATGGGAGCCCGTGTAGTGTAGTGGTTAGAGTGCTAGACCTTGACTGGGGAGACCAAATCTCCATTCAGCCATGATACTTTCTGGGTGACTCTGGGCCAGTCACTTTGGTCTAATCTACTTCACAGGACTGTTGTGGGAAGAATGCCCCCTCCCCTGGCCTCGTGCTAAGGGGAGGGTGATTTGTCCCAGCCCCTTGCACACGGCCCCAGGAAGGACCTCTTAAGGTCTCTGCGTGTTGGGGGTGGAGCTAAGGTAGCCGCTACTGCGGCTCCCTGCCCCAGACCTGCAGTCTGGCGCCAGATTCCCCCGCCCTCCCTTCCCTAGGAGCAGAGCAGGTCTAGAGGCTGGACACCCTTTTGGGGGTTGAGTAGGAATTTTTGGCTTCCAATGCATTGGCCATGTTGGAAGTTTTTTCGCCTACTCCGTTCTGCGATCCTAGCCTATATGGTTATTTAGTTAGGTCACGGCTTGGGCAGGGACAGTGCAGGTTGGGTGGTAAATAGATGGGATGGAACATCGGTGAGCACCCTTGGACAGTTAAAATGGATTGATTGGTCAATTGCTCCCTTGTGGTTTGTGCGGCCCAGGGAGGACGATTCGCCATGAAACCTGCTTCAGGACTTCACTAACCCTTGGGCTGCGCGGTCCGGGGTGTGCAAAGACCTAGAAGGGTCCTGCCCCCCTTCAGGGGTTGGCTAGGAAGGGGAGGAAGCAGGTTTTCCACTTGCTGCCTTCCAGAGCCAGGGTGTGTTGCCCAAGCAAGGCACGGGGAGGACGCTGAAGTCCGAACCCAGTCATTGCTAGGCCGCGCACTGTCTTGTGGGGGGCTTACCCCTATCCAGTCCGCTAATCTGCTTATAGTTGATCAATAAAGCTGTGGCCCCTTTTACCCATCATATGGTTATCTGTGTCTTTTGGGGGCTGGGGGCTGGGGACAAACTTAACTATGTACACTGTTCTGGGCTCCTTGGAAGAAGAATGGAATATATAAGTAAAAACAAATTTTAAAATACAGTTCCAAAAAGACTGTACATCTAATTTTCTGAATGTATAGAATAGCCCTTAGATTTTCTCTTTATCACTTTATTTAAGGACTGCACAACCTTGGCCCACAAGTTGTTGCTGGACTCAAACTCCCATCATCCCCAGCCATGGTGGCCAATAATCATCAGGAATGATGGAGGGCGAAGTTGTGCAGCCCTGGTCTACTTGCTTCTTTGTGTGTGTTCTCTCTCTCTCTCTCATATGCACACACACACACACACACACACACACCCTACATCTAAGCCATATAGTGTCACTGGAGAACGTAGGCTGTGTGATTGATTTTAAAAAGTAAAAGAATGAGACCTTTGGCATGAAAGCAAATGGTTTCCCACATATGGTTTCTTGCAGTCCAAAGGACTGCGGCCTTAACAAAGAGACCTCACTCAGTTGCAAATGATCTAATATCATTTTGTTCTGCCTATGTGCATTTAAATATGTCTGGCCATTGACAGCAACTTGATTTCAGTTCAATTTAAGAAGTGGTTGTGTTGGTTGGTATCTTGCAGCTGGGTTGGTTTTTTTTACATCTTGGCAAAGACATGGGAGATATAGTTTGGTACCAGGATGTTTTGTGAAAGCAAGCTAAAGGCACTGTCTGATCTGACCAGAGTATGCCTGGTACAATATTAACTCTTATTGTCAGAGCATTTTGTTTCTATCCAATAATCAATTTCCCCTTGTATCTAGTCTCCTAAAGCCATGGATTATTCATGTGCTGATAGAAGGTTTCACAGTATCAGAGAGTTAAGCCAAGATGCTGATTCCAAGTTAAACATTATACATGTTTGAGAGAGAAAGCAAAACTTGTAATACTGAAGTGATAATTGATGAGTCAATGGTGTCAGAAGAACATAAAAGGGAATACTTCTATTGGCAATGTAAACCCCAAAGACCTCATTTATTTGGCAATGAAAGAAGGCTATTTTGTCAATATTAAAACATGTGGATTGACTCTGGTCTGAGCAAACAGTTTATAGGAAAATCGTGAGCTGAAGAAGGTCAAGGACAATTCTCACAATCTACATAAAGATAGGTTTTCTAAGCTGCATATTTCAAAGTTCCTTTGATCTTTCCTTTCTGATTGTGAGTGACTATGGAACTGTAGATAAAGGCCATTTGATGTCTATGCTCATTTAATAGCAGTATACTGATGGGCAGGGGAAATGATAATATAATCATTTGTCAAACAGTCCAAGGCTAGAAAATAGTCTATTTCCCAAAGTAGGTGTTAGAATTGAAGTGAAAGAGTTGTGGTTGTAGAGGACAAGGCAGTGGAGTAGAATCAGGAATATTAGTAGTTTACTGAAAGTGATATTAGGATGTGCAAACAGGCTCGATGTTGAACAGGTTTGACATCGAACCTGTTCAGTTCAATGGTGTGATAACAAACCGGACCCCACTCTGCTGGTTCATTTCACTATCGGACCAAATTCCTACTTGCCATTTGGGGGGTTCTCAAGTTTTAAAAAAATTACTTTAAAAAATTAAATTTTGCTTACTGCCACCCAGTCTGGGGGCTTAGATTCAGCTACTGGGAGGGTGTCTCCAGAAGCCCCCCCCCCACCACCACCAGCCTCCATTTATGCACAAATCTGCCTGGTTCAGGCAGTCTTCTGTCCATTCTGGGTCTGCCCTCCATTGTGATGGCCATTTTGGAGGCCCCCATGCATTCCCAGTGGGCCTCTGCATGGCTGGGTCACCAGGTCATGCAAAGGCCCATTGGGCAAGCGTCTCAGCCTCCCAAATGGCCTCCACAATGGAGGGCTGGCCCGGAACAGGCTCAAGACCTCCTGAACCGAACCAGGTAATTTGTACATAAATGGAGGCTGGGGGGGGACTTCTGGAGACCCCCCCCCATGGCTGAATCTAAGCCCCCAGACCGGGTGGCAGTAAGTAAAATTTAATGTTTTAACGTTTTTTGTTTTAATTAACTCCTGAACCCACCCTGAACTGAACCGAACTCTGTGTGTGTGTGTGGGTGGGTGTTTCAAAGGGTGTCAAAACTGAACATGCCTGGTCTGGTTCGAGTCCAGTCTAGACTGGAACCGAACCGGGCAACCCAGTTTTGTGCACACCCCTAATAGTTATTACATACAGAGAGGCAAGTGCAGACTTTTTTTCTGTGCTCTTGCTGCTGGCTGTTTTGTTAGCCCCGCCTCTGCTCCAGGACTGGGATAAAAGTAACTAAAGCCCCATTCAAAAGCTGGCCTGGATGAAGGAATGGATTAATCAACAACACCACAGTATGTAAATAAGTGAGAAGAAACTTGAACACACAAAAGGGACAGTAGCTAAAAATAACTTGCCTGACTTGAAATAAAAGACAAATTGATACAGCAGGCCTCAAGTGGTATCCAGATCAACTTGAATGAATCAAATTAAGAGACTCTGAATAAATGGATGTGTCTATTATTGTCAAAGAAGTGTGAACCTAGAAAAAACACTGAATTACTCTGGCTTCTAAAGATTTTGTATTTCTGTATGGATGTCCTTAAACCTTTATTGCTCTTGGATGCTGTGCTAAAAATACATTCCACGGTATCATCATGGGAGTCTTGAATCTGATGATGAATTTGACATGAGCCTCTAAAAGTATTGAAGTGGCATAGCAATCTCAGCTGTCTGATGTCCTTGAACAGAGTGAAAGCTTGCAAGAAAAATAGACTGGTAGGTCTCTTACTATCAACCTCTTAAAACAGTGTCCAGCATAAGATTTAGGAACAGAACAGGTCCATCTAGTCTTGTATCTGTCTCCGGTATCAGCCAGTGGTGGAGGCTTAATAGGAGGGCATAAAATCCTCCTCAGCCTGGAGAATTGATATTTATGCTCTAAAACACATCTAGCCAATTCCCAGTTGACAAAGAAATGCTTGGTCACGTACATTTGTTGTGGAAAATGGCCCAACCAATGCCTCTTTTGTTTTAAAATGGATTTGTGGACAAAAAGAAAAGATTGGTAAGGACAGCTGAGCAAACAATTCACAACGAGCAATTCATTTGGCCCATTGACCGCTCTTTCTTGTTGGTGAATTGCTTACAAATAGCAAACAAATTCACGCTGCACAGTCTCCCTGCACACACTTGGCTGGGTTTCTCAGCTGGAACATCCCAGCTCCTAAATGAGGCTTTTTACCATGTTAGTTAAGACACGTCCACTATATTAGAGGAATGGGCATCAAAAATAACATGCACATTTACTGCAATGTTTGCACATCCTCACACATTTGTATCACAGATTTTTTGGTCACTCATCACCTGTAGATATGTTTGCCCTTGGTGGTGCTGACCAGCTTTAAAAAAAATGAGAATCTTAATGAAGAAGGTACCTTTTCCAACTCATGATCATTATATTATATACTATATTATATATGATGCAAAAAGGAAATAGGGACATTGGAGGGAAATCAGTCATGGCACTGGCATACAGTGGAGGCATTAATAGATATAACCTAATCTGCACACTAATCATGTATACAGTGTTCATACATTTTTATTTTTAAATTTGATTTCTAACTGATTTTTTAAAGAGTTTTAAAATTGCTTTGTATTGTATATTTTCTTTCTCCCCTTTTGGTCTGTCACAATTTAATGTGTTGTGTGTTTTTATTGGATGTTTTAATGTTGTGTTACAAGCCGCCCAGAGAACAATCTGTTATGGGGTGGCTAACAAATAAAGTTAATTATTATTCATTATTATTGTACAAACATGGTAAGTAGATGCTAATTTGATATATGGGCACCCTGCTCACCACCAAGAGTCCCCTTTTCAAAGGGGGTATTTGCCATGGAAGAGGCTGGGAAGGCTGACATCCCATCAGAATTTGTGGGATTGTCAGTTACAGGATTCTCAGTTGCAGTAGTCTAAAAATCAAAGGTACGGAGATAGCATAGAATTTAGATGGGAGGGAGGAATGAGGCCAATATATCACCTATTCCAGACCAGTGTGAGTCTACTATATACCTGTTTGATACAAGCAGATACAAAGAGCCTACCTGATTGCCATTTACATGGGTCAGAGAGGGATTTTTCATGCTCATTTGACAGACTTGGAAGTGGGTACATTTAAGTTTTCACTTTCCCATGGTACACTCATTTTGTAAGTGGATGATAGTGGGCTGTTTTGGAGAAAACAGAGCCAAATATTCTCCATCAGACATTTTTGATGCACACTTGAGACTTTGGGGAGGCCCAAAAATATTTCCCGAACCCCACTCCCCAGAGTACCCTTCATTTTTATACCAGTCACTGCTGTTTGCAGCTCAAATCTGCTGCAGATTTGGCCCCATTTTTGTTTGAAAAATAACCCTTCTTCCTCCTAATAACAGAGATGTAACAACCAATCAGATACGTTTCATTTGCCCTTGGTGACATTCTGATGTAGTCAACAGGTTATTCTGCAGCTAATGGTGCTGGGAAGCAATGGAGTGCTGCCACTCTGAATATCAGAGATGGGGAGTGTGAGCTGTCTGAATGTGGGATTATAGTGTCTCTTTGGTGTTCACAAAAATGATGCAAATGGGCTCCCCAAAAGTGCTAGAAAGGAGGAGAACATTTTGGATGGGGGGAGGAAATGCCCCATCATTCTGGCTCAGCCCTTGTTTGAGTTGAATTGTTTTTATTTGGTAATTCTGTCCTTTTATTGTCACAATTTTAGATTGAAGAACCAATATTGACTTGGAGAAAACAGAGGAAGCTGAAAAAATGATGGAATTCCCGTGTGGTATCAGAATAGTTAAAAGCAAGCTGTGAAGCTGGAGTTAACCAGGGAGAGTTGCAGGGATTCTGATGGGATCTGGTTTTACACAAACCTCTCCCAGTAAGGAAACAGGTTCCTGAGAGGGAACTTAGCACCCATTCACATGTTATGCTCAACACTTGTACAGCAAGTGTACACAGATACAGACTGTACCCTGGTTCAGTCATTCACATGTTATGTTAAATGAAGGTACAGAAGTTCACTTCCCATCCAGACCATGCTTTTGAAGGGCCTATACCCAGGTTCACTTTTAAAATGAACACATGCATATTCATTCACACAAACACATGTACTAGTGTGCAGACATCTGTACACTCTAAAAGCATAATATCTGAATTAGGCTTCAGTGTTGCAAAGAAAATCAAGGCCTTCCCAAAGATGGACAACTCAGCTGGAACATCCATGCCAGCTGTTACTTGGATGAATAATCAAAATTTTGAGGATAATAACCGCCCCCCACATGGTTACGGATACAACGCTGAAAAGGAATATTTATATATCACTTTCCCACAAAAGTTCCCAAAGTAGTTTACTTAAATGTAAATAAATAAAATGTCTCCCTGTCCCCAAAGGGCTCACAATCTAAAAAAGAAACATAAGATAGACACCAGTAACAGCCACTGGAGGAGTGCTATGCTGGGGATGGATAGGGCCGGCTGTTCTCCTCATGTTAAATAAAAATAATCACCACTTTAAAAAGGTGCCTCTTTTAAAAAGGTAGCAGGGGACTTTATTTGTTTACCTAAATAATATAGATTTACCCTATGGTAAACATATTACCCTAATATGTTTCCTTAGTTTATCACATTTTCTTCTCAAAATTGAAGTTTTCCATCCCGGAACTAATGTCTGCCTCATTGTCTTCCTGTGTCATTGCATTCCCAACACCAAGAACTCATTTCACACATATCTCCAGCAGCCTGGGAGCGCCTTCTCTATGGTAAGATAACATACCAGGCAGTATGCATAAGAATGTTGGAGGGGGAAACTATACAGACTAATTCAATTGAATAGATCTTTTCTTGAAGTTTCTTTAGGAAATAGCTGACAGAGCAAATCTGAAGTTTCAGCTTCAGCCAAACGAGTCCATCTATCCACTTTCTTGATTTGGATTATATATTCTTTAAATTGAGTGTTTTGTATTAGAAAAGCACTCGTTTTCAGCAAAGGTGTTATTGTTTCAGAAATGCTGGTTTAAGTTAATAACTTTTACTCTGCAGAATGCTCACTTGTTTAAATTTATTGATCTACCTTTTGGAAGATTTCCCAGGTTTCAAACATAGTTTAGCAAATACTGCAGCGTTTACTAGGGGGTTCCTGTTTATCTTCTTTGAGACATTGCTACCAGATTTGGAGGAACCAGCCTCTCATGTTCTGTATTCCTTCCTTTCAGTACTGACACGACATATAAGGATTGTTCACACAACCAATAGTCTCAGGGTCAGGAGAGGTGGGGGCAGTGTTCCCTATAAGAGGGATTCCCAGATGTTGTTGACTACCTAATCCCAGGCCAAAGGTCATTGCAGCTGGAAATGCTGGGAATTGTAGTTCACAACTTTTGAGAAACTCTCTTACAGGGAACACTGGCTGGGGTGGGTGGGAAGCAGGGGCATTCCTAACCACAGGACTGGTTATCGATTCTCCTCTTGCAATGCTACATGGCCACACAATCACTGCTACAGTGAGTGGTGTGTGGTGAGAGAGGTCCAAACTCCAGTAATGACGCAATGCACTGCACTAGCAGTACAGTGCATTGTGACCATTCTAGAGGCCAGGACACTCACCCTGCCAGACTCTATGGTCATATGGGCTGCCAACAGCCTATGTTGCTACCCGATAGGGGAGTAGGGTAGGAGGGTGCACCTGTGCTCTCCTAGCTCACTTTTAGCCTGGGTTTAAAACTTATCAAAAGAAGCTCTATCTGGGTAGGGTTGCTCTAACCCAGGTAAAGCTGGTTGTGAGAATAACCTCATAATCTGTTGTGAAGGTGCAAAGTTTCAGTCCAGCAAAAGGTGTGAAGCATGTGGTACCAGTTCCTGGTGTTTGTGTGTTTTGGAAGGAAGTTCAACATTCTTTTGTTCAGCAAACAGCACCCAGTAAGGCAGTGCATGCAGAAATGTACTTTTGTGTATAGATTATCCTTGCTAGATTGAGGAAGTTCTTAACATCCTAGAGAGGTATTATATTTATTTTTAATTAATTTTAATTAATTTTATTTGTACACTGACCCAAACTTCTGTCTCTGGGCAGTGTACATCAACATAAAACAAATTAGAACCTTAAAACTATTTAAAGCCACAAGTCTAGTTAAAGGTTTGGGTGAATAAATGTGTCTTTAGAGACTTTTTTAAAGTTGTCAGGGATGGGGAGGGTTTTATTTCAGCAGGAAGCACCTTCCAGAACCTTGGGGCGGCAACAGAGAAGGCCCGTCCCTATGTAGTCACTAGCTGAGCTCATAGTAACTACAGACGGACCTCTTCAGATGATCTCAAAGTATGGTGGGGGTCATACTGAAGAAGACCTTCTCCTAAATACCCTGGGCCTAAGCTGTTTAGGGCTTTATAGGTTATAACCAGCACCTTGTACTTTGCCCAGAAACGTATTGGTAGCCAGTGTAGTTATTTTAATATAGGAGTAATATGATATCTTTGAAATGATCTGAAGACCAGTCTGACTGCCAAATTCTGTACTAACTGCAGTTTCTGGACTATGTACAAAGGCAGCCCCCACATAGAGTGCATTGCAGTAGTCAGGTCTGGAGGTTACCAGCATATACTATTCTAAGATTGTTTATCTCAAGAAACAGATGCAGCTGGCATATCAGCCACAGCTGATAGAAAGCAGGTCTGGCCAACACATCAACTTGGGACACCACAGAGAGGTGTGAATCCAGAAGCAATCCCAGACTGCACACCAGTTCTTTTTGGGGAAGTGTGATCCCATCCAGAAGCAGCAGATCAGAATGGTTTCCACACAATAAGTAGCTCTGTCTTGTTTGAATTCAGTTTCAGTTTGTTATCCATCATCCAGCTCATCAGCACCTTCAGGAGGCATTTAGGCAGGTTATGCCTTCTTTTGCTGATGATATTGACGTGAAGAAATAGATTTGGGTGTCATCAGCATACTGATAACTCCCTGTACCAAATCTCCTGATAATCTGTCCAAGTGGTTTCATGTAGATGTTAAAGAACATTAGAGACAGTTGGAGCCCTGGGGGTGCCACATAGAAGTTCATGTTTTGAAGAAGAACTTTCTCCAAGTGAAACTATCTGGAATCTGCCAGAGGTAGGAGCAGAACCACTGCAAAGCAGTGCCTTCCACTCCCAACCCTCTCAAGATGGTTCCTATGGTTGATAGTATTGAAAGCCACTGAGAGATCCAAAAGGACCATCAGAGTCACACTCCCTATGTCAATTGTCAATTGGAGATTATCCATCAAAACAACCAACGCAATCTCCACCCCATTGCTCACCCAAAAGCCAGTTTGAAATCCATCTAGATCAGTGTTTCTCAACCACCGGTCCCTGGACCGCTGCCGGTCCCCGAAGGGTTGAGTGCCGGTCCCTGACTGGGAGTCAACCCCCCCCCCAACTGAAATCAAGGCACTCACTTCCTCAATTTTGCACATGGCACGGAAGAGGAAGAGTATCACGGAGGCATGGGACCCTTCTTGTGCCTTGCCTCCATGTGCTGCTAAGATCTTCCTACAGCTATCTTATTCCCTATCTTTACAGCTTCAAACTGTATGCGGTGCGGGGGCATGGAGGAAAAAGTATGGCAGTGGGCGCCACTTGAAGGGCTGCTGGTTCTTGCATGCTCATTGTTTGCAGCCAAAGGTTGGTTGATTGAAACCCAGCTGCCTGTTATGGTCGAGGCGCCTTGAGAGGGAACGCTGTTTCCCTCTTGCATCAGTGGGGCTTGCTTGTATGTTGTTTTCATTGGCCCCATGTAGCTTTTGAATTTTTCTAATGGCCCAACATCCCCTCTCCATTGAGTAATCACAAGCACCTCCACTCCAGACATACTGGAGACAAATTTGTTCACCCAGGCTTTTAGAGTCAGGGGTTCTCAACCTTGGGTACCCAGACGTTGGTGGACTTCTACTCCCATAATCCCCAGCCATAATGGCCAAATGCCATTGTTGTTGGGGGTTATAGGAGTTTAACTGAGGGACCCAAGGTTAAGAACCCCTAATATTCCATGTTTGCAAAAGATTCCAAATTTAATTATTTTAATGCTTATATTATTTTCATTCTAAACTGCCCAGAGATGCAAGTTTTGGGCAGTATAGAAGTCTGGTAGATAGATAGATAGATAGATAGATAGATAGATAGATAGATAGACTTGAAACCCCTTTACTAACTGCTGGTCCGGGAAACTGCGCATGAAGAATGTAGCGGTCCTTGAAACTCTGCACGAAGAATTTAGCGGTCCTTGACTCCAAAAAGTTTGAGAAACACTGATCTAGATAATCAGTTTCCTCCCTCACTGCCTGGAGCTGCCTGGATCACCCTCTCATTTACCTTGCTCAACCATGGAAAGTTGGGGCTATTCCCACGATCAGCCAAAATCGGGCTAGGGGAGCCTAGCCCGATTTTGGCTGATTGTGGGAGCCACCGGGCTCGCAAGTAAGCCCGGTGGCTCCCAGGTGGTCACCCGCCTAAATATCCCTCCCCCTAAAACTGGGTTTGCGGAGCGAGCACTCTGCAAACCCAGTTTTTTTAATCGTGAGTAGCCGCGGCTCCACACTGTGGCCACTCACAAGAAGACCCCTGGAGGGGAGGCAAAAAGCTGCCTCCCGGCTCCAGAGGTCTTGCCAGCATGCCCTGTGCATAACCTCAGCAGGGCATGCTGCAGCTTCTGGGGGCCAATCGGCCCCCACTCCCCCCAGCCCCCACTGGCTCTGTCACGGAGCTGGCAATCGTGTGGGCGGCTGATCCAGCCACCCAGGGCTCCCTCCCCGCTCAGCTCACCAAACCGGGTCTCACCGATCATGAGACCTGGCTCCTAGTATTTTAACCAAAAAAATATCCTTGTGTGATCAGGCTAAGTGTCCATCTAGTCCAATCTTCTATGGCTTGTTACATGCTTCTGGGAAGCTTAAAAGAAGGACATGAAGGCAACAGACCTTCCTGGCTATTTGCTAGGGCTGTGACCCAAGGAAAGTATCAATACTGAATTAGCTATGATTCAATACATTAATTATTACATCCTGTTGATAATGCATTTGGGAAGATGCATCAAATTGAGCAGATACAAGATTGATTTGAGGCATTGGTTGTTTTTTAAAAAATAATAATAATTGGATGCATTGTTAGGGGAATGGAGAGAGCTTGCATGAAATATTGAATCTTCCACACAGGCAACTGAAGTGGTGGCACTTTAATTTGCTGCCTTTTCCCTATAGACTTGCACCAAACTCTAAAATATATTATGACTCCCCCAAAGTGTCTTTCCTCTCCCTTCAAAACACTTTAAGTGCAGAGTTGCTCCTGAAGCTGCACCCCTGACCCTGGGTAAGGAAGCAATGTAATGATGGTGAGTCTTTGCATCAGTTCATTACTGGGGGGGCGGGGGGGATGACAGCCATTCCCTATAGTTACAGAGAGTAGCCATTTGTTTCCCTGGGAATGCACTGGGCAACAGATACAAAGCCATGAGGTTGCTTCTTTAACTGGTGATTGTGGGGCAGGTCTACAGAAAGGCAGCTAATTTCCATGCGGAAGATGGAAGAGAGCTTGCCTCGGGTTTGTTTTGTTTTATTTAGCAAATGTATATAGCACCTGTAACTAGGTCTCAAGGCAGTTTACAATTGATTAAAATATCTATAAACATTAAGATCGGTTAACACAATTATAATCAGATTTTAAAAACCAACTAAAAATCTGACTGAACAGGTGTGTCTTCAGTGCCTTTCTGAATGTCATCAGAGATGGTGCAGCTCTAACTTTAATAGAGAGTACATTCCACAGTCACAGAGAAACTACAGAAAATTGAATCACCATCAGACAAGTCATTAGTAACCAAAAATGAACTTCCTTTGACTTTCATAGTTGGTGACAGAATTCATGACAAAGAAGGTGTTCTCTTAAGTACCCTGGGCTCAAGCCATTGAAGGCTTTATAGGTAATAACTACCATTATGTATTTGGTCCAGAAACATATTGGCAACCAGTGTAGTTATGTTAAAACAGGAGTAATATGGTCTCTTTGGGTTTTAGGTAAACTGCTCCCTCATCCCCACCAATATAGCTTGATACAATATAATGCTGGATCATATTAGATGAAAAGATGTCCAATGAGGCTTGCATTGCATCAATTCCTATTATTGACTCGCCATATGGCCTGATGCAATACATAGCCCTACGTTTAGTTCCTACATTTGAAGTTTAGAATATTCATAGAGATTCTATTTAGCTGTCCTGGCTAATAACCATTGATAAATATGTTTTAAATATGGGTCTCTCTCTTCAGCCATAAGCTACAGCTGAAATTACCGTATTTTACGGACTATAAGACGCTACGGACTGTAAGACGCACCTTAATTTTAACCCAGTTTTTCAGAGTTTTCGAGCTTTTCTTCTCCTCTCGCCTCCATCTCCCCTCCAAGCCCTCCCACCGCGCCCCGCTCTGTCCTTTCCCTCCTTCTGCCAGCAGCAGCGAGCCCACGTTGGTGACCCACCGTGGCGGCGGCTGCTGCTGGTTGTTGCTCATCACGGCTGCCGGCGGGGCCCGCCCGGGACCTCCTTCTCCACTTCCTCTTGTGCTTCTGGTGGCTCCTGCGGGCTGGCGCTCACCTGCGCGGGCTCGTCTCCGGGTCGGGCCCCACGTCCCCTCAGAGGGCGGTGGCGCAGCAGCCTCCCTCACTGCAGCAGCATCGGGGCGACAACCAGAGGGAGCCCAGGGAGGGGGGCGGCAGGCGGGCTGACTAGGCCGCTCCCGGCAGGCCCCGGCGAGAGAGGAAGGGAGGTGGTAAGCGAATCCTCCCTGCTTGCCCTTCCTCCTCCTCCCCCCTCTCTTTCCCAACAAGCCCTAAACTTCCAACTTCTCCCCAGCTCCGGCCGCACAATCCAACATAGCAGGGAGTGAGGAGCGGATGAGACCAAGCAGCGCGAGTGGAGAGGGGAGGACGGGGCTAGAGGCGAAGCAGCCGGTACAGGGAGCAGCAGCAGCAACAGCATCAAGCTTTTCACAGAAGGGCCCGTCCGCGCCTTTGCTTTCCCCTCCGCCCTCCCTCCTTTTCCAGAGTATAAGACGCACCTGAATTTGGACGAATATTTTTCGAGGAAAAAAGTGTGTCTTATACTCTGTAAAATACGGTAAGCTGCAGGCTTTCCCACAATTGTTTGTAACCTTTTCTTTAAATAAATCCTTGCAGTTCTTCATCACTAAAGAACTGTCTCAAGACCTTTTGCTTTTCTGCTTTCTCACCAAACTGGTTTTGTTTTGCTATTTGAAGACTGAACTGCCATTTTCCCCCTACAAAAAATATTCCATTTGAATCTATCCAGCCTGTTTAAAGAACCTGCTAAACTATTGTCCATTCACAATCTCCCCAGTCATATTGTACAACAGCTTTATCTGAAACAATGGGATTCTAAACTAGAATAATTTACTTTTCAGCCTATGCTTATTAAGGCCTAATTCTAAGTTCAAATGATGCCATCATTTGTTTGACATTTGTTTGACAGTCCAGAGGAATTACATCCACCTTGTAAACACACTGTAATCTCAAAGGACTCTATATCAGTGAAAATGAGTAAAGGTGTCAACTTCTAGTGACCACAGAGCCCTGTTGTTGTCTTTGGTAGAATACAGCAGTAGTATCATTTTATTTTGATTTTGCCTTGAATTCTTAAACAAAATTTACTTGTTTCAGTAGAACCTGCCCAAGTAATGAGTTTCTCTTTTTTAAAAAAGTTAATCAATATTCAATCCAGTTAAGGTGCTTTATTCCACCAACTAAAGCAGCATTTGATTAATTAATTGACCTAGTGCCGAGCAGCCATAGCATTTTGAATTTGCATTGCAATTTAAATTAAACACAATGATTTGTTCCACTGTGTCAAATTACTTTTTGCAAGGTGTCCTTGAGTTTGCCACATTTGTCAAATTCCAAATGTAAACAACACATGTTTAGTGGGTTTTTTGCAGCAATATTTACTAGCATACTTTTTTGCAATATTGTAAATTGTTTCAGTAGTAAAAGTTAAATGACATGTATGGCTAATGCCCCTTAAAAAGCCCTTGGATGGAAGACAGCATGTGTTAACTGCATTGCACATTCTTTGGATGTTTATGTTAAACCCACCCCAAAAGGTGAGAGTGGGAAGCAGCATTTAAATCCAACGTAAGGTGTGTTTGCACCCAGACCCCAAGGAGACATGGACACGTATACATTTTGGTGAAACTGGCCACTTAACTTTCCAATTGCAATGGAGTTGTTAGGCATTCAGCTGGGATTGGCACTCAACCCCCCCAACAGTGTGGACCCTCGCAGGTCAGCCACGCATGTGGCTGCCTTACCCTAAAACCTAGGGCACTGGCACCTTGGCTCGAGGCAACTTGGCCACCGTAAAGCGGGAACGCCCTTCTCAGCTGACCTAATGTCAGGTCCCTGCCGCCAGCGCCACCCCTCCGATGCTGTCCAGCCATACAGAAGGATGCCACCAACAGCAGGGTAGGAGTTGAGCTGCATCCCCGATCTGACAAGTTTCAGGGGATCAGCGCCTCCTATTTGAAGCCAAACGCTTACCTCAGGTGCTGCACCGATTATTCCCCAGTTTTCCACCGCACTGTACCTGCCAGCACATGACAAAGTGACCCGTGAATTACATGCAACTACACTTCTAACTAACTATGACCCCTGATATAGCCTGAGGCAGGCGAAAAAAGGAACACACCAACTGCCAATCAGGTGTATGCCCCCCAAATTCCTGCCCGGCCCCATAATGGTGACCAGCCAAGCCCAGTCTATATCCTAGGGTGGGAGGGAGGGTGCAACTCCAAGAGTCGGACTGGGCGGGCCTCTGCGAGCAGGCCAAAGGCCTGCTCTGGCCCCGCCCCCAGAGGAACGCCTGACCAATGGGAGACAGCTCCCAGTGTCACGTGCTCCTCCATAGGGGGCTGGGGCAAATGAGCCGCACTGCCTAGAGCGGCAGCGATCGGCTGACTTCTCAGCTAAGTAGTAAGAAAAACAAGACTATGTGGAAGTGTTATACAGCATGTTCCAGCCAGTAGGTGGTGCTAGCACTTGGTTGGAGTGGGGGCCCGGCCAGAAGGAGAGTTCCTGTTCAATTTGTTAGTTACTTTTGTACAATAAAGAAGTCTTTACCCTAATGGCTGTTGTCCTCTGTGTTTCTGTGCCAAAGACAATCTTCAGTACCAATCCAGCCAGGATCACAATATCATGCCAGGTAACTGGTAATGTGTAACAGATAGCAGGCTTTGTTACAAACCTGGAAGTCCTCAGTTGGAATCCCACCTGTACCATTTCAGCCTTAGCCCCCATCTGCTGTATGGAGACCATAATACTTCCTTACCTTACAAGGTTGCTGTAAGGATAACAAGATTAGACATGCACCATACTTTGAACACTCGAAAGCACAATGCCAGTGCTAATTATTATTATGAAAGTATTATGAAGCATTCACAAACTTAGCTTAGCAATAGTCAAGGCAGCCCACAATGTTCTTTCAATACTTCTGAACATTTCTTTGGCTTTGGTGAATCTCCAAAGGAGAGTTATGGCTAAAGCTGAAATTATGGATATTTTTACTGTACAGAGTGAACTGAAACCAATAAGATAAATGGGGCATTTTTCACACACGGCTTTTAGCTCACATCTCCTCCGGAATGGAGGGTGTGTGTTCACATATTGGCCAGATTTACCTCAATGTCCCTGCTAGCTATCAGGGAGCACTTCACACTTGATTTGAGTTTTTCATTGCACGTTAGAGTGTAGCCCAATTTATATCCAGGGTTTAAAAAACAACAACTTTTTGTGTCATTTTGTGGGGGCAATTGGACAGTCATCATAGCATAGTGGTTAGAGTGTTGGACTAGGGCTGGAAAGACCCGAGTTCAAATCCCCGTCAGAGTCACTCACTGGGTGACTCTGAGCCAGTAATTTATCTCAGCTTAACCTACTGTACCTCCCAGGGAGGCTATTCCCACGGTCAGCCGAAATCGGGCTATGGGACCCTAGCCCGATTTTGGCTGATCGTGGGAGCCACTGGGCTGGCAGGCAAGCCTGGTTGCCTCCCGGTGGTTAACCCGCCGAAGTACCAAGCTTCTGGGGGCCGATCAGCCCCTGCTTCCCCCAACACCAGCGGGCTCCGTTACGAAGCTGGCAGTCGTGTGGGGGGCCGGTTCAGCCGCCCAGAGCACACTATCTGCTCGTGTGTGGGGAGAGCGGGCTAAGCCTGCTCTCCCCGCTCACCCTTAGAAACCGGGTCTCACTGATTGTGAGACCCGGCTCAGGGTTTTTGTGAGGATAAAAATAACCATGTACACTGCCCTGAGCTCCTCAGAAGAAGAGTGGGATATAAATGTAAATACATTTATAATATACTATATTATATTTATAATATAATATAAAAAGTATATTATAAATACATTTATAATATACTTTTTATTATAATAACATTTATAATAAATACATAAAATAAAATAAAAAACTTTTAGTAAAGCTTTGCAGTAAACTTGCAGTAAATCCTGCTGTGTGAAAAATGTCCAGGTTAAAGGATTTGTTGGCCAAAAGCTATGTCCAACTTCCTCATCTCCCAGAAATGACCACACACAGCTCCCCCCCATTCACATCTACAGTAGGAGAAGCCATGGCTGGCTTTTCTTATGCTTCAGCTGAAGTTTTAAAAGGCTATTCAGTGTCTGGGTTGTGAGGTAGGAACCCTAATGGCAAGATTTTCTTCTTAGCAGGATTGTGCCATTAAAGAGTATTTAGCATAATGGTTAATCTATCCCTGATTTATACAGATTTGGATCACTATGGTGCATTGATCTATTACTAGTACATGACTGCCATGTGAATAGCCCATTTGCTGTTCCATTTGGAGCTATTTGACATCTGCAGCAGGACAGCTTAATTTAAGAGCAGATGGCTAAAAGCAGATGATATAGCTGTGTGAGAGAGTTAGTGTAAGTCAAAGAAGCCTTGGGTGCATAGAACTAATCTAGTTCAGGGGCTAGCCTTAGAAAACAACAGTTAATAGTTTCCAGGCACAGGCTTTCAATCCCACCCAGGGGCGTAACAAGGCTGGAGTGGGCCCAGTGACAAAATTTTTAAATGGGCCCCTCGCTGATACACACACACACACACACACACACACACACACACACACACACACACACACTTCACAATATATAGTCATGTGACTTGCCTCTGGGGGGCCACTCGAGGTGTGGGGGCCCCCAGGCAGCTGCCTCCCCTTGCCTAATAGTAGTTATGACCCTGATCCCACCTAACATTAGCTTTCTGTTGTATGTTGACTGCTTTCACCATGTGGTAGTATTATGGAAGAGCTCCATTTAAAACACAACTTTGTCATCTCAAACATTTCACTAACTTCCTCCTTACCCCAATTAAAAAGTTATCAATTCTTTTGTTGTCTTTAGTCTATCTGCCATAATTCTGAGTGACATGCTCACATGCGTTTGCATTCTACTAAAAAATACACCAACGTGGCTTGTAAATGCACAGAGCTTCCATGGCTCCTAAGCACAGCATCATCGCTGCAGAGATGATGCTCCTATGATTCTCAATTAGAGCATTGTTGCTGCACCAATGACACTGTGCATGGATGCTCTGTACATTTGCAAGCAGTGGTGGTGTCTTTTTGAGTAGAATATGGCCACGTGTGGGCATCTTGCTTAGGAATACGACAAATATTTATATACTGCTTTTCAACAAAAAGTTCCCAAAGCAGTTTACCTAGATATAAATAAATAAAGCTGGCTCACAATCTAAAAAAGAAACATAAGATAGACTATAGGGCCGGTTGCTCTCCCCCTGCTGTATAAAGAGAACCACCACTTTTAAAAAGATGTCTCTTTTGTTCAGTTAGCAGTTAGCTCTGCACATTTGTAAGCAGTGGTAATTTTTTTTTAGTAGAATATGGTAGCATGTGGGCATCCTGCTTGGGACAATGGTACTCTATGCAGTATGTACAGTAAGCCACTGTAGTTAAGTGTGATTAAACAAAATCTTTCTACAGAATCAGGATTTTCATATTTATTTCATTCACATTTATACATTGGGGCTATTCTCACAATCGGGGAAAATCGGGCTCGGAAAGCCTAGCCTGATTTTTCCTGATCGTAAGAACCACAGGGCTCAGCTGCGAGCGGGTAACCTGCTTTGGTAGCCCTCCTTTTAGCCCTGGTTTGCGGAGTGAGCACTCCGCAAACCCAGGCTATCTGGTTGTGAATAGCTGCGGCGCGGCTCCACGCCGCGGCTATTCACGAGGAGACCCCCGGAAGGGAGGCAAAAATCTGCCTCCTGGCTCCGGGAGTCTCCCCAGTATGCCCTGCGCGCTTGCGCAGGAGACACTGGGGTTTCCGGGGGATGCACGGCACCCGAGCTCCCCAGCCCCCGCTGGCTCCATCACAGAGCCGGCAATCATGTGGGCGGCCAATATGGCTGCCCAGGGCTTCTGCTGAGATCGTCTGCGGGGAGAGCGGCTTAGCCCACTCTCCCTGCAGTTTCGGCAAAAGCGGGTCTCATTGATCGTGAGACCCGCCTCACTGTTTCTCCACCTAAAAGAGGCTCCAAGTGCTCTACAAATACTTTAAAATATGAGGTTGTTCAGATGACCAGCCCTATAGGGGTAGGACAGGGCTATCCCAGGTAGGGCTGGTCATGTGCAGTGGCGTGATCACTCCAGATCCCAGTGCTCCACCCCTGGGTAGCCCTGCTTTCAAACCTGAGCTAAAAGTGAGGCAGGAAGATAAGCACACACCTCCTACCTCACTCCTGGATTGTTTGGGTGTTCGGACTGCTGGCAGCTCCTGCTGGGCTGACAGCATTCATCTTTCCATAGAGCTGGAGGGAAGGAATGACCCGGCAGCAGGAACTTTCCCAATACACCACGCTGCTCATTCTTGGTTTTAGTGCCTGTGCGTTCCTCAAGTGCACCTTGGGACTATGCATGTCATAGCTGCTACCAACGCAAGGGTCCATCTCATTCATTCATTCATTCATTCATTCTGTATCTCTCTATGTAAACCACTTTGGGAACTTTAGTTCTCTTTCTAATATGGATAGCTTGTTTTATGGTGTTTTTTGTATATTTGAACTGTCTTGCAGGCTGTCCTTAGAGAGCCCTGGCAGGGTGCGGTGCCTGGGGCAAATCAGCCAGTGCAGGCTCCCTTCTAGTTAATTCTAATGGGGGTTAAAAGAGTGGGGCCCAGGTCAGTCACCCTTCTTGCCATGCCCTAAGGACACAGCCCTGCTGTCTTGGAAAATATTGCATTAAACGAGCAGTATAAAATATGTGAAATAAACATAACATACAATACAATACTCTCTCCACCTGCAACGTCTTCCAAATGGCTGTTCCTTTTGGCATCATTTTCTTCATAGCTGCTTGTGCATGAATCTTCATATGTATAGCAGAGTTGGAGAGAACATGTATCAGCAGCCAATCAGATATGTCTTGATATGTCTTGATATGTTGATATGTCTTGACATATGATGTTATTGTGAGGCACACAGAAGGATAAGTAACACTGCATTCTTATTCTTATTCTTATTCTTATTGTACTACTACTACTACTACTACTACTACTACTAATAATAATAATAATAATAATAATAATAATATACTGCTTTTCGGGCCCTCTGCAGAACCAAATCCCCCACACCATCCTGTCCCCCTGATATCTGCATGCCAAAACCAACAACAAGCTCAGCAGGAGCAGACAGAGCAGAAGAGGAGTGCCCAACCCCAGAAGGCTGGCCCTTTAAGGCTTCCACTCTCTAGACAAGGGGGTGAGCTGAAAGTTTGTTTGGGCTCAGAGTTGACCAGAAGCTAAGTATGAGGACCTATAGAATGATCCTTGCCTCCCCTTGCCTTGCTAACCACCAGGCAAGTAACTGGGAGAAACATATGGTAGGAAATAAAAGATGTTTTAAAAATAGATTATGCACATTTCAGGAATTCATTCCTTCCTGAAATTTGACTTGGCCTAATGTTTATTTCAGCGCAAACAAAAATATAAATTCATATCCTTCATATATGCAAGGACAGATGACAATTTGTATGTCCCATCATGGAAATCCCAGCATTCTTCATTATAAAGGCTGAAAATGATGTTTTTGTAGTTTAAAGAAAAGAATAGGAAAGTGCATTTCAGCTCAGCCAGCAATCACACTATTAGCTTTACCCTGCTATTTAGTACTTCAGTGAGCAGACAATTTCAGTAGCAATCCATAGTTCACAAGTGAGTATAATTCTTGCTATCCTAAATATATAGTCCATCTCCAACTGATTTTTCTGAAACTTAATCCTTATTTTGGGAAATTATTTTGTTATTTATCATTGACTGATGTCTGTGATTAAAATAAACAAATAATAAGGACGATTTCAGCATTTATCTCAGAGGATATGGATAAGAGGTAAACTGGAATGTGTTGTGGGTTTTCTTTACCCTTTGTTTTGGTCCCATAATAATATGTCACTTGTGGTATATTTCGTCATCGTTGTTTTCAGTTGAAAATCTAGTACATCTGAATACATTTACTGTGCTGTTCCAGTCATAAGAAAAGAAAAGGAATCTCAGCAGTCTTCATAGGTTAGCTTTTACAAGGAGAACAGAAATCTCATTCTTAACATAAACAAGATTATGGATGTACCACTATCCATTTCTGAGCAATCTCTCTTGCTTTTCCCCCAAAAGTTTTACCTGTCAGTGTGTACTAAACTATAACATTGCATAATTGTCCTCTGCCAGGTGTTTTCAAATGGATTTAAAAGCAGATAAATGTTCTTTGTAAGATGTATTAGATCCCATTGCCAGTTGGCCATATACACAGTGTCAGCAGAGATGTGTCACATTTCCTCCTAGGACTGTCACGTGTTGCCTCTTTTTCCTCCTCTGTGTCCAATTATATTTGACATTTAATGTAAAATTCACAGCTGGAAATGTTATAATCTTTTCAGACTTAATGTGAGACAGTGTAGGAATTTAGATTGCAAAATGTTATTAATATCATTCCGTACTCTGCAGATATTGTTTCCCCTAGATTTCCATTTGTAGTCAATAGAAGTGTTATTACGGAGAAATATATTTTGTTTAATTTTTCTGTTCACTGCCTTAATCTTGTAATCTCATACATCCATTATATGTTTGTAGATATTTATGGCAGTGAATTGAACACATCTTCCATTTTGCACTTTTATTGTAAAAAAGAAAGCTTTTTTTTTTTAAGGTGTCCAATGGGATCTTATATTGATATGCAGTGTATTTCAAACTACTCAAATTACATATGTGTAGCTGCATCAAAAGCGAAGAATAAGCAGAAGATAACACTTCCCAAGAACGGGGGGGGGGGGGGGGAATAGCATATCAGTATTTTTCTTGCAATTGGTATACAAAGGAAAAGACAGAATATGTTTAATACAATTTAAAGGAGATTGTCTACTCTGTCTTCTCCTTTTTATACCAATTGCCGTAAAAATATCGATATGTTCTTTCTCCCACTCCTGTTACCTCCTGCGTCTCCTTTGCTTTTGATGTATCCACACATATACAGGTTGAATAGTCGTCCTACTGTTGAAGCAGTCACAAAATGCTGAGATACGATCCTCCCCATCTCTGACTATTTTTAAAAAAACAGCTGAAGACCCATTTCTTCACCCAAGCTTTTTCAGCTTTTTAAATTTGCAGGTTTTAATTTTATACTGTTTTTAAATTGTTAAACTGTTTTAACCTTTTATATTTGTTTTAATTGTTTTTATGTCATTGTTAACCGCCCAGAGATGAAAGTTTGGGCAGTATATAAGTTAAATAATAAACAAACAAACAAACAAACAAACAAAATCACCTTGTAAGGACCGAGTTCAGGCTAAAGTTAACAGATCATGTCATTTAGGTGCCCAAAACAATCACCAAATGCATACCCAAGCACACTTATGTCCCCAGCCCAACCTCTTTGGGCTGGGGACAGCTTCTGCTGTGAAAGAAAGCACAACAGTATCTGGGGGTGAATTAGCTGAAATGGGCAGCTGTGTGAAACGTGCTCTCCGGAGAGCTCCTGCCAGCACTTCCACGGCTGCACTTCTGCTGCACATGCTCAGTTTTTCAATTGAATGAACATATATGCTGAACTAAAAGTAAAAAGGCAGAGAGCCTACCTGAAGCTGGAGGCGACAAGCAAAACAATTGTCCAAATCAGTGTTCAACTCACTGTTTGTTGTTGGCACTGGGAATCTAGGAGGAAATTATGCTCTCCTTGGGGGAATATGTAGAGCCTTGCATAGATAAAGTTATCACACCCAATCCGATTCTGATACAATGCAATCGATAATCAAATAATAAACCAATAATTATACCAGCCTGGGCTGAATAATTTAATGTATCATTACCAGGTCAATACATCATCCCATAGGAGTTAATGGCCCATAGGAACTAATAGGAAAATTTAAAAATCTATATAGATGTTATTGTTAAGTCAGAATGGGATTTAACTTTCAGGCATAGTAGACATCTTAGATTTCTTAGAGCTGATGATGGATCATTGTTAGGGCTTGATACCACCCCCATTTTGGGCAGAAGTGCCAGGGTTTCAGAGAAGCAGGCAAACCTTCCCTCCACTTTTCACACTTTTGCTTTGATTATATACTATACATTCAAGAGATCAACAATATTTAACCTCCCTTGGCAAGCAGTACCTTCCCAATGCTCGTCTAAAGAGTCACTCACATTCATTGTGATCACATTGTGATCACATTGTGTCACAGAAGGGTGGCATTTTAGCTCAGACATCTTGTAATATATAATTCAATGCCCCTCTTCCAAGCACGGTGATTGAAAGGGAGATGAACCAATCACGTGCTTGGAGTGCACTGAGAGAATGTTCTCTCAGCTCTACAACTGCTGCCACTACCATTCCACCCACTGCCGCTACTTCTGTTGCTGCCACTGCTAGACCCAAGTCCAGCACCACCAGTCCTCTACCTAAGCTACTCTTGTGAGAGTCAATGAGCAAGGAAGTGCTCCCAACAGCCAAGCTTCATCTCCAGTCAAAAGCCTCAAACAACTCTACCTGAAGTCTCATAGTCTTTCACTAATCCAGGTGAGGCAAAGCTACCTCTCCCCCATCACAGGAAATATTCCTAATCTACTATTTGTGGCATGATTTTTACTCTCAAAAATTTTGCATAACAAATATGGGCTGCAGTTATCATATGCCATTACATGTGATTGCCATACTGCTATACTATTTCTTTCAGCGATTGTATAGTGGGATATACTTAATATGCATTAACAGCAATGATAAAGAATCCAACTCTAATTTAATAAGTAATATTTCCTCTATAGCCTGTCTAATTTTCCACCAATGTTTCACTTGTCAAAGAGCACTGCCACCATGTATGGAAAAAAGTCCCCAGCTGAATTCCAACTTCCAAAATTTGTTATTCAATTCAAAATTAACTTTTGAAATTTTACTGAAGTTATGTAAAAACCAAACCATGATTTTTGTACAATTTTCTTATAAGACATTAAAAATTGTGTGCATATATATCTCATGCATCAAAGGGTGAATTTTGGCTCAGATTTTGATTTCATATTATGTTTAACCTGTTACTCCTCTCAGAAAAAACTGGGACTTCAAACAACCTACAGACAAGCCATGTGAAAACAGATCTTTTCTTATGGTGATCTTTCTTGGTATTTTTTAAAAGATAGAACAAGTAGTCAGATCTGTATAGATTAATAATAATAATAATAATAATAATAATAATAATAATAATAATAATTCAATTTCTATACCGCCCTTCCAAAAATGGCTCAGGGCGGTTTACAAAGAGAAATAACAAATAAGATAGCTCCCTATCCCCAAAGGGCTCACATTCTAAAAAGAAACATAAGACACACACCAGCAACTGTCACTGGAAGTACTGTGCTGGGGGTGGATAGGGCCAGTTACTCTCCCCCTGCTAAATAAAGAAAATCACCATGGTAAAGGGTGCCTCTTTGCCCAGTTAGCAGGGGTAATCTCATTTTAGGCATTGCTGATATCAGGCTGCTCGCTGCCTGAATGGACGGTGTGGCCCATTTGCCCCAGCCTCCTTGAAAGAAGCATGAGGCTGAGGTGAAGCCTATTAGCTGCCCGGACTGTGCAGGGGCATGGCTACCACCACATGGCCCACTTTGGCATCCGACCTTTTCTGTTCACTCTTCACAAGCACCCTCCCATCCTTCCCTTTACAGTCTAGGCTTGGCTGGTCACCTTTTGGAGCCAGGCAGGAATTTTTGGTGCGCTCGCCTGATTGGCCAGTGGTGTGCATCCTTTTTTGCTTGCCTCTGACTGTACTGCATTAGTTAGTTAGCGAAGTTACCTTCCCTGGTCATAATTTGGCTGGTACAGTGCAGTTGGGGATAACATCTGAATTTGGTGAGCACCTTCAGATAAGCATTTGGCTATAGATCGGACAGGTCAACTCCCTAGATGCTGCGTGGCTCAGGGAACTCTGGCCTGGACCTATCTACTCTCTCAGGCTAAGCTAATCGGACATGCTGGGCACCTGCCAGGGGGTGCTGCTATGGCAGAGGCCTGACCTTAGGTTGGCTAGGATGAGCAGCTTCTGCTTGAGAGTATTGGGGTTGCCTGGAGCCAAGGTGCATTGCCCTACACTATAGGCAAGAT
Organism: Hemicordylus capensis; assembly: GCF_027244095.1. Lineage (NCBI taxonomy): Eukaryota > Metazoa > Chordata > Lepidosauria > Squamata > Cordylidae > Hemicordylus > Hemicordylus capensis. The sequence continues at coordinate 124,594,535 of NC_069659.1, forward strand.
ATGCCGTGAGGGTTCATGCCTCTAGATACTGCACTGTTGTGTGGAGAGCCAATCCCTGTTCTTTATTTGACGTGACGTTTGATAAATGGTGGTCATTGTTTTCACCAACAGCTATGTGTCTCGTGTCTTCTTGGAGCATGGGGGCAAAGTGACAGTTTACCCATTCCAGAGTTCAGGGCTGTGATCTGACTCTTAACAATTGTGGGAAAGATTCTAGTTTCCAGTTCATGAGGTCCTAATGCTTCACAATTAGAGATGAGGAGGATAAGGAAGGAGCTGGTCTTGTGGTAGCAAGCACGAACTGTCTCTTTTGTAAACATGGTCTGTCTTGGTTTACATTTGGATAGGAGACTACATGTGAGAGTTGTAAGATATTCCACTTGAGGATGGAGCCATAGCTCACTAGAAGAGCAATAAGGTCCCAAGTTCACTCTCTGGCGTCCCCAAGTAGGGCTGGGAGAGATCTGTGGAGAGGCTCTGCCAGTCAGTGTAGACAATAGGGATGTGCGAAATGTTTCGGGTATAGAACTATCTGTACCCGAAACGGCCGATTTTGGGTGATTAGGATCCGAACCGAATCACCCTCGAAGCCCCCCGAAATTATTTGGATCCGAAACGAATCACCCCTGTTTCAGATCCGAAATATTTGTTGTTTCGGCCCTCCATTTTGTGGCTGATAAATGCCTTCTTCTTCCCCCTCCATTTTGAGCAATGACATCAATTTGAATTTCCTGCCTTTTTGCCTCCCATTGACTTCAATGCAAAAAGATCTGATGTGATGTCTACTCGAATTTCGGGTCCCAGGGCCAAAAGAGTGGGGTGGGTGGTAGTGCCTAATGGGCGGAGGCTACCACCCAAATTGCAGAAGGATTGGGCAGAGGGCTGATTTTTGGTGAATTTCTGAAGTTTTAGTGTCTTTGGGGAAGATTGGGGGCATAATGTGGGATCTGGGACAGAAGAGTGGGGTGGGGTGGTAGTGCACAATGGGTGGAGGCGACCACCCCAATTGCAGAGTGATTGGGCAAAGGGCTGATTTTTGGTGAATTGTTGAAATTTACGCGTCTTTAAGGTTTCCCCCCATTTGGTATAATGGAAGGTTTATTGCTTCATGTCGGGGGGAAAGGGGTGGCCCAGAGCTGTGTGGGGTTGGTGGTAGTGCAAGATAGGGGCAAGGAAGCTACCAGATTTTTTTCAAAGGATTTGTGCAGAGGGCTGATTTTTGGTGAATTGTTGAAGTTTACGTGTCTTTAAGGTTTTTCCTCATAGGGTATAATGGAGGTTTCAGCAGCCCCATAAGTGCACTTGGGGGGTGCTGGGGTGGCACAGAGCAAGTGGTGGTGTAGTGCACATAGGGTGCCAACCACCCCCATGGGTTTCTAATCCATGGGGTACAGGGTTCTGTTGTTTCTTAAATGTTCTGAGTGTAGATTCTATGATAGCAAATGAGAGTGGATTCATGGTGTCTCATTTAAAATCTCATTTGCTATCATAGAATCCACACTCAGAACACCTCAGAAGCAACAAAACTCTAACAAATGAAATCACCAAAAATCAGCCCTCTGCCCAAATCCTTTAAAAAAATTCAGGTAGCTTCCTTGCCCCTACCCTGCACTACTACCAACCCCACACCGCTCTGGGCCACCCCTTTCCCCCTGACGTGAAGCGACACACCCTCCATTATACCTAATGGGGGAAAACCTTAAAAACGCGTAAACTTCAGAAATTCACCAAAAATCAGCTCTTTGCCCAATCATTCTGCAATTGGGGTGGTACCTCCACCCATTGGGCACTACCACCCCTCCCCACTCTTTTGGCCCAGATCCCACGTTATGCCCCCAATCTGCCCCAAAGACACTAAAACTTCAAAAATTCACCAAAAATCAGCCCTTTGGCCAATCCCTTTGCAATTTGGGTGGTATCTTCCACCCATTAGGCACTACCACCCCACCCCACTCTTTTGGCCCCAGGACCCATTTTTTAATCTGAATCAATTTGGATTCCGATTCGGATTAATTCGGATCCGCATCGAATCGGGGGTGATTTGGATGGGCCAGATTCGGATCCAAAACAGAACGGGGGTGTTTCAATTTGGATCTGAATCGATACACCAAAAATCCGAATTGCACACCCCTAGTAGACAATACTGAGTGAGATAGACCAATGGTCTGACCAATGGTCATAGCTTTCTATGTTTCTGTGAGGAGGCTGCTGTATATTTGAGAGGCAGTGGGATGAACCATGAGTGGCTATGTCAAATGGTCTTTTGTTAAATACAAAAACCCCACTATTATTCTAGAATTCTATGGGTTTTGAAATGTCTTTCTGGGTTATTACCCGTTATATTCGGATCCAATGAGCCCCTGGTGGCGCAGTGGTAAAACTGCCGCCCTGTAACCAGAAGGTTACAAGTTCGATCCTGACCAGGGGCTCAAGGTTGACTCAGCCTTCCATCCTTCCGAGGTCGGTAAAATGAGTACCCAGAATGTTGGGGGGCAATATGCTAAATCATTGTAAACCACTTAGAGAGCTTCCAGCTATAGAGCGGTATATAAATGTAAGTGCTATTGCTATTGCTATATTGCACTAGTGGCCAAAACTACATATCATCCAACAGCATACAGATGAAATATTTATAGAATACACTGGGTGATGTCTGCAAATTAGCAAGGAGTAACAGATGTATTTCTCCCCACTATCCAGTAATTGTGTATGCCTCACTCTTTTGACAGAGTATGAAGAAAGCATAAAGTGCATCCAAGGCAATTCTGACTTTTAATTTAAGCAGGGAAGAGACCAGATGAGTTGGTATTGATTCATACATCTCATGAAGTATTGACAAAACAATTTTTATTTGAGCTTTTCCTAGCCTATTGTCTATGCTCCAGGCTATAAAACCTTTAGCTTCTCCTCCCAGTGCCTCTTTCAAAACACAAGAAAATTATTTTTAGCTAAAATCTACCAGAAGCCTTTATTACACAAAACTGAAAGAAAAATTAAGTGTCACCCCCTTGCCTGAAACTCATCAATAACCTTACTTATATCAGGAAAACAGTCTTGAGGTTAGAATCTTCAAACTACTTAGTATGGCCTACACCACAGAGTTAGTCTTGTGCCAATAAATCACCTAGTTTTGTCTTCAGAAAAAAACATTTTTTGTTACCATCTGACAGTTTTGTAAGGGTATGTTTCCCCATCCCCCAGCACGTCATACATGGAAAGCTTCATGTGAAAGTCCACTACATGGGACTGAAACACAATCCTCTTGCACCTTATCAAGCTGACCTCCAAGGCTTAGTACTACTGTGCCATTCACAGATGAGTGAGGTCCGTCTAGAAGTGGTCAGGCATTCCCCAGGCCCTTAGAGGAGATACATCCTCCTAAATATCTAGGATAAATATGTCTAAATATCATGAGGCAATTATCATGGAAATGCATAAAAGGAATGCTAGCTATTGTTGCAAATGGGTTCCTATAAAAATGATTTTGTGTATTGTAAACAAATCTTTAATTTTAAAATTTAAAATTTCATCCTTTTACATTCAGTTTGAATGAAATGGAAACATAATTTTATGTAAATATTACATATACATTCTTTTTTTCTTTGACATTTAAACATTATAATTGTTGTGAACCAAGCCTGATTTGTATACTAGATATGCTCAGGAGCTAGCATCTGAAATTAGGCTGGCTTCACCAGTGTCACAAAGTGACCAGTTCTTTTATGCGGTGACCATGTATAGTCTGGGCTCAAGGAAGGAAGGAGATCAAAGCAACCCTAAATGATTCAATGGGCTTTACTGAGTATAAAAGAATAACAACATCAATCTAACTGAGCAGAAAACAGATCTATCAGTATAGCCAGCAACAACATTCACCCAGTGTTCCTAACTAACATATGTGTGTGTATTAAATCTTCCTAGAGCCTAATATTATTCAGATATAGATGGAAAAGGGGGGCGGGTAAGAAAGGTTGAGGACTGGAATGGGTTGGGTCGATCAGGAATTATTAGAGGGAAGAGAGGGAAGGAGAAGAAGGGGAAAGGATGGAGGGATTCAAGGCTTGTGGAGCAGTATATTACCAGGGTCAGAGGCTTGAGAGCGGTGGGGCTTTCAGCTGAAGGAGAGAGGCTGTAGCTGGAGACAAGAGCTTGGGAGCAATGGTCAAGCAGATAGTTTGCTCAGAGCGAGGCAGAGAGTGAAAGCACGATGGCTGGGGAAGTCTTGACTTCTCACTGTACAGCAGAAGTCACAGACAGTTCCTGTCCATGGACAGAGTTCCTGCTTGTTGCCCCGCAGCTTAGCAGCAAACTCTGGGATGGATCTTGAGCAAGTATGCTTGTTAGGCAAGATTGCTGACTCTGTCCAGTAAGCCTCATTCTTATAGTTGTATCTTCCTTTGATCTTCATAGAGTCTATTCAAAATATCCTCACCCTTCCTGGGTCCCCAAAAAGGTGACAATTTGCTGTTACCTTCTGGATATTGTCTTTTAATTATTCAGGATATTAGCTCAGTCCAGGGAGATCTCAATCCCATCTTCTGTAAGTTGCTATTTAGGGGAGGGGACATTCTACTTTCCCCAAAGCAAATCTGCATCTCTGAGCTGCAAATGGGCATCTTCTCCTGTCCCCAGATTTCTGGTGCTTGGTCCCAGAAAGTGTTAAAAAGTGTTAGTAAAATAAGAATTAAAATCTATAGGTGTTTTCTTTGTGTGCATTTACCTAGAGTGGAATTTCTATAGACAGCAATTGAGTATCCCCTTTGGGCATAGCAGAGCAATCGTTGACAAGGATTAACATAGACCTTGCAGAAGGAAGTGAGAGCTCAGCTTCTCACTTCTTCCAGACCTTATCTGATAGTGGGTTAGATTTTAGCATTTGGATCGCTTGGGCCTGGCCTTTGTGTTTCTTTGAGTACCCATTTCACAATACAATGCTGGATTGCCTCTTCCTTCACAGAGCAGTTAGCCGAGGCAGTCATGAGACCTGGGTGTCAGTTCACCATGAGTTCAGGCATTAATTGATCCCTTAATAAAATTGAATCAGACACAGGCCTGAATTCCATATAATTCTGGGTTGGTAGCTGTGGATTGAATGTTGGAGTCAGGGGGTCTCCAACATATTATACCTTTAAAAACTCTCTATAGTATTTGTTGCCTTGGATCAAAACACAAGTATAAGTTCCTTGCATGAAGAGGGTTCTGGCAAAAATTCCCTGTGCTGAAGTCCCCATGGAACATCGCAGCTTCTGTGAAGAGTCTCTTGGCCCTGTGGAATAGGTTTTCAGGGTATCAGTGAATGAAGCTGTAAGAGGGATTGGTGTTTTTCAGTGGAGAGTCTGGGTGTAGTAGTTAGAGTGTTGGACTAGGACCAGGAAGTCCCAAATTCAAGGTGACCACCAAAATGGCCACTGCCACTAGGAAAAGGACCAGAACAGCCCCCAAATGGGCCAAAACAGCCCTTGCAGGACTGTGGGGAGGCAGACAGGGGGAGAGGGAGACTAAGGAGACACACACACACCCCGCAGCCATGACAACACCTTTCATGGCCGCCGGACCCATGGTGGTGAGTTTAATTTTTTTATGTTTAGAACCCCCGAAGTGGCTCAAATTCAAAACAGGCGAGGCAGGGGGAGGTTCTGTGCCGGACTCAAACTGAACTGCTCAAAAACAGTTTTGTGTGCACCCTTAGGGACAGCCACTTATCTCTCAGTCTAAACTACCTCATAGGGTTGTTGTGAGGATAAAAATAACCATGTACACCGCTCCGGCCTCAGGGTGTGTATGTATGTATAAATACATACATACATAGGATCTGGGTTAAAAACAATGTCTGCCAGACATTTAACATATCCATCATACTTCTTCATTGTCCATTATTTACTTAACCATCATGCAAAACCTTTGGTTATCCATGCCTTAACTATATCTCAGCTGAATTTCTGTCAGGCAGAGCCGTCCTTGCATGAGGAGAAGGGAGATGGTTACCACAATTGGCTGATTTTGGGGGAGCCAGAAGGACATCAAGATACCCCCACCATCACCTCACTTGCCCCTTGCTGCTGCCCATCACCATTTGAGCATCAATTTATCCAGTGGTGACACAGACACCTCTCAGTAAAGAACCACTTTGTGGCTGTTCTTTTCTGCTGCTGCTGCTGCTTCCTGGCTCAGTGCACATCTTCCTAGCACTTTGTGTACTGCTGGCTGCTGCCAGGCTTGTAATGACAAGGGAAAGTGACATGGGGAAAATCCCACCCGTGGACATTTTCATGAGTGGAGGCCTACATCATTTGCTGGAAATTCAGATAGGAACTTCATTTGTATTTAACAACATGCCAGGCTCTCAAAATGGAGACACACCGGAAAAGGAAGCTACTTGGCTAATATAGTAATACTGGCGTCATTAAGCAAACAACCTCAGGAGAGGTAGTTTAGTCCAATCAAAGAGCATAGCACCAGTGGCCAATCAGAGAACTAGTTCACAGTTTCATTGAATACAACAACATAATAACCGTGTGAAAAAGGAATGACCCAAATATGGTTATTACATTCATTTCAGCACTTCCATTCATTGCCAACTTCCAACGTGCACAGGCCAGTACCAGTCAAACCTGTTTTTCCTTCATCAGACCATCCTTTGAAGCTTATGGTGCTAACCATTTAGCTTCACAACCCAGTCTCTGCTTCAGTCCCACCTCAACCACTCTTACTTTCTCTCCTGAATCTTCATCAAAGCATACATCTTCTTTGCCCCCCATTTCTTGAGAATTCTTGCCCTGTGTGCAGATCAATGTAAAGCAGCATCTCAAAATGCCAAATAGTTGTATAAGAGTATAATTATCAGGAGAATAATAAAACAAATCTGTAAAGCTTTCTGGCCCTAGTGGCAACCTAGTGAATAACATCAACATCAGTAAGGATCAGACCTTTCTCAGTAAGATATAAACAGCAGTTGGAATTCACCAACTTACAAAACCCTCTTCTGGAGGCCAGCATATCATCAAGGGCAATACGATTATCCAGAGCCATTTGTCCCAAGGAGTCCTCTAGTGGGTCCAGGCTTGTTTTCCCATGGCAGGACTCTGTTAGAGAGTTGGGCGGGGGGGATTTCTTTATCTGCCCCAAGTACAGCAGAAGTGCATAGGTAAGGAGAGCACTACTAATTAATATTGTCTGGAGACATGGAATTGAGGTTGACCTGGTTCTCAAACTGGTCTGGCTCAAGAGCTCACCCAGACTGGGACTGGTTTGGTTTGACCTTGAGCCACACACCCACACACACACACACCCACACACACACAAACGCACATACACCCCAGCCAGCATCCCAACCTCCTTGTTCTCTAGCTGCTTCAGGTCTTTCTTCTAACAAGACACTTTCCAGTCCCTGAGCCATGTGAAAAGACTCCATCCTGAATGACCATGTTTCAAAATTAAATCCATCCAATCCTGGGGATTGCTGCCTGTCTCTGTGGTGACGTTGCCATGGCAAACAAGTTCCCTGTCATTTCTCTGCCATTTCCAATCAAGCAGGCTTTCCACTCACTTACTGTGCCTTTTTGTCTATTTTCTCTGGGTTCACTGGGCCCATAACCTTGTTAGAGAGCTTGAGAGGCAGTGGATTTCTTTATCTGCCCCAGCTACTGCAGAAGTGCATAGGTAGGCAGAGCACCGCTAATTAATATTGCCTGGAGACATGGAGTTAAAGTTCCAAATAAAGTAGTTTATTTATGAAATCTATCAAGGATATAGATAAGACCTATCATGCCTCATTGCTAGCTACATACAGGAAGTGGGGAAGGGGAGAAGACTGAAGTCTCTCTCTTAGTGAGAGAATAAAACCTGAGACTATAAGCCTAACAAACAGGAATAAGAGTAGAGAAAGCATGGTCAGAGGGGGAATGCCATTACTGGCTATTTGTATGCAGATAGCCAGTATACTATGCAGTACAAAGAGGGCAGCCAGTAGGCAGTCTGGGGGTGCTCCTGGATCCAAGTCTCTCCCTGGTGTCCCAGGTTGAGGCAGTGGCCAGAAGTGCCTTCTATCAGCTTCGGCTGATACACCAACTGCATCCATTTCTTGAGATAAACGACCTCAGAACAGTTGTACACATGCTGGTAACTTCCAGACTGGATTACTGTAATGCACTCTATGTGAGGCTGTAGTCCGGAAACTACAGTTGGTTCAGAATGCAGCAGCCAGGTTGGTCTCTGGGTCATCTTGGAAAGACCATGTTACTCCCATATTGAGAGAGCTACACTGATAAGTTTCCAGGCAAAATACAAGGTCCTGGTTCTCTCTCTCTCTCTCTCTCTCTCTCTCTCTCTCTCTCTCTCTCTCTCTCTCTCTCTCTCTCCCCCTTTCTCTTAAACATACCTGTCGCTAATCCCATGCACAGCAGTTCTCATGAGAGTTCATGAGCAGCTGCCAGATAACAATGGGGGCGGGTGGGTGGGGGAAAAGAAACTGCTGGCCAGAAGAACGGCTTAGTGGCAGCCATCGGGTGAGGAGGGCGAGAGGAAAGCGCCAGCCGGGGGAGGGTGAGAGGACAGCTGAGAAGGGAACTAGAGGGACAGATGCTCTGCACCCGACTCAGCTAGTAACCTATAAAGCCCTAAACGGCTTGGGCTCTGTGTAGTCAAGATTACATCTTCTTTGTCATGAACCCCACTGCCCATTGAGATCATCAGGAGAGGTCTGTCTGCAGTTGCCACTGGCTCATCTGGTGGCTACTCGGGGACGGACCTTCTCCGCTGTTGCCCCAATGCTTTGGAATGTGTTCCCTGCTGAAAGAAGAGTCTCCCCATCTCTGACAACTTTTTAGAAGTCTTTAAAGATGCATCTGTTCACCCAAGCTTTTAATTTAATTTTTTAAAATAGTTTTAACATTGTTTTAAGATATTGTTTCAAAATTTTAAATTGTAATATTTAACCTTTTCTTTTATCATTTATTTTGTTTTAACTAATGTTCTAACTTTTCTGTTTTATTTATTTTGCTTTGTTGTAAACTGCCCAGAGACATAAATTTTGAGCGGTATAAAAATATGTGACATACATACCTATCTGTCTGTCTGTCTGTCTGTCTATCTATCATGCCCCTAGTAGTCAATGGGGTTGCTGGTGCTAAGAGTTGATGAAATCAGGAGCTGCATCTCCAACAGACTCAAAGTGGCTTTTTGTACTCATTAGAAGCAGAAACTATCTTCAGGGAGCTCTCTGGCCTCAGCAGCATCAGTGCTGTTTGTAGAAGTGGCAGAAGCTGGGACTTTGGCTTTGAAGCAGTAAGCAGATTTGGCTGAGAGTGATAGTGGGGACAGCCTTAGTTGGTGACAACAGGGAGTACTGATCTTCCCACTCTCTCTGTGGTGTGTGTGTGTGTGAGAGAGAGAGAGAGAGAGAAAGAGAGAGGATGAAATGGACTTGTGGGCATTGTCAGAGAATCAAGTGAATAAGCAGCCCACATGCCTCGGGTTAATTCAGCAGTGGGCAAAACATGGCAGAGCATGGTGGCTGGGGCAGAAAGAGGTGAGCAGAAATGAGCAGCACCTGTGGCTCATTTACCTCAACCTGGGCTTATTAATAGATTTGAAAGCTATCATTCCAACATATATATATAAGGAAAGCTATACTTACTGAAAGTAGTCAAATTATATTCATATCGAAGTGTGGTGTTTCTGTCAAAAGTCATATATTAAACTAAGAACAAAAGCCGCTTTCCTTTTTATCTAAATAGTAACTTTACACAAATGTCACTCACATTCTTGTAAAAACACTGTTTGAAATTTCATAATGAAAAGGTCAGAACATGCTAGCATAGACTCCACAGAAGGAACCAAAACAAACACTAATTAAGAGAAACTAGACTGTTGAATAACACTGCTAGCAGTTTCAAGCAGAAACAAACTGACATTAAATCTCAGCTCCTTCTTTAAATCAAGTAAAATGGTTTTTTAAAAATTATAATAAAAATCAATCTTTGATTTTTAGAATCACAGAATCATAGAGTGGAAAAGAGCCTTGCAGGCCAACTGCTCCAACCCCAGAGCTGCACCATAGATAGACCATCCCAACCCATGCTGCCCAGCTTCTGCTTGAAAACCTCCAGTGAGAGTGAGCCCACCCCTCTGCCAAGTAATTGATTCTGTTGTAGAATTGCTTCCAATATTAAGACATTTTCCATAATATTCATCTGTAATCTGCCCTCCTGTAAATTAAGCCCATGACCTCTAATCCTGGGGCAACAGAGAACAAATCCTTGCTCTCTTCATGTATTTGAAATGTCCTGTAATGTCCCTCCTCTTGCCTTCTTCAAGCTCCACATATCTCATTTCTTCAACCTTTCCTCATAGTCTCAAAACTGGACACAGTAATCCAGATGAAGTCTGACTAGTATGGAATAAAGTGGAACTATTAGTTCTTTTCACTTGGAAACTATGGTCAGCTTTGGACACTACACCAAACCAAGGCAACCATGCCAGAGTTTTGGTTTTGTGGTTGTCCAAATGCGGGAAACCTTGGTTCTGTTAGAAAAGTGACCCTAGGTTTCCGGGCACAAACCTGAATTGTCACCCTTGGTTCCTCTTTGGTTTCACCGCCAAAACCTCTGGTCTGAAAGTGGTGGCATGTCGTCTCAAGGCTGCCTGTAACTGTAACTTCTCAGAAGTCAGAAGTTGAAGCTCCTCCCTCTCTGTGTCTTTAATTGTCTGCCATGGCTGTCCTTCATGAGGAGGAGGAAGCCCATGCAGCAAGTTCCTCCCCCATATCAGGCTTCCAAACTCCAGATCAGATCTTCTGGAAGGTCAGCAGGGAGAATGGGGCAAACCACGGGTCCATTGGGCCCGCCATTGTTGTGTGCAAAAGTGGCCTATGGTTCTGTTAATGTAGCCTGAAATTACATTACCTTTTCTTTTGCAGCAGCAGCTTGTTCAGCAGGCTTGCATGATCAGCAGCCTGTGATTGCCTGCAATACTAAAATCCATTTTACATTTACTATTGCCGAGCATCCTATAACTGGATCCAGAATTGAAGAAGTGTAAGAAACCAGGTTATTCTTTCTGCAGGTGTAGTATATGATGCCTTCAGATAAGAAAACAAACACACACTGCAGCCCAGAGCGCTTATTGTCCATCTTCTAACCACATCCTAACACATGCCTCTTCTGACTGAGAGGCCTTTGCTTCTTCCTTCCTTTCTTATTGTTTGCAAGTTGTCTGAGTTCCTGTGATGTGATGCTGTTTAGGAGATTATTTGGCTCTTGTCTTTAAGTCTCCTGCTGCAGAGAACATGGTCGCAAGAAGCCCAATCTTTGGTGAGCTCCTAGCAATCTCTGCTATTTCCTGCAAAGGCTACTGGGGAAATATGCAAACTGCTATCTCCCCAGAACTCAGCGTCCTGGTAGATAGCAAGGTTGGTCACACAACCTAATGGTATGGGGCTGGGGAGGGCAGGGGAAGGCAGGATTGCATCTATTCCTCCCGCCCCCTGATAATCCTCTTTTTTCTGCAGCAGTGCCACTCAAGCACCCACATGAACAATGCTGCTGGGAGTAGCACAGCCATCTGGAGGCCAGGGAAATGAAGCCTGCTCTCCAGAAATCTCACAATACACCTTGTGAGTAGCATGGTACATTGCGGGATTTCCCCACTGCCCAATGCTCTAGTCACTCAGCTCTGGGGCTGCTCAGGCTGAAGGCACCCCAAACAACCACACAACTGGGAAATGGGGTGGAAGGGTATGATCACACCCTCCTACTTCTGTAAAAGCCCAGGTAAAATACTTGGGCTACCCTGTGGGGCAGCGCTGGGACTGGGACTGACCAGGACCAATCCCAGCACTCCACATGAGCAGCCCTACCGAGGCAGGGCTGTACAGGCCAGGGTAGGGCTTCTTGTGTGAACAGCCCCAGTGTGTGGTATGGAAAGAAGCCAAATCCTTGATGAGATGATCATGATCTTTGGCATCTTCAACAGAGAACTTCACCGACGCGATGGGTAGACTGGGCCTCCGACCGCCGGAGGCCCGGTCTACCCGCCGGGATGAGGCTGCCTCCGGCGGTCGGAGGCCCGGTCTACCCGTCGCATCGGGTAGATGTGAAGCTTTTGCGCCACGCTGCATGCGCGTGCGCAGAAGACTTCTTTCAGCCTTTGTATTGCAGAGCAAGAAGGGGTGGCGGGGAGGTATCCTGCCGCCCCAATTTCTACAAGAACTACGGGCGCTGGAGGGGAATCCACAACAAACAGCAAGTGCCACCTTTGTAAAGAAGCAGATGAAACCGTGGACCACCTAATCAGCTGTTGTAAAAAGATCGCACAGACTGACTACAAACAAAGGCATGACAATATAGCAGGGATGATACACTGGAACATCTGCAAAAAATACAAGCTACCCATTGCCAAACCTTGATGGGACCATAAAATTGAAAAAGTGGTAGAAAATGAAGATGCAAAAATATTATGGGACTTCCGACTACAAACAGACAAGCATCTGCCACACAATACACCAGATATAACTGTAGTCGAGAAGAAAGAAAAACAAGTCAAAATAATCGCCATGGCAATACCAGGGGATAGCAGAATAGAAGAAAAATAAATAGAAAAAATAACCAAATTCAAAGATCTACCAATTGAAATTGAAAGGCTGTGGCAGAAATAGACCAAAATAATCCCAGTGGTAATTGGCACCCTAGGAGCAATTCCAAAACAACTTGAAGAGCACCTCAACACCATAGGGGCCAGAGAAATCACCATCAACCAATTACAAAAAGCAACTTTGCTTGGAACAGCCTATATTCTGCGACAATATTTATAACAACAGCAACAACATTGACAATAAACTTCTGGCATCTCAGGTCTTTGGGAAGGATTCGATGTCTGGATAAAACAAACCAGTCAATAACACCTGTCTGAATGAGTAAATAAATAATAATATAATAGCCCAGGGTGATTTAATTTATGTTTCATCAGTGGTAGCTAATTGTGGGCAAGCTTTTCCTGATAGCTCGAAATCTTGGTCCAGCTTTTGTCCAGCTTGGAGTTTGGAAAAATTACACTCTCCAAAAAGTAGGAGGGAGCAGAGAAACAGTTTATTTTATTTTTCAAATTTGTAGAATGCCCCAAACTTCTGTCTCTGGGCAATTTACAACAGCAAACAGATTAAAAATAGAGCAGGTGCAGAGCCTGACCACCAGCGGCCTGTGTGTGGCCACAGTAGCGGTCACGCTCAGCTCGCCCCCCACGTCTGACATGAGGTGCTGGAGGTGTGGTCTGGCTCCTCAATGGAGCCCCGCGTCTGAGGCTTGCGCTGCACATTGTTCCCTCTAAGGCATGCACATTTTTAAATGTCCACTCAGTGAATTTTAGATCCCAATCGGATTGAATCAGAAAGACCCTATTCTGAATGCAAGTGCACACACATTGCCTTGATATACTGCCACCCAGCACAAAACTCATTCTGCACTTTTAATCATCCTGATGAAAAAAAAAACTGGAGAAAACACTGACGAGCTCAATCACAGTTACCACTTAAAGTTTTCAGGCAGCTAGGACCAAGGGCTCCCTAGCCATAGAAGCAAACTAAGCAAATGACTTTGGTGCCCCAAATCCACAGGTGCCTACCTTTTAGCTTTGCAAATGTGTTTGACACTGCATAGCTAAGGTAAACACTGTTTCCCAGGCCATTTCTGGTCCCAATTCAAAGTGCTAGTGTTAACTTTTAAAGCCCTAAATGGCTTGGGACCAGATTACTCGATAGAGCACCTTGCCTCATATGCCCCAACCTGGACCCTAAGTTCTTCTTTGGAGGCCCTCCTCTGAGTGCCCCTGCCAAACGAGGTGAGGCAGATGGCTACTAGGGAGAGGGCCTTTATGGTGGTTGCACCCCATTCATGGAATAGCCTCCCCAGTGAGGTTCACCTGGCTTCATTACTTTGTTCTTTTAGATGCCAGGTGAAGACCTATTTGTTCACTCAGATATTTTAAATTTTAATTTTTGATCTGATTTTAACTGATTTTTTTAGATGCCTTTTAAATAGTTTTGTATTGTATTTTTATTTTGCCCCCCCCCACACACACACACCTTTTTGATCTGTAATTATTTAATCTGTTGTATGTTTTAATGTTGTGTTGTAAGCCACCCAGACAACAACTTGTTATGGGGCGGCTAACAAATAAAGTTGGTGGTGGTTGTTGAGAGAAAGCTGCTGCCTTCACCTTTTAAAGGAAGTGCACAGAAGTAGCCTAATAGCTTGACGGCCTAGTGATATCTCCTGCATTCATGGCATGTAGTCTAGATGCTTCTGATCACCACCATTTGTGAAGTTCATAGGCATAATTATAATTTCCCACCAAGAAGAGGGTGAGGCAAGAAAGCAAGGCCCCTCTGGCAGCCTGGAAAGGTTGCCATCTGGCCTCCTCTCCAAGAAGAATGGTGTCCTCCTGCAACTAGGGGTAGGGCAAGAAACTGAAGGCCCTCCATCACCCTGAAGGATACTGTAACAAAATTTTTGATACTTTGCATGTTTATAAAATGTCTCTATTCATGTTTTATTTTAAGTCGTTCTTGTGGGGCCTGTGTGCCTTAAATAAATCAAAGTCCAAGCAAGCATTATAAATGAAAATGAGAAATTTCATAAAACTCCCTGACCAATTCTTAATCATTTAATCTGCTATGCCTACCATGTGCATGATATACAATAATAAGTGGAGGTGTGGCCAGATTTTAACTGACATATGGAACACACACACACCTTGGGTTGACCCTGCTTTGGGCTCAGTGCCAAAACCAAAGATCTGAGCACAAGGTAGTGCTGGGAGCTGTGGAATCATTTTTTATCTCCTCGACTTCATCCAGAGTGGGGGAAAGGAGAAGTAAACTGAATTCTGTCCAATTCCAGCAGAGTTCAGTTAAGCTACTGTACACCTTCCATCCCTGGATTAAACTCACAAAAGCTTTCCAGTTATGTGAAACTGTAGCTTGAATCAGAACCTCTGAACTTGCTTTTAAAACAGCTCCTGTCCTGTTGGTGACCTGGCAGGATAGATCTCTCCAACCTCCAAGATACCACAGTCATTCAGAGGACCCACAAGGCTGGGGTGTTCTGAAGGAGATATGAAGTCATCCAGTATCCCACAATGTAATGCATGGGCAGTGGAGAGCCTGCCCATGTAAATGCAACAGCTCTCAGCTTCTTTGCTGTTGTATGGATGGCACTCTATTGTTGAAAAGGAGCTTGGCTGGCAGAAGATGCTGCAAACAGTCCCAGTCACACACATGATTGGGGCTGGGAGGTAACATGTGAGCTGTGTGGCTTTAACCTTGATTACAGCCTTGGTTTAAAAAAAAGGGGGGGGTTAGCCCTGCTCTGGAGCAGCAGGTTAGGATTGGGTCCCATGGCTGCACATGAGCCCCACTACCTGGGTTTTCCTGCTTCTATATTGCTTTGGCTAGCCGTGAAAACTACCATACAGTCTTCTGCTGCAGGTAGGTCATGGTGGAATGCTGATCTTTAGGCTTCAGGATCTCAAAATATAATCTCCATGTGGGAAATGGTGTTTCTGTTATGTTGTGTGAAATGCTGTGGGAGGGGTGGGGACATTGCATGAAGGGAATTGCAAGGTATGAATCAGTCTGCACTTTTCCTCCTGGAGAGGTAAAACATGTTGTGCAGTTGTGAACCCCAAGGAAATAGTTGTTCCTGAACACTGCTGTTCTAACTTCACTAGAGACCACATGAATGTCAAAAACTGAAGTTTATTGTCAAATTTAGTTTTCTCATCTCTTCCCAAGATCCTAGGAAAATGTCAGCTAAATCCAACACAATTAGAAATATCCTTGACTGAAAGGCCAAAACGTTCTCCCTCAAGAAGTTATTAAAGGAACAATTTAGAGGCAGTTTACTCAGTACCTGTGGAAAATGGATAGCTTGTACGTCTCATGTTCTTGAAGAGAACAAAAAAAAAATCTGGCAAGGTTAAAGTAGGAACTGATGCCAGCTTCTTGTGTAACTACTGTGGTATACTCGGGGAGCAGAGACCCATATCCAGGCAATTTAAGCCGATGTGAATTTATATATACTGTTTCCCACAATGAACGTGATGCAATGTTAGTGTTCAGGAATATTTGAATAGGATTTTTTAAAAGCAAGTTCAAAGGTTCAGATTCCAGCTACAGTTTCACATAACTGGAAGGTTTTTGTGAGTTTGATCTGGGGATGGAAGGTTTGCAACAGCTTAATTGAACTCCGCTGGAATTGAGTGACATGAGGACATGACATGAGGACCACCCTGGTTTTCCTTCTGTCTTGGCTAATAACCTTCAGACCATGACTGTGGTGGCAGAATTCTGTTCCTCTTTTTTTTTCTACCTAGGTGGCTGCTGTAGAGAGTTGCTGGTAAAAGTGACATCAGAATTTAGGAATTCAAACTGTCCTGCAGAATTCCAATACATGGCAGTATGTGCCAGGATGACCATCTGCTTTGTTCACCAAAACTGACTGTACAAGATTCTTAACATATAGACCAGGGGTCCCCCAGAAGTGTACACCTTCTGTCGCAAACCTTCAGCTAGGGTACCACATAGAGATATTGAGCCCTTTCTCATGATCAGGAGAGCCCAAAAGGGGCGAGGGGAGGAAGCCTCAAAATGCTTAGCTGTGGCGGCACAGACGATCTCCCTGCCATTGCTGGGTGGCAGATTGCTTGCCCAGGCAACTGCCTCCTGACAAGCATGGAGGTTTGGGGTTGGGAAGCCCCTGGAACTTCCATAATGCACCTGGGCCATTTGCATGGCCTGGGGGCCGGAGCGCATGTGCGGCAGCCTCCAAATTGCCTACTGCCAGCAGAGGAAGGGCTGAGACAGCCCTTTGAAGAGTGGGGGAAGGCCAGCAGAAGGAGATGGAGATGGCAGAGCCCCCTCCCGTGGCCACATCCCTGACCCAGTGGTGAGTCCTAAAAAAACCACAGAACTTTTTTTACCCTTAGAACTCCCGAATTGTCTTGAAGCTGAGCTGGGGGTCTGTTGGGGGAGCACAAAACCGAACATGCCCAGTTTGGTTCGAGTCCAGAACCAGGCAAACCAGTTTTGTGCACACCTCTAACATGCACACTCACAAATTTAAATGTTACAGTTATGAGATGGGCTTGTCCAGGAACTGGTTTACATCCAGAATAAGCTACTTGTGAATACTTCAACTGAAATTAATGGGACAAGTAAACTTGTTCCAGTCAGCCCCAATTAACTGGTTGAGCTGCCTTGCTTCTATGCACTTACTAAGATGGTGATGAGATCAAATAAAGCCTTGCAGAACAATTACCTAAGTTTCTTACTTCGGGAAGTGTTCCTAGGAACAGCTTGCCAAGGTCTCATTCACTACCTGAGATCAATCAGGAGTGGGTTACCCAGACAAACCCAAGCTTTATTTTGAGTTGACGAGGCCAAATCAATATGAAATTATTCTTCATATGCAATTGGATTAAATTCCTTTCATTGATGGCTCTTGAATCCTATCACAAGCATTGGCATGCTTTCCTCCTTGTTAAAGGGGCTGTGGAAGCCCTCTTTTTTTTCAAAGGGATTGTGCCTGCAATTTGGATGCCGAATCGCATTTTGGCACATACCTCCTTTTTTCAAAGTTAATCTTATATACCAACTGGACCCTTTGCTCAAGAAGCCAGTCCTCACAACAACAACAACAAAAACAAAATATTTATATACCACTTTTCAACAAAAGTGTCCAAAATTTCCTCTACCCAAAGTTTCCTAACCACAATAATTCATACTATGATCACTCTCAGAGATTACATATTAGAGTACTCAAATGTGGTATATGTGGGGCTCCCTTTGAAAATAGTTCAGAAGTGACAATTGGCCAGAATGTGGTCACCACAATTGACCTGTTGGAAGTCACAAATTACAATCACATAACACCAACCTTTTATCAACTGCACTGGGTACCAATATTCTTCTGGACTAAATTAAAGGTCTGGCTTTGACCTTTATAGCCTTCACTGGTCTGGCACCAGAGTATCTGAAGAATTGCCTTCCAGGCCTGGTGTTGGGGTTGGCTAAGTTCAGCACTGGCTTGGGAGCCCATGGCCAACAGGAGGCTTGTGGTTGACTAGTGAAGTCCTTGTGTAGCAGCTGATCCAGTCACCCCATCATTTTTTTCTCCTGAACTCCCCATTGCAACACCCTCTAATCTTTTGAAGAACATTTTGAAGAATGTTCTCAGTGTCTGGAGAATGATCCCATTTGCAGATAGGGGAAGGCAAGAACACTTCTCAGCTGAGAAAGTCCCACTGTTCTTGCCTTCTGTCTGCAAAGTGGTGAATAAGAGGAGCTGCTGAAACTCAGTGTGGCATTTCTCTTTCCCACGCCCTCCCCATTGAATTCATTAATTACATCTCTATGTAAACTGCTTTGGAAACTTTTGTTACAAGTTTTTTTTTTTAAGCACTATATAAATATTTGTTGGTTGTTGAAAAAGGGGGGATACAGTGAGTGTGGGAGGAGGAAAGACAGTGGCAGCAGTACCTCCTTCCACAGCCCTCATCAGTGAAAGAGGGGAACACAGTGGAAACTCCTACACCTCTCATCCACGGAGGGTGAGAGGAGGAGCAGCTGATGCTGTTGAGTCACTGCTATTCATCACTGGGGAGGATTAGATGGGTCAATGATGAGTCGAATCAATGATGAGTCCACTATGCCCTCATGGATGAAGGGGCTGTCAGTGCTCATGTCCTGAAGGCCAGCTCATACCTAAAGCTGGATCTTCTACTTCTCTTCCACTTCCTGCTTAGGAACTTTGTTCCTCTTTGTTCTAGAGGCCCTTCACTAGGTCCCTCCACCATCTGAAGTGAAGAGGGTAGATACCATAGATAAGGCAATTTTTGTTGTGGATAAAATTATAGTAACTAGTTGGGCTGGGTGCAGAGCCAGCCCACATCTGTCATTTTCTCTACCACCCACCTGCCTGCCCATCACCACCTTCATTTTCTTCTCTCGCCTGCCCGCTGCTGCAGCCATTTTATTTCCTCTCACCATCATTTTGTTTCCCACTTCACCTGCAAGCCTGTCCGCTGGCACCGCCGCTTTCCTCTCCCCCTGCCAGCAGCTTGCTCACAAACTCATTCATATATACTCTGTGTGTGTGTGTGTGTGTGTGTGTGTGTGTGTGTGTGTGTGTGTGTGTTTGTATATATATATATATATACACACACACACACACACATACACACAGATGTAGATGTAGATATATAAATCAAATTAATTAATGTGAAAACTAGTTCCTTCATGTAGCTTTTGTGATCATATTGGCTAAAAAAAACCCCACCCCCTGACTTAAACACACAAACTGCAGTAGTCACATGTACTTCACTCATGAGGGAGTGCTACATCACACAATTGCCATGCCCACCCACACAACATTCAAACTGAGCTTCAAGGCTAATGTCTCTGTTTGCTCCTAGAGGCAATTGCACAGAGTATGGTCGGCCTTTATAGAAAAACTCTTAGGTACATTTAAGAAACGTGTTTCTGTTTTTGGTCATCTAATGGATTTGGCTTCTTGAGTGGTAGGTTCTGCACAGACCCACATATTTTGGGAATGTATATTGAAATATTTTTCATGCCATATTTTGCCTGCTTCATTCCTAGTTTAATATTGCATATGAAGCTCTTATGCTAAAATGTGATTTGCAAAGGAAGAGATGAGAAGGTCATTGGCTCTTGTATCTCATTTCATGATAAAAAGACAGCTTCACAAGCTAGATTTCTTTCATGTTATTTCCCAGTAGAAATGTCAAGCCCTGACCTATTTCTTTGTTTTTCTACAGCAGTTTGACAATCTTTGACAGAGCAGGAGTATTGACATTACAGCTGATGTCGACACCTGAAATGCAGCTCTCCTAAGCACAGATTTCTCAAAATGTTGCTACAAAATTTGGCAGATGGGTGAGGAGAGTGCAACCGTAATAAATGTGCCACGTTCTGCAAATACTGTCAGAGAACAAAGGCAAGTCACACTCTAAGGTATCTAAAATATTATTAGAATGGCTGTAATATTTTCAAGGCCATTTTATACAATAAACCTTGTCACTGAAAAGAAGTAAACAGAGAAATGTAGTGCCAGGAAGAACTGCAAAGGTTTTGCAGGCCAACAGAGTAACAAATTCCAAACTATCCCTAGTAGAATAACTCATAAATCAAAAGCTATGCTTTTCAAACTGTGTTCAGGGAAACCCTGAGGTTCCTCAGAAGCTTATTACGCTTTCTTCAGTGAGAAAATTGGTAAAGGTGGATAGGGTCTCCTGAAAGACAGCTTCCTCACTACATCCAATTGTTCCATGCTAGTACAATTGCAGGAATGTTGAGGTTGCATTCTTAGATTACAGAGGGCAATGAGTGAGAGCCAATAGGCCTATCCAGGACCTTGCATGAACTCAATACATGAACTAGATCAGGGGTTCCCAACCTGTGCTACTCTAGATGTTGCAGAACTACAACTCTCATCATCCCTAACCATAATACAATGTATCTGGGGATGATGGGAATTGTAGTTCAGCACCATCTGGAGAACCACAGGTTGAGGACCTGTAATCTAGATAATGAACATGCCTGATCTGCCTGACATGAAGATTAGAGTTTGCACAAACCAAAACTTGTGGTTTGATTCAAATTTGGATTGAATTCAAACCAAACCACCTGTCACTGAAGCAGTTTGGTCAAACCAATGCTGGTCCAGTCTGTTTCACCAAACCAATTCAGCGGTTTGAGCAGCTATACTTGTAAAAGAGAATCCGGTGAGAATCCCCCTTTACAAGTAAAGGTGTGGGGGAACTCACTAAAGGGCAGCCAGGGGGCAGTGAGAAAAGTAGTTTAAAGTGCTTATCGGCCAGCACAACTGCCAGTGCGTCTTCTCGTGCCCCCCCAATCAGTGCAGTCCAAGTGCATGGCAACCCCTGTTTAGCAAACCACCTATGTGGCAGTGGTGTACTTCTGGCCTCCATGGATGCGTGGAGATTGGAACCATGCTGCCATTTGCTTGGGAGGCTTGTAAAAAAGGAATCAGCATGCTTGGGTTGTGCTGGGGGGCAGGGAGAGAAGCCATACCGTTGGTGATCACCTTAAATTATGTTCTTGCCACTACCTACCTCCCTTCTGTTCCAAACCGGTTTGCCCTAACCAGGCTTGGTTCAGTTCAATCATGGACTGAACCACCTTTGGTTCAGTTCAGGATTGCGCTGCCAAACTGGCCTGGTTCACCATTGAATAGTTTGTGCACACCCCTAATGCAGATATTTCTCAGCAGACAAACTGATGCAAACAATTCAAGCAGGCAATAGTGAAGTCCAAGAGGCCTGGTCAGCACATGAACTGAGTGCAGTGCGTGCTTCAAAAAAAATCCCCAGAATTCTCTGCAACATGTAGGTTCATGAGACATGCAGGGGTCCCTTGACAGCCAAGTCAGTATGGACTGGATTCCTTGAAATGACTGAACTGATGTATCTAGCTTTCAATCCAGCATAACAATAATGTACTGCCACCAGAAAGCAAAAGTTAAACTGGGGTAAATTAAAGGAGAAAGGGTGATTTTCTTACATTCTGTTCACATTATTCAGACAAAAGGTTTTGTCACGCTTCACAGTGAAGAACCCATGACCAGCAATGTATGTGAATGAATCCAGCAGTGGTGTGCAGTTTTTGGTGGCCGCCAAAAATAAGCACACTCAAGCTGTGGCTTGCATGTTAAATGTATCTATATGCCATTGCTCGATGAAGGCTTGATGCATCAGCATTTGATTCTAATCTGTAGAGCAAATGAAGGAAATTGCCAGATGTCATAAATAAATTGTGTTGACCATCTCATCATTGATTTTATTTCTATTTGATTCATGCAATTTAGCCTAGTGCCAGGATGAACTAATTTGGTTTGCTAATATTTATGAACGGCTCATCACAGCAAAGTAAGTCTTGTCAGAACTCAAAAGGATTCTGTATCAGGACTCCCGGTACAGAGAGGAAGGGTAAAATTGCACAGGACTGCATAGGCAAGGGTCCTGAATTGTCCCCACACATACTGGTGGTGGTGGGTAATAAAAGAAGTAAAGTTGGCAGGTCAGCACATCGTTACAGGGGAAAGGAAGTCAGAAATCTATTAGCTGTTTCCCCTTCCAGATGCCCTGCCAGCTCTTTGACCTTGGGGAGCAGTGCCAACCTTCCACAGACTCTCACCTTGCTCTTCTGTAATGACAGGTCTGTCCAGAATAAGTTGGAAACCATCCATGATCTGATTCTGGATGAAGGGACAGACCTGGTATGTATTACAGAGACATGGTTGAGGGAGGCTAGTGGCCCAGTCTGGTTCCAGCTACTCCCTCCAGAATACTCTGTTGAGGAGCAGGTGCGGGGACATGGGCAGGGAGGTGGAGTGGCTGTGGTCTATAAGAATAACCTCTCCCTGACCAGGATCCCTGTGGAAGTGTCTGACCATATTGAATATGGTTACCTAAGTTTGGGGACCAGGGATAGCCTGGGACTTCTCATGGTGTACCGATTGCCTTTCTGCCCGATGGAGTCCCTAACTGAGCCAACGGACTTGGTCTCAGGTATGCCATTGGAGTCTCTCAGGCTTGTGGTGCTGGGGGACTTCAATGTCCACTTTGGGACCAATTTGCCTGGGGTAGCTCAGTTGTTCATAGCAGCCATGGCAACTATGGACCTATCCCAAAGGGTCTTGGGACTGATGCCAAAGGATCTCGGGACTGACACACAATTCAGGTCACACAGTTGATCTGGTCTTTCACTCTTATCAGGGTAGTGTTCTGTGGGTGGGGACTCCTATGATTTCCCCATTGTCATGGAAGGACCACCATCTGGTTAAGGTTGGACTCACAGTCACACCCCACCTTCGTAGGGGTGAGGAACCCATTAGAATGGTCCACCCGAGAAGGTTATTGGATCGAATAGGGTTCCAAGAAGCCTTGGAGGGATTTAGTGTTGGCTCTGCCGGTAATCCTGTTGATGCCCTGGTGGAGAACTACGCCCCTTGGTATACGGAAGAACTATGGGGGCTGAAGCAGAGAGGTAGATGACTGTAGTGCAAGTGGAGGAAGACTCAACTCGAATCTGACAGATTACAACATAGAGCAGATTTGAAGATCTATGCTCTGGCAATAAGTGTAGCAAAGAAGCGATTCTTTTCAGCCCATATTGCATCCGCAAGTTCGCATCCAGCGGAGTTGTCCAGGGTTGTGAGAGGGCTAGTGAGTGCACCTCCTCCCTTGAATCAGAATTTGGAACCATCTATCACCCGCTGTGACATGTATAATGATTTTTGTGTGGATAAAATCTCTTGTATTCAGGCCGACTTGAATTTAGACCCCAGAATTACTGCAGTGTCTGAATTGGAGGTGTCCAGCGACCCCTTTAATGTGTTTAGACTGGATCAGTTTCAGTGTGATTCACGAGGATGTGGACAAGCTGCTTGGAGCAATATGGCCTACCATCCTCTTGACGCTTGCCCGACATGGCTAATACTATCTGGCAGGGGGGTTGTTGTAGAAGGCCTGCTAGAGATCGTAAATGCTTCTCTGAGAAACTATAGGACTGTCTCCAACCTTCCGTGGCTGGGCAAGGTAATTGAGAGGATGGTGGTCTCCCAACTCCAGACAGTCTTGGATGAAACTGATTATCTAGACTGGTTTCAGACCAGCTTTCGGGTGGTCTATGGAGTGGAGACTGCCTTGGTTGGCCTGATGGATGATCTCCAATTGGGAATTGACAGAGGAAGTGTGACTCTGTTGGTCCTTTTGGACCTCTCGGCTGCTTTCGATACTATCGACCATAGTATCCTTTTGTAGTGTCTGAGGGGGTTGGGGGTGGGAGGCACTGCTTTGCAATGGTTACGCTCTTACCTCTCGGGCAGATTCCAGATGGTGTCCCTCGGGGACTGTTGTTCTTCAAAAACTGAACTTCGGTATGGTGTCCCTCAGGGCTCCATATTGTCTCCGATGTTGTTTAACATCTACATGTAATCGCTGGGAGAGCTCATCAGGAGATTCAGTGCAGGGTGTTATGAGTATGCTGATGACACCCAAATCTACTTCTCCATGTCAATATCATCAGGAGAAGGCATAACCTCCCTAAATGCCGGCCTGGAGGCAGTGATGGGCTGGATGAGAGGTAACAAGCTGAGGCTGAAACCAGATAAGATGGACGTACTTGTTGTGCGGGGTCGGAACTCGGGAGATGATTTTGATCTGCCAGTTCTGGATAGGGTCAAACTTCCCCGGAAGGAACAGGTATGCAGTCTGGGGGTACTTCTGGGCACAAAACTCTCCCTGGTGTCCCAGCTTGAGGCAGTGGACAGAGGTGCCTTTTATCAGCTCCGGCTAATACGCCAGCTGCATCCATTTCTTGAGATCAATGACCTCAGAACAGTAGTACATCTGCTGGTCACCTCCAGTCATGATTACTGTAATGTGCTCTATGTGGGGCTGCCTTTGTATGTAGTCCGGAAACTGCAGTTAGTCCAGAATGTGGCAGCCAGGTTGGTCTCTGGGTCATCTCAGAGAGACCATATCACTCCTATCTTAAAAATTCTACACTGGCTGCTGGTAAGTTTCTGGGCAGAGTACAAGGTTTTGGTTATAACCTATAAAGCCCTAAACAGCTTGGGCCCTGGGTATTTAAGAGAACGTCTTCTTCACTATGAACCACACCACCCATTGAGACCATCTGGAGAGGTTTGTCTGCAGTTGCCCCTGGCTCATCAGGTGGCTACTTGGGGACAGGCCTTCTCCATTGCTGCCCCGAGGCTTTGGAACACACTTCCTGCTGAAATAAGAGTCTCTCCATCTCTTACAACTTTTAAAAGGGCAGTCAAGATGCATTTGTTCACCCAGGCTTTTAATTAGATGCTGTTTTAATTGTGTTTTAGCTTTTAAAATTGTAATTGTTGAAAGTTTTAATTTTTTATTGTTTGTTTTATTGTCTTGTAAACCATCTTGAGAACTTGCGTTTGGGGCGGTATAGAAATATGTTAAATAATAAATAAATACATATTTTTCTATGCATTCCACATGCTGTGCTTGTGCCTTTGCTTTTACATATGATCCAACAGTTTAAATGACAGCTCATGTATATCTTCTCTAGGGTTTTTAACTAGATAAACTCTTTGACAAGATTTCTAGATCTGAATTCTAAATGAAGACTCAGACTTGCTTTATTGATAAAACAGGTACCACAGGTTAAACAAAAATTAGATGCTTAAGGCATTTGAAGGCCTGGTTTTATTCAAAACATGCCAAATAGCAGACACGTTCCCCAAAGAATGGGGAAAGGTAACATCGAAGCATAGATTGCACCTGGACAGTATGAAGACCATGTAAATAGCCAGGATTACTTTGTTCTCTTGGATATGAGATTAAAAAAATATCCATGGGCTTTAGAGAGAAGGCTCATTGTTTTGAAATCATTTAATTAAATGACTAGCCTGCAGCAGCACTCCAGAAGATCAATTCATTTCAGCACACAACATGACAGCATTCTGAAGAACAGTTGGGAGAGGGTAGTGACATGCTTATCCATATTGTATTCATGATATTTCTTCTAAGACCATTGAGCATCAATTCCAGCTATTTGCCTGACAGGTAAAGTGAAAGTGTTTTTGTGTGGTCTATTTGTCCGAGCAGTATAAAGTCAGATCCACCAACTCACAATAGATTGCAGTTTCCCTTTCATTAAAAGAAAAAAAAACTGTAAGAGATGTACACGCATATGTGCATGCACATGGGCACACACATGTACTTCAAACCGGAAGAGATACACAAACTTGAATGAGTTCAGTGGTCCTCACTTCCCTCTGCTCAAGCACTCTTGAAAGGTATTCACATGTGCAGCCTAACCCTGGGTTAGGCTGTGCATGTGAAGCGCCAGGAATGAGGTCACTCCCAGTGCTGCCCCCGTGTCAAGCTCCACATTTTAACCTTGCATTTAGCCAAAGTTAAGTGAACCTGTGGTTCTCTGAACCTCGGCTAGCGATCGTCTGGGCAATCGCCATCAGGTTGAAAGGCTTCCCCCTGGCTCACAGCCATTTCTGGCTGTGAAATGGCTGGTGGGGTGATGGCCGTGCCATGCATGCTAGCTGCTCTAATGAGACACCCTACGATGTGCAAGGGGGAAGTCCTCCCACTCCCAGCATCTCCCACCACTGCTCTTGTGGGGGCATGGTGTAGTCAAGGGGAGGATGGCGTCTTCTCGTCTGCTGGAGAAGGCAGGCAGTTTTATTTAAAATCTTATTTAAGCAAGATTGTAAAAAAGGTTTTAACCAATCAAAGTCAGAATTTGAACAACAGTTATGTGATAAGGAAGGAAAACTAGTCTCTAGGATGTACGGTCTGTTATTATTGGAAGATACAAGAATGGAAGTAGTGAAAACTTCTATGGTAAAATGGGCTCAGGACTTTGGTTATAATATTGACTTGGAGAAATGAGAAAAGCTATGGATAAAAGACATGAAATATACTGCCTGTTCTAGTTTAAAGGAAAATAATCTCAAGATGATGTACAGATGGCATTTCACTCCCAAGAAGGTGGCCTTAATCTACAAGAACATGTCAAATAAATGTTGGAAGTGTAAAAAAGAGGAGGGTTCCTATATACATTTATGGTGGACTTGTAAAAAGCCTCCCCTTGACTACACCATGCCCCCACAAGAGCAGTGGTGGGCTATTGGGATTTAATTTATAATGAGCTCAAAAAAGTGTTTAAAATGACTTTTCCCAAGAGCCCAGAAACAATACTATTAGGTACTGACAACAATGCTTTGCCAAGGAAATACTGGATCCTCTTTATGTATCTGACAGCAGCAGCAAGACTGACATTTGCTCGCAAATGGAAAGACAGTCATTGCCCAAGTAAAGAGGATTGGATACTTAAAGTATTAGAATGGGCAGAAATGGCAAAATTAACAGTATTATTAAGAAATCAACTTGAAGTTTTTAAAAGGGATTGGGACCCTCTTCTTGTTTATCAAAAAACACATTATAAAATGGATTTTTATCAGGCCTTCGAGGGGTAACAAATGCTTAAAAAGCATCCCAGAGTTGATTTCTGTATGATTTACTGGGGGGAGAACGATGAAACTACAGGCAAGACCTGGGTATTGTTATTGACACTTGTTTCAATGATGAGATGGAAGTCCTTATGTGCTCTTTCTCCTTTTTCTGTGTGTTTGTTTTATTTGTGCTTTCCTTTTTGTATTGTGGAAAAACTGAATAAAAATATTTTTTTTAAAGAGAGAGAGAGAGAGAAGGCAGGCAAGCTCCTGCCCTCCCTCCCCAGCATGTGAAGGACAACAACAACAAATATTTATATACCACTTTTCAACAAAATTTTCCAAAGCAGTTTACATAGAGAAATCATAAACAAATAAGCTGGATTCCCAGACCTCTTGGCATGCTTGACATCCAGACTAAATTATTCATAGTGTTTCAAAAATACTAAAATTTCAATAGGACTTCCTCTAGTAAATTTAATCAGGATGTCAGCCAGCATTTTTAGTCCTCCTGTACATCAGAATAACTCTCACATTTGAGTCCCTACATCGCATGACATTGGTCCATTATAATAAAATTGGGAGAAATCTCATGTTTGAATTCCAAGGGTGAACTCTGTCGAACAAAATGTAGAAGCTAGTGCAGTCCTGGCCTGCTATGATGATTTTACACGCAGTGCAAAGGGTCAATATTTATGGTTATGGTTATAATGGAAGTCCTTTCAGGTTTATCTGCACGTCTCTTGTGCCTTTAAAAATTGAAGCCTTTTAAAAATAAAAATGCTTTCATGCTACAAATTATTTAAGAATACAAGAAATGGCTGCTTGTGTTAATTAAAATGATAGCAGTTGCAAAGTGTTAAGTATTTACACAACAGGAGGTTCTAGCTTTGCTCAATCGACTTTAAATGTAGTTTTAATTAAACTGCACAACTTTGCATATGAAGAGATCTTACAAGGGGAATTAGAAACTAAATGGTGTGCTCCCTCCATTTAATAAGGTTTTGTTTGTCTGAGCAGCCTAAGCTGGACACCACCCCTGCTAACCCCCCGCCCTTCACCACCCACTGTGTCTGAATTTTGTTGCAGTTGACTTGAGTAAAAAGGCAGGTTTACAGAGAGTGCCTTATTGCGCAACCAAACTGTACACTTTTTGTACCCTCAAATGAAAAAGGTCTCATTAATTATCTTTAGTCTGCTCCAAAAAAATTTGGGTACACATTTTTGACATGTAGAAGAAAAGTTTGGAAATCTCGATATGTCATCCAAAAGATCTAAAAGTTCCCCACCTTTTTTCACTGGTTCACAAAGGTTTGCTGTTCCCCTCAGCAGCTGCTTTGGTTCTTCTTGCTGGCTATATGATCCAGCCAACTAGGGATTACATAGCATGATTACATCATGGCATTATGTAACCAATATGGTTTGATTATACAATGACATCATGAAGCCAGATCTGACTGAGAGCAATGCTTTCTGCCTCACTCTGAATGGGCAAACATTTTGATCTCATTTCTCAACTTCCTTTCCTACCAAAAATATCACTGAATTTGTGATGTACATTTCCTAGGGATTGAGGTAAAGTGTGTTGTTGGTTTGTTGGGTTTTTGTTTGTTTGTTTGCCAAATATTTTCCCTATTGTGGCTATGACATTTCTTTATGCTCATTTAAAAAAAATTTCTGTCAGATGGATAAGTGGTCGGGTCTGCATTTTTTTGGATCTTGATTTGCCATATGCTGGGAATTGTTGGATGGAGTTCTCTCATGACAGTAGGAACCTTCTGACAGTTGGAACTGTTGGGAGGCTTCCTGATGGTACAGTGAATCTCTGCCAGAGATATGAGGACTGTGTTGGACTGTCCCCTTTGCTATCCTCCTCCTCCTCCCCTCTCTTCCCTGCCTTGCATTTTGTGGTACAGTGCACTTTCTTTGGTGCAGGTGGAGGGAAGGTGGTGGTATCAAGGGGGAGGCTCCAACAGAATGATGTCAGACTCCTGCTTTTGGGGCCATGCACAGGCCTAATAAGTTGGATCTCTCCATTGGTTCCTCCAGTAAAAAGATACTGGGGCTATTCTTACGATCACAAAAATTGGGCTAGGAAAATCCTAGCCCGATTTTTGTGATCGTAAGAACAACCGGGCTCGCAGCAGAGCCCGGCAGTTCTGGAGCGGCTAACCTGCTCCTGTAGCCCACCCCTTAGCCTGGGTTTGCGGAGCGAGTGCTCCGCAAACCTGGGCTATCTGCTCGTGAGTAGACGTGGTGCAGCTCCACGCCACAGCTACTCATGAGTAGACCCTCCAGCCGGGAGGCTTAAAAGCAGCCTCCCGGCTCGGGGGTCTCCCCAGTATGCCCTGCGTGCTCGTGCAGGGCATACTGGGGCTTCCAGGGGCCACACAGCCCCCGAGCTCTCCAGCCCCCACCGGCTCCATCTCGGTGCCAGCCATCATGTGGGTGGCTGATCCGGCCACCCAGGTCTCCCTGCCTGCTCATGAGCGGGGAGAGCAGGCTTAGCCCGCTCTTCCTGCTCACGGCTAGGAACCGGGTCTCACTGATTGTAAGACCAGGTTCACCATCTGGTATGTAAAAATAGATGATGAGTCTGACTGTTCTGATGATCATCCAAAACTGGGCTAAGAAAGCAAGCCCAGTCTCAGCTGATCGTCAAAACTGGTGGGAGCTGCGCAGCTCCCACCAGCAAACCTGCCTCCAGAGCTCACTTTTAAAATGAGGTTAAGGAAGCAAGCACTCCCTTAGCCCCATTGTTTTGATCATCTGCCAGCCCTGGCAGCCAGGGCTGGGAGACTGCGGGACTCCCGGCTGGCATTAGGGGAATCCCCATAATGTACTGCACACTCATGTGGTGCATTATGGGAGTTCCAGGGGCTGGGATGGAACATTCCAGCCCCCAACCCTCTGCTCTGCCAACAATTATGTAGAAGGGTGATCTACCCATCCAGGGAGCCAAGAGGGATCACCTGTGGGAAGGAAAGAGCAAGCAGCCTTCCTCCCTGCTCTCCCTCTAGCCCTTTCTCACCAATCATGAGAAAGGGCTCAATATGTGATACATACTGGATAACCCCTCCCTAAATGTTTTTTCCCCACCACCCTCAGTTCATTAGAAACAAAAGACTGTATGTATGTAAGTATGTATTTAACATATTTTTATACCGTCCAAAATGAAAGTTCTCTAGGAGGTTTACAAGACAATTAAAACAATCAATAAAAAGATTAAAATATTTCAACAATTAAAACTTAAAAAGTTAAAACTATTAAAACACAATTAAAACACAATTAAAACAGTATGTAATTAAAAGCTGTTTTAATTATTCTCATTAATATTTATGAATGATGTATTTTTACACTTGTTTGTCACTCCTTAAAAGCATCTTTCCATATCATAGAAGTAATATTTCAGTTATGAACAACTAATATTTTATGAGGGAGACTATTAAAAAAATTACATTAAGTGTGCTGGCTTCCTTTTATAACTAAGGAAGGGCAGGTCAGCTCTTATCTTGCATAGTGTACTCAGGTACAGATACCCAAATACAAGATACACATTTAGAGTTTCAGTTTTTGATGGACACAACTATGTAGGACTCATTGCATGAAATGCATGCAAACATGCTATGACTGTATTTTTGCAGTTTGATATTTCTCTCTGAGTAGCATTAAAAAGTGGGTCTTAAGAATAATAAAGCCAACATTTGTATTATCTGTATATTTCTGAGCTTGGATCTAAAGGACTTTAATTCAAGTCCCATTTCAGTCATATTCTCTCTTTCTTTCCCTCCCTCCCCTTTGTATAAGTAAACATGTTCTAGGTAACTATTGTTCTTAATCGTTGCAGTGTCAGATCTTTTTGGGAAATGTTGTACAGATATTTTCATGCAGATCAGATGTTTGTTAATTATACCAATTGGTCCCAGGTTTGAAGCGACAATACATGATGCAGCAATCTTGCTAAAGCTGAGCAGCTCTGGGTCTAGATAGGAGCCCTCAGAGGTCCATATGCAACAATTATTTATTTATTTATTTATTTATTCAACATATCGCCAAAAACTTACATCTCTGGGTGCTTTACAACAAGATAATAACAAAAGTAAAACATTAGTTACAAACAAAAACAAGAAAATTAAAACACAACAATTAATTTTTTAAAAAACAATATTCTATAAACAACATTAAAACCATTAAAACAATATCAGTTAAAAGCCTGGGTGAACAGACATGTCTTTAAAGATTTTTTAAAAGTCATCAGAGATGGGGAGGCTCTTATTTTCACTAGGGAAAGCTTCGGGGCAGCAATGGAGAAGGCCCGTCCCTGAGTAGCTGCCAGACGAGCCAGTGGCAAATGCAGATGGACCTCTCCTGATTATCTCAATGGGCAGTGGGGTTCATGACGAAGAAGATGTTCCCTTAAATACCCAGGGCTCAAGCTGTTTAGGGCTTAATAGGTTATGAGCAACACCTTGTACTTTGCCCGGAAACATATCGGAAGCCAGTGTAACTCCTTCAATACAGAAGTAATATGATCTCTCCTAGATGACCCAGAGACCAATCTGGCTGCTGCATTCTGGACCAACTGTAGTTTCTGGACTATGTACAAGGGCAACCCCACATAGATCTCATTGCAGTAATCCAGTCTGGAAGTTACCTGCAGATGAACCACTGTTTTGAAGTCGTTTATCTCAAGAAATGGACACAGCTGGCGTATCAGCTGAATCTGATAGAAGGCACCTCTGGCCACTGCCTGAACCTGGGACACCAGGGAGAGATTCAGATCTAGAAGCACCCCCAGACTGCATACCTGTTCCTTCTGGGGAAGTGTGACCACATCCAGAACAGGCAGATCAAAATCGTCTCCCGGGTTTCGACCCCTCAAAATGAGTACCTCCATCTTATCTGGATTCAGTCTCAGTTTATTATCCCTCATCCAGCCCATTACCGACTCCAGGCAGGCATTTAGGGAGGTTATGCCCTCTCCCGATGATGCTGACATGGAGAAATAGATTTGGGTGTCACCTGCACCAAATCTCCTGATGATCTCTCCCAGCAGTTTCATGTAGATGTTAAACAACATCAGAGACAATACGGAGCCCTGAGAGACACCATAGAAAAGTTCAGATTTTGAAGGACAACAGTCTCCAGGGGACACCATCTGGAACCTGCCTGAGAGGTAGGAGCGGAACCACTGCAAAGCAGTGCCTCTCACTCCCAACCCCTTCAGATGCTCCAGAAGGATACTATGGTCAATAGTATCGCAAGTATCGAACTCAGTTTGAGTTCCATCATGGAAGAAAGGCAGGATATTAAACAAACATACAAATTGTGTACAGCAGCTCCTCAGACATATGACAAAATTGGTTCCTGAAAACTATGTCTGAAGTCAAAATGACTTAATTCAGAACCTATTTTCCTGTAGGAAACAATGTTTTAAGTGGGGGGTTAGTTCCTGAACCTAGGCTGGATACCCCCTTTACAAATTATTATTTCTGCTTTCAAAGTGGGTGGTATCAATCACAGACATGCAGCAGAAAAGCAGATGGTGGAGAACCAGAGGTTGCTCACCTTTGCCCTTCACTCCCTTCCCGGAACTATCTCACTTTTCCATGGAAGTAAAGAATGCAACTGGGTAGCTTGCATCTATCTCCTCCTCCTCTTGGGCAATGGACAGACAGGGAAGGAAGGAGGATGGGCAGTAAGTGGTGTGTGGGCTGCAAATATGCCCCTCTCCTTCCCTCTTGCCATCACAGCACAGCAGCTGAGTTTGCAGAAGGAAGCAGCAGCATTGGTAGTGGTGGGGAGCATCTTGAACAGGTGAGTCAGCCTTAGATGTTGCACCAGCTGACTACCAGTTTCAGTGACAATCTGAGCCTGAGCTGCCAATGTCACTGCTTCCTCCGCCTCCTCTAGCCCATGCACCAGCAACCATCTAGCAGAGCTACCCTTCCTGCAGTGGGTGCTATGAAGTATAAACACAGTTGTAATTTTGAAACAATGTGGCAATTAACAAACATCGTTAAGTGCTGTTTGTCTTAACTTGGAGTGTCTTAAGACAAAGGGGCTGTTCTCATGATCAGGAAAGTTGGGATGTAGAGAGGAAACCCAGCATTTCAAGGTCATCTGGGCCCACAGGACTTCCTCTCACCCACCTTGTTTGGAGCTGAGTAACCTGACATTGTTGCCCAGGTCCAAACCAATGTGGGAGGAAAACAGCCCCTTTCCTACCTCAGTGTTTGGTCGTCTGCATATGCGAGCCAATTAAATAGTGGCTCCCGCCTCCGATAGATGTCAGGACAATAGAGTCCTGTGTAAAGCAGGGCCAGGCCTGTGTAAAACAGGGCCATGCAGAGCAAAGTTGCTGCAGTACTGAGGGCTGCCTCTCTGCTGCTCCCACAATGCATTGTGGGATATTGGAGGACCAGCTTTGTTTCTTTTCCCTCACCCAGAACATGCAGCAGCCTGATCAGATGGGGGTTGTGTTAGTAAACCAGACCCCGGGGCTTGGGACATCTGGGAGGGATGTGGTTGGAGCATGCCTCCCCTCCAATCCACCTCGTATAATCACATGAAAGACCTTAAGGGATGGGGCCACAGCACAGCAGCAAAACATCTGCCTTGCATATAGAAGGTCCCAGGATGTAATTCCTGGTGACTCCCTGTAGGCTTGGGAAAGATCTTGCCTGAGACCTTGGAGAACTATTGTCAGTCAGTTTAGACAATACTGGGCTAGATGGACCAAGGGTATATTGGTATATTATTTGGTACTAGTGGTTTTGTAGCCCGTTGGATAACGGGCGCTAGGGGAGCTCTGCGCTCCAGACCACCACCGCCATTACCCCTCCCGCCCGCGGCTCTGGCCGGGTCCGCCACTCACCACCGCCCACGGCTCCGGCTGGGCCCGCCACCCACCGGGCCCGCGGCTCCGGCCTGGTCCACCGCTGCCCGGGCCCACCGCCGCATTCTTCTCCGCTGCCTCGTCCGGCGGCCATCCCGGGCGGCCAGAAGCGGCCGCCCCGAAGAAGCTGGGTAAGCGGCAGCACGGCCAGGCCTCGGCCATGGCTCTGCCGCCTCCTTGGCTGCGCCGTCTCCTCTGGCCGAGGCGGCGGCTTTGCCGCCGCCTCGGCCAGTGTCCCCCGCCGCCGCTTACCCGGCTTCTTCGGGGCGGCCGCTTCTGGCCGCCCAAGATGGCCGCTGGGTGCTGGCGGTCCTGGCTCCCTGGCCTCTTCTGGCCATGCGCTTCGCGCATGCCCAGAAGAGGCCAGGGAGGCACGGACACCAAGCGTTTTATAGATAATAATATATGATCCAGTATATGGCCCGTCTTCCTATTTTTCTGGGACTGCCTGAAGGTACTAAATTGGCAGTGCTTTGCAATAGGTATAGTTAAGATTCTCTCCTTTGTTTAGCATAGCCCATTATTATTCAGACCAGGATATGTGTATGAATAGTTTTCTTAAGCTTGCTTTCTCCTTGTCTGCTCAATATTAAATAGCAAGAACAGAGATATTTAAAGTTAGGATGACCTTCTCATGCTATGACATGCTCTTTTTTAAAAGGGCAGTTCAGATTTGTTGCCAGAGTCATTACAGCAGCAGAACTGTCTTGACTTTGACATCAGATACAGTGAGTAGTCTGACAAAATATTTCTGTGTCTGCTATGTGGAAGTATTCGCTGTGATTTTTAAAAGTATTTTTCTTGGAAATAGTTTTGGAAGAAGAGCCTTTCCCTTAAAAAAAAAATTACATCTTCGTTTAGTTTGATCATCAGTTTTGTTTCTTTGTTTTATTCAGTTTATATACCACCCTTTCTAAAGTGGCTCAGGGTGGTTTACATTAAAATAAAAAACACATTAAAAACACTTAAAATCAAAATAACATTTAAACCAAATTAAAAATAAAACTTTAATATCATTAAAAGCCAGGCTAAAAAGATGGGTCTTTAAGGCTCTTCTGAAGGCCTCCAAGGAAGATAATCCAATCTTCTTATATGCATGGGGAGTGTGTTCCCTTTTCTGATGATCTTAATGAGCAGGATCTTGTAGAGAAAGGTACTCTCTCAGGTAAC
The DNA here is from genome assembly GCF_027244095.1 of Hemicordylus capensis. NCBI lineage: Eukaryota > Metazoa > Chordata > Lepidosauria > Squamata > Cordylidae > Hemicordylus > Hemicordylus capensis. The sequence continues at coordinate 124,629,656 of NC_069659.1, forward strand.
CTGGACCTAAGCCATTCAGGGCTTTAAAGGTAATAACCAGCACTTTGTACTTTCTCCAGAAACATATTGGTAGCCAGTGCAACTGTTTTAGAACAAGCACAATCTGTTCTCTTCAGGCTACCCCAGAGACTAATCTAGGTGTTGCATTTTGGACTAATCCTCAAAGGCCCTTTGGAATCCTACTGGAACCTTCTCTGGCAGACCATTCTGAAAGGTCTACCAACCCTGCAGGGGTCAGACATGACTATGAAACCAATCTCAGCCAGGAAGTTATCCTGTCCCCAAACCAGGAATCAGTAAGGTGAGGTAAAGTTATCTGGTGTTAATGGAACGGCTCCCAGAGAATTGTGGGGAGGGGGTACCCTGAGTTATGTTTTAGCCTTCTGTGGGGGAATTATTCAGTTTGGAATGGAGCAGTCCAACTTTCAGAATAAATTTGTGCAGAGCTTTGGTCACGGAAAGAACTGAATGGAGAGGTTAAAGTTCAAAAATAAAATAAGATTTATTGAAGAGTTTCTAGGGGTACAAGAAGAGAAAAATAATGGTTCAGGAGCAACAGTGTTTAAACTAACAAGACTAGCAAGGCTGGGAGAATAAAAGACTATGAAGCTATTCTAACGACCAGCAAAAACAGGGCTTGAGGTCTGAAGGCGGGGTTAGCACTACCGTGTGAAACCTCGGCAAGCTCTCAAACAGGGCTCTGTCAAAAGAGGGTCACCCAAATGAGCCCAAGGGAAAATATGAACATAGAAAGCTGCCTTCCACTGAGTCAGACCATTAGTCCATCTAGCTTAGTACTGTCGACACAGACTGGCAGTGGCTTCCTGAGGCTCTCAGGCAGGATTCCTGCTCAGCCCGACCTGGAGATGCCAGGCAGGGAGCTCAAATCCTTCTTCCAACAGCAGCCCTATCACCTTCCTATAGCAGCTCTATCACAGACACATATGTCATACTATTCATTCATTTTACATTTTATTAGCTGACCCTGCACAGAACATCTGCGTGGGCTTGTACTGAGCGTGTGGCATCGCACCCACACAACACTCTCTCCTGCTCTCACCACCCCCGCAACACTCTTGCCTGCTCTCGCCACCCCCGCAACACTCTCGCCTGCTCTCGCCACCCCCGCAACACTCTCGCCTGCTCTCGCCACCCCCGCAACACTCTCGCTCGCTCTCGGCACCCCGCAACACTCGCTCGCTCTCACCACCCCTGCAACTCTCTTCCCTGCTCTCGCCATCCGCGCAATGCTGTCACCTGCTCTTGCCACCCCCGCAATGCTCTCGCTCATTCTCGCCACACCCGCAACGCTCTTGCTCTCGCTTTCACCACCCCCACAACTCTCTTGCCTGCTCTCGCCACCCCCGCAACTCTCTCGCCTGCTCTCGCCACCCCCACAACTCTCTCACCTGCTCTCGCCACCCCTGCAACTCTCTCACCTGCTCTCGCCACCCCCACAACTCTCTCGCCTGCTCTTGCCACCCCCGCAACTCTCTCACCACCCCCTGCTCTCCCTCCACAAGTCTCTTGCCACCCCCTGCTCTCCCTCCACAAGTCTCTCACCCCCCGCTCACCCCCTGCAAGTCTCTCCCCCCCCACAAGCCTCTCGCTCGTGCTCTCTGTCCTCTGTCTTTCTATCTCTGTCTCACAGTCCTTGCTTCCCCCTGCCACTGCCAGGGACTGTCACCTGCTCGCCTGACAGCCTCCGAGCTCCCTGCCTCTTCACGAAGCAGCTCAGCCAACTGCCTCCCGCCCGCAGCCCCCAGAGCCAACTGTCCAGCTCCCGAAGCTGCCCCTAGCCTCCGAGCTCCCTGCTGCTTCACAGCGCCACCTATCCAACAGTTAAACTGCTTTCCAGCCGCCCCGCAGGACGCATGGCCCGGCCCAGAGTCACCGAGCAAGTATCATGGCTGAATGGGGATTTTTGTGCTCCTTCCTGTCCCCTGCAAGTCACTGGACAAGAGCAGGAGTGTCCCTGCCCTTGCCTGCAGTTGCCCTTGCCTGCAGCATGGTGTAGTGGTTAGGGTGCTGGACTAGGACTGGGGAGACCCTAGTTCAAATCCCTATTCAGCCATGAGACTTGCTGGGTCACTCTGGGCCAGTCACTTCTTTCTCAGCCTGACCTACTTCACAGGGTTGTTGTGAGGAGGAACTTGAGTGTGTAGTAGACCGCTCTGGGCTCCACCGGTTCCTCCTTCCATCTGCTGCCTCAGAGGAGATGCTTCCCCACACACACACACACACACACACACACACACCCCCGCTTCTGCTCTCCCCTTCCTGGTGCCAGTGCGGGGGGAGGGAGTGCATGCTTGTCCACTATATAGTAAGAAGAAGCCTGCAGCAGGGTGGCAGCATCAAAGTAGAGAGCAGCTGCCATGGGGAGAACAGCTTCCATTAGCGGAGACCCACCAGTGCTCCCCTCCCAGAGGTAGCAGGGCCAGTGCACACAGCAAAGAGTGTTCCTTGCCAGTGCTCTCCTCCTTACCAAGCAGACAGCGGCTGTTCCAGGCGGGTCCGACAACGTCTCCAACAGGCAGGGAGTGGGTGGGATGGCCAGCCAAGCTTCCTGCAGGCAGGGGAGCCCCTTCCCAAAGTGCAACAGGCCCTGCCACGCATCCCACCTCCAGAGACTCCCAGAGGTTCGGCCGCTGTCGCGCTCACTTACAGGCTGGGCCATGGCAGTGGCAACAGAACTGGCCACTGATGACCAGGGCCATTCTACAGCATCCTGCTGGAGGATGAGGCTCTCCTTCCTGGGTGTGCTCCTGCCCCCACACCTCGCAGCTGCGCGAGAGGGAGCCCTTTGCACCCTGCAAGGGGATGCAGAAATGCGCTCCATACGGGGAGCATGTGGGGCCCTCAAACATGCGAGGCCATAGCATATGGCCAGTGGACGGGGTGGGTGGACAGATGTTCAGCATCACCCACCTGCCGCGAAGACAAACTGCTGATCTTTGCAAGTATTCTAGCCACCATGTGTGCGGTGAGGGGGCTGTAGCAGGCTCCTGTGGCGGCGGGGGTGGAATAGGAGTAGCCGCTGGACTGACAGACTGTCAACGCAAGAGGCGTTGACAGTCACAGAGGCGGAGGTTCAGCCCAGCAGCTGCTCCCACTCTGCCCACCACTGCCCCAGCAGTGGGTGGGGGAGCGGTGCGCACATGGTCACTGGGGTACTTGCACAATGTTTCAGCCTCATGGTGGCAATGGCAATGGTGGCGGGACGCTTGCGGCGGCAGCAGGGGGCTCAGCAGTGGGCAGAGCAGCTCCGACAGCCATTCGCCTGTTAACGTGAGTGACTTCTGTGCACACACAGATTGACTTCCCTGTTATTTGGGAGGCTGGCAGGGAGTGGCAGTGGCTGATTGATGGGAGGGCAGAGTCGCCACTTGGCTACGGTGGCAGTGGGGGGGGGCAAGGGGGGTTCTTACCTTCTACACACACTATACAGTGGGATGGGGGGTGCTACGGAGGCCACAGCTGTGGGGAGGGTGAGGGGCAGGTTCCCCTTCTGCCTTCCCAAACCATGCTGCTGTACAGTGGGATGGAGTGATGGGGGCTGCCACAGCAAGAGTGAAGGGGGTGGTGGCACATGTGGCAAGGAGGGCAGGTGCACACTCCCCATTGCCTGCTTGTCTACCTGTCCACTGTGATCAGGGGGGCAACTGGACAGGGGTGGTAGGAGACATGTCTCATCGCACTTGCCACCAGCTTAGTGCCTGGGCTAGTTGTGGGGCATCTGGCAGCTGCTCTCACTGGCATCTGGCAACTGCTCCAGGGGGCATCTGCTGTGTCCCTCCTGGATCTGGGGTGTGTGTTAGGGTTTGTGTGTGTTCATCTTGGCTATTCCTTTGCTGGCAGCTGCAGCTGCTCTCTTCTCTCTCCTGCCTTGTTGTGAGCAGGGAGCTTTTGGCATGGAGACGGAGTTCAGTGCCTTTGACAGTGCTGCAGTTGCCAGGAAAGGGTTAACTGAGGCTACCAATCAGGGAGAAGCAAAGCGGGACTGCAGCTTGGAGCCCTCTGAGTGGTCGCCTTGGGTCATGTGCTTGCTCTGTCCACTCATGGAGCTGCTGTTGCCATGGGCGGGGCTGGAGGACCAACAATGCTAGCTGTGACTGGAGAACCTTAAAAAGTTAATCGTCTGTCACTCACACTCCCTGCCGGGTCTGCAGCATATACCCGTCTGTTTGCTATGAGGTAAAAATAGGGTTCTGTCTACTTTCAGTGGCTCACCCTGTTTTCTGCTCGTGTGAATAGCTTCTATGTTACAGCTCACAAGGAAGCAATTTAGCTTGAGTTTTTGAATTTTCACTCAAGGCTGATGAAATAAATGGACAGTTTTGGCTTTTAGGAGTAGGAGGAAAGAGAGTAAGAGGTTTGAGAGATCCTTCCTAGAATAATGCTGTGAACCCTTGCAGCTTGGTTGTTGCTGAGGGGCTTCTCTCCTCTGAAGTAGGCAGGAAGGCAGAAAGGAAGGAGTAGGAACCCAGGAATCTGGCAAAGCTTGGGGAGCCAAGTAAAATCCCCAAAGGAAACAGACTCTCACAGCCAGGAGTGCTGCACAGACCAGGTTAGGAACAAGGCTGGTCTGGAGGCAAAAAGGAAAGCAGGAGTAAGAGTCAAGGCAGGGAAAGATGGAGATGCTGGTGCCAAGACTTGGTGAAAGCCAACTGTTGGGGTATGATTAAGAAACACCTGGTGAATCTGTGGTAGATACATGAGAGACCCAGGAGACACATTGATTGATTATGTCTTGATCTCTTTTAGGAATTTTCTTGCCTGAAGGCATTGTGCTGAATGCACCTTGAAAATGTGGTCAATAGGGACAAAGGACAGGATGAGGCATTGTCCTATTCAATTGTGAGGAGTTGACCTCTTCTTGCACAAAGGCTGGGGAAGGTCTAAAAGACTAGTGTAGGGAGAAACAAAATGGACACATCAAAGTTTATCTCTCATGTCTTTTAGAATATTTGGGAATAACTAAAACATAAACAAGCTAGCTTCCCACACTTTAAGCCAACCATTAGCATAATTGTTAGCAGAGGAGATGACATATACCTTATTGCACCTTCCTGAGGAGGTGATATCATGATCTAATCCGCTAAGCCAACATAGGGAGAATACTTGGCTGATTCTTGAAAAGAATAGCACTGATTCAATCACGTCTACTCTGGCATGTCTCAACTGAAAGCAACCAAGAAAGCAAGCACAGGGAGATACACCTGTGGTTCAGAAATTAAACTTGACCTGGGAGCTATCATCCCAGACTGCACACCAAAGTGGCATGCCCTATGTGTCAGCTCATACAAACCAAATGGAGATCTTACTATCCTGTGGGATCTGAGCAGCAGAAAGTGGGAAGTACCTGCCGGTAAGTTGTGCAGTGGGGAAATAATTGACTAAAAAGTAGAAGGTTGCTGGTTTGAATCCTTGCTGGTATGTTTCTCAGACTATGGGAAACATCTATTTTGGGCTGCAGTGATATAGGAAGATGCTGAAAGGCATCATCTCATACTGCGCAGGAGGAGGCAATGGTAAACCCCTCCTGTACTCTACCAAAGAAAACCACAGGGTTCTGTGGGTGCCAAGAGTCGAAGTCGACTTGACAGCATACTTTACTTTAGCCCCAAAGCTAGGTATAAGGGTGTTCCTAGGAGCCCCCAAACAGACTTGCATGGTAACACTGGATAGCTTCCAGTGAGCAACCTTCTCTGACAAGGGCCAGTGGTTAAATGATATCTTGAATACATCCAGGCTCAGACTACCCTTCCACCTCCCTTCCTTGAGAGCATAAATTGAGAGCATAATTGTTGTTCTAAAATGTTTTTAAATTGTTAGTTGTTATATTGTTTTTAATTTGTTCTAGCTCTTTACTGTTGTTAGTGATTTGTTTTAACTGTAAACCACCCTGAGCCATTTTGGAAGGGCGGTATATAAATCAAACAAAATATATAAATAAATACATAAATAAATAAATACATAAATAAAGATTTAAAGGAGCAGTTGTCCTGGCCTGGAATCTAGTGCTTCTCCTGGTCTACTTCCAGCAGTGGTATGCAGACTTGAGGGAGCAAAACTATTTGGTATGAAAGAGACTGATTCATTGGGTGGATAAGGTTCAATGTATGCCAGTTCTGGGGTAACCAGTTTTATAGCCTCCCAGCTGGTAGGCTAGTTGGACTGTGGTTGTGGATAGTCCTCTGGGGCAACTGCTCCTCTGTCTTCAGAGTCAGACTCAGTGCTGCTCTTAAGGGCTGAAGTCAGGGCTGAAGTAGTATGGAGTTCTCCTGGATCCCAAACTCTTCCTGGTTTCTCAGGTTGAGGTTGTGGCCAGGAGTGCTTTTTATCAGCTTCGGATGATACCTCAGATACATCCATTTATGGAGACAAATAACCTTAAAATGGTGGTGCATTGGTTGGTAACCTACAGTAGGCTTGACTACTGTAATGCATGATCTGTGGGGCTGCCTTTGAACGTAGTTTGGAAACTACAATTGGTTCAGAATGTGGCAGCCAGATTGGTTTCTAGGTTTACCAAAAGGGACCATATTACCCCAATTCTAAAAGAACTGCACTGGCTGCCAATATGTTTCTGAATGAAATACAAAGCACTGGTTATTACCTATAAAGCCCTTAATGGCTTAGGACCAGGGTACTTAAGAGAGCACCTTCTCTGTCATGAACCCTGTCACCTATTAAGATCATCTGGAGAGGTCCAGTTATGGCTGCCTCCAACCCATTTTGTGGCAACTTGGAACCAGGCCTTCTTTGTGGCTGCCTCAAGGCTCTGAAACTCGCTCCCTGCTGACATAACAGCATCTCCTTCTCTGTTTGTTTTTAGGAGGATCCTGAAGACGTACCTGTGTTCCCAGGCCTTTAACTGGAATCTAATTTTTAAAGTTTAATGTGTTTTTATCTGTTATGATTTTTATCTTTTTATGAATTTTAAATGTTTTATATTATATTATGATATTATGATATGATATTAAAAGAAGGCTTTTGAGAAACAGGTTTTGGGTGTAGGAAAGAACAGGGATAGGGAGAAGTCTAGAGGGGTGCAGTGGTTATTATACTACCTCGCTCATGGCTCAGGCACAGCTGAAGGACCTCTTTCCTCAGGAATGGACCGGGAACTACGAGGAAGTAGTGGAGAACTGAATGCCATTCCGGGCTTAGACAGCAGGGGTAAATCCAAGAGGGGCCTGGTCTTGAGTAGCCAGGTTCCCATAGCAATGAGGTGTGTTGCACAGATTGGGCCAGCAAAGAAGGCCAATCCGGAGGCTGAGAGTGGTAATGGCGCAAAGAGCAAGACATGGCCTGGTGGTATGGTGGGTGTCAGGTCAATTGCCCAAACAGTGGGTGGCTCCAAGATGTAGAGACCAAGGAAATCACACTGGTTCATGAAACCAGGGACAGTTATGACCCCAAACATGCCCTTGGGCAAAATGCTGACTGCTCCTCCTGCCTGAGGAGGGGAATCCCTGTGGATCTCAAAAGAATCCATTGTCTTTGTTGATTGTGCTAGTGTAAGCACAATGGTGTCTTGACAAAGATCAAGAACAACCTATATGTAAATAAACTGAATGGACATGCAAGGGCTTATCAGTCAGATCAAAAGGACCCAGTAAACTGATCAGGTTTTCTTAATGGGCACATCTCCTGAGTTTCTGTGGCCATCCTCCTCGTTTGTTGAGGAGGGGGGTGGCATTCGCAGTACCTTAGCTGCTTTCCTGCTGAGATAATTAGTTTAGTTTGTTTGAGGCAACTAATGAGGGAGAGTAACAGGGTCAGTCTCTGGGCAGAGATACCTTGAAATTAATTCAAGTCTGCTTAGACATTCCCAATAGAGGGAAAGGTACAAGACTAATTCCCTTTCGATTTGTGTGATAGCTGGTGAACCTGGGGATGATTGTCCCACTGCCTGCTAAGTGACCAGTCCCCATGTATCAACAAACACTGATCCCATGATCCCGTGAGGTTCTGAACATGTTAAGAGTGGGAACTACAAGTCTGTAGTCCCAGACATGAGCAGAGATGCTTCTGGGAGCCTGCAGAAAGGCAGTGCTGGCAACATTGTGCAACTGCCTAAAACAATGCACTTGCACTTGTGCAGTGGAACTTAACATTGCCTGGGTTGGCTTCCACATGAACAAAATTGCCAGCCAGTAAGGAATGCCACTGTTGTCTTGCACATCATGTCGGGTCCTGAAGATGTGTTTGGGAGAGAATATGCAGTGAAAATAGTAAAACAGTAGTAATGAATTTGGAATGACCCATGACATACTTGTGGCCCATTGAGATTAAAATAATCACAGATCTAGGAAGAGAGTAAGTAGTGAGTAAATATTCACCATACCATAGATTCATATGAATGTATGACTGACTGTAAACAAAACACCTTTTACCACTACATTTATACCAACATATTTCTAATATTGATCACATCTACTTTTCACTTCACTTCACAGTTTAAGAGAAATACTTGTATTTATTGCATGGATACTATATGTTTGCATTCAGCACGGGTGATTCAGCAGTTTCCCAGAGCAGCTCACTGAGTGACTCTGGGTCAGCCACTTATCTCTCAGCCTAACCTACCTCACAGGGTTGTTGTGAGGATAAACATAACCATGTACTGGGCTCCTTGGAGGAACAGCAGGATGTAAATGTAAACAAACAAACAAACAAATAAATATTTAGAGTCACTACCAGAGGTGGCGGGCCTGCAACTGAATGGGTGACACCAAAGGGGGTTGACCCTTTGGAGGAGCCACTTCCAGAGACAGTGAGGGCCAGGGCCGGGTTTCCTGGCCCAAGAATTAGCATGTGGGTGGGTATTTTATAGTGTGGTTTCTGTTTTATTTAGTCCTGGGTAAGATTGCTTTATAATATGTCTGGGCTTATTTGGAGATGGGGAAAGGGGGCATATCCACTGATTATGGGGCAGCATTTCTGGTGGTGGTGGGGAACAGAAGAAGTAACATTGGTAGGTCAGTGGTGAGGTAGATGACTGGAGTGCAAGTGGAGAAAGACTTGACTCAAATCTGACAGAATGCAACATAGAGCACATTTGAAGATCTAGTATGATCAGGCAATACGTACGGAAAAGAAGCAATTCTTTTCTGCCCATATTGCATCTGCAAGTTCACATCTGGCAGAGTTGTTCAGGGTTGCGAGAGGGCTAGTATGTTCCCCTCCTCCCTTTAATCAGAATCTGGAACCATTGATTACCCACTTTGACGTGTTTAATAAATTCTTTGTGGAAAAAATCTCTTGTATGTGGGCAGACTAAGTCTTCAAAATTACTTCAGTGTCTTATGTGGAGGTATCCAGTGACTCCTCTTTTGTGGTTAGGTTGGATCAGTTCTAGTTTGTGACTTGTGAGGATGTGGACAAGCTGCTTGGAGTGGTGCAGCCTACCACCTGTTCTCTTGACCCTTGCCCAACATGGTTTATACCATCTGGCAGGGGGGTTGTTGTAAAAGGCCTGGTAGAGAACAAAAATACATCTCTGAGGGATGGCAGGATGCCTCCTTATCTTAAGGAGGCAATTATTAGACCACTTCTAAAGAAACCTGCCTTGGATCCCTCAGAGTTGCATAACCACAGGCCTGTCTCCAACCTTCCATGGCTGGGCAAGGTAATTGAGAGGGTGGTGGCCTCCCAGTTCCAGACAGTCTTGGAGGAAGCTGATAATCTAGACCAATTTCAGACTGGCTTTCAGGCAGGTTATGGGGTGGAGACTGCCTTGGTTGGCCTAATGGATTATCTCCAATTGGGAATTTATAGGGGAAGTGTGACTCTGTTGGTCCTTTTGGACCTCTTGGCGGCTTTCAATACTATTGACCATAGTATCCTTCTGGAGCATCTGAATGGGTTGCGAGTGCGGGGGGGGGCACTGCTTTGCAGTGGTAACACCCCTACCTTTTGGGCAGGTCCCATATGGTGTCCCTTGGAGACTGTTGTTCTTCAAAATCTAAACTTTTGTATGATGTCCTTCAGGCCTTCATATTGTCTCCGATGTTGTTTAACATCTACATGAAACTGCTGGGAGAGATCATCAGGAGATTTGGTATTGGGTGCTATCAGTATGCTGATGACACCCAAATCTGTTTCTCCATGTCAACATTATCAAGAGATAGCATATTGTCCCAGCAAGTGACTTACAAGTTAAATCCAAAATGTATCAGGCCTTTGAGAACCTATACAAATTAATATGTACAGTTAAATACTGGTGTGTGCATGTGTTTGTGTGGGCACAGGTAGCCTTTGTTATTCACAAATGTTCTGTTCTCACCTATAGGCACAAATACAGAAACTGTGAATAACGAAAACTTGAGTCAATAGGAATTGGCGGGGGTGGGGGTGGGGGTAGGTTCCGAACAAAAAACAATACCCGCAAAATGATCAAATATTAACCAATGTGTTTTTTTTTAAAAAAAGAGAGACAAAAAATGGTTATTTCCCTGGAAATGGCAGCTGGAAATCATTTCCTCATCATTTCTGGTCACTCAAAACCACTGTTAGGCAAATTTTGCCTATATTTCTACCTGCAGATAATGAAACTGGGAGGCAGGTCTCACGATCCGTGAGATCCACTTTGGCCGGATTTGCGGGGAGACCGGCCCCCAGAAGCTCCAATATGCCCTGTGCAAGCACGCAGGGCATACTGGAGAGACCCCTGGAGCCGGCTTTTCACCTCCCTTCCAGGGGTCTACTCATGAGTAGCCATGGCACGGAGCCGAGCCACGGCTACTCATGATTTTGAAAACCGGGTTTGCGGAGCGCTCACTCCACAAACCCGGTTTAAGGGGAAGAATACTTAGGTGGTGGCTCACACAGTCAGCTGAAATCGGGGTAGGCTCCCCTAGCCCAAATTCAGCTGATCATCAGAATAGCCTCTGAGTCTAAGACCCAATCACAGATACACAAAACTGTGGATATTGAGTCCATGGATAATGAGAGCCACCTCTATATATTTTAGCTTTAAAAAACAACAACCCTGAACTAAATTGACTGGCTCAGTTCCACAATCTCTTAGCTTGTTTTTAAAAATGGAGTCAGTATTTGATTTAGATCCAGACTAATGCCCTTGGGTTGCTTAACTTAAAATACATTAATCTTTAAAACAGATGTTGGATTCCAAAACCCCATGCCCAGCAATTAATTCAAATATGCATGCTGCAGGAATTCATTAAATGTATATTAGAACACTTGACTATATCTTAAGTTAAATAAAATCTATATACAGTGCTGATCACATAGAAAAATGTATAAATAAATTAACTCTCGTACACACACACACACATACACACCTACCTAGACCCTAAACTGTAAACCATCAGTTCAAGGAAGCTTAATTGTTAATAATAATAATAATAATAATAATAATAATAATAATGATGATGATGATGATGATGATAATAATAACAACAACAACAACAGTGAGGCACTACCTTGGCGTGGTTGTGGGGCTTGTGTGCTCTGAGGAAGGTGAGAGCTATGCCAGAGGTCCAACCACACTGGACAGGTCTCACCAGAGGAGCCAGACAAAGAGTGCCTCTCCCATCAACAATATGGTGAGACGTAACTTTAATAAATCTATACCGGATTGGTCGTCGCCCGGGTCAACAAGGACCGCGCCAGGTGCTATAGTCCCTGGACATCTGGTGGCAAGTGGGCAACAGGACTCAGGATCTTCAGTTGAGCAACCGTCGCTTAACCGACAAAAATATATGAAAAATGCCAACAAGGAAATAATGATCTGCTATTACAAGTCTAGTCCAACTAGAAGAGGTTATTTAAAAAGAATGTACCAAATTTGGAAAGAGAAGCATCCAGATACAGAAATAACAGAACAAAGGCTAGCAGACCAGAGAAGATTCATAATAAGAAATAAAGTATTCACAGAAGTTGAGCTGGAAGAACTGCAAAGAGCAACACAGGCTCAAGATATGGAAGAAGAATTACCACCAACTGAAGAAGTTGCTCAGGTGCAGGTGGAGGAGGTGTTGGAAACAGAGGATGCCACTTTTGCTGAACTGTTTCAAAATCAAAACCAGGCCACCTCTCTTTTGTTTTTACCTCAAAAACCTGAATGCCGTTTAACAGAAAAGCAACAAGAACTAAAGCAAAAAATAACTGAGCACATGAACCAAACAACCACCAGGGTATGACTTCCAGCTCTAAAAACAGTTGCCAAAAAACAACTTGCACAGGCATTAAAAGATGTCAATACTGCACTTGCAGAAATAACAAACAATAATTTGCAAGAAACAGACCAACTAATGTACAGTGCAGCAACAATAACAACAACACAAGAGCTCGGATATAACATCAGTGGACCTGTAAAAAAAGAAAGTAGTACATCACCTAAATGGAGGATTAGAATGGAAAATAAAATCACCAGGCTTAGATCAGATGCTTGTAAATTGAAAGATATCAAAGACAAGAAGCTGAAGAATGAAAACACTAAACAGCATCTGATCCAAAAATACTGCCTTTATTCAAGGAAAATTAGAGAAGTCCTGGAAATAAAAAAGCAGCAAATAACAGCAGTGTCAAAGAAGATTAGCAGATATGAAGCCAGAATTACACAGCACAGGCAGAATCTCCAGTTCCAGTCGAATCAGAGACGTTTCTACCAAAGCATAGAAGGAGAAACTGCAAGAAACACAGAAACAACAAATAAAGAAGAAACAGTGCAATTCTGGAGGAAGTTATGGGACAATCCAATAGATTATATGAGTATAATGAGTACCCAGAATGTTGGGGGCAATATGCTAAATCATTGTAAACCGCTTAGAGAGCTCCGGCTATAAAGCGGTATATAAATGTAAGTGCTAAGTGCTATTATAATAAAAAAGCAGGCTCGGTGAAAGAAGTCAAAAAATGTAAAAATGCAAGATCTAATAATAACACCAGAATTAATAAGTGAAAGAGCAAAGAAAACTAAAAATTGGACTGCACCAGGTGTCAGCAAAAACATCCAGATATTTATTTTAAAAAGCAATGAGCATGTGGAGTACACAGTTAACAATCAATGGCGAGACACTTGGACAGGTTAGCATTAGAAGAGGTATTTTCCAAGGGGACTCACTATCCCCTCTGTTGTTTGTAATTGCCATGACCCCACTTTCACAAATACTAAACAAAACAGGCCTCGGATACCAAACATCTAAAACATCAAGTCAAATCAACCATCTCCTGTACATGGATGATCTGAAGTTGTATGGAAAGTCCCAGTCAGAAATCAAATCACTGCTAAACACTGTCTGTATATTCAGTAGCGATATAGCAATGGAGTTTGGACCAGACAAGTGTGCTGCATTAATAATGAACAGAGGAAAAATCAGAAAAACAGAAGGAATCGAACTGCCCAATGGAAGCAACATCAAGAACCTGGAAGAGAAAGAACGTTACAAATACTTGGGCATTCTCCAGGCTGATAACATCGCACACACTGAAGTTAAAAGAAAAATTGGAAGTGAATACATCAGGAGAGTTAGAAAAATCCTCAAGTCCAAACTCAATGGCCGGAACACCATACAAGCCATAAACACCTGGGCTATACCTGTTATCAGATACACTGCAGGAATAATAGACTGGACCCAGGCAGAGCTAGAGACGCTAGATCGTAAGACCAGGAAAATCATGACCATCAATCATGCTCTGCACCCCCGCAGTGATGTAGATAGGCTATACCTCCCTCGCAGCTCAGGTGGAAGAGGAATGCTGCAAGTCCATCAAACAGTAGAGAAGGAGAAAAGAGGCCTTGAAGAATATATCGAGGACAGTGAAGAAGATGCACTCCAAATGGTCAATAACGCGAAACTATTCAACACCAATGAAACCAAGCAGGCCTACAAGAAATAACAAGTCAAGAATCGAGCAGAAAAATGGGAAAATAAGCCCATGCATGGTCAATATTTGCACAATACAGGTGGAAAATCAAACATCACCAAGACCTGGCAATGGCTTAAGAATAGCAACTTGAAGAAAGAAACAGAGGGTTTAATACTGGTTGCACAAGAACAGACACTAAGAACAAATGCAGTAAGAGCAAAAGTAGAAAAATCCACAACAAACAGCAAGTGCCGCCTTTGTAAAGAAGCAGATGAAACCGTGGACCACCTAATCAGCTGTTGTAAAAAGATCGCACAGACTGACTACAAACAAAGGCATGACAAGGTAGCAGGGATGATACACTGGAACTTCTGCAAAAAATACATGCTACCTGTAGCCAAAAATTGATGGGACCATAAAATTGAAAAGGTGGTAGAAAATGAAGATGCAAAAATATTATGGGACTTCCAACTACAAACAGACAAACATCTGCCACACAATACACCAGATGTAACTGTAGTCAAGATGAAAGAAAAACAAGTCAAAATAATCGACCTAGCAATACCAGGGGATAGCAGAATAGAAGAAAAGGAAATAGAAAAAATCACAAAATACAAAGATCTACCAATTGAAATTGAAAGGCAGAAAAAGACCAAAATAATCCCGGTGGTAATTGGCACCCTAGGTGCAATTCCAAAACACCTTGAAGATCACCTCAACACCATAGGGGCCACTATCAGCCAAATCACCATCAGCCAATTAGAAAAAGCAACTTTACTTGGAACAGCCTATATTCTGTGACGATATCTATAATATCAGCAACAACATTGATAATAAAATTCAGCCATCCCAGGTCCTTGGGAAGGACTCGATGTCTGGATAAAACAAACCAGTGAATAACACCTGTGACTGTGTAAACAAGAAATAATAATTTATTAAGAAAATACCTGAGATCCAAAAACGTGTATGTCTCCCTCCCTCTCCCCATTTCCAGTCCTACCCAGAATTATTGTAGGATGCTTCACTGTCCTTAGGACCCTGTGTGCATAGTTCTTTGATCTTCCTTCTCACCATTGCTGCCTTTTTGTGTCTCAGTGGCTGTTCAGAGATGACTTTCCTCCTTGTCCTATAGCAGGGGTGGGGAACCTTGGCACTCCAGCTGTTGTTGAACTACAACTCCCATCATCCCCAGCCACAATTATTGTGGCTGGGGATGATGGGAGTTGTAGTTCAACAACAGCTGGAGTTCCAAGGTTCCCCACCCCTGTCCTATAGGGATAAGCTGGGAACAGGTCTGAGGCATGCACACTTCCTCCCCACTCCATCTGGGCCTCTTCCACTACTCCCTCACCGTCCATAGAACTGAGAGATTCTGCAGCTATTTGAACATGGAATTTCCCCTAACTCTGGAAACTGAAACCAGTATTCTGGGTTAAGATACAGTGAGGCTATTTGCACGATGGGACAAAATCGGCCTAGTGGAGGCTAGCCCGATTTTCTCCCATCGTGTGAACCACCGGCCTCAGCTGCGAGCCCGGTGGTTCGCAAGTGGGTCACCCGCCTAACTACCCCTGCCCTTAAACCAGGTTTGTGGAGCAAGCACTCCGCAAACCTGGTTTTAAAAATCATGAGTAGCCATGGCGAGGCTCCACACCATGGATACTCACAAGGAGACCCCCGGAGGGGAGGAAAAAAGCCACCTCCCAGCTCTGGGAGTCTTGCCAGCATTAGGGATGTGCAAAAAATTTTGGGCACAGAATGATCTGTGCCCGAAACGAACAATTTCGGGTGATTCGGGGCCGAACCGAATCACCCCGATGTCCCCAGATATGTCCTTCCTCATATTCATAGTAAGTGTGAAAAAGTGAAAGTGGGGTCATGAGAGTTGTTTAATTGAAAAAAATCTCATTTGCTATGATAGAATGAGAATTCACACCTCAGAAGTTTTTTCTGAGGTGTGAATTCTCATTCTATCATAGCAAATGAGATTTTTTTAAATTAAACAACTCTCATGACCCCACTTTCACTTTTTCACACCTCAATTACTATGAATAATATGAGGAAGTAATCAATTTAGCACACTTCACCTTATGAAGACAAACCTCATAAAAATAAATTCACCAAAATTCACCCCTCTGCCCAATCACTCTTAAATTGGGGATGGGTGGTAGCCTCCACCCATTAGGCACTATCTACCAGCCCACCCCACTCCTTTGGGGCAGATCCACTTTCTGCCCCCAATCTGCCCCAAAGACACCCAAACTTCAAATATTCCCAAAAAATCAGCCCGCTGCCCAATCCCCCTGAAATTGGGGTGGTAGCCTCCACCCATTAGGCACTACCACCCCACCCCACTCTTTTGGGGCAGATCCACTTTCTGCCCCAAAGTCACTAAAACTTCAAAAATTCTCAAAAAATCAGCCCTTTGTCCAATCCCCCTGAAATTGGGGTGGTAGCCTCCACCCATTAGGCACTACCACACCACACCACTATTCTACCCCAGGCCCCACTTTCTTCCCCAATCTGCCCCAAAGACATGAAAAGTTCAGAAATTTACCAAAAATCAGCCCTTTGCCCAATCCCCCTGAAATTGGGGTGGTAGCCTGCACCCATTAGGCACTACCACCCCACCCCACTCCTTTTGTCCAGATCCCATGCTATGCCCCCGAACTGCCCCAAAGTCACTAAAACTTCAAAAATTCACCAAAAATCAGGACTTTGCCCAATCCCCTGAAATTGAGGTGGTAGACTCTACCCATTGGGCACTACCACCCCACCCCAAAATTTTGCCCCTGGGCCCCTTTTTACCCCCCCAAATTGATTCAGATTCAGATTCGGATTAAATCCGAATCCGAACCGAATCAAGGGTGATTTGGGTGACCCAGATTCAGGCACAAAACAGAACAGGGGTGATTCGGTTCGGGTCCGAGCTGAATCACCCCAAAACCCAAATTGCACACCCCTAGCCAGCATGCCCTGCGCCCTCGCATGCGCACCCTGTGCACTCGCATAGCCTGCTCTCCCCGCTTAGATCCCCAAACTGGGTCTCACTGATCATGAGACCCGGCTCATTCTATGTTCAAATTCCAGGAAGATCTCTGGGCTTGAATTTTGAATTCTGTAAATGGTGGTGAGTGGGGCAGGGGAGGGGCACAGAAGATGTTAGCTTCAAATATATCATAGAAGTATATATAATGCATAAGTATGGAGTATGGAGAAATGAGGGGAGAAGAAATGCCTTTGTGGCTCAATAAACTCAGCCAATATGCTACAGATACGCAAATTCCATGCTCTTTACAATCACTTCTACAAGTAATGACTATAGATGTCATTATTGCAACATATTCTGAATTAATTCTAAATTTTGTTAGAATAAATTTTCATGTTTGGAGGAAAATAATTGGAATCAAATACAATGGCTCACATATGGAAAATGACTCAGTGGGTAGCCCCATTGAAATTAAAAGGACAAGTTCGGCAATGTGTAACTTGTCTTTCTATTTGTAATGGGACTCCTTTGAGAAATTTTCCTGTCAGCTCATAAATCAAAACATAGCGATCCAGGTCTCACAATCTGTGAGACCTGGTTTGGTGGGGTGAGCGGGGAGAGCGGACTAAGCCCGCTCTCCCCACTCACAAGTGGAGAGGGAGCCCTGGGGTACCGGATCGGCCACCCACATGATTATCAGCTCTGTCATGGAGCCGGTGGTGGCTGGGGAGCTCAGGGGTTGACGCGGCCCCCAGAAGCCCCAGTATGCCCTGCGCGAGCACGCAGGGCATACTGGGGAGACCCCCGGAGCCGGGAGGCGGCTTTTCACCTCCCCTCCATGGGTTTACTCATGAGTAGGCATGGCACGAAGCCGCGCCATGGCTACTCACGATCTAGGAAACCAGGTTTGCAGAGCACTCGCTCCGCAATCCTGGTTTGGGGGCAGGGGTTCTTGAGCAGGTTAGCTACTCTAGAACCACCAGGCTTGCAGCCTGGCCTGGTGGTTCTGACGATCAGGAAAAATCAGGCTAGGCTTTCCTAGCCTGATTTTTCCTAATCGTGGGAATAGCCCCAGTGTATATATGTCATTCTGTTTGACCTAAGTGATGACATTTTCTTTTTGGAAGAAACTACGTGTGCACAATTTTAAAGAAAATTACCCCATCTAACAACTGCCACAGTCTCCATTTCTAACCATGCAACATTGACAGAACCCCAGTGTCTTTCCTAAGCAACCAGTTGCCCAGACTGAGGGAAGCCTGCAGATCTAGGAATCCTTTATCAGACCACGGCATTGTATTTCCCCACCACTGTTACTTGACTTCTCAGGCCCAGAATATTGTGGTCTACTGAGCAAATGGCCAGCTGGAATTGAATGAGCTTCTTTCTTGACCCTGGCCCTAGTCATGTAAAGAGGCAGTGCCTGATCTGCAAAAGTTCTTGCTAGAACCTCTCAGTTGCCATGAGGGGGGAGGAATCACTTTTATTAATTTTTCATTCATTTCTTTATTAATTTCATTTACCAATTGATTAGTTTTTATTCATTCCCATTTGTTTTCATTTGTTTTTGGCACTCCTAGAAATCTCTCTCAATGGTTGCTCTGTTCTAACACTAAATCTTTGTAAGAATAAATTTCATTCCTCCCCACCCCCTTTTAAAACGTCCTTCCATTAAGTTGGCTTACTCTGAAAACGTAGCTCCCCATACTTTGCATTGAGGTGGGGACTCTACTACTTCATCTGTATCATTATTTTCATATAATAATATATAAATAATGCTGATGGAACTAGAAGAATGTTCAGGAGAATACACCTGAATGCTTAGCTTTCACAATTACTGGGCTAGGGGAGCATACCCTGATTTCGGCTGACTGTGTGAGCCACAATAATATAAAAGCCACAATAATATAAAATATAAGAGCCACAATAATATAGAAGCCTGGGGGGGAAAGCCAAGATTTAACTCACTTTCTAAAATCTATGATGGAGACTGAGGAATGTATGTCCACCGGGAGAGCATTCCAGAGTCTGGGGACAACAACTGAGAAGGCCCTGTCCCACTTTCTGAACATGGCCCTGCTGAAGGACCAATCTGCCCTGCATTAATACTGGGTCCTAACTCAAAGTTCTTACCAAGGATCCTCTTGCAATCACCCCTAGTCAGTTTCTGCAGCAAGCCTGGCTTGTCCTTTGCTCAGCCTTGCTTTCTCTTCCCAGTTCTGGGGGTTCAATCCCAGACAGTTCCTTCAGAGAGTTCCTTCAGAGAGTCACAACTCCTCCAGTGATTTCTCAGCTCTCTTTCCAGCACCAGCTCTGATCCTATCTTATTCTGGCAGCAACTTGCACTCCTTGAACTCCTTCACTTGAACTATTCAGCTCTCCAACCTGCACACTAAAATTCCTCTGAAGGCAGCCTCCTTATATTCTATAGATAGATAGATAGATAGATAGATAGATAGATAGATAGATAGATAGATACCCCACAACTGAGCAAAGACTGCACCCAATTCAACTTACAACTGAAGTGCATATAAATATACTTATGATGGTGGAGTGAGGGAGCAGTGGCTGACATGATGCACAGCATACTAGTGCTGTAATGCTCCATGCCAGGGCTGCTGCGGGCTTGTAAGGCGGCCCCAATGAACAAGTGGTTGTACAAGCAGTGCCACTGCAGTTACTCCCATTGCAGCAAATTGGAACAACTGTGGTAGCACTGTGTGCTCAACCACTTCTTTGGAAAAGCCTCAAGGTTGTCTTACATGTCCATAGCAACCCCAGCACAGAGTGTTATGGCTGTGTATCATGTTGGCCAGTATCTCTTAGTACCTGGCAGTTGGTAACATAGTCCAGGTTTCAGATGATTCCCTTCACATGGAGGGAGTAGAAAGAGCTGCATATTAACCTAGGAGCTGGCTAATGCTCAAGATGCTCTCCCACAAAAGCAGCTGCTCTGATGATATGCAGGGTCCTGGTTTTTAATCTGTTGTGAAGGACTCCTGTTTGTTTTGTATGGCTGGCCACAATGGAAAGTTACACAAGCCCTTGTAGATTTCTATAGCTATATTTCAGAAATGTGCTTGCCAAAGTAGATTCAGGCACCACAGGTATATAGCACACCCTACTGAAATGCATAATTCTGTGGCAGGCTGTAATGTTTCCTGATTGCTATTATGAAGCCATTCAGTCAAAAATACCATAGTCTAGTATAGATCTTTGCAGATGAAATATGGGCAAAAATCACTGCAGGAATGTTTGTCTAGAAAAAAGAAATCTGATGCATTGTGTGTAACAGAGAGAGAGAGAGAGAGAGAGAGAGAGAGAGCGCATTCCAAAGACACAAAATTTGCAGGATATAGAGCCATACAAAGCTTCTGGATGTAATACGTAACCATACAAAACTTCTGAATGTAATATCACTCCAATTTTTTCCACACTTTTGTTAATGTAGGATAAAGCCAGTTAAAAGTAAAATAAGTATTTCAATATCATGACCACAATCCAGAGAAAAGCTAAGTGGAAAGCCACAAAAGCCAAGGATTTCATTTTTATTTTCTGAAGAGTAGTTGTCCTCTCTTCCTATGCTGCATGGACAACAATTGTTCACTCTCAAGCTTTGCCATTCAGAAAAGAAAAATAAAGCCCTATTTCTGCAGACAGAAAACGAGGCTTCCTGAATGACTGACCATAAATATGTACATATTTCAATCCAAAGATATATATTTTGAATACAGAACTTCTAGTTGATTGCTCTTCAACTGGTGGATCATGGCCCACAATTGGGTAGTATCCAGACATAAGATGACTCATGCTAGTGTTGCATAAATGACCATTTATTTCTTTATTTTATTTATTTGTTTTCCACCCTCTCTTCAAAGATCTCATTATTATTCCATTTTTATCTCTATCCCTATATTTATCCATTATATCTATTCCATGAAGTAGGTCATGCTAAAAGATTGTGAGGCAGTTCATACGCACAGCCAAGAGTAGGCTAAGGCAGCCAAGCCTGCTTTTGACTGCACATGTGAACCGCTGGTGGCGGCACAATGGCAAACCCACTAGGGGAGCCCACTGCTTAGCCAGGAGCATACTACCAGCCAGCACTGGAGGAATCCCCACAATGCACTGCTCACTCATGCAGTGCATTATGGGATTTGGGTGTGTGTGGAAAGCCAGCGACAGTTTGGACATGTGATTAGTGTGTCCAGCAAAGATGGAGTAATCATCTGTGGGGAAGCTAAGATTTAGATGTTAGCCCTCTCAAGTAATCATGAGAAAGGGCTCTGTGAGTGGCTCAGGGATACACAGTGAGCTTTGAGGCTCAGTGAAGATTTGAACCCACTTCTCAGTTCCAACACACTCTCTGCTATACCATACTGTTTCTTGGTTCTGTTTGCTGTAGTATATTTCTAACATTTTATAAGCTCATTATAGCTATTGTCTCTGCTTCATTAAAAAAAAGAGAGAGAGATGTGAGGGCTTATGACCTAGGATGGGGAAATGTTGAAAGAATCAGCCCAAAGGCCATTAGCTGACATCCACACTAGCATTTTACTGGTGCAAGAGTGCTGACATCTACACGAAAACCACACCATCACATGAGTTCAGTGGGGTGATTTTCACTGATTTCCCCTTCCCTCTGAAGTCTATTGTATCTCCCAAAAATATGTTCCTGAGGACTGCATGAGCCTCTGGGACATATTTTCAGGAGACACAATAGCATCCAGAGGAAAGGGGAGATCAACCAAAATATCCTTCTCCCCTCGCATGATGGCCTAGCATTAGCCTGGATGTCATTCATTGTTGCACCAGCACAGTGCTAGTGTGGATGACAGCCACCACCATAATCACATTGTTAAGCCTAAAAATAAACAAATATCCAATAATTATTTATTAGAATGATGAAAAAACTAAAGATAAATGGTCTGGTTGATATCCAGGCTAAAGTTGCACTAGTGCAATCAACAAAGATGCGCAGATGCATGAAGTTCACGTAGTTGAGTAGAAGCTCAGTTGCACAAGCATTGCAGTTATGCAACAAAGCACAGGCTCGGAATGGCCCACAGGGCAACAGGACATATTCCCAGTGTGCCCCACCCATGTGGTGCCCCTGCGCCCTGACTCCCACCCTTAAGTACCCATTCTGCTCAAAACCCGGCACCCTCCACACATACATTCCACCGCCCTCTCAGTGCCTCCAGTTTGGCCCTGAACAAGGGTAGTGGATAGCTTTCCCTAGTTTCCTGCAATGTATATGGACTGAGGAACAGGTTTCACAGCATGAGGTGTGCCACAGGTTGTGCAAGTGCACCCTGATGCAGTGGTATACACTAGTATGGAACACAAGCTCCTGACTAAGAGGACCAGCTAGTGCAACATCCTTGTACCAGTGCAACATTAGTCTGGATGTCAGTTGAGAACTTTAAGTCAAGGATTTTTTTTAAATGAAGTGATTCCCTTATGATACCCCATCTCTCCTTTTGCAAGATTAGTTGTGTATCTCCAGTGGTGATAAGTCAAAACAGGAAGCATGAAAGAGAAAGCTGGGGGAAATTCAGAAAAGGGACACCACGGTTATTAGGCAGGTTAAAGTACACTTTTTACACACACACACACACACACACACACACACACACACACACACACACACCTTAAAGCATTTTGGGTTTTTAAGTTCCAAAAATGGCAACCTGGGAGGGGGGCATATTAGAGGGTTAGAGGGTAAGCATGGTGTGAGGAACGTGGGATATAAGGAAGGGGTTTTTTTAATCACTCATTTATAATACTTGAACTCTGATTGGTAGTCCACTAACAGTGATGGCAAGAGATTCAAAAAAGAAATATTTGCTGAAAATACTTTGTTGTATATGCTCTGCCCAAGCCTCTGGGGGGCTTCAATTGCTGTTTCACTTTAAGAAGCTGCTGCCTTTCTGTAGGAGCTCTCTATTAATAAAGAACTTGCTACTGAGGATTTTGTCCAGCTATGTATGAACCACAGACTTAACATACTTCTTCACACAACTCCTAGTTAACAGAGATGTAGGTGAATTTCCCAGGCTTGAGCTAGTAAATGAGTTTTGGAGGTTTGAAATCCACCACACACACACACACTCCAAAGGAGGGCCGAGCAATTAAAGCCACTTCCAGGTCAGGGCTTGTAGAAATTTGTTCATCTAAAAGCTTTTCTAAAAGCTCCCTTTACCTGTGCCAGCATCAGTTGGGAGTAGGGCTCCTTCCTTCCATCTGTTGCTCTGGATTGCAGTTCACTAAAAAGTAAAATGTGCAAATATGTGCATATCTTTTGTCCTCCCTCCTCATCCCTTCAGGTCTGTTGATAGAAAGGAAGTACATGGGCTGGGAATTGTAGTAGATCTGAGTACTATTGCAACTGAGGTAGTTCTTGCAAAGACGACAACTCTCATTGGTCCCTGTGCCTATCTTTCTTCCTGTTCAGTAGAGCCAAAGGATGAGAAGAGAAGCCTCTTACACACTGCATACTGGTGTAAAGTGTCTTGAAATGCCTTGGAAATGATCTGACTTCCTCCTAATTTTTGGGGAAGTCAGCTCTTGTTTAAGCCAATGTAAGATGAATGGCAAAGCATTCACTGATCCCTAGCAATAAATCCATTGCCACAAGATGTGGTGATAACTAAGCTTTGATGGCTTTAAAGGACTTAAGACACATTTGACAGAGGATAGGTGGCTGTTAGCTATGATGGCTACATGGAACCTCCATGTTCAGAGGTGAATATAGCACTGAAGAGAAACAGGAGAGGAGGGGTTATTTGTGGGATTCCATGAAGCATCTGGTTGGCCATTGTGGGAAGCAGGATGCTAGACTAAATGGAGCTTTGCTTTGATCCAGCAGGACTTTATTTAGAATCTTCTTATTCAACAGTTATCTCAGAAGTTCCTCTAGATTACACAGTGTGAAACTGGGAAGAGCACGTTTAGCTACTCTACTGCCATAGTAATCTAAAGGGCTGGGAACCCATTATCAGATATGCAAGGTAAGCAGTGGTGGCCCATGAACGCACCTCCAGGGGGCGGGGCGGCGGGAGGCACCTTTAAGAGTAAATTAATTCAGTCCTCACCTCCGCGGCGGCGGCACCTGAATGCTGTTCGGAGCTGAAACATCCCACCCAGCAGCCCCTATGGCGGGGAAGCACCTCCGCCACTCACCTGGCCACTGGCAGGGGCTCAGCTCCGTGGAAGCCAGGTGAATGGCGGAGGCACTTCCTCACCATAGGGGCAGCTGGGTGGCATGTTGTGGCTCCGAACAGCGTTCAGGTGCCGCAGCAGCAGAGGTGAGCACCAAATTAATTTACTCCTAAAGGTGCCTCCCGCCCCCCCCCCCCAGAAGTGCTATCACAGGCTGCCACTGAGGGTAAGTAGACCAAAATATAAGTGATGCCATGACAAATGTGAAACACCCAGTGCTTTCGGTGCTGACTCTTTGGTTCAAAACAACTACAGCATGGTAGCTAAGAGACAGCTGTGAACCAGGAAACTGGGGATTTGCACGAATTGATCTTTTTGATTCCATTTGTACCCAAATCAAATCACTCCCAATTTGTTTTTGGGTCCGAATCTGGCCAGCTAGCACAGGGGTGATTTGTTTTGTCCACAAATCTCCTGAAACAGGTAGATTCAGGTACAAATCATGTTGTACCCAAATCGATTCTCACAGACAGCAGGCGGAGGCAGTGATTCTCTGAGCAGCAGGAAGGCAGTAAAAAAAAGTCTCTTCTCTTTTCCGCAGTCAGGAAAGCAGGAACAAAAAGCAGAGAAACCACTTCAGGCAGCAGGCAGGCAAGGCAAAACAAAGCTCCTCTGGCGCTCTCTCTCTCTCTCTCTCTCCTCCCATGAGGTAGAAAGGCAGAATGGTGGCTGGCTGCCTCCTTACGTACATTTAAAAATCCTTCCTTCGAACTCCCCCATCCTTGTCCCTTCTTTGGCCCTTCCCCAAAACAATGCTGAGTCAGCCAACACTGGCAACACAAGATTTGAATGGAAACGAGCCAAACTGGAACTGGGGCGGGGGGGGGGGGGATCGCCAGCCAGTCATTGCACATGTAAATCACCAATCTGAAGCTTGGGAGGGTGGGATTTTCCCAAAAAATTCCTGACACAAAATGGAGACAGCAAGAGAGATTACTACAAAATGGAAGTCTGAATCTACAAAATTTTCAAGTCCGAAATCTGGGCGATTTGTTTTGGACCTGAATCTGGCCAGCTAGCACAGGGGCAATTTGTTTTGTCCAGAAATCACCCCAAACAGGTAGATTTGGGCATAAATCATTTTCTACCCAAATTGATTCACACATCCCTACAGGAAATCCCAGTTAAATTCCTATCCCCATGAAGACACTTGATAACTTTGGGCAAGCTGCCTTGTCCCCCATCGGCATGCGGGGAAAATAATGCTGGTCTACTGGAGGCATTTATTAAGTGCTTGATATGTCTTTTTTTATTATTCTTGTCTAAAGTTTTAAGCTTAAAACATAGTGAACTTTTTAGAGTATGGCAAAGAACCCAAACAAATTTGGTAGCAGCACATATTTTGGTCTCAGGTTATGAATGTTTATCTTCACAAGCAGAAATCAGTTATGATGGCAGTAAAGAAGATAGAATTGAGATTCAAGGCCAACATTGTTGTGCCATCAATTTTTAAAGTAGAACTTCCCTGTGAAATGGATGTGACATTCATCTCAAAAAAAGTGATGCCTCCGTGTGGCCCAGAGGGAAGGTTTAGCAGGAACCTGTTTAGTAGTAACAAGTACCTATTTACGTGAACACAATCTGTATCTAAGGGGGAAAATGCGTCATTTCTTCACATTCACAATATAAAGCACCATTTGCCCTGAGCTATGATATTTATGCAACACACCAAGCATATGAAATGCAATTGCATTTGCTATAAATAACTCTTGGAGGACATTTACACACCATTGAGTCAGTTCATAGTACCCTCCCTTGGCAGTAGCTCTCTAAGGCAGATATAAGTCCCATTGATTTCAGTGGGATTTGGGAGTTTATGTGAAGAATTGTAATGCTATACTGTCATAATGCACACTGAGCAGGGCAATTGGCTCCACAAGAATATGAAGTGGGAGAGTGTTGACTCTCCCCAATTCCCCATCCACCCCGCTCAGATTCTCAGAATAGCTAAGCTCTACTGCAGTCCATGGTATAGGAAAGCAAGTAGCACAGACATAAACCTTTTTGCATTTTATTGTGGAAGTAGAAAGAGTATTAGAGATTCAAAGCAGGCCCTACACTTGGAAACTATATCTTTTATTGCCTACTAGAATCTGAGAAGGGAAAAGGCAACCTGATTAGAAAATGACCTTTATTTTTAAAGTTTATTTTGTCAGCAATACAAATATATACAGATATGATGAATATTTATATTCCGCTTTTCAACAGAAGTTCCCAAAGCAGTTTAAAAGTAAAGTGTGCCATCAAGTCGATTTCAACTCCTGGCTCCCACAGAGCCCTGTGGTTTTCTTTTGGTAGAATACAGGAGAGCTTTACCATTGCCTTCTCCCACACAGTATGAGATGATGCATTTCAGCATCTTCCTATATCGCTGCTGCCCGATAGAGGTGTTTCTCATAGTCTGGGAAACATACCAGTGGAGATTCGATTC
This sequence comes from Hemicordylus capensis, assembly GCF_027244095.1. Classification (NCBI taxonomy): domain Eukaryota; kingdom Metazoa; phylum Chordata; class Lepidosauria; order Squamata; family Cordylidae; genus Hemicordylus; species Hemicordylus capensis. Next base: position 124,656,145 of record NC_069659.1, read on the forward strand.
GGCAGCCTTCTGCTTGTTAGTTGAGCATTTCCTCGCTGCGCCATTAGGTGGCCACCAAAGCAGTTTGCATAGATATTTTTTAAAAACCCAAATAACTAAAATGGCTCCCTGTCCCTAAAAGGATCAAAATCTAAAAAGGAAACATAAGATAGACACAGCAATAGTGCTCACGCTTTACTTTTTTGAGTTACTAATTTTCATTTGAGGAACACGTTTCTGTAGAAGGAGGCCGCTCGCCACTCTTCCGCGGCGCGGCCAATTTGTCCCAGCCCCCTTCCCAGGGAGGACGTGGGACTGGGAGCCGCTGCTGATTGGCTCCCAGGCACTTCCAGTGCAAACCAGAAGTGCCAAGCACGCCTGCGCGAGCTCAGTCTCCCTCTCGCATTCGGAGAGGTCAGACGCGCCGGGACGAGCTTCGGCTAGGCCACAATAACACACAGCCTGGCCTAGAGTAATGTCCGGCGAGGGGGGCAAGTGGAGAGTCGGGCCTGCGGTCCACCCGCAACGGTCTTTTCTCGCCTCTCAGGCGCGGCGGGTGAGCGAGGCCCGGCCAGCACCGGGTGCCATCTTGCTGGGCCACGTGGCCTGGATCGGCAGCCGCGCAGTGGTCCTTTCTCGCGCCCTAGGGCACGGCGGGTGAACGAGGCCCGGCCCGGCTGGCACCAGGCTCCCTCTTGCAGGGCCACGCAGCCCTGAGCGGCGGCTGCAGCGGAGCACCCCCGCAGCTGCGGCGGTATCGCCCGCCCTACCCCTCTCTATCAACAGCAGCACTGCGGGTCGGCTGCGAGGGCGGAGAGTTGGGCCTTCAACTCCCGCCCGCCTCGCCTGCGCTTTTCCCCTTCTGCCCGGGGGCTGTAGCTTGGCCCAACAGGGCTGAGGGGAGGTCAGGCTTAGATGGCTGCCTGCGTCGCCCCACCCATTCGGCCTAGTTCACCCACCTTCCTGGCCCTTCTCTCTCTTCTGCCTTTGGGGGCTGTAGCTTCAGCCTAGCAGGGCCGGGCAGAGATTCGGGCTCAGATGCTCGCCTGCCCTCCCGCACCGGCACCTCCTTATCAGGTGGACTCTTTGTGGACTCTTTGTGGAGCGGCAAGCCAGGGCGGCCCAGCTCAGGTTTGGGGGACGCTGCGCGGGGGGTTGGGCAGGCCGGGCATAAGGCCTGGCGGGGCACACCTCGCGGGTGTCTTATTGCTTCCTGGGGTTGGTGCGCAGGGCACTAGGGTCCATCTTCTCACACACACCCCTTTCACAGGGCACTAGGCTCCAACTTCACACACACACACACACACACACACACACACACACACACACCCTTTGCACAACATGGGTCCCAAGAAGGCACCAGTGGGGAAGGGAAAAAGGCGCGCGGCAATGCACAAGGGGTCCCCAGCTCAACCAGACTCCTCTTCTGAGGATGAGCGTGACATGGAGCTGTGGGCTATCAAGGCCCTAATTGCCCGGCTGGAAGCCATAGCTGGCGAGCGGGAGGCGATGCGGAGGGATGGCGGGGGCCCATCTGGGGTTGGCGCATCCGGGGAGCGTGGCCCCTCCCCGCCCGCATACCCACGCAAAATGACTAGGGCTGCAAAGTGGACTAAATTGATGCAGGGTTTCACCAATCGTTTAGCAGCTCTTGAGGCAGCCACGGCATCCATGGTGGCTCCGGCTAGCAGCAAGACTCTGGAGGGACCCAGTGGGGGCAGTGCAGCAGCCGCGGGATCCGCAGCAGGAGACGCCTCCGACGAACAGGCAGGACAAGATGGTGAGTCCCTTAAGGGGGTCTGGCCTTGGGGTTTGCCATGGAGCCCGCCAGGTGGGCCTTTTGGGTGGTTCCCCGGGCCGATGAATTGGGCCTCCCCACACGCAATGTGTAATCAAGTGTGGCAAGGGGGAGAGGGGCAGCCTGGATCATGGGCCACCCCGGCGGTTGTGCCCACCACCAGCGGTAGTGGGGGGCTTGATGGGGGGCCGGTCCCTCTGGGTGACCACCTGCTTCCACACGTAAAGGAGCGCATCTGGAAGGGTGAGTATATAGACGTATTCCAACTGCTCTTTAAGGAACCCGAGCCTGTGGGCAAGGAGGGGGAACAGGAAAAGGATAAGGAAAGGACCAAGAGAAAGCCCATCAAGCATAACTGGAACAACTGGGTTTCCGGTTTCACTATATTCATGGGGGTGGTGACTGAGAAGTACCCTGAGTAGGGCCCTGCCCTCATTAAGTGCTTCGACACCATTCACAGGGCTTTTATGGATTTTTCCGGCAACTCATGGGAGGCCTACGACCAGGCATTTAGGGAACACTCATCTAACTACCCAGGGATCTCCTGGGAAAAGCAGCATTCTGAGCTGTGGCTCAGAATCATGACGCCCTCCAGGCCTCTAACTGGGGAGCGTGCTGAGAGCGGGCATTTGATTTCCAGGACCCCAGAGGCGCCAGCGGCTTCCTCCGCCGGCGCCCAGGGGGTTCAAAGTCCCCTGGTATGCTGGGAGTTCAACAGGAGTGGGAGGTGTGCTCGGTCCCCCTGCAAATTCAGACATGAGTGTGGCTTTTGAGGGGGGTGGCACGCGGGCATCAGCTGCCCGCGAATGATGAGCTTTAGATTGGGCCCCTGGGGCCCCTGTGCAGGAGGAGGCAAGGGGCCCTCCTCCGCTCAAGGGGGTGGCCCTGGAAAGGGGCCCCACTTCAATTAGGATTACTGTACTTGGGAGGCTACTGCGCGACTACCCAGACGGGGAGCATGCTCTCTTCTTGGAAGCTGGCTTCGCGGAAGGCTTTAGAATCCCATGCCAGCTTCCATGGAAACTTACTCTGGCCAGCAATTTGAAATCAGTTAAAGGAATGGAGCACATACTGCTTAGGAAGATCAACAAGGAGGTGGCTTTGGGCCACGTCCTGGGCCCCTTTAGCGAGCCCCCCCTGCGTACCCTGAGTATATCATCTCTGGGACTGGTGCCTAAGAAGACTCCTGGTGAGTTCAGGCTAATTCACCACCTGTCATACCCCAGGGTCAACTCAGTCAATGATAGGATACCGGCTGAGCTGTGCTCGGTGCGCTACACCTCATTTGATGAGGCGACAGCAATGGTCCAGGCCTGCAGGCCTGGGGCACTGCTGGCTAAGTGCGACATAGAGTCAGCCTTCCGGCTGCTGCCAGTCCACCCTGACAACTTCGACATCTTGGGTTTCGCGTTTGGAGGAAAATATTACATTGACAGGGCTCTCCCCATGGGCTGCTCAGTGTCTTGTGAGGCCTTCAGCATGATGCTGGAATGGGCGCTGTGTTGGAGGGCGGGGCTTAATTCCACGGCTCATTCCCTTGATGATTATCTTTTCGGAGGCTGAGCTGGCTCCGCCCAATGCTCCACGCTATTAAGCTCATTCATGGCCCTATGCAACAAATTGGGGGTGCCCTTGGCCAGGGACAAGACTGAGGGTCCGTCCACCAGGCTTATGTTTTTGGGCATTGAGTTGGACACCCAAGGAGAGCAGATGACCTGCCTGGAGCCAAGGTGCTATCTCCACGGTCTGTTAGGTGGGGGTGGCCACAGCGTGGCCGGCCTACTAGGCACCACACTGCTGTGGGGGGATGTCTATGCAATCCCAGCCAAATCAGCCTGTACCATAAACTTCAATAAAAATTGACCGTTCCTTCCATAGCAATGTCTCCACGTCTCCTTGGTGGGTCTGGGCACAAAGGGCTACTTTATTCATTCATTCATTTGATTGATTGATTTCATTTCTATAACACACTTCCTATAGTGGCTCAGGGCAGTTTACATTAAAATAAAAACAACTAAAATCAGTTAACAGTTAAAATCAGAAACTATAAAAACAAATCAAAACATTAACAGTTAAACAATTTAAAACAGTTTTTTTAAAACCCTGGAAAACCAGGCCAAACAGGTTTTAAGGGCTCTCCTGAAGGCTAGTAATGAACTCGTATTACGGATTTCTCCCATGAGTGCATTCCACAACCCAAGGGTGGCTACAGAGAAGGTCCACATCTGAGTCGCCACCAGACTGGTGGTAACTGAAGACAGACTTCCTCAGATGACCTTAATGTGCTATGGAGATCATGCAGAAGAAGGCGCTCTCTAAAATGACTCGAACCTAAGCCATTCAGGGCTTTAAAGGTAATACCCAGTACTTTATATTTTGCCCGGAAACATATCGGCAGCCAGTGTAACTGTTGCAAAATAAGCATAATATGGTCTATCCAGGTTGCCCCACAGACCAATCTGGCTGCCGCATTTTGAACTAACTGAAGTTTCTGAACTATGTACAAAGGCAGCCCAACATAGAGTGCATTGCAATAGTCAAACTAGGAGGTTACAAGCTGATGCACCACTGTTTTGAGGTCATCCTCATCAAGGAATGGGTGCAGCTGCCGAATCAGCCGAAGCTGATAGAAAGCACTCCTGGCCATAGCCTCCACCTGAGATACCAGGGTGAGGCCTGGGTCCAGGAGTACTCCCAAGCTGCATATCTGCTCCTTTTGGGGGAGTGCAACACCATCCAGCATAGGAAGTTGTAATTCATCCCTCAAATTCTGAGCCCCTACAATGAGTACCTCTGTCTTGCTTGGATTCAGTTTCAATTTGTTATCCTTCATCCAGCCCATTACTGCCTGTAGGCATCATCATTTCCTGATGATGAAGATGAAAAGGAAAAGTAGATTTGGGGGTCATCAGAATACTGTTAACGCCCAGCACCAAATCTCCTGACGATCTTACCCAAGGGTTTCATGTAAATATTAAAAAGCATTGGTGATATTAGCATTCAGAGTTTAATTTCAGTGTTCACTCCACTCTTCCAAGCAAGGCTTGCTTGGGAGCCTGTTAAGACAGATAGCACTGCACTTGCAACTGCATTCCCAGCTAAAGACAGAGTCTCTGCTAGTCCTTTGTTCAAGCAGTGAAACCTCCAGGGATGTAGGGGAATGTATAATAGAAGCCTAATCAGGAAGCTATAGCATTTGCTCAAGCTGCACCTATTTGGCCATCCAGGTACTTTCACAACTAAAACAACAATAGAAAGACCCAGGTTTGGGGTTTAATTTCAACCAGGGCTCTTGACAGTAAATTGAAGGCACTGCTCTTGGTATCAGTAATGATTATTTGGGTATTCAAATAGAGCACCACTTGCGAAGAAGAATAGTCCTCTTTGATTCAGAACACCCTCCCCTCCGCCCTGATTCAGAACACATCCTCAGGAGCGCCTGTAGCTCTAGTCCAATCATACATTTTAAATCTGTTTGCTCTGGATTGCACTTTCGTCCTGAAAGAGCCAGCAATGTCTTTCTGTGCTCTGAAATGGATTCTCTCTGCTTTCTCCACTTTCACTGATTTAGCTGCAGTAGAAGCCAAGAGCTCAGGTAAGATTCAGAAGCCTGATCTTCAATTCACTTACATTCCTACATTCAATTACTTTCTTCACTTAGGCAAGAACTGCACTACTGTTGTCAAAAACGAAAAGGGGGCATATGCAGGAAGCATTTGCCCTTTCACAACCAGCCACTTCTCCTCTCAGCCATGTGGGGAAATGACCTAATTTTATTTCCAATACAGGCAGGTATTTTGCAAGTAATATCCATGGCCCAAAGGCATCCGATCACAGTATTATAGCAGTGACTCATTGCAAGAGCTCATTCAGAACACTCTAATTGGGTAGAACACTAAAGCAACTGTCCTTTGTATATTATATCCTCTAGCTTTATCCTTGTACGGCAATATTCAACAGGGTTCAGCTATCTTGTTGTAGCATTGTGAAGGGTCTTGTGGTTCACTTTAATTAAAGCTAATCTCACAGAGCAGAGCCATTTTGGCAGTGAAGACGATAGCTCCTTCATACAAAAGATCCCTGGGAACACAGTGAGCAATCTCTGCACCATAATGGGTGAAATAGAGCTAAAGTGCAGTGATGCAGTACGGACTTTCGGAACTAATGCCAATTGACTGTGCTTTGGCATGGAGTCGGCACAGCTTTCCAGAAATGGGTAAACATTACAGTGTTTTGCTGTGCACAATGAACTAAAATGTCACTTGTTCTGCCTGAGTGTGTGTGTCTGTCTGTGTGTGTGAGAGAGTGAGAGAAAAGGAAAGGATTTAGACAAATAATTGACTGAAGCCTTTGAAACACAATAGTCTCTTAATTACGAACCAATCCACCCCCACCCCATAACCTCTTTACATTATGCTTTGCAAATCATTTATTTTAAACATTTACTTCCCCCTATCCCCCTAGATTCAAGGCAGGGAATACCACTTAATTTTTGGCTTGTCCCTGCTTGGTCTAGCTTGCTAGTGGGTTGCTCAGGATTGACTGCCCCCTATTGTCTACCTATTACTGAGTACAGAAGAACTACTTGGGCCTTTAGACACACATAAGCTTTCCAGATGGAGAGGTTTGGTACCTTCCTAATGTTTTGGGCTTCTCTTATACCAAAGTCACATTTTAATGACTATTGGAATAAGCATTCCATGAAGACCACAAAGAGGTCTTCATAAAAGTAATATTATGCCGGTATGATTTTAAAAATAGGACAAAGTATGGACAAATAGGACAAAAATAGGACAAAGTTACTTTTGGTAACTTACAGGACAAATGTAATATCTGCTAACTCAAATAAATATGAAGATTGATTTTTTAAAATCTGCATGTAGATGAGCATCAAATAGATGAGAAGTTAATCAATATTTGCATAAGTTAATAGTAACCTGGATTAATAATACACATGTATATTTGTAAATAAAGGCATTTTGGTCTCTAGGGAAAACAGAAGTTTTCTAATTTTCTCAGACTAATATTCCAAAAAGAGATAAGTATCCTCTGTTTCCTTTCAAAACTGGAGCTGTCTTTTGAGCACCAGTGTCAAACTAGCAAGATCAAAAGAGATAAAAACTGTTATCCTTAGTGGGGACACTGGAAAGAAGGAATAGGGATTAGACACCCAGTTTCCCCACCACTGCACAATAACAGGGAGATGATTACCCAAAAAACCGCACTGTACCTGTTGTTGTGACCAAGGGAAACAACCTAACTTACTCACTAAGGCATATAGTGTGAGGTATGCAAAAAGACCACAGACCAAAAATTCCTACCAGGCCCCTAAAAGAGGCAACCAGCAGAAGCCCACACTATAACCAGGGATGGGGGAGGGGTGTTTTCTGGCTGAGAAAGGACTTGGTTTGGGGCAGGACGGAAGCAGTAACAGCAGCCCGAGCCCCATCCCCTGATGGTCCTCCAGCCAATGGCTGGCCACAACATGCCTCATGCCTTTGCAAAGGCTGGGGCAAAGAACTTGCCCCCCCATACACGTTGGGAAGGAATGGACCATTCCAATTAAAGCCATATGATAGGACAAAGAGGCTGGTAATAACCAGATATATGAACTTCTTTCCTAGTCAGAATATCTTCAGCTGAACATGCACCACACACACACACACGGAAAATTGAAGATGACTGACATCCAGACTAAGTTACTCAAGGAATCTATTCAAAAGGACTTCTAAATATCATTAGGACCTCCCTTGAGTAATTTAGTCAAGAGGTCAATCGATATATTCAAAGCTGATCTATCCTTATCATATATTTTAATTGTGGAGTTTACTTCCCAGGTACCTTCACAGCTAAGATTACAAGAATATTTAGGAAGTTAATAATGATTTCTCTGGTCTGTCAAAAGCAGGGCTGGAGGCTAATATAAACTTGAATATGACCAGGCCCATTTATAACACAGACAACATAAGAGTTAAATTCTCTACTCTCACATGACTGCCCGAAAGCTGGGAAACAGAGGCTCCCAGAGAATGCACACTCTCAGTGATTATGCTGTCTGAACCCATCCAAGCCTGGATCATGCATTGCATTCTGAAAATTCACCTGACTTTTCCTGCCCAACTTCAAATCTTGATTACAAGACTTTGGTGGAAGCTGGGAGATTCTTGGTAATGCAGTGTAGGAACAGGACTAGTGTCGGTTCTGATGACATGCCCACTGGGAGCATGCACCAACCTTTCTAACTCTTGCTTGAAGTCCTGAAAGACCTGGGTTCTCCCTAGGGATGTATTTTGAGAACGTGCAAACAGGTTCAACATCGAACCAGTTCAGTTCAATGATTCAGAGTTGAACTGAGGCACCCCCTGTACCAGTTCGCGCACGGGAGGGGGGATTTGCGAGGTTTTTTTTAAAAAAACCTACCTGAGGGTGTTCTCAGAGTTGGGAGGGGGTTGGCAGTGGAGATTTCCCCTCCCCTTGCGGTCTCCCTTCTGTCCAAAACTGGACTGTTCTGCTGTTCCTCGGCCCTTTCAGGCCTTCCTTCCCAGTGTGGTGTCCATTCTGGAGGCCACTGCACCTGCACAGTGGGCCTCTGTGTGTCCTATGTCATGCCAGGCCATGTAGAGGCCCATTGCGCAGGTGCAGCAGCCTCCAAAATGGCCACCACACCAGGGGGAACGGCCCAAATGGGCCAAGGAACATCCAGACAGTCCAGTTTTGGACAGAAGGGAGGCTGGCAGGGGGAACCTCCACTACCTCCCCCTATGCACTGCCTCGGAGAACACCCTGGAGGGGGTACAGTGTATTTTAAATTAAATATTTTAAAAAGTTTGTGAAAACCACCCCCTGACCAAACCAAACTGGGGGGGGGGGGTTCTGAGGGGGTTCCGGACCGAACTGGCCTTATTCAGACTCGGACTCTGGACCAGCCAGTTCCATGCATACCCCTTGTATATTTCTTCCACAGAAAATGAAAAATTGAAACCAAGACGAGGCATTTGCTTTATTCATTACTAGAAAAGAAACAAAAGTGAGATATACCAATAAGCTCAGAATATTCATTTATTCCTTCATTTTATTTTCCCTCACACTGAAGTTAGAATAGGTCAGAAAGTGGCTGAAGGCAAGAGAGGAGGGAAAAGAAGATTGGCATTAAACATTTAAGCAAGAAAGTCCAGTATTATGATACGTCTTATCAGGGCTTGTGTCAGGGGGACAGGCAGATGACACAAGTAAGATGCTGCTTCCTGCCCCATTACAGGGCAAACTTGGACATTCCCTGGCCAATTAATTGTTCTGGCACTCTTCAGTAAATCACACATTCCCATGTTTAAAAGTTCTAGTCAATCAACCACAATTCAGCAAGAATAAGGGATTAAAGTAATCAACTTCTGAGCATCTGCCAACAATAGCTGCTACGTCTGAGTACCTCAGATGATTAACGCAGACCTCCTAGCTGCAGGACTGGCTCATGAACTCATAATGTTCACAATTTAAATGATGAAGGATTTCAGGGCAAAGAAAAGGAAAGGTTGTGCTGTCGATTTGGTGTTGACTCCTGGCGACCACAGAGCCATGTGGCTTTCTTGGTAGAATACAGGAGGAGTTTACCATTGCCTTTTCCTGTACAGTGTGAGATGATGCCTTTCAGCATTTTCCTATATTGCTGCTGCCCAATATAGGAGTTTCTCATATTCTGGGAAACACACCAGCAGGGATTCAGACCAACAGGCTTCTGCTCTATAGGCTGGCTGCATCCCCACGGCAAGCCCTGTGGTTGACCTTGGTAGAATGCAGAGGGGTTTACCATTGCCTCCTCCTGTGCAGTATGAGACAATGCCTTTTAGCATCTTCTTATATCACTGCTGCCTGATATAGGTGTTTCCCATATTCTGGGAAACATAGCAGCAGAGATTCAAACCTGCAACCTCTGGCTTGATAATCAAGTCATTTCCATACTGCGCCATTAGGTGGCTTCAGGGCAAGGAAGCTCCCCTGAAACTGGGTATTATGGATGGAGAAAATTCATATTTCATACTTGTTATTTTCAAACTTTAGTGAGTGGAAGAACCAACTAAACTGACTGCTTCTAAAAAGAATATTCCTGAATTACTTTGCCTTTCCAAACCAATGAAGTGTACTAACGTACTTGCATGGAATAATCTGGGTTCAAATCCTTGCTCAATCACAAAATTCAATGGATTGCCTTGAAAACTCAGTCCCTTCACTTAACATACTTCACAGTACCCCATGTACTCATCTCGAGCTCCTTGGAATAAAATTGTGATAAATGCGTTCCATCCAGGGTGGCCAGAACCTAAGGGGTATACTCGTGGGTCAAATGGGCCGTAAGCCTGAATTTGGCTTTTAAAAAGTCAAATCTGGCCACCTAGATTCCATCCATCATTGTTATCTAGCAATATGAAAAAGAAAAAAGACAAACAGCATATACTCAAATATTCCTTCCATTGCCGCCATTGTTGGTCAGTGTAGAAAAAGACCATCTGGGCTGATTTTATCTCACCAATTGCATTTGGGCATGGGTTGATATGGATGAGATGGATATGTGAAGTGCCCCTAATTTCTATTGTAATTGATATGTCACACAAATGTCACTCTAATGATTTCCAAAATTTATACAGACCAACAATCCATGATTATATTTTGGGATTTGCCCTTTACATCTGATTACAAACTTTTTAAAAAAACAGGTAGGATGTTAAATTAAAGTAGCCCTCTACAAAGCAAAAATAACTTCAGGGTACATGCATATGAAGCTTGTCAGTTCAGTCAGTACCTTTATGGTAGCTGGCCTTTAAATGATGTTCCTATGCTCCCATGAGCTAACAAACAAAGCTTCAGTGAACTATTCAAAATTTCTAATATAATCTCTGAATTCTTTACAAATATAGCTTCCTTTCCCTTTGTAGAACATTTAGCGCTCTAGTGAATATGTCTAGGTTGCCAAATATCATTGGTTCATATTTATTGTTCTATTAGTGCAATAATGTTTAGAAACCCAGTCCTTGACTTGAGGCCTGGCTGGCCAATGGCTGTAATAAAAACTGATTGATTGATTGACTTGAGGCCTATTTATCTTGGCATGAAGCAATAATATACCATAACATTCTTGCCTGTTCATGTTTTTTCTATGAACTGCTGGAGAAAGCATATACAACATAATGAGACAACACAATTAACATGATGAGCAATGGTTTCAAAGCAGTTTCAAGAATTAGTCCCACAATATGGACAGAAGAAGCGTGCACAGAATGGGTTTTGCATGATGAAACCGTAGGATCACATATTCAGATGACCAAAATCTTGAACATCTGGCATGGTTACCTCTGGTTTCACATTATGTCTGAAGGTGGGTCTGAGAAGAACAAGAAAAAGCTTGCCAGTGTCTAATATCTATTGACAAGCACATGTTCATTGAAAAAGTATTGTAGTAGATCAGGCCTGCTGAACTTTGCCCCCCCCCATGGTTTTTGGATGACAACCCCCATAATCCCCAGCCAATAGGCAGCGATTATGAGAGTTGTAGGCCAACATCTGCAAGAGGGGCAAATCTGAGCAGCCCTGTAGCAGATTGTGGGTGAAAAAATCTGTGTCCAATCAGATAACTAGACACAGAAAACAATCTATGTCCAAACAACATCGACTTCTATATTACACATATACATAACTTTATTTTAGATCATGACTAGCTATAGAAACAGAATACAAATACACTACAAAATAATACAACTTGCATCACAAATAGCAGCAAACAACTCATCTATCTAAGGTGTTTTTAGGTGTTTCAAAATCGGTAAGGTTCTGTCTGAACTTACAAACAGCTGCACAGAATTTTGCCACACAGTTAATTTCAATACACTGGTCAGAAAGTAAATATGTCACATACAGAACACATACAGAGCATTTAGAGGCAGCCATTACGTACCTACAGAGCTCAAAATATATGAAGCTAAGTCACTGGCTCATTTGTTATATGGCACCCACCCAGGATCTCCGTCCAATCTTGTGTTAAATCTAAATTCTTTAGAGGGATCTCACAAGTGCCTTGCTGTGTCTCCAATGCCACCCTATGGCTGGAAACTTGCATGATAAAAGTGGAGGCCAAGGTTTGGATGTCGGTTTTCAACCATTGGCTCAAACTAGTCAACTGTCCGCGGGGCTTGGCCCTGCTAACCCTGCAAGACAACTTTCATTCTTCATGGAAACAGCAGTGTACAACAAAGTGGCACATCTGGGCTTCTCCCCACGCTTTTGCTTGCAATGGGCTGGGACAAGGTGAAAATGGCCATCAAACAGAGGATCCTGGACACAGAACACCAGGTAGATTTAAGTAAGGCGCTAGGCTTTTTGGCCCGGACAGTCGTAGGTTTACCGTCTCCCCCTCTGCATATCTGGCACAATTGGAAATTCCAAGCCATAGAAGGGCATTCACCCTTGCCCAGTGTCATGCCCTTCCCTCCGCCGTTCTGAAGGGCAAATAAAGAAGATTCCATTCATGGAAAGGCTCTGTCCCTGTGACTCTGGGGAGGTGAAAACCATAGATCATGTACACCTCTCATGCCCTTTTACAAAGACAGTCAAGACAAGCTCATTTCCCCCCTGCTTCTCAAACACCCTGGTCACTCCAGTCAAGACTGCACCAAGATGCTGCTGTCAGATGGCAACTTGTCTTACACATACAATGTTGCCAGGTTCTGTGGGGAAGCGTGCAAGATACGCCGGGTCCTGATCACCAGTTAACATCCCTGGCAGCAGATTTCTGACTACTGAGCATTTTAATTAATTGTATAATTATAATTATAATTTGCCTTTTACTCCACAGCTTTTATATTGCTTCTATGTGTCTTTTATATGTTGTTTTATCCATTTTCTATTTTTAGATGCCCTACTTCTAAGGATAGTTGTATACCTACTTCTGCCTTAGGATTAGCCTGTAGTATTCTATTTTACTAATTTTCTTACTGTTTTAGAGATGTATTTTATTAATCATAATCATATTATAATCATAGAGTTATATTTTATTTAGCACGAGTCTTATCTGTATTTTATCCTGTGCTGGTCTTTGACTGTAATAAAGATGATTGATTGATACTTCAGAGTGACCCAGAAGGGCCAATATCAGAGAGGCAATAAGACAGTTCCGAATTTCCTAGTAAAATTTACAGTGAAAAAAATACATGTTCTATTGTTTCAGCTTTACTGGCATCACATAGGCAAACCTTTTCATTATATAGAACATTCCAAAACTTACCAATCAAAACTGCTGTAGGTAAAACATTACATATGGCCATAGTAAAAGCCCATCTATGACAGAAAGCCATTAAACTAAATAAATAAACTGACGGTGCTTGTAGAATAACTCTCTCACTTTAAATGTAGGCCAAATATTTTTTTAAACTGATTCAAAAAGAACACTAGAAAGAAATGGAAAAAGGAAAACTATGTGGGAAAACTAAGCTGATCATATACATTTAAAAGTAGGAGATGTGTTCAAGATGGCCTAACTTCCCTAAATATCTGCCTGGAGATGGTAATGGGCTGCATGAGGGAAAAGAAACTGAGGCTGGATCCAAGTAAGATGGGGGTATTTATTGAGGGAAGTCAAGAATTAGGAAGTGGTTTAGATCTGCTTGTTCTGCATTTGGTTAAACTCCCCCGGAAATAGCAGGTGTGTAGTCTGGGAGTACTTAAGAACATAAGAACAGCCCTGCTGGATTAGGCCCAAGGCCCATCTAGTCCAGCACCCTGTTTCACACAGTGGCCTACCGGATGTTTTTTCAAACAGAAAATTTACTTCTGGACCCAAACCTCATTTCTCTGGTTGAGGCAGTGGCCAGGAGTGCTTTCTATCAGCTTTGGCTGATTCACCAGCTATGTCCATTTCTGGAGATAAAAGAACTTAAAACAGAGGTGTATATGCTGGTAACATCCAGAGTTGACTACTGCAATGCGCTTTATGTTGAGCTGCCTTTGTACATTGTTCAGAAACTGCAGTTAGTACAAAATGCAGCAGCCATGTTGGTCTCCGGGGTTGCCTGAAGAGATTGTATTGCACCCATTTTAAAAGAACTACACTTGCTGCCAATAAGTTTCCGGGTGAAATATTAAGTGCTAGTTATTACCTATAAAGCCCTAAGTGGCTTGGGTCCAAGATATTTAAGAGAACAGCTGCTGCTTCATCAACCCCACCACCTATTAAGATCATCTGAGGAGGTCCGGTTGTGGTTGCCACCAGGGTGGTTGGTAGCGACTCGGAACTGGACCTTTTTTAGAGCTGCACTGGGACTCTGGAATGCTCTTCCTAATGAAACTGGAGTTCCCCCCTCTCTGAATGTTTTTAAGAAGGACCTAAAAATATACCTGTTTAATCAGGCTTTTACTGTATAGTTTTAAAGCTCTGGGTTTTAGAAGTTCTATTTGTATTTTAAAATTATTTTAACTGTGTTAACGTTTTAATGCTTTTTAAATTGTGAACCACCCAGGGAATTTTTTGAATGGGGCAGTATAGAAATTTAATTAATCAATTAATTAATTAATCAGATCCTAATGGAGAATCTCTTTTGTCTTAAACAAAAATTAAGATGTTTGAGTTTATAACCACTGGCTCTCCATTGTATCAATGTCACATCCAATTTCTGCAGATATTCATGAGAGAGTTCTTAGCAGGAAAAGTTGGATTAGGACTATGTTTATTGAGCTATGGTGTGCTGAAAAATACTCTCAATTGGCAAAAATTGAGAGGCTACAGTTCTCTGAATTTATTTAGAGCTAAATAAACTTGATAATTTTGTTATTCTTTGTATTGACAACAGGATCAATGAAGTGTCCTACTTAATTAAATATAACTGTGAATGGAGGTGCATATTTTATCGCATATTCTGTCCTAATTCACACTTGAAAACAAGCCATTATAGAAGCAGCTGAAGCCTTTTTCTGACTTAGTAATACAAGCAAGATCAGTTCCATCAGGAAAACAAAACTTGAGGAATAAATTGTATATGCTTCCTTAGCTGTATGCTATTTGAATTGAAGCGGTCTACTGAGACTTAAATGTGAGAAGTTCACTTACTTTTTCATTCTACCATTTCCATTCTCCTTCCCTTCTAGTAAGTTGTCTTACAGAAGAACTGGCAGAGTCTGTTTCTGTCCAGGCTCTGCAATGTTGATATAAAAAGCAATGATGTCATTTCCACCTTTCTACATGGTGGGGCAGTGCAGGTGATTCAGCACACAGCAAACTCACCAGCTTTTAGGGATGTGCACAAAACCAGTTTGCCCAGTTTGGTTTGAATTCAAACCAGATTCAAACCAGACTGGGCATGTTCAGTTTTGACACCCCTCGAGCTGGGCCCAGTCCTTTTTGAATTAGAACTGGATTGACCTGGTTCAAGGATGGTAAAGGTATGCCATCAAGTTGATTTTGACTCCTGGCGCCCACAGAGCTCTGTGGTTTTCTTTGGTAGAATACAGGAGGGGTTTACCATTGCCTCCTCCTGTGCAGTATGAGATGATGCCTTTCAGCATCTTCCTATAGCACTGCTGCCCGATATAGTACCAGTAGGGATCTGAACGGGCAACCTAGGATGGTGGTAGGTGTTAAAATTGGTTTTGAAAAGTAATGCCTTACCACCACCAAGGGCTGTGGTGGCCAGAGAGGATCTCTGGTGACTCCCCCTCCCCCTGCTTGCCTCCTCCCTGAGTCTTGCTGGGCTCGTTCTGCCCATTTCAGGGCTGTTTGGGGCCTCTGTGCATTCACAGTGGCCATTTTTGTGCTGCCGCACATGTGTGTGGGCCATTTACATGACCACTATGGACCCGGTTCAGACTCTAGGTTCAGTCTGAGGTTGAGCATCTGAACCAGCCAGGTTCAAACATGAGCCAGTTCAGATTCCAGTTGCTGAGGGCAGAGAATAGAGATCAGGGCCTGCTTTCCAGGTACTGAGGGCAGAGATCAGAGCCAACACATCCAAAAACATACCAGTCTGAGAACAAACTGCTGGCCTTTGCATAGGGATGGAACTGTAATACAGCAGACAGTTTCAAAGAACCTGTCTGTCTGGCTTACAGGAGCCTCCAAGAGTCCAGGAGGAGCTGCCGAGAACCCCGCTTTCCCTGACCAGGGCTCCTGCCATTGTCACCAGCAGTGGCTACCTGCAGCCACTGCCACCGGCCTCCTTCAGCCACTCCCCCTCAACCAGATGACTGATGGAAGGAGGCAGGAGGGTGTGCATGTGGGCCATTGGGAGCACATGCATGCCCTCCTGCCATCGGCTGTGAGCCTAGTTGATGGAAAGTCGACAGGAGGAGAGTAGGGATGTGCGAACTGGCTTGACCTTGAGCTGGTTTACCATCAAACTGGTCCAGCTCAAGGGTTCACCCTTGAGCTTGACCGGGCCCAGTTCAGCTTGAGATCAGGCTGAACCCCGCTGGCCGGCTCGGGGCTGGTTCAGGGATTCAAACATCAAAACAATTTTTAAAATACCCAACACCTCCAGGGGGTGCTGCTGCAGCAACGGGAAGATCTCTGGCAGTTCCCCTTCCCCCTGCCAGCCACCCCATGGTCCCAAAATGGCCTGGTTTGGGCCATTTTCAACCCATTCTGGGCCTCTCTGCACTGGCAGTGGCCATTTTGGAGGCTGTTGCACACACACACCAGCCATCTGTACACTGGCCATCTGCATGAATGGCACACTGGCCAACTGCATCCCCTGGAGACGGTGAGCATCTTTAATAAAAAAATTGACGTTAGAACCCCCAAATCAGATCAAATTTGAGCCGATCCAGGGGGTCTGTTCGAAGGACAAAACCAAACATGCCTGCTTCTGATTGAGTCTGGTTCAGACTTAAACTGAGCCTGGCAAACCGGTTTTGTGCACACTCCTAGAGGAGGGCAAACAGCCGAAGGAGGTGGCTAGCGTTGCACAGGCCCTCTAGCTGGGCTCTGCCCATCCTCCTCCCATTGACCATTACTGAGTCCCAGCTGATAGAAGGATGTGCACACCCCCTACTCATCTGATTACCTCCATCCTCCTTCCATCAGCCAGGAGTCCAGCTGATGGAAGGAAGATGGGCAGAGCCTGGCCAGCAGGGGTGCCTTTGCCACTTGCCCTCCTGGGCTCCTAGCTAACAGAAGGAAGATGGGGGATGCTGGGTGAGTGGGGGGTATGGGCATGTGTGTGTGTGCATGTGCCACACGGGGGTGCCCCTGTGAGTGGAGAGACTGCCCATATAGATACATGGGCCTCCTCTCCCCTTGTTACACCCCTGCCTCTGCGCCTCTTTATTAAACCATTAAAAAAAACCTGTAGACCAAGTTTCAGGAAGGGATGAGGCCACCAGCTGTGAGTAGGTAGCTTAGCAAAGCCTAGGATTTAATCTAGCTGTTCTTGCCATTCAGATAACAAGCAGGTGGCTAGAGAGGTTTAGCTGTTTCCAGTGCAAGTTGAGGGGCATAGCTATAACTGAACAAAGGTAGGGGATAAATATCCCTGGGTCCCTGAGGGAGAAAAGGGGATGGATGATAATCTGCCCTTTGCTCTCCCTCTCATGTCTCTCTGAAGAAGAGATGAGTGCACGTGCCTATCTTCATCTTTTGTGGCAGGGGCCACTCCAACCTTGTTATGTCCCTGGTCAAGTCAATTATGGAGGGAGACCCAGCCATCTTGATTCCTCCATTTTACACCAAGAGCATACCACCTTTTGACAGAGCAAGACTAAAGGAATGTCTGACTTTCTACTCAGGGGCATACTCTACAAAAGGGTGGAGGCAAATGTCCCTGGACCCCTGAGGCAGAAAGGGCCCTCTAGCTAAGTGGCAGGTTTCTCTTTACTCTTCCCCTCCTGCATTTCCAATGGTGAAGGTGGGGGAAGGGGCCCATCTTCACTTTTTGTCTCAGGGCCCATTCCAGCCTTGCTATGCTCGTGTTCCTACTACCTGCTGAAACCTGAGCTAGGCAGAAATTTCTTGCATTCTGTTTGTGTTCCCTTTTATTTGCTTTATTAAACTGTTGGTGGTCACAGGCTATTGGATGCAACAAAGGCAAAGTTCTCCTAACCAAGTAACTGTGGAAGCCCCAACATGTTTCCTGGCCCCACAGAATATACTGCAGGTGCTTGTTTCCAGTCTCTGGCCCTATTGACACACCTGTCCATCCACAAAATAGGGGATCAGTGTAGGAATAGACTGTAGGGAAGCAGCTCGCACACCACACAACTTTGGTGGGAAAGCTCCAAGAAGTTTCTGTTCTGGCCAAAAGAATGACCATTTCTTTAACTCTCTGACTTCACAAGTGTCCTTAAAGATACAATTCCATATTTTCAAAGAAAACCATAATTCTTATCGCTTTCAAATAGGATTGAGCCTTAACAGTTTATTTTAGAATTAAGTGTCTTTCTAACAAGAAAATGTTGCTTTAAGATTTAAAGAACAAAAGAGAGACATTGACTAATTGTAGCATTACGTTTCTGTTTCAACAATCTGAATATTGTTTCTTCTAAACTGTGTTTGACTTTCACACTCTAGTACTTTTGCTCTGCATCAGAGGAGGACACTCATTGGTGATTCAACACAGAAATGACCCTGATATGTAATAGCATTCAAAATTAATGAGTCTTAAAATGCATTCTGATTCTAGTTTCATTCCTTTCTATTATAATCTTGCTATATGAGAGCCCTCATTCTTCTCAAAAACAACTGGCTTTGTGTACTCTTCCTAAAGCTCATTTGCACCACCCATCAATGGCAGACATTCAAGGTAGATGCTGAAATCTCAGACATGGAAAACCCTGCATGTGCATTAAAAACAAATCTCTACAATTCAAATGGTCCTTCGTTGCCATCATTTTCATTACATTTCTGTAATTTTTTTTCTATTTAAGGGAGACTATATGGAAAGTAAAAGTTGGCACATCAGTAAATAGTGGACTCTGCAGGAAAATACTAAATAATATGGAAT
The DNA here is from genome assembly GCF_027244095.1 of Hemicordylus capensis. Lineage (NCBI taxonomy): Eukaryota > Metazoa > Chordata > Lepidosauria > Squamata > Cordylidae > Hemicordylus > Hemicordylus capensis. Next base: position 124,674,895 of record NC_069659.1, read on the forward strand.
ACTTTGGTGTGTACTTTATCTCTTCCTCATAAAAATGATTGCATCAACAGGGGAAAGGAACCGAATTCAGTAGCTGATGTTTGGTTAGCCAAGGTATGACACAGCATAGAAATCATTAGCCCACTTGTGCTGCAATCACCATTCCCATGGTGTATTCACTGTTGTCTGTTTGCTTGCTTATAGTTCAGTTTCTATACTGCCTTTCATAAAAATAATCCCAAGGTGGTTTTAAAAAGTTAAAATACAATAAAATTCCATTAAAAGCACATCAAAACATTAAGATCAATTAAATACAATGAACACTGTAAAAGTGCCAAAAAGCAGGAGCCATTAGAAGAAGACCAAGGCAAAGAGCAGCAGGAGAGCAGAGAGCCTGGCAACCCCGAAGGGGTAAAAGACTGAACAAATAAAACATTCTTTCATTGCTTTTAAAAAGCAGCCATAGAAGTCAAAGCACAGATTCGACACCCCCACCAGGAGAGTACTTTTGCTTGATCCTTGCCCCTTGTGCTATCATAATTTGCGGCCAGTGATGAAGTGTCTTCCTCTCTGGGATCCTACTCAAAGGAGATTTGGGAGTAAGTGCTGCCAGCCCACTTCTGATCATCCTTGTCTCTTTTCACAGCTCACACTTCTTCATCCCCGTCTCTAACAATTTCAGACTCATGGTCTGCTGGCTGTGACTGCTGTGCTTTTCTACCAGCACCTCCCATGATGCCTCCAAAATGTCCCCAGACTTAGGCTGCTTCTGCCATCTGTTGAAGGGTAAGAGTCCATTGCTCAAAATGTTGTGAACAGCAGGGTTCTCACACATACTGAAGAATTCATCCAGTAACCAGAAGCTGATCTATATCAGCTTGACAGTCCTCTGTGGCTAATTGGACCTACAGCTCTGTTGCATGCTACATTCAGGTATACATTCCATCCTGATATGTTCCATCAGCAGTTATACACTGGGCCTTTCTGTTTCCCAGCTGAGATCTGTGCATCCCAGAATCCGTGTTTCAAACTGGACACAGCTCAGTGGCGCTGCCAGGAAATGACAGCCATGGATAAGGCAGTGAAGGTGTAGAAAGCTGATGTCACAGACTTAGTCAGCACATGCAGCAGAATGAGGTGGAGATGAGGAGATGAGGTGGAGAAACAATGGGCTGCATCCATTCAGGTGGTCACATGCTCCCTTGTATAAAAAAGCTTCCTGCAAGTATAAAACTAGAAGAGCAAGGACAGGGTGGGTAGAACTCACCCCCCCCCGCCACCCCAAGTTCTATATTTGTGTGCAGAGTAAATGTTTTACATGGTGGAGCATTCTAAAATAGCATCCCCCACAGTTCTACCAATTCAAGATTCCACTAACTCTTTTCACTTCATGTTTAAAACGGGTGCTGGTGATCTTGAAGGGATAGATATAAAAGGGAATATTTTTTTTGTTTCTGTTAGAAAATCATTACACTGTCAAAAACAGTGAAATAGCAGAGACAAGATTGCAGTGAGGGAAAAGGTAAGAACCTGCTACAGAAGTATTTAGTTTATAAAGTTAATGTTTTTTCTACAGTAACATCACCATGACTTGTCAGTCCTCAGTTATGGCATGTATGTCAGTTCACGAAAACCTACAAGAGGTCTATATTCACACAAACACAATACTCATAATGGAAAATGCACAGAAAAATGAAAATACAAATGAGCCTAGAATTTGCATTAAAATTCAAGTGTGCAAATGTGCACATGGTACATTATAGCTTCTGAGTCACTGTAGACAGCATCATGTGTAAACAGGTGCCTGAGTCTTAGTCACTACTCAGCAACAAAGCTAGGACATATATCAAGCATATTAATTTTTTTTAGCATACATTTTCTCACCCTTGCATGATAAGCTCCAGCTGCCAAAATTACTTATTTGTATCTGCTCATTACTTCCAAGGACAAGTTTGGCCCTGGCTGAGTGTCAGGACTCAGATGGTTCATATCTGGAGAGGCAATGGCATCATGAATCTCTCATGTCATAACTGTCTTCTTCAACCTGCTTGACATTTCTATTTGCATATGAGAGTAGCCAGGGGCGTATCTAGGGTAGGGCAGGCAGGGCACGTGCCCCGGGTGCCACTTGAAGGGGGCACCATTTTCTAAGATTAAAAAAAATTAAGAAATGGCTGCTGAAAACAAAATGGCCACCGCACATGCTCAAATGGCCTGCCCAGGCCATGCCAGGACACGCAGAGGCCATTTGAGCATGCACGGTGGCCACTTTGTTTTCAGCAGCCATTTTTTTAAAAAAATAAAATTTAAAATGGCCAGTGCACATGCTCAAATGGTCCCTATGAGGCTCTAGAGGCCAGCAGGGAGGACCTTTGCAGACCCCGCCCCCATGGCCTTTAGGAAGCCCCCCAAAGGGGCTACAAGTAAAAATAATAATTTAATATAATATAAGTCACTGTACACATATTTAGTTTGGCACTATGTACAGAAAATCAGGGCTTGTGAATACTGAGCTGAAACATATGAGCTAGGATTGTATCTAGGAGCTAGGATTTGCTCTTACTTTGCTTCTTGTGATAAGTGAGTTACATGTGATGTCTTAATAATATGGCTATTAATGGTGAGTTTGTCTTTAAATCAGTGTGAAATCCTCAGTATTAAGGCCACTGGGAGTTTCTTGCTCTCTTTCTCTCATTTTAACTGTCTTTCTGAAATACTAGAATATATTCCAAGCAGTGACACAGTTTACTCTGCATATCCTTTAATTATTTTCATAGTATCTGGGAAAAGCCAAATTCTCCATTTATTTTTAAAACTTATGTAATAGTGATAATACAATGCATAGTATAGAATTAGACAGACACTTCTGTTTAGTTTTCCAAGTATACCTCCACATAGTTTTTGGGTATTTCATGAGTCCCAGCATACTGAAATTTGTAGTTTTCCAGCATTTTTTGGTCTGGCTACGTCCACTGCGAAATAGTTTTTGAAATATTAAAAGATTAACGGGCTTGACTTGTATTTTTCAGCTGTTATTATGGTAAAGTTAACTGAAAGATGGGTGTCAGATGTCTGGACAGGGGGCGCAATCTCAGTGCTTGCCCTAGGCGCTATTTTCCCTAGATACGCCTCTGAGAGTAGCTGGGAGAAGGCAGTGGTAGCACACTTAACAGCCTTAGCTAATTTAACTGTTTGGGCTTTTAACCAGCTAACTAGATGCATAGACATCTGTTTAACTGCAATACCTCAACGTACTTTGGGAGGAGAGTTGATCTTGTGGTAGCAAGCATGAATTTTCCCCTTTGCTAAGCAGACTGACTCCATGTGGGTTTGCATTTGAATGAGAGACTATGTGTATGAGCACCACAAGATATTCCCCTCAGGGGATGGGACTGTTCTGGGAAGAGCACCTGCATGCTTGCATGCAGAAGGTTCCAAGTTCCCTCAGGGCTGAGAGAGACTCCCACCTGTAACATTGGAGAAGCTGCTACCAGTCTAGGTAGACATTACGGAGCTAGATGGACCAATGGTCTAACAGTGTAAGGCAGCTTCCTATGTTCCTAAGAAACGCTCTTTTCTTATAGCAGCTGCTTCGTCCTTCCACTGCCCCCTACTCAGTAAAGGGAGACTTTGGAAGAAGGTCTATTCATGGAGGAGGAGGGGAGGAGAACCTACTGCTGAGAAACTCACTGCCTGCTAAGCCCGCCTGCTTCTGCCTTGTCCTTCTCCCTTATTCCATATTCAGTCAAGGTTGGGTGAAGAATACACTGAGCAGGGGGTGGGGACAGAGTTTCCTGGTGGATTCAGTGCAGGGCTTGTCTCAATGCCCCAGCAACTTGGTGATTCCCTTGGCCACTTCTGCATCAGGAAATTATGTGTGCAGATGTTGAAAATGTGGACAAGGAGAGAATAAGGGATGCAAAAAGAGAGTTTGAGGAGCATATAGGTAGAAGTGTCAGGCAAAATAACAAAAACTTCTTAAATAGAAGCAGAAAGCCTGCCAGGGAAGAAGTTGATTTTGTAGATGATGAAAGGGATTATTAAGGATGATACGGAGATTGCAGAGAAGCTGAATGAGTTCTTGGAATGAGAATACTGACCATATATCTGCTCCACAGCTGAGCTTCTCAGGCTTGGAGGCTGAAGAAATGGGCCAATAGGAGGTGATAATGAGACATGATGTTCTAAACTGTCTTGGAAAACAAACAAAAAATTAACAAATTGCCAGGGTCAGATGGCATCCATCCAAGAATTCTGAAGGAACTCAAATGTAAAATTGCTGATCTCCTAGCAAAATTAGGCAACTTGTCTCTACAGTCAAGCTGTATATCATCCCAGCTGTATATCAAAGGACTGGCAAGTAGCTAATGTAACTCCAATTCTCAAAAAGGGATGGAGGGGGGATCCAGGAAACTACGGGCCAGTTAGCATAACTTCTGTGTCTGGTAAACTGATGGATAGAATACTTAGGGATAAAATTGTTAAACATATAGGCCACATTCACATGTAACATGAAACCACAGTTAAATGGGGCAGAGGTTGGAATTTGTGTACGTCCGAATGTGTGCAACTGTGGTTTTCTGGCAAAAGTGACCTGCGGTTTCCAATGCCAAATTCCAGTTTGAACCTTTGGTTTGTAGAGAGTTTCACTGCCCCAACCTGAGGTTTTGCAGCGGCAGCGCTATGCCCAAATGTGGGCGCCACCATAACTGCAGTTTTGTGCTGTTTCTGGAAACATAATCATAAAGAAGGTGGCCCAGACCCACCCTGAATCACGCCCAGGGGCATTGCAAGGTTGGAATAGGCCCAGAGACAAGATTTTAAAATGGGCCCCTTGCTGATATACACAAACAAACACACTTAACAATATATAGTGCACTCACATCCCCATTATGAATATGGTGAATATCTAGTTCACATTGAATCTAGTTCACAGGGGTGGATCAAACAGGAAATTACAGGGGGTGCAACAAGAATTCCCCCCAAAAGATCCCCCCCAATATAAATATTGGGTCTTGGATTTTCTCTTTTGCAAATGCACTATGCCAGGGGGTGTCAAACTAAAATGTGGTGGTGGATTAGATTCTGATGCACCTCTGGGAAGCCACAGATAGCCTTGCACCCACCTCACACCACCTATCTTCCTCCTCCTCTCTGCTCTTTCTCTCATTCCTTTTCTCTCCGCTTAAATTAGCTGAATTCACTACTTTTTACACTAAAATACATTTAGGGCAGATTTATTTATTTATTTATAGAAGAAATTTGGAACATATCTGCTAATACCAGCTTTTCCATGGAAAATCTATCATTCTTAATCTCTCCCTTACACAGGTGTTGCTAGGTACTGAAAAGAACCAGGTCTTGGGCCCACAGCCTCTCCACATTTTGATAATGAAACCCTTCCATGCTATCTTAAAGGTATTCAACACTCTCCTCCCCACTAGCTTGCTTCACAGCTAAAAATGAATATCCTTTTTCTCCTGCATCAGATTTCTCCTGTATCCTACACACAGCTGAGAACCAGTGTGGTGTAGTGATTAGAGTGTCAAGACCAGGATTGGGGGACTTGTGTTCCTGTTCAGTCATGAAACTCACTGCGGGATTTTAGCTGAGACACTCTCTCTATCCCCTGAAAACCTGCCTCACAGGATTGTTGTGAGGATAAAAGTGGGGAGGAAGAACATGTACACTACCCTGACCCCTTTGGAGGAAGAACAGGATGTGTGTCATTATATAGATAGATAGATAGATAGATATAGATATAGCTATAGCTATAGCTATAGCTATAGCTATAGCTATAGATATAGATATAGATATAGATATAGATATAGATATAGATACACACACACACGGCTTTTAGCCACATGCACTCCAATCCTAAGCATGTACTCAGAAGCACATTCAAATAACGTTTTTACACCAATCACAGCAGCATGCAATTCAGTTTGCTCTTTTATTTAGTACATTTCATTTAAGCAAGAAAATCATATGCAAAAAAATCATATGCAACTATAGTGTATGTCTGTATACAATGTATAGTGTGTCTATACATGCGCTGCCGCCGGCACGAACGCACCACATACGTCACACAATGTGTGGTGTATGTGGTGTGTGCACCAGCGGCAGCAAAGGGAGCACGCGTGCCACGACGGGCGCATGCGTAGCGCCAACTTCTACTTGTTACAGAGGATGCAGACAATGATGGGGGCAGGGGCGGCAGGGAGGAACTCTGCCACCCCAAAAACTTTGCAGCAAACTATCCCCCTGGTACTACCCCCCACCCTTAAAGCCACACCCCCCCTGGTGCCGGACCACACCTCCGTGGTTCCGTGCACATCCCTAATATGGAGTTACCCAATTTTGCATAATTTAAAGACAACCAATCATTTCATGTGCAATTTAAAAATGAGTTTCTTGTGAACTGATATGCAAAGCCTTATTTTGAAACAAGTATACACAGTACAAAATAGACTTTTGGTGGGGGAGCATGCTACAAGCCCAAAGCAAAATAAAATAAAGGAGTTATGTTTAAAATGGGAAACATGTTAAAAGAACCATTTCCTCATATTTTGCTATTTAAGCCATTGTGAGAACTCTGTTGCTAAAAAAAATCAGCATATAAATATTTTTAATAACAGTGGGGGGTGGGGGGGGGTGGAGAAAGCATCACAGACAGAGACCAGATTAGAGCTATAAGCAGTGTAACTTCAAGAATAAAAAGGAACAAAACCAAAAACAGGTCCATTTTGTCAGAGCATCCCCCCACCTCTTTTCAAAACTTTTAATACTTTTGCACTAACTAATTTCCTCACAACAAGGTATACTGTTGGGATGGGGAGGGTTTTTCTTACAAGTTTGCACTAGAATAGTTTTGGTATAGTTTGAAAATGTTTTGTTGGTTTTTTTAAAGCTTAAGAATTCTCTCTCTCTCACACACACACACACACACACGATGGGACTTCTCTCACATGTACAACACACACATGGTTCATGGGGGTGGTGGGGGAGTGAGCAACATGGTAGTTTGACCAAGGGGAACAAATCACACACAAACCAAACAAACAGCAAAGGTTTGATTTTTACAAAATGTCTTCTTACTTTCATTCTTGGAACGAGACCACCAGCTCAACAGCCAACTTCCTTGGCTCTGCAGTTACATACAAATTCCAAGTGGGGAAGGAGCACAAGACGCCAGGAGAACTAACAGGGCTGGGGAAAACATAAACCCCTTTTTACTCTCAGCTACTGCCAATCTCCAAGAGACTAAATATTAATTCATAGGGGGTGCAACACGGGTGGGCAGGGAGTCATGTCACATGCCTCGGGGGGGGGGGGGGCTTGAGGCAGTGGGGCCCCGAGACAACTGTTTTCCCTTGTCTAATAGTATTTATGCCTCACGCCCGCTACATGCCTGTGGCACTTTTTGCTGGCCACCTCTCTGAGCACTTGCCCTGCATCTAATAAAGCAGTTGCCTGACAACAGGGATGCCGCCAAATCCCATCTCCAGCTTGTCAGCCTGTCAAATGGGAGAGTCACATGGGGACATGACCTCTTCCCACTCTGTCTCTTGTTCCCCACTCCTGGCAATCAGGAGAGAAAGGGGACTGGAGGGCAAGATGGGTCCTATGTGCTTTGCTCTCTGAAAATGAAACACAATAAAGATGTATGTTGACAAGCATACATATGCAGTCATGGTGGCAACATAAATAGGGCAACCCCATTATATCACTGGGACAGTAACATATGGCAGGGCAGTAATACCTTGGGCTTGCTTTAAAAGACAGCCCCACACAGGAATTCTTGAATGGCTCAAGTCTATTTTGTGTATAAAGGTGTTGAGGAAGGGGGCCCAGCCCATTCCCCCTGGGGTAATGCTTGCAGTCCCTAAGCTTACTCATGAGAAGGACTGTGAAGCAGGATTAGCATTGCTTCCAGTGAAAGGACAGATTACTTATATGTGGTGAGGATGGATGCTGCTCCTGAGTAGACCCCCTCTCTGTTGAGAAAGCCAGGGGCTTTTCACAACTCATGAAAAGAACCTTCTGGGGGGACAGCTGTCAAAGCAGGCCCTCTGCCATACCATCCACCCATTTGAGCATATCCATCTTTATTTTTGCCAGGAATTGTGACTTCCACTCTGCTGGGATCACAGATAACCAGGGCTCCCCTCTCCCACAATTCCCCACAGCAGCAAATCTGCATACTCCACAATGTCTATCCGAACCTGTAAAATTTGAGAGTTAAGCTCTGTCCCTGGTACTGGTGTTTCCCCAGTCTGCCCACCCAGCAATGCCTGGACACATGGAGCATCAAATTCTGCTTTGGGGGCTTCCCTGGAGAGGAGGGCATTGCTGTGCAAAAGCTCTATCTTTAACCTAGGAGAATGGGGGCTATACACAAGCAATGCCCCCTTTTTTTGAATGGCTCAGCTCATGAATGTGCAGTCTGATGGAAGTCTGAAGGCTTTTAAGCCTAAGGTCCTCCCCAGTAGACTGGCCCTCTCATGAGAGTGCTAGGCCCCAGGTGGCAAGCTGACAAGACAGCAGGAGTGCAGTTTGGTCTCCATTGACTGCTTTGCCAGAGTGAGCAATTGCAAGAACTTACTTGGTCACAGCAGGCCCCAGGAGCATTTGGCCTCCCTTATTTACATATCCCCACCTAGGAAGTCATCACGTTCCATTCCCATTCTTGAGTAATAGAAAAATAGTTCCTCAGCACCCCCTACTGCCAGAAATTGTGTTTGTGTGATACTTTTTTGTTGTAGAGCTCTAACAAGGGCGGCGGTACAATCACTGTCAGATGAAGGACTTGCATGGCATTTAAAGGGATTTAAATGCCCTTTCCCTGCCGAGGGTGGGCGGCACACCCCATTGAAGATCTTGGCCAATGGCTGTTGCCCTGCAGGCATTCTGACACCTTGCCCACAGTCTGGTGACACAAGCACTATGGAGTTTCCTGGGATGTGTCTCAGCAGGCCAGGAAGAGGAAGGGGCTCTACTGCCCTGAAAAGAGAGGCTGCCGGGCTGCAGTTGGATGAACATCTACAATGCGATTCATGGTTAGAAAAATTAACCGTAGGTTTGGCAACCTCAGATTTCATGTTACATGTGAATTCAGCCAGAAAAGTACACGCTTTGCTGAAAGAGCACCAACATAGCTTCTGCAAGGGCAAGTCTTCCCTCACTAACTTTTTGGAGTTCTTTGAGAGTGTCAACAGGCATGTGGGTAAAGGTGATTCAGTTAACATTAGGCTTGTGCATTTCGATTCAGGTACAAAATGTTTTGTGCCCGAAAATGGCAATTTTGGAGGTTTTGTAACCAAAACAAAATCAAGAATTAAAAAACAGAGATTTTTGTTTCCAAATTGAAATGACTGTGTTTCAGACAGAATGCTTTGTTCTTTGTTCGAAATTGCAAAATCCAAATCCAAAATGTTTTGTATTTTTTTAAAAAAACAGTCCCAGGGCAAAACTAGTGGGTGGGGGGTGGTATTGCCCAATGGGTGGAAGCTACCACCCAAATTTAAGTGGAATTGGGCAAAGGGCTGATTTTTGGTGAATTTTTGAAGTTTAAGATTTTCCCCATAGGGAATAATGAAGGTTTCAGCAAAAGTATAGCATCACATCAGGGGAAAGGGGTGGCCCAGAGCAGAGTAGGGTGGGTGGTAGTGCCCAGTGGAGGCAAGGAAGCTGTGAGAATTATTTTGAAGGAATTGGGCAGAGGGCTGATTTTTAAAGATTTAATTGAGTTTAAGCATCTTTGAGTTTCTTCTCCATAGGTAATGATGGAGGTTTCAGCAGCCCCATATCTGCACTGGCGGGGCACCGGAGCCCAGAGTGAGTGGTGGTGTAGAGCACATAGGGTACCAACCACCCCCATGGGTTGCTAACCCATGGGGTACTGGGTTCTGTTGTTTCTGAGATGTTTTGAGTGTAGATTCTCTGCTAGCATATGAGAGTGGATTCATGGTTTGTCATTGAAAATCTCATATGCTGCCAGAGAATCTACACTCAGAATACCTCAGAAACAACAGAACCCAGCACCTCATGGGTTAGCAACCCATGGGGGCAGTTGGCACCCTAAGTGCACTACAACACCACTCGCTCTGAACCACCCCAGTGCCCCCCAAGTGGAATTATGGGGCTGCTGAAACCTCCATTATTCCCTATGGGAAAAAATCTTAAAGACGCATAAACTTCAACAAATCACAAATAATCAGCCCTTTGCCCAATTCCTTTGGAATCTGGGTTGTGGCAGCCTGGCAGGCACCCATTGGGGCACTACCACCCAACCCACTCTTCTGCCCCTGAATCCATTCCCAGGCTGGCATTCAGTAGCCATAGCAGGTTGGCAGGCTGGGCTCAGGCTGGCAACAAGGCAGACATAGGCATGGCATCATGGCAACTTGAGGCATGCAATGCTGCAAACTAGTTCTCTCTCTCTCTCTCTCTCTCTCTCTCTCTCTCTCTCTCTCTCTCTCTCTCTCTCTCTCTCCCTTCAATGAGGCAGAAAGGCAGAATGGCAACTACTAACTTGCTGAATGTTGAAAACCCCTCCTTGAGCTCCCCCCACCCTTGCCCCTTCTTCGACCCTTCCCCTGGCCAATGTGGGGTCGGTAAAGAGTGGCAAGAGACAAAAGAGCCAATGGAGAACAAGGAGGGAATCATCAGCAGGTCAGCCCATGCTTTAGCTCACCGATTGGAAGGCTGGAAGGGTGGGAAATTCAAAGAGATGTCAAACACAAAATGGAGACTGACTCAGCGATCGCCACAAAATGGAGGTCCGAAACAACAAAACGTTTTGTAGCCGAAACAAGGACGTTTTATTTTGCATACAAAACTTTCAGATCTGGAAAATGGGTGTTTTGTTTTGTCTACAAAACACCCGAAACGGGCTGTTTTGTAGATGTTCCGCACATCCCTTCTAATGGGTCCCCTGCCCTTGCAGAGGTGGAATGTGGTTGTGGGTCCAACCTTAACCAGATGGTGGTCTGTCCATGACAATGGGGAAATCACAGGAGTCCCCACCCATGGAACACCACCCTGTTCAGAGAGAAAGACCAGAATGCTGGTCACACCATTCTGTGTGACCAGCTATATGTGTCAGTCCCGAGACCACTTGGGATAGGCCCATAATTGTCATGGCCACTACGAACTTCTGAGCCACCCGAGACAAATTGGCCCCAAAGTGAACATTGAAGTCACCCAGCACCACAAGCCTGGAAGACTCCAATGCCAAACCTGAGACCAAGTCCATCTGCTTAGTTAGGGACTCCATTTGGCAGCGGGATGATCGGTACACCAACAGAATATTGCATAATAAGTGGAATTAACTTCATGAAATGACTGGGTTATGTCATAACTGTCACCCTTCCTTTAACTTTTGTGTAAATTATCCACATTTGCATCAAGCTTCTGGGTCTATCACTGAATTTTTTTATTGTCTTAACCGATTTTTGTCAGACTCATTTTTTCAGTATGATATTTTCTTTTTAATGCTGGAGCTTAAATCTCTAATTTAATGAAAGAAAATTAATAAGATCAGAAACAGCTATATTATTCAATTGTTATTAAGCAGAATTTCTTGCATTAATTTATAAATGAGCTTTCATTATTACTTATGGGAACCATCCAACAGTAAATATTCTACATTAGAGGGATGAAATGAAAGATCAAATAAAATGTGGTTCAGTTATTCTGGTGACAGAAGGCAAGATTTCATTAGCACATGCGGGGGCATTCCTACTGCCCTAACAAAAGAGTTTTTAAAATGGCACTCCTGACAGATGTAGCAGCAGAAAGCAGCTTTGCCTGGATTTTTCAGTTGATGTGTATCAGTGCACAAGAACACGTATTGACTCATACAAAATGGAAGCCAGGATGTGATGGGTGCTCACACACTACATACAGCAATTCACTTGCAAATCTCAAGTATTTGAAGGAGTTCTGGTTAATCACTGTTCAAAAGATTCATTAAATGAATATGTCTCAGATTCATGTATTCAGAAGTTAAATCAGAAATTTACAAATGCACCTGCTTTTCTTCTTGTTGTTTTCCACACTGCAGCTGCAGGTGGACCCAATCCATCCTGTGTGCCCATAGATTTTTTTATTAACAGGGCAAATGGCAGTGGGTGTGGAGGGTTTTCATCAAGAATATAGTGCAGGAGGTTCACCACTACCACCCATGCTGCCATCTTGATCTGTCTCCCCACAGCATGATTCAGTAGTAGCTTCTCTTTCACCCCTTCTCAGTGAATATAATCTCCTGTTGTAGTGGAAAATTCTATCATTAGATGTATAGAGAGATGGGTTTGTGATTCGCGTGTTGACCGCATGGTGACTTGCCTGCATGGTGCGAAGGTTGTGGACATCACGTAGCATCTGGATAGTCTGTTAGGCAGTGCTGGGAGGAGACAGCTGCCGTGGTGCATGTTGGCACCAACAATGTGGGGAAATGTAGTCAGGAAGTCCTGGAAGCCAAATTAAGTCTGATAGGTAGTATATTGAAGTTCAGGACCCACAAGGTAGCATGATCAGAAATGCTACCTGTTCCATGTGCAGGTACAGTAAGACAGGCAGAGCTGAGGGGTTTCAATGTGTGGATGAGACGTTGGTGCCGGGAGGAAGGGTTTAGATTTGTTAGGAACTGGGATACATTTTGGGGCAAGCAAGGCCTCTACAAAAGAAATTGGCTGCACTTGAACCAAGATGGAACCACACTGCTGGCCCTTAAAATAAAAAAAGGTTGCAGAGCAGCTTTTAAAATGACGCCTGGGGAATAGCCGACAGGAGCTGGGAAGTATGCAGTTTGGCAAATGCCATCCTTTAAAGTGTGAGGGTGCAGAGATTCAGATAAAACATAAGGGGACAGAGCAGAACCACATAAAGAGCAGACAGAAGGCTGTGCCAGCTGGTCAAAGAGTCAAAAGAAAGATAGCAGACACCAGGTAAGAGATTCAGCGTATAGGAGCTTATATGCCAATGCCAGAAGCCTCTGAGCCAAGATGAGTGAGCTGGAGTGCTTGGTTGCTAACACAGAAATAGATATAGTGGGCATAACAGAAACATGGTGGAACAGTGAATACCAGTGGGACACTGCTATCCCTGGATATAAACTCTATAGAAAGGACAGGAAGGGGTGCCTTGGAGGTGGAGTAGCACTGTATGTTAAAGAAGGGATGGAATCTAACAAAGCAGAAAACCTAGAAGGACCAGAGTCCTCCACAGAAACCCTGTGGGTGACATTACAGGGCCTGAAAGGAAATGTGCTACTGGGGACGTACTATTGCTCTCCGGATTAAAATGCTGACAGTGACTGGGAGTTGCAGGATGAAATCAGGGAGGCTTCAAAGAGAGGCAGGGCAATAATGGGTGGCTTCAATTATCCACACATAGACTAGGTAAATTCACAGTCAGGTAATGACAAAGAGGTCAAATTTCTAGATACACTGCATGACTGTGCCCTAGAACAGTTGGTCTTGGAACCAACCAGAGAGAAGGAGACCTTGGACTTAATCCTGAGTATCAGTATCATCGACCCTTTAGAGAAAAGTGGCCATAGTGCAATCAAATTCAGCATACATGTGGGGAGAGAATCACCAAGGAAGTCTAACACAGACACTTTGAATTTCAGAAGAGGAAATTTCTCCACAATGAGGAGTATGGTGAAAAGGAAGCTGAAAGGGGAAAAAACAGGAGAGTCACTTCGCTCCAGAATGCATGGAGTTTACTCAAAACTACAATACTAGAAGCCCAGTTATATTATATACCCAAAAAGAGGAACAGTACCACTAAGTCCAGGAGGATGCCAGCATGGCTAACAGGTAAAATAAAAAAAGCCATAAAAGGGAAGACTTCTTTCTGAAATTGGAAGGCCTGTCCAAATGAGGAGAACAGAAAGGAACACAAACTTTGGCAAAAGAAATGCAAGGTGACAATAAGGGAGGCAAAAAGAGAGTTTGAGGAACTTTTAGCGAAAAGCATCAAGGGGAATAACAAAAACGTCTTTAAAAACATCAGATTCAGGAAGCCTGCCAGGGAGGCAGTTGGACCATTAGACAATGAGGGAGTGAAAGGTATTATTAAGGAGGATATGGAGGTTGCAGAGAAGCTATATGAGTTCTTTGTGTCCGTCTTCACGGCAGAGGATACTGAGCATATACCTGTTCCTGAAAGAGGCTTTTCGGGGATGGAGGCTAAATAACTGAGTCAGATAAAAGTGACAAGAGATGATGTTCTAAACTGTCTGGAAAAACTGAAAACTAGCAAATCGCCAGCGCCAGATGGCATCCATCCAAGTGTCCTCAAAGAACTCAAATATGAAATTGCCGACCTCCTTGCTGAAATATATAACTTATCCCTGCAATCAAGCTCTGTACCAGAGGACTGGAAAGTAGCCAATGTAACACTGATTTTCAAAAAGGGATCCAGGGGCGATCTGGGAAGGTACAGGCAGGTTAGCTTAACGTCCATAACAGGCAAATTGATGGAAAGAATCCTCAAGGATAAAATTGTAAAGCACATAGAAGAACAGGCCCTGCTGGGAGAGAACCAGCATGGCTTCTGCAAACGTAAATCTTGCCTCACAAACATTTTGGAGTTCTTTGAGAGTGTCAACAAGTGTGTGGATAAGGGTGATCCAGTTGACATAGTATACCTGGACTTCCAAAAAGCTTTTGACAAAGTTCCTCATCAAAGACTCTTGAGAAAACTTTGCAGTCATGGGACAAGGAGACATGTGTGGATTGCTAACTGGTTGAAGGACAGGAAACAGAGAGTAGGTATAAATGGAGAGTTATCACAAGGGAGGGAATTAAGAAGTGGGGTCCCCTAGGGATCTGTAATGAGACCGGTGATTTTTAATTGATTCATAAATTATCTAGAAGAAGGGGTAAGTAGCGAGGTGGCCAGATTTGCAGATGATACCAAACTCTTTTGGGTAGTGAAAAACAAAACAGATTGTGAGGAGCTCCAAAAGGATCTCTCCCAAATGGATGAGTGGGCGACGAAATGGCAAATGAGCTTTAATGTTGGCAAGTGTACAGTGATGAACACTGGGATGAAAAACCCTAACTTCAATCATACGTGGATGGGATTTGAGCTGTCGGTGACTGACCAGGAGCGGGATCTTGGGGTCGTGGTGGACAGCTCTTTGAAAGTGTCAACTCAATGTGTGGCAGCTGTGAAAAATCCAATTCCATGGTAGGGATCATTAGGAAAGGGACTGAAAATAAAACTGCTAATATTATAACACCCTTATACAAAACTATGGTGCAGCCACACCTGGAGTACTGCATACAATTCTGGTCACACATCTAAAAAAGGACATTGTAGAACTAGAAAAGGTGCCGAAGAGGGCAACCAAGATGATCAGGGGCCTAGAACACCTTTCTTATGAGGGAAAGCTACAACACCTGGGGCTTTTTAGTTTAGAAAAAAAGACGACTGTTGGGAGATATGATGGAGATATATAAAATCATGTATGGTGTGGAGAAAGTGGATAGAGAGAAATTCTTCTCCCTCTCACATAACACTAGAGCCAGGGGTCATCCCACAAAATTGATTGCCAGGAAATTTAGGACGGACAAATGGAAGTACTTTTCCACACAATGCATAATCAACCTGTGGAATTCTCTGCCACAGGATGTGGTGACAGCCAACAACCTGGATGGCTTTAAGAGGGGTTTGCATAACTTCATGGAGGAGAGGTCTATCAACAGCTACTAGTTGGAGGGCTATAGGCCACCTCCATCCTCAAAGGCAGGATACCTCTGAGTACCAGTTGCAGAGGAGTAACAGCAGGAGAGAGGGCATGCCCTCAGCTCCTGCCTGTGGCTTCCAGTGGCATCTGGTGGGCCACTGTGTGAAACAGGATGCTGAACTAGATGCACCTTTGGACTGATCCAGCATGGTTGTTTATGGTCTTATGTTCTCATGTTCTTTATAGATCACAAGGACACATTGTTATGTTCTTTCCAAGTCTCTCCAGGTCTCCTGCATTATTCTTGAAGGCTCAAAGATGAAGGATTTTTTAAAACTCAGGATAGGGCAGGGAAGCAGAAAACTGCTGCTATTGGGGGAAAAAAGAAGTAAAGAGACAGAAATATGTTCATTCATCTCCATAATACCTAGGCCTGATTCAGACATAATGGCTAACCGCAGAAAGGCAGAAGTTCCAATTCTTAACTCCAGATTGTGCAGTGGATATTCACCAAACCCCAGCCAACCAAACTCCAGTAGCAAGAAAGGGGAGCCCTTCCCTGCTGCTCAGCCTCCAAGACTGATCCCAGCCAGCTCCACAGCCAGACTGTGGGCAAAGCATCACTGCATTAACAGGTTGGCTGCAATTGGCTACAATCTCAAAGGCACATGCTGAGCATGATGGTGCATTTTTTGAGTGCTCTGCCCACCCAAGGGCATTGAAAGCTCTTTAAATGGGCATTGAAAGCCCTACAATGCTCGCATTAGTGCCCTACAATGCCAGTGCTGCATTTAAATTTAAATGTCCTGCAATGCCAGTGCTTCTTCTGCCAGCGATGGCACCATCGCCTTCCCAAGTAGGCCTGCACCCTAAAAGCACCACACAATCATGAATTCTCTGGTGGTTTTGGGACCTGGGGGGCAGGTGGAATCCCGCTTTAATTACAGGAGGTACAGGTAAAATTAACATTTACAAGAATGGGATATGCAGATGGGGGAGGCATAAGATTCTAGAGGGTCTGTCCCACCATTTATTTATTTTATTTATTTTTTATTTATTTTTACATTTCTATACCGCCTTTCATTAAAAAAAACAACCCCAAGGCGGTTTACAAAAATTAAAACATACAATAAAAAAGCAATAAAAACATCAAGCTAAAAACATATAAAAACAGGCATAAAAACAATACAACAGATAAAAACACACCGAAGCAGCAGTAAAAATGATTATGTAAAAGCCTGGGTAAAAAGCCAAGTCTTTACAAGCTTTCTAAAAGCCGTGATGGAGTCCGAGAAACGAATGGCCACTGGGAGAGCATTCCAGAGTCTAGGAGCAGCAACAGAGAAGGTCCTGTCCCGAGTGCACGACAGCCAGGCTTCCCTCATTGTCGGCACCTGGAGCAGGGCCCCCTCAGATGTCCTCATCAAGTGGGAAGCAACCCTTGGGAGCAGGCGGTCCCTCAAATACCCCAGGCCCAAACCATTAAGGGCTTTAAAGGTCAAAACCAGCACCTTGAATTGGACCCGGAAACGAACCGGCAGCTGGCGCACTAGCCAAAGCCGTGCAAAGGCACCCCTGGCCACCGCCTCCACCTGAGCTTCCAAAAGCAGAGCCTGGTCCAGTAGTACCCCCAAGCTGCGTACTTGCTCCTTCAAGGGGAGTGCAACCCCATCCAGAACTGGTAAAATCTCCACATCCCGATTGGCTCTCCTACTGACCAACAGTACCTCCGTCTTATCCGGATTCAATTTCAGTTTGTTAGCCCACATCCAACCCATCACGGCCTCCAGCCCCCGATTCAGGTCATCCACCGCCTCCCTAGGATCAGTTGACAAGGCGAGGTAGAGCTGAGTGTCATCCGCATATTGCTGACAACTCAGTCCAAGTCCCCGGATGACCTCTCCCAGCGGCTTCATGTAGATGTTAAACAGCATGGGGGACAAGACCGATCCCTGTGGGACCCCACAGGCCAACGGCCACGGGGCCGAACAGTAGTCCCCCAGCACCACCTTCTGGACCCTACCCCAAGAAAGGACCGGAACCACTGCAACGCAGTGCCTCTGATTCCCATACTCGAGAGGCGGCCCAGAAGGATACCATGGTCGATGGTATCGAACGCCGCCGAGAGGTCCAGCAGAACCAACAGGGACACACTCCCCCTGTCTAGTTCCCGGCGTAGGTCATCCACTAGAGTGACCAAGGCAGTCTCAGTCCCATACCCGGGGCGGAAGCCAGATTGAAAAGGGTCCAGATAATCCGTATCATCCAAGACCCTCTGCAACTGGGACGCCACCACACGCTCCATCAGCTTGCCCCAAAAGGGAAGGTTAGACACAGTTCTATAGTTATCCAGGCTGGAGGGATCAAGGGAGGGCTTTTTTAATAGTGGTCTTACCACCACCTCTTTGAGGCACAATGGCATCCTGCCCTCCCGTAATGAAGCATTAATGATCACCTCCAACCATCTGCCTGTACCCTCCCTGGCAGCTTTTATTAGTCATGAAGGGCAAGGGTCAAGAGCGCACGAAGTTGCCCGCACACTGCCCAGGATCTTGTCCACATCCTCAGGCCGCACCAACTGAAAAGAATCCAACACAACGGGACCACATGGTACCAGAGGCACGTCTGCCGGAACTGCCAAAACTCTGGAGTCCAGGTCAGCACGGATGCGAGTGACTTTATCTGCAAAGTGACAAGCAAACTGATCACAAAGAGCTGTAGATGACTCCTCCCCCATTGTCTAGGGGGACGTGCGGAGCAAGGTTTTTACCACACGAAACTGCTCTGTTTGTCTGCACTGAGCAGATACAATGGAGGCGGAGAAAAAGCATTTCATCGCCGCCCCCACTGCCACGGCACAGTCCCTAAAATGGGCTCTAGCCCGTGTTCGATCAGATTCGTGACAACTCTTCCTCCAGCATTGTTCCAGCCATCGCCCGAGTTGCTTCATCGCCCTAAGCTCTGAGGAAAACCAAGGAGCAGATCGGGCTCCACCAAGCCAGAGAGGGCGCTTGGGGGCAACCGTGTCAACAGCCCGGGCCATCTCCCCATTCCAGAGATCAACCAGGGCCTTGACAGGGTCACCAGCTCTGGACACTGGAAACTCCCCGAGGGCTGTCTGGAATCCATGCGGATCCATAAGCCTCCGGGGGCGGACCATCCTAATCGGCCCACCACCCCTGCAGAGGGCAGACAGAGCAGTCAAACTAAACCCCACCAGATGATGATCTGTCCATGACAAAGGAGTGGTCTTAAATTCCCCCACCTCGAGATCATTTATTTCCCAGTCTGCAAATACCAGATCCAGAGTGTGTCCTGCCACGTGGGTAGGGCCCGATACCAACTGAGACAGGCCCATGGTTGCCATGGATGCCATGAAATCCTGAACTGCACCCAATGGGGGGCCTCAGCGTGGACATTGAAATCCCCCAAAACAATAAGCCTGGGGGAACCCAAAGCCACCTCTGAGACCACCCCCGCCAGCTCAGGAAGGGAGACTGAAGTGCAGCGGGGTGGTCAGTACACCATAACCAGGGAAGATGCTGTGAGGGGTGACCTTAGCAAAGCAATTCATCCAGTCCATTACAAACCTGCTGTCTGGCAGTTTGCTGCCCAATGGGCTCACACTCTCATGAGATGGCCATTCTACTGGGGATATGGCTGTGCTGTACCTGCCCATTAAAGGGTGATACCCAGCAGCGGACTGCAAGCTCACTTAACCACCCATGTACCCCAGGGGCCTCCAACTCTCCATGGTCAAAAATAGAAAAGATTATCCACTACCTCCTCTCCTCGAATCCCTCTGAAGCCTTGCAGGTGTCCCAGAGTAGATTCTGACACCCCATGTCCCATTGCCTGGCTGCATGCAATGGCCAATGGGATGTACATTTACACAAATTAAAAACTCTGAGGTCTGCTTTATCTGTTCATCATATGCAAATAAGAGGGAGAGGGCATTTCCCCCTTCTCCCCCAACCCCAGGGTACAGACGACTGCAAAGGTCATAAGTGAGGGTGCGCCTGTGCACAGGTCTGGATGGCCAGGAAGGGAGATTGTTTCTGTGGCAGGTTGGCCAGGATTAGGAATGCAGCTTGGCCAGGATCAGGAACGCAGTCTCTGGGATACTCCTGTCCACCACTCTTCAACACACAGCAGCACAGCTCTACTTAGAGCACCAATGGCCTGATATGGGGAGCAAATATCCCCACCCGGGGAAGGGGCTAGGTCCCCCTTTCCCAACCTATATGTGAAAAAATAGAACTTTGCTGCTCTGCCCTTCATACCCCACCCCACTCCCGCAAGATGTTCCCCTCCCTCCCAGTGCAGGGTTACCCTGCTTATGTTGCCACTTGGGAGTGTTTGTCCTTGTGAACATACATGACTCTTGTTCTCTTCTCAGGGAGCATTGGTGCCCATCCTGTCATCCTATGCCCTCACCCTACCCTTTGCCATGTGCGGGGAGCAAGGGACAGAGTGGGAATCAGGGCTTCCCCTGAGTGACTGTGCAGCTTGACAGGCTGACAAGTCCAGGATGGAGCGTGGCAGCATCCCTGTAGCTTGGCAACTCCATAGCTGCATAGTTGACAGGAGGGGCGGGGCTGGTTTTCTGAGAGGCTGCCAGCGAGAAGTGCCAAAAGCATGGAGCTGCAATGTCCTCGGGTGGGTCTGCGCTGCCAAATCTATGATAGAGATTTGAAAGTCAGTGCAAAACTGAGTTTATAGCCGCACCAGCAGTAAGACGTAATGCTTCAGCAGCAAAACCTCTGTTGTCAGCGGTGAACCTTAGATATAACTGAAAGTACAAATTGGAGTCTGGTGAGGCAAACTAGGGGTAGCTTTTGACCTATGACTGCAGTTTCGCACATTCAGGCGTAACGGAGTTACAACCTCAGCTACAATTAATTGTGGTTAGTCCTTACATCTGAATACAGTCCTAGTTTCTCCCTCAGTCTTCTAACTACAGTAATACTTTCTGTTATGGATTAACAATACAAAGAATGATAATTCCATAGTGATTTCAGTCAGTTCACACATGAACACTTTATATCTTCTGTTCGGGATTTAGGGACCAGCCAACTACACAGTTAAGAATTTGTATTTGCCCAACAGCAATCAAACATAACTTCATAATATTATAATTTTTCTCTCTTGATTGTGGTTCTTTCACAATGTCACAGATTTGTATGCTTTTGTACCCATGTGGTAATTTGAAATTAATACTTAATGTATGCCTCATCAGCACATAATTAAAATCCCAACGATAAATGTGAAAAACACAAGGAATTATAATTTTCTTCTTAATAAGAAAAGTAATATCTGTGCACATATTGTGTGGAGAGAGAGGTGGGTCTGAGAGGTAGCGGAGATATAAAATTGGGGTGATGGCTGGAACGCGAATGAGAGGACATTAAAGCAGCTGGAATGAAAGCCCACCAGACAACAAAGCTGGGAAGAGAGCTTGTAGAATTGTAATTTTCTAACACCCCTTTTGGCAGCTGAATATAATGTAGTTCCACTGAGAGACCTGTATGAGAATAACAAACATCTAGTAATCCACATCATGATGAGAGGGAATGCAAGATCAGATAATGTTTAAGAAAGATGGCAGGTTTAGATTTAAAATAACTCTGACATCAACTTATAAAAATCTTCCAAGTACAATAGATAAGTGGTTAATGATTTATGGCTGCCACCTTTGTTTCTTGACAGAGGTTCTGCAGCATGACAGTCAGATCTTTCATAGGTCTTTCATACTCCTGCTAACTGAGCAAAGAGTCACCTTTTAAAAGTGATGATTCTCTTTATTTAGCGGGGCAGAGCAACTGGCCCTGTCCAACCCCACCACAGCATCCCTCCAGAGGCTGTTGCTGGTGACTACCTTATGTTTCTTTTTTAGATTGTGAGTCCTTTGGGGACAGGGAGCCATTTTTATTTATTTATAACTATGTAAACTGCTTTAGGAACTGTTTGTTGACAAGTTGTATATAAATATTCATCATATTCATATAGGTGCCCTATCCACCTGTCATTTTAAAGGCTAATTACATATGAAAGAGAAACACATGTAGCTAATAGGGATGTGCACAAACAGTTCATGCAGACATAGACAGGGCGGGGTCTCCACCCTGTCGCTTTTCCGGGCATGGTGCTCGCTCTAGAAAAGGCTATGCCAGCTATGCCGCTGTTCCTTGAAGCCTGGGTGCACGACATCGGCATACACATGGCCCGACATGGCTCGTGCACATCCCTAGTAGCTAAGCCCTGATGCCGAAAAAACAATACAATCTCATTCATCCTTAAAACAATCCTTTTCGAGCTCTATCCATTGGACCTTGCTAGCTCTCAGATAATTTCTATGTGTTATGACATTTTTATTTCTAGATTCAATTATTCAATGTATTTTTCTCCATAATTTCATACTTCTTGGCATATATATATATATATATATATATATATATATATATATATATATTCAGTTTAACATCTCATATAAGCACATCATACATTCAAACTGTCTGCATCTGATCATTTTTATGTTTGGTTCATAGAACATTTGTTCATTTTGTTAGATACTCAAGCTTTTGTCAAGCTAGAAAATATTACCCAAAAAAGCATGTTAAACAAAAAATTGAGCATAATGAGAAATGTAGAGATTTCCATATAAATTTCAGTTACAAGTTCAGTTTTATACATGACAAACAGCAATAAAGAAATGATTTTTGTCTCACAGTTTGAAAAGTACTAATAGAGTTTAGAATTCATTCAGTCAAAACCAAAAACACCAGAAAATCTGGAGAGATGAAAATTGCATCTAAACCCATCTATCTGATGATATAAGCAGAAGAAATAATACTTCAAAATCTTATTTGCATGATAAGTGCTTGAGAATGAGAGAAAGAGGTCAAAAACAAGTTACCAATAATCATACTGTTTCCTACTCTTGTATTCCAACCAGGGAAGGAGAATAAGATTAACTCAAAAATAGGACAAGCTGTATTCCTCTCTGTTCAAATGGTTTAATGCTAGCATTATATTCAAATCTTTCCTTTGAATGCATTCAATTTGTATTTGATATGTCAATTGAACAGGTATGATCTGTTCACACTATACCACTTGAGTTCAAATAGAGATTTTTTCCACCAGATTTTCCTGAAATAGTACCTTAAAATGGAAAAACGTTTGGAATGTTTAAAATGAAAGTACTCTTTACATGCAGTATAAGTGTTGAGAAAGGGTTGTATCTTGCTAAAGGTTTAGCAGATAGCTTGGTATGAGTACAAATCTACACAAAGCCTCAAGCATACTGCTG
The DNA here is from genome assembly GCF_027244095.1 of Hemicordylus capensis. Lineage (NCBI taxonomy): Eukaryota > Metazoa > Chordata > Lepidosauria > Squamata > Cordylidae > Hemicordylus > Hemicordylus capensis. Next base: position 124,697,886 of record NC_069659.1, read on the forward strand.
TATAGGAGTAAATAGACATATGTATACTCTCTGGTATATAGCTTGATATTAGAAAAAAATACACACACAAATCGTGGATAATTAATGTATGTGTCAGACTCCCAGGGGATGAGGTGGACTCCTAGCCTTTCTTGAACTCCAGAATGAATGGAGCAGCCCCAAAAAGGTCAGCCTCAGGAATAGCCAGAGGAGAAGCTTAGCTTGTCACCTGCATCCTCCTCCTCCTGGCTTGCTGCATTCAGCCAGTTCCCTCTCCTAGAGAACTCCTGGCTCCCATACTCAGAAGCAGCTCCTCATCATCAGCTGCCTTGTCTTTAAATACCCCAGTGCAGAGCTGACAGCGCTTAAAGCCTACTTCCAGTCACGCCCCTTCCTGACCTTGCTTCCTGTTTCCTGTCATACCCAACCTAGCTGTCTCCCTAGAGCTGTTTCCTGCAGCTCTGCCTGCCTTGCCCTTTCAGCCCCACTGGGATCCAACCAGCCTGGGACCTTCTCATCCCCACTGCCCTCTAGAGGGAACAAAAGCCTCAGAGGAGGGATGCTATGCCCTTCTCTAGACTCCACAGGGCCACCCAAGTGACCAGGTAACATGGCATCCCAACAATATGTTCTCTGTGGAAAGTTTCCTTGAGTTCTCATCATGCTTCATCTCTCTTCAATTGTCATGATTCAGTCCTTGAATGAAATGTTACTGTAGGAGTAGGGATTTGCACAAAATGGATTTTGCATTCCATTTTGAGTTTGAAACAAAAGTTTTGTCAAAACAGCAGCAGAGCCAGCTATTTCAGCGAAACAACCCAATGAAACATTTTGAGTGTTTCAGCTATAGGGAACAATGGGGGAACTCACTCCATTGTTCCCCATGGGTAGCTCCTAGGGACACCAAAGTGGGTTGGGTGGTAGGGTATGATGGGTGCAACCTACCACCCAACCCACTAAAGAAATGGGCAGGTGGGCAATTTTAAACAATTTTTTAACCTTTCTTCCAACTCCCCCTACGATGCTATCAGGTTTGGGACTGTTGGCTGACAAAAAATGTTCTAAAGCCCCCTTGGGTTAATGGAACAGATTGTCTGTTTCTCTGATTCCTATTCCTCTCTTTACTCTCATAAAATACAAATAAGAAGTTTACTTTTCTGTTTCCTAAGACTTGTACTTTCCCATGAGAATGTAGATTAGTTTGCAGGGAAGTGGGGGTGGTTACAAGTCCTGGAAGAAACATAGGGTGGGAGGGCTGTAGTTGGGACTCTTAACAAAAAGGAAGCTAATAGAGTTGAATAGCATTTACAATGTCCTGACACCGGACAATTTGATTAAAACATTACATCTCATGGGAACTTTATGAACTTCTAACAAAACTTATGTTGGCATATCCTCAAGCAAGATCTGTTTCACTTTCTACCAAAATACTCCATTAGGCTGTTCTTACGATCAGCCTAAACTGGGCTAGGAATAGGAAAGCCAAGCCCAGTCTTTGCTGATCATAACAGCTGGGAGTCGTATGGCTCCCCGCAGCAGCACAGCGGCAAACCCCAAAGAGGCCACCTTCTTAAATGGCTTTAAGAGAGATAGCACTCTCTTTGCCCCATTTTTTGATCATCTCCCCACCCTGTGGGGCTCCTAGCCAGTGTTGGGGGGATCCTCTTAATATGCTGCACGCTTGCATGGTGCATTGTGGGAGTTCTGGGGGCAGGTCAACGCTTCCCAGCCTCTGACTCTCCGTGCTGCTGGGTGCAGCTGGCATTCGTTGGAGCGGGTGATCCACCTGCCCAGCAAAGACAGAGGGATCAGCTGCGGGGAGTAAGTGCAAGCAGCCTTCCTCCCCACTCTCCCACGAGCCCTTTCTCACTGATCATGAGAAAGGGCTCCATGTCTCTCCTCAGTACTTCTGGTTGCCTTAGAGATACAATTGCAATACACTCAAGTTCAGTCTAGGTTATGTATATCCTAATGCTGACACTGAAAAATATCTTTATGTAGCAAGCATTTTTTAAATAATAAGGCAGCAAGGGAGTGACAAGGCACATATACTATCTTTCTTGCCTGAGGTTCTTGTTGCAGGTGTTATCTGTCAATAGGGAGGGGAAATGGCATATCTGACTACTTCTTCATGACTAACAGGGAAAGGTTGACAGGTTGGGTCATTGCCACAACTTCATAGCCTCCTGCACTCCCGTCCCGCACTTTGGCTTCTTTTGTTTTTCCTTCTGGCATAGCAATGCTGCTTCACTCCCTGAGGAAATAACTGAACTGCTATCTTGACAGTTTCTCAGGGAAAATGTATAACTCCTAGGTGAGTTTTCACTATCTATCTATCTATCTATCTATCTATCTATCTATCTATCTATCTGTCATACACCTCTTAAAATAGGTATCAGACTTCCTCAGTGTTTAATCTATGTATTATTTCCCACATGTATATGACCTCCATAATTACAAAGGGGTTTGTGAGCTTCATTGGGTGACATAGGTCACATTCACATGTAATGCGCAACCACAGGTCCAATGGTCCACCCCATCCCCCTGCAATCCTGTCCAAATTTAAATGTTTCTGTAGAGAGGTGCGGGAGCTGGCTGTGTAGGATTCCTTCTTTTCTGAAGTATAGCCCACACAGCCAATCAGGGCCAGAGCTGAGGGAGAAGCTTCCTCCTTCAACTCTGGTTCCAGGGCCAGCAGCCTGTGGTTCCAAATTTGGACATACTACAGGCTGCCTGGAACCTCAGGTTGGCAATGAAACTCACTACAACCCAAGGGTTCAGATTCGAGTTCAAATTCTGAACCCTCGGTTTCGTTGCCATGCCCAACTGCGGTTCCCCGTATTCAGATATCAAGTCCACAGAACCACAGGCCTATTCAACTGCGATTCCATGTTATGTGAGAATGAGGACGTAGCCTTCTGATCTTGTAAAACAATAAAATTCTCACTGGGGTAATGCAGGGACACAATGTGTGTCCAGACAGGGATCATTGATTCTATGAGACACATTTTGTATAAATGGTAGCTTTGAATAGCGGAAATCTACATAGGATCAGCTCTTATTGCTACATATACTGTATACCATTCACCATATCAGCATGTAGATGGCCATGCAAGGGACATGGAATTAAGATTGAAATTGGCAGCTTCCTGGGGCTTCTCTTCAGGGAATGACCCAGGCATACAACAGTGGTTGGTGCTCTGGCCTGAGCCACAATTTAAAGCCTAGGACTGGACCAGAAGAAGAAGGTTTCCCCTGTAATCCACTGTTCCACCCCCTTCATCACTGATTGGCTGGGAGCAGCCATGTAAGTTGGTAAGTAATATCTCGATGACATAGTTGTTCTTCTGTGTCCCACAACATTCCGTACATTCATATGCTCTCAGATTCTCCTAATCTGGTCATCAGTGTGAAAGAAATGCTAGGTCTACTCTCCAGCTTGGTTCACCATGCTGATTGGCTGGAAGTCTCACTGCTATTGTGAGGCTGGGTGGCAGACGCCACCAGCCACTTTGCAGACATTCCATAAATAATTTTTGCCCCTGTTTATGTCAATATTTAGAAGTGGCAGAGTACATATAGCCTCCAAATTTCAACTTATATGGGAAATAATGCAGTTTTTCACTGTTATAGCACTGGATAGCTTGCCTGCATAACAATTTTATCCTGTACGTGCCAGAGGCTAGATATTCAAGTCAAGTAACTTGTAATGTACTAGTACTAAGCTATATCTATTTTAAGAATATATTTTCTTGGGGCATTAAAGCCTTAGCTGTGGAAGCATATATGCCCTTTGTAGATTATGATGGTGATAAGGGCATCGATGTGCTCATATGTTCCTAATGCATGGTGAAGGTTTCCTAGTTCATCTTCAGTTCTACTATCCTAAGGGACAGCTAAAAGCTCTCGTAGCTACTAGGGCAACACTGGACTAAAAGGGTTATTGCTAAGGATGTCTCAGGAAGACCAGGCCCATCTTCTCCTCTATAAATCTATTAGGAAAGGAAAGGAATAGGACCTGCAGTTGTAAATATCTCTACAAGGGATGGGGGAGGGGACTAAAAAGGGGGCAGAGGACATGCCTAAAGGCTAAGGTCAAGATACTGAAACATTAAAGCAGCATCCTAACATAACAGAAAAAAAGTAAGAATTGTTTTTCATGACTTATCACATAAACCACAGAATACTTATATGTAAAATATATTTTTAAAAACCCAAGATCAGAGTTAAAGGTGCTTGCTATTTTCACTTGTACTATGACAGGCTTGGAAATTTCATTAAGATCTGTGCCATGTAAGCAATACAGACTTTTTGCAGTTTCATATATTATGCCAGCTTCACAGTTTAGGCTCCATGCAACCACCTTTTGCTTTGGCCTTTGACATTGGGCTGGGGAGGGATGCATTTTAAGCAGAAAATCAGTCACTTCCTCACTTGCCTAGGATGCCCCCAAATGCCATATACTGTAAATACCCAGTACCCAGAATGTTGGGGGCAATATGCTAAATCATTGTAAACCGCTTAGAGAGCTCCGGCTATAGAGCGGTATATAAATGTAAGTGCTATTGCTATTGCTATTGCTAAATTCAGAAAGAAATAATCTGCACTAGTTTACAAAATGGAAAGTTGTCAATTTTGATGTGAACTGAAATTGCATCAGCAGTTGAAGGTACTGCAGATACTTGGATCGAGTCTTTGATTTTCACCAAGCATTTGAGAGAAACTTCTTTCAAAGCTGAAAAATTGTATATTATATCTTCAAATGCAAGAGATTCAAGACCCGTAATCATTTATTTTGCCAATTGATTTGACAATGGCAAATTGTCAATGACAAGGGATACAGTAATGACGCCTTTTGACTACATTCAAGAACAAAGCAAACTGACTGAAAATGATAGGAGAGAAGGGAACACTGCATAAAAGGTGTTTATAACAGCAGAAAACAATTTTTACACCTCATCTTAACTTAGTGCAGGAACTCCTATACTTTTACAAGGGCTGCATTTGCACGTAACTTGAAACTGGAGGTTGCCAAACCTGTGGTTAATTTTTCTAACCGTGAATCACTTTGCAGATGTTCATCCAATTGCAGCCTGGCACCCTCTGTTTTCATGGCAGAGGAGCGCCTCCCGCTTCCTGGTCCACCAAGTCAGAATCCCAGCAAGCACTGTAGCACAAGTATTTCCAGACTGTAGGCAAGGTCCTCCTGGATCCCTTATTGAAAACCGGAGTTACATTAGCTACTTCCCAGTCCTCTGGTACAGAGCCTGACAGTAGGGACAAGTTGCCTATTTTTGCTAGAAGATCAGCAATTTCACATTTGAGTGACACATCTGGACATACACAAATTCCAGTCTCTGCCCCATTTAATTTTGGTCATGAGTTACGTGCAAATGCAGCCAATAAAACAATCTCAGGCATTCCTCTTGAATCTTAACATAACATTGCTATTCATTTGCTCTCAACCTGCCATCTTGTTTTACTTGGAGTTTACAGAATCACAAGGGAGGAATCCCTATTAGGATTCTGTTGTTTACAGAAGCCATATTGAAATATTGGTTTGGGCTGTTGTTTTCTTTTTAAAGTACAAAACAGATCAAACTGGACATGAAGCACTGTCATTTTCACTAGGGCTATCATTTCATTAATTAAATCTTGGTAAATTAATTATATGAACAATACACAAGTTGTAACTATTAAATCAATTTAATTAATCAACCAAATCTGCATATGAATAAATCAATAGTTCTGAAGAAAAAGCACTCTGTTTCTTTCCAGATGGTGGATGCACATGTTACAGCATGTACCATCTTAGAGAAGACATTTCCTCTAATCTGGGAATGGCGGATGACCTTGAGGGTATTCTCATGAGCAGCACAACCCAGGCTAGGGCGGGCTAGCGTGGGCTACGCTACTCGTGTGGAGTGCCAGGATTGTTCCCAATCCCTGTGCTTCTACCCCACCTAACCCAAATTTTTATTCCTGCATTTATTCAGGGTTAAGGGTGCGGGGTTGGGAAGGTGAGGATGGCAGGGTGTGCTTGGGCTTCACTGTGCTCATTGTGGGATACCTGGAGGCCAGGACTTATTTTCCTGCCCTCCAGGAAGCAACACAGATCGTGTGGGCGTGTGATGCAGGATGCTTATTGTTGGGGTGGAAGGCAGGTGCAATCGTGCCTCCCCGCCCTGCTGCACATGCCCTCCCTGCCACTTCCACAGTTGTGTGAATGACCTTTTTTCTAAGATAGCACCTGCTGCCCATGGCTTTTATAAGTGCTTTATTACTGTAAACTAAGGATTGTGATTGATTGATTGATTGATTGATTAAGTGCTGTCAAGTCAGTGTTGACTCTTAGCAACCACATAGATAGATTCTCTCCAGGATTGTATTGTATATAAATTATACTGTGGATTGTGTGACAATTACTAGGGGCTAGTAATCGTCAGTATAATTTAAATCAGTAAGTGGGGTTGAGCTGATGCAAGCCCTATTGGAGCATTTTTCTCCTGAAATGATTCTGGAGAAAAAATCCTCCAATATTGGGAGCCAAATTGATACCATACTGAATTGTATTGATTTGTTATCAAATAGGATCAGAGTATGGTGATGAGATTTACCTTTAATGAAGAAACAGCTTCTGCAAAGAAAGGGGTGTCTTCTAACAGCCACAGCAGCAGCAATTCAAATTACCACCTTTCCCTCCATCTTCACCCCCTATAATACACAGGACAGGAAGCAACATCATGATGTTGCATCCTTTTGCTGGTGCATTACTTGGGGGAAAATAACTGCATCTAGTAACTATATGGCATGGCCACTTCCCCCCTACTAATGCATCAGGAAAATGACACAGAATGATGTCATTGCATCCTGCCTTGGTGCATACAGCAATACAGTGGAGGGAAAGGCAATATTTTGAACTGCCATTGCTGTGGTTGCCAGTAGGCAGCATCTTTCTTTGCATAAACTGGCTCTTCATTTAAGGTAAGCCGCTCACCACCACCACTACATCCTCTGTTGCTGCAAGCTGATATCAGTTCAATGCAATCCTGGCCAACCTCTGCATTCTTAGTTTGATAAGAGAATGGCCATGATCGGGCCAGTAATTTGGCCTGTGCACAATCCTAATAACTACATATTACTTGCTTGTTTTCTGGTATATCAGGATGCTACTTTAATATTTCAGTATTAAGTACTTTGGGGCGGGGGTGGAATCTGCTGCCTGATGAATCATGAGCACCTTCTTCTCAGCTACTTCAACTGAAAGAGCTCTGGGTCCAGAAATATCTGCATTGTCAAAACTTCTGCAAACTGCTTCGCACTCATGGATAGAGTGGGATAAAAATCTACTTATTGAATACATTGATTGAGTAAGTGCTATCAAGTCAGTGTCGACTCTTAGCAACCACATATATAGATTCTCTCCAGGATTATCTGTCTTCAACTTGGCCTTTAAGGTCTCTCAGTGGTGCATTCATTGTTGTTGTAATCAAGTCCATCCACCTTATTGCTAGTCATCAACTTCTCTTTCCTTCAACTTTTCCCAGCAGTGTGGTCTTTTCAAGAGAGCTGGGTTTTTGCACAATATGTCCGAAGTATGATAGTTTGAGCCTGGTCATTTGTGTCTCGAGTGAAAATTCTGGATTGATTTGTTCTATGATCCATTTGTTTTATTTTTTATCCATGGTATCTTCAAAACTCCTCTCCAGCACCAAAGTTCAAAAGTGTCAATACTTTTTCTATCTTGCTTCTTCAAAGTCCAGCTTTCACATCCATACAGTGTCATAGGAAAAACCATTGTCCGAACAATTCTAATTTTTGTAGGTATAGACACATCATGGCATCTAAATATCCTTTCCAAGGCCTTCATTGCAACTCTAACAAGTGCTAGTCTGCAGCGTATTTCTTGACTGCTGGATCCAGGTGTGTAGCTATAATTGAGCGGAGGGGTTCAAAGAACCCGAGCACCCCAGCTCCTGAGGGCCCCCACAGCTCCAACTCTCCTTATTTTCTTCATTATCTCCCTCATTCCAAGGGGCCTTTGGAAAGAGGGGTGAACACAGGCCTCTTCTCCCCTAGCTACACCCCTGGCTGGATCCTTTACTGTTGATGGTAGCTCCTAAAAAGCAGAAGCTATCCACCATTTCAGTGTCTTCATTATCAATTCTGAGGCTGGTTGCTGTACCCATTGTCGTTAGTTTAGTCTTCTTGACATTTAGTCATAGTCCCATTTTTTCACTGTGCTTCCTGACATTCATTACTAGAGCCTGCAGATCATCCACATAATTCTCAGCTATCAGAGCAGTGTAATCAGCGTAGCACAAGTTATTGATGTTTCTTCCTACAACTTTAAAACCATGCTCATCTTCTTCCAATCCAGCTTCTCTCAGTTTTTGTTCAGCATATAAATTGAATAAAATAGAAAGTATACAGCCTTGTCTTACTCCTTTGCTGATTTGGAACCAGTCTGTTTCACCATGTTCCATCTGTACTGTGGCTTCCTGTCCTGTGTATAGGTTTCTCACGAGAACAATGAGATGTTCTTGGACACTCATTTTCCTAAGGATATTCCACAATTTGACATGGTCAAACACATGCACGTTTTTTAATCAGAATAATCTAACCAGTTAATCGGCCAAAGACTGTAGTTCCAATTTTATCCCTTGCATGGTGTTTGGGTTTCCAATATGGGGTTTCCTCTTTAGAGGTAATTGGGTTTCCTCTTTAGATGTTCCCAAAAAAAGGGACGCTGTACTTATGTACAGAATCCCAAGAGCATGCTGTCAGAATCTGGCAGGCCCTGCTGATGTGCTGAGAGGCCTCATACTGCTCTGCTCTCCATATTTATGGTGTTTTCCTGGAGAGGCAAAAATCCTAAGTATGAGGTAGCTTGCGTCCTTGATCAGAAGGCTTTTTAAAAAATGTCTGAAGAGGTCTGCAATGCATTGTCTTGTGCCTAGTAGTCCTTAAATACCGGAGAATCCTGCACAGGCAGCAAAGCAGTGCTATGAACAGGCACTATTGGCACAATCCAGCAAATAATTCAGATCATGTAAAAACGTAAGGATCTGAGAGAGGCTTTCGAATGTCATTGTGACCATTTATGTGCTGGTTCAAACGCTTTGCTAAAGCAGAGCTGCATGTGCAATAAAATAACTGTGTAGCCAAATCACATCCCAAATGTGGAAACTTAAGTGGGAACTGAATGAGGTTTTGTCTCTGTGTTGACTCTCTGCTGAGGCTTAATAAAGTAGTCTTTAGCCTTTGTGTGGCTGAAAAATGTGCTTTTAAAAGGATTTTATATGCCTGTGGAAACTGATGAATGTGTTCTCGGAAAACAAGAAATGGCTCAGTGATCTGAGAAAAACCGAAGATTTACCCAGCATGGGATATCTTTGGCAGAAAGCAGCAAGTTGTTTCATAAAGACTTTTCTTTCAAATTGCTTTTGCTGACTCTACTCCCTAATGCGTACAATAAGAATGCCTGCTTTAAAATAAACAAGTAGATGGTCTGAGATATTTCAGGATCATTGTGATTATGGCAGTGCATAGTAGGCTTCTATATACCTGTACGGGCATATAAGTTCATGTGTCATTCCTTTCCTTTTGCACAGTGAGTTGTGCATTTCGAACCAGTTATTGCCTCAGCCTATTCGAGGCTTAATCACAGGATTACAGAATTGGAAGGGCCTTGGAAGTCTTCTAGTCCAAATCCTTCTTAGCTGGCCATCTAGCCTCTGTTTCAAAACTTCCAGTGAAGAAGAGCTACAGCTGTGTGAGGCAGACTCTTTTCCTTTGGAGTAGTTCCTACCCTTAGGAAACTCCTCCTGATGCTACTTCCTTGTAATTTCAATCCATTGTTTCTAAGTCTGTCCTCAAAAGCAACAAAAAACAAGTCTGCTCCCTCTGTGGGACAGTGTCCAGCTATTTAAAGATGGCTATCATATCTCCCCTTAATGTTCTCTTCTTTGGGCTAAACATACTTCCCTCCTTTAACTGTTTCTCATATGATTCAGGTTTCCAGACGCAGCAACATTTGTTTAAGCTCTAGAACCTGTTAACAGTGTTGAAGTACAATAATGGAAAACATAAGCTTATAATATAAGCTCTGCTCACATGTTAAGCACACATTCAGTCTATGTACAGATTGTACAACTGTGCCCTGAAATTCTCTCTTTTTTTACAACCATCACATTGTGGTATGGCTCAGGATCTGAACCTAAGCTATGATGAGTCAGATGAAGGTCTATGCAGATAGATAGACAAAGGGACAGTGGCTGATGGTTCTCAGTTTACTGACTAGCTGTAATTTGTAACACACACACACACACACACACACACACACACACACACACACATATATGTATGTATGTATGTATTTATTTACAACATTTATACCCCACTTTTCCTCCAAGGACTCCAGAGTGGTTATGTTATGAATGGTTGCCCCCAGAATGTTGGGGGGCAATATGCTAAATCATTGTAAACTGCTTAGAGAGCTATATAAATGTAAGTGCTATTGCTATTATGTTTATCCTCACAACAGCACTGTGAGGTAGGTTAGACTGAGAGATAAGTGACTGGCCAAGAGTCACCCAGTGAATTTCAAGGATGAATGGGAATTTGACTTGGGTCTTCCCGGTCGTAGTTCAACAGTCTAACCACTCACCACACTGTTGCTAACAACAACAAAATTACTTTTGCTACAGGTAGGAGGAGTTCCCACCATAATGGCGCCCTCTGCTTAGGTTAAAACATAAAGCAAACTCACAACTGGCTTTAATATTTAAACTCAAACCTGTCATCAAATCATGGTGTGTTTGAGTATAACAAACTAGGATTTGGAACTAGGATTTTAAGTTGATTTGCAAACCCCAACTTGTGCAAGCAGTGGTTTGGTATTTTATATATGCATGACACCGTCAATTGAAAAACCACAGTCACCGTTGGTGTGTACGTTGTATCCCTACACACCTCAAGAGCAGGTGTGTCGGGACAATGGAGCGGGGGTGGGATTTCCCTGAGCTATGGGTCTAGGGCACTTGCCCTTCATCCCGCAGTGCACCCAGTCATCCCCCTGCTCTATTTGTTATGCTCAGAAGTAGGGAGCACAGGGGAACTGCTACTCTAGGCCAAATTCAGGGGTTCGCTGGAAGACTTCGTTGGATCTGAAAATGTTCTTAAATCGGGGTTTGCTGCTTCAGGGCACCATCCGATCTTATGTGCCTGCCTCCTGACCACTGGATGACCATATGGATATTTATTCCCTCTCTTATCACTAGTGCTTGAGACTTGGGTATTCAAGGTGCTTTATACCTTCCTTCTGAGCTTTGTAACCAAGTTTGTTTGCTCAGATGAACCATAGACACCCAAAGACTCAAGGAGACCATCTGTAAATATACACATACTTTATTTAAGTTCACAATATTGAGGTAAGTGATATAACAAAGTATTACAAACTTTTCAGATTTAGCAGCTGAAGAACTGGACCAATTTGAGGTGACAAGGGAAGATGTTCTAAAGTGTCTTGAAAAACTAAAAATTAACAAATCGCCAGGGCCAGATGACATCCACCTAAGAGTCCTGAAATAATTCAAATGTGAAATTGCTGATCTCCTAGCAAAAATATGTAACTTGTCCCTACAATCAGGCTCTGTACCAAAGGACTGGAAAGTAGCCAATGTAACTCTGATTTTCAAAAAGGGATCCAGGGGGAATCTTGGAAATTACAGGTCGGTCAGCTTAACTTTGGTGCTGAGTAAATTGATGGAAATCATACTTAAGGACAAAATTGTTAAACATATAAAAGGAAAGTCCTTGCTGAATGAGAACCAGCATGGCTTCTGAAAGGCCAAGTCTTGCTTCACTAACCTTTTGGAGTTCTTTGAGAGTGTCAACAGGCATGTAGATAAAGGTGATGTGGCTGACATAGTACACTTGGACTTCCAAAAAGCTTTATACAAAGTTTCCCACCGAAGGCTCTTGAGTAAACTTAGCAGTCATGGAATAAAGGGACAGGCGTGGATCGATAACTGCTTGAAGGACAGGAAACATAGTAGGAATAAATGGACAGTTTTCACAATGGAGGCAAGTGGGGTCCCCCAGGGATTGGTACTGGGACCAGTGCTCTTTAACTTGTTCATAAATGATGTAGAAATTGGGAAAAGCAGATGACACCAAACTATTTAGGGTCATGAAATCACAACATTGGATTGCGAGGAGCTGCAAAAAGATCTCTCCAAATTGAGAGAGTGGGCAACAAAATGGCAAATGCAGTTCAATGTAAGCAAGTGTAAAGTGATGGATACTGGGGCAAAAGATCCCAACTTCACATATACACTGATGGGATCTGAGCTGTTGGTGACTGACCAGGAAAGAAATCTTGATGTAGTGGTGGACAGCTCATTGAAAGTGTTGAATCAGTGCATGGCAGCTGTGAAAAAAAGGCCAATTTCATGCTAGAAGTCATTAAGAAGGGGATTGAAATTTTTTTTTAAATCCAAGATTATAATGCCCATATATAACTTTATGGTGCAGCCACATCTGGAGTACTGCATACAGCTTTGGTCACCATATTTAAGAAGGATATTGTAGAACTAGAAAATGTTCAGAAGAGAGAAACCAAGATGATCAGGGACCTGGCACACCTTCCTTATGAGCCTAGGCTACCGCATCTGGGGCTCTTTACCTTGGAATGAGGCCGCAAAGGGGAGAAATGATCAAAGAGTATAAAGTATGGAGTGGAGAGGGTGGATAGAGTGACATTTTTCTCCTTCTCACAACACTAGAACCAGGGGTCATCCCATGAAACTGAAGGTTGGGAAATTTAGGACCAACAAGAGGAAGTACTTTTTCACACAGCACATAATTAATCTATGGAATTCCTTGCCATGGAATGTGGTAATGGCCACCAGCTTGGATGGATTTAAAAGGAGCTAAGACAAATTCATGGAGGACAGATCTATCAATGGCTACTCGTCTGCTGGCTGTGGGCCACCTCCAGCCTCAGAGGCATGATGCCTCTCAATACCAGTTGCAGAGGAGCAACAATAGGAGAACGGGCATGCACATACCTCTTGCCTGTGGGCTCCCCAGAGATGTCTGGTGGGCCACTGTGTGAAACAGGATACTAGACTAGATAGGCCTTGTGCCTGATCCAGCAGGGCTGTTATGTTCTTATTACACAGCAGTACAAAGTTGGAGTACCTCTGAACCACTCCAAAGTATGACTGTACAACTGATAATCTTAGCAGTAGGCATGTGTGAGTTGATCTGGGTACAAATTGATTTGTATTTGAATCTAGCTGATTCAGGTGATTTGGAGACAGAACAAATCGCCCCTTAGGTCAATTGGCTAGATTTGGGTCCAAATAGGTTCTGGATGGGGTCATGGTCCCCCAGAAGGAACAGGTACGCAGTCTGGGGGTGCTTCTGGATCTGAACCTCTCCCTGGTGTCCCAGATTGAGGTGGTGGCCAGAGGCGCTTTTTATTGGCTTTGGCTGATATGCCAGCTGCATCTATTTCTTGAGAGGAATGACCTTAAAACAGTGGTACATCTGCTGGTAACCACTAGGCTGGATTACTGCAATGTGCTCTATGTGGAGCTGCCTTTGTACATAGTCCAGAAACTGCAGCTGGTTCAGAACGTGGCAGCCAGGTTGATCTCTGGGTCATCTAGGAGACACCGTATTACTCCTGTCTTGAAGGAATTGCACTGGCTACCAAGACATTTCAGGGCAAAATACAAGGTGCTGGTCATTACTTATAAAGCCCTAAACAGCTTAGGCCCTGGGTATTTAAGAGAATGTCTTCTTTGCCATGAGCCCCACCACCTGCTAAGATCCTCTGGAGAGGCTTGCCTGCAGCTGCCACCAACTCATCCGGCAACTACTCAGGAACAAGCCTTCTCAGTTGCAGCCCCTGGACTTTGGAATGCACTCCCTGTTGAAATAAGAGCCTCCCCATCTCTGGCAACTTTTAAAAGGGCACTGAAGACACATTTATTAACCCAAGCTTTTAATTAGATGTATAGTTTTTTAAAAATTGTAATACTGGGTTTTGAATGTTTTTAATCTTTTAAATGATTTTAATTGTTAATTGATTTAATGTTTTAAATTATTTTAATCGTAAGCCACCCAGAGATGCAAGTTTTGGGTAGTATATAAATATTTTTAAATAAATAAATAAATAAATTGAATTGTGCCAGATTTGATTTGAATCTATTCAAGCTTTGGATTCCTCCTATTAATTTCCCCAGATTCCCAGCTTTCATTTTTTTTTAAAGAAGAACTAAGCTTTAGCCCTTGTTGAAATAGAATTATGGAGCAAAATGTGTGTTCACTATTTTTCAAGTGTTTGGATTCTTTGGTGAATAATAACATTTCCTCATAATGAAACCTATGAGGATTCATTACACACCTTCATTTCTTCTCTTCATTTCAAATGTCTTTGGACAGTACCAACTGTGTCAACTATCATGTGCCAACTACAGCCCCCTCCCACCCACAAGGCAGTGAGGTACTACTCAATTTATTTTCTAGGAATTTATTCAAGAGTTTAGACTCTTTGGTTTCTAATAACCTTTTTTCATAATGAATCCCTATGAGGATTCATTACATACCAAAACGTCTGAACACCTCAAAAATTCCTAAAATATAAACTGAGTACCCAGTGGCTTGCGGGTTGGGGGTGGAGGTTAGCACATGAGATGCCACTAATTCCCCTGCAAAGCAGTGGGGTCAAAATGAAGAGAAGAAATGAAGGTGTGTAATGAAGACACCAAAGAATCTAAACACTTCAAAAATTCCTAAAAAATAAACTGAGTACCCAGTGTGTGTGTGAGGGGGGGAGGTGTAGTTGACAAATGACAGTTGGCAGTTGGCACTGTCCAAAGACAGTCAAAATCACTGTCATTGGGCGGAGGAGGTACTGTCTGTAGGGGGTCGAGATCCAAGAGATGGTTTAGATCTGTCTGTTCTTGATGGGGTTACATTCCCCCTAAAAGATCTGGTTCATAGTCTGGGAGTGCCTCTGGATCCCAAACTCTCCTTGGTTTCTCAGGCTGAGGCTGTGGCCAGGAGTGCTTTTTATTATTTTATTGGCTGATACACCAGATACGTCCATTTATAGAGACAAATGACCTTAAAATGGTGAAACCAACCAGCTCCTTGATTCCAGGACTGATCACTGAAATGATCAATCAGCACCAGGGATGACTCCATCTCCATCCTTTCTCCATTTCACCCATCAGGAATTGAACTGGAAGGCACCAGAAATTATAGCTCACATGCATCTAACGAGCTGCACTGCAACCAACCAACATTTAAGCAACACTGTTAAACTTAGATGTTAACTCAGCTGGTTGAGCTGGGATAAAATGTTGGGTTTTTGTGGGAAGGCACAGGTCTGGGATTGGCAAAAATGTCTGAGTTCACGCAACACATGCCACAGGAACACACGTGACCTAGGGATCTTGGATTTGCAGTAAGCTTGCATTAAAATGATTTTAATAACTGACCCACAGAATAATTTATGTCCTCATGATAATTAATTGTTATTGTTTGTTAATCTGGTCTGTGACCACAATAAACATACTACTACTGTCCTCATGATAGTAGTAACATGATGTAATAATATCCACTACCGTTTCTTTCTGTTTACCTTTTCATGACTTGTATAAAATTACTAATTCTCACTTCTAAAATAAAGTTGGGACATGAAGAATTCAGTGGTCTGCAACACATGTCTGGGTACAATGAATCACATCTGTCTGCCCTGCAGATGGGGCAGCTCACAATGCAGAGAGCAGATGTTGCATGACTGTTACTGGAGTTATGATACCTGAGTTTGAGCTCAAGTAGATATGCTCTTTCTGTGGAATGCCATTATAGAGTTCCTTTGAAATGTGCTTCATTGCTTTGCCAAGTGCTTATGACGTTTGCTGTAGGTCCCTGGTACCGTCCCATGAGAGTAACAAGCTACAGTACTGACCCTTGCAGTGCTGTCTCACATCTGGCCTTCAAAATGTGTTGTAACTGGCTATTAGTTTCTGATCTAGGAGGCTTTCACAATCTGCACATTGGCAGATCAACTGCAGTGCAACCCACTAAGACCACCTATTGATGCATAGTCAAAGCTGTAGACATAGATCATTTTTCTAACCCGAATCGATTCGGATTCGGATTCAGATTTAATCCGGATCCGAACCAAATCAGGGGTGATTTGGGTAGCCCATATTCGGGCACAGAACAGAACGAGGGTGATTCGGTTCAGGTCCTGAACCGAATCACCAAAAACCCGAATTGCACACCCCTACTGGAGAAGATAAAAGTGAGAGCAGGCAGAGGCGTTCTATGTGGCAAGCTGAGCCTCAGAAGGTAAAATAATTAGGAGAGTGCAACACCTACATGTTAACTCCTGGGAAGCTTTGGAACTTCAAAAGCAATAAAAGATTTTAAAACCTTCTGCATTATCACTAACTTTCTTCTGCCCAATTCTATGAACAACAGACTTTTTAAAAAGGGCGGGGAGAGTAAAGCTTCACCATGTTCGGGGGGGGGGGGCATAAGAAGTGGACATCAAAGTAGTGCACCATAGTTGGATTTCATGATGAAGATGAAAAACAAAGAAACTAATTTTTCTCAAAGAGAAACCTATTTTAAAATGGCACACTACTATTCTCAGGTATACAGTTCTGCTTCTTTATCATAGTAATTGTAGAGCAGCTCAACAAAAGTATTGAATAAAACTCAGTCCTAAGTATGTTTTTGCATAATAAAAAGGAATAAAAATGAATAGCATTTTTTTCAGTCAACAATTACTTTTGGGTCACCTTTGGTCTGATCTTCAAAGACTGCTTCCATTATTCTGTTAAAAGCAAGGCAAGCTCTTCACAAAATCAAGCTATTTATGGTTGAACATTTTTCTGCACAAAGCATAGGTATGTGTAAGACACCAAAATAACCGCCCTGCGCCATTTTTGGAAGGGTGGTATATAAATCTAATAAATAAATAAATAAATAAATAAATAAATAAATAGATAGATAAATAAATAAATAATATTAGAAAGGGAGGAATCTGTTCAATACACAAGTGCTAGAACCATCAATATGACAGGTAAGATTCACAACCAGGTGCGTGTGTGCATGTGTAGAAATGGCTTGTATAGTGCAAGCCCATGAGAAGTGCAAAATGTCACTGTGCTCTTTGTACAAAAAGTTACACCATGCATGTACACACACACACACACACACGGATCCCTGTCAATGAAAGTTGGCCATCTAAGGTGTAGAAGGCAGATTTTCTGCTCCCTATAACAATGCCCAAGTCAGAGCCTTTCCCCAGGAAGTGTTATGTGATCATTTATATAGAAACAAGTAAAGAGGTGAACTTGGAGACAGTATTGCTGTCAGGATAAAAGCTTGTCTGCCAGTTCTGACACTAGATGTCCCTATGTCTAGTGACAAGGAACCCATTGGAGAAACAATATTTCTTCTCTGCATCAGATTTCCATCTTGAGTTCCACTCCTTGGCAGTTACTCTACTTACCAGCTGCTTCAATCCTGTTGTATAAATGCCTCGCCACATATTTAACCAAGTTCATGTTTTAATTAGACTTTATTTTTTAATATGCAATTTGATATTTTTCCACTCCAGAAGTAATCTGGGAAGAGTTTAATAAAGTGAATATTATTGCACAAACAGGAATTTACTGTGCCACAATCTTACTGTTTCTGATGATCCCTGCCATACTAGCTTACCTTTTCATAACTAGTAAATTCAAAGCTCTCGTTTTATTGGTTCTTCAATTCTGTGTGTCTCCATCCATCTCTTTTCGATTACTTTTTTATTACGCATTTTCTCCACTTTATACAAGAAATCTTCCTCGGTATATACTCTGACTTTTATCACCTATATTGTTCCTTCTAATCTCTCATTTAGATTGTGTTCATAGGCTCTTGACTGACTTTTCAATCTGTATTCTTTAGCCTACATTGGATGCCTGACCTTTTCTAGGAGTTTGTTTTGTTCTCCTTATATATCATGACTAGTCTTTCAAATATTTCATTTATTTGGATCCGAAAGACCATAATGTGGAAAGCTTCTCTTAGGCATGATAAAATGTTTAATCTCTGAAGCTTCATTCCATTTTGCAGGTTCAATCATTGTTTATTATTTGTCCGTCCCCCCCACTACACACACATAGTTGTAGTTTTCTTTAAACATGTTATTTGTTCTTTCATTCCATTCTGTTATTTAAATTCCATTCTGTGATTTAAAATAAGGTTTTAGTTGAAGGAGACATTTTTGGCCCAAAACCAAACAAACCAAAACAAGATCTAGTAAAGGGCAATGTTGAAATGTCCAAAACCAATTTCATATTGTTGTTAATTCACCTTCCTGATCTGTGCTGACACACACCCATGAAACTGATGTCAGTCCACTTTCTGATTTGTGAAGAGACCAATAATTTACACACACTTTCTCTCAATCCAGCAAGGGACATCTATATAGAGAAAGAGAGCAACTGAGTATAGCTCACGTGGATGCACATCACCATTCATATTACTGTGCTCTTCTGGATCCCATTTGAAGCTACTAGATACATATTTCGATGCAAATGAGCTTATGTATCCCCATCCCGTTCTGTTAGTTGTGCACCATTAATCAAACACTGATTGAGGCCGTTAATCCTTAAAATCTTCACTTGTAAACTTGAAGAATGTTGAAGCTATATAAAAGCCGACCTTTTAAACAACCAAGATTTTGTTTAAAACAGGGATCATAATTATGTAACCAAAATCTCAGTACAGGGCTAGGATGTTTACCCCATGAAAATTTGTTGCACACAAAAAGAAGAGGTCATTTTCAAATAATCTGTCACAGTATTTTAGTCTCACATTCCAGCAGGAATTTTAAAATGGTGGTGCAAAGGCTGATCTTAATTGCACATGCAAGACACCATTAAAGTAAACTGATAGTGAAATCAATTAGGTAAACTTTTCTGGACAGCTGCACTCCAGGGGGCAGGCAGGCAGAAGTCTTCACAGAAAGTTTTCAAAGTGGACATCCTTTTATACCTAACTTCCCCACCCTCCCACCCCCCTTGAAAATCTTACAGCTTAAAAGCTTCAGTATCGTGGTCATGTTCCTCTGGAGTACTATCAAGGTCTAAAAATAACCTCTTCTTAAAA
Organism: Hemicordylus capensis; assembly: GCF_027244095.1. Taxonomy (NCBI): domain Eukaryota; kingdom Metazoa; phylum Chordata; class Lepidosauria; order Squamata; family Cordylidae; genus Hemicordylus; species Hemicordylus capensis. The sequence continues at coordinate 124,717,059 of NC_069659.1, forward strand.
ATATGCAGGGCATGCTTTCAGGAAAGCTCAACCCTGAAGCTAACCCTCTATATTTCTCTTGGTCAGAATGACCAGTGAACAATTTGAGTAAAAAGTTTTGAAGCACATGACAATCACAAGAAAACAGTCCTCATGTTGAATGTCAAAACAAGTTCAAGAAGTTGTAGACTTTACTTGAAAATAAGCTGTCTTCTACTGAGTCAAACTGTTGTTCGATCTAGTTAAATACTGAGGCTCCACATGAGCAGTGTGGAGAGCCTGCAGGGCTTCTGCTGGGAGAATGGGCTAGAACTGCTCTCCCCGCAGATGAGCCCAGGGCCCGCTGTGGGCAGCCAGATCGGCCACCCACACGACTACCAGCTCCATCATAGAGCCAGTAGGGGCGGAGGGGGTTGGGGGCCACCCGGGCCCCGGAAGTCCCAGGATGCCCCGTGCAAATGTGTGGGGCATTCTGGGGAGACCCCCAAGAGCAGGAGGCTTGCCTCAGGCTCCTGGTCAGGGATCTACTCACAAGTCATTGTGGTGCGGAGCCATGCTGCGATGACTCACAACCACAAAAATATGGTTAGCGGAGCACTCGCTCCACTAACCTTGTTTTAGGGGAGGGGGAATTAAGCAGGTTCCCATGATCACTGGAAAGTGGGCTGGGCTCCCTTAACCCAGTCATGAGAATAGCCTCACTGTCTACACTGACTGACTGATAGCAGCTCTCCAAGGTTTCAGACAGGGATCTTTCACAACATCATCTGGAAATACCAGTGACTGAATCTGGAACTTTCTTCATGCAAAGCATGTGTTCTACTACTAAGATATGTCCCTTGGCTATACTTACATCCTCAAACGTATAGGATTGCTGAAAGCTTACATTTTCATTGTAAAGACATTTATGGAAATAATCTTTCTCAATGTGTTTAGAACCAATGGGGACAAGGGCAGCTCACTGGAGGATGCCAATGTTTGCTTCTGTATGCTGCTGTATGGGAGAGAGAGAGAACACCCTCATCCCAAGTTGTTATATAGTGAAGGAGAAGGCATGGGAGTCAATGATGCATGCCTATGGAGTGGCTAGCAGTGTGGCATAATAGTGTATAGCACGTAAAGGTTTAACATGTTAAGAGGTGGAGTTAAATAAAGGAAGGACTGCCTCTCCTCGGAGACTTCTTTAGTTTGTGTTCTTCTAAAATGGTTACTGGTCATTCTTTGCAAACACTACATGGTGTCAGAATGGGATCCTTTCTTTGAGTCAGGAAAGGAAGAATAATTAGAACAACCCACAACAAAGGGTGAGTGAAAGGGGGTGGGTGGGAGGAGACATGGTCCCCAGACCCCGGCCCAAGAAGACACAGAGACGTTAAATGGATGAAAAGGGCCACGCTTTATTAATAAACAAATAGGCAGAAGCGGACTGTAAACCAGGTGATTAATCACCAACATAGAACAGTGCGGGCCCCTAGGCATGATTTAGGATGCTACCATCTTATTCATCACCTGACATGGGCGACACACCCTGGCTCAGGAAACAGGTGGGTATACCCCACCTGTTACCTTCAAAGCCAACCACCCTCCAGAGAAGAGGGGATCTAGACAGCTCAAGGTCTTCACCCACCCCGGACCTCACAGCCCAAAGGTTGATGAAATCCTTAAGCAGGCTTCCTGGCAATCAATTTCTCCCCATGCCACACAGGCTACAAAGGAGCGATTGACCATTCCACCTTACAATATCCAAGGGTGCTCACCATACTCTAACCAACCACTTACCCCTTAGCCCGCACTGTTACTGCCACCCAGGGAGGTCAGCCTATGCTTGGCCTCCCTGCCCCCAAACTATCCAAAAGTGCAGCCAGCCCAGTCCGAATATTGCGCAGGTACAAATCACACCCAACCTCCGAATGATGAACCCCGTCCGGGCGATAGAGCTCGGGGAAACGGGCCGCTAAATCTGGTTGTCTAATGATGTCTCCGCCAGCCGCCACAACTAACTTACCTATAGTGGCTAAAACCTTGCGTCGTGCGCTTTCTAACTGGCACCCATTTAACCCAGGCGCCAAACTCTGCGCTGGAGCCAATTAACCCATAGGATACGCACCCCAGGCATCCACCTGTGCAATGTCGACAAATTGGAGGCGGCTTGCTGCACAATGGACAGGCCAGTCCGCCTGCCTAAATCATTTTCACCCAAGTGAAGAACAAGAACTAAGGGCATGGGAAACCTAGCTAAGTGATCCCCAATGGCCGGAAGCAGCTGATCCCACAGCATGCCCCGCATGCCCAGCCAGTACACCGAGGCTCTTCGTCCAAACCCAAGTTGGGAACCCCAGTGGGAGGTGCTGGTCCACTTGAAGGCCCAAAAGACCAGCGAATGGCCACAGATCAGGACCCGTAGTGGAGCCGCTGCCCCACCAGCACCTGCCAAAAGAAAGAATGATCAATACAAATACCACAGTCCGCTGTCAGCGCACGTAACGCCTGACCGCCACGGACTTCCACCGACCAATCCGCCATATCACGGTCTCTTGTAGGCCTAACCGGGAAGCTGTAGTAGCCACCCCAATCCAGAAGGAGTGTAATGTGAGCCCTTCACATGCCACTCCAGCTGCAACCAAGGCCTTCCGTACCACGTACAGGAACTGATACTGGGTGAGAGGTACCTGGTCCGCATGGACGAACAAACACCCTGTAGAGGCAGGCCCGAGGGCAGTGTATCACCTCAAAGCGATCACTGGGCAAATGCCAGGGTCAGAGGCAGCCACCAAGCGCACTAACTGCCCCTTACCATGTTGATCAGTTTTAGATCGGCGTAGGAAAAGCTGTGCCATCCCCTCTCCAAATGACAGATCTGAGAATTGCAAACAATGGTCCCTCGGGGAGCCCTTGTTTCGTGGTAGCAATTCCCCAGGATGGAAGGCGCCAAAAAAGGCGACTAACACCACCGCCTGAAAAAGGACAACTTCCCATTAGCTAGCACAACAGACCTCAAGTTGCCCCAGCACCATGGCGACTAACTCAATGGTGAATGGGCGTCTAGAGTCGGGACTAGCTGGGATTTCCCTAGACCATCCTTCGAGCATGCGCCTTACCCGAGGATCCGTTGAAAAATCCCTAACCCCTTTTACCTGTGCTTCAAAGGCCAGAGCAGCCAGGTAACCCCCAAGGGTGGAAACAGCTCGCTCAGCCCTGCGTAACATTACAAGAAACTGCTGCAGCTGGCACACTGGGATAGGCCAAACCTCCTCCAAACCTTCTGATATCTGAAACAAGGAGAAGGCCTGAAGCAGCATAATAAGCTCGGGTGCTGGGGGCCAAAGACGCCGCTATGGCCTGTTGTGCCTCCAGCTGCCAAGCTCCCACAGAAAGGCAGGCATGGCATCCGGTTACAGTGCCGCCTCGGGAGCTAACTGTCTGAACCTGTTTAACTGAAAACGAGACAAAGCATCAGCTATGTCATTGCGCACTCCCGGAACATGCCGGGACCGGAACAAGATGTTAGTCCAGAGGCACTGCAACACCAGAGCCCTAACCAGCCCCATAACCCTACGGGAGCGAGACGTTTGCGAGTTGATGACCTGAACTACCACCTGGTTGTCACACCAAAACGGACCGACAAGTTGGAAAACTCGTCAGCCCAGATGTGAACCGCTACGACGATAGGAAAAAGCTCCAAGAAAGTAAGATCCCTAGCTAACCCGCGCCTTACCCACTCTACAGGCCAGCGGGCTGCACACCAGCAGCCCCTAAAATAAACCCCAAATCCGACCCCACCTGCTGCATCAGAATGGACCTGCAGGTCGACCTCCACCAGTAGTTCACTCCTCCAAAAAGTTACCCCATTGAAACCTAACAAGAAAGTTTCCCAGAGGGCGAGGTCACCCCTAGCACCCTCCGTGATCCTGACCCTATGATGGGAGGCCCGAAGGCCAGCCATCATATCACACAGCCGCCGCAAAAAGGCCCGCCCAGGGGCCACCACCCTGCATGCAAAATTAAGATGGCCCACTAGCACTTGTAATTCCCTCAGGGTAATCTTTTGTGCTATGCCAGCTGCCCTGACTATGTCCAGGAGGGCCAACAATTTATCTTGTGGCAACCTGGAACAGCCAGCTGCAGAATCCAGCTCGCTCCCCAGAAAGGAGAACCACGTAGTAGGACCTTCTGTTTTGTCCTTAGCCAAAGGAACCCCCAGTTCCTCCGCTAAGTCCATAAAGGACCAAAGCAAATGATGGCACTCATCAGAATAGCCCCGCCCTGCAAAAAGAAAGTAATCGAGCTAATGCGAGGTGGATACAAGCCCCGCCCACCACCGCACAGCCCACTCCAGAAACGTGCTAAACGCCTCGAAAGCTGCACAAGAAATAGAGCAGCCCATGGGCAGAGCACGGTCAAAATAGAATTGATCTGCAAAGGCAAACCCAAGCAGCTCAAAATCACTGGGGTGCCCAGGCAGCAGACAGAAGGCGGACTCGATATCACATTTGGCCATAAGGGCCCCCGGTCCTAAGCTCCTAACAACCCTAACAGCATCATCAAAGGACGTGTAACGAACTGAGCACAAACTATCCGGGATGCCATCATTTACTGATGACCCACAAGGATGTGATAGATGGTGAATTAACCAGAATTCACCCGGTACCTTCTTAGGGACCACCCCCAGGGGAGAAAACATCAAACCCAGAAAAGGAGGGTGCTCGAAAGGACCCAAGACCCTACCAGCCGCAACCTCCTTGTTGATCTTCCTAAGAACCACCTGTTCCTTACCTATAACAGACTTCAAGTTATGAGAGCTATGAAGCCCTCGACGGGCGGAGGACGGAATCCTAAAGCCTTCACTAAAACCCTGGAACAAAAATGCTGCTGCCACCCAATCAGGATAGTCACGGAGTAACTGCTTCAAGACCTCAAGCCTGATGGGGCTGGGGCCCTTTACCCACAGGGGGTGGAGGAGGGGCACCCTTCCTATTGTTGTTGCCAGGCCGGAACTTGGACCCTGAGCTGCTGAACTTAGATCTAGGGCAGGCGGAGCTCGGATGTTTAGCCCTGCACACGCTGCAGGTGTGCCTAAAACGGCAGGTGGACCGGGAACACTTACCATGCATGTTATATTCCCAGCAGACCAGGTGGGGTTGAACCCACTGCTGGCCAGCCCCGCCCGAGCCTGGCGTGCCCGCCGCCCTGGATAGTAGATGACCGCTGTCCGACCGATCCCCATCCACGGGGCAGGCCGGGGACATTATCACTAACCACAACTCCTGCAAGGGAGTGTCCCATGGCAGGGAGGGATCCAATGCAGCTCTCATGCGAAAGCTCTTGTCATACCGGATCCAAGAGGAACCAGCAAAATTGGACACAGCCCTATGGATTATATCCATGTACTTTAATAATGCCGGTCCCCGAGCAGGCTGCGCCTGAACTATAACACCCATATAGATGGTAAACCCTGACAGCCAGTTGTTCCATGTTTTCTCCACTGGCTTCCGCTTGGTGGCTTCATGGTCCTTACAGGATTCCCCTTCTTTGTGCTTCACTTCAGGCTCCCGAAAAAGGAGGCTGAAAATGTCTACATACTCCCCCTTCAATATCTTTTCTTTGGTGGCAGGAAGCAAATGGTCCCCAAGCGGCAGCCCCATGCCACCATAAGGGGCATGATATCCAGAAGGGAGAATACCCCTGGGATAGTGACCACTAGTGTCAGTATATAAATCAAATAAATAAATAAATAGTGTCAGCAATAGGTGGCACCGGGCTAAGGACCAAGCCTACAGGCGGGGCAACTGGGGCACCCGCAGGCACTGTGCCCATCCATACCCATTCAGCGGCCCCCTGAAGACCAGCAGTAACCCCCGGTATAAAACCGGGGAAGAAGGGGAGATGTGGCATAATAGTGTTTAGCACTTAAAGGGTTGAATATCATAAGATGTGGAGTTAAATAAAGAAAGGACTCCAACCCCCAAGCCCCCAGTTTCTTCTTCAGTTTGTATTCTTCTAAAATGGCTGCTGGTGTTTCTTTGCAAACACTGCAAGCAGCAGCTAGTGTGTGGATTGCTGTCTGAATCATCATGAGTAACAGAACTAAGTGGGGAGACTCAGGATCTAGAGAGGGAATCAACAGAGAACAGGAAAAAGGAGCTTTAGGTGAGAAAGTCTGAGGACAGAGATAGTCCCAAGCTGTTGCTTGCTGAGATCAGATATTTAACAGCTTAATTAGAACCCAAATGAAGCTCTTACCTCTCATTTTTGAAACGAGATAAATAAAACTTCCTTGGTACTATGGAACAGCTTCAGATGTTCATTTAACTGAAGTGGAGTGAGCCTATCTCAAAAAAATCAGCCTATTGTTCAGAATTGTTGAAATTTATCAAAAGCAGTGATGATAAGAAAGTGCAAAACCATGGATCATGGTTACAAGAAAGAGAGAAGCAACTAAGATTCCTGGGGATGTCAATAAATTGACAGGGATATTCCCCACCCCACTCCTTTTGTTTCTTGTAGTCCCATGTGGATGACCTGTCCCTGCAATGGCAAAAGTTGTGAACCTCTGGCTTAGACATCATGTCCCACAAAATTACATGGTAGCCTAAATTACATTAGACTGCTCAACTTGGGCAACAAAACTTAGACACTACTATAACTCATAGAAATCAGAGGAAAAACAAAATAGCTCTTCAAAAGACCCCTGAACAAGTCAAGAGATTCTTTCTAAACCTTTGGAAAGAAACACCTGTGTAATTTCAGAACTTTCCTAACCAGCTTCTCAGAAAGCTTCTCCGCGCAATTTATACCATGGCTTTTAACAAGAGCTTTGGAATTGCATTGAGCTCCCAAAGATCTTTGGGTATTTCTGCCTCAAAATGCTGTCTTCCAAATCCCTTTGCAAGTTCAGTTTGCATTTCAATCACACGGAATACAACACATACTTAACTAAACCATTCAAGCTCAAAAGCTTTTTGTATATCTTATCTTCTGCTAATCACTCAGTGCCTCAGCTGGAGTGGAGAGAGTCAGAGAAGTCAATTTCAATTGCACTGCTCTTCCAAGAACAAAGCATTCTGTCCGAAAGACAGTCATTTCGATTTGGAAACAAAAATCTCTGTTTTTTAATTCTTGATTTTATTTTGGTTACAAAACTTCCGAAATTGCCATTTTTGGGCACAAAACGTTTTGTACCCGAATCGAAATGCACATCGAAATGCAGATCGGATTTGTCCCTGCAAGATGGGGGAGGTTGAAAATATAGACCACATGATGTTATATTGCAACTTTTATAGGGACATTGGTTTACTTTTTGTAACCCCAATTTTAAAGAAACTCCCAAGCAGGTCAGATAAATTTTATACCTCTTCTTCTTTCAGACGCCAACATGAACATTACTCTTAATGTTGCAAAAGTTTACTCCAGGTCCTGCTCCATTAGGTGTCAGATGGTAACATATGCAGTTTGATTCCCTGGGGAAGTATTGGTCTGTGAAAGTTGAGTGATGGAGCCAGTGGGGTCTGCAGGGATCAGGGGCCGTGTGGCCCCCAGAAGTTCCAGGATGTCCATGTGAGTGGGCATTCTGTGCTGGGATGCCCATGTGCGTTGCATCCTGGAGAGACACCTGAGCCCAGGAGGCTGCTTGCAGCCTCCTGGTCAGGGATCTACTTGAGTGCTGCCACGTACCACAGTGACAAGGTTAATGGAGTGCTCGCTCTGTTAACCTTATTTAAGGGGAGGGAGAATTAGGTGGGCTAGCTGCCTTGGGAGCACTGGGCTTGCCTGCGAGCCCGGTGTTTCCCACGCTCCCTGGAAAGTGGGTTAAGCTGCCTTAATCTGCTTTCCAGTAATCATGGGTATAGCCTCAATACTATAGATGCCTAAAAGGGATGGTAAATGACATTTATGACATCTTCCTGGGTCAAGATAAGTTAAGAGAACTCCACTGCACTATCTGCCTCTTATCTTTCTTGCAGTAGCAGGAAATGACATTCAGATGCATATTAGATGAAGTCTTGCTAGTTCATTGCTACAGCATATGAAAAATGACTTTGAAATATTGGAAGTTAGTTCAACAAATTGAAAAACAGCCATAAAAAGTTCGATCATCTCTTTTTCTATTCTACATTTATTTAGCAAATGGTCAAAGTGTATAATTAAAGCAATTATGTTGCATTTTAATCAATTCTTTATTGCATTTCTAAAGAGCTTCATTTCTAGTTATTTATGGGGTACAACAGATATACATGCTATAATAACAATGGGTAATTAATAATACATCTTCAACCATTTTTTCTCTGAAGTGGGTATGATCTAAATGCCTAATTGCCCAGAGTACAACATTTGATTCTAGCTTTAAAAAGAGAAGAAATATGAAATATGAAAGACATTGGGAGAAAGAGGATGCTGAGAGCACTGTGACTGCCATGTTATAATGGCCTTGATGGAAACAGAATAAAATTAATGGGTTGGGGTTTGCTCCCCCCCCCACCATTTCCAGTTCAAGAGCAATAATTTGTTCCCTTTAACACTAGCAATATTTGCATGGTTTTATTCTGAGCACTTCACAAGTTACAGGATTTTATATGGGGGTTATTTTTGTGTAGTAATACACGTGAATCACATCTCATCTCTGTGAGGTCCATCACATAGGTTTATCCTACATGCAGGTTTTTCACTGGGTATGCAGTTGGGGTAAAAGAACAGGAAAGATTCATCTAATAATGGCCTGTCAGCCACATATACATACAGTAAAACTCCGCAAGTAGACGCAGGTCATTCTGTATGAAGGCTTCCAATAAAAACTATACAAGATCCAGTCTAAGCTAATCATGACTACATCCCATTGAAATTCAATTAGTCATGACTTGTCTCATTGATTTTAGTTGTGCTAAGTTGTCATGTTGCTCACTAATACCGTTTTGGCTCTTCTGTATAGGCTAGATATGTCAGCAGAAATAACTGCTTCAAGAATGTCCCTGTCACTACAAAGTGGGGTATCATTGTATCATTGGGCTTATTCTCACAACCATACTGGGAATGGGGGCAGCTGGAGGATAGGCATGATTCTACCTTCCTGCTCCCAGATGACCAGAGCCTGTTCATGGCTCTGCCGCTCACATGCCCACATGAATGGCATGAGTAATCTCCACAGCCAAGATTGGGATGAGGAAAAGCCAAGCTGGGCCCTCCAGTATACCACAATGCACTGCATGAGCAGTGGAGAGGCAACCCTCAGTACAGCAACAGTGCTTCTCTCTCTGGTCTTGCAAGGTTCAAAATTTTATAGTAATTGCACTTTAAAAGCAGTGGTAGCACAGAAGACTGAAGGAAGAGGTAGGATAGGTTCTGTTTCCCTCCCACCTTACTTTTAGCCTGGGTAGTGTATCTAGGCTACCTAGGCTTGTTGCTGCTCAGTCAAGAGGATTCCCACTGACCCAGATGACCAGAGATTCCTGGATTAGCTCTCTCCTACCCAGGAATCTCTGGTCATGAGAACAACCTTATGAACTGCAAACCATACTTCTATAAATGGGCACCATATGGTTTGTTGTTTTTTTTTTTAAAAAAGATATCAAGATATTAAATGTATACTGGGATTTTCATATCTTTGATTAGATAGCCTTGTCATAAACCATCAGGGTTTTTTTTTTACTATTTCATTTTGGAACAAGCTCCACAAAGCTGGGCAATTGGAAACTAAGTCTGATATCTGAACAGACGTGCTATGTGATCAGTAATGATGTTGTGTAATGCCATGAATTGTGCTTGCTTACAACTTGCCCTCCATGCATCCACATTTCCTTGGTCTTTGAGGCTTCTTATGCATAACTTAATCTGGTTGTAAGACAGTAACTGAAGTAGCCCATCACATAACCGTAACATTTAAAATGTGTGTGTGTATACGCAAAAACATGTGTTTTTATGTATATAAATCTTACAGTTCGACAGGTTACTACAATCACTGGCTCACATCCACACCAAGTTCTCATAAGCAGTCTCACTGAAATTAATAGGACAAATATTCATTTCAGTTGGAGTACTCAGTGCTAATTTTCTAAAGTCTGTCAGGTTGACGAAAGGGGTATGCTGAGCTTCAGCACATAGCCAGCCTATCAGGAGCAGTGAAGGGGTTTTTCACCCTCAGCACCCCCTTCTGCAGCAGATACATTGCTGAGGACAATCCTTCTCTTCTGCCTGCAGAAGTCCGAGAAGAAATCAATTTCCAGTTGCACTCCACCTATTTATTTTGCTTTATCTATAAGTTCAACAAGAGCTCTGTAGAATGTGTAGATTTAATTATAACAAGCCGCTTCTTCTGAGACTCAAAAATAATTTTCCAGATCCGTGTACTTCATCAAACACTGACAGTGTCCTTAGAGAAGCCACTGCAGCCATTTTTGCAGATAAGACACTTTCTACATCCAATTCTGATGTGACACATATTGTTATATAACTTAAAGCATATAGCAAAGTGCCCCTAACAGCATTTAGCTATGCTTTTTATCAAATTACTTGTAACACAATTTGGATGTGACACAAGAATTAATCTATTCCTGCAGTCTAATTTAGGAAAAGAAAAAGGAGTGAGAAATCAAAAGAAGCTATGTGTTTCAACAGCGGGAATTAGAGAAAGCAGACATAGAGGCTGCTCTCACACTCAGCCTAAGTCAGGCTATGGAAGCCCAGAACTGCTGGGATCAGGCCAGAGCCCAGCAGGGCAGCGCCAACTAGCCCAGCTTTTTAACCAAGCTGTTAGTCGAGGTTAAGGGAGAATGCATGCCCTTAACCCAAACTATGGTATTATCTTCTTGGGCTGCATGCGGCCCAGGGAGACACAGAGACAGGTGTCTAGAATGCCTGTCTCCATCCCTCAATGCATCATGCTTGGCATGTGGTGCACTGTGGGATAACTGGAGGCCGTGATGTGTCATCCGGAGAGAGGAGAGTGGTTGAGGAGAGGAGAGCTGGTCTTGTGGTAGCAAGCATGACTTGCCTCCTTAACTAAGCAGGGTCCACCTTGGTTGCATATGAATGGGAGATTTGATGTGTGAGCACTGTAAGCTATTCCCCTTAGGGGATGGAGCTGCTCTGGGAAGAGCATCTAGGTTCCAAGTTCCTTCCCTGACACCTCCAAGATAGGGCTGAGAGAGATTCCTGCCTGCAACCTTGGAGAAGCCACTGACGGTCTGTGTAGATAATACTGAGCTAGATGGACCAATGGTCTGACTCAGTATATGGCAGCTTCCTATGTTCCTATGTCCCGGCCCTCTGGAGCTTGATTGTCATATTCCATGCTCCCAGTGCACCTTTACTGATCATCTGGGGAGAAGGTTGGGTTTGAGCAGCTTTCCCCCACCCGGCCAGTAGGTCATATGAACAGCTCCATACTTTTCTTCATTGCCAATGAATTTAGCATGTAAAAGAGTTGACACTGAAATTCCAGTGTGAGCTAATTGAAGAATTTATGATTATGGAATATCTCTACTATTCTCTGAAGATTGGGTGCTTCAGAGAAAATAGTCCATAAATACTTTAGTTAATACATATCATCTGTTAAATTCATTTCTCCTTAAACAAAGAAAGGATCTAAGGGCCGTGTTTGCAATTTGTTATGCTACCAGTAAAATATATAAACTAAAATAAGAGAAAAGGTCACACATCTAACAAAATAAATTTTTGATTGCCAATTATAGTATTAAATACATATTCAGTATTTAAATTCTACTAGATCATGCTAGGATTCAAAGAACTTTTTTCGACCTGCCCAAGACCTTGGGTACACACAGTGACATCACCCACTTTTTTTATTGCAGGATCATCCCCATGCAAAATCACCATGTATACACTATTTTTGCAGCTCTCCCCAGTCTCAAGAGTCATTTGTCATGCAGTGGAACCTACTCTTTGAGAAGCATCAGCTTAGATTTCCAATGAGTAGACAAGATTCTAGTGTAGGTCTTTGGATCCCAGGAAATGTCTTCATAGTTATATAGCCTGTGTTAATAAAATCAACACATCTAGCAGGCAGAACAACAAATGCCACTCTCAATGACCAGTTGGGCACTCTTTCTGCCCCCAATCTGCCCCATAGACACTAAAACTCTCAAAAAATCACCAAAAATCAGCCCTTTGCCCAATCACTCTGTGATTGGGGTGGTAGCCTCCACCCATTGGGCATTACCACCTCACCCCACTCTTTTGGCCCCAGGACCTTTTCAATTAAAGTGAAAGGAAAGCAATTTCTACATTGAAATCAATGGAGGCAAAAAGGCGGGAAAAAGGCAGGAAATTCAAAGAGACGTCAAACTGAAAATGGAGGGGGAAGAAGAAGACAAGGCTGGCACTTTTCTGGGGCACAAAATGGAGACCTGAAACACCCAAAAAATTCGGATCGTTTCGGGTCCGAAATTTATCGGAACTCATTGGGGGTGCTTCGGTTCGGCTCCGAATCACCCGAAATTGGTCGTTTCGGGCACAGATCGTTCTGTGCCCGAAACATTTTGCACATCCTTACTAAAAACCATGGTTTAAAAAAAGACTTGTAAATGTGTACTCAGTCCCACCCCTCCCTGGAACAAATTGTCCATTCCTTTTCCAGGTTGGCATTCATCATGGTTTAAAGTTACATGTGCACTGACATTAATCATGGCTAACACTGAACTGACTTAGATGTTGCACAGGATCAGAGTTAAAGCTAGTACTGTGCATGTCCCCCAGTCTCAGGAGTGTATATTCCACTCTCCCCTGCCTGCACAAGCACTGGAATAATTCTGATTTCAATTTAGTTTAGAAACAAATTACCAGTGGCGATCTTACCCCTGGACGTTGGGGTCAGCGTCCAGGGCCTCCACACCCTCTGGGGACCCCAAATCCTCTTTAGTCTGTCTTGAGTGGTGTGGTCGCCACTGGCCCGCACTGTGCAGGGTGGCTGAGTGTGATTGTGACTTGTGCCAGGAGCTTCAGAGACAGAGTGGGGAGTGGAGAAAGAAATATATGGGATGGGAATATGTTAAGTTGTGTGTTGAAATATTTCTGCTAATGTATATTGGCATCAATATACCTGTTTTATATTCTTACATTCTTGTGAGTTCAGATGCTGCTTGTGCCCTCAAGAACCCACGTGTTAAAAATGCTAATGCTTAAAGGTATCGCTCCCCACCCGGCCAAACTGATTCAGTGGACCACACCAAACTGATTTGGCATGTATCTACTGGATGTGCTGAATCAATTTGTGCACATCCCTATTTAAGGGTGCTGCTTGCATGATTTCTCAGAACCACCTGAGTTATGCTGCAGAACATGTGGACCACTGTGTTTATTCTAACTTGATAACAGAAGGGGGGAAACTTGCATGAGGAAGAAAAGATGTAGACAGACCATACTGCAACCTGCAGAAGAGGGATTACCTGGCGAACACCCTGCTTGCCCCATCACTTTGCACTGAGCTCACTTTTGTTCCAGTTCTCGTGTGGTCTTTTGTTTGTTTTTTGAGCAAAGGCCACTGATAGCTATTCCAGTCTTCCACTTCTTATTATGTTTTAAAATGTATTGATCCCTCCAGCCCACAACTGTGCTCTAGGGCTTTAGCCCCACCCCCATTGCTGCTACTCTTGATACAATGTTGCAACCAACTCTAAACAACAAAAAATGGGAATGAGTAGCTGTTCCGTTGCTCCCATCTTGCTGTGATCACATGAGGTTTACACTGAGAAATCAAACCTCAAAACTTTACAGCGTGCATTCAGACAAAACCCCAGGATGTCCATATGGTATAATCGGCCTTATACTGAGTCAACGTATTGGTCCATCTAGGTCAGTATAGTCTAGGGTTTTAGATAGGAGTCTTTCTCAGCAGCAGCTGGAGATGCCAGGGACTAAATCTGGGACCTTCTTCATGCAAAGCAGATGCTCTACCACTCACAAGAGCCTCCCATGCATGCTGTTTTCATCCAGCTCTGACACAAAACAAACTATTACAGCAGCATCAGACCAGTTTGGCAGATTGCTGGACCCAAATTTCTCCCCTTCTTCATTGTGGTAAAATGCAACAACTTCTCTTTGGTGAGGTTAAAAGATTTAGCGTTACATCCCAACATAAGCTTTCCCTACGGACCATCTTAATAGCAGCAGCCTGGGCACTTCTTTCTTCTGACCCATCTTGTGTATTTGTTTGCATAATATAGAGGAGCAGCAGGGTAGAGTAATTATGGCAATCAGTCTCTAAGCACATTAATCTGCACTAAACTGCAGGGAGTAAATGATGCAGAAAGAAACCCAACAGAGAAACATTCCTTTGTTTGTGGCAAATTTCATACTGAGTTTAAATCACACAAGACCAACCTGTAATTTATTTCATGGTTGCATGGATATCAGCAATTAAAAGACATGGGGAAAATATTTGTGTTGAAGAAGCTTCTAAAGCATCGAGCATCTTTCCTAATAAGCGTGCCATTGCACTGTAACACTATGGTCCACAAGCCACTTAAGTTGTTGCATTTCACTTGGCCTGTAGATGTCAATGAGTCATGTAATACAATTACATGGAAATATATAGATTTGCAGCCAAAAGAGCATGACATACTTGAATAAATGAAGCTTTGTGCAGACAAAGGCTTCCCATCCTGTTATGTGAATATATGAAGTAGATTTATACTGAAGAAGACTATTGATTAGGGATATGTACAGAACAGGACTTGTGTTCTCTTGTGTGCTTAGGCAAGCCGGTTGTTCTGATGAAACAAGCTCAGGATGACAACATTCAACTACAATTGGTACTGTGGATAAAAGTTTAGATTGTTGTTCATGGTTGAATGATATCAGCAACTGGCTTTTACAGGAGTGTGTGCACCTCCACCTCTTGATTTTTGGTGATGCAACTAACATTGCATCACCATCATGAGAACTAGACCTTTGAGTAGAGGAAGTTAAATGTACATGCAATTGGAATGCACATTCAAGCATGGCCACCTGTCAGAACAGCTGTCCTCTCAGAGGTCATTCACATAATCAAAAACTATGTTCTATCCAGGTTTGGGAGCTGTGTGTGCTCCCAATTTTCGGTTGTGTGGAAGCAAAGTAAGAGGAAACCCTGGGTAGAAATGATTATGTGGAAGGAAGGTAGGAGGAAAAGCTGGGTAGCATTTCCTCCTACCTTGCTTCCACACAATCACTCCTGTCCAGGATTTCCTCCTACCTTGCTTCCACACAACTGAAAACTGGAAGCACACGCAGCTCCCAACCCCAGGTAGAACACAGTTTTTGATTGTGTGAATGACTTCTTAGTGAGAGATATATCCCACTGCACATTTGAATATGCTTTCAAATCCACAACCAGTGCAATTGCTCACAGATAATGATATATGATTAAAGCTGGAGGAGGGCATATCTAGGCAAGGTTTATGTGCAGTAGAATAAGCAAAACACTAATTTTCTGAGCCCATAGCTTCAGCTGTCCAGGATAATTTACATCTATGTGTTTGGCATGCATCAAGTCAAGCCAGCAAATAAGGAATGCCAATTTGTGGCAATATTCCACTTAAATTTGCATTTATATACAATATCAGAATATATATGTATAATGTCAGAATATATATGTTGGCCCTCTACTTCAATACACATCAGTCTGTGCAACTACTTTTTGAGGTGAGAAAACCAAGAATTCTACATGTAAAGAATTTGTTCAGAAGATCAAAAATATATATTAGACAACATAAGACATAAGATAAGACAATAGATATTAGATAAGACATTCTGGGACACTCCATGGAGAGCCAAAGTGGAAAACTGAGGAAATAAAGGGATATATTTTGCACATATCCTTTCATTATTATTATTGTGTTTTGTTGTTGTTGTTGTTTTCATATTGCACCCATTCTACAAGGATATCAGTATGGCCCACATTGCTCCCCAATTCTTTATCCTCACAACAACTTCATGAGCTAAATTAGGCTGAAAGAGAGTGTGGTCATTCACACAATCAAAAATGGTGTTCTACCCAGGTTTGGGAGCTGTGTGTGCTCCCAATTTTTGGTTGTGTGGAAGCAAGGTGGGAAGAAAACCTTGGTAGAAATGATTGCGTGGAGGCAAGGAGGCTATTCACACGTGCGAGCAAAACTGGGCTAAGGGAGCCCAGCCTGGTTTTGCTCGCTCGTGAACCACCAGGATTGCACCTGATCCTGGTGGCTACACAACAGCAAACCCGCTTATGTAGCCTCCAGCTTAAATGAGGTTAAGGCAGCGAGCAGTCCCTTACCCTCATTTTTTTACCGTGTGTCTGCTGTGGCTGCTCACAGCTGTGGCAGGCACACTCAGGGGGAGGGTGGCCCCCAGTAATGAACTTCACACCTGTGTGGTGCATTATTTGGGCTCTGGGTGCGGGGCGTCCAACCCCTGGAGCTGCTGGGCAAGCTGTGGGCGGACTGCAGGAGAGCTGCCGCTTGTCTGGGCTGGCAATCCGCCTGCCCAGGGAAAGGTAAGTGATCATCTGCGGGGAGGGTTGGGCAAACCTGCTCTCCCCACAGACCTCATTTCAGTGCTTCACATTGCTCATGTGAAGTGCCTCAAGGTAGGGTAGCTTTTCCTCCTAACTTGTTTCCACACAATCACTTCTACCCAGGTTTTCTTCTTACCTTGCTTCCAAAAAACTGAAAATTGGGAGCACACGCAGTTCCCAAGCCTGAGTAGAACATATTTTTTGATTATGTGAATAACCTCAGTGACTGGCCCAAAGTCACCCAATGAACTACATGCTGAATAGGGACTTGAATGGGGGTCTCCTTTTTCTAGTTCAACACTGTAACGGCACTGGCTCTTAAGATATGTTTAGAAGTAAATTTTCTCCCTACTACATTGACCACTGACAATTCTTTCTGAAATAATCAAGTTTATAATGATTTGTAGTGTATATCAAGGAAGAATTTGGCTTATTAGGTATTGGAATGGCTTAAGGAGCTGTTTATCTTAGAATTGATTCACACATACAGGTTCATCAGTGTCCTTCCAAATAATTCTGCCAAGTGGTAAGGAGAATTTTACCTTACATCAAGTGAATGAATAGTGAAAAGGTAATCTGTAACCATATATAGGCCTGGTAATTGTGGGTTACCGACATTTGAGTAATTGTGTGAACCCATGCAAAGGTGGGAATCTCAGTTTCATCTTGGGCCATAAACCACATTGGCATGGGTTCACACAATCATGCTAATGTTGGTAACCCACATTAAACCTATATGTAAATGTATAAGGTTGTACACACAACCATTTCCTGCAGGTGGGGAAGGCATGGGGGGAAGGCAAAGTTGAGCTTACCTTCCTTTCAGATGATTCCGTTCATCTGAATCCCAGCCTCCAGGAATCCTTAAATGCACTGTGCAAGCAGTGTAGTACATTTAGGGATTCCACCGTGAGAGGGGCATTCTAGGTGCCCAGCTTAGTGTCCTCATGCCCTTTGTGTCCTTTGCGTGCAGCCCAAACAAGTACATGACCCCGAACATGGCTTAAAGGGTGTCCTTGTGTCCTTTTGCCCACGTTAAAGCCTTGGGTAAATTCCCAGGCTTATGGGGGATGAGCACCAGGATCAGCCTCAATCCCAGCACTCCACATGAGCACCCAACCCAGGCTGGGCTGCCCTAGCATGAGTTGGGCTGCTCATGTGAATTGAATAGCTTCATTGTGTGAATCTGACCATTATCTTGAAGGGTTACAGTTGAGGTTTTCTGGCTATTCAAATGAAACTAAGAGTGAATTTGTAGTAGATCAACTTTTAATAATGGTATTTTAGTAGCTCTAGGATTAAATGGAGGGGTAAATGTCCTTAAAGTCAGGTGAAATGGAGTGGATTCTCCCTAATCCTTACAAAGTAGTGGTTCTAGTTTTATTGTAGAGCAATCTTTGATATTATAAAAGAGGCAACTCTTGTTGCTCTATGCATTTCCCATTACCATATCTCACCGACTAGAACAAATTGATTATGGTACAACACTGCAATTCAGGAGACAAAAATAGCTTATAATTAATTTGCAAGCTATTCCTATAACTGGCTCTATCCAAACAGAATATCTGAATCACAGCAGATGTGCTAGCTACACATTACCTCTATATTCCTACCGAAATATACTAGTAGTAATTCTTGCCAGTGTCAAAGCATGAAGTATAAACCTAGGCCACTGCAATGCGGTCTACCACCCATATCATTTGTATCACAGGAAGAATATAAACTGTAAAACATGAGTCACATGCACCTGTTTATATCTCAATGACAACAATATCAAGAAAAGGCTTGCATGTATGAGTCCATCACCACAGATATGAAAATTCTGTCACCTCATGTCTTCCCAGTGGGAGAGTGAGAGTGTTCACATCACCAAATGGGGGAGCGAGAGCAGCAGGAATCTACCTACCCTCCCCAAGATGATTGAAGGCTCCTTTCACCTCTGCCAATTGTGCACCTAGATGACCAGTTCATGGTAATTGGAAGAGATGAGATCAGAAGGAGGAAGTTCTTCATTATCTTGAAATACATTGCAAAGGAAGCAGAGTAGAAGCCCATGCCAATGCACAAGGGCTCTTCTCCCTGGCCTCACCAGCCTCAGCAATCTATGGCTGCCAGCCACGGGACCTGAAAAACCACCACAGGAACCCACATGACCGAAAGCAAAAGTAGGACAGTGGATTAGGGGTGTGCAAACCGGCTCGACATTGGTTCGACATCAAGCTAGTTTGGTTCGACAGCTTGGGGTCGAACCCAAACATTCCCTGTTTGGTCCGACACCAGACCGAACAGCCCCGGGGTTTGCGGAACATTTTTAGTAAAAATAAATAAATAATAATATATTTTTAAAAACCTTTACTCCCTTCTGGGGTGTTGCTGGAGGCAGCGGTGTGTGTGTGTGTGTGTGTGTGTGTGTGTGTGTGTGTGTGTGTGTGTGTCTGCAGAGGTTCCTCCTCCCCCTACCAGCCTTCAGTATAAGCTTTCAAAGCCTTCAGTTTGGATAATTTCATGGAGGAGAGATCTATCAACAGCTACTAGTCTGAGGACTATAGGCCACCTTCAGCCTCAAAGGCAAGATGCCTCTGAGTACCAGTTGCAGGGGAGTAACAGCAGGAGAGAGGGCATGCCCTCAGTTCCTGCCTATGGCTTCCAGTGTCATCTGGTGGGCCACTGTGTGAAACAGGATGCTGGACTAGATTGGCCTTGGGCCTGATCCAGCAGGGCTGTCCTTTATGTTCTTTATAATATGCTTTCGGCTGGCTCTTCGCCCTTTCGGGTGCTCTTCAGCCTGTTTTTGGCCTTTACCAGGCAGCGTGATGACCATTTTGGAGTCACCAGCTCTGGACTCTGGAAACCCCCTGAGGGCTATCTGGTAACAGAGCGGATCCATAATCCTACATGGGTGGACCACAATCAAATCTCATTATGTTTGTCTACATTTTTCCTGCTTGGGTTTGGTCCTCAGGGGGCCTGAATGGTTAAAAAAAATATATGTCAAACAGCTCTCGAATCTAATTTGAATTGAATTTTGAAAATTGGTTTCATATTTGAATCGAATTGCCCTTTTAATGAGAATTGATTCAAATTTGAATCAATTTACCCATCCCTACTTGGAAACTTTATCTTCTGTTTTAAGGGAAATACTTTGTTTTATGGATTACATATATAAAATGGAGTTATGTGTACAAACTAAATTTTGAATAAAGTCTTAAACAAAACCAACAATGTGAGGAAAAAATATATGAGTATGCATTTAGTTTAAATGCTTCTTGAGAATGAAACATTTTGGCTTTTTTCCCGTCTGTGAGCACTGAAAAACTTTTATGTAATGCCATCTTCCTTATCTTAGAACAACCAAATCAAATGATTCATAATGAATCTGGTCTGCTGCTTTCTGTTCCCATTAGCTTCAGTTAAAATGGTTCTAGTTAATCTAATGTTGTTTGACTTCTAGGCCTCTTTCTGTGCAGTTGACTACTCAATTAGGTGACTCACACTTTCTTGTACAGCTCTTAACTTTGTTTACATCCTAACATTTAAAAACAATTAAGGAAATTCATACTTAATTGCTCCTCTACTGTCCAGGGTCCCTGTTCTTGGCATCTGGGAGATAGATCTGAAGGCCTCTGCACCATTACTCTGGTTCTGCCTGCCATTTACTGATTGCAGGGAGGAGTTATAGTTCCCATACATACTGTATTCCCTAGCTCTGATGATGGTGCTTGGTGAGCTTAAAAGTTGCTGCCCAGTCTACCAAGAAATAAGAGATTGCAGTAGAGTCTCTGGCTTGATCTCTTGTTTCCTGGGAGATGGGTTGGACCATTTTCCCTACTGCTATTCAAGATTAGGAGCCCAAAGGCAGCCACAAGTGTGGCTTGGCTCCCCAAACAAAAGGAGCAAAGGGTGGAATTTTCCAAATCATTTCGTTAGGTCATCCCATAAACGATACCTCAGTCATTGTCTTTAAGACTATGGTGATGGGGTGAAAAGGCAAAAGGAAATAGTTTGCTTCATAACAATGATGCTCTGGGCCTGTAATGCTCAAATATCCACAAATCCATTATGTGGATCCTGATTTTATAAGACTTTGGGCAAGAAGCAGATATTGGGCTTAAGAGGGCACTGTTCTTGACAAAGCAAATCAGCAATCAGGCGTGGCATTGATGCTGAGACGGAGTGTGCTCCAGGGGTTGGTGATCCCTGTTGAGAACAGTATAAGTATTATCTGCATGATATTCTTCCACCTTTCCACTATCAGTGACTGTCAATGAGCCTGAGACAGAAAGAAACCAAACTAATCTGATCCCTTGGTCTAGCCGAAGGATCACGTAGAGGTATGCAAAAAACCAGAAAAACCATTTTGGCTCAAATCAAACCAGACTTGAGCCAAACTGGGTTCAGTTAGGTTTTGTGCATATTCGAACCAGGCCCAGTTCACTTTGAACCAACCCCAGTCTAAGTGGGCTCAAAGTTCTACTGGTAAAGGGCACTACGGTAAGGATCCCCTTATATCAGTAAAGGGGAAGGGCGGAGCAGGGGGCTTTGCTAAAACTAGTTGGGGTGGGAGGAGAGTAAATTTTAACCTTAAATGTGTTGTTGCTGGCTACAGTGGCCATGGGGGTGGGGGGTGGCAGCAGCTCCCCCCAACCTCACCAGAGCTGGCAGGGCCAGTTCAGGCCCAATTCGGGCCTCTGTGCATGTGTGGAGGTCAATAAAATGGCCTCCACGTATGTGCAGAGGTCATTTGTGTGACCATGCAAATGGCCTCTGTGCATGCATGGAGGCCATGTTATTGACTTCCATGCACACACAGAGGCACAAACTGGGTCGAAACCGGCCCTGCCTGCTCCAGCAGGGGGGAGGAGCCACTGCTGCCACCCCACCCATGACCGATGGCACTTTTAAGGTAAACATTTACAGCCCCTCCCTCCCCAACTAGTTTTAGCAAAGCCCCCTGCTCCCCTCACCCTAGTAAGTTCTGGGCCAGCTCAAACTGAACTGGGCCCAGTTTGGTTCAACCTGAACCCTTTGAGTTGAGCCTGCTTCAACTCAAGCCTGGCTTGATTTGAGCTGGCTTACACACTGCTAGGATCATGCAGTTGAAGGAGTATGGGTCATTTTAGCTGAGATGGAAATAGTAGGATGCTTATTTTATTTTATTTTTTATTTTACATTTTATATCCCACTCTTCCACCGAGGAGCCCAGAGCAGTGTACTACATACTTAGGTTTCTCCTCACAACAACCCTGTGAAGTACTACATCATTAGACTGAGAGAAAAGTGACTGGCCCAGAGTCACCCAGCAAGTCTCATGGCTGAATGGGGATTTGAACTCTGGTTTCCCTGGTTCTAGTCCAGCACTCTAAGCACTACACCATGCTGGCTCTCTTAGAAGGCTGGAGTGGTCCATGAGTAGCACTAATGTCTATTGAGTAAAGAGACAGTACAACTGACAACTACAAGTGGCTTCAACTGGTAAATCAGTGCCTGCTGTGCATCTGTTTCTCAACAATGGTGTGGAGGGGGGCAGGCAGTCTTGTACCAAGTGCAAAGTAAGATTGAGCTGAGTTGTTTCAGGGGGATATCTTGGGTGGCTATGCAAACCATGGCTGTCTCCCTGCGCACTTCAACATAATAGGTTGAGCAGCCCTTCTACACTGCTCTCAGTTGCTAGTGTGCTATGCTGTATTCCTCCAATCAGTTCTGCCCTGCCAATTCTAACTACTGGTGTCCACCTCTTTATTTCCTTTCCCTTACAACATATGAGTTTCAAAGATATTTTTGTGTTGGCTGTAAATTACAAAGGCTGCATGCCAGTTCATTATCCCTATATTTCAATCATAAAAAGGCTTGATACTATTAATATGCTCTTCACACATACTGAATGCCAGAAATAATCCTTGTGTTAAATCAATCTTCTGTTTTATTCATAGCCTCTGGTTTCACATGATTTGTAAGGCTCAGGTTCAGGAAAGAAAAACACACACACCAAACATCAAGAATCATAAGTACTCAGGGAAATAATCCAAGATATAGATTGTAGTTTGTTTTTCCAGAACTAGATAACTCAAATTGTGTAATCCTATTCAATGAAATGGAAAAGATCTATATTCACTGTAAATTAATAAGATTTTAAGTCAGGGAACAACATCCTTAAATCCATATTAAGTTGGATTTAAACTTTATTGTATTGTGGTCAAGAACTGTGACAAATGTAGAATGCTTACTGACTGAAGATAAATGGCATTGCCCCTGACTGTAAGAAACTTTGGGGCTATTCTCACGACCAACAAAAATTGGGCTAGCAGAGGCTAGCCCGATTTTTGTTGGTCGTCAGAACCACCGGGCTCGCAGCCGAGCCTGGTAGTTCTGGAGCGGCTAACCTGCTTGAGAACATCTGCCAAAAAGCAGGTTTGCGGAGCGAGCGCTCCTGCAAACCTGCTTTTTGCAATTGTTGAGTAGCCACGGTGCGCCTTTGCGCCATGCCTACTCATGAGTAGACCCCCAGCTGGGAGGCTTAAAAGCAGCCTCCCAGCTCGGGGGTCTGCCCAGTGTGCCCTGTGCGCTCGCGCAGGGCATACTGGGGCTTGTGGGGGCCGCCCGACCCCCGCTCCCCCCAGTCCCCGCCGTCTCCGTCTCGGAGCTGGCCATTGTGTGGGCGGCCAATCCGGCCGCCCAGGGCTCCCTGCCCGCTCATGAGCAGGGAGAGCGGGCTTAGCCCGCTCTTCCCGCTCACCAGAAAAAAACGGGTCTCACTGATCGTGAGACCCAGTCCTTTGTGTGTCCTTTGGAACTCTATGGGACTTTATATAGGCTTTGGAACCAAATAATACATGTGTGTATGCATTTTGGGTCATGAGCAAAATAAACTCAAAACTAGTTCTGTCAGTCCAAAGAAGCATGACAGCTCAATCCTAATTATGTTTACTCAGAAGTAGTTCTGTGTGTTTTTTTAAACTGGAAGTACATACAGCGCATTAGATTAAAGCCTTAGATATATCTTTCTTGAAAGCAGCCATGTGGTAAACTCCTTTGGAAACCAAGGGGAGTTTTGAAAGTAATGCTAAGCTCAGAAATTTCCCTGGGGCTTCTACAACCTCCTTTGTGTGAGTCTCAGTGCAAACCCTTTATATATACTCGGATGTAAGTCACATTGGCCCACATGCTGTGCAGGATTATGCCAGCATTTCCAATTGATCCATGCTGCTGCAGGCATCTAAAGAAGCTTCATGGTTTTGGACAAGTGTGCAAATACTTAAGTTGTATGCCCACACTTTGGGAGCACAACAATATAACAAAATGGGCCCTTTCTCACAATCAGGGACCCAGGTAAGAGGGCCTGCAGGAAGGAAGGCTACAGAAGCTTACCTCCCTCACAAACAACCAGGTCCCAGTTGCTGGGTGTGAGGATCGTGTGCAGATGATCCGCTCCCAGATGATCCGCTGCTGCCCCAGGCAGCATGGAGTTGCAGGGGCTGGGATGCACTGTCCTGACCCCTGGAAATCCAACAATGTACCATGCGAGTGTGCAGTGCATTGTGGGTCTCAACCCCCTCCCCCAGTGATGGGCAGTCTGAAAGCATGGGTTAAGGGAGTGTTTGCTCCTTTAACCTGGTTTAACAGCCATGCTTCATAGACGGGTCTGGCGCTGAGGTGCTGCCAGGAGCCACACAGCTCCCAGTGGTTCTCACAGGCAGACAAGTCCGGTCCTGGCTGCCTTAGCCCTGTCTCGGCTGCTTGTGAGAACAACCTCTATAAGCTGCACTCCCAAAATGCCAGTGCACAACTTCTAAGTATTTGTGCACGTGCACTTTTGTGCAAAGCCCCTGGTGTTTCCTTAGATGCCGTAAGTGGCTGATTGGAAATGTCAGAGTAAGCCTCAGCAACATATGGACCATTGTGTCTAATGTCATATATTTATTTATATATTACATTATATATTATTAAGTGTATTCGGGATTACAACCCTAGTAGCATTGGAGTATCATGTGGTTGACTACATTGGTTGGTTATTTATCATTTATATTATTAATTATTAATAATTATTTATCACCATCATCATCTATATATTTAATTCTCTTTAACGTACCCGTCGCTAATCCCGTGCGTGGCAGCTCTCACAAGAGTTCGGAGAGCTACCGGATAGTGATGGGGATGGTGGCCAGGCCTGGTGGGGAGAGAAGTTGGCAGCCAGGCATGGTGGCGGGGAAGGAAGCTGCTGCAGGTGGCCAGGGAGGAGAAGTGGTGGCCAGGCGGGTAGGACAAGCGGCTGCCAGGACAAGCGGCGGCTGGCCACCTAGGGAGAATTAACTGGGGCAGGGGGAGAGTTTGCGAGCAGCTTCTGGGCGAGTGGGGGACGAACAGGCAAGTGAGGGGATGAGTGGTGAGTGAGTGGGGGGGAAGAATGGGCAAGCAATGACAGGCACAGCTGCCAGGCGAGCGGGTAGGGACAAATGGGCAAGTGGGGTGGGAGGAACAAGCACAGCTTCCAGGTGAGCAGGGGAGTTAATGTGTGAGCAAAGTCTGATGTAAAGCCTACTGGGATATGTAGTCCCATTGTGAATAATGGGCTCTGTCAAGCTTTGTGGGTTTTTGTTTTCCCGTGGGTTCCCCCCCCCCACACACACACATTTCTTCCTGACAATCCAAGAAGGAGTTTGCTGATTGTGCAGCGGTGATCTTGGATTTCTTGCAAGCTTCTCACTTGCAAGACAGGCCTTCAGGCAGCTTCTGGGCTTCTACTTGGGGTCCTTCCCGCATCATGGGGGTGAGAGGTCTCAGTGAGGGAGCATGCGTTCAACTCTGCTGCCGGCTGCTTGGGACAAGGGGAAGGGTCATTGTGGATGCCATTTGGTGTAGTGGGAGGAAAAAACACACTTTTGGGCCATGTCATACTGCCGGCAAGAGGGTACTGGAGTGTACGCAGAAGGGGAGGGGGTCAGCAACTGATAAAGGAATGTGCAGTGGTGTCTAGAGCTTGTCTGAGTGTACAGAGCAGAGGGCACTAAGGGAGACCGGTCTGGAGCCCAGAAAAAAAAAGGAGTGAAGCTAAGAATCTCCAGAGTTGCATCAAGCAAAGCGGATCAGGTGGGGGTGGGGAGATGTCATGTCATTGCCTTACAAGATGGAGGGGATAAGTCTTCCTCCAAGGAGGAGCTCAGTGTGGTGTAAGTGATGTTCTTCCTTATTTATCTGCACAACAACCCTGTGAAAGGTTGAGAGAGAATCATTCTATGAGAGTGACTAGAGTCACTCTAGGTTGAGAGAGAATCACTCTATGAGCATCCTGGCTGAGGCTGGATTCGAACCTGGAACTCCCCCAGAGCATGTGTCTGCGCTGGTAGGTTTAAGATTGCTACTCTTCTGTTCTTAAATGTCACCTCTTAGTCAAGAAAATGTCACCTCTTAGTCAAGAAAAATGAGCTTGCAGTCTGACCTTAAGCTTTATCTAAAAGATAGTGGGGACTCAAAAAAATTTTTCCCCAGATTTGGCTTAATTTATTCCATTCATACAACATTTCATTCCATAAAACAAAGGCTGAGTGCACTAGCACACAGCTGCTCTGTGCGGGTTCAGCTAGCTGTTGTTGTTGTTGCTGTGAACACTTTTCAACAACAGCAACATCTCAAAAAGGCTGGCACAGGAAAAAGCATAACAATAAGAAAAAGATGGTTCCCTGCCCAAAAGGGCTCACAGTCCAAAAAGAAAAACCAGGGTGGATAGCAGCAACAGCCCATTCTGTGCTGGGATTGAATAGGGAAAGTTGCTTTCCTCCTGCTAAATATAAGAGATAAAGTAAAGGTAAAGTTGTGCTGTCAAGTTGGTGTTGACTCCTGGTGACCACTGAGCCATGTGGTTTTCTTTTGTAGAACACTACTTTTCTTTGGTAGTTTACCATTGCCGTCTCCTGCTCAGTATGTGATGATGCTTTTCAGCATCTTCCTATATCGCTGCTGCCCAATATAGGTGTTTCCCATAGTATGGGAAACATACCAGCAGGGATTCGAACTGGCAACCAAGAGAGCCACCACTTTAATAAGTGATCTTTGCCCAGTTGGCAAGGGGCAAATATTTATTCTGCACATTTACATATTGCCAAAAACATATCCTTAATGGTACATATTACAAAGATGTGTTATGTATGTACTTAATATGCATACACAGATGTACTTCTGAAGAGTGTTTGCATATTTGTGAGAAACTGACAGAAGTTTTATTTTTTGTTTAAATGGGTGTTTGTTTTCATTAGATAGAAAAGTTAATAACAGCAGGCACTGATGCAGAAAAGTGAAGAGGGGGCTTTGTTGAAAATAGCTTTGATGCATGGAACAAGGTCTCTGTTTCAATCTTACCCCCCTCCTCTCCATTTTCAAATCATTGAATGATTGCTATTCATATTGCTATGAAATGTCTTCTGACACACACAATGGCACATTTCCTAACCTTTACTCAGGCTTAGATTGGGTGATCCCAGCCAATGCATCAAGGGAATGGCTCATCAGCAACAGAATTAAATTCTGTCATACTTAGTTGTTTGGTTCCACAATGTGATAAGCTAATAAAAAAAAGTTATGCATTTTTAATAGAAATCAAGGAACAGTGAAATTCACAGAATCAAAGTAAATTTGAAATATGAAAAGAATAGTGATGACTTGCCAATAATTTTCCTCCACATCTGTTTGGTTTTGACAAGTTCCTCTCATAGCTTCATGCTTTTAAAAAGAGAATTTGCTGTGCTATAGAAAGTAGGAAAGTTTTTGGTTTTAAGGCTAGTGTTATAGGTGGGCCAGGATGGGCATGGGCTTAGTCCCACTCACCTGGCTAACCTCCCTATGGTAGTGGCAACAATGTGGTTCAGCTGACAGATGCCTGCCATTTCTGCCTTTAACTCCTTAGGTAGTGGGAGTGTTCCCTCCCACCCATCCCCCGCCAGGCTTTGGGGATGTTCCTATTGGCTGGTGGGAGAGGGAGAAGATGCCACTGCCCCATGCTTCTCCCACAACTCTTCCGCCTCCCTTTGTCCTGGGTCCCTGACTCATTATCCTCAGGATCCTCTCTCCCTTACGGAATCTTCTCATGCAGATGCCCTTCATCTGAATGGCTGCTGTAGGCAGTCAACCAGATGCCCCAGCCCCAGCTCAATCCAGTCCAGTCCCAAACTTATCTTGCCGCTTTCTCCTCTTCCAATGCTAGGCCTTCATCCTCTGCCCCCTCCAGTCAGGAAAGCAACCTTCTTAAGGCTGCCTCACAGATAAAACTGCCTCACAGTTTTATCACCCCTCTCCCAATATCCCTGAAAGATATGAGAACAACTATTGACTACTTTGTATGCTTGTTACACTTCTTGAATGATTGGACAGACAATGAATAATGAAATATGGATAATCAAAAGACCCACCTTTCAGACAGTGTATATGTTACAGAGATATCTGAATTGCTTTTAACAGCTTAAAGCTGTGGTACTTCTACTAACAATCTTAGACTTGCACTAAAATTAAATTGTGTCACCTTCTCCCCTCCCCTTTTTAGTATTAGAAAAACATCAGAGGTTGATATCCTGACTAGCATTTTGTGGGGCTGTGGGAACATGCTGGGAGTCCACATGTAAATCCCTCAGATCCCCTACATACACCATTTTTCAATAGCCCTTAGAGTTTGGAGCATTGCCTGTACTCTGTAAGATAGGAAACACATTGCTGTTTGCCAAAGGGAGGTACTTTTTCCTTCAGGATGCCTTCACACAAACTGTGGAAAGCCAGCTCATTGCTGGTGCAGAATGGATGTGAGTAAAATACCCAAAACATCTTGCCTGAAGTGATCTGAAATACTGAAACAGCATACCCAAAGCAAAAAAAAAAAAAAAAGCAGGCCCAGTTCCTTTTTTTTTTTTTTTTTTTAAATCCTGTGGGCAAAAAATAAACTGTGCCTTCCAACTAGGCATAGCTGACAGGGCAATGCATTTACCTAGGACATCTTCTGGAATATGATCAACTGTTACTCTTGACTCTTAAAAATGTTTCCTATTATCCAAGATGTCTCTGGAAAATTGGACAGCATATAAACTGAGGAAATGTAGCCAATATCAGATTACTCTTCTCTGCTATCTTCCACTCTCCACCAATCTCTGCAACAAATGGGCAAGATCTTTACAGAAAGCAACAGACAACCGAGTTTCCCAATTTAAGTGGAATTGCCTATGTACCAGATAGATGGTTCAGCGAAGGTGCATGTACCACTTCTGAGTCAGACAATAGAACAAAACATATGTAAAAGGCATCAGTGTGTCTTCAGAATCCTTACAAAAGATCTCAAAATAGATTGGAAAGTTGGAATTTAATCACTCTCTCTGAACAACAGTGTACAGCAGCCCCAAAGTCTGGCAGCTTGGCTTGGCAGCATTTGCCTCACCATCTGCAGTGCTTGCTGTCCTGCTGTAAGAAAAACACAATTCACCTACTGAGGACATTTTTCTTGGTGCCTCCTGCTTACCTATGAGGCATATAATGTATCACCAGCTAGTGGACTCCCCTTGGGTTGGCAGTTTTGTCATTCTACTTCAGTTTGCACTTTGTTTTTGTACAACATGAACAAAGATATGGTTACCCAAATAATTCTGTGCCATGTTACTACACTTCCTATGGTGTGAGGCACTTAATTGCTTAAACACCACAGCATCACTGGGCAAAAAGAAATGAATAAGATTTAAAAAACAAACAAAACAAAACTGCTCCCATAAAAAGGTACAAATAGGAAAGCAGTGACTGGCAGCCCCTAATGAAAGGCTAGATTGTGGGGCCAATAACACTGAGAGATGGGTTAAAATATAGCATTTTAATATGGGTTAAAATATATCCCTGGAACTGCTCTCTGGTGCCAGGTCCATGTAGCACAGATATTATATTTGAAAATTGGATGGCAGTTTGTTGTCTATTATGTGCATCAGTGAGTTTTACATATTTGTTATTATTTATTTTAGACATTTATATACCACTTTCCCAACCCATGTTCAAAGTGGCTCACCAATTATTATGGATGCAGTGACTTAAAATGCCTATAAAACGTGGACCATGTATGTATATGTATGTATGTATGATATTTATGGAATAAATACTGGAAGCAGTAATAGGCTGGATGAGGGAGAATAAAGTGAAGCGGAATCCAGATAAGAGGGAGGTACTTATTGTGTGGGGTCAGAACTCCAGAGACAATTTTGATCCACCTGTTCTGGATGGGGTCACACTTCCCCAAAAGGAAAGTCTTCTCAACTTTCAGGGAAACTAGAGCAGAACAACAGTAGTTTAATCCATATTGTAGCAATTGTGCAAATAGCACACCCATGAAGCATTGCTTAGCTAAAGCTAATGTGGGAATAAACTACTGCTGTTTGGAAAAGTCAGTTTCAGCCATCACAGGAAGTGCAGAGGAAGATGTTTTGAATCTATAAGTAGACTGGGACTTAAAGATAAGGACATCTAAACTCTTGATTATATTCACATAGAGCTCAGATTCACTGAATTATCCAAACTTGGAGCTTTCCACATCCAAATCATTTTGTCTTAAGGCACTTCCTGACAAGTATCTACTGAGAAGTCTTATGTCAGATGCCTAGCATTCATCAAGAACAAAATATGGTAGGTCCCCAGGCAGAAAGGGATCCCACCACTTCCCAAATGTGTATGTACATTGTTTTGTAAATTTAAATACAAGCAATCAGTGCAATGCAGTCAAAGTTAAGCACTTAACTCTTCCTTTGAAATCAATGAAACCTAACTGGGATTAATTTACTCAGGTTGAAGTCTAATGTGGACCATGAGTTCATAAAACAAAGGTCTAGAGGCTGAACCCTTGTGTTCAATAACATGTTCACTCCTTGTATAATGGTAGGGCACTTAGCAGTTGTATCTCTCTTTTGCCATGTGTTCAGAATACAAATGGTGATTCAGAGTCCATAGACAGCCAAAGTAAATCCAGAAGCTTTTGCAAAAGCAGAGGAAAGTCACTCAGTTCTAGCCATGGATTCTCAGAACTGTAACTCTAAGCTTCTATCTTCAAAAGACTGGGAGGAAAGATGAGTTTAATGTGCATCCAGCTGGCTTGTGACTTGATCCAAATCCTGTTGAAGTTGGTGAAAATCGTTCCATTTCCAGACTCAAAACAAACTTGTTTGCAGAGCTTTGAACTAATCTCTCCCCACACTTTTAACAAAAAGCTTCAATACATTAAAAGGGTGATTTGCAAAACATGCCTTTGGGTCATTACAAAGAGAGTAGCTTGCTAGATAAATCTAAAAAAGAGGATTTTTCAAATCGGGTTGTTGGATACATACAATAAATATCTGTTCAGGTGCCACATGAAAACACTTGTGAAATATTCCATGGACAAAAGAGAAGTTTTCATTCACATTTTGTGAAGCGCAGTTAGCTTGACAACACAAGCCTATTTTTAAGTCAAACTACTTTAAGAGCATGTTGGAATCCCTGATTGGGTCTCCCTACAAAAAGTTCCTGTGGGGGGAGGTGATCTGGATCATGACCATGGTACATGATATATAAGACTTTTTCTCCAGGATATTTTCCTGCTGAAAATTGTCTCTACAAGCTGCTATATATAGCAAGCTGGCAACATTCAAGGTAGTAAAATGTACATACATTATGTAAGGGCCTCAAATGCTTACTATTTAATTCAGGCACATGATCTGGTTTTAGGTCCAATCCAAATCCCCTGGCATCTGAAGCAACAGAGAGAGCCATTGCCGCATCCCATTCATCTGGAATATTCTGCACATTGCATATCAATCCCCTCACCAATTTCTCGCATCCCCAGTTCTCCCTCTCCCCAAGTTGTGCAGCACACTCCATACGTCAGTTTTCTCTGGCCAATCTCTCTCCATCTTCCTTGCTAACCCTTACAGTGTGCAATGTGTTGTGCATCATTCACCACCTCTCAGATTCTCCCCCTCCAATACCAACTAGATCTCTCCATCAATTCTCCCAGCCCTACTGAAGCTCCCTCCTGCCTGCTCACCCATAGACCCGGCCAATTCTTCACCAATGCCCCACTCTTTGTTCTACCTCCTTCACCTGATCTATATACCAGTTCTCCCCACCTTCTGTCAAATCCCACAACCCCACATGGTATCCCCACCCAATCTCCCTTCCCCTTGATTTTCAGTTATGTAAACCACACTGGGCTCACTAGTAGACCAGCTGTGCCAATTGTTGGAGTGGATTGACACATCTTCTCCACTATGACAACAACATAATGAGGCTGTTCTCATGAGCAGCTAAGCCTGGGCTTGGCTGCCTTTGAGAACCTCCAAAGATCTGGGCAGTGCCTCGGCACCAAACCCTGTGTTGAAGCCTGGCTCTTAGCCAAGGTGAAAGGCACAATTGTGTCCTTAACCCAGATGCCAGGATGATGTGTCAGTGTGAGCTGCTTACAACTTGCGCTGACACAGTGACAGGTGCCTTTAGCACTTGTCCCCTGTGTGGTGCACTGTTGGATACACAGAGACTGGGACAATGAGCCCTGGTCTCAGAGCGATCCTCACAGCTCCGCAATGCATGGAGCAGTGGGGATAGTGTGGGAATGCACTCTGCACTCCCACCAGCCAAACAATGATCGTCTCTAGGGGGGAGGCAAGGTTTGGGAAGCCTTCCCCCACCTGCTTGCCTGCCCGGTAGGTCGTGTGGATGGCCCCAACATGTGCTATAGACACCCTACACAGGGCCTTGTATGCACAATGAACTGTACAATGATATCTCCTCTTAAAAAAAATATGTGTGGAGGGGATGATCACATGATTTTCTTCATAGAGCATGTCATAAGTGAGGCATACCAGACTCTTTATATTAGAACAAGTTCCGCTGGGGCAAGCATCTGAATGAGGCATAGATGATCATTGTCTCAGTGACAAAGTCTATGGGAGTATTTGCACTGCACATCTGATAGCAAAAGTCTGAGAGCCTTAGCATCCTGTCAAACAATACAAATATACAGGGGATTTACATTGTGCACCCTGTGTATTTCTGTATTTAATTCTCCTTTATATTTTCCATTTGATAGGACTGCAGCTGCCTTTCCCCCTTCATTTTTTAAAAAAATAATCTTATCAAGTGATCGAGCTTTAATTTGGGAGGCTGTGACAGCTGTTTGAGAATTACCTTGCTATGCTGAACTGGCAGTGAGAAGATTCACAGCAGGAAAAGAAAAATGAACACAGTGGTTGTAGTCTGAACCACCTGTGTGGCTCTTTAAAGAAGCAAGAGAAGCAACCGGGATGAACCAATTTGTCTAAAGAATATGTGGGCAGACTTGCTTCTGAGCATTTTCCCTGTAAATTGTGTAGTCTCATACAGCAGAAATGCAACTTTATGATGGTCAAGCTTCAGCAGGGTCCAGGCTATTGAGTGCCAATATCCAGGGAAGCTGGTTGTCAGTCCATGGTGGGAACAGAAGCAGTGGCATAATCCATACAAATTGAGGTCAAGTTCCTAAGAAGGTGAATAAGGGTCCAAGGACTCAGGAACAGAGTGATGGTCAGAAACAGGTAGAAGGTCAAGCTCCAGAGGAGGCAAACCAAGATCAAAGGAGCCAGACACCAGAGCAAACCCATACATGTTATGATTCAGGTAAGGTTAGATAAGTACTGAGAATGTTTCATATATTGATTTGAAAGGCCAGCAGATGGCATGGAGATGGGGTCAAAGCTCATCCGCTTTGCATACAGAAGATCCCAGGTTCAGTCCCTGGCATCTTCACCGTCTAAAACTCTATAGTATTGCTTTCAGTATTGCGTTAGATGGACCAATAATTGCTTCAGCCTCCTATGTGCCTACAGTATGAGGTAAAGTTAGGCAGCAGATCTAGGATAGCAAAAAGGAGAAAGAAACAACAACAAAGGGGGGGGGATATAACTGCAAAGTGTCCTCAAGCAAGAAAAATAATACTTTGTTTTTAAACTTTTTATTTGATTTTTAAAATGCTTTTTAAAAGGAATAAGTGTTTTCAAATTACATCAGATATACAGGAACAAAAAACTGAGGATTATCATACATTTTACTTTAATATCCATTATCAGTTATTAATGCACACATAAAAGGAGGATAGCAATAAAGCTCCAATAATAATGCATTTTGCTAAATTGTCTAATTTATCACTATAATTTATAAATGTAGGAAATGTCACCAGTTCTTGCATTCTACACCAGGTGTGTACTTTTAACTGGGGGACACCACACAATAATGCAAGAACATGAAGTAATGTACAAGTTGGTAAACTAATATGCAATAAAATGTGCCTCATAAAAATAAGAATCTGCTTTACGGATAAGAATCTGAAACATAAGGCATCACTCTTCAGAAAGGTGAAATGGTCATGAAAATAATAGGAAATGTTTCAGACATCCCTACTAAACTACTGTGCAATTCTTCCAGATAATATGCTAGTATTCAAAAATATCATACAGGACATGCAGCATGCAATGTTTGTCCTCGTGCGTGTTTTTGAAAGGTCAAGTTATGTTCCAGGTAGCAATCTTTTGTTTTGTAGGTTGCCGCTGCTCTGGTTTTACAACATTGGCTCCTGACAGGTAAAGACTATCCTTTGGAGTTAGCAATTTGAAAAAGTCTCTTGGTAAACAATACATTCAGAGTATGAAGTCACTGAAACCTCTGTTTCCAGCTCTGACACATGCCCCACAGGCAAGCATTTGCTTTTATATTGCTCTGGTGGTTCCCCTTATCGCTACTGTTTATTGTTTTGGAAAATAAATAATCCTGTGAAGCATCTTTAAAGTTATGTCTCTGTCACAAAGCATGAAACTTGGCAGGGAGATGTGGGCAAATGAACAGCACAACTGACAGTGAGAGAACAAGAGCTGGAGTTCAAAGCTAGGATAAGAGACAGATTACATGGAATCTTTTTGAACCCAGCCTTCACTTGCAAA
This sequence comes from Hemicordylus capensis, assembly GCF_027244095.1. Classification (NCBI taxonomy): domain Eukaryota; kingdom Metazoa; phylum Chordata; class Lepidosauria; order Squamata; family Cordylidae; genus Hemicordylus; species Hemicordylus capensis. The sequence goes on from NC_069659.1 coordinate 124,751,463, forward strand.
GAAAGTGAAATCCAGAGTCAGTGGCCAGTGCAAAGATTTGAGGCCTATCCAACGGTCCAGTGAAGAGAGGAGTATAAAGCAAGTTAGGTATGCAAGCCATCTGGCAAGTATAGATTCAACTATGGATCACTATACTGGCAACTGTAGATTCAGCTATGGAGGTAGCAGGAAAAACATCCTGCAGCAGAGAAACAAAGATCAGTATTGGTTAAGTAAATATGAACCTTTAAAAAAAATTTAATTGTGTGTTTTTGTTTGGTTTGGAACAATGTCTTTATGGAATTCTTATTAGGTCAGTAACAGAACTTTTTTATTATTTAATAATTTGGGAGTTTCCTTGGTTGTTGCATGCTAGAAAGGTGGTTTATGAATATTATATATACAATTACAATACCAGACTGGCAAATTAGGCATCAAGAAATGCTGATGTCAGAGATTCTGAACAACAATTATCTTCTATATCCATGACCAAGGCAGAAAGAGCCATGAGATGCTACTGCATATATTCATATATTCTATCTATCTATCTATCTATCTATCTATCTATCTATCTATCTATCTATCAAATTTGTATGCTGCCCTAAACTTCCATCTCTGGGCGGCTCATAACAAGTATATGGTAACCAAGGAATATAAATTCACAGACATTGATGCAGTATTTTTTTGGGGGGGGGCACCTTACCAAGCCATGTTAGACTGACCTTGCCAAAGGCGCTAAGAGCAACGCTTAAACCACCCTCATCTTCCTTTCCTCCAGTAACCTCTCCCCTCTCTGCAGTGCTGGATGCAAGTTTCAGTGATGTTGGCATTGGGTCTTTTCACAGTTCAAAATGAAACTACTGATTTCACACATTGTCTGGATTCTCATGAAGAGAAAGATGGAAATTAAATATTTAACTGCAATTGGCAAGCCTCATACACTCCTATGGAGCACATCGTGAAAACCCAGAATTTCCAGGCAATCCTGGTTAAATCACTGAGGTTAACCAGCATTTAACTGGGATAGACAACCAGGATCACAATAAGAACTATGATCATTCTCATTGTGAGAATGCAGCCATTGTCACCTATTTTATCAGATACAATATTGCCATTTTCACTGTGCTTCCTTTCTCTTCATCTTCTGAGGCCTGCAAAACATAGAGGCTCTTCTCACGATTAGTGAGAAGCGCCATGAGGGGGTTAGCGGGAAGAGCGGGCTTAGCAGATGAGCAGGCGGCAGCCCTGGGCGGCTGGATCGACCACCCACACAACTGCCGGCTCTGTTACAGAGCTGGCAGGTGCTGGAAGGATCGGGGGCCCATGCAGCCCCCAGAAACTCCAGCATGCCCTGTGCATGTGCGCAGGACATGCTGGAGAGACCCTCGAGCTGAGAGTCTCCTTGTGAGTTGCTGTGGCGCGGAGCTGCGCCACGGCAACTCACAATTTTTTAAAAAACGTGTTTGCAGAGCACTCGCTCCGCAAACCCAGTTTAAGGGGAGGGGTAGTTTGGTGGGTTAACTGCCTGGAGGCCACAGGGCTCACCTGCGAGCCTGGTGGTTCTCACAGTCAGGCAAAATCAGGCTAGGCTCCCCTAGCCTGATTTTACCTGATCGTGGGAATAGCCTCATAGTATAATTTTTTTTCCCCCAGCAGAAGTTTGAAATGAATAACATCTTTACTGTAGTTCCAATATGCCAATTTAATGCACAGCATGATGGCTTCCAAGATGCAATTTCTACTTCTTACATTCAGACTTATCAAATAGTTTGATATTTATTCATAGTAATATGGTATATCCTACAATATTGCTCCTAGCCTAAATATATATAAACTTTGTGAACAAATACATTGGATTGGCAAATATTTCTGACTGTAGAAATATATTTCTTTCGAACACAGATTTTAAAAGAAATATATTGATATGGATGAAACTGCACTAGTTTTGATTATAAAAGTACTGGATCCTATATAATATGTATTTTTATAGAAAGAACAATTTTTAATATCCAAATATAAATGTACTGGAGAAGATTTTTCTATTGATTTCAGGTGCAAATGTAAGGTTTGCTGAATGATTCTGGTTTCATTGCATATTGGCTGTATTTTTCTCCCTGGAATTCCTTAGGCTGAATAATGAAACAGGCACAAATCCAAAACTCCTTAAGTTTTCAGTGTAGATTCCTCTCTTAAGCATATGTCAATATCCGTCTTAAGCATAGAATTAGGTTGGGAGTCTGGGACTGGTGTCAATTTATTTCTAGTTTATATTTCTGAGATGTCTATTTCAGTAACTCAAAACTGCCATTCATTCACCTGTATTTTTTACTATCAAGGATCATTTTAATTTAATTTAATTTAATTTAATTTAATTTAATTTAATTTAATTCTCAAATTTCATTGTAATGATTTAATGAATCTGTATAATACTACTTAAATGTCCATTTTTTGCTTCATTCATTATTTTTATTATTATTTCTTGTTTACACAGTCAGACAGGTGTTATTGACTGGTTTGTTTTATCCAGACATTGAGTCCTTCCCAAGGACCTGGAATGGCTGAATTTTATCATCAATACTGTTAGTTATTATAGATATCATCGCAAGATATAGGCTGTTCCCAGTAAAGCTGCTTTTTGTAATTGGCTGGTGGTGATTTCTGTGGCCCCTATGGTGTTGAGGTGCTCTTCAAGGTCTTTTGAAACTGCACCGAGGGCACCAATTACCCCCAGTGAGGCACTACCTTGGTGTGGTTGTGCGGCTTGTGTGCTCTGAGGAAGGTGAGAGCTAAGCCAGAGGTCCAACCATACTGGACAGGTCTCACCAGAGGAGCCAGACAAAGATTGCCTCTCCCATCAACAATATGGTGAGACGTAACTTTAATAAATCTATACCGGATCGGTCATCGCCCGGGTCAACAAGGACTGCGCCAGGTGCTATAGTTCCTGGACATCTGGTGGCAAGTGGGCAACAGGACTCAGGATCTTCAGTTGAGCAACCAGGGCTGAAGATTATTATCATTAATGTTATTATTATTAATGTTGTTGTTGTTATTAATTTATTTAATATTGTATCATGGCTTCCTCATCACCTTTGCATTCATCATGGTACTTCTCCAAGTAGTTAATACTAGTAGACTCCCATCAATGGGCATTGCTGTTACTATGGCTGTATTCGCACATAACATGGAATGTTCTGTTCCTCACCCTACCCTGCTCTCCTGTCTACATTGGGATGAAACAGAGAGCAGGCTCTCTGAAGTCAGGAAGACTGCAGAGAGGAGGAGAAACTGGCTGTACGGGTTTCCTTCTTGCATGAAGGACAACCCACACAGCCAATCACAGCCAGAGAGAAGAAGGAGCTTCCTCAACTCTGGTTACAACTAATGCTGCCTCCAGTTCTTCATTCGCTTGTAATCCTGTCAAATTCAAACCTTGGGTATGAGCAGCAAAACTCACTACAAGCTGAGGGTTCCTAACGGAGTTTGCCGAGCACAACCACGGATCGATTTCTATATGGGACCAGAGTTGCACAAATTCAGATATACAGGTTTGGCAACCTCTGCCCTATTAGACTCCAGTTCCCGTTATGTGGAAATGTGGCCTTTTTCTTGGAGTCTGAGACTGAATGACAATACAGCCAACAGGAGCCGATTCAAGGGCAAGGTACCCCATGCCTGTCTTTGTGGTAGAGGGGAGGTAACAATGTCAGGCTAAAGAGCTGCTCTGACATATTTCCTCACTATCAATTTTGTTGGGATAGAACTGAAGTGCTGCCACTTAGAATTACAGTTCTTAGCTTTCTCCATATATATCTCAGGATTCCCCTTTCATAACCAGACCTCACACTTCCACCAAGCCAACATATGTAGGAAGGATGTTGCACGGTAAACAACATCTAACACACAAATGCCACAACATTATATAGTCCACCAGTTTTGATTACATGATAATGTCCATGGCTAGCATCCTAACTAACAGAGCTCTAAAGCAATGGGGAAAGCATCAGTGCTTCTAAAGGTTTCTCTAGATTAAACCTGCACTGATGCTTGTGTTTGTTCAAGAGGTGTTTCAAAAATCTCCCCTTCCCCTGGAATTCCTCTGTGTCACCTGAAAACATGTCCTTGAGGGCTATGTGACTCTCAGGGGCATATTTTTGGATGGCACAGAGTGCTTCCTGTTGAAGGCAAGAACATTCAGATTTATCCACACCACTGAGTCAGTAAACTTTTTAGAAGTTAGTTGAACTTTTCAGAACTGGCTCCTCTTCTATTGGACTGAAGCTTCGTTACTTAAGATGTCAGCCACTGAGATCAAATGAGGGCATTGAGATAGTGTGAAAGAATAAGAGAACATTTTCACAAGTAGTGTTGAAAAGTCGCTGAAAATGAGAATCAATTTTCAGCACTGTCAAAAGTGTTTGTCAGGGTGGGGGAAACATAGAGTTGTTTTGGCTCAGCTCTAGTTGTCATTAATCTGGCTATATCCCCCCGGCCCCCCACTACTTATCTCTTTCTCTATTTTGGCAACAGATCTTCCTTGCATATTTTTAATCTTCACAAATTTATGGTTGGAATGTGCACACTTGACATGTAGGTGATGGTGAAAGTCAGTGGCATTTTTCTGCTCCTTTATGCTATACTACCTTGTCATTAACATTAATTCATCCATTGCTTGGGCATGATTTGTTCAGTTATCTTAGATGTACTCTTGAACCTTTTTGACCATGGCCTTTGGGTACTGAACGATTGATGCAAGTCTCTGCTTTTGAAGCTGGCTTCCAAAATCTCTTCTGATCATGGTCAGCCATATGATTATCTTTCACTTGTTCTTCCTGCCACTCACTATACCATTATTTCAATTTCTATTTACCTCTTAGTTGCTGAAAGTCATGCTGGCCATTATTAGTTCTCATTATGTGCACATATTGTAAATTGCATTATAATTTGAGAAACCATTTAACTCATAAAGCTACCTTATATTGAGCCAAACTACTGGTCCATCTAGCGCATTATATTCTGTACTAGTGCAGTTCAAACAATCATCTGCTGAGCAGCAGGTGAGTCGGAGGCCTCCCTCCTACTTAGCAGCTGTACCCAGCTGCTGAATGAGGTAGGAGGAAAAGTCCTCCAGCCCAGATGCTGCTTAGCAGATGATCAAGCTCCCTGCTGCCCACCTTGGTTTTAATTCACACATGATTGGCAAATGATAGCATGCATAGCTTCCGAATTAGGGTAGGAGTGTTCCTAATTATGATATTGTGTACTGGCCCCACTGACTGACATAAATTCTCCAGTTTTTTTGTTTCAGGCAGAAATAGTTCCCATCTCCTGTTTGGAGATGCCAGGAATTGAACCTTGGCTTTTCTACACGCAGAGTACTGTATGTTCTCTACCACTGAACTACAGAGCATTCTACATAATAGCAATTTATTCAACACAATGTGTGTAGGCAGCACAGATTCCTTATCTTTCTGCTGTGATGTGTTCTGACATCACAGACAAAAATATTTAAGATATTTATTGTCCATAAAAAGGAGAACCATGTATACTGTATTGTCTCCCAGTGCTCTGGCCCACTTCCTCACAGGCAACTATCAGCATGGAATCTAGGCTTACCAACTAGTTGTGTTTGAACTTCATATAAGTGATGTGTAATGTTTGCTTTCCACTTGTGTAGGAAATACAATACACATCTCTGAATTCACACTTTTTATGGACAATCTGAAAGGGAACATAATGAGGAGAGGAGGAAGCACTTTACTGTGAGCCCTTTCTTTCTATAATAATCATTCTTTCTGCTTCCAGGTTGAGCATCTTCTGCAGTTTGATCTCATAATAGGTTTTATTTATGGAAATAACACAGGAAAGACACAGATACACTCTAACCAGGAATGTTTCAGAACTCTGTGGATTAGAACATGCCTTTTCTCTATAATATGACTGTACAGCTGCTGATTTAAACAGAAATGCTAATCACTAGCTTAGGAGCAGAGGCGTATCTAGGGAAAATAGCACCTAGGGCAAGCACTGAAATTGCACCCCCTGTCCAAACATCTGACACCCATCTTTCAGTTAACTTTACCATAATATCAGCTGCAAAATACAAGTCAAGCTTGTTAATCTTTTAATATTTCAAAAACTATTTTGCAGTGGACGTAGCCAGACAAAAAAATGCTGGAAAACTACAAATTTCAGTATGCTGGGGCTCATGAAATACCCAAATACTTTGTGGAGGTGTGCTTGGAAAACTAAACAAAAGTGCCTGTCTAATTCTCTACTATGCATTGTAGCATCATTACAACATAAGTTTTAAAAATCAATGGAGAATTTGACTTTTCCCAGATACTCTGAAAATAATTAAAGGATATGCAGAGTAAACTGTGTCACTGCTTGGAATATATTCTAGTATTTCAGAAAGACAGTTAAAATGAGAGAAAGAGAGCAAGAAACTCCCAGTGGGCCTTAATACTAAGGATTTCACACTGATTCAAAGACAAACTCACCATTAATAGCCATATTACTAAGACATCACATTTAACTCACTTATCACAAGAAGCAAAGTAAGAGCAAATGAATACAATCCTATCTCATAAGCTTCAGCTCAGTATTCACAAGCCCTGATTCTCTGTACATAGTACCAAATGCAATATGTGTACAATGACTTATATTCTTTTTTTAAAAAATTACCTGAAGCCCCTTCTAGGGGCTTCCTAAGGGCCAGGGGGGTGGTCTGAAAAGGTTCCCCCTCCCCCGCTGGCCTCTAGGGCCTCACAGAGACCATTTGAGCATGTGTGGTGGCCATGCCACCACGCATGCTCAAATGGCCTTTGCGAGGCCTGGCCTTGGGCCTCACAGAGGCTTTCTGAGCATGCGCAGTGGCCATTTTGTTTTCGGCAGCCATTTTTATTTAATTTTTTTATTTTAAAAAATGGTGCCCCCCTTCAAGTGACGCCCGGGGCACGTGCCCTGCCTGCCCTACCCTAGATATGCCCCTGCTTAGGAGCCATGTTGTAATGGCAGCATTTCCCAGCTTGGAAGAGATCTGTCATGGCAGGCAATGTTTTCTTAATTTATATTGAAAGCAAAAAGCAGAAGGTAGGGAGCTTAAATATGTGCATGGGAAATATATGAAACATCTACGATGGAGCACAGACAGGTATTGTTAGGCACTGATTCTTGAGTCCATGTGTACTCTGATTTTATTTATATTTATTTATTGAGGATGAAACCAGCCCCCAGCCCCAAAGTATGGGGATTTGAATGTGGGATATTATGCATACAAAGCATGTGCTTTCCCTCTGAGCATTCAATGGGAATGAATACATTGAATGTATTCTGCATACAGGCACAGAATGTGACCCTCTGTTATAGTGTTCTACCCTATAGGGTGAAGGAAGGAAAGTAATAAGTGGGAGCCAAAATTCTGTGAAGGGACATAGATTTGAGCAGAAGGAAGAAAAGGCTTTAGAAAAGAGATGGCTTATAGGCAGGACCATTGTTTGGGGGGCTGGGAGCTGGCAGGGCATCTACTTCCCTAAATTTTAGGGGGGCAGATTTTTTAAAAAAATTTTTTTACAAAAGGTATAAGTGCTCCAGGCCATAAACTGTTTGCTTCCCTACTTATTTTGGTGCCCACCCCCAACTTTTAGACTGGCTATGGCAAGGCATTTAAAAAGCAATTTTAACCAGTTTCCCACTGTTTCCTCACAATGTGGTGGTGCTCGGTTTTCTGTTTTTCTCCTAAAACATGTCTAGCTGTAGCAGAATTCTTATGAAGAAAAGGATGAAGATATAGAAAACCTGATATCTCAGTACACACAGAAATAGATTTTGTTCAGAACAGTCATGTTGCAAGGTCTGAATAGGCCTCTGTTTCATAAGTATTTTTTCTTTTTTCGTGCTGTAGGCACCACCAAACATTTTAGAGAAGACTAAGGGAACGACGAGGTGTTTTTAGCAGTTCCCACCATTGCCCACTAGCTGCCCACATGCCTGCCTCTCTCCCTCCTCCCTGATGCCTTTAAAGAGCCGGCTTGCCATCCACCCACTTGCCCCGTTGGAGCTGGCAAAGCTGACAAGGGCTAATGACATCACTGCCCTGTGACACACACTGGGTGGCAATGTCATCAGTCCTCGTTGGCTTGGCCAGCATCAATCAGGCTGAGTGGGATGCCCCGGCCCCGGCCCCATTGGCATCCCTCCCAGTGCTGGGGCAAGAGGCACCTAAGTTATTCTAGCACAACAGAGCCCTGCTGAGTGTTCCTACATGGAGAAAGGCAGACAACTGGAATGAGGGGAGGGGGAGGGGGTGGGAAGAAAGGGGGAGGGAGGAAAGAGAGAGAGGGAGGGTAAGAAGGGGGAGGTGAGATAGAGAGATAAGTGGAAGGAAGGAAGCAAAGGAGGAGGGAGGAAGGAACCCAGATAAGTGGAAGGAGGGATAAAAAGAAAGAAAGTATTTTCACATCTGAGCATTAAGTATCCTTGAAAAAAGTAGATAAGATGATCTCTCTCTCTCTCTCTCTCTCTCTCTCTCTCTCTCTCTCTCTCTCTCTCTCTCTCTCTCTCTCTCTCCCCACACACCCAAGAAGGAAGAGTGCTTGGCTATCTTTCAACTCCTTCAGCCTGAAGTGTTGAACCTTCTCTTGTGCCTCCTCCTCTCTCCTTCCAGTCTCAGAATGGCTGCCTGCCTGATAAACTCAGGTAGAAAGAGACAAAGAAGGCCAGCATATCAGCTCTTCCAACTGGCTGGAACACTGGAGGGGAGAGGAAGGGATCTGATGGCACTGCCGCCACACATGAAGAAATAGTGGGGACCTCTGGACTTCCACACAGAAGTCTGTTAAAAAAGGCACCACTGTGTGAGCCGCTGGCTGGCAGGAGTGGGAGCCACCAAGAAAGTAAGGTCTAAGGATGTGTATTTCAATTCAGCAGCAAAACGTTTTGTATACATTTGTATACATTTTGTATACAAATCAAAATAAAAAAATAAAAAACAAAGGTTTTTGTATCCGAATCGAAATGACCCTATTTCGGAAACAAAGCTTTGTATTTTGGGAAAAAAATCAGACCTCCATTTTGCAATCAATAGCAGTCTTTCTCCTTAATCTCGAGTCTCCCTTTAGTTCCTCTGACGTCTGTTTGAATTTCCCACCCTTCAAGCCTGCTGATTGACCAGCAAAAACAGGGGCTCATCAGCTGGCAGTTCCCTCCTAATTCCTTTTAAGGAATTTAAAGGGTCAAATTCACAATAATTGGCCAGGATAATTGCAAAGAGTAGCAAGGGTGGGGGATTTTGAGGGGGGTATTGCACCACCAGGGTATTTAATGGGGGTGCAGGCGCCATTTCCTCCTTTCTGCTGCCTCGTGTGTAGGAGAATAGAGAGCTCTATTGCCTGGTGCATCAGCTTTTGCCCCTATTGTCCACCACTGACTCAACTTTCCAGAATTTCCCCCATTTCTTAGCCTCCTCGCCCAGCCTGCCTCTTCTCCTGCATTTTCAGCCTTTTTTAAAAAAAAAAAAGGCTTGGGAGAGAAGGGGATTATTTACTTGTATTTTTTCTTTTTTTTCCAAAAAAAAAATCTCTTTTTTTCAATCTTCCTGCTGCTGAGAGAATTATATCACTGATGCCTGCCCATGCTTGAAGCCACAGCAGTGCAGCCCCAGAGTGCTGAGCCAGCCAGCCAGCAGTTTGAGGCTGCATTTTCAACCTTAAAATAATAATAATAATAATAATAATAATAATAATAATAATAATAATAATAATAATAAGAAGAAGAAGAAGAAGAAGAAGAAGAAGAAGAAGAAGAAGAAGAAGAAGAAGAAGAAGAAGAATGACTTGGTGGGGTGGGGAATGGGATTATTTACTTTTATCTTTTAAACCTATTTCTTCCTTCCTGGGCTGAGAGCCTGCTGCCTGCCCGAGCTGCCTCTACCTGTGCCATTCTTTACTGCAATTTAAAAAACAACAACAACAAACTCTGTTTTTTAAATCTTCCTGCTGCTGAAAGAATTATATAGCCCCCCCCGCCCCCCCCCCCCAGATTTTCCAAAGCTGCTTTAGGCTTCTTGCCCTATCCTGAGAAGAGGAAGACTGGAGAAGGAAGACCAGAGCCACAGAAGTGAACTGCAGTGCAGACAGAGAGACCCAGCGTTGATTGAAGAGAAGATTGAGTTAGAGTACACATTTATAATATTTACACACAAAAAAATGCAAACACACGTCTCTAATCTTGTATTGTGTATTTTGGGATTCTTTCCTGCTTGGTGGGGTCTCTATTATCTCGATTTTTGTTTGGGATTTCTTTCCTGCTTGGAGGGAGGTCTTCATTTTCAGCTGGATTTCCTGTTTAGAATAAGTTACTCTAAATAGTGTTTAGCATTAGTGTAAATAGGGATCGCCCCCGTTAGCTAGGTTGGAGGTTCTAGAATAAAAAGATATATAGAATAATTCTCTATTTTCCCCTTCCAAATATTTTGTTTCCACTAAGAACAGTATTATATTGATAATTTGAGATTGCTGGTGCCCTGGGCAGAGTCAATGCCACACACCTTTTGTGTTGCATTTGTTAAAAAAGGAGTCTTGCCTGTGTTATAAAAGGAGTCCTGCAATTCTAGAGAGAGAGAGAGAGAGCATAGTGACTGTATTCTTTCTCTGCCCAAAATTTGTATCTTTTTCTGTCTGTGTTCACCTCACGCCACACTCCCAAAACATTTTTCCTCAGTCTTCCTGTTGCTTGTTATTGACATTTTATCAAATCCATCTGGCACCAGAGTTGTTATTTTGATATATTCTTCTATTTGTGGCTAATTTGTTAAATTCCTTGCTCCCTTGCCCTGCACTAAGCAAGAGTGAGTGGAGTTATTCCTCTGTGTGACTTTGAAGAACCCACCACCCCAACTAAAGAAGCAGCAGCAGCACCACCACACCACATAGCGAACGGGCATTTGTGTGTGTGTGTGGTGGGGGGGACTCTACTATAGCCACTGCCAGCCCAGTCCCTCTGTTTGACCCACCCCACAGCAGCACCTCACACCCCACTCTGCTTAAGTCAGCCCAGCCCCTCTTCCTGGGCCCACTCCACTCTGCCCCTTGTCCCCCCTCCTTTAAAAAAAATTAAGTCAGGGATTTGAAGAGCAATGACAGGTAGGAGGAAGGCAGCAGTTGGGAGGGGAGGGTTTCCTGCTGGTCGTGGTTCTGTTGTTTCTGAGTGTAGATTCTCTGGTAGCATATGATATTTTCAATGACAAACCATGAATCTACTCTCATATGCTATCAGATAATCTACACACAAAACACCTCAGAAACAACAGAACCCAATACCCCATGGGTTAGCAATCCATGGGGGTGGTTGGCACCCTATGTGTACTATATCACCACTCGCTCTGGGCCACCCCGGTGCCCCCCAAGTGCAGTTAAGGGGCTGCTGAAGCCTCCATTATTCCCTATGGTGAGAAATCTTAAAGATGCTAAAAAATCAGCCCTTTGCCCAATTCCTTCAAAATAATTGTGGTAGCTTTCTTGCCCCCACTGAGCAACACTGCCCACCACACCCCACTGTGGGCCACCCCTTTCCCCTGGATGTGAAGCATCCTGAAACCTCCATTATTCCCTATGGGGAAAATCTGAAAGACATGCAAACTTTTAAAATTCACCAAAAATCAGCCCTATGCCCAATTCCTTTGAAATTTCAATGGTAGCTTCCATTCATTGGGCACTACAAACACCACCCACTCTTTTGCCCCCAGTACCCTTTTTAAAAATCTGAATTAATTTGGATTTGGATCAGTTCAGATCTGAACCGGAAATGGGGTGTTTTGGAAGGCTTAATTTCAGACAAAACCTGAAATGGGGTGTTTTGGATTTGGTCTGAATTGAAACTAAAAAGATGAAATGCCCACCCCTAGTAAAGTCTTTGGTGCCTTCAAAAGCTCTGGCTCTAGCTCTGCTGGGTGACCCCATTCAGCCTTGCTCAATAGTAGTTTCATCCTTGGTTTGGAAGTTTTCAGAAAAGCAGCAACCACTGTGACAGAAAACCTTCAACGTGAGGGCCACGTTTCCCACTGTGCTGACCTCTGCACAGTACTGTGCTTTTCTCAGAGCTAGGTGGGCCATATAATAATAATAATAATAATAATAATAATAATTATTATTATTATTATTATTATTATTATTATTATTAAGACATAGCCCTCTCTAGAACTCTGTGAGGAAATCTCTGGGAAGGACTACACTTCCCAGCACACTGTATATGTTTTACACTATGGTTCATGAGCTCATGATTGTTTCATTCTGTTAAAGGAGTTCCCTGCTGGGAAAGCACAGCACATAGTGGAATGGCCCTCTCCGGATGGCGTCATGAGGACTGTGCAAAGTACTCAGCTTTGGCTAAAGCTTCACACAGGTCCAAAGTAGTCAGGGGCTACACTTCACAAAGGCCTATAAATAGTCAGGGGGCCGCACTTATGGATAATGGGGGCTACCACAAGCCCCCAGTCTGTACAGTAAAGAACACTGGTTTATAAGAAACTTATACATTATGTTGTTGTGCTGTTCTAGTTATGTTGTTGTGCTGTTCTAGTTATACCGTAAACAGTATTAATTATGTTCAGTATTAGTATAGTTATGAATGCTGATATAGTTAATACAGCTACTAATGTTGCTTGAAATAAACAACATTATTTCTGTGACTGCATTTTAAATATTACCAAAAATTGGTATCATTTCATATTCACAATGTCTCAAATTATTTTCCCCCCATTTCATTACATGAATGTTATGTGTCCAAATCAAGTTTACTAGGTGTCCACTAGCTAGGATTGGGTGTCCATTTGGGCACACAGCTATTAGTTTAAAAATGTCCAGGGCTTTGGGCCTGCTTATAGGCAAATTGTACTTTCAGGGATTTCACAGTTCAGTCCCTGATATCCACCCATGGGAAATTTCCTTTTCCCATCTAAGCCAGGCTCCATGGTTGGTCCATATCACAACTCAGTTGTTTGTGTTCATATCCTCCCAGCTTCAACATTAGCAGCTTCAGCTAAAGGGATCTTAGGGTACAGAAAAGACCTCTCTGACCTTGGAAAGCTAGGAAACCCATGCTGTTCCCTGGATTGTGTGGTCCTGGTAAATAGTTTTAGGGGTGGGGTGAAGCGAACTTTCAGAGAGCGAAAGAGTTTGGCTTAAATCAAGGAGTTCCTCACAAAGTGGGCCCACAGGGACCCTTTGAAAGCCCACCTACCCCCCACCCCTCACCTGCCACCCCTAAACTAGTTACCAGGACCAGCAGTGTCCCCAAAGGAAAGCAGCGCTGCACAATGTATTAAAACCCATTCAAATAGAAGTAGAACAGCAACAGAAAAATGCCTGGACTTGCTGGGATATGGAGGAGCAATTCTTTGTGGGCTTTCTTTGTGAGACCACTTGAGCCGACTTGCTTTGCTTTCATTGTACTGTTTTACTTTTATTACAGATTCCTTGAAATTCTATTTCTATTTTTTTTCTAGTTTTGCTCCATAATTCTGATATTTTGGCTGGAAATCTAAGACTCCCATGCACACTCACCTGGGAGTAAGTGCAATTGGACCCAATGGGACATATTTTCAAGTAAACTTGCATAATACTTCTCTGCACATCAGAACAAAAAATACTGGGGCAGATGGGCTGATAACTTACTATAAGGTAGCATCATACACTTTCAGACTTATAAATGCATTGAACAAAAACCACATTGGCAATAAATGCTACAAATTCCTCATAATTTAGGAAAGGTTGTCTCTGCTTTATATTTGAATGAGGCACAATCTGAAATTCTTATGCAAGCTTGGACAATGAGATACTTGTTATGCTATGCCATCTGTCTCCCAATCCAATCAACTGTTTTTTCTGCCAGATCACATTATCATTCATGCAAAATACATTTCTACAATCATGTCTCCATTATTCATATCTCACTTTTGACACTGGAAAGGTTTTCTGTAGTCAGTATCACATCATACATTTGATTTTAGTGAGAGACAATGAAACAAAGTTGAACATATCATACTCTTAGAGCCACCTGGCACAGGCACAGTTCACTGTGATATTGTTATAGGTTCACTTTAGGAACATAGGAAGCTGCCATATACCAAGTCAGAGCATAGGTTCATCTAGCTCAGTATTGTCTTCACAAACTGGCAGCAGCTTCTCCAAGGTTGCAGGCAGGAATTTTTCTCAGCCCTATCTTGGAGAAGCCAGGAAGGGAACTTGGAACCTTCTGCATGCAAGCATGCAGGTGCTCTTCCCAGAGCGGTCCGTCTGCTAAGGCTCCATCAACTCCATCCAAATCCACTATTTGCCATTTTATTTTTTTGATCTGAGATTTTAAAACAAAACAAGTTCTGGTAAGAACTAATCTGCCCACTTCCATTTCACTATGAAACACCAATATTGGGCAGCTGCGATATAGGAAGATGCTGAAAGGCATCACCTCATACTGCATGGGAGATGGCAATTGTAAACTTCTCCTGTATACTACCAAAGACTACCCCAGGGCTCTGTGGTCACCAGGAATAGACACTGACTCGACAGCACACTTTACAACTAGACTAAATGTATTCCAAGTTGGGTAGGCAGTTCACATTAGCCCACTTGCACCTCAAACATTCATGCATCTGTCATTTTGAATCAGGGTGGATGACATCATCACAAACTATGCCATTGAGATGTTCCTGTGTGTCCCTATAGCTGTAGCAAATTTTGTGCAAATTGGTTAGGCAATTCACAAGTTAGCCCACTTGTGTCTCAAATGTTCACATGTCCGCCAACCTGAATTGGGATGGATGCCATCATCACAGACTATGCTGTTGAGGTGTCCCTGTGTCTCCCTAAAACTGTACTCAATGTGTTTTAGATTGGTCCAGACATTGCAAAGCTGGTGGGACACACACACACACACACACACACAATGCTGGGTGATCTCATAAAATTACTCTTCTTAAGGAAAGTAGGCTAAAAAGGGCAATATTTGTAAATAAATTTTACTGTTAGTTGGGTTCTCTCTCTGACTCTTTTATGCATGATCAGCATCTGCAGAAACACAAACAAACTGGATCAGGTTCTCTTTCTGCATAAACAAGTTAGCCCTTTAAAACCTAGTAAGGATTTTAACTAAAATGTTTGGATGAGATGCTTCAGCTGCTTGTAGTAACTTGTGGGTTCCACCTGTTCAGCTAGAAGGCATTATTCAGCCATGAGAAAGCTCAAAGCTGAATTTACACTTCAGTTGCTACTTCAGTTTCATTTATTTGCTTGAGTGAGCTGCACAGTCAGAAGGCAGAGCACGGGGTGACAAAAATCAGACACTGCAGAGAGTTACCCATTTTTTTAAAAAATAAAACCTTCAAAAAGAATATTGAAGGTTGTCCAGTCAGACACATCTTCCAGATCTTTAAGACATAAAAACTGTGAATTAATAATTTGCCAAGTTAATGAAACTCAGATGGATCTGGAAGCAGTAAAGTGCTCACTTTACTGCATTAACAGTATATTCACAACTGATTATGTCTGTATTAACCAGGATTATCAAATCCAGAAACCTACACAATTAATGTTAGCTGATTCCTACTCTGATTAAGATGCATTGCCAAATTAGTAAAAGGCCAAACTAAAATGACCATAATATTATAATATGACCATACCATTAGCTACAGGCTTTGTTTGTTCCAATTTATGTTAGTTACTAATAATAAATACAAATATTTTATATATTAAGATATTTTATTCTGCTTTTCATAAAATATTAATTCAAAGCTGTTTTAGTGTAAACCCATAGTGAACATAACACATGGCTTGTATTCTCTATTTGGCTTGGTAGGTCACAAGACATGCAGGGTTTAAATAGAAGTATACTGAAGGCATGGACATTTCCAGATTCCACCCCTCCCCCTTCACTGCTAGTAAGTACGGTGCTTACCTCAAAAAACACATGTTTAAAAGTGATGTCTTTGTTAATTCAAACAACATTTTCCACATTCATGGCATTGTTTAACAATAAACAGTAATATTTTGTTGCTTGGGAAAATACAATGGGCAGAAGCCAGGCTAAGTTAGTGATGAATAAGCAACATTGAAATCAATGAGAAAAATTAGTCATAGCTAACTTAGGAACATAGGAAACTGCCATATACTAAGTCAGACCATTGGTCTATCTAGCTCAGTATTGTCTTCACAGACTGGCAGCGCCTTCTCCAAGGTTGCAGGCGGGAATCTCTCTCAGCCCTATCTTGGAGAAGCCAGGGAGGGAACTTGAAACCTTCTGCTCTTCCCAGAGTGGCTCTATCCCCTGAGGGGAATATCTTGCAGTGCTCACACATCAAGTCTCCCATTCATATGCAACCAGGGCAGACCCTGCTTAGCTATGGGGACAAGTCATGCTTGCTACCACAAGACCAGCTCTCCTCTCCTCTTTCTAGACATAGCCATGTATTGTGGCCTAAGCTGGGTTCTGGTCTGGATTCTGCCCTGTTTTATCCAGCTACTCATTTGCTCTTGGTTTTGATTTGTGTTCTGCCAGTGGCTCTATGAGTATCACTGACATCAATTTATTAATGCCCACCATGTTCCTAGTAGCCAGCAACACTTTCATCCCTCACTATTTTGAAAATCATTTATTCTTTATTTTATTATTTTATCCTTCCTCTTTTGGAGATAGGGGACTCTCCTATGTGCCATTTCAACAGATATGTTGACAGTAATCCTGCTTCTGTAAAATCTGAAGAACACCCACCAAAGTCTCCCCTTTCCTTCATCATTGCTTTGCTATCTTATGTATCTTTGGAGTGTTTGTTTCTAGGGGTGTGCAGAACTGGTTCAAATCAAACCAGGTTTGATTCAAACTGGCCTGGTTCGACCAGTTTGAACCCAAACCGAACCAGCCTCAAAAAAAGGTGGCCGGTACGAGTTTGACCCGAACTGAGCCTGATCCATTACGGACAAGTTTGACCCAGTCTGACTGTACGAGGGGCTATGCTTATAAAGGGGAATCCAAAGAGGATTCCCCTTTACAAGCAAAGGGGTGGGGGAATCCTTTAAACGTCTTTTAAGGGTGGCTGCTGGAGTGGCAAAAGAGCATCTTACTGCCAGTGATTCCTCTAAACCCTGGCACTCTCCATCAGTAGTGCAGCCCACATGGTGGCAGAGTGGTTCTGGCCTTTGTGCATGCTCTGCCACTGAAACTGTGCAGCCACCACATGGGCTGCTCTTCTGGAGGGGGGCAGCGCCAGGGTTTAGAGAAGCTGCTGCTGGTGCTAGTAAGATGCCCTCTCGTCGCCGCCTCAGACAC
This sequence comes from Hemicordylus capensis, assembly GCF_027244095.1. Lineage (NCBI taxonomy): Eukaryota > Metazoa > Chordata > Lepidosauria > Squamata > Cordylidae > Hemicordylus > Hemicordylus capensis. Next base: position 124,768,761 of record NC_069659.1, read on the forward strand.
CCTCAGATGACTTTTAAAGGATCCCCCCACACACATCTTTGTAAAGGGGAATCTTCACAGGATTCCCATTTACAAGCATAGCCCCACAGACCCTTGGACCGGATTGAACCTGTTTGACCTAGTTCAATTGAATGAACCAAACCACCAGCTGGTTCAACCAAATTGTTTGAAGACCAGCGTTTTGGTTTGAATTTTATTTGAATTAGAACCAAACTGCCGAAAACTGTTCCATGCACACCCCAATTTGTTTCCTCTCTGTAGTATTGGAGGGAGACCGTTGATGGTGACTCTCTCACTCCCAGTGTATGCTAAGGATAAAAGAAGCAGTTTTGAAAACACAGGGAGCTGTTCAGTTCTGGAGACTGAGTGAAGGTATGGGTGGGAATTTACCTTTCCCCTTAATTGCCACAGCTGAACAAAACCCTACCTGAAAGCAATCCTATTCATGCAAATATCTTGCCATATGCCACCGCGATGGCTGTCTCAGTTGTGCCTGTGTAGAAACCAAAATTAACTTTGTTCCCCTACAACAGGATTTCTTAACATTGGGCCCCCAGATGTTGATGAACTACAACTCCCATCATCCCCAGCCATGTCCATTGTGGCTGGGGATGATGGGAGTTGTAATCCATCAACATCTGGGGGCCCAAGGTTAAGAAAACCTGCATAACATCAGTCAAGGTTGTGGAACCAGTTCCTTGATGTCAGCTGGCCATTCTGGCCTGAGAACATGGCCTTTGGCCGAGTGCTTTAGTTGGCCCCTCGTGCCCTAGTAAGGACTTACCTAGACAGCAGAGATTCACAGTGCTTTGTGGTGGCTGCACTAGAAACTGCTATCATTTTAACACTGTGACTGACAATACAGTGTGACTATGATGCAGGGCAACTTTTCTTAGTGTATTGTAAAAAAAATAAATGGCAATGATGTAGGACTGCCATATGTCCAAGATTGGCCTGGGAAGTCCAGCAACCTGACATCATCTCCAGGAAGTAGGGAAAGTGTTGTCATACAGTGTTCCCTGTAAGAGGTATTCCCAGATGTTGTTGACTACAACTCCCATAATCCCCAGTTGCAAAGGGCTTTGGCTGGGGTATATGGGAGTTGCAGTCAACAACATCTGGGAATCCATCTTACAGGGAACACTGTTGTCATAGATACAAAATGTCCATGAATTTGAGTAGGAAGACAGTTTTAACAAATTTTACCCATTTTTGTTGCTTTTCTCCAGGCATTGTAGCTACATAATGTCAATGTTTTAAAGACTCGTATTCTTACTCTTTCTCTGGCACTTCTATAACTGCTTCCCTCTTAAACAATCTTATGTGGATTTCACTAATATTTTATTCCAGAAACAACTCCATTTTCTCTTCCTTTTCCTCCCTTTTCTTTATGATGATGAATATTTATACGACAAATATTTATATACTACTTTTCAACAAAAGCTCCCAAAACAGTTTATAGAGATGTGAATAAATAAATAAAATTAACTGGCCCAGGCGAAGAGCATCTGCGTCTCTAGTTCTCCCTGCTTCTCCCCTCTCATTCTCAGCCCTCTCCATCCCTCTTGGCTCCCCCCCTTCTCACCCCCCTCTCATTCTCTGCCCTCCCCCTCCTCTCCCCTTCCCTTCCCTTCCCCTCAACAATCCCCTCATTCTTGACCCATTTTCACTGCCACTTTCCCACCTCACCACCACTTTCCTGCCCCTCCACCACTTTCCCCACCACCACCACTTTCCCGCTTCCCCTGCCACTGCCTCCCCCTGCCGCTTTCCCACCCACCCCGCCGCTGCTTTCCCACCTGCCCCCACCACTTTCCCATCTCCCCAGCCACCGCTTTCCCCAGCACCAATTTCTCTCTGCTGGCCATTAGCCTGCCCGTTTGCTTTTTCCCCAGGAGCTTGCATGTGAACTCTCACAAGAGCTGCCACACACAGGATAAGCGACAGGTATGTTTAATAGAATTATAAATATAGAGAGAGCTCCCTTTCCCCAAAGGGCTCATAGCCTAAGAAAGAACTATGAGATAGACACCAGCAACAGCCATTGGAGGGATACTGTGCTGGGGAGTGAATAGGGCCAGTTGCTCTCCCTCTGCTAAATCAAAGAGAAAAGCCACTTTTAAAAGGTGCCTTTTTGCTCAGTTAGCAGGTTCTCCTGGGGTGGTTAAGAAAAAAAGTGGTGGTGGGATTGAGCCATGCTGAAGTGGGCATACAGTAAACAAGAATCCAGGATTGATGAGGAAAATGTACCTTCAGGTCAGGAAGCTAGAGAAACAATCATCATCCGCAATAGTAGAAAGCAGTTCAGAAGTGTTGGCCCAGTAATACAATGAAACGAAGATGCAGAAACATTTCACAAGCTTTGCTGGCTCACACGCATAGCTGGTTTGAAATCTCATCACCTAATGTCTTATAACTACTTTCCTCGTAAACACAATGCAGTTTGATGTGGATTTAACTAAGACTATTCCAGAAACAACTTCATTTTCTCCTTCTCCTTTTCCTCCCTTTTATTTCTGACTCTCTCCTCACACTCTCTACATGATCCCCACTGGGACAAACTTCCAAACAAAACACAAAAGACTACTAAATAGAATATAACAGGCTCCAGTGCTGCCGACTGGCTATTTGGGCTCTTTTCATATGGAACAGTAAACAAGTCATTTTATAAGTCGTTATTAAACAAAATAAACATCAATACATGTTTCTTTCATTTCCCATCTGTACCCATATTAGTGTCACTATATTTATTTCACATACTTGATTGTGTTTCTTGAGGTGAAACACTCCTAACCCACTCTAGTGCAAAGAATGTGTGAAATAGCTGCCAAACTCCACTGGTAAACATTCTTTCCAAACTCACTGACAAATGTACAGTCCTACACTGATGGTAAGCTAATGGCTTAATTGTGTGTAACATAATTAAGCTGAGCTGAGAGGAACGGAAGCCAAGCCGAGGCCACTCAGCTCAGTGGCCTAGCTTAGAGGAAGCTGTATTGTCTGAATCAGCCCAATGTCATTAGAACAATGGTGAATCTCAACACCCTTAGGAACATAGGGAGCTGCCTTATACTGAGTCAGACCATTGGTCCTTCTAGCTCAGTATTGTCTACACAGATTGGCAGCAGCTTCTCCAAGATTGCAGGCAGGAATTTCTCTCAGCCCTATCTGGAGATGCCAGGGAAGAAACTGGGGAGGGGACCTTTTGCACCAAGCATGCGGATGCTCTTCTCAGAGCAGCCCCGTCCCCTGAGGGGAATATCTTACAGTGCTCACATGTGGTCTCCAATTCAAATGCAAACAAGGGTAGACCTTGCTTTGCAAAGGGGACAATTCATGCTTGCTGCCGCAAGACAGCTCTTCTCTCCTTGAGAGGAAGACCTGCATAACTTGAGAAGAGGGACATGAAGCATCCTAGTCTGTATTTATGAACATTAATTCATAATTAATTCACTACTTTGTGAATGTTGTTTCCTTACTGGTATACCTTCATATCAGTTTTCACTACGTAAAACAGAATCATTGGAAGAATTGTAATTATGTAGTTCCTAAGCAATACAGCTTCATAAGCCAAAAAGTGTTTGGTGAAAAATTTGCCTCAGAACTCATTAGGTACCCTTAGGCAAGCCACTGTCCCCTCAGCCTCGGTTCCCCCTTATTTGAAATATAGACACAATATTTCACTTTATGGCACTGTGTAAGGATGACTGTGGCCTGACCTAAAAATGCAGCTACATGAGGTGAGAATGAGACTATTAGCATACTGAGGTGGTAGAACAAACAATACCTTTCTGGTACGGATGTGCACAAATCAATTTTTTAAATTTGATTTGTACCCAAATCGAATCACCCCTGATTTGTTTTGGGTCTGAATCTGGCCTGCTAGCACAGGGGTGATTTGTTTTGTCCACAAATCTCCCAAAATAGGTAGATTCAGGTACAAATCATTTTGTACTCAAATCAATCAAATCAGATAGCAGGCACAGGCAGTGATTCTCTCAGCAGCAGGAAGCAGGTGAAAAAAAATTCTCTTTTCTTTTTTTGCTCAATGAGGAAAGCAGGAACATAAAGCAGAGAATCCAGTCCAGGCAGCAGGCAGGCAAGGCAAAGCAAAGCTCCTCTGGCTCTCTCTCTCTTCTCCCACGAAGCAAGAAGGCAGAATGGTGGCTGGCTGCCTCCTTAAGTACATTTGAAAATCCCTCCTGAACTCTCCCACCCTTGTCTTTTCTTTGACCCTTCCCCTAGCCAATGCAGGGTCAGTCACCCCTGGCAACTCAAGATTTGAATGGAAACGAGCCAATCTGGAACCGGGGGGGGGGGGGTCGCCAACCAATCATTGCACACTGTAAGTCACCAATCTGAAGCTTAGGAGGGCGGGATTTTTAAAAAAAAAAAAAAAATTCCTGACACAAAATGGAGACAGCAAGAGAGATCACCACAAAATGGAGGTCTGAATCTATGAATTTTTCAGGTCCGAAATCTGGGCGATTTGTTTTGGACCCAAATCTGGCCAGCTAGCACAGGGGCAATTTGTTTTGTCCAGAAATCACCCCAAACAGGTAGATTTGGGTACAAATCTTTTTGTACCCAAATAGATTTGCACATCCCTACTTTCTGGTTGATAATGATTTGCATACTCCCAGTAATAAAAATATCACTGCTAGTAGAGAATTAGCACAACGGATAGCATGCTGGGTTAGAGCATTTCTATCTGATGTGATATTTTCTCTCTAGTTGCAGGGATATTTTTTTAACTGGGAACAGAGCATCCAAAAATACCATTGCCCCACCATAAACTGGCACAATTCACTTTACATCTTATACTGGAGCAGGTATAGGCCAGAACTGTAATGTTCCTGAAGTGCTTAGTGGAGTCATTCCAAAATTTGCATAAGCATTCTTCTTGGTGCATTATAAGGAAATTAAATTGAAGCATTTTGTTAGATCTTCTATAATAAAGTTTCAGGCATGCAACTATAATAGCAGTGATAAGGTCTGATCTTTTTATCTACTTGTTTCTACACTTCTACAGCTTAGCAACATGATTCTTGCTAGCACAGCAAATTCAAAATGTGCCCTTTACCCAGTTTTTCTTTCTCTTTACAATTGTACCTTTCAGGGATTGAAGCTATCATGGTGGATGCTCCAGCAATAATTGGTTAAATGTCAGATACCAAAATCATGGTATTAAGCTGAACATCTATCTCGCTGTCTCTACAGTTGTTGTTCTTGGTTTTATTAGACTCTAACCCACACTTTGGAAATCATTTCAGTGCATTTGTCTCTTCTTCTTTTTCCATTTAACAAATTTATCTTCCATCCATCAGTCTTTGTCTAGAAAAGCTGCTGAAATTCGGAGCTATTTCTTCAGTGCTTGAAGAAAAGATGACTTTACTCCCCCCCCTTTTTTTTAGTAGCATCTCAATCTGATTATCAAGATATAATTTATTGGAAAACTGTACAGTAGCCAAGAGGTAAACTGGGGATCTCATAAATGATAAACGCTTAATCAGTTCTGGAAAACTGACACTAGGTTCCCATTTCAATTAAAATTCATGAAAATATATAGATTTAATTATTGATTTGGAGAAGGGCTGGCTCTTCAGTTGTGTATATACTAGTTTCTTATGCCCTGTAGGCTATTTCAGCGAAGGATTGTAGAATAAACCTTTATCATTTGATAAGTGGTGCACAGAGAATTGAAGGGCGGAAATCCAACCCTGACTACATTCAAAACTGGTGAATTCAAATGGACAGTTCTTAAAAATTCAGAACTTGATTGCCAAACAGTGGTGGTATTCTGAAACTGTGGGTTCTCCTCATGGAATCCATCAATTAAACATATTGGGTTGAATCCAAGGAAAGTTAGTCATGACTAAATCCCATTGAAATGAATTGGAGTTATATTGGACACAACTAACGTGCTTCACTGGTTTCACTAGTGCTTAATTGTGATTAACTTTCTTGGGGAACAATCCAATATTAACAAAACACAATACAAATGTGTTTTCTCTTGAGTTGTTGTAAGCTGCTTCAAGAGTCCAGTGGGGCTAATTTCAGCAAATAATTGCATAAGCATATAAAGTGTGATTTTCTTTCTTTCTGTAAATTGTGGTGCTTTGCCATTCATGTTTGTGTTAAGTTTGTTTTCTGGAGTATTTGAACTCTTCTATGGACAATGACAGACCCTTTAAAAAACACTGGATGATATCCATGCAAAAGTACACAATACTACACAGAAGTTATTCTAAGGAAATTAGTAACCTACAGTAACCTACACAGGAATTACCGCTGAACTTAATTTCAACAAGACGTCTATCAAGTAAATTAATCTGGATGGCATCAGCTGTTTAAAAGTGAAGACCGTGATCCAGCCAAAGTTACTTATTTATTCCTTAGAGGATGACACATCTAAGCATGTGCTTGCCTTTCCCAATGGAATCGATGGGACTTGTGTGTTCAGCTTTGTCTGTGTTGTGCCTGTTTATTTTGAGCATATGTATGGGGCTGTGGAAATAACTTGCAATGGGATCTCATATACAAATGACACGACATTTTTCAGGAGGAACTGAAACAACAGTAAATTAGACAGTGTCTGTGATTAACATTTCACATGGGCCTACTGAAGAATAAGTTCCTTTGGTTATGTAAATGGCTTTGTGAACTTTTGGTTGAGATATACACACACACACACACACACACACACACACACACTAAATATATATATATATATTTCAACCAAAAGTTCACAAAGCCATTTACATAACCAAAGGAACTTATTCTTCAGTAGGCCCATGTGAAATGTTAATCACAGACACTGTCTAATTTACTGTAGTTTCAGTTCCTCCTGAAAAATGTCATGTCATTATCGCTGAATATATATACACACACATACGCACACACTAATATATATATATATATATATATATATATATATATATATATATATATATATATATATTCAGCAATAATCCCCAATCCAATGAATGGTTACGTACCTGTAAGTCCCACAGATTTCACTGAGATTTAAGCATGTGTAACTATCTTCAGAATTGTGGCCTAAGTCTATTGCTGGTCATTTTTCTTCTCTATGTTTTTCCAGGTGAATTATTTTTAGAACTGGAGCTCTCTGTTATTTCAAGGGTTGTGAACTTTCTGGGTGCTCAACAGGAATTAAATTCCACAAGAGCCATGTGTGTTCTTGAGAGCTGCTTGTCCACTGGGGCATGTAGAATTTTCTGCCTCAGTCATCTGTATAAATTTATCTGAGCAAGGCAACTAAAGCGAAACAGCTGAAGCTCTCACTTGTATGAATGAGTGATTCTATACTTGGAGAGGCTGGCAGATTTTAAAAAAACTTGTTGGCAACTGTTCTGGGTTTGGAATAATTCTTTCACAGATGGATTACACCTGTATTGGGAGGTTGTGTCTTTCTATTCATGAAGTGTAAGATAAAATCTATACAGCAAATTTGTATAAAGCTGTAAGAGAAGGAGAAGACTGGGGAGAGAAATGTTTGAGTTAGTTATACACACTTAAGCTAGTTACAATATAAACCAAGCCTGCCTGGTTTATATTTTTAAGACCTAGCACCATGAAATTCTGCACTACTGTGAATCTGTACATTTTATTTATATTTTTTCTAACCCTAATTTCTGTATGATCAAGGCAGCTACATTTTAAAAAAAATATTACAGTTACAGAACCAAAGCAAGAACTAGCAGCAGTATAACAGCCAGACCTCCATAAGATCTCTAACCAATTAGCCAAAGGTTTTTGCAGATTCATGGTCATTACAGAAGTTCAGGAACATCTCCAACACCCCTGAGGAGGTAGTTCCATAATTTCAGAGCAACCATAGAAGGTACTACTCTTTTCTGGAGATGTCTAAAACTGAGGAAGCCTGGAGTAGAGCCCTCAAAGATGAACTCAGCACATAGGCCAGCTTATAGGAGGAGAGGATCTCTCAGAGGTATGTCAATCCCAGACTATATAAGACTTTGAGGGTCAATAACAAAATCTTGGGTGCCATCCTAGGAGACTTACCCACCAGGCAACACATCTCTCCCCTTAGGGATGATCATCTACTGCCTTCAGTTAAGGAGCGCATTTGGAGGGGTGAATTTGTGGCCACCTTCCAGCAGATCTTTAGACAGCCAGAGGCAGTGGTTAAAGAGGGGGAGCAGAAGCAAGAACAGGAAAAATCCAAGCATAAACCCATTGAGCTCAATTGGTCTAATTTGTTGTCTGCTTTTACCATGTACATGGTGGTGCTGCAGGTCCAGCCCACTAAGGGCCCAGCCCTGGCTAAGTACCTTGACATTATTTACAGGGGCTACATGGACTTCATGGGTAATGCTTGGTAGTGGTACGATCACTCTTTTTGCTTAAGAATGGCACTAAACTGTCCAATTCCATGGGACACGCAGAATCAAGAACTGTGGCTGCTGATCATGACTGCATCCAGACCCCAAAAGAGGGAGCACTTAGATAGTGGACACATAATATCTAAAGCACCACAGCACCTGCCACTTCACAGGCAGCTATGCAGGGTGGTCAAGGCCCCCTGCTATGCTGGGAATTTAATGGCAGCAGAAAATGCTCATGCTCACCCTGTAAGTTCAAGCAAGGCTGCAGTTTCTGTGGTGGGAAGCATTTGAGTACCTATTGCAAGTGGGCCAAAGGTTCATGGGTAGTCCCAGGGACCAGTCAACAGGAAGCAGGAAGGGTGGAGCTTCACAGCAAAGCAGTGGTGCTGGAAAAGGGCCCCAGTCCAATTACAATTCCCATGCTGGCCCACTACTTAGGGTTACCTGTTTTGGGAGAAGGCAGGATATTTGTTGGTAGGCTTTAATTTTGGATTCCGAAGTCCTTGCAATTTCTAAGGGCGCATTGCTCAGCACCAAATTTGAAGTCAGTCTAGGGAATGCAGGATGTAGTCTTGAGAAAGATATGTGGCCCTTTCACCATACAAACTTGTCTCATGTCTTCTTATCTGTCTTAGTTATCTTATTTATCTTATTTATCTTATTTATTTGTTTATTTGTTTGTTATTTTTCTATGTAAACTGCTTTGGAAGCTTTTATTGAAAATGATATATAAATATTTGTTGTTGTTAATTCATGGCAGAGATTAGATTTGAACTAAAGGCTTTGTGATTGTAGTTAAGTCTCTGTGCAAGCAAATGCTAACTGGGAAGATGTAACTGGCAGCGGCATATCCCGTACAATGCCCTCAATCTCAGCAATTCTTGATTCTTGAGGTAAAACAATGCTATCTCTTAGGATAGAGTAGTCACAAAAACACCACTCTTGACTATAATTCAGTTGAACAAAGGAATTTGCCATATACCAAGTCAGACCATTGGTCCATCTAGCTCAGTATTGTCTACTCAGTCTGGCTGTGTGATTTCACCACAGGCAAGAATATTTCTCAGCCCTATCTTGGAGATGTCAGAGAGTGAGCTTAGAACCTTCTGCATGCAAGCATGCTGATGTTTTTCCAAGAGTGGCTCCATGCCCTGAGGGGTATATCTTACAGTGCTCACACAAGTAGTCTCATATTCATATGAAACCAGGACAGACCGTGCTTTGCAAAGGGGGCAAGTCGTACTTGTCCCCTTTCCTTCCTTCCTTCCTTCCTTCCTTCCTTCCTTCCTTCCTTATTTATTTATTATTGCTGCCTATAAACTAAGGTAGCAAAAATAGTAACTCTGATATGTGACATGATTTAAAATAGCAAGGTAAACTAAAACAGTCTGTTGGGGAATTCACAAAGTTGGTGTAAACTCTACTATGACAATATTACATTTCCCCATTACTTTGAATTCGTGGGCTTCCCCCACACCACCAGCACCACCACTCAAGGACTCCCATGTGTAGAGCTCCCAAATCTGCCATACTCCACAGGCCCAGGGGCGTAACTATAATAGGGCAAGGGGAGACAGTTGTCTGGGGGCCCACTGCCTTGGGGGGGCCCAGAGGCAAGTCACATGACTGACTCCCCCAGCCTCGCACCCGCCCGGGCTTCCTTCCATTGTATTCGTCCTCCGAAATTGATGTGAGTGTTAAGACCCAGAGCTACTAGAACAGGATGTCTTTCTCTAGTACCCTAAATGACTTGCATCGTCCACAATTTACAAAACCTTGTAAAAAAATAATTTAGGATGATGTTCTATGGTGGCACAAAGGGGAATGTGTGTGTATGCTTTTTGTTACCTCTATTCAGCCTCATTTAAGATTTCTTTACTTCATGAGCTGAGCTTCAGTGAGGGGGGGCATTTTAAAACCTTGTCTCTGGGCCCACTCCAACCTTGCTACGCCCCTGCACAGGCCCACAGACAACTGGTTCAGATTATATTTGGTCCATTGGCCAGACCACACACGATAAGAATGTGTGTTGCCTGTGAACATGCATGTCCTTTCCCCTCCTGAGACAACTTTCCCTAATTGCTTGAGTGGGGTGTGGGCATTTTTGATTAATCCATTCCTAGATCCAAGCCATCTTTTGAATGGGGCTTTAGTTACTTATATTCCAGTCCTGGAGTAGAGGCAGGGCTTACAAACAGCCAGCAGCAAGAGCACTGAAGGCAGGCTGCACTTGCCTTTCTGTTCATAATACCTATTTCATTATACTATTAATATTCCTGATTCAACTGCACTGCCTTGTCCTTGCATACTACAGCTTGGATTCTACAGGGTAGTTATTCTTCCACATGTGCTACAAATACTGATTTGAACTAGTATTTGTAATGCATGTAGAGGGACAGTTAGGATGATCCATGACACCACACAATTAATGTACTGTTCACAATGTGTACATGTCCTTATCACATGTGATCAGGCCAGCAGATTAAATATCATTTGGACCACCCCAAAATTTCATACTATAGCTATGGGAGAGAAAGAGAAGCATCCAAAATAAATATTCAATATTTATAATGTTCAAATGTAGGGGGATTTTTTTTTACTATTGTCCAAAAGGAAGAATTAGGCTTCAGAGGCACTGAATCGGCTCTATTATTCTTAAAAATAAAATAGCAGCTTTGGGGGGAAATGGACTTGATGGATTTAAGGTGTTCTCATTCCAAGAACAGCCTTCTGATGTCTTTCACCACAAAGCAAGTGATTAATCTGAAGACAGGAGAACATACGGCTCTTGTGTTGTGGCTTTCATCCAAGAGTCACTCATCCCTTTCTTAGCCACTATTTACTAGAAGGAAAAAGGATATCTTGCCGACTGGCTGTTCTAGCCATTCCCATTAGGGAGTTATGGCGAGGCAGTGCAGGCAGGATAAGAGCAGTGTGTTCTGATTGTCCTTTCTAAAGTTTGATTTATGAGAGGGTATAATTACAGTGTTTAAAAATACTTTAAAGTCACCAGGACTCTGTGTGTGTGTGTGTGTGTGTGTGTGTGTGTGTGTGTGTGTGTGTGTGTTTTAAATGGGCTTTTAGTTATGGCTCCTTTCAGCAAGATGTCTAAATGATATAAATATTTCTAATAAACACAGTGGCTGCAAAATAGCCTGCGTTATTAGTCAAAGGTGTGATTGAAATGAAATGTAAGATTTATAATGACAAATGAAATGTAAGATTTATAATGGCATTTTCTTTTGTTGGGACGTTCCTCATGCTGAGAAATGATACCCTACTTTTAAAATAGCAGCATGTTCTCTGTTTCTCCCCACCCTTAATGGACCTACCCATCTGTGAATAATTGTTCATGGGAGGGAGAGGCTGTGTAATAAATCAGCTACCCTCATGAGTCAGTCTTAGCTGTTCGGTGTATTAAGCCCTGTGCGTTGTAATGAGTACAATGGAGTGCCAAAGAAGAACGGAAAATACACCCAGCTACTAACAATTTTCTCTGCAGAACCTGCAGTGGCATATAAGGAGAATAAGCCCCCTTAATGGTAGAGTTTAATGTGTTATCAGACCGGCGTTGCTTCATGCAATCTGCCATTGTTAGGGTTGCATCATCTGTCGTCAGTGATAACTAGAGGCCAGCAAGTGTACATGTTAATAAAGATTGCCTGGGCTGAGGACATTTGAAATAGATTCATTGTAGACTAATTGCTTGTAAGGTGTTTCAAATTACAATCTTTGAACAAAGAAGATCAATTTCAATTTAAAACAAAACATTAAGGAGATAAAGCTAGAGCCAAGTACTGACATTCATTCTCATCGTGAATCAAACATTCAACACGGTGAATTTGTTTAACTCAGAATTATTGTTTAACTTTCGGCTTTTCTTAATGCCTTCTTATTAAGAGATGGAGATGTGTTTGTAATAAGAAATGCATGTAGATTGGGTGGCGGGGGGGGCAACATTCCTATGTGTTAAGCATGGCTGGATAAATATTTTGTTTTATACTCTCAAATATAGTACTTTCCCAAGGATGGTCATCCACTGTTATGGTGGTGCTATAGTATTGTGTACCATGGACAGCCAGGAAAACACACAAATATATCATAGAACAAATCCATCCAGAATTTTCACTCAAGGCACAAATGACCAGGCTCAAACTATCATACTTTGGACACATTATGTGAAGACCCAGCTCCCTTGAGAAGTCTATAATGATGGGGAAAGTTGAGGGAAAGAGAAGAGGATGACCAGCAGCAAGGTGGATGGACTCAAATATGACAGCAATGAATGCACCACTGAGAGATCTTAAAGGCCAAACTGAAGACAGATCATCCTAGAGAGAATCTATTTATGTGGTCACTAAGAGTCAACACCGACTTGATGGCACTTAATCAGTCAATCAAACAATCAGTCAGTCAATAGTATTGTACATCTTCAATATTGAGGAGTACCAAAATGACTCATTTAGTGTGTGTTTTCTTTCTTGTTGGTAGCCATATTTTTGTGGGAGTCTAACCTAATGATATTTATCTATAGAACACAGCCAAACACACACACACACACACACACACACACACACACACACACACATGCAACACCCTAGCGAGAATCCCCTCCCTCTTGCACAATTGCCCACATTGCTGAAGTGGGAATGAAACCACTACAAGCAAGATCCTTTGGCTGCATACATATAGCATTATTAGTTAGGATGTCAGCCATTGCTTTCAGTTCTTATATTCTCTGTAAAAATGAACAAGAGATGTAGGCATTCCCATACCTGCTGCTAAGCATCTACAGTAAATCACCAAAATGAGGGACATGTAGTTGAGAAAGCATCAACAAAGTTTTCCAGGAGGCACCCAATGCTTCAAGCACCCATAGAAGTATGAGGAGCAACCATGACAGAAAGTCTTTCTCTGAATGGAAGTGATACCATGATAGCCATGCAACCAGAAGGACAGATTATGTTCTGCAATGGGATGACATTGCATGGGATAAGACTAGAGACGGAGGGATATTGGATTATTTGTGGTGTATGGGTCCAAAATGCTTATGACCCATCCTACTATCTGAATCCTTAATTATCACATCTTTGTACTTCTACTTCCCTTGCTCCTATCTCCTTATTTATACTGATATCACTTCAGTAATTGGTACCTAACCAGTATGATAGATGCTGCCTTCTTCAATATTCCTATACCTACCATACTGTGAAGTTGTGACTGAATCATGGGCATCAGAAGGGGCAGGTGGGCCATTGACCCCCCTGGACTGAGTCAATCGCTTGTCCCTTGTGCTATAAATTTAAATATCTGTGCTATATATTGGAAAGTTAATTTAATTCCATCATTAGAAGAGTCACAACTTAAACTTTTGGAATATGCATCAATGGCTAAGATTACATCATACAAAAAGAACAAATCGATACATAGCAGCTTTTGATACTATTGACCATAGTATCCTTCTGGAGCATCTGAGGGGGTTGAGGGTGGGAGGCACTGCTTTGCCATGGTTCTACTCTTACCTCTCAGGCAGATTCCAGATGGTGTCCCTTGGAGACTGTTGTTCTTCAAAAACTGAACTTCGGTATGGTGTCCCTCAGGTTTCCATATTGTCTCTGATGTTGTTTAACATCTACATGAAACCACTGGGAGATATCATCAAAAGATTTGGTGCAGGGTGTTATCAGTATGCTGATGACATCCAAATCTTTTTCTCCATGTCAATATCATCAGGAGAAGGCATAACCTCCCTAAATGCCTTCCTGGAGGCATTGATGGGCTGGATGAGAGGTAACAGGCTGAGGCTGTATCCAGATAAGATGGAGGTACTTATTGTGCTTGGTCAGAACTTTTTTATTATTTTGATCTGCCAGTTGTGGATGTAGTCACACTTCCCCAGAAGGAACAGGTACACAGTCTGGGGGTGCTTCTGGACACAAAACTCTCCCTGGTGTCCCAGGTTGAGGCAGTGGCCAGAGGTGCCTTTTATCAGCTTCAGCTGATACACCGGCTGTTTCCATTTCTTGAGACAAATGACCTCAGAACAGTAGTACATCTGCTGGTCACCTCCATACTTGACTACTGCAATGTGCTCTATGTGGGGCTGCCTTTGTACGTAGTCCAGAAGCTGCAGTTAGTCCAGAATGCTGCAGCCAGGTTGGACTCTGGGTCATATTGGAGAGACCATATCACTCCTACCTTAAAAGATCTACACTGGCTGCTGATAAGATTCCGGGCAAAGTACAGGGTTTTGGTTATAACTTATAAAGCCCTAAGCAGCTTGGGCCCTGGGTATTTAAGAGAATGTCTTCTTTGCTATGAACCACACCACCCATTGAGATCATCTGGAGAGGTTCGTCTGCAATTGCCACCAGCTTATCTGGTGACTACTCAGGGACGGGCATTCTCCATTGCTGCCCTGAAGTTATGGAACACACTTCCTGATGAAATAAGAGCCTCCCCATCTCTTACAATTTTTAAAAAGGCAGTCAAGATGCATTTGTTCAACCAGGCTTTTAATTAGATATTGAGTAGCTTCACACGATTGGTGTGAAGCACCAGAGGGAGTTCTGCGGGCTTAGCCCCCTCTCCCCGCAGACAATCAAGAGACAGCCCTCGGTGGTCAGATTGGCCACCCACATGAGTGCCAGCTCTGTCACGGAGCTGGAGGGGGCTGCAGGGATTGGGGGGAAGTTCCAGGATGCCCCATGTGAGCACACAGGGCATCCTGGAGAGACCCCTGATTCCGGGAAGCTGCTTGCAGCCTCCCAGTCAGGGGTCTACTCATGTGTCACTGCGTTCCACATCAACACACGAGCAAAAAGATGAGGTTAACAGAGTGCTCGCTCCATTAACCTCATCTAAGGGGAGTGGTCATTAGGCGAACTAGCTGCCTTGGGAGCACCAGGCTTGCCTGCGAGCCCGGTGGTTCCCATGATCCCCGGAAAGCCGGCAAAGCTCCCTTAGCCCACTTTTCAGTGATCATGAGAATACTTTCATTGTTTTAATTGTGTTTTAATAGTTTTAAAATTTTAAATTTTAATTGTTGAAATGTTTTAATCTTTTTATTGGTTGTTTTTATTGTTTTGTTGTCAATTGCCCATAGGAATTGCATTTTGGGTGGTATACAAATGTGTTACATACATACATACATAATTCAGAGGATATATTTGTTTCATTTCAACATGGGTGCCACTTATATATAATAATTTGGCCCATGATTTTACGCCACATCCAAGATTTGGATTTATTTATTTATTTTGTAAACTAGGCTATAAATTGTATATCTTTTGATGTTTGTATCGATGTATAAATATGTTACTCAGCTGCCATTGGGTTAGAATGAATTGTTAGGTGGAGATATGATAGGGAACCAGAATCCAAGTTGATGTATTCGATTATCATGAGATGTAATATGTGTTTCTTTTCTCCCCCACCCCCCCTTCTTTCTGTGTTGGCTATTCTTTAATATTTCTTTAAATAAATTAATTAATAAAAAAAATCCGCAAACAATGTTTTGCAATGTTTATTTGTTTGAAACAAATAAAACAAAACCAGAATTTCAGCCACAGTCTTAAAAAAAAAATCCTCAAAAGCTGAAGTGCTGAAAGGAAACAAAGCAGGTAGAGGCTGAAAAGAGGAAGCAGGACCTGGTTTTTAACCATATGGCTCCACCGAGGAGTCGCCAAGAGCTTCTCCTGCAGCATCCATAGCCCACCTAAGTGAGTCACATGCTATGTCCACACACTAGAGACATGAGAAAAGGTGAGGGGGCAGCAGCAGAGAAGGGAAAACTTGCTCCAAGGAACTGCAGCCACCTGTGGGCCAGTTACTCTACCCCTGCTAAATAAAGAGAATCACCACGTTAAAAGTTCCCTCTTTAACAAGTTAGCAACGAGAACAAGGGTAACTTGTTCTCATGGAACTGCAGGTCCAATAACATGGAACTGGAGGTCCAATTGGCCCTCGGTTCCGCTCCCCACCCCACCGCTCTCCTGTCCAAATTAGTCAGCAGGACTGTAGAGAAGAGGGGGAACTGACTTTGCAGGCTTCCTTCTTGCATGAAGGACAGCCTGCACATCATGGCCAGAGAGAGGGAGCAGCTTCCTCTATCAACTCCAGTTGAAAGGAACACAGCCTATGGTTCTGAATTCTGATGCAACATCATGACATTCAGACATAATGGTTTGGCAACTTCTGGCCCCTTAAACTCTGGTTCTGCATTACATGTGAATGTGCGCTCTCTCTCTCTTGCTCTCTCGCTCGCTCGCTCTCTCTCTCTTAAGGGAAGGAGGGAAGAAGGAAGCACCCTCCTTCCCATACTCATCTTTCACCCACCTGTGGCATTGTGTGCATGGGTGTCCACATGCCCCCACCCCACTTAAAACATTTTGTGGATGCCCATGGACTAAATCTATGACTGCTTAGTGCCCGATAAGTGATAGCATATTACATATGAACGCCAGAAGCTGCATTATAGTGAATCAGACCATTGGTCTATCTAGCTCAGTATTGTCTGTCTGCACTGACTGGCAGCAGCTTCTCCAAAGATTCAGGCAGGAGTCTTTCCCAGCCCTGCTTGGTCCTGCACGCAGGACCACTGAGCTACAGCCCCATTATCATTTTGGATGCATGCTGCTTTCTTGGACATGATTGTCCACAGTGGTTGACATCCAGATTAAGCTGCTCAATAGTATGACTCAGGAGTTACTCTAAAATACTATTACATTTCAGTAGGACTTACTATTGAAATATAATTTAATCAGGATGTCAGCCACTATACTTAGAGATGTTACTGAACTTCTCCTCTTTTAACAAAGTTTCACAATCCCGTCTTCTTCCATTCTCTAGCTGGTTGGATTTTACAAGGTATAAATATCCTATTGATTCTATGCAATACATACTTTAGCACAAAAATGTCTGTTCAGAGGTATATATTCATCTATCTATCTATCTATCTATCTATCTATCTATCTATCTATCTATGAGAAAATACTTTAAGAAATAATGGGAAAAAGTTAAATCCCTTTTCTTTTCAGTGATGGGGGGGGGGCGGGGATAGGGCTTTTGAAAGTAAAAACCATGCAGACTTTGAATGGAATGTGTTGTATTCTATCCAATACCTTTTATTTGTTGTTGAGAAATTTGCCCCTGTGGGGATTTTGTAGATAGTGCATGGGGTGAAGTCAGAAAGGAAAAGGGAGGAAAAGGAATAGGAGAAAATGGAGTTGTTCCTGAATAAACTCTTAGTTAAATCTATATAATATTTCTTTGTGAGGAAAGCAGCTATAAAACATTTGGCGATGAAATTTTGAACCAGCTAAGCATGCGAGCCTGCAAAACATGTGAATGTTCCTGCCATCTCATTTCATTGCATTACTGGACCTACATTCCTGAACCTACATTCCTTTCTACTATTTCTGCTGCTGATTGTTTCTGCAGCTTTCTGACTGGCACAACCCGTGAAGGTACTTTTCCATTCTCAATCCTGGACTGTGTTGTTCTCTGGATGCCCACTGCATCGTGGCTCAGATACCACCACCACCACCTTTTTTCTTGTCCACCCCAGGAGAACCTGGTCTTCCCTGGAAAAAATAGAGGACCTATTTCTGCATTCCCTCCTCACCATACAGAGCCCTGATTTTACCCCAGCAAAGCAGAAGGCTTCATTGCTTCACTGCCTGGGCCCTGGTAGCCAGAGAATATATAATCATTTGCCCTTTCCTGCCAACTCAGAAGGGGATGCCAATTCTTATGAAGCTGCTCTTCAAGCCTTAGATCAGGGATTCTCAAACTTGGGTCCTCAGGTGTTATTGGACTTCAACTCACATAATCCCCAGCCTCAGTGGCCTTTGGTTGAGGATTATGGGAGTTGAAGTCCAATAACACCTGAGGACCCAAGTTTGAGAATCACTGCCTTAGATGATCATTTCAACCCTACTTTGAATGATTGCTGAACGTTACAACTACTATTCCAAATCCCAACTGCCTGGTGAATCTATTGATTAGTATGTCACAGCATTGTGTAACCTGTGAGTTTGCCAACTTTACTGATGAAATGATCAGGGATCAGATTGTTATGAAAACAAACTGCTCCAAACTCTGTGGGAAACTGCTATTGGAATGGAAACTTACCTTGGATGAAGTTATAGAGATTGCTAAGAGGATGGAAACTGTTCTTCACTGTGCCAAATCTCTCTCTTTGGTACCCCAAAACCAACCTCCTGAAATCCAGGCTGTTCAGTCTAAATCCTTCCAAACCCAATCTTCTCATATGGCACTGTTCCAGAAAGTGGCAGCACAAGAAAGGAGCTACCAATGCTACCAACTTGGACACTCTGCCCATAAAGCCAATTTTGTTCATGGAAGGTCGCTTTCAAAAGGTGCAAAAAAAAAGGGGACACTTTGCTAAGTTTGCAATTCTGCTGTCCACTCCATTACTGATTCACCATATGATAAGGATGAGGCAGGTGAACAACTTCCTGACAGCGTTTTAAGTATGACAGCATCAGAGCCTGCTTCTCCACATTGTCGCATTAAACTTAATGGCCATGAAGTGTGGATGCTTGCTGATTCTGGTTCACTGTACATTATCATTTCTCATCTACTTTCCAAGAAACTCCTCACTACATCAGATCTGTGCCTCTATCCACCTATGGGGATATGGAGGTTCCCCTATTGCCATAAATGAATACTAACTGCTGTCCTGGAATACAAAGGTGTAATGAAGAAGGGAAAGTGTATGTGTCACAAAAAGGAGTCTCAATATTGGGCTGGAAACATCAGAAAGATCTATGGATAGCGTATGCCCAAATAGCACAGAACTTTGGATAATCTCCAAACAAGATTATTGAGCATCCATGTTTTGATATGGTTGCTGATTTCTTGGATGCCTTGTTGATATTCCAGGCACAGCCATACATTTCAAACATAAAATTCAGATGTAGGCAAATGCAATATGTGTACAACACAAAGTGAGGAATGTACCCATAGCATTGTGCCAACCACTTAGAGAGGAGCTCTTAAGACTACAGCATGCTGACATCATAGAGCTTCTTGATTCATCAGGATGGGTCTCTCCCACTGTTCTTGTAAGGAAATCAAACAGTACACTTTGAATGTGCATAGATTTAAGAGATGTGAACTCCAACATTTATATATTATTTCTCTATGTAAACCACCCTGAGCCATTTTTGGAAGGGCGGTATAGAAATCGAATAAATAAATAAATAAATAAAATAATGACATGGTAGTAGATTGTCATCGATCGATTGCCCCAAATCAATGAAATGCTGCTTACTCTGAAAGAAGCATCAGTGTTCACACAACTTTGGACTTGTCTTTGGTCTATCATCAAATTCCCCTGCTCAAACGTTCTTGCAAATACACAACCTTAATTACCCTGGAGGGTCATTTTCAATACAAAAGACTGCCCTTTGGATAAGCCTCTGCAGCTTTGGTATTTCAAAGAACTATGCTTGCAGTTTTGGGGACTACATATGGAATCACTTACTTTCAGGATGACATTTTAGTGTATGGCAAAACCGTTGAGGAACATGATGCTAAACTGACAGAAGTTGTAAGAAAACCTGACAACACGGATTTACTATCTTTGCAGCGAAATGTCAGTTTTGCACACACTCTGTGACATATTTGAGACACACAAAATCTCATAGTGACGTTATGTCCTCAAACAGACATGGTAAAAGCTATTGGGGAAACACCAGAGCCACACAACAAGGATGCACTTCAAACATTTTTAGGACTCTATCAGCCTAAATTTTTTGGACAATTTGCCTCAAAAGTTGCTCCATTGCATCTTTAAAAAAGAAGAATAAGAATGTAGCATTTAACTGGGATGCATCCTGCAAGGCTGGTTTCAGACTATCAAATCAGCCATTGCTGAAAGCCCTACTCTCACTTCTTTTGACACTGGGGATCAAGTAGAGCAACCCGAATAGTCAAATGGATCACCAGACTAATGGATTTTTGATTTCCACGTTGAATATCTTCCAGGTCTTAGAAATATAACTGCAGATTGTTTATCTCAACTTCTACTTCCAGGCCAAGAGGAGATCCCACGATGAAGGAGTCATAACTGCACAAATAGCTTCATCCACTCATGAAGTGATCATGTCTTCTCAATGGAAAGTGGCCCTCAGAGCTTATCAAGTGCTTACTGAACTTAAGCACTACCTAACTAAAGGATGGCTATGGAAAAACAAGGTACTTGAACATCTTCAACCATAAATGCATGTAGCAAGTGAGCTGTCTCTTCTCAATGAGCTGGTGCTGAGGGATGATCGTTTGGTAGTGTCAAGTTGTCAACCTCCTTACAAGCAAAAGGGATCAAATCTGCCCACAAATGTCATCTGAGCATGAGCTTGACTAAAAGGCAAATCAGAAGTTTCTGGTGGCCAGGTATGGGCAAACACATTGAAGATGTGATAAGGCACTGTGTGGTTTGTGCTGTATCTGACACAGAAGACGTTTGCCACCCCCTTGACTCCAGTAGAGTATACCAGTGGTCCCTGGGGAAAACTTGATCTGGATATAACGGGGCCTTTTGATAACCAATCCACAAACCAAAGACATGTTATAGTGACAGTGGATTACTATTCCAGGTCTCCAGAATTTTCATTTGCTGACATTACTACAGACAAGGTGATCCAATTCATGGCTGTAGTTTTTGTGAGAGAAGGTCTTCCTGAAGAACTAGTGACTGATAAGAGTACACAGCTTATCTCATTTGAATGGAGCAATATTTGCATAAGTATTGGATAAAACAGAGGACTATTTCTTTGTACCATCCTCAAGGGAATGGCTCAGTGGAAAGAATAAGCAGATTAGTGAAATGAAGTTTATTTAATTTATTCATTCATTTTGCATGTATATACCGCTTTTCAGGCGATCCTCCAAAAGCAGTTTAAATAAAACCTAAATAAAGAACAATATATCAAGCCACACATTTACATCTTTATTTGGGCCTTAGTTTCACTTCTTTCTTCACTCTTCCCCTCAGAGCAAGATGTGTTTTGGTCAGTCTGTGTGCAAGATGTGTTTTGGTCAGTTGTGGGAGGGAAGGCCCATTTTAGCTGGAACAAAAGGAGCTGGATGGTGGCAGCAACCCAGCCTGTCTCTCTCTCCTTCTCGCCTCCCCTCAGAACAAGATGGTCACTGGTTGCTTTGTGGTCTGGCTACAACACAACAACAATCCTGGAAAGAGGCAATCCATGAAATTCTGCTTGCTTATCAAACTACTCCTCATTTCACTACAGGAAAATCACTTTTTTGAACTCCTGAGAGGACACAAAGTTACCACCAAACATACCCAATGGCAACAACTGATAGGGCTTTTCATGCCATCTCACCCTAAGGATGTGGAGATTTGTGATCAGGTAAGGGGGAAGCAACGAAAATACAAATTGTATGTGGATCAGAAACAGGTTGCAAACAGCGAACATTTCAAGTGGGAGACTTCATTTGAGTATGGTTGCCTTATAAAGTGAGAAAGGGCAGTTCCCGATATTCTGGATCAAAACAAATAATCAAAATCCAAGGATATTCTGTCATATTGGATGATGGAAATAAATGGAACAGTTTGAGACTCTCTTGCATGCATTATATGAGAAAAGAGGGAAGAGAGAGTTCCTCGAGAGACAAACTGGAGAAGACTTTGATCTTGCCTCCAGTTTTGACTTCACAGAGGAGGCTGATGAAAATGATGGACAATCCTCAGTACCAGACAGTGCCAAATAGCTTCTGTGCCAGAGAACGGAAGAATTAGGAGAAATGTGCATGGCAGGAGACCACATAAAAGACTTGAAGACTTTGTCAATGATTTTTAATCAATTCAACTCTGGTTGTTATAAAGGGGATGAATGTGTTGTATTCTATCGAGTATCTTTTATGTTTAGTTGTCCCTGTGGGCATCCTGTAGAGCGTGTGGGGGTGGAGTCAGAAGGGAAAAGGGAGGAAAATGAGAAGGAGAAAATGAGTTGTTTCTGAATACACTCTTAGTTAAATCTTTATAAGATTTCTTTATGTTTGTGAGGGAAGCAGCTATAAAAACGAATGCAGACAGATTTCTAATACCTAATAATTCAGTGGTTCTATTCCATATCCATAATGTAGTGCTAAGAGATTTCTGCTTGACCCAAAAACATTTATGTTATTGGGAGCTTCAGGCTTTTATCTTGCTCTTTAAGGTTTGTATGAAAACCAAGTGAGGTCTTCCAGAATAATGGATGTGAAGTGCCATCAGTATGCTGATGAAGTCAGCATACTTTTCATCAGATTTAATTGAGGCACAGGACATGCTGAATTGGTATCTGGGAACAATAATTGACTAGCTAATCAACTGAAATGCAACCAAAAAAAGATAGAGGTTCTTATGGTGGATTGTTCATTTGACCAAGGAAGTGGTGTTCACCCTGTTCTGAAGAGAGTTGTACTTAAAGGTTGGGTTTTCAATTTAGGGAGAGCGGAAAGATTTGTTGTGGCTTTAGTGACACCTTCCAGTGAGTACTTTTAGGGAGTACCTTCCACCAACTAAAGCTGGTGCACCAGCTGCACCACTTCTGGAGAGAAATTATATTGCCATTGCTATTCAGGCACAATTGTGGGTGGGGTTATCTTGGAAGAAGATCCCTTATTTAAAAGAAAGCAGCCAATTATTGTGGCTGGGGATGGTGGGAGTTGTAGTTCAAAAACAGCTGGAGGGCCAAGGTTCCCCACACCTGCTTTACACGAATTAAAGGCAATCACAATCTTAGAGGCAATCAATAGACTTCCTATTATGATAGGCAAGCTGGCTTGCTTTGAGCAGGGCTTGACATTGAGCCAGCCTGATTCAAGCAGTCCGAGTTCAAACTGGCCTGGCCCTGCAAAGGGGAGGGGAGGGTCCAAGTTTAAACTGGACTAACCCCCCAGCTCGAAGAACCAGACTGACCTCCAGCTTGGCGGGTGTGTGTGTGTGTGTGTGTTATACTTGTAATGGGGAATCTGGTGACCTCTGGCTCAGGGGGGTATATTTGTAATGGGGAATCTGGTGATTCCCCTTAATTTTATTTATTTATTTTATTTTTACATTTATATCCCGCTCTTCCCAGTAAATCTGTGTGGAGGGGGCAGGAAAAAGGCTACGTTTTACCTTTTAAAATGCAGGTGCTGCGGTCAGCGGGGATGGCAGAAGCAGCCATGGAGAAATTAGAGGCAGCGGCAGCTCCTCCAACTCCCCACTGGCCTCCCAAATGACAGCCTGGGCCAGCTGAGGCCTGGTTCGGGCCTCTGCACATTTTCAAAGGCCATTTCCGTGACCTCCACAAATGTGCACAGGCCATTTGCGCCACCATGCAAATCGCATGATGAAACAAATGGCCTGTGCTGAAGTGAGGAGTCTCTGCCACCACCTCCAGGGCCTCCGCCTCTCCCACCACCTACATTTTAAAGGTAAAAGTTCTCCCACCATCCACCATGCATTTACTGGGAATCTTCGCTGGGTTCCTCTTTATAGGTATACCCCCTAAGCTGCTCTATGAACTGATTCGGCCTGGTTCAATGGCTGGACCAGTCCCAGTTTGGCCGAGCCTGAGCCCAGACTGGGTTGGTTTGAATCTGGTCTGATGGCTGCACTCCTTGCACATCCCCTCCTTGTCAAACCCTCCTTCCAGCAGCAGACCCAGGTGAAAAGGTTTGTTGCAACTAGCCAGAAGAAAGGAGGGGCCACAGAATAACGGCAAAGCACAGCAGAAATAAGCAAAGGGAACTCCCTTTGCTGGCAGATATTACAATTGTCCTTGGCTGTCCACAGCTGAGAAATCAACAGATGGCCCTCAACACTGCTGCTTGTTACTAGGGATGTGTGAATTGATTCAGGTACAAATCTATTTGTACCCAAATCTAGCTGATTCGGGTGAATTGGAGACAGAACAAATCACCCCTAGTCCATTGGCTAGATTCACCTATCCCTAGTAACAAGCAGCAGTGTTGAGGGCCACTTTCCCCATCTTATCTGGGGAAACACCATCACCTTCACTATGGAAGCTGATCCAAGCAGGGCAGCACAGCAGACCAAAACAAAGGGTACAAAGAGGCTGACACTGATTCAAGTTTATGCTTGAAGCAAGGAATGCCAAGAGACATGTGTGGGGTGAGGGAGATGGGGGTGGATGGAGAAGAGTTTACTTTTCTCCCGAGAAGGCTTGAAGGGGGCCACGGGCAGGAAATTATCCTCCCTTCTCCTTGGCTTGTCCTCCTCCAGTCCTGCACTTTGCTTTCCGATCCCACCCAACCTTGCTATGCCGCCCCTCCATGCTCACCTGTTTTCAAGGAGAAGATGGAAACACACAACAAATGGAATAGGCAAAGTCCCTCCAGCTCCAATACGGTGCTCTCAACCTCTAGTCTCTCTAGCTCTGCTCTGTGTAGTCTGCGCCGTGGCATGGACACTTCTCCTTACCTTCCTAAGTTCCCGCCTTCTTGTTTCCTCCACTGCCTCGGCACCTTTGCGAGTTACGCAGGCATCTTGGTGCCTTTGCCAGTTACACAGGCACAGGCAGGCTTTGGTTGTTCTGCCTCCTCCTCCAGAGAGGGGAGGGCATCACCACCCAGCCCAGTCTCTCTCAGTTGGGAGGGAGGTACGGCTGCAGCTGCTCCTCGGCAGATCTTCAGGGGCTTTCTCTATCTTTTTATGTTTATAAGCTTCTAAAAGGTATCTATCTGATTACTATTGGAGACAGAAGCCCTGTTCACAAATGAAAAGGAAAAGGATGCTGTGCTTGGGTACAGCATCCCAGAGTGTGTCTGGAAGTCTCGCATCCATTCCTGACACACAAGGAAGCCTCACCCTCCCTGCACTCTTCACAGGTATGGTGTTTGTCTGAGGAGGCAAATGCCATAAACATGATGCAGTTGCTTCCAAGATTGGCAGCCTCAGGTGTTCCATCTTGTCAATCATGGAAGCAACTGCAATCATGCTTATGGGGTTTGCCTCTTCAAATGCCATAACTGTGTGTGTGTCTGAGGGATGAGTGAGGCTTCCTGGAATGTCAGCACCAGGGGCAGGAATTTGGGGTGCACTCTGAGATGGTATACATGATTACATCATCACTTTTCACATGTGAAGAGGACTACAGTGACGAACTAGGTGGACCCTTGGTCTGATCCAGTTCTTGCATTTCAAGACTGCCACCAGTTTTAGCCAGATGTTTTTGGAACTGGTCAGATAGCTGAAATTTTTTTCCTGATTAATCTATAACAATCTACATTGTTATACTTTTCAGAGAAGACTATTAAATGAGAAACATATTATATACAAATCCATACATTTTGTAGGTAATGAATGTTAATAAAACTGACTGAGCTCAGAAGTATGATCTTAAAATGATGACTAACTAGAGTAGTACATTTTAATCAATTTGCAGTCCAATGTCCAACTGAGAAAAAAATATTTTTATTTTTAAAAAGGAAGCTGAGGATGCTTTACCACCGTGACAAAACATTGTGAATATTTCCTTGCCACTTCTGGCTTTCATCCATGTCTTATTAATAACCCATCTTTTGGGTACATATCTCCAAGACTAATCTAATTTCTCTAAAGCTCACTAGAGACTCTATTATTTTCCTGGCTGTGCTTTAAAATCACCTAGGTGTAATTTCTTTGTCCACATTCATAATTTAACATTTATTAAAGCAAAGCAGAGTGAATTTTAAAGTTGCTAATGATTAATGATATTAATATATGAGCTCAAGAAAGAAAGAAAATCTACCTAAAATAATTACTCTCACACAACTCAAAAGAGGAAATGAAGATCAAAAACTAAATTTAACCATGGGGAGTTGCTATTGCAATTCAGAAAAGCATTATGGGGTGATCTTGAGAGCTTTTTGCACATGATGAAATTCCTACATGGATCCCACTTCCCTGGCAATTAACATAAGATTGAATCCCTTATGCTATTTGCTATGATCCTCAATGCATGTATATGCAGGCCCAATCTAATTTAAACTTAGTAGCTGACATCTTGACTAATGAAGGACGCTTGTTAAGTATGATGTGCAGATATGAGGCAGTATGCTGAGAGAGTTTTTGACTCAGTCACTTTTACACACGCTTCCATACAATGATCTCCCTGACCCAAAAACATTTGAGTAGAGAAGGAGGAAGGGATGCTGCCTGATACTCCTTCCTGGAGAGAACTTTTTTCACTTGAAGCTGAGCCAAGTCCCCCAGTCTGGAGCGAGCAGAGTGGGTTGTTTCCTAATCAGTGAGCCTCACTCACATATGAGCCCTGGGACATTTGTCCCCTCTTGTTTGATCATAGTTACACCCTACTTACACTTCTGCTTCATTAGCCAGGATGTCAGCCATTTATTCGAGTGGACTTAAACTGCTCAGCTTTCTTTTGGAGGTGGTCACAGCATACATACTTTGAGCAATCGCAAATTGCATACATTTAGAATCATGTCCTATAGACTGAGCTATTGTAAATTCCTAAATGGAAGTGACTGTCTTCAACTGTACACTAACCAGGATCCTACAAAAGCCTACCATGAAGACTGCTCCTCCCAACTCTGGAGGAATGGGAGTGGGGGAAAAAACAATTATGAGACTTACGCAGGCTGAAATTTTACTATTTGATTGGATAATAGGAACAGATTATAAAGATGTAGGAAGTGGGATAAGTCACACTGAAGGAGTATTTAATGAGGCGGGACAAATTTCCCACCTATTTGTTTTTTAAAAAATATTTGCTTATTAAAGCTAGCAGAGGTATGAGACTAAATAAAAACAGGGGAGAGGACAATTGTGGTGAACACCCTGGTTGAATTGGGACCAGCACTGAAGGCTCAAAGGGCTAAGCTTGGGCCTGTATCTGGTATTGTCATTTTGCAAGAAACTGAAGTGTGAACTTTGGCTCTGCTGAGCCTAAGTAACTGAATGGAATTGTGTATTCTATATTCAAGGCCTGACAAGAGGGGAAAAGACTCGCCCCTTCCTGCTCTGAGACTTGTTTATGCATTGTGCTATGCCAAGGTTAATCATGGGACCCAGCTTGAAATGTGTGAATGTTGAGAGTAATCATATTTAGAAGGTCTTAGAAAGCAACACATAGATATCAGTACCTACATATTTTAGGGGTATGTTATATACACCCAGTCGGCTTAAGTGGCACAGCGGGAAAATGCTTGACTAACAAGCAGAAGGTTGCCGGTTCGAATCCCTGCTGGATATTGGGCCGCAGCGATATATGAAGATGCTGAAAGACATAATCTCATACTGCACAGGAGGAGGGAACAGTAAACCGCTCCTGTATTCTACCAAAGAAAACTTCAGGGCACTGTGGGCGCCAAGAGTCAAAATCAACTTGACGGCACACTTTACCTTTTATATGCATAAAATTAATTGCTGAAACTCTTCGCATGTTATCTTTTAACAATTTTCTTGGGACCCAAAAGGCACCAAGTCTGCTTCAGGCTGACCACAAATCTGTCGATCTGAGCAGAGGCAGAAATGTTTTGAGATCATCAACCCAGCACCCAGTAAGGGAGAACAAGGGAAGGCATGCTCTCACTCCATGGGAGGAGTACCGTGTAGCTCCTATCCTGTGAAGGCAACTTGTGCTTAACAGATTGCTGAAGTTGCTCCAGTCTCTAAGATCAGAGGGATTTCCATTTCTGCATATTCAATTACTCTGCCAAGCCACTGGGACAGGTGGAAGCCTCTCTGCGCACTCAAGATCTCCATTCCTGAGTCTCACAGCCAACGTTGACCTGCAGGATCGTGTAAATATATTTGCAGACATTGCCTTCAGCCCAGCATCTTCTAAACTAACATCCCTGCCCAGCTTTCCCCCCACCGCTGTCCTATGGATCTCTTTCTCTCCTCCTTCTGCTTGCCAGAAAATTCTCTGTCTCTTCCTTAGCCTGTGCCCATCAACCTTCAGTAATCCAGCTTAGTCACTTCAGCTCACTCTCCCCTGAGATTCTACCTCTCTTTCCACTCCTGCCTGGCTGCCCCTTGCCATTGCCAGGGCCCCCCATCCCTGTATTTGTAAAGGGGAATTCTTACGGATTCCCTTGACAAGTATGAGCCACCTGAACTGCCAAACCAGTTTGTTCAAATTTACTGGACTGGCTGGTTCGTTCAACTGAACCAGTACAGCAGCATGAGGTTCAATATGAATTCGATTTGAATTTGAACCAAACTGTGAGTTCTGGTTCATGCACACCCCTACATATTTATTTATTTATATATATTCATTCATTCATTCATTCAATTTCTATACCGCCCTTCCAAAATGGCTCAGGGTGGTTTACAACAAAACAAAACAATTAAAATCATTTAGCAGTTATGTAAAAACAGAGGAAGTAAAATACCATAAACAATAACAGTTAAAACATTCAAAACAGTTTTAAAAACCCTGAAAACCAGGTTACAACATTAAAACCATTTGCAACAATTTCAAAACCCTGGAAGGCCAAGCCAAACAGATAGGTTCTGAGAGCTTTCCTGAAGGCCAATAATGAACTCAGATTATGGATTTCTGCAGGGACTGCATTCCACTGACCAAGAGCTGCTACAGAAAAGTCCCACCTCTGAGTCGCCACCAGACACACCAGTGGCAACTGGGGATGGACCTTCTTAGATGACTTTAACGTGTGGTGAAGATCATGCAGAAGAAGGTGCTCTCTAAAGTAACCTGGATCTAAGCCATTCAGGGCTTTAAAGGTAATAACCAGCACTTTGTATTTTGCCCAGAAACATATTGGCAGCCAGTTCAACTGTTTCAAAATAGGCATAATGTGGTCTCTCCGGGTTGCCCCAGAGACCAATCTGGCTGCTGCATTCTGAACTAACTGAAATTTCTGAACTACATACAAAGGGAGGCCCACATAGAGCACATTACAATAGTCAAGCCTGGAGGTTACCAGCTGGTGCACCACTGTTTTGAGAAATCTTCAAGAATCTTCAAGAAATGGACGTGGCTGTCAATTCAGCCAAAGCTGATAGAAAGCATTTTTGGCCATAGCCTCCACCTGAGATACCAGGGTGAGCCTTGGTCCAGGAGTACTCCCAAGCTGTGTACCTGCTCCTTTCAGGGGAGTGTAACCCTATCCATCACAGGAAGTACTTACTCATCTCTCAGATTCTGAACCCCTACAATGAGCACCTCCAACTTGCTTGGATTCAGTTTCAATTTGTTATCCCTCATCCAGCCCATTACTTCCTGTAGTAGCAGGCATGTAGGGAATGAACACAATTTCCTGATGATACAGTTGAAAAGGAGAAGTAGATTTGGGTGTCATCACCACACTGATAACACCCAGCACCATACCTCCTGATGACCTCACCCAGCAGTTTCATGTAGATATTAAAAAGCGGGGGACTTTTGAATGAGGTACTCGATATATCAGCTGAGGGACTCCATATAACAGCTCCCAATTTGAAGAACAACTGTCACCAAGCTCCACCATCTGGAATCTACCCGAAAGATAAGAGCAGAACCACTGCAAAGCAGTGCCCCCTATCCCCAACTCTCCCAGGCTATCCAGAAGGATACCATGGTCAATGGTATCTTGGCAATGATCTCTTGGCAACGCTGCCAAGAGATCCCAAAGAACCAACAGAGTCACACTCCCTCTGTCACTTCCCTGGTAGAGGTCATCCATCAGGCCGAGCAAGGCTGTCTCAACCCCATAGCCAGCTCTAAAGCCAGTTTGAAATGGATCTAGATAATCAGTTTCCTCCAAAAACCCCTGGAGCTGGTCGTCCACCACCCTCTCAATCACCTTGTCCAACCAAGGAAGATTGGCCTATAACTATCCATCACTAAGGGCTCCAGGGAAGGCTTGTTAAGAAGAGGTCTAACCATTGTCTCCTTCAAACATGGAGACCCCCTACCCTCCCTCAGTGATGCGTTCATGATATTAACTAGGCCATCTCCAACAATCTCCCTGCTAGATAGAAGCAGCCAAGTCGGGCAAGGATCCGTTACAACTACACAGAGGCCCAAAATGGTCCAAAAACTGCCTGAACTGGGCAGTTATGAGATTCGGGGAGGCCGGCAGTGGGGAGGGTTTACCTCTGGAGACTTCCCACAGCTGTAGCAGCACCCTCTGGAGGCAGAAGTTTGATTCTTTTTATTTATTTATTTTAATAGTCAGATCCCCTGAACCGGCTCAAATTTGAGCTGAACCAAGGGGTGTTCAGTGTTGTGCAAAACTGAGCATGCCTGAACCGGTTCCACTCTGGTCTGGACTCAAACCAAACTGGGCCAACTGGTTTTGTGCACACCCCTACATAGCAGCACACAAGCCCCACTGTACAGGAACACATCACACACATAAAGGACTATTGTGTTTCTATAATTATCTGAACAGGAACAAGGGACCACAGGTGGGTTGAATGTGGGTTGAATGTGGGTTTAATTGTTCCTGAATTAATGTCAATGGAACTCGTGCTGTGCCCAGACACAACATCTGAATCTTTTGCACTTTAAAAGTGGACCTCTCATTCATCATCCCAAAGCTTTCTTCCATGCTGTTGGGGTGGGGGAAATGCTCCCAGGAGTATTTTTAGAACACTCATCTTATTGTCTGTGTTTTCAGTTGTTGCTCTGACTCCTTTGTGCTGGTACAGGGGTGGCCACTGTGTATGTACAGAAATGTTTTTATGTATGTATATCATGTTTCCTTAACATAAACACTGAAATGATAACATTTGAGAACTGTGTCCTGCTGTCTCCATCTTTTCCTCCCAGCCTTTTCTTGTTCAGGAACACATCAGGTCCAAAGCAAGCAGGGGAAATCAGGCATCTTCCAATCTGGCTCTGTTGCTTTAAATGCAGGGCAGCAGCAGGAGGAGTGAGGCGATGGCAGAAGGAGAGCATTTGCTCCAAGAGACAGCCAACAAGAAATGCAGCTGGCCAAGAATCGATGCACTTCTGAGCTGCTGTGTGCCAATCTCTCTATGGTGACAGGAGCAGCTTGCACACAAAGCCCAGGTTATAGCGGCAGCATAATCAGGACAACATGATGGTGCCTCAGAACCTCTAGTTTCAGCAGCAAAACTCACTACAAACTGAAGATTCAAATTTAGGCTGGGTGGAAAAAATGAAACTGTGGTTTGGTGATGGGACTATGGTTATTTGGATTTGGACAATCAGAAATTCCATTCCGTTTACCTGCAGTCTGGTATTATATCTGAAAAGGACCAGAGACAGAATGAGAATTATGCAGGACATTTTTCACCGGGCTTTTTATGGTCTTCTAGGTTAGAATAAACCTTAAAAAAACCAAAGTAGTTCTTTTCCAATGACAGCAGTTCTTTATAAGATCATTTCGCTTGTTAGTAATAGAAAGGTTGCATTACTGTTGGCAGATGAGCCTTTTGTAAGCAAATGCTGAATGTGTTTAAGAAGAGTATCAAGAAGAGTTAAAGTTTGTAGCCAGGAATGTATTCTGGTATCATTTATTCTGGGCCTCTAGGCCTCCTCTACCCTTACTGTTCAGCAAGTAAGTAAAGGTTTCCTAACATTAGGGCCCACAAGGCCCTAGCTCTCATGCTAGATTTACTTTTCAAAGCTTTCCCACACTCTGGAACTGCTGTATTAGAGCGACATATCACTGAGGGTCAAGCAATATGTTTCTTTTCCAAAGCACAGGTGAGCTCTAAAATGTATTTGTGCTCTTGTGCAAGAGTACCCACATTTTGAAAAGTGCAGAGAGTGCACATGAGAGCTGATGTTAGGAGTACCCAAGCTTCATCAGTCAGGATGTAAGCCTGAAATTGTAAATGATAGTCCATTGTTCGCACCACTCATTTTGTGTGTGTGTGTTTAAATAAAATCTTAAATTTCAGAAAAAATTGATGTGTTGGGGGAGCCAAATCCATGTAATCAATTGTTATCTGTAATATAACTGTCTGAGCATAGCACTGATGCAGTTGAGAGATCTTTACTTTTACTCTACTGGGCACTTAAAAGTAGCCTATTTATTTCTTGGCGAGGATATGACTTTTTATCATGGATTAGAGTAGCTCTATAAATCAAGTGTAAAAAGGCCAAGAGACACATTTTGACATGTTATCTTCTCTACATTAGCCTTTATGCTGACTCAGGATGTGTTGACATTCTTGCTCCCTCTACATGCTGATAAAGACCCACATTTTAAAATGATAGTGCCCCATATGCCAGATCTGCTCCTCACCATTAATGCTGTAATGTAGAAACAAAAATAATTTAATAGAAGAGCAAAATGTGAAAGGATTAATGATAGCAGTATTTCTTCAATGAGTAAGTCAGATTTAACCTTCCTTCTAAATATAATATAATATAATATACCAATATAAACTCCCAAGTCCCAGTAGATTTAACATAGATTTCATGGTGCCTGCACTGTCAGTCCATGTATATTAAATTAAGATTTTTAAAAACAATAGTGAAGTACAATGATATTGGCTGATATATTCTGCAGCGTTAGGCTGTGTGACCCTTGGGGACATAGCCTTGGAGACTCCAACCAGTGATCTTCATGCACCCTCATAATACTTGGGACTTCATTGAGCACATCTTTTGCTCTCTTGCACGCTGAAAAAAGCTTGAAATCACTACCAGCTTGGGTGATCTACTGTCCACCCACTATCATTACTGAGGGTGTTGAGCTTTTCATGCCATCACCCAGATTGGTCCCTTTGTTGATCCATCCAGTTTGCCTCGCAACCATAGGAAGCTGGACCCATGGAGAAACCGTTCTCATGGGCACCTTTCCCTGTACTAATCTCCACAACTCTCCTGCTTCCCCACCACACTGAGGAGAGAGATTCTGCAGCCCAAAAGTCCCGTCGTCCAAATCAGGTGAAGCTGGGCTTCCTGATCAATCACCCCACCTACAGAGAGAGAAGGAGGCAGCCATGCATGCCTCCATGAAGACAGACGTACCTTGGCCGGTGCACAAAGGGGCGGATCGGGGTCATCTTGGGGAAGGCATGCCAGAGGAAGATGCAACCAGCAGCCTCCTCCTCCTCCTCCTCTTCTTCCTCCTCCTCGGAGATTTCTTGTCTCTCCCTCCCCATCCTCCTCTTTCTCCACCCCCTTGTAAAAGGGCAGGGCACAGGCTTTTTCCAGAGTGGGCAGGCAGGCACATGGGCTGGGGTGTTGCACTGTGGGAGTGGCGTCACAGTGGGGTTTTTGACCACTGCAGGCATCATAGGAGCTTCACTGAGTGCAGGGGCTGTCCTCACCAGAAGAATCACCATGCCTCCCGCCAAGATCATCAGCAGGAAGACTGTTTCTGCAAAGAACCTCAAGACTCTCCTTTTTTCACAGGCTTGTGATTAGAATTAATTTTTAATAATTTAAAAAACTTGTTTTAATAACTATTTTATTGTACTGTTTTTTATTATCATGTATTTTAATCTGTGACTTTTAAATATTATAAATTTTGTACACCACCTAGAGATGTACATATCAGGCAGTATAGAAATATGATAGATAGATAGATAGATAGATAGATAGATAGATAGATAGATAGATAGATAGATAGATAGAATTATATTTCTGGAAGCCACAAAGTAGTTTTGTAAGCAGGGAAGAGCAGTGAAAATTGCTCCCTTGCCCAATGTGTGCTCGCTCAGTTCCTCAGCCACACTTTCATGGAACTACCTACCATCATGGATACAGCACTTCCCTGCCCAGACAACACCTCTCTAAACATGAGTGTTTGGGCACAATAGTGACTGACGCATTTCTGATCCATTTGTGCCACATCCAAATAGGGCTAGAGTGCCATTCTGAGGCTATGTAGGAAAAATTATTTGTTTGTTTGTTTGTTTGTTTGTTTGTTTGTTTGACATATTTTTATACCAACCAAAACTCACATCTCTGGGTGGTTTATAACAACAAAAATAGAAAAGGTAAAACATTAGTTAAAACAAAAACAAAAAGTTTAAAACATTATAACCATTTAAAAAATTGTAAACAATATTTTAAAACAGCATTAAAACCATTAAAAAATATTAAAACAAACCTAGTGGTTTTTAATCTAGTGGTGTTTGCACAGAGGTGC
Source organism: Hemicordylus capensis (assembly GCF_027244095.1). Taxonomy (NCBI): domain Eukaryota; kingdom Metazoa; phylum Chordata; class Lepidosauria; order Squamata; family Cordylidae; genus Hemicordylus; species Hemicordylus capensis. The sequence goes on from NC_069659.1 coordinate 124,803,197, forward strand.
TCCTGCTGGGAACTACTGTTATAAGTAGGACACACACTTGATTGTAATATTTAATAAGGAAAATGGGAAGAGTAAGTACCAAATGCAGAAGTGAAATACACACAAAAGGGAAGTATCTAGTAAATGTTGGAGTATATTATAATATCAATGGTAAGAGAATATACATATAAGTGAGGAGTAAGCATACAAGGTACAATATCCCAATAGGTGATAACACAAAATGCTGAAACAGACAATAGCTGAACAATATGAATAAACTCAATGGGTGATGACACATTTATCTGAATGCTGGAAGAGATAAATGGCTGACACTTGCAGCACTAATGCCAGGTTTCGAATACATCCTCAGTCAGAGAAGTGTCTCTCGATCTCCAAATACTATGAAATAGATACAGAATAATAATATGACAATTTTAAATCCAAAAGTGCAAATACAAAGTGATCAATAATCTATTTCACAACACATTGTTGTTATCTATTCAAGAAGCAGAGCTTTGTATTTGCACTTTTGGATTTTAAATTCAAAGCATTTGGAAATGTTATGTAACTAGGGATGTGAAGAACTTTCCTATCTTGGCATGTTCCACCTCAAAATGGGCTGTTTTGAGTGTTCCGAGCTTGGAACAGCATGCCCTTCAAATGAAGGGCCTTTTCCGAGCTCAGGACATGTTATGTTTGATGCTCATACAATTGTTTATAGAAGTACAGACCTGTACTTCTTAAAGGGCAACATACAGACACCAATGTTTCAGCTACACAGCACTCAGTATATTTCCATAGATAGATAGATAGATAGATAGATAGATAGATAGATAGATAGATAGATAGATAGATATGCATTGGTTCCAATTTGGAGACAGGTAATTCTGAGTTCCAAAATTTAGGGAGAAATTCAAGTGATGATAATTTTGGAAGCATCCCTAAACATTCATCTTGTCACAAGATAATCTGTCTTTTCAACCTTGTTTATTATTATCTACAGTTGCCTTACCTTTGCCCAAATGGTATTGTCTCTCTTTACAAGGTGTTGTTGTTACAACTTAGAGCAGAACCTTGTCCTCAAAATACCATTATTCGCACATTATTATTATTATTATTTGTGCCCAGACCCCAGCCCAAAAAAGACACGGACACAGACTTTGTTTTGGGATAAAGGGCCACGACTTTGTTTGATAAGCATAGCGGACTGACAACCAAATAGGTGATTTATCACCTTGCCTCAACAGTGCGGGTCAGCTAAGGTTGGGATAGGATTACCTCATCCTTCCCCAAACCTTTAAGGGCGACACACCTTGGCTCAGGCAAGAAGCAGGTAAAACCTATCTCCTGCCTTCAAGGCCAACCCCCTCGCCTGAGGGGGCCTGAATACTTCTAGGTCTTCACCCATCCCGGACCGCGCAGCCCAAGGGCAGGTGAATTCCCGAAGTTGGTTTCATGGTAATCAATCTCCCTGGTCCGCACAAACCACAAGGGAGCGATTGACCAATCGACCAGTTAATTATTCAAAGGTGCTCACCAAATTAATACCTGAAATTACCCCCGAACCCACACAGTTCCTGCCACACAGGGAGATTAGCCTAGCTTGACCTTCCTGCCCCACCTTCCTCCAAAAGTTCAACAAGCCTGTTCCTGATGTTACAAATATAAATATCACACCCTTCCTCCGAAAGATGCACCCCATCAGGGCGATACAACTGCGGGAAACGGGCATGGAGCCCGGGCTGGTGCAACACTGACCCACCAGCAGCCACCACCAACTTACCGATGGCGGCAGATGCTTTACGCCTAGCCCTTTCAATGCCCCTAATATTCTGGACCCCGCGCCACGCCCGCCATTGTAACCATTCGGCCCAAATAATGCGTGCCCTGGGCAGCCAGGTTCTCAGAACCTGTAGATCGGAAGAGGCTTGCTGAACCAAAGAAACGCCAGTCCGCTTGTCTAAATCGTTTTCTCCAAGATGGATGATAATAACATCCGGCCGGGGGGACCTCCCTAAATAATCCCAAACCGCTGAGAGCAACTGGCTCCACAGCATACCCCGCATGCCCTTCCAATAAACAGCCGCGCGCCCAGCCAATCCCAGCTGGGTGCCCCACTGGAAGGTGCTGGCCCTCTTGAACGCCCAGAAGACCAACAAATGGCCGCAAATGAGGATACGCACAGGAGCCGCTGCTCCGCCAGCACCTGCCAGAAAGAAATAGGTAAACCATTAGTGCCCCAGCACTCGCTCAATGCACATAACGCCTCACAGCGCTGGATTTCCAGTGCCCAATGCACATCACCACCTCCTCCCGCATTCCCAGTCGACTGGCTGTGGTTGCAGCCCCAATCCGGAAGGAGTGGAGCGTGAAGCCCAAAGTGGGCACCCCGGCAGAAGCCAGGGCTCTACGCAGCACGGACAGAAATTGGTACTGAGTCAAAGGATCCCCGTCGCTGTGAACAAATAAACAGCCCCCAATGCGTGGGCCCATGTCAAGGTAGCGCCTCAGCGCTGCCACGGGGCAAATGTGGGGAGCGCTGGATGCCGCCAAGCAAATCACCTGCCCCTCCCCCTCTGGTCCGTCTTTGACTTGCGTAATACCAAATGCGCTTCTCCTTCAGAGAGAGATAAATCGGCAGACTGCAGACAGCGGTCCCGAAGGGAGCGGCCACTCTTAGGCAGCAGCTCCCCTGGCCGAAAAGCCCCAAAGAAAGCAACCAGGACGGCCGCCTGAAAAAGAGTGGTTTCCCAGGAAGACCTGCAACACATGGTTAAGTGGACAAGCAACGATTGGATCAAATCCAACATGAGAGGGCGCCTACCATCCCCTGCCCATGGGGCTCCTCGGGCCCACCCTTCCAGCATTCTCTGGACCCTGGGATCGTCCGAGCAATCCGCCACACCCCGTGCCTGGGCAGTGAAGGACAACGCAGCCACGTAGCCACTTAAGGTGGACACCGCCCGCCCTTCACTACGTAACTGCACGAGGAACTGCAACAGGTGGTCACTTGGCACTGGCCAAGTCTCTTCCAACCCCTCACCCCTCCGAAAGTGAGAAAAGGCAGCCATCTTGGCAAAATAACTTGCCCGGGTGCTAGGCGCCAGCGAGGCCGCTATAGCCCGCTGTGCCTCTACCTGCCAAGTTGCCACAACGCGGCTGGCATGGGTTCCGGATGGGGTGCTGCTTCAGGCGCTAATTCCCTGAACCTGTCCACCTGAAAGCGAGACAGGGCATCAGCAATATCATTCTGCAGGCCTGGAACGTGACGCGCCACAAACAGAATGTTCGCCCACAGGCACTGCAGCACAAATGCGAGCAGGAGACCCATGATTCGCGGGGAGCGGGAAGTCTGCGAGTTAACCACCTGGACCACCGCCTGGTTGTCGCACCAAAAGCGGACCGTGGAGTTAGTGAACTCCTGTGCCCAAAGGTGCACCGCCACCACGATGGGAAAAAATTCCAGGAAAGTTAAGTCCCTGGTCCACCCGCTAGATACCCAGTGCCCTGGCCAACGGGCCGCGCACTACCGACCCCAAAAGTACACTCCAAAGCCGGCACTCCCTGCAGCATACAAATAGACTTGTAGCTCGGCTTCCAGGAGCTGCACCTCCCTCCAGAAAGACACACCATTAAATTCCAAAAGGAACATTTCCCACAAGGCCATGTCAGCCTTAATGCCCTCGGTAATCCTAACTCGATGGTGTGGGGCACGCAAACCGGACATGATATCCCAAAGGCGGCGGAGGAATGCCCTGCCAGGATCCACTGCCCTGCAGGCAAAATTAAGGTGGCCCGCAACCACCTGAAGCTCACGCAGCGTGGCCCTGTGAGCCCTTCCCATAGCTTTCACTAAACCCAAGAGGGCGCCCAGCTTCTCCAAGGGGAGCCTGGAACAACCAGCCACAGTGTCCAATTCAATACCGAGGAAGGAAAGCCGGGTTACCGGACCTTCCGTCTTCCCTACCGCTAGGGGAACCCCTAAGTCACGGGCCAATGCTATAAAGCACCCCAGCAAATGTTGGCATTCAGTAGAATTGGCCCATCCTGAAAAAAGAAAATCGTCTAAAAAATGGGCCATAAAGGCCAAGCCCGCCCTGCGCCTCAGGGCCCATTCTAGAAACGTACTGAAAGCTTCAAAGGCCGCGCAGGAGATGGAACATCCCATGGGCAAGGCCTGATCAAAATAAAACTTGCCCGCAAATGAAAAGCCTAGCAAATCAAAATCAGCTGGGTGAACCGGGAGGCGGCGGAATGCAGACTCAATGTCGCATTTTGCCAATAGGGCCCCAGGCCCGAGGGCCCGGACCATCTGCACCGCCTGGTCAAAAGACGTGTACCTAACGGTGCAGAGGGCGTTGGGGATTCCGTCATTCACGGAGGACCCCCGGGGGTGGGACAAATGGTGTATTAACCGAAACTCCCCCAGCGCCTTTTTAGGCACCACACCCAAAGGGGAGATCCGCAATTCAGGGAAGGGGGGTTGGTCGAAAGGCCCGGCGACCCTGCCCACCGCTACTTCCTTATTGATTTTCCTAAGGACCACTACCTCCATCCCCAAAACCGACTTAAGGTTATTGGATGTGGTGGGCACCCGACGGGACGTGGAAGGGATCTGAAACCCGTCCCTGAAGCCTGCCAACAGGTAGTCAGCAGCCGCCCTGTCAGGGTAATCCCTCAACAGACACTCCAGCACATCAAGGTTGATTGGGCTGGGTCCCTTTACCTGAAGGGGGTAGGAGAGGGCCCCCTTTTTTGCTACCCCCGGGCCTGAACCTAGCTCCCGAACCAGAAGGTCAGGCCCTGGGGCAAGCGGAGCTCGGATGTTTTGCCCCACAGAGCCCGCATGTGTGTCTGAAACGACAGGCCGGGCGTGTGCACCGGCCCCCATTATTGAACTCCCAGCAGACCATGTGGGGTTGAACCCACTGATGGCCTGCCAAGGGAGCCAAAGTCCCACCTTGCGGTCTGGATAGCAAATGGCCGCTATCGGACCGGTCCCCTTCAACTGGCCGGGATGGTGACATGATTACAAGCCAAAGTTCCTGTAGCGGGGTATCCCAGGGCAGAGAGGGGTCCAAGGCAGCCCGCATTCTAAAACTCTCATCGTAATGGACCCACGCTGTACCCGCAAAATCCGACATCGCCCTATGGATTATGTCCATGTACTTAAGTAGGGCTGGCCCTCTGGCTGGCTGGGATTGAACCACTACACCCATGTATATGGTGAAGCCTGAAAGCCAATTATTCCTGGCCTTCTCCACGGGTTTCCTCTTTGTAGCCTCATGCTCCTTGCACGACTCTCCCTCCTTGTGTTTTACCTCCGGCTCCTGGAACAGGAGGCTGAAGATGTCTACGTATTCGCCCTTCAATATTTTCTCTCTGGTGGCAGGGAGTAGGTGATCCCCCAAGGGGAGCCCGACCGCACCATAGGGGGCATGCTGCCCTGTAGGCAGAATGCCCATGGGGTAGAAACCTGTTCCCCCAGCCTGACCCGATGAATCGCTGACTGCCCCTGCGGGGCCCGCTGGTGGCAATGCCGGGTACGGTTGACGCCCAAGCCAAACTTGTTCAGCCGCCCCCTGTGTCCCTGCTGCAATGCTAGGAGAACCCTGCATGTAACCCGCACCTAGTATGTGACCCATATCCCAGTGTGAGGAGAAAGGTGGCCACCATGGGTTTCCCCATCCGCCCAAGGAAGGTATCGGCCAGGGAACCATTGGCCACTGGCCGGTACCCCCAGGTGGTGTAAGTGGAGTAGACTCACCTGGAATCACAGGGACAGCTGGGTCCTCAGGGCGGGGCCCCGCCAGTGCTGCAGGCGCGGGGCCAAGGGGAGCCGCCAGCTCCGGTACTTCAGGAACTGGCGTGGGGACATCAGGGTCCGGAACTCCAGCCTGAGGCACAGGGGCACTAGGAGCTACAGGAGCCATTGGAGCAACTGGGACGACACCTTGTTCTAATGCAGTCAACCTGTCGGAAATGGATTTCAATAATTGTGTCCGAGCTGCCACCCTCGTGTGCTGGCTTTGGGACCCCTGAAGGGCCAGCTTCCTTCTCAGGAGGAGGGATGGCCCTGCCCTTCTCAAGGGCCTCCATCCTTTGCACCAGGCCTCGAATAAGCACCATCTCCTGATCCTCTTCCTCATCCGAGGGGGTGTGTCTGTGCAGGCCTATTAGGAGGCTTCACAGGCCTACCGCCCTTCTTACCCTTAGCCTTGCCGGGCATTTTCCTGCTCTATGCAGTCTAACTACAGGTTAACCCTTTGTTAATCCTACGCAACAAAGCTAAGGTTATTCCACTCCCTATTAGTTCTACTTCGCCTCCTCACTTCCCCCTCCACCTTGTTTTTTTTTGTTTGTTTTTTGCTTATGACACCAACCAAGGAGACATGTAGAAGAAACAGTCCCCACTTAGCAATCGATCCACACCAGAAAGGCCCCTTACTAGGGAACCCAGAGGGTAAAATGGAAGGGAGGGGGAAAAGGGGGGGGAGCCAGCCAGCGAAAAAGCTGGAAAAGAGGGGGGGAGGGGGGATCAGGCCACCCAAACTCCCGGTATGGGCCCCCCTGGGTGTACCCAGCTACCTGCAAGCCCCAGCAGCCGCCGTGCGGCCCACAACGCCGCTCCCCCTCAAGCCCTTTGCCCAACCAGCTGCACTACCACCCTTCCCAGCAAACCGCCACGGCCTGCCGGCCGACACGTTGGGCCGCCGCGACCCGAGCGGCCGAAGAGACGAAGCGCCCACGTCGCAGCAGCCGCCGCCGCTGTTCTCGCCGCCGCAAGCCGGGAGCCGCCGCCGCTCCGCAGGCCCGATGGCCAGGGCCCGGATTGCCACCCAAGCGGGGAAGAAGCTCCGCAGACCCGAGGCAGAGCCGCGTGCCGCCTAAGATACTGTCGAAAAGAGGAGCCCGAAACCGGAGCTCCTCTTCTTCAGAAAGCCGGGCCCAAACTGTTTGTTTGGGGCGGGCGCCGTGAATACCACGGCTCAAGCCCCGCCCCCTTTGCATGGCCCGGCCAATCAGGGGCCTTTTTTGGTCTCGTGCAGGGGTGACTGGCACAAATTGCCCTCCCCTCTGCACGAGGCCAAGGGGAGCGGCATTCTTGTTTACACAGTCAGACAGGTGTTATTGACTGGTTTGTTTTATCCAGACATCGAGTCCTTCCCAAGGACCTGGGATGGCTGAATTCTATAATCAGTACTGTTGGTTATTATAGATATCGTCACAAAATATAGGCTGTTCCCAGTAAAGCTGCTTTTTGTAATTGGCTGGTGGTGATTTCTGTGGCCCCTATGGTGTTGAGGTGCTCTTCAAGGTCTTTTGGAACTGCACCCAGGGCGCCAATTACCACTGGAATTATTTGGGTCTTTTTCTGCCACAGCCTTTCAATTTCGATTTGTAGATCTTTGTATTTTGTGATTTTTCTACCACTTTTTCAATTTTATGGTCCACCAATTTCTAGCTACAGGTAGCTTGTATTTTTTGCAGATGTTCCAGTGTATCATCCCTGCTACCTTGTCATTCCTTTGTTTGTAGTCAGTCTGTGCGATCTTTTTACAACAGCTGATTAGGTGGTCCACTGTTTCATCTGCTTCTTTACAAAGGCGGCACTTGCTGTTTGTGGTGGATTTTTTGACTTTTGCTCTTATTGCATTTGTTCTTAGTGCCTGTTCTTGTGCAGCCAGTATTAAACCCTCTGTTTCTTTCTTCAAGTAACCATTTTTAAGCCATTGCCAGGTCTTGGTGATGTCTGATTTTCCACTTATATTGTGCAAATATTGACCATGCAGGGGCTTATTTTTCCATTTTTCTGCTCGGTTCTTCACTTGTTCTTTCTTGTAGGCCTGCTTTGTTTCATTGCTGTTGAATAGTTTTGCATTATTGACCATTTGAAGTGCATCTTCTTCACTGTCCTTGATATATTCTCCAAGGCCTCTTTTCTCCTCCTCTACTGTTTGATGGACTTGCAGCATTCCTCTTCCACCTGAGCTGCAAGGGAGGTATAGCCTATCGACATCACTGCGGGGGTGCAGAGCATGATTGATGGTCATTATTTTCCTGGTCTTACGATCCAGCATCTCTAGCTCTGCCTGGGTCCAGTCTATTATTCCTGCAGTGTATCTGATAACAGGTATAGCCCAGGTGTTTATGGCTTGTATGGTGTTCCCGCCATTGAGTTTGGACTTGAGGATTTTTCTAACTCTCCTGATGTATTCACTTCCTATTTTTCTTTTAACTTCAGTGTGTGCGATGTTATCAGCCTGGAGAATGCCCAAGTATTTGTAATGTTCTTTCTCTTCCAGGTTCTTGATCTTGCTTCCATTGGGCAGTTCTATTCCTTCTGTTTTTGTTATTTTCCCTCTGTTCATTGTTAATGCAGCACACTTGTCTAGTCCAAACTCCATTGCTATGTCGCTACTGAATATACGGACAGTGTTTTGCAGTGATTCAATTTCTGACTGGGACTTTCCATACAACTTCAGATCGTCCATGTACAGCAGATGGTTGATTTGACTTGATGTTTTAGATGTTTGGTATCCGAGGCCTGTTTTGTTTAGTATTTGTGAAAGTGGGGTCATGGCGATTACAAACAATAGAGGGGATAGTGAGTCCCCTTGGAAAATGCCTCTTCTAATGCTAACCTGTCCAAGTGTCTCGCCATTGATTGTTAACTTTGTACTCCACATGCTCATTGCTTTTTTAAATAAATATCTGAATGTTTTTGCTGACACCAGTTGTTTCTAAACATTTTAGTATCCATGTGTGAGGCAATGAATCAAAGGCTTTCTTGTAGTCAATCCATGCAACACTTAGTTTTGTTTTTATTCTCTTGCAGTTTTCTAAAATCATTTTGTCAATCAGCAGCTGGTCTTTTGTGCCTCTGGTGTTTGGGCAATTTCCTTTCTGTTCAACTGGAAGCTGTTTGTTAGTTAATAAGTGTTGCATCACTTCATCTGCTATTATTCCAGTTAATAATTTGAACATGGCTGGCAGGCAGGTGATCGGTCTATATTACTTGGAACTGCACCTTTTGCTGGGTCTTTCATCATGAGATGAGTTTTCCCAGTTGTTAGCCATTGTTCAACATCACCGCCTTGCAAAATGTGATTGAACTGTTTTGATAGTTGTTTATGAAGTCTTGTTAGGTGTTTAAGCCAAAAGCCATGCAGTTCATCGTCGCCTGGCGCAGTCCAATTTTTAATTTTCTTTGCTCTTTCACTTATTAATTCTGGTGTTATTATTAGATCTTGCATTCATTGGTTACATTTTTTGACCTCTTTCAACCAGCCTGCTTTTATTATCATTATTATTTTTATCATTATTATTACATTTTATATCCCGCTCTTCCTCTAAGGAGTCGAGAGCGGTGTACTACATACTTAAGTTTCTCCTCACAACCCTGTGGAGTAGTTAGGCTGAGAGAGAAGTGACTAGCCCAGAGTCACCCAGCTAGTATCATGGCTAAATGGGGATTTGAACTTAGATCTCCCTGGTCCTATTCCAGCACTCTAACCACTACACCATGCTGGCTCCACATGTCACAGCTAGGGATTTGGATGAAACAGATTTTGCATTACATTCCAAGCTAAGAATGGAATGCAAAATCCCCACAATGTTCCATCAGAACAACCAGTCAAGCGTGTTCCAATTCGGAACATTCCGAGTGCCATTTTGGACTCCAGAGTTGTGCTCTTCTGGCCTCTGCACATGTGCAGCAACCAGTTGCTAGTGATGACCATGGAAATGGCTTGCATGCATGCACAGATGCCAGAAGAGTGCCATTTTGGAATCCAAAATGGCACTTGGAACACTCGTAATATTCCAACTTGTAACGGGGTTTCCAACCTGAGCTTGGAAAAGGCCCTTCATTTGAAGGGCATGCTGTTCCAAGCTCAGAACACTCAAAACAGCCCGTTTCAAGGCAGAACATGCAAAGACCAGAAATTCTTCACATCCCTAGTCACAGCAAGTTTTCTGATGACATTTATTATTGGACTCATTTCTGCTAGTGGAAAGAATACAACTTTTAAACCTCACAATGTCACAGTTAATGAACTGACTTCTGGGTCTCTCATACTCTCTAAAACAAATGAAGGATCCTCTTCAAAATCCAAAATAGTACAAACAAAAAGAACTAATAATGTAACACACCATTAATATTTCCCTTTCACTAACAAAGAACAGGAATTTAAAAGAAAGATGAGGGATGGCTTCATTTTTTTACCTTTGCACTTGCTGCTAATTCAGTGTCAGATGAGTATTCTATATTATAGTGTATTAAGTAGAACTGTACAATATGCTTACTGGAATTTTCCAATGAGATGAGGAAAACACTATGATGAAAGTAATTATTGCATTTAACCTGGAGTCTGAACTATTATAGTTCTACTAACAATAATTTCAAATCAAAGCTATTATTACATTAAGCAGCAGGGATGCTTTGATAAACTCATGCAATCACCATCCAACATGCAATGAAAGACAAGTCATGAAAATCAATTGAAATGAGGTGCAGAATAGAAAAGCTGATGCAGCCTTGGTGGTACATTGTTAAAACTAAAAGAAAAGGTGGGGGGAACTCAGTTAAGGAAATAGAAAAAGACAAAAGCTAAATGATAGTGAATTAAAAATGTGCAGTGTTCAGTGACACAAATAATGGTGGCATCATTAAATCCACAAGCCATTCTTCTTATGAGCTAAATATTTTAGCTGCTGGCAAAAATAAGAGCCGAAACAAAAACAATGCAAAGATTGCTTTTGCAATATTCCCGCAACTTACATATTTACGATGCTGTAATTCAGCACAGTAGAAATAATAAAGAGTATCACCAGAGATTGTAAAATAAATCAACAAATGAAAAACCTAGATTGCTGTGCAAGACAAAGTTCAATGTGGAAATAAATTTAAAAGAACACTCCCAAGCTGCCATGCTAAAAACTACTGCATTATCTACCATATTTTTATAGTAGTAGATCAGCTAAAGAGGAATCACTGAAAGTCTAAGCTACTGCCCATAAAAGCTTTACTACATCTCATGATGATGGAAGCTAGGGATGTGCACACACTATGGTTTAAACGGTAATTTGAGCACTTTGGGGGGAAACTGACCAGGAACTTTAAGGAAAAGGAGAGCAGGCCCTTACCTGCCCTCCACCACCCCATTCAGCTTCCTGCTAGGGTGGCACACCTCCCACAGCATGCCTCCCCGTGGCACATGCACCTGGCATCTGTGCATGCACGGGCACCATTTGTGTCAGCATGGTCTTGCTAAGCAAACAAATAGTGCCTGTGCATATATGGATGTCATGTGTATGCTGGTGCCACACCAGGGGTCATTGGGAGGTGCACTGCCCCAGTAGCAAGCTGAATGGGGTGGCAGACAGCAGGTAAGTAACTTGCGCTTTTTCTTAAAGTTCCCAGTCAAAAAAAGGGCTCAAATCTTGGTTTGAACTATGCCAATTGATCCCTAATGGAAGCACTAATCTGTGCATTTCAAAGTTATATCTAAGGATCACAAATCTAGCTTTGAGTGGATTTTGCCCGTTATGTTTCTTTAGCATTCTAGGGATTCACTCTGCTTTGTGTTTCACTCTTCATGAATTTCCTATGAAATTCCTAGGAGGATTTCTGAATTAATTCTGTAATTAGAGTATGATCCTCTTGTTACTATTCCAGTTCCTTCAGTTCATTTGCACCTTTTTCATATCCAAATTACTGATGTATACATGCTCCTTGATTGAATACTGCAAAAAAGCAATCTTGATATGACCCTATGAGGCTGGCTGTTCACATGAGCAGCAAAACCTGGGCTGGACCATGTAGAGCAGTGGGATTGAGCCCAATCCTGGTGCTGCTGCAACCCCAAGCCCGGGAATTCACCCTAGGCTTTAACCTAGGTTTAAGGGTGTGAGTGCACACAGAGGCATTATTACCCCCAGACCTTAGGGCCCCCGTCAGTGGCCTCCAAGGTCCAGGGGGGCTCCTCACCCCATGCCCACCCCACTGTTGACCCCCAGTGCAAACCACGACACCAGAAACGTCAATAATTCTAGCCTCCATATGTGCAGCTGGGGTGTGAGGTGTGTGGGGCTGAGCCAAGCAGGCCTCCCCCACCCCCGTGCAGCAGTGTGCAGCAGTGTGCAGTGCAGGAACAGCCATTGGGTCTGACCATTCGGCCCAGTGACCTTTAAGAATAGCAAGGGGCTTGTGACACTGTTCCAACTGTGCAGGCATGCTGGAGCACCTCACAGTTCTCAAGGGCCACTGGGCTGAACAGTCAGACCCAGTGGCTGCTCCCGCTCCTCCCGCCACTGCCACCTCAGGGGTGGGGGAGTCCTCCTTGGCTCACCACCCCAGCCATGCACATGGCAGCTAGAATTATTAAAGTTTTCAGTGCCACGGTAAACTTTTTTTTAAAACTCATGGGGGTGCGGGGGGTGGACTCGGAAGCCCTTCGGGTTCAGGCACCAAAATTACCTAGGTGTGCCCCCGGTGGCACAGCCTGTTAAAAAAATACCATATGCATGGAGGCAGGCAGGAGCCCACCAGCAGTTTTGATCATCATGTGCATGAACTTACTGTATGATACTGAGATTTGTGTGACATCTTATTTTATGATGTTGCAAACCATGTTATACTGATGTGCACATCCTGGACAATTGCACAATTCCACTAAAGAAATATATATGCAATAAATTCCCCTGCTAACTTGGCAAAGAGGCACTTTTTAATGTGGTGATTAATTTTATTTAGCAGGGGGAGAGTAACTGGCCCTATCCACCCCCAGCACAGTACCTCCAGTGACTGTTGCTGGTCGATCTTATGTTTCTTTTTAGATTGTGAGCCATTTGGGGACAGGGATCCATCTTATCTATTTATTTATTATTTCTCTGTGTAAACCACCCTGAGCCATTTTTTGAAGGGCAGTATAGAAATTGAATTAAAATTAAAAATAAAATAAAATAAAATAATAATAATAATAATAATAATAATAATAATAATAATATAAACAAGAAATAATAATGATTATAATAATACTATCACCCCAAAATTTACTTTTGTGGTGTGTTATCAATGCACAGACATACACATATGCATAAGAACATTAGGATGTCTTAGAGCAAGTCAGAACCAATGACTATAAAGATCCAACAAAATGAACAACTATGTATTTAATATATCATATAAACTAAGGCATAAATATATATGATATGAGGATATGATATGATATGGTATGATATGATATGATATAATTATATGATACATGATATGATATGATATTTACAATAACCATCAAATGAGACTATGAAATGAGACTATGTAAAGACCCATCAAATGAGACTATGAAATACCATAAAAAGACAAAATGTAAATAATTGACCATTGATATCCGCATCGGTGACCTGGTGTGTTTCCATTTTGAGAAATGATGTCTTTTTTAAGTAGATCAACTAGTAACAATGTCCATATCCTCTTCTCTAGATTATATGTTTACTCATGTATTTCCTGTAAAAGATATCTTGATATTTCATTTCCAAGCAATTCCAAGCAATACTTCTGAATAATGAAATGAAAGCTCTTGCTATAGTAAGTTGATTAGTCTTTAATGATGATGCAGCCAACATTTTTTACAATGGCAGTCATTTTTTTTAAACACTTGAAACAGTCATAGGTAACTGAGATAATTATGGCTAAACAAGTTTATTTATTTATTTACATTTATATCCCGTCCAATACCACATGGTCTCAGAGCAGGTTACAACAGTTAAAACACATTAAGAACATTTAAAAATTCTAAAACATTAACCTATGGAAACCAACTACATGGTTAAAACAATATAGTGCAAAAAACAACCCTACTTTGAGGGTTGGCTAATGGCTAATCTCTGGTGGCAGCTAGGCATTGAAGTGGCTGTTGTTGATGACATAGGCAGCAGCAAAATCTAGAGTGTTTTTGAAATAATCAGAATGGAGGGAATGAATTGGAATCCTCTGAATAAGTCCCAAAATGAATGCGAGAGGGCCACAATGAATATAACTGGAGTCTGATTGTGGATTTTTTTGAACATACCCCCCTGTTAATATTTAAGGTGACAAATTTGACTTCTTTGTTGAAACAGTCGAAGATTACTCCTCTGAAATTTTTGTTTTATGTAAGTATTGGCCAAAGAGGTAGGGGAAAGACACACAATTCATTTCAGCATTGGAATGAGACAGGAATATCTCCCCCATAATATTTTGAGAAAAATAAATAGAATAAGATTTTTTAACACAGGACCAAAACATAATGATGATAAAAGAAATCACCTACACTTGATGATTTCACAGACTAGTTCACAATATACAGTCTGATTGTGTGAAGAAAACTTTATTTTGCCTTTCTAGAACTTAACTTGCATCAAGAACGCAATAAAAGTATGAGAAAGTCTTATAGTTGTCAGTGATTATATTCTGAGTTTTCAATTTAAATTACTTTGAGAGTTGAGTTTATTCTTTCTTGATTGACTTGGAGCTGCACACCGTTCATATGTATGCTTTTCTCATGGTGGATTTTAGTTTCTGTCTCTGCCTGGCTAAGCTGGGCATCAGTACTGTAATACAGATGATCAGCACTGCTGCCAGAATTTAGTGAAACAGCAAAATGTGCAGACTGGACCAGAAAACACAAATTAGGTGCCTTGTCCACAATAAGAAAATAAATAACATCAACAATGCTGAATGCAGTGCCTTGGAACATATTAAGGCTATACTCAAATGGGATGGGGAGAGTGGATGGTGGTGGGAGGGCCAGGATAGACCTACCTCCCCTGCCCCCCACCCCTCAATGATCATTGCAATCCCCTTCGGTGTGCTAGCACAAACCCACACAATTTGTGCTGCTCTAAGTAGCTCAGATCACCAGAGGTTGGAACTCATTTCCCCATCCTCCAGAATTCCCCTTGGGAGTCTGGGGATCTCCCTAGGATCCCCCTGCGATTACCCCAGGAGGTGGGCGCTCTAGGCACCCAATTCTGTGTATGTGAGCATACACATGACTCTGGTTCTGCATTAGAGAGTGCACTCATTCCCTCTAACCCAGGTCAAAGCCAAGGTAAAAAGATTGGGCTTGCCATGGAGGCAACATTGGGATCAGCCTCAATTCCAGCAATGCACCCAAGCAGACCTACCCAGGTAGGGCTCCCCTAAGCTGGGTAGGGCTGCTCATATGCACAGTCTCATAATGTTAGGACAAAAATAGATATGATGTGGTCAATTTGATGTGTTTAGACATGCAATTGCCCCTCTCACACACAAAACATGGAGCAACCTTATTTTAAAAGCAAAATTGGTATGGGAGTGAAAGGAACTGAACAATCCTCCTGCCCACGGTTTAGAATTTAAGCCCTTTTGCCCAAGTGGTTTTCATCCAGTCAAGTACCAGAGCTCAGTTGAGGAACAAACTACTCTGGAACAGAAGAAGCTTCAAGAGGTAAGCTGCAGCTGGGAGATGAGTTTTGTGCTCTTTACCTTCAAACTCCATTTTCTTTTAAACTAAACTTCCCATTTTAGAGTATATGTGACTTGACTTCAGGCTTTCAGGATCAATTTAGTACATACTACTTTGATCTACGTTTTAATAAAAGCTTGCAGTCTACCAACTGATAGCAGGTGCTAAATAGTGACTTGGATTGTGTGTGTGGAATGAAGTTGGGAAACAGTCTGAGAAAAATATTAACTGTTTTCTTTAGAGGAACCCTGAAATTCAGAGAGAATTTAAGCCACATCTGTGCCAATTACCTACTGCATCTTATAAACCATACATTGGAATGATCTGCATATATAGGTACAAATCTGGCATCTGAGTTATTACAGATCAACAGTCACTGGAAAAGTAAATGAAAAAAAGAAAAACCCTAGCTAAAGTTATTAGCCATAAATATTACCTTCAGTTAATAGTTACAAAATTCCATTTCCAACTAGTTCAATTTTAAATAAACTAAAGTTTAAATAAACTAAAGAAATAAACTAGTTTAAGAGTTGATTTGTGAGAAATGTGTGAAGTACAGCGAATTATACTTGTCATACAATTTTCAAGACAATGAAAAATTAATGAATGAAATTAATGAATAACAAAATACTTTTTTTCTATTGCTGGAAGTCAGACAGCTTTGCTGATCTACATCAGATCATCCAGTGATCTTCCAGCAGACCACGACCTACCTTTTTCCTGATTCAGGACACCCAGAGGCTGTTCACATTCCCAGCCTAACCCAGCCTGGGGCAGCCCAGGCCGGGTTAGGCTGGCCATGAGAAGGAGTGGGATGCTCATGGATCCATCCATGAGATGGATCCATGATCCATGAGATGATCCATGATCCATGATCCATCCATGAGATGGATCCATGATCCATGAGATGGATCCATGGATCCATCCATGACATGAGATCCATGTCATGCTCATGGATCCATCTGCTCCCTGCCCATCTAACCCTCTTAATTAATCCGGCTGTTAAAGATGTTAAGGGTGCACTCGCACCCTTAACTTGGCTACCCAGGTATTGACTACCAGGTATCTACCAGGTTAGAGATGGGCACATAGAACGCCTATCTGATGGGGAATCCCCACTACAATGTGTGTTGCATTGTGTGATGCCCAGAGGCCAGAACAACAAGTTTCAGCCCCGGATACCTCTGCCCTGCTCCATGTAAATCTGAGCAGGGCTGCCTGTGTGGGCATGCAGGATGTGTGCCAATGAGGACCTGCTTGAGAACAACCTTCCACTCATGCCCTCCCTTCCTGCTCTGGGCGCTCTTGAGAATTGCCCCCTATTTTGGCTCTTATCATCACACAGACATCCCACATTGCCTGAATCACTCTGCTACATTTCTGAAGTGTAATGCTTCAATTTCTATGCTTAAATAACAATTCTGAAAAGCATCCAGGCTTCAAATTATGGGGAAGCATTTGCTCTTAAAGTTGTAAGCTGTGTACAGTGGAACTATAGAATAAAAACATGTAGCCTGCCTGTTGATGGAGACAAAAAGGAAGGTGGATGCTGTAGAAAGAAAAGATTTTGCATTTGGAGATACTTGGAGGCCTGTACAGAACAAACAAGAGGAATTATGTAAAGATCAGTATTGAAATTCAAGTATTTTTGTAGAAGGCTTCATTAACGGCATGTTAAAGGCTTCATTAGTGGCAAAGAGGAATGTCTTGACTAAATTTGTAGATTTCTTCAAATTAAGAAGCATTAATATAGAAAGAAATGATGCAAGAAGCATGAGCTCACTTCATAAACAGGACCAATGGCAGTTGAGTCAATTGGGGTGATTGGTACCACCTGCGAGAAATAATGCTCATTATGATGTTTGACAAGGACTATGCCACTAGAGATGGAAAATAGCTGATAGCATTGCAATAATTTTAACTTTCCACGTGTTATCATGCTATTATTGTCCCGTTTGGTGACCAACCTGTAATGGTGTTTTAAAAGCATTTAAAAGGTTTTAAAACACAAAAACTACTATAAAGTTGTATTGATTTTGTCAGAGGAATACAAGTGAAAATTGGCAGGAATGTCCTCCAGAGATTATTCCATGGAGGGAGTACAGCAATTTGTTTACTGTTACTAGGCCTGTGCAAATTCAGATTCAAAAATTTGGATTTTATCTGAAATTGCCCAGAATTGGTAAAAAAAATAAGTAAAATCCTAATCTGATCTACCACCACCAAAAATCAGATAGGTAAAGTTGGAATTAATTCTGAAATATCTAAATTCATTTCAGAAATGCTTTGGAATTTCAGAATTCACAAAATGGCACCATTTTTACCCATAGAGGTGAATGGGGAAATCAGGAAAAAAAATCACCAAAAATCACTGGTTGGTCCTAGAGCCTTGAAACTTGCCACATATGAGGGGAAGGCAAGCAGGGCCAGCAGTAGTTAAATCGAAGATAATTGGTCAATTCACTGGTTTTGGATGGATTTTTTGGAATTTTTTAAAAATGGCTAAAAATTGTGAAAGCTGGCTTGTTTCAAGCCAGAACTTTACATAAATTTCTGAAAGTGAAGACCCTGCTTGGACCATCATTCCACCATCATGATTTAATCATCGATGAAGAAGCTGACTTGGCTTGTATAACTGAGACCTGGTTGCGGAAGGCTAGTGGCCCAACATGGGCTCAGCTCCTCCTTACTGGGTACTCAGTGGTGGAGCATGTTAGGGAAAGCGGGCAGGGAGGTGGAGTGGCTGTGATCCATCAGAGTAACATTTTCCTTACCAGGATCCCTGTGAGACAACTGGACCATTTTGAGTGTGTGTACCTTGGCCTGGGAACTCGGGATAGATTGGGATTCTGTTGGTGTACCGAGCACTCTGTTGCCCAATGAAGTCCCTAACTGAGCTGATGGAGCTGGACATGGAGCTTGTGTTGGAGTTGCCCAGGCTTTTGGTGTTGGGTGTCTTCAATATTCACTTTGGGGCTGGCTTGTCTGGTGCAGGTCAGGATTTCATAATGGCCATGACAACTATGGGCCTATGTGCATTAGGCCACCACTAACTCTGGGCCATCCCAGCACCCCACAAGTGGCTTTAAGGTTTTTCTCCATAGGGAAGAATGGAGGTTTCAGCAGCCCCATAACTGCACTTGGGGGGGTGCTGGGGTGGCCCAGAGCGAGGGTGCCAACCACCCCCATGGGTTGCTAACCCATGGGGTACTGGGCTTTGTTATTTCTGAAGTGTTCTGAGTGTAGATTCTTCGGTAGCATATAAGATTTTCAATGACAAACCATGAATCCACTCTCATTGCTAACCTTAAAGACACATAAACTTCAAAAATCACTTAAAAATCAGCCCTTTGCCCAATTCCTTTCAAATAATTCTGATAGCTTCCTTGCCCCCCTTGGGCACTACCACCCACCACACTCCGCTCTAGGACACCCCTTTTCCCTCAACATGAAGTTATACATTTGCTGACACCTCCATGCTTCTTTATGGAGAAAAACCTTAAAGATGTGTAAACTTCAAAAATCACTTAAAAACCAGCCTTTTGCCCAATTCCTTTCAAATAATTCTGATAGCTTCCTTGCCCACCTTGGGAAATACCACCCACCACACTCCACTCTAGGACACACCTTCCCGTCCGACGTGAAGCTATACATTTGCTGCATTCCTCATTATTCCCTATGAGGAATTCAAAAATAATTTTAAAATTCACCAATAATCAGAGGAGTGTCCGATTGCCTTGGGGTTTTTTGGGTGGTAGACACCCCTGGGTGCCTACTGCCCACCCCACCTTTGTGCCCCTAGGTGCTACACAATAGGGGATATGGGCTGGTTCGGGTCTCATTATATCCTATGAGGAAAATAATTAAAAATATTTCAAATATTCATAAAAGATCATAGGGGTGTCCAATTGCTTTGGGGTTTGCATGGTTGTTGGCAAAAATGGGTGCTCCACAATAGGTAATAATGGGATGGTTCAAATCCCATTATACCCTATGAGAAAAAAATAAAAATAAAATTCAAAAATTCATTAAAAAATCGTATGAGTGTCTGATTGCTTTGGGGTTTGGGTGGCAGGTACCCCAGGGTGCCAGCCACCACCCTACCCATTTTTGGATGTCCAAACCAGTATGAACTGGCTCAAAACAGTTCAAAATGGTTCAAATTCAAACTGAACCAGGGGAAGTTCAAGCTAAACCAAAATCGAACCACCCCCTCCTGGTTCAAACCTGGTTCAAATTCAAACTGAACCGGGCAAACCGGTTTTGTGCACATCCCTACCATGCCCCTCACCAGATGCAATGTTCACCTTTCTGACCAGTTTGAGTGCCTGCATGTAGTGATTGGATCACAAGACAGTTGGGATTCTGTTGGTATACCACCCACTCTGCTGTCTCCTTGCCTGAGCTGCTTGAGGTGGTCTTGGATGTGGCATTGAGGACTCCACTTGGTGGTCTTGGATGTGGTATTGAGGACCCCTGTTAGTCTTGGGGGACTTTAACGTCCATGCTGAGGCCACCTTGTCTGTTGCATCTCAGGACTTCATGTGCTCCCTGATGACCATGGGCTTGTCTCAATTGATTTCTGGCCCACACATGAGGCAGGCCATACACTTGATCTGGTTTTTGGGTCGATGGTGGACAGCGGTGCTCTGTGAATAGTCCAGGAGGCCTCAACGCCATTATCATGGATGGATCACTATTTGGTGAAGATTGAACTGAGGGTGGACCCACAACACCTCTGTAGGGGTGGGGGACCAGTTAGGATGGTCTGCCCCCGGAGGTTTATGGATCCTGGTGGATTCCTGACTGCTCTGGGGGAGTTTCATGCTGGGAGAGCGGACGATCCTGTTGATGCCCTGGATTCCCTTTGGTATGAAGGGATGGGTCAGGCGATTGAAACTGTCGCACATAGGAGCCCTTTCCCGACCCGCCAAGAAGAAGTGACTCCCTGGTATATAGGTGAGCTGCGGACAATAAAGTAGGCTGGTAGACGGCTTATGCGTCGTTGGCAGAAAACTCAGAATGAATGTGACCGAACATTAGGCCCATATTAGGGCTTACTCTATGTGGTGATGGTGATGAAGAAATTCTACATTTCCACCACCATTGCGTCAGCATAATGTCATCCAGCAGAGCTTTATCGGGTGGTTCGGGGCCTCCTAGGTGAGGACCCCAAAGACCATCAAATTGAACCTTCAGCAGCCCTCTGTGACCAATTTGTCTTGCAGATAAAATTGCTCATATCGAATAGAAATCGAAATAATAATAATAATAATAATAATAATAATAATAATAATAATAATAATAAATATCCATTCTGACTTGGATGCCAAGATTTTTGCAACACCAATACTGGATGTTGCCAATGCACGGTCTGATCTTGTTATATTGGATTGTTTTCAGACTGTGTTGCCTGAGGAGGTGGACAGGCTGCTTGGAAGGTTAAGGCCTACCATGTGTGTCCTCAACCCTTGCCCTTCATGGTTGGTGAAGGCTTCTAGGGAGGGACTGGGTGGTGGGGGTGCTGAATGCTTCTTTAGAGCATTCTATGAAAGCAAATTAGAGTGGATTCATGGTGTTTCATTGAAAATCTCATTTGCTATCATAGAATCCACACTCAGAATACCACAGAAACAACAGAACCCTGTACCCCATGGGTTAGAAACCCATGGGGGTGTTTGGCACCCTATGTGCACTACACCACCACTCACTCTGGGCCACCCCAGCACCCCCCAAGTGCACTTATGGGGCTGCTGAAAGCTCCATTATTATACCTTATGAGGAAAAACCTTAAAGACGCGTAAACTTTAACAATTCCCCAAAAATCAGCCCTCTGCCCAAATCCTTTGAAAAAATGCAGGTAGCTTCCTTGCCCCTACCTGGCACTACCACCAACCCCACACTGCTCTAGGCCACCCCTTTGCCCCCGACATGAAGCTATACATTTGCTGACACCTCCATGCTTCTTTATGGAGAAAAACCTTAAAGACACGAAAACTTCAACAATTCCCCAAAAATCAGCCCTCTGCCCAATCATTCTGAAAATGGGGTGGTAGCCTCCTCCAATTAGGCACTACCACCCCACACCACTCTTTTTGCCCAGATCCCACTTTATGCCCCCGAGCTGCCCCAAAGACACTAAAACTTCAAAAATTCCCCCAAAATCAACCCTTTGCCCAATTCCCCTGCAATTGGGGTGGTAGCCTCCACCCATTAGGCCCTACCACCCCACCCCACTATTTTGCTCCTGGGACCCAAAATTCGAGCTGACGCCACATCAGACCTTTTTGCATTCAAATCAATGGAGGCAAAAAGGCGAGAAATTCAAAGAGACGTCATCCCGAATCACCTGAATTTTGGGGGCATGAATCAGGGGTGATTTGGCTCAGGCACGAAAAATATTGGGAGGCATCAGGGGTGATTCGGTTCGGCCCCGAATCACCTGAAATTGCTCGTTTCGGGCACAGATCGATCTGTGCCCAAAACGTTTTGCACATCCCTACCTGTTCTACCCCTTGAACTTTGGCTTATGGGGTGCCACAAGGATCTATTATGTCCCCCATGTTTAACATTTACATGAAAGCCCTGGGAGAGGTCATCTGTAGGTGTGGGCTGAGGTGCCATCAATATGCTGATGACACCCAACTCTACCTATCTTTTTAATCAGCAGGCACCAGGGAGGCAGTGGATGCTTTGAACTGGGGCTTGGAGGCTGTTCTGGACTGGATGGGGGCAAACAAGCTGAAATTTAATCCAGAAAAGACGGAAGTACTCTGGGTTGGTAAAACTGATAATCTGAGTATGGAGGTAAATCTAATGTTGGATGGGGTCACACTCCCTCTGAAAGTCAAAGTCTGCAGCTTGGGGGTGCTTCTGGACCCAACGTTGTCCTTGGAGTGACAGATGGTGGCGGTGTACAGAAGCACCTTTTACTAACTATGGCGGGTACGCCAGCTGTGACCTTACTTGGTGAAGTCGGACCTGACCTCAGTCACTCATGCATTGGTAACATCCAGATTGTTCTACTGCAATGTGCTCTACATGGGGCTGCCCTTGAAGACTGTTTGGAAGCTTCAGCTAGTTCAGAATGCTGCTGCAAGGATGCTCATGGATGCAAGTCATTTCATGAGTATCACACCCATCCTGCAGCAGCTTCATTGGTTACTGGTCCACTTCCAGGCTAGATTCAAGGTGCTGTCTTGACCTTTAAAGCTCTACATGTCTTGGGGCCGGGACACCTGTTGGACCACGTTCGCCTATATGAATCTGCCAGGGCCCTCCGCTCATTGTCTGAGGCCCTGCTCATGGCCCCGCCACTAACAGAGATCCGGTTTGCAGGGAATAGAGACAGGGCCTTTTTGGTTGTGGCCCCTCAGCTTTCGAAAGCCCTCCCTGAAGAGCTTTGCCATGCTCCCGCCTTTGGTGTTTTTTAAAAAAACAACTTAAAACACACCTTCTTGAGGAAGCTTTTAATGCTCCATATTTGGCAGATTCTTTAGTTTTTTATAATTAACAGATTTTAGCTTTTAAAATAATTTTTAATTTGAAGCTAATAATGAGTGTGGTTTCAACCTGACTTTCAACTTGTTTGTTAATTTTATTACTTTTATTGTGTCTTGTATCTATTTTAATGTTGTCAGCTGCCCCTAGCAGTAGTGCACTGGAGGGGAAGGGTATACATATTTTAAATAAATAAAAAATGAATAAATCAACCATGGTATCCTTCTGGATTGCTTGAGGGATTTGGGAATAGGTGGCAATACTTTGCAATGGTTCCGTTCCTATCTCTCGAATAGATTCCAGATGGTGTTGGCAGGTGTTTCTGAAACAAGAGCTACTATATGGTGTCCCTCAGGGCTCCATCGTATCTTGATGCTTTTTAACATCTACTTGAAACTGCTGGGTGAGATCATCAGGATATTTGGAGTTAGGTGTTATCAATATTCTGATGACACCAAAATCTATTTCTCCAGCACATCATAATCAAGAAATGGCATAGCCCCTCTAAATGCTTACCCACGGGCAGTAATGGACTGGATGAGGGATAATAAATTGAAGCTGAATCCAAGGAAAATAGAGGTACTCATGGTAAGGGGTCATACTTGGAGGGATGTTAGATCTTCCTGTTCTGGATGGGGTATGTAGCTTGGGAATGCTTCTGGACCCAGGCCTCACTCTAGTTTCTCAGGTTGAGGCCATGGCCTCAACTTTGGTTGATACAACAGTTATGTCCATTCCTTTAAGATAATGATCTCAGAACTGTGGTGCACTCTTTGGTAACTTTTAGGCTTGACTACTGCAATCTGCTCTACATGGGGCTCCCTTTGTATGTAGTTGGGAAACTTCAGTTGGTTCAAAATGCAGCAGCTAGGTCTCCAGGAATTTTCGGAGAGACTTACATTATTATATTATGCCTATTTTAAAGCAACTGCATTGGCTGCCAATAGATTTCTGGGCAAAATATAAAGTGCTGGTAATTACCTTTAAAGTGCTAAAGAGCTTTGAACCCAGTTACCTGGGAGAGCACCTTCTTCTCCATGGCCCCCACCACACATTAAGATAATCAAGAAAGGTCAATTTCCGTATACTGCCAGCTTGTCTGGCAGTGACCTGGGAGCGGGCCTTCTTTATAATCGCTCCTGGGCTGTGGAATGCACTGCCTATAGACATTTGTGGCTTAACATCTTTACCAGCCTCTAAAAGAGCCCTTAAGACACACATTTTTAGTGAGGCTTTTAATAATCTATGAAGGTTTTAAAATTTTAGTTGCTGTTTAAATTTTTTTTAATTTTTAATTTTTTAATTCTCGCAATCTTTGAATGTTTTAAGTTTTAATTGTTGGTGTTATTCTGTTTTTATTGTGTTTATTTTTGTAAACCTCCTAGAGCCTCTGGAGTCAGGACGTATATAAATTAAATTAAATTAAATTAAATTAAAAAATATTAAAATGTGAAGGAATCTGCTCTTTTTCTCCATGAAAAGGGGTAAAAGTGAGTCCATTTTGCCCCCCCCTTTTTATATTTACGGAATGGATTTATGAAATTGGCAGAAACAAAGTCCACATTGACAGAACCCTGTGTTGTTTTTCAAAGCTATGGGTTATTCCTAATGATTAATTTTTGTCTTCCCCATTGCAGTAGTAGTGAAAATACATTGAATGCTTTTGTGGTTAGAAATAAAATCTCACTTTCCCTTCTAACCCTTAAGGGATTAAAAGGTGTTAGGTCCTTTTAATCCCTTCTGAAAGACTTTTAAAAAGTTAGCCTGTTCCTGAAAAACGGTAGAAAAGTAAACAATCAAAGGAATGTCCTTTTCTCTCCACATGGTGGTGGAATGATGGTCCAAGGAGGGGCTTCAGATCAAAACAAGCCAGATGTCACCATTTTAGCCATTTCTCCCCAGAAAATTCACCAAAAATCAGTGGAGTAACCCATAGCTTCGAAAAACATAACACAGAGTTATGCCAATGTGGACTTCATGTCTGCCAGATTTCATACCAGTATTATTATTATTACTATTATTATTTTTATATTTATATCCTGCTCTTCCTCCAAGGAGCCCAAAGCGGTGTACTACATACTTGAGTTTCTCTTTCACAACAACCCTGTGAAGTAGGTTAGGCTGAGAGAGAAGTGACTGTCCCAGAGTCACCCAGCTAGTTTCATGGCTGAATGGGGATTTGAACTCGTGTCTCCCCGGTCCTAGTCCAGCACTCTAACCACTACACCACGCTGGCTCTCAGTATGCCCAGATATCCCAGAAATATTAAAAGGGGTGCAAAATGAAGGCAAATGGCACATGTAGGTAAAGGGCACATTCCTCCACATGCTGGTAGAATGATGTTCCAAAGAAGGTCTTCAGTTTCAGAAGTGTATGTAAAATTCTGACTTGAAACAAGCCAGATTTCACCATTTTACAAATAAATAAATAAATAAATAAATAAATAAATAAATAAATAAATAAATCAACAAATACCAGGGTACCAACAAACCTCTTCAAATTCACTAAGGGTGGCCCTGACCTTCTTCCCCACATGTTTGGCATGTTTCAAGGCTTTAGGACCAACCAATGAAGGTTGGTGATTTTTTACAATTTCCCCATTGATTGCTAGGGGGGAAATCCAAATTTAAGTCAGAAATTGGATTTGAATTCTGAATCCAATCCAATAGCCTATAGTCATAGGCATTAGAATGTGAATCTGAAATTGTCAAAGCCAGATTGGGTTGAATCTGAATCTAAATCCAAATTTTTTGAATGCACACAGGCCTAATTTTTACTCTAACCCTGACCATAACTCTTTCCTCTGTGCAAAAATTACTGCAATTGTATCCTAAACATTTGGGGATAGGGATAAAGAAGGGATTAACACAGAAAAAGTTGTAAGTGCTATCACCTATATTCATCTATATTCAATCTCTGTGGGAGGGGAGTAAGTGTTGTCAAATGTACTATGAGCATTCATCCTCTGAGATAGTACTGATGGCCAAAGGGTGTGGCTCATGGACTAGTGGTATGAGATTCCATTTGATGACTTAATGACAAATTGTGTTCTGTTTATCAAGATGTCATTCTAAGCTACCTGCACTATGTTATTGGCACAAAATAAATATTGTATTGACACAGAGCAATCTAAATTGTAACTGAACCTCACAGCTAGCCTAGGTTCAGAAGACCTTGACTTATGATGGATGCTGATATTTGAGCACTGAAAGTTTTCCAGTCTGCCTCTGGAGTCTAACAGGCTTTCTCTGCTATTTGTCACAATGAACAGAGCTGTAACAATGTCCGATGTTTTAGGACTTAGCAGCCCTCTTTCTTTTTTAGCTGTATGGGCTGTCAAATTTCTTGCCAATAATATCACACTCAGAGTTTATGAGGCAGAGTGTATGTAACCCTAGTATGCTTTTATTCTGACATGCACACCTTGTCATGTCCAATACATTCATGTGACCTTGTCCTCAATTTGGGGAATTAGTACCAGCACAGCTCCTGTGGCTGGTAGACCTCCATAACAATTATTGTCACTAATGTAGGGGAAGAATGGCAGTTCAACTCTCATTAGCAGAGCAGAGCCAGTTTGAGGAGAATTCTGCCAAGCAAGAGGACTGGAGACAGTTCTTTAAGCTTGAAGAACAACAAGGATTTATTGGGAAGTTACAAACAAATGTTAAAAAGCCTGCAGCTTAATTTCAGCTGTAGCTCTTGGCTGAAGAGAGACCAAAACAAACAGCTGTTTTTGGAGAAACAAAATGGAGACTAACAGTAGAAGAACAAAGAGGGGAGGAGTCCAGCACTTCTGTCCATGACCATAACCTTCCCAGTGGTCACACGAGTCACTGCAACTGAGAGCTGATGCTGCCAGCGTCCTAGCTCCAATGCTCCTCATCGTCTGGTGCTGCTGTCTACAAGTCCCAACTTCTCTTGCAAGGTTTTGAAATGATCCCTGGTCAATTGCTTAGTTAGCACATCTGCTATCATTTGTTCACTTGGATAATACATCAAATTTACAAGTCCTTTTTCTTATGCATCCTGCACATTGTTTCAATGTGTTTTGTTCTACATTTATTTTTCTCCATTTGTGAGATCTGGATGCAGATCCTCAAACATCTCAGTGGATTTTGGTTCATCTATGTTGAATGCTAATCCAACATTAGCTTCTGCAGGCACGCCACCTCTTGACATGTCTGAGTTGCAGATACATATTCTGCCTTAGTAGATGAGAGAGCAACTATTGATTGATTGCAGCTATGCCAACTGACTGCTCCACCACAACAAAATAATACATAGCCACTGGTTGACTTCCAGTCTGTTTGATCCTCAGCCCAGTCTGCTTCCATATAACCTACTAATTTGAGTCCACTACTAGCAGGCAACTTTAATCTTAGATGGATTACCCCCTTTATGTACCTACCTAGTCTATTTACTGCAGTCCAGTCATCTTTGCTGTGTATGCTTACTTTCCTACTCAAGATTCCCACAGATGCAGCTATAACCAGTCTTGTTATGATAGCTACATATAAAAGCTTTCCAATCACTGTCCTGTACTCATTGTTGTATGGCAGAGGTTCAATCTCCTCCTTCTGTTCTAGCTTACCTGTTTCCATAGGTGTAATTTCTTTGGCCTCTGTAAGTCCCGAATACTCTAGTAAATCATTTATTTTCTGTTCTTGGTTAAGCAAATAGCTTCCATCCTCTTCTCTCTCTATGTGTATCCCAAGATAGTGTGAAACAGGCCGAAGTAATTTTACTTCTATTTCACTATTCAGGTGCTTTATTAGTTCAAAGCTGTCCTCTCTATTTTCATAATGAATTAATAATAATAATAATAATAATAATAATAATAATAATAGATTAGCAGATATGAAGCCAGAACTACACAACACAGGCAGAATCTCCAATTCCAGTTGAATCAGAGACGTTTCTACCAAAGCATAGAAGGAGAAACTGCAAGAAACGTAGAAACACCAAATAAAGAAGAAACAGTGCAATTCTGGGGGAAATTATGGGACAATCCAATAGATTATAATAAAAAAGCAGGCTGGATGAAAGAGGTCAAAAAATGTAACCAACAAATGCAAGATCTAATAATAACACCAGAATTAATAAGTGAAAGAGCAAAGAAAATTAAAAATTGGACTGCGCCAGGCGACGATGAACTGCATGGCTTTTGGCTTAAATACCTAACAAGCCTTCATAAACAACTATCAAAACAGCTCAATCACATTTTGCAAGGAGGTGATATTGAACAATGGCTAACAACTGGGAAAACTCATCTCATCATGAAAGACCCAGCAAAAGGTGCAGTTCCAAGTAATTATAGACCGATAACCTGTCTGCCAACCATGTTCAAATTATTAACTGGAATAATAGCAGATGAAGTGATGCAACACTTATTAACTAACAAACAGCTTCCAGTTGAACAGAAAGAAAATTGCCCGAACACCAGAGGCACAAAAGACCAGCTGCTGATTGACAAAATGATTTTAGAAAACTGCAAGAGAAGAAAAACAAAACTAAGTGTTGCATGGATTGACTACAAGAAAGCCTTCGATTCATTGCCTCACACATGGATACTAAAATGTTTAGAAACAACTGGTGTCAGCCAAAACATTCAGATATTTATTTAAAAAAGCAATGAGCATGTGGAGTACACAGTTAACAATCAATGGCGAGACACTTGGACAGGTTAGCATTAGAAGAGGCATTTTCCAAGGGGACTCACTATCCCCTCTGTTGTTTGTAATCGCCATGACCCCACTTTCACAAATACTAAACAAAACAGGCCTTGCATACCAAACATCTAAAACATCAAGTAAAATCAACCATCTGCTGTACATGGACGATCTGAAGTTGTATGGAAAGTCCCAGTCAGAAATCGAATCACAGCTAAACACCGTCCGTATATTCAGTAGCGATATAGCAATGGAGTTTGGACTAGACAAGTGTGCTGCATGAATAATGAAAAGAGGAAAAATAACAAAAACAGAAGGAATAGAACTGCCCAATGGAAGCAAGATCAAGAACCTGGAAGAGAAAGAACCTTACAAATAATTGGGCTTTCTCCAGGCTGATAACATTGCACACACTGAAGTTAAAAGAAAAATAGGAAGTGACTACATCAGGAGAGTTAGAAAAATCCTCAAGTCCAAACTCAATGGCGGGAACACCATACAAGCCATAAACACCTGGGCTATACCTGTTATCAGATACAGCGCAGGAATAATAGACTGGACCCAGGCAGAGCTAGAGATGCTAGATCGTAAGACCAGGAAAATCATGACCATCAATCATGCTCTGCACCCCCGCAGTGATGTCGATGGGCTCTACCTCCCTCGCAGCTTAGGTGGAAGAGGAATGCTGCAAGTCCATCAAACAGTAGAGGAGGAGAAAAGAGGCCTTGAAGAATATACCAAGGACAGTGAAGATGATGCACTTCAAATGGTCAATAATGCAAAACTATTCAACACCAATGAAACAAAGCAGGCCTACAAGAAAGAACAATTCAAGAACCGAGCAGAAAAATGGAAAAAATAAACCACTGCATGGTCAATATTTGCACAATGTAAGTGGAAAATCAGACATTACCAAGACCTGGCAATGGCTTAAGAATGGCAACTTGAAGAAAGAAACAGAGGGTTTAATACTGGCTGCACAAGAACAGGCACTAAGAACAAATGCAATAAGAGCAAAAGTCAAAAAATCCACAACAAACAGCAAGTGCTGCCTTTGTAAAGAAGCAGATGAAACCGTGGACCACCTAATCAGCTGTTGTAAAAAGATCGCACAGACTGACTACAAACAAAGGAATGACAAGGCAGCAGGGATGATACACTGGAACATCTGCAAAAAATACAAGCTACCTGTAGCCAAGAATTGGTGGGACCATAAAATTGAAAAAGTTGAAGAAAAGGAAGATGTAATAATATTATGGGACTTCCGACTACAAACAGACAAACATCTGCCACACAATACACCAGATATCACTGTAGTCGAGAAGAAAGAAAAACAAGTCAAAATAATCGACATAGCAATACCAGGGGATAGCAGAATAGAAGAAAAAGAAATAGAAAAAATCACCAAATACAAAGATCTACAAATTGAAACTGAAAGGCTGTGGCAGAAGAAGACCAAAATAATCCCATTGGTAATTGGTGCCCTGGGTGCAGATCCAAAAGACCTTGAAGAGCACCTCAGCACTATAGGGGCCACAGAAATCACCACCAGCCAATTACAAAAAGTAGCTTTACTGGGAACAGCCTATATTCTGCGACGATATCTATAACAGCAGCAACAACACTGACAATAAAATTCTGGCATCCCAGGTCCTTGGGAAGGACTCGATGTCTGGATAAAACAAACCAGTCAATAACACCTTTCTGACTGTGTAAAATAATAAATAATAATAATTATAATAATTTATGTTTACATTTATATCCCGCTCTTCCTCCTCTTCCTCTTGATGATTATCAGATCATCAAGAAAGTATTTTTGTTATCTTTGAGCCTCGGGTACAGGTAAGGGTCAGCCTTTCCTTGGGTAAATCCCTCATTGACTATCAATGGGTTTAATTTGACATTCTAGGCTCTTGCAGCCTGCTTTAATCCATAGATACTTTTCTGCAGCTTACATATAAGTTTTTCTTTACCAGGTTCCACAAATCCTGAAGGCTGCTCTGTATAAATATCTTCTCTGATGTCTCTATGAAGAAATGCAGTTTCCACATCTATGTCATCCACTTGCATTTTCTTTGCTGCTGCAATGCTTCGGAGTGTCCTTACTGAGGTGTGTTTTACAATGGACGCAAATGTCTCATCATAATCATCCCCAGATATTTGCAATAATACCATTGCCAACAGTCTTGCTTTGTAATGTTGGACATCTCTTTCTGCATTTCACTTAATTTTAGAAATCCACTTCCACCCCTCAGTCTTTCTTCCCTCTGTGAGTGTCCATGTGTTATTTTTGTGCAATTATTCCTTTTCTTCTTTCACAACTTCCTTCCAGTTTTGTGCTTCAGTTGCAGGCAAGTTATCAATTTCTTTCCACATGCTTGGATCTTGAAACCTTTCTCCCTTTGCAATGTAGGAGTTTCTTAGGTGGAACTCCTTTATTTTGTCATGTTGATCGTCACACCCTTTGTTCCGCATCAGTATCCTCTTCTTCTGATTGCTGCCAGGTGTAAAACATACAGTGGACACTTCATTTTGGTCATATTGCGTTGATTCTTTCTCCAGCTGAAAATTGGGCTCTAAGTTTGGCAGTTCACTAGTGGTTGGTTTTTTCATTTTCATGGAAGTATGCTACATTGCATATTTAAATTTTTTCTATGGCAAGATCTAAAATCCTATATCCTTTACATCCTATGGAATAGCCAAAAAGTGTTCCTTCCTCAGATCTACAGTTGTGTTTGATCTTTTTGGCTTTTGGTATATATGTGTATGTTTTAGAACCAAACACTCTTATATGACTCAAAGTGCGCTTGTTGCCATGCCATAACTCATGTGGTGGTGTTCCTGTGGCCTTTGTTGGCAAACTGTTTTACAGGTAAGTAGCAATCATCACCCCAAAATTTATTAGCCAAACCAGCATCTACGAGCATGCATCTCATCATTTCGATTAGAGAACAGTTCTTGCTTTCTGCCACACCATTTTGCTCCGGAGTATAAGGAACAGTCTTTTGGTGTTCAATACCCTCCAACTACAGGAATCTTATGACATCATTCCCAGTGTACTCACCATCATTGTCAATGAGGAGTATCTGTGTTTTGGAGTATTCTCCCAAACTTGTTGCTCACTCTTGTAACATATTCTTCTAGTCTTTCTATTACTTGACCCTTTCCCCTTAACAGATAATATCTATATCTATATCTATATTTATCTATCTATATATCTAGAATAGTCTTCAATGAAAGTAAGAATATTTTTATTCCCTCTTGATGTATTAACTTTCATAGGCCCACAACATCACTATGAATCAGATCCAACGGATGCTGTGTTTTTCTTTCTTTGCATGGAAGAAAAGCATGTTCCTCTCACACAGGGGATACTCCTTTGGGGGGGTGGGGGCCTCTTTGTTGTGGGTGATTCAATCATTAGAGGTACAGAGAGATGGGTTTGTGACCCGTGAGTTGACTGCACGGTGACTTGCCTGCCGGGTGGGAAAGTTGCAGACATCACACAGCATCTAGATAGGCTGCTAGGAAGTGCTGGGGAGGAGACAACTGTCGTAGTGCACGTCAGCACCAACGATGTGTGGAAATGTAGTCGGGAAGCCAAATTTAGGCTGATAGGTAGCGTATTGAAGTCCAAGACCCGCAAAGTAGCATTCTCAGAAATGCTATCTGTTCCATGTGCAGGTACAGTGAGACAGGCAGAGCTGAGGGGTTTTAATGTGTGGATGAGATGTTAGTGCCGGGAGGAAGGGTTTAGTTTTGTTAGGAACTGGGATACATTTTGGGGAAAGCAAGGCCTGTACAAAAGGGATGGGCTACACTTGAACCAAGATGGTAATAGTCTGCTGGCACTTAAAATTAAAAAAGGTTGTAGAGCAGCTTTTAAAATTATGCCTGGGGGATAGCTGACAGGAGCTGGGCAGTATCCTGTTCGGCAAATGCTGTCCTTTAAAGTGCAAGGGTGCAAAGGATTCAGATAAAACAGAAGGGGACAGAGCAGAACCACATAAAGAGCAGACAGGAGCCTTTGCCAGCTGGTCAAAGAGTCAAAAGAAAGTTAGCATACATCAGGTGAGAGATTCAGTGTATAGGTGCTTATATGCCAATGCCAGAAGCCTCTGAGCCAAGATGGATAAGCTGGAGTGCTTGGTTGCTAAGACAGAAATAGATATAGTGGGCATAATAGAAACATGGTGGAACAGTGAGAACCAGTGGGACATTGCTATCCCTGGATATAAACTTTATAGAAAGTACAGGGAGGGGTGCCTGGGAGGTGGAGTAGCACTGTATGTTAAAGAAGGGATAGGATCTAACAAGCTAGAAAACCTAGGTGGACTGGAGTCCTCCACAGAATCCCTGTGGGTGACAATACAAAGCCTGAAAGGAAGTGTGCTACTGGGGATGTGCTATCGCACTCCAGATCAAAATGCTGACAGTGACAGGGAGTTGCAGGAGGAAATCAGGGAGGCATCAAGGAGAGGCAGGGCTGTAATAATGGGTGACTTAAATTACTGTACCCACACATAGACTGGGTAAATTCACAGTTAGGTAATGACAAAGAGGTCATATTTCTAGATACACTGCATGACTGTGCCCTAGAACAGTTGGTCTTGGAACCAACCAGAGAGAAGGAGACCTTGGACTGAATCCTGAATGTCAGTGTCATTGACCCTTTAGGGAACAGTGACCAAAGTGCGATCAAATTCAATATACATGTGGGGAGAGAATCACCAAGGAAGTCTAACACAGACATCTTGAATTTCAGAAGAGGAAACTTCTTCAAAATGAGGAGTATGGTGAAAAGAAACCTGAAAGGGAAAATCAGGAGAGACACTTTGCTCCAGAGTGCATGGATTTTACTCAAAACCACAATACTAGAAGCCCAGTTAGATTGTATACCCAAAAAGAGGAAAGGTACCACTAAGTCCAGTATGATGTCTGGATGGCTAACAGGTACCATCAAGGAAGCCATAAAAGGGAAGAAGACTTCCTTACAAATTTGGAAGACCTGTCCGAATGAAGAGAACAGAAAGGAACACAAATTCTGGCAAAAGAAATGCAAGGTGACAATAAGGGAGGCAAAAAAAAAAAAAGAGTTTGAGGAACATTTAGCCAAAAGTATCAAGGGGAATAACAAAAACTTTTTAAAATACATCAGAAGCAGGAAACCTGCCAGGGAGGCAGATGGACCATTAGACAATGAGGGAGTGAAAACTAACAAATCGCCAGGGCTGGATGGCATCCATCCAAGAGTCCTCAAAAAACTCAAATATAAAATGGCCGACCTCCTTGCTAAAATATATAACTTATTCCTGCAATCAGGCTCTCTACCGGAGGACTGGAATGTAGCCAATGTAACACCGATTTTCAAAAAGGGATCCAGGGGCGATCTGGGAAATTACAGAGTGGTTAGCTTAACATCCATTCCAGGCAAATTGATGGAAAGCATCCTCAAGGATAAAATTGTAAAGCACATAGAAGAACAGTCCCTGCTGGAAGTGAACCAGCATGGCTTCTGCAAAGGGAAATCTTGCTTCACAAACCTTTTGGAGTTCTTTGAGAGTATCAACAAGTGTGTGGATCAAGGTGATCCAGTTGACATAGTATACCTGGACTTCCACAAAGCTTTTGACAAAGTTCCTCATCAAAGACTCTTGAGGAAACTTAGCGGTCGTGGGATGAGGGGGAAAGTACATGTGTGGATTGCTAACTGGTTGAAAGACAGGCAACAGAGGGTAGCTATAAATGGAGAGTTTTCACAATGGAGGGAAGTAAGAAGTGGGGTCCATCGCTTGTACAGTGGGATCTGTACTGGGACCAGTGCTTTTTTAATTTATTCATAAATGATCTAGAAGCAGGGGGTAAGCAGCAAGGTGGCCAGAGCTGCAGATGATACCAAAGTCTTTTGGGTAGTGAAATCCCAAATGGATTGTAAGAAGCTCCAAAAGGATCTCTCCAAACTGGGGGAGTGGGCGACAAAGTGGCAAATGTGCTTCAATGTAAGTGTAAAGTAAGTGTAAAGTGATGCACATTCGGATGGAAAACCCCAACTTCAAGTATATGCTGATGAGATCTGAGCTGTTGGTGACTGACCAGGAGAGGGATCTTGGGGTCGTGGTGGACAGCTCGTTGAAAGTGTCAACTCAATGTGCAGCAGCTGTGAAAAAGGCCAATTCCATGCTAGGGATCATTATGAAGGGGATTGGAAAGAAAACTGCTAATATTATAACACCCTTAAACAAAACTACGGTGCGGCCACACCTGGAGTACTGTGTACAATTCTGGTCACCACATCTAAAAAAGGACATTGTTGAACTGGAAAAGGTGCAGAAGAGGGCAACCAAGATGATCAGGAGCCTACAGCACCTTTCTTTTGAGGCAAGGCTACAACACTTGGGGCTATTTAGTTTAGAAAAACGACAACTGCGGGGAGACATGATAGAGGTCTATAAAATCATGCATGATGTGGAGAAAGTGGATAGAGAAAATTTCTTCTCCCTCTCACATAACACTAGAAGCAGGGGTCAACCCACTAAATTTATTGCCTGGAAATTTAGGACCAGCAAATGGAAGTATTTTTTTCACATAACACATAATCAACTTGTGGAATTCTCTCCCACAAGATGTGGTTATAGCCAACAACCTGCTGTTACTCCCCTGCAACTGGTACTCAGAGGCATCCTGGCTTTGAGTACCAGTTGCAGGGAAGTAACAGCAGGAGAGAGGGCATGCCCTCAACTCCTGCCTGTAGGCTTCCAGTGGCATCTGGTGGGCCACTGTGTGAAACAGGATGCTGGAGTAGATGGGCCTTGGGTCTGATCCAGTAGGGCTGTTCTTGTATTCTTATGTTCTTATGAAACACCCCCTGGGTGTGCACAGAATTGATTCCGTGTACATCCCTAGCTTTCATAACTGAAAGCATACTTTATCAAGTGTATGAGGTGATAAAGATAGAATAATATCCTTCCGTATAACATTATGTTTTCCCACAAGTCACTTCTATGTCTGCAAGCATCAGATGGGAAGCAGTTGTGCCAGATACTATTTTCAAGAGAAACATGAGAAAACCAAATGTTAGAAGATGTTTGGTAGATGTTTGGCTTTCTGGGAGGTAGTGATGTACATTAATTCTTATGACATGCCCACAACCAGCTGAAATCAGGCAGGGAAGTGAGAAAGCAAGCTTGCAAGGAGAAATGATAGGACCAGACACAAAGAGTTGGATGAAAATGGCACAGGTAGAAAAACCACCTGGCCAAATTGAAACTCAGAACCATCAAGCAAAATCAGTTTGGAAGATGGAAGAACCATAAAAGCAAAGTTTTAAACAAGACTGCTACAAACCCCATAGAAAACAATCCCCTATTGCTACAAACCCTATAGAAAACAAGCCGACATTGCTGGTGAGACCATTCGAGCATGGCTTAGGGCATAAAGTCAAGGTGAGAAGCAAACATCTCACCTGCTTTAATCTATAAGGATAAAATAAACTTATGCACAACCCAAATATTAACAAAATATTTCCACACAATTTAAACATCAACTAAATAAGTGGTCCCTCAGTCTCAACCACCACAGACCAGCTTGAGACAACTTTTGGCTCATGCCATACCACCGAACTAACCTCTGGCTAAAAAAGCTGCAATGCCCACCTTAAGGTCTCTAATGTAAGCATTACTGCCAAGATGAGAAAGATGAATCCAATCCCTGCAAAAAAAACCCAAACTCAGACCAAGGCATGTCAAGTTCAGGGTGAGGGGGAAATAAACCACCTCACCATGACAGATTTTTTAATAAACTCAGAGTTGATCTTCTTGTGAGAAAAATTCAGAGTTCCAACCTCATGAGCCCCAGGCCAATGCTGAGGAAGCAATTCAACTAAGAACCAGGGCACAAATCCTATTATGACTGTTGCCTACCAAGGACAAGAACTTTAGGCTTGCAATATGGGCAATATCATTCTTGCCTAAGTAAATCAAAAGCAAATCAGGAGGTTGATGGGAAGCAAAGGAAGACTCCACATACATGACATTCATAGGAGTGTGTTTGGTTCTGATTGAAAGATGGTTATTATGTCTATTGAAGTGGTTGTTTTTGTTGTGTAAAAATATAGGATTGCGATTAGTAGTGGTATTGAACCTAATAATGTGTAGAAAAGAAAATAAATTCCGGCAGTTAGGCGTTCTGCTTGTCCGCCTCATCGGGTGATGAGGATAAGGGTTGGAATGAGAGTTGTTTCAAATAGGATATAAAACAGAGTTAGTTCTGTGGCGGAGAATGTTAGTATTAGGGTAACTTGGAGGAAGATAAGTGTTATTAAAAAGGTTCGTTTTTGTTGGATGGGTTCTGTGCTAATGTGATGTTGGCTTGCTAAAATTATAAGTGGGAGTAGTCAGCAGGACAAGATGGTTAATGGGGTTGAAATCAT
This sequence comes from Hemicordylus capensis, assembly GCF_027244095.1. Taxonomy (NCBI): domain Eukaryota; kingdom Metazoa; phylum Chordata; class Lepidosauria; order Squamata; family Cordylidae; genus Hemicordylus; species Hemicordylus capensis. Next base: position 124,840,267 of record NC_069659.1, read on the forward strand.
GTCAAGTCCTGTGTATGGGGTTAATAGTGTTAGGTTTGAGGTAGTTGGGTGGTTTAGTCAAGATAAACTGACTATGGCCAGTAAGATTGAGTATGTGGTTGTTGCATTAAAAAGTAATTTCGGTTTTAGGATGGAGGTTATTGGGATTATTAGAAGTGTTGGGATAATGATTTTTAACATTGTAGGAGATTAAAGTTTTTTAGGTGATCTGTTGCGTGTGTGCGTGATGTTGCAACTAGTAAAGCCAGTCCTATGCCAGCTTCACAGGCAGAAAAGGATAGGATTATAATGGGGCTTGATGCTATGGTAGTGGTTTGGTGGGTTACTGTTAGCAGGGCTAGAAATATAAATATTGTGAGTATTATACCTTCAATGCATAGTAGGGCTGAAATGAAATGGGTTCGGTTGAGAGATAGTCCAATAGTACATAGTAGGAAGGCTGAGGTAAGTAAAAAGGCCGTTGGTGTCATTTAGGGTCCCCGCTGTATAAAGCGGAATTGACTAAGTCGAAATTAGTAATCTTAGTTAGACTAGTCCCTCATTCGGCTCATTCAAGGCCGCCTTTTTGTCACTCATAAATTAGGCCTAGCGTTAGAAGTATAAGGATTGTGGAGATTCAGGTTATTGTAGTAATCGGAGATGAGAGGTTGATGGCTAATGGGGTAGGAAGTAAAAGGGCAATTTCTAAGTCAAATAGGAGAAAAAGAATTGCGATAAGGAAAAAGCGTAGAGAAAATGGAAGGCGTGCAGTTCCTATTGGGTCAAATCCGCATTCATATGGTGATAGTTTTTCATGGTCTGGGGTTATTTGTGAGATTCAGAAGTTAATTAATATGAGAATTGTTGAGATGATGGCGGTGATTAGAAGTATAATGTTGATGTTTATTGTTCTTCCTCAGTGGTGTCTGGGCCCTAGTGAGTGGAAATCACTTGTACTATTGATACTAGAAGAACAAGAGCCTCATCAATAAATTGATACATATAGGAACAGTCAAACAACATCTACGAAGTGCCAGTATCAAGCGGCAGCTTCAAAGCCAAAGTGGTGGTTGGTTGTAAAGTGAAATAGGATTTGACGGATTAGGCAAACTAGAAGGAATGTTGATCCAATAATAACATGAAGTCCATGAAAGCCGGTTGCGACAAAGAAGGTTGAGCCATAGACTGAGTCAGAGATTGCGAATGGTGCTTCGTAGTATTCCAAAGTGTGCCCCTGGTGCAAACCCACAGTATCAGTTGGCATCAGGAGGAAATCCAAGCTGTGAGTCTCAGCAGTTGATTGATGACCAATATTGGATACTGTGCCCCCAAATCTAAATGGAGACAGTCCTCTGTGAACCTGGAGGACCTAAAGAAAATATAAAAAAGTCAACATATGAAACTTTAATTAGAATTAAAAAGTAGATTATGAATGAACAAAGATGTTCATTCATCATCTTTGGTGGAAAATGATGAATGAACTTAGAATCCACTCTCATTTCCCACCAAAGAATCTACTTCCAGAACACCTCAAACATTGAAAACAACAAAACCCAGTACCCCATGGGCTTGTGGTTTGGGGGGTGGTTGGTACCCTATGTGCACTACACCACAACCCAATCTGGGCCACCCTGCTTCCACCCCCAAGTGGAGTGATGGGGCTTCTGAAATCCCCATTATTCCCTATGAAGGAGAAGCTTAAAGACGTACCAACTTTTTTTAAAAAAAGTCACCGCTTTCACCAATTTCTTTGAAATCTGGGTGGTAGTAAGCAGCAGCCATTGAGGCACTACCACCAGACCCACTCTTCTGCCCCTGGAACCTCTTTTCTACCCCAGATCTGCCACAAAGACATGGAAACTTCAAAAAATGGTTTAAAATCACCCTTTTGCCCAATTTCTTTGAAATCTGGGTAGTAGATTCCTTCCACCCATTGGGCACTGCAACCCACCCTGGGCCACCCTGGTGCCCTCCAAATGGAGTTATATAAGGCTGCTGAAATCCTCATTAATCCCTATGGGGGAAAGCATAAAGACAGGTGAACTTCAAAAAATTGTTAAATATCACCCCTTTGCCCAATTTCTTTTAGTGATGTGCATGCCCCCCGAACCAGTCCGGATGGGCATGGGGGGGTTGTAGCTTTAAGGGCGGGGGTAGTACTTACACCACCCACCCACCCCCCCCGCCGCTCTTCCCCCTCCGGTGCTGTGACTTTCACAAAAGTTTCTGGGGCGGCAGCGTTCCTCCCTACCGCCCCTGGCCCTGTCGTTAGCCCGATCAAGCTCAAACACGCTCCACGCATGCGCCCGTTCTGACGCGCATGCGCACTCGCGGAGGCCACGTGCGCGCTCCCTACACGTCACAACCCACCACAACCCACTCTAGGACACCCTGGTGTCCCCCATGTGGAGTTATAAGGCTGATGAAGTCCCCATTATTCCCTTTGGGGGAAAGCTTAAAGATGCATGAACTTCAAAAAATTGTTAAAATCACCCTTTTGCCCAATTTCTTTGAAATTTGGGTGGTTGCTTCCACCCATTGGGCACTACCACCCAACCCACTGTGTCTGCAAAATGGAGATCTGAATCCCCAAATTTTGGGGGGTCCGAATCTGGGTGATTTGTTTTGTAGCCGAATCTGGGCAATTGAGCAAAGGGGCGATTTTGTTCTGTCTACAAATCACACAAATCAGCAGGATTCGGGTACAAATCATTTCGTACCTGAATCGATTCGCACATTCCTAATCCCTGACAACCCTGGCAAGGCTGAGAAAGACTCCTGCCTGATACCTTGGGGAGTTACTGTCAGTCAATGTAGTTAAACCAATGGTCTGAAATGCTTTAAGGTAACTTCCTATATTACATGTTTTAATCTCTGGACTGGGTGGTAACTAAGAACCAAGAATTAGAGGGTAGGAGGCTGTAAGGGCAGCTATTGATGCTCATGCGAACCCATAGGGCTCCTGGCTACTAGGGATATGCACAAATCGATTTTTTCATTTCAACTTGTACCTGAATTGAAACACCACCACCCCATTTGTTTGGGGTCTGAATCTGATCCCCCTGAATCAACCCAGATTCAATTTGTACCCAAATTTTCCAAATCCAAATCCAAATAGATTCAGATCGAAAAAGGGTCCCAGGGCAAAAAGTGTGTGTTTGGGGGGGGGGGGTAGTGCCCAATGGGGAAAAATTTGGCTACCACCCAAATTTCAAAGAAATTGAGCAAAGGGGTGATACAGTATTTTAAGCATTTTTGAAGTTTACATGTCTTTAAGATTTTTCCCGTAGGGAATAATGGGGATTTCAACAACATTATAGCTCCATGTAGGGGGCACTGGGGTGGCCCAGAGCGGGGTGTAGTGGGTGGTAGTGCCCAATGGGTGCAAGGAAGCTACCACCCATATTTCAAAGGAATTGGGCAAAGGGCTGTTTTTTAAAGGAGTTTTGAAGTTGGCATAACTTTGGGGGGTTTTGTTGTTTCTGAAGTATTCTGAGTTTAGATTCTCTGTTAGCAAATTAGAGTGGATTCATTGTTTGTCACTGAAAATGAATCCACGCTCATTTGCTACCAGAGAATCTACTCTCAGAACACATCAGAAACAACAAAACCCAGTACCCCATGGGCTTGTGGGTATGGGGGTGGTTGGTACCCTATGTGCACTACACCACCACTCACTTAGGGCCCCCCCAGTGCCCCCCCAAGTGCAGTTATGGGGCTGCTGAAACCCCCATTATTCCCTATGGGGGGAACACACTCCCTCTTCCAATCCCAATTGGAGATCACTTCCAGGCTAACCAAGGCAGTCTCTATCTCATTGCCTGCCCAAACATCAGTTTGAAATTGGTCTAGATAATCAATTTCCTCCTTGACTGCCTGGAGCTGGGAGGCTACCACCCTCTCAATTACCTTGCCCAGCCACAGAAGCTTGGAGACAGGCCTATGGTTGCTTAATGCTGAAGGATCCAAGAAAAGGTCTAATAATTGCTCCTTGAGAAAAGGAGGCATCCTGCCCTCCCTCAAAGAAGCATTTATAATCTCTATCAGGCCTTCTTTGACAAACCCCCCACTGATATTATAAGCCACTTAGGACAAGGGTCAAGAGAACAGATGGTAAACCGTACCATTCCAAGCAGCTTGTTCACATCCTCAGGTGTCACAAACTGAAACTGATCCAACCTAACCATATAAGAGGAACCTCTGGACACCTCCACATCAGACAATGCAGTAATTGTGGGATCTGAATCTGTCGTCCCGAATACAAGAGATTTCATCGCCAAATTTTCATCTTTGATCTGTTGGATATGCATTTAATAGTAAAGATATTGTTCCCCTTAGTCATTCATTGGATATTAGAGATGTGGATGGGGGTTGTTGTCTTTTCCGGAGCCCCTATCATTAGTGGATCTGTTCAGGCCCAGAGTTTTCTGGCAAGCACCATTTATTAACACACAATAGTGCCAGAATACACCATTGTCTGGGGAAGTATGTGTAAAAGAATAGCTAAGGTTGGTTACCATTTTTCATAGAGACAATGTGCTCTTTTTTTAAAAAAAAAATGTACACTGTCCTGGACCGTGCTGCATCCTGATGAAAGATATGTGCTTAACAACAACAACAAAAAGTGATTACTAACAAGTGATTACTTTGGAACTCCAGCCAAAGCTAGCACAGCTGACAGTGAGGTAGGAGTTCAATACATGGTTTTTTAAGTGGGGGAACAAATATGAATAGGATACACCCAAACAGATCCCTATTCATTCCCCACCCTATGGCTCAGAACAAAACTGCTCCCAAAGTGACATGTTTTCATTACATTTTTCATTCTTTCTGAGCTGAATGCACACTTCTATTGGATATACTCAAATCATCACACCAGCAGATGGGACAATCTTCTGAGTGCTGTTCTTGCTGTTGCTGTTATGGATGAATTTTCACCATTCAGTTTTCAATACCTCAGTTAAACAAGTAGCACAAAAAGAGTTTGTCAGGTAAGAAGGTACATTTTCTGCACTTTAACAGTCATAAGCAGAGACAGCTGGTGCTGATGCATGGGTGAGCAGTTTCTTTGGCGTGAACTGCCAGAAACAGAAGAAGAAACACTACAGTATCAATACATCTGTTTGTATACTTCAGCATTTTGAAGTTTATTAAATTAAATCTCTCTCTCTCTCTCTCTCTCTCTCTCTCTCTCTCTCACACACACACACACACACACACACACACACCTCTGATACTGGCCAGAGGATCAAGTGTCATGGCAGGTTACATTTCCTCCCTCTCAGGAAGAATACCATGCCAAAGCCTTAGCCATCAGGCAGTCATTGGGCAGCTGCACAAAGTTGGCTTCCTCCACCAAGGCAAGAACACTGCCCAAGAGTCCTGACTGCAGATCCTTTGAGCGCTGAAAAGTTCAGCAGGAGCAGACAGAGCAGAGAAGGAGTGCCAGACCCAGCAGGTGGTCTCTTTAGGGCTTCTCTTTTCCAGGCAGAGAAGCGGAGCCTAGGAAGGCTAGTCTGGGCTCAGAAGTACTTATGGGCTCAGTTAGCTTCCAAGCAGCATTGAATCAACTGGCTTCCTCAGATTTCTCAAAGATCTTGCAGCCAGGCCTGACCTTGTAGGCAGCCAGGAGATGACATCTCCCAATCTATTCCTCCAGTTTGTGACTGAGAAACAGAACACACAATGGGGTCATGAAGATACAGAAGTGGGGTTATGAAGATAGGGCTGATGAGACTGGGTCACCAGAGACAGGGAACTAGCCACACCGACTGATGTTCTCTAAGTGTTGCCGCTTCTTTTCTTCCCACAAACATGGATGTTTGTTCCTTTTTAAAGTTGTATGCTTTTCTTCTGTTGGAGAAGCTCATTGTCAATAATTATGATGAAGCACTGCACTTGATTGTGATTGATTGATTAAGTGCCATCAAGTCCATCAAGCTTAACCATCATGAGCCAAATTAGGAAGGGCGGTATAAAAATTCAATAAATAAAAAATAATAAATAAAGTTGGTGCCGACTCTTAGCAACCACACAAATAGATTCTCTCCAGAATAATCTGTCTTCAACTTGCTCTTTTAGGTCTTTCAGTGGTGGATTCATTGCTGTCATAATCGAGTCCATCCACCTTGCAGCTGGTCGTCCTCTTCTTCTCTTTCCTACAACTTTCCCCAGCATTATGGACTTCTCAAGAGAGCTGGGTCTTTGCATACTGTGTCCAAAACATGGTAGTTTGCGTGTGGTCACTTGTGCCTTGAGTGAAAATTCTGAATTGATTTGTTCTATAATCCATTTGTTTGTTTTCCTGGATGTCCATGGTATCCTCAAATGTCTTCTTCAGCACCAGAGTTCAAAAGCGTCAATCCTTTTTCTGTTCTGCTTCTTGAAAGTCCAGCTTTTGCATCCATAGAGTTTCACGGGGAAAACCATTGTCAGAATGATTCTAAACTTGGAAAGTATAGACACTTCACAGTATCTAAATATCCTTTCCAAGGCCTTCATTGTAACCCTACCAAGTGCTAGTCTGCGGCGTATTTCTCGACTGGTGGATCCTTTACTGTTGCTGGTTAATCCTAAAAGGCAGAAGCTATCTACCATATCAATGTCTTCATCATCAATTCTGAGGCTGATTGCTGTACCTGTTGTCATTAATTTAGTCTTCTTTACATTTAGTCGTAGTCCCATTTTTTCACTTGTGCTCCTTGACTTTCACCTCTAGAGCTTGCAGATCATCCACATTCTCAGCTATCAGAGTAGTGTCATCAGCATAGCGCTGGTTATTACTGTTTCTTCCTCTGACTTTAAAACCATGCTCATCTTCTTCCAATCCAGCTTCCCTCAGCTGAATAAATAAGGAGAAAGTATATAGCCTTGTCTTACTCCTTTGCCAGTCTGGAACCAGTGTGTTACACCATGTTCCATCTGGCCTGTGGCCTGTGTATAGGTTTCTCATGAGAAGAATATAATGTTCTGGGATGTCCATTTTCCTAATGATATTCCACAACTTGACATGGTTGATGCAGTTGAAGGCTTTTCTGTAGTCAAGAAAACACATATTGACTTCTTTCTGGTATTCTTTGGCTTTCTCAGTTATCCAGCATACATGAGCTATGATGTCTCTTGTTCCTTGACCTTTTCTATAACCAGCTTGAGCATCCAGAATTTCCTTTTCCCCATACAGCTCTAATCTGTGCTGGATGATACCGAGCATTATTTTGCAAGCATGTGAAATTAAGGATATTGTGCGATGGTTTGCACAATCTGTTAAGTCTCCTTTCTTTGGTATGGGTATGTAGATTGACCTCTTCCAATCTGTTGGCCACTGTGTCGTTCTCCAAATCTGCTGGCATAGTTTGGTTAGAGCCTTGGCTGATTCTTCTTCTGTTGCTTGCCATATTTCTATAGTTTATTCCATCAATTCTTGTAGCCTTCTGACTTGGTAAGGACCGGAGTGTAGATTTAACTTCATCTTCCCATACTAGAGGTTTTTGCAAGTAGGGAATATCTTCTAAAGTATCTTGGATGTTGGGATCCCTGCAGTACAGATTTTCAGTATACTCCATCTCTGTTTGATCTTCTCTGAATCAGTTACTATCTGTCCTTTGGCATCCCTTAACATACGAATTCGGGGCTGGAACCTCCTTCTGAATTCAGAGATCTTTTGGAAAACCTTCTTTGTTTTTCCATGTCTGTCTCCATCCTCAAGGTCTTTACAGATGTCGTTGTATTACTGCTCCATATCTCTTCTAACTACTTTCTGAAATTCCATAATAAGTTCCTTCATAAGGTCTTTATCTTTCTTGACTTTGGCTTCTCTCCTCTTCTTGGCAATTTTCACCATCTGATCTGACATCCATTTTGCTTTCTTCTGTTTCTTAGTCTTTGGCAATCTCTTTTCACATTCATCCTTAACAACTTCTTTGATTTCATTCCACAGTTCCTCTGGTTCTCTATCAACGAGGTTCAGAACTTCAAAGCGGTTCCTGATGTTGTCCTTGAAAATGGTGGGCACATTCTCAAGATCATATCATGGAAAATTGAATTGTGTCTTCCTTTAAAGACATCATATAGAAATTGCCTACAGGTAATGGTACTCAAACCATTGTGTGCATGACCATGACTGTGTGCAGGATGCATCATGTAGTAATCTTTACAATTGTGATGAAATTTTTTCAAGCTGTGCACTTATGGGAATCATTGCCAGATCCCTATAGTGATATCTGGGCATGTTACATTGCCTGTGCAATTGTGTCTCCTGGGATCACTTGGATCACACAACACCTACTTTTTGAAATTCTTTGGTCAGAGGGAAGCATGTCTTGTAACTTCATTGTTGTTTTCTAGAGACACATTTTTAAAAATCCATTTAAAAACACCCAGAACAGGCTGCTCATCCAGTGGCTTCCTTTCATTCTTTCTTTCTTAATTATTCATAACTACGGCTGGTCCTCTGCTGTTTTTGTTGTCAGCTGCATTTTTAATTATTTTTAAAAGTATGCATTTTTTGTATTTTTGTCAGATTTTGATTGAGCATCTGGCAGAAAGGCAACTCGAAAGTGTTCAAAATATATAAATAAAATTTCTCACAAGCCAGCAACTTTGACCATGTGAGTCAACATGGAATAGTGCTGCTTCCTAAAAATCCAGGTTCCTTTTTTCACCAGGGAGTTATTTGCACATGGCTTCATGCTGCTGGGTAAATGTTGAGTGATGCCAGTTCGAATCACACTCACAGCATTGAGGGAAGCAGCCCTTCCCCTCTACTCTCTGTTTTTGTTTTTGCAAGTTCACAAGGCATGCCTCCATGTTTTCTTTCTAGCCAATGCGGGGAGGAGAGAGAGATTACTAAAGAGCTACATCTGCATTTCTAAAGACAGTATCCTTCTTATCATGCTAATGATTCTACGTCAGAGTCTCTCTGTATTTGCTCCAGCATTTTCAGAAAAAGTAACTTAAAACCAGCATTTTAAAAACCTGGAATAACTCAAGATAAGCTAGAATTTGCAAGACAAAGCCCAATTTGTGTGTGGAGTGGGTCCAAGGATCTCGAAAAGACTTCGGGATAGGTTTGGCTGGTGTGTGAATGCACACACTCTCTTCTGAAGGAGATTAGGGGTAGAAGCCCTGTCTGTAAAACCTCCAGGTGTTTTATGATTCTATTCAGGCTTGCTGTTGAGTTTGCACTGGGAGCCTAATCAACCATCAGTGCAGATTATGGGTGCCAGGGTGACCAGTAGGGATGTGCAAACAGTTTAAGGTGGTTCTGGTTCTATGTTGAACCAGTTTGGTTCGATGGTTCTGGGGTAGAACTGAACCACCCCCAGTTTGGTCCAAACTCAGACCGAACCCCCCCCCACAGTTCGGGGGGGTCGTGATTTTTTTTTTAAAAAAAATGAATACCTTTAGCCCCTTCAAGGGGCTTCCTCTAGGCCACAGGGGTGGGGGTGGGGTCCACGAAGGTTCCCCCTCCCCCCACCAACTTCCCTTATCCCTGCCGCGGCCCTTCAACCACTTTATTAGGCTCGTTCAGGCCTCCATAGACTCTTACGGTGGCCATTTTGCCTGCTGCCTGGCATGGCCCAGGGCCTCACAGAGACCATTTGCACATGTGTGACGGTGAGTCTACGGAGGCCCGAACAGGCGGTGGTGATGAAGGAGGCTGGTGGGGAGAGGGGCAACCTTTGTGGAAACCCCACCCCCCGCAGCCTAGAGGAAGCCCCCGAAGGGGCTAAAGGTTAAATTTAAAAAAAAAAACCATTTGCAAACCCCTCCAGACTGAACCGAACTTGGGGTGCGTGTGCGAAACCAAACAGGTCCAGTCCGGTTCAAGTCCAGTTTAGACTTGAATCATACTGGGCCAGCCAGTTCCACGCAGATCCCTAGTGATCAGGTTGTTTAACAAATGTATTTATTCACTTAGGAAAGAGAGCTACTTTGCTATTTGTAACCTTATCAGCACCTCTTATTGTCTAAAAAACTGAAGCACAATCAAACCTTACTTGATATAACTCTTGATTGCCATCTTTATAGTGGCAACTAGCTGTGTGCAGTTAAAAATACTGATAACTATGTTAATTAAAAATTTAATTGTCTTTGTACAAATTGCCAAGGGCAGAAGTAAGAATGATATATAGAAAGTGCAGATATTTCCCCCATGTTTCTTTTCACTTTTTTTTGTGTGAACTTGTTTGGTTCTACTAAAAGAGTACAAGAGCATCCCCTGCAGGAACTTTTCCAGCCATGCCTCATTTTGCTTTTTTTGCAGTGCTTCTTTCTGTCAATTTGTATTCACTCTGCATGGTACACAGTAATTGTGTCTAGAGAATTAGAAAGGGATGGCTATTGCAGTGGTAATAGAATTACTATCAGTGTTCTCAGCTGGTAAAAGGATTCTGAGTTTCAGTTAAAGGATTTAAAAACACATGTTGAAATGTATATCAGGTTCAAATTTTTTTCCCCTGTAGCTACTAGTTAAAAGATGTGGTAGACTAGGATTTAACACTTGTGGCTTGAAAAGACAATTCATACAACCCAAATGGTGTGCTCAAAACAGGCATTGTGTGCTCATGTGACTATTTCATCATGCACCGGTCTCAAAGCTTGACCCTCATTTACTATGCCTCCCTTTCAGTTTTCAGTGGATTTGCACTGACATAATAAATAGACTGGGATGTTACAGACACAAAACAAAATGTTACACATTCTCAATATACTGATTGGGTTATGATAATTTGTCCACCATCTAAGAAACCCTTTAAAAGCTAGCTTTTACATTTTTATTATGTTATGCTAGTAGACAGGATGCCAGATTATACTACAGGAAGGGAATCTTGTTATTTAAGCAGGAGTGAGTGTCAGGCTACCGCACCATTATGTTAAAGGCACACCTTTCCCTTCCTTCCTTCCTTCCTTCCTTCCTTCCTTCTTAAATTGAAGCTATGGGTAGGGGTGTGAACAAAACCAGATGGCCCGCTTCAATTTGAGTTCAAACTGGACCCAAACCAGATGGGCCAGTTTGGTTTTGCCCCACATTGGAAATGCCTCCCCCATTTCATTAGGTTGGGGGGGGGAGGTTGTTGAACTTTTCCCCCCAATTTTTTTTTAAACTTAACCTCTAAATCTCTGAGGTGGTGGTGGTAGGGTGTTGTGGAGGTCCCCCCCCCACTGGTCTTCCTTTATGCAAAAATCACTCAGTTTGGGTGGTCTTCGGCCCTTTCTGGGTCTATTCTCTTGAGCTGTGGCCATTTTGGAGGTGGGGGTGTTTAATCCGGGACTGAGCTAAACTGGGGGTGGTCCAGCTCAGCCCCAAACCTTTGAACCAAACCAGTTCGATATTAAACTGTATCAGATTTGAACCTGTTTGCACACCCCTAGCTATGGAAAGTCTGACTCAGTCCGGGACTGCAGACTGGACCAATTCAGTTTTGCCCCTCTACAGACTTGGCTAGAATGTAAGTGAGTTCAGGCCTGGCTCGAGGGCAGTCGGAGGCTTCCCTAGGTGTAGCTGGATGTAAATTGAAATACTCGCAGTTGGCACCGGTGGCACCAGAGGGAGTGGGTGCCATGGCAGCCATTGGGGGTTGGTCCCATTTTGGGCTCATTGTGGCCTGTCTTGTGCCTCTGCATATTCATGGAGGCATTTTTTTAAACCTCTGTGCTTTTGCACAGGCCTTTTGCATAGCCACACAATGTGCATGGTCATGCAAATGGGCTGTACACACGTGTGGCGGTAAAAGAAGAGGCCAAGATGGGCTGAAATGAGCCCAAACTGGGCAAAAGCCAGCCAGGGGTACTGTTGGGGAGGTCAGCAGGGGTGGGGGAGCTGCTGAAGCCCCCTCCCCCGTGGCCAGTGCCACCAGCGCCAACTGTGAGTACTTCAATTTACAACCAGCTATACCGAGTGAATCCACCCACCCACCCACCTTTGAGCAAGGCCTGAACTGGCCTGAGCATGACTGAACCAGACCTGGTTTGGTCCAGGGTTGAGCCTTCAAACCGAACTGGTTCAAGTTCAAACCGACTTGATTTTAAGCCAGTTTGCACACCCCTAGTGCAGGCTGAAGTTGCTAAGTGTTTTGCCTAAAGCAACCCAATGATTTTGTGGCTGAGGTGAGATCTCAGCCAAGGATTATTATTTATTTATTTTTGCTCCCAACTCATTAACATAAAGCACTATAGTAAATTTTCATCTGCACTGACAATCTTGTACAGATTCCAAATGCATTTGTATATCCAACAGCAGTACAGAAGATGCAAAGCTAGATGGTCCATTGTTCTGATTCAAAAGTGTTCATGCTCTTACCCCTCTGCTAGAACGATACATAAGTATTTCATAGATTATGCTTACAATTTCAGTTAACTTATGTTTAGCTTGTTTCATACTCTCACTGTGCCCTTTGTCCAGAAATTGACCCCATTTACACACACACACACACACATCAACTCAAGACACACAAGAACTGCTTCCGCTAGTGCTACCCCTACCCCATATGCCTGTGATGTGTTGTGTGAATATCTGAACCATTTTGCCAGGTACAATTGTGTGGATCTTCCCTCCTAGCTGGATACCCACATTAAGCAGTTAGGAAACTACTGGCAAAGTGTAATTGCCTAGCTTTCACTGACATCAACAACTGAAGGCTATTAGTAAAACATGAAATGCAAATAGCCTTTCCAGGCCTTTGCAGCTGGAGTACCTAATAATAAACAAAACAAAACCGATGAGTCTAAGAAGCTGAACAGAGGAAGTGGGAGTGTGGTCTCAGATACACTGAATCACAGCAGTATTTTCAAGGTTTAAAATAAACCTCACTAACAATCTTGGGAGAAGTACTCCTAAATATCCACAGAAAGTAGCTAACCGACACCAAGGCTCCATTCACACATACTTGTCATGGTAACACATAGAGATGGAGTCTGTGTGTGCATGCGTGCAAATACTGCAAACACAAAGTTGGAGATGAATATAAATTAACATAAGTCTGGAGATGTTGTGTGAGTTTTCTCCAGTTCTTTAGTTGCCTACCCCAGTGAGATGGTGTCAATTTGGTTGGAAGATCTATACAACTAAACCTGTCCACCTGGTTCTGATGTTCACACAACATATCACAGCCACATGGGATAGCACTATCAGAAGGGATGTGTGTCTCTGTGTGTCTGTGTCTGTGTGTAAATGGGGTCACATTCTGGACAAAGGGCATATAGAATATAACTGAAGAGCTCCATGGCGCATATTACTGAGCAAATTCTGAGTTTATGCAACTTTTTTTTTGTCATCCCCACAGTGCCATTTCCCTGACATTCTGTCAGATTAAGCTCTGTTTTAAAGGTGCCCTTCATGTTCACCTTTGTATTTAAGCATGCTTTAAAGCAGTTTTTTTGTTTAAGTAGTTCATAATCAGGTTAAATTATCATTCAGATCATCATGATCCAATTTAAGGAAAGCTGAACCATGGGTAAAAGATAGAGGAAAGTCATAATCTAATGACTTGATCATCAAAAATGATTGTGTAAATTTATGTTTGCACATCTTCATTCTGAGGTGGATGTTGTTGTACAGCCAACTGTTAAACTATATAAATCTGGTCGTTTGCAGCCCAGATATATATTTTAAACTGGCAGTATATATTCATATAGTGCTTAATAAGTCCTGGTATAAGGGATATGCATGTGGAGGTAAGAAGGGAACCTTAAGTAGCAGCAGAGCTTTTGTTGTTGTTTTGTTCATCCCAGCGGTTCCTTCAGAAGTAATGGAGTATAATCCCATTTTAAAAGCAGTTTTGACCCTGTGTTTAAAATCAACCTACATACCCAAGGAATGGCATGCTAAGCCTGTCTGTGGAAGGAAAGCCATAGTATCCTAGAACTTGTGGATAAATAGTTCACTATGGGTTGATATTATTGAGAAGGAACTTCTGAATTGGGCCAAAGAGAGTCCATCATCAGCCATGTATTGTAGTATGTGAGGTGCCCAACATCCTCCTCTACAGCAAAAGCAGGAGGCTTATAAACTGGTGGTGGGTGACTTTTGGAATTCATTCAGCTTCTGTATGCCAGGTATGTTTGTTTTGTTTTGGAACTCTTGTCTTAGAACAATGTTCTTTATTGTAAGTTCTGGGGGCTAGTGGCAGCCTCCATCAACCCTAAGTGTGACTACCTGACTAATCCCTTGTTGGGCCTGTATGAAACTTCTACCGAAGCTGAATGCTCTGAAGAGTCTCCCAGGTGCCATGCAGAGATGACCATTCTCACTGTGCAGTGCTGAGCTTTGCTCAGCACAGGAGGGCTCCTTTAAGGGAAATGGAGCCCTCTTGAGCCCCTGCACCTTATTGGAAGAGTGCTGGGAAGCGTAGCCCTTCTCAGTGCTTTCCTCATGGAGGTCTTCAAAGAGGGCTCTGTTCCTCTTAAAGGGCCCCCCAAGCACTGAGAAAAGTGCAGTGCTGTGCAGAGATCAGCACAGTGGGAAATTGTTCTTACTTTGAAGTATTTTTGCTCAAGTGGCCTCTGCTTGAAAAATAGTGAAGTTCACTGTCTTATTTTTCATAAGGTTGTCTGTGTAGAGGCCTTTGTTATTGGTCCGTGAATGAACCACTATGGGCATCAATACGTGGTGCATAGAAGTTGGTCTATTTGGGATCAAAAAGAAGAAGAATGTGTTCACTTTGTATACTTATTCAAGCTACTGTAGCTGGGTTAAATGAGTATACTAAGATTGTTGTTCCTAAATATTTGAAATGATGACATCTTCTTAAAATCATAATGTAGAGTTAACCATCCTGAGATGCAGAATCTTTGACTCTAAGTTTTTTACATGAACTGCTCTGCATACATGAGAACTAAACATATTTTAAAAGCCAAGGTATTCCAAAGCCTGAAATCTGCATTATCTTTGTGACCAAAAACAATCTAAATATTGTTTAGACCCTGAAAAATTATAATGAACCAAGGAAATATTTATGCTCTCTTTTTCCTGTATTCTGTTGCCAATGACTGACAACTAAACTTCTTACACACAGTGCTTTCATATGGTTCAAATTCAACTCCATTTCATACAGAACTAGCAAGACACTGGAAATAACCATTGCCCCCCACCGCAAGGACGACACAACACAACTGTTGTTTGGTATAAAATGGGCCATAACTTTATTAAAGATTGGATAGCCAATTGGTGAACTGAATGTGGACAGGAACAAACTCCACCCCCTGCAGTACAGGCCTAACCAGGCTGGGTTCATACTTTTAGGTCTTCCCTCAAACCCACTCAGGGTGACACACCCTGGCTCAGTGCAAACCTACTGCCTCCTCGTCAAAGCCAAACCTGTCAGGGCCACTTCTAGTGCTTCACATCAGTGGTGGACTGGCCAGGGTGTCAGCTTGCCCAATAGCAAGTGGGCCATGTGGGCCCCTGATGAAATGGGCCCCCTTAAACATTAGACAATATGTTTAAAATGTTAATGACCTTTTAGTAGTTTGAAAATATAATAGAAGTTCCAATATTATTACTGTATGCAACTAAAATTTACATCGTATTACTATTTTAATAAAAATATTTTAATAAAATCATTTTCCGAGGATACTTTATATTTAAGAAAATTACGCCCAGCCAGCTGCGGGTGCCTGGCGGAGGGCAGCGGGCACTGGCGAGCCTCCGGCAGCATGCCTGCCATGGCCGCCGCCCGCCTCTGCCGCCTCCTGCGGCAGTTGCTGCCACCGCTGCCGCCACCCCGCTGGCCATCATGGGCCTGATGCCGCTGAGTGACACCATGCAGCTGGCCCTCGAGCAGATTCTCCGCGAGTTGCTGCTCAGCCCCTACGCCCTTGATCTGCGAGCTATTGCTCATGCCCACGTTACACAGACAGCAAATATGTTTCATTGCATCGGCCTCCTCAGTTTGAGTGTGCTTCGTCAGCTTTTCACCTCGTGCTTGCTGTGTTTTATAAAAGGTATGTATTTAATTAATATTTTTATATACTGTGGCCCTAATATACTGTGGAGACAAAGAGGGCCCACCCACAACTATAAGGCTATCATTTACTGTGGAGTGTTAAAATTACTGTGATTGTTAAAATTGTTCTCAGTAGAACACGGCTGTACCCAAGCAGTGCTTTCTCAGAACTCCCTCTTTCCCTCCAGAACTTGCCTGATGTATCTCTTCCAGACTCGCCCCTTCTCTGGCTGTCAGTCACAGACTCTGATTCTGCCTGCCATTAACTCTTTCTGGGCAGGTTCTGCTGGGTGACACACAGACAGAACATTTTTCTGGCTTTACTGGTCACTCCCATTTGTGGGATCTGTCACATGTCCCACCCTTTCTCTCATTGCTTCAGGGGAGGTTTCCCCAAACCTCTCCTAGGCAATGGGTGAAGCATGTGGTTTTTGATATACAGTACATTTAATACTTTACCTTTTTCTTTTAATTTAGCAACTTTTGTGAAAACATCATACAAGAGAATAGCTGTATGGATAGAAGTTGTTGGAAAACATCTAGGACAAGAAAAAATGAAACGATTAAAGCTAATTGGTGAGACAAGATGGTCAGGAAAATCCAACGCAGCAACAACTATATTTGGACGTTTTGATGATGCCATTGTCAGTACTTTTGTAAGTCTATTGACATGCTTATCAATGATACAAGATTCAGACAAGTTTGATGCAAAAACAAAACAAGAAGCAAATGTTTTACTTCAAAGTCTTCTAAAGTATGAAACAATATTGACAGCATTTACTTACTTGTATATATTTGAAACTACAGCTCCATTATCAAGTTATTTACAGACAAGTGGTTTAGATATGTTTACTGCATGGAGTTTAGTAGATTCAGCTACAACAAAGTTGAAGGATCAGACAAGAACATTTGATAACGTTCATAGCAAGGCATTGGAATATGTAAACAAATGTAATGACAAAATTTCACAGTTGAATATGGATGAAAATCAAACACTGGAAATTGACTCTTTGGAAACAGCATTGCCAGTTAAGAAGCAGATGAAGAAGAAAAGAATGGCAGATGAGCTTATTAGATGATGAAGGAAATTCCTCAGATTCTCTAGCTGATTTTCGAGTAAATGTGTTTAACCTAATAATGGACCGCATTGTCCAGTCACTAGATTCACACTTTGTACAACACAAAAAGTTGTATAAAGATTTACCCTGCTTGGACAAAGCAAAATTTAAAACTATTGCAGAGAAGGGCCTTGAAGATGAAGCATTGGAAGGTATTATTAAGCTGTCTCCACAAATCAGCAAAGATCAAGTAATATTGGAATTGTTTTCTTTTGCTTTGAACTTTGATGTATTAAAGCTATTGCTTAACGATGGTGAGAATATGGATTCCAGTTGCAACAAGTGTAAAATTTGTAGCACTTGCCCATCGTGTGTACTAAAAATTCTGGCATCCAACAGACTTCATGACAAGGCATATGATAACCTTTATGAACTTTATAAAGTCATCTGCACACTATCAGTTACTCAAGTCCAATGTGAGAGAACATTTTCAAAGCTAAAGATCATAAAGACAAGGCTAAGAAATTCACTGTCTGAGGGGAACTTGGAATAATACATGTTGCTATCCATTGAAAAGGAATTGTTAGATTTATTGGATGCAGAAGCAATTATTGACAGATTCGCACAATCACCTAGTGAACTCAAATGATTGCTCTTAATATAGTGGACTGCATGAAATATGCTTTTGAACTACCTGTTAATTTGTAAAATGTTCAGTACAAGCAAACTATTTAAAATATCCACCATTTATTTAAATTTTTTTTTAAATCAAAAATTCAATTATGACAATCTGTACTGTATACTGCCAGTAATATGTACAACATATGTACACTGTAATTACTAAAAAAAATACCTTTATTTTGCAAAAATTTTAATTGTACCTTTTTTCCACTTATGTATTTTTGAAAATTTTATTTATTTCTTATAAAAAGTAAATGATAGCCTTATTGTTGTGGGTGGGCCCCCTTTGTCTCCTGGCAACCAATATTTTTAGACCCAGTCCACCACTGCTTCACATCCCCCAAGCCACACAGCCTTTAAGGTCTGTGAAACCCCAAAGCAGGTGTGATGGCCAATGAGCTATGAAGCCTCTAAGGATGGATGAACCACTCACCTTTTAATGCCCTAGGGTGCTCACCGATACACAATCCAACTAACTCTCCACCAGCCCTCACTGCTCCTTCCACAAGGGAAGGTCAGTATAGCTTGGCCTACCCTCTCCACCTATCCAAGAATTCAGCAAGCCCCCACTGCAGGTTGGACAAGTAAATGTCACAACCTTTCACAGATAAGTGGACCCCATCAGGGCGACATAGGTAAGGGTCAGAATGTCTAATTCCAGGCTGTACAATGAAGCAGCCTGCCCAAGCTGTTACAGAGCGACTCATGGCCGCATTAATCTTCTTTTGGGCCCGCTCAACCCCTGTCACATTTTGTACTCCCCTCCAAACTCTACATTGTACCAAATCAGCCCACATTATAACACCCCCGGAAACCAATTACAGGTAGTAGCAATATCTTCCAAGGCCTGCTGAATCAAGGAAAGGCCAGTTCGCTGGGCCAAATCATTTTCACCTAAATGAACTATAATAACCCAGGGAGGAACCTTATTCAATCTAAAATCCCACAAAGCGGTCAGCAGCTGATTCCACAGCATCCCATGCATACTAAGCCAGTACACACTGGCACGCTTTCCCAGATCGAATTGGGATCCAATCCCTGAGGTGCTGGCTCATCTATGGGCCCCAAACACGATGGAATGGCTGCAGATCAAGACGTACACTGGAGCTGCCGCTCTGCCAGCATCTGTCAAAAACAACAACAGTTAACACTCTGTAACAAACACAGGGAACAAGTAAATAACGCTCTCAATGCACATAATGTAAAAAGACCCTGGATTTCCTGTGCCTGATCCACTTGATTCCAGAATCTGAGAAGCCCAAATGCCATGACGCAGATGCTGCTCCTATCATAAAGGAGTGCAACCCCAAAAGGTGCACAGGCTCGCCCAGGTGCAGCAGAGCTTAGTACAGTATGGACCAAATCTGATACTGGGTCAATGGTAGGCCATCCATGTGCACCCAGAGACAGGCCCTGCTGGGGGGATTCAAGGCTATGTATTTGTGCAGGGTTTGGACAGCACAGATAAGGCAATTTTCTGATTGAGCCAGACTGATCTTCTGGCCCCTACCTCTCTGGTCAGTCTTAGTGGTGCACAGCAGCAGTATCACCCCAGAGTAAGAAAATGAAAGGTCCCTCCATTGCAGGCACCTAGCACTAGGGGACTGCCCATTACATGGCAACAGCTCCACAGGCTGCAAGGCCCTGAAAGACAAAACTGTAACCACTGCCCTGAAAAGGGTGCCTTCCCAGGTGGAGGTGCACAGAGAGGGTAAAAGACCCAGGATAGCCTCCAGCAGGTCAGGTGTAATGGGGTGTCTGTGGTCTGGAGTTGGGGAAAGATCCCTGACCCATCCTTCCAATATGTGCCACACCCGACTGCCCCCTGTGAAGTTGCAAACCCCACAGGCCTGAGACTCAAATGACAAGGCATCCACATGGCCCGAAAGGGTAGAAGCCATGGGTTTCTTGAATGATGATTACTTTTAAAATTACACAAGAAAAAATAGAGAGAGCTAATACATATAATTGGAAAGAATTAAGTGAAGAAGATTTGTATTTTTAAGTTTGACTTTGGGGAGTGATACCGAGGCTTTCAGAAGTTCATGAGATACATCCCCATTGGGAGAACAGTCTTTTCAAGTCTATTTTTAAATAATGAGGCAAGTACAGTAAGAGCAATTTCTTAAACATCTATCAGATGTTAATGTTTTCAGCTGAAAGTTTAAAACTCGTGACTCATCAGTTAAAATGCTGACACCTGTGAAATGTTTGATGGTGGCGGCTGCATTAGTGAGGATGGCTGTTGTAGCTTTCAATTCAGAAATTGGAAAGTTTTAGAGGGCAATTTTCCAAGAAGAAGAAGAATATCTAGTAGCAGGTTGAACTAACTTTGAATTTAATTGTGAAGCAGTATACATGATCTATTTCTGTCGTTTTTGTAAGAAGGAACCTAACATACATTAATAGAAATGCTATCAACTCTCAGTCTGAATTGCACTGTGAAATGCATTGAAAGATTAAGCCATATTCCCCACAGAGGGCCAATAAGTGCCCAATTCTGATGCAATTCCATGTGGCAATTCCATGTGCCAATTGGCTTTAGTGCAATAGTCCATTTATCTTACTCACACATATTACGACCAGAAAGTTTGGAGATGCACTGGATCAGATCTATTTCCCCAGCATGGCTACATCCTTGGGGCTGCCCCATGCAGAAACCTTTCAAAAAACTGGATTGTCCTAATGTACTGGCAACACACACACACACACAACTATATCATAAATATATCTTTATGATATAGCTTGTGGATTGCATTTGGTGGTGGGGAAGGGGCTCTAATTTATATGAGGATCTTTAGTAAAATAATATCTGAAGAACAAATGTATTTTTCCCTTTTTATTTCATACACACACAAGGTGGCATACACTAATTCAAATGCAGCAAGAAAATAAACAGAAAAATATATCAAAGTTCAAAACAACAAAAAAGAACATATTAATAATGAAGAAAACAATTTTCATCATCTGTGGGTTCCAAATCTAAAAATCCCCACCTTGCTAATTCTAAAATCACACACACACACGATTTAGAGCCTATTCACAATAATAAGGGAATATAAGCAAATCAAGTCTCTTGTATCCTCCATTAACTTCTGAAAAAAGATTACAGGCTCCCTTCTTCTAGCAACCAATACAGGCAGTTGGAAATTCTCTTTCTCCCATTGGCCCCATCTAATCCTGCTGCATACTTCCCTACCACAAGCTGTGTATTCCTCAGTGACAACAGCACCACCACACTCATTTTGTTTTTGGGTGCTCAGAATTGAGTCAACAAATGGGATTCCCTACCTTCTATGCCATCTTCTGTTCTGCCTTCTACCCTTTTGGATGTTCAGGGCAGAACAGTAAAAATGAGCACTGGGCACTGAGCAATCTGTCCTTGGTGGGAGCAGATCCATGCTGATGGGATGCTGTAGCTAACACTCAACTTTGTAGCTGCTTTTTACAGTGATTACACATGTTCCTACTTTAAGAAATAACACATGATTTTGCCTTTACTTTTCATTAGTTCATGAGTCTGGTCTCATGATCAGTGAGACCCAGTTTTGGAGAGTGAGCGGGTCCCGCACATGAGCAGGGCAGGAGCCCTGGGAGGCCAGATTGGCCACCCACATGATTGCCGGCTCCGTGATGGAGCCAGCGGGGGCTGGGGGGAGCGAGGGCCGATTGGTCCCCAGAAGCTCCAGCATGCCCTATGCGAGCATGTAGGACATGCTGGTGAGGCCCCCAGAGCCAGGAGGTGGCTTTTCGCCTCCCCCTGGGGTCTCCTTGTGAGTAGCTGCAGCGCAGAGCTGTGCCACGGCTATTCACGATTTTAAAAAATGGGTTTGCAGAGTGCTAACTCCACAAATCCGGTTTTAGGGGTAGGCTACTTGAGCAGGTTACCCGCTCAAGAACCACTGGGCTCACAGCCAAGCCCGGTAGTTCTCACGAATGCAGAAAATCGGGCTAGCGGAGGCTAGTCCGATTTTCTGCAATAGTGTGAATAGTCTCCATGAGTAATCCATAGTTTCCATAGGACTTCAGTGAGCCTACACCAAAACAACAGACTGAGAACTACAGACTTGGTAACATTAAAACACAACAGACACATTTGCATACAACAGGGGAACACAGTCAGAATAAAATCATCAATCACAGGAATGCAACCCAAAACTTTGGTATTAAAAAAAAGTCTTCCCCTGTGCTACAAATGCAGCAAAACTGATGTCAGGTAAACCTGCATGAGGAGAACATTTCAATCATGGAGTGCCACCACAGAAAAGATCCTACCACAGGTTACTATACACCTTACTTCAGTGGGGGGGGCACATAAGGGTCCCTGGTGAAGATCATTTATATTTATTTAAATGATTACTAAAGAGAGAAAGCAAACCCTATGTCAGGGATTGCCCCAAAGCCCAGGAGTCAGACTCAGAGGAATCCTATCAGGAAGCAGCCAGGGAACCAGATGTGATGGTCTCAGTACCAAGCCTGAACAGGAACAGGAGGGAGCAAGAACCAAGAATTCAGAAGTCCTGGACTTGCCCACGGAAGCCCCATGAAAAGCTAGTGAAGAGACCCCTGAGCCAGGAAGCGGGGATTCTTCCAAAGCCCCTGTGGCCAGAGGAGGCCAGAGGAAAGAATATCCCAGAGGCCTCCAAGAGGAAGAACCCCATACCTGGATTGAACCATCATGGGCATGGTGAGTTCCCCGAGACCGCACCCTGGTCAGGAGGAGCTGGCTCCCTCTCTGACTCAACAATCCCAGAGGAAGGCCCGTAAAGCCCTCAGGGGATGCAGGCAAAGTGCCCACTTAGCTGCAAGAAAGGAACTTGTATCAAGGGCAACTCATGAGTAAGGAAAATGGGCTCCTTGTGAGGAGGAGTTCTACAAAAGGCAGGCAGTCCTAGCTGCAACCCCTGACTCATTAGGCTCTGCCCCTCCAAGCCTCAGTTTTATAAGCTGCTCAGTCCGGCCTGCCTGTTGCTGGAACAATAGTTTTTGCTGCCTTTGTCTCTAGCTCCCTTGTTATTAAATCCAGCCAGTATCTGCAACCTCCAAACCCCAAGCATGGGTTCCCTGTCATCTCCTGCAGCCATGTTCCTGTCTCCATTGAACACTGGTCTCCAGACTTTGCTGCTGCCAATATCTGCTTTCCTCAGTGTTCCTGATTGAGCCACCACTCAGGCCTGTGTCCTACCTTGGTAGCCTCAGCCACATGACCTTACTGGCACTCCTCCAGTAACTGCAAAGCATTTCTGGCTGTGCAGAGGTTACACTAATGTGCCAGGACACCCTATCATTGCAAAAAATGTTGGATAGTTCTAAGGCTTATTTTCACTTTATAGGGCCAAAGGTCTCAAATCTGAGGTAGCAGAACCTCAAATCAGAGGTTCTGGTAGCAGAACCTCAAATCAGAGGTTCTGGTAGCAGAACCAGGTGCCTGATTACTTTCTTCACCTTGGCCACTTGCTAGTGGAGGAAGCTGCCTCCCTGTTCTCTGCTGTTCTATAGCACCACCATGGCAGATGGCCATAGGATGGAAATTAGGATGGAGCTGCCAACTTAGTGGGGATCAGATGACAAAGGTCAATACGGTTTTTTCACCTGCCCCATAAAGCTATTTATTCTGGCTTGGTGATTCAGCATGAAGCAGCATTGCTCACAGACTGAGTTACAGATTAAGCCATGAGACCAAAGCCATACTGGATTCTTTGGCTCGGTTCACACATAATGGTAGCAAGTAAGTACAGAAGAACTGCCAGTTCCCACCAGGCCCATACTCCCACCCCCACTTCTATGTCTTCAGAACCCAGAAATGGTGGGTGGAGAACGTCAGGTGTCCTCCATCGACCTGACATTTGTAACCAACATTTGAATTTGGCTTGATAATGTCAGGCTATGGTGGGTCAGCAGTGTTTTCCACCTGACATATATGGGTTCTGACAACACAGAAGCAGTGGCAGGAATGGAAGTGCATGCCTGCCAGGAGCCAGCAACTCTTCTGTACTTACTTGCCACATGTGAATCCAGTTCTTTGAATAATAGGAAATAAAGTATATGTCAGTTGTTGGACCCTGGCTTTTAATCTCATATTAAACAAGCAGTAAAGACAGCCACCCACCCAAACAATCCTGTATTTTATTTTTACACTTTTCCTGTCTGCTTTTTCTATGTTTTAGACATTTTCCATTTTTAAAAAAATGATTTGTGCAAGCATATTTATATGTTATCCATGATTTAAAAAACAACTACCTAGCTAGCCCTGCTAACTGAGCAAAGAGACACCTTTCAAAGTGGTGATTCTCTTCTATTTAGCGGGGGCGGGGGGGAAGCACTTGGCCCTATCCAGCCACAGTACAGCATCCCTCCAGTGGCTGTTGCTGGTGTCTACCATATGTTTCTTTTTAGATTGTGAGCCCTTTTGGGACAGGAAGGGAACCATCCTTTTATGTATTACTTATTTTTCTATGTAAACCACTTTAAGAACTTTGTTGAAGAGCAGTATATACTACTAGTAGTAGCTGCTCTCTTATTTACATACTGAGGCTATTCACACAAAGGGATTTTCTCCCATCATGTGAACCACCAGGCTCGGCTGTGAGCCCTGTAGTTCGTAAGTGGGTCACCCGCTTCTGCAGCCCGGTGCTTAAACCAGGTTTGCAGAGTGAGTGCTCCGCAAACCCAGTTTAAGCAATCATAAGTATCCGCAATGTGGCTCTGCATTGTGGCTACTCATGAGTAGACACCGGGTGGAAGGTTGAAAAGCAGCCTCCCGGTTCGGGGTCTCTCCGGTATGCCCTACACGCTCGTGCAGGGCATACCGGAGCTTCTGGGGGGCGCATGGCCCCTGATCCTCCCAGCCCCCTCCGGCTCCATCATGGAGCCAGCAGTCATGTGGGAGGATGATCCGCCCGCTCTCCCCACTCACCTTCCCCAAGTGGGTCTCTTGGATCGTGAGACCCGCCTCATTTTCTTGTAAGGGGCTTCATGCTCAAATTAGCACAGAGAACCCACGAGCGGGGTTTTCCCCTATGTATTGTTTGGTTGGGGGGCACATCCCAACATGCTGAAGCTATTCCCACGATCAGTAGAAAGTGGGCTAAGGGAGTCTAGCCCACTCTCTACTGATTGTGGGAAGGTGGCTAGCCTAATTCAAAAATGGCTAGCCCGCCTAATTTCCCTTCCCCTTGAATGAGGTTAACAGAGCGAGCACTCCGTTAACCTCATTTTTTTGCTCCTGTGCCACCACGGCATGCAGCAACACATGAGTAGACCCCCAACCGGGAGGCTTCTGCCAGCCTCTTGGTCTTGGGGGTCCCTCTTGGTCTCAGGGGTCCTGAAACCGCAGCCCCCGATTCCCACAGCCCCCACCGGATCCATTACAGAGGGTGACTGATGTGGCTGACCGATTCGGCTGCCCAGGGCTGCAGGCATGAGTGGGCTTCTGGCTTAGCCCGCTCTCCCCACAGACTCACCAGAAGCTCTCCTCACTGCTTTGCTTTGCTAAGTTACTCTCTGTGAGTGAGCCATTTTTGAGAAACAGTCACTGCTAGTATGAAACACTGTACAGGCCTGGCCTGAGTGCTTTACTCCCATGTAAACATACACCAGGGGATGTAAAAAGAGGGATAGAAAATCCTTATAAAAGGATGCTCCAATAATCAGATCTCTCAATGAAACTGCTCTCAGCCAAAGAGTAAATAGCAAGGGGACATGCTAAAGAATCATAATGAGTCTACAAAGCATTGTACGTGGGGCTGCTTTTGAAAATGGTCCAGAAACTGCAGTTGGTACAAAATAGGGCTGCAAGTTTATTAACAGGGACTGGGAATTTTGATCAAGTCACACCAGTGCTTCGTCAGCTGCACTGGCTCCCAGTCCATTTCCAGGCCCAATTCAAAGTGCTGGTTTTGACCTTTAAAGCCCTAAATGGCTTGGAACTGGATTACATGCGAGAGCACCTTGCCTCATATGTCCCAACTCGGACCTTAAGATCTTCTTCGGAGGATCTCCTCCAAGTGGCCCTGCCAAATGAGGTGAGGTGGATGGCTGCAAGGGAGAGGGCTTTTTTGGTGGTTGCATCCTGTTTATGGAACAGCCTCCCCAGTGAGGTTTGCCTTTGTTCTTTTAGATGCCTGGTAAAGACCTTCCTGTTTACTCAGGCCTTTTAAATTTGAATCAGTTTTTAAAACTGACTTTAAAAAACTTTTTGAATTGTATTTTGTATTTTTTGAGGTGTTATGATTTCATGTGTGTTTGTTTTGTTTTGTTTTTTACTCTGTGTTAGTGCTATGTTGTGAGCTGCCCAGTGAACAATTTGTTATGGAGTGGCTAACAAATAAACTTTATTATTATTATTACAAGTGGTTGAAAGCCCTACTTCTTGTCAACATGCAGTGAAGATGTATATGGTATTTACTATTACCCTAATCAAAATTCAAAAGAACATATACAAAATCTCACATGAACTTGAAAGTCTGTGATAGAATTATCAGTCAAATCCAGCAACCAACCAGTGCAAACCAGTTCAATGAATGCCCCATTGGAATGTTTCCCTTCTGATGCTACAATTGTTATAAAATAGGCTTTTTCTGAGGATGGTGGTGAGTTACTTATAACTACTTGAAACTGCATGACCTTGTAATCCTTTTATCGAATCATTTAGTGTTTCCTCTTTCAAGCAGGTAGAGCAAAAATAAATGTTGTGCAAACAAAGTTAATCTGTATGCACAGGATTTTATTGAATGATAAAGAGAGTAAAGGAGTAGCTCTAGAGAAGGCTTGTTTGTTCAGGCATACTGCTTTCAGCATTTGATGTTCAGCATGTGAAAGGTGAGGCTAAATAAAACAGTGGATGCACTATTAAAATGAATGTTAGGATATAAATATGAAAATGTGTAATGCATTAATTGCTGCACTGAAGAGAAAATATAGCACTGAGAATAGAGGAAACTTGTGAAGGATCTATTTGCCTATTCACCTTTTACTTTCTCCCTGTTCCACCCTTCGTCCACATTCCTGTCACCCCCTAAGGCCCAAGAAAACCTTACTTGTTCATAACATTTGTCCTGCTGTCGCCTTTCCAATGCACATTACATTATACAAACACTGAAGTGTTTGGCTTAGAATGTAGCACACACTTTGAACATATTTATAAAACTAATCAAATTTGCATACATTTATTGAACTACATAATTTCTTTGGAAAACAGAGTTTAGAGTTTTCTTGGTGTTGAACTTGGATTTTCTTCACACAGAAATTAGATTTATATTTCATATGTACATCTAAGAGTCCTCTCATTTGTCATGGGAGACTGTTGCAAACAACAGCAACAAATTTGAGAGAAAGGTATTAAAATGAGACTTACCAGTGTAATCCTATCCCTGAGATGTCCTCTTGGTGGGACAGGGTCATTCCTACACCCAATTACAGTGATGCAACAAACAATTATACTAATGTAGTTATACCCTAACATAAACAGAATGTCATCAATGGGATAAGTTTAGGAGGAATCCTAAACTCACTCAGAGCTCATTCTTACCCCCTGGGATGACCTAAGTTTCCAAAAGAAATGCCTTAACTTATAACACTCTCATTGACATCCTCAAATGCCCAAGATTACCCATCTGTTTGCTTTCAAAGGCAAAAGCAGGAGTGGTGTGAGGGGTTGCCTGGGTCAGAAACCATCTAAGGGTCCACCTGGCCAGACTGACTCCCTGAAGCTCCCAATAGTGGTGGTAATGGTGGTTCAAGTTGGCTGAGAGACTTGTACAGCTGCTGTGCACCCCCATAAATAAATTGGAGCATTCCCCAGAAACACCAGGAACATTCACAGATAGGGCCTTTAGCTTGCATCTCCACTGGAATGGAGGGTGTGCAATGCATTCACACATTGGCCAGATTTACCCCGAAGTCCCTGTGACATATCAGAGGGTACTCCATACTAGGGGTCTGTGAATCAGCTCAAAATCAAGCCAGTTCGAACTCTAACTGGTTCAGTGTGAAGGCATGACCTTGTATAGAATGGGCTCCAGTTCGATCCGAGATAGAAATGAAGCCTGTGGGCCAGTTTGGGCCCAGTTCAAGGGTTGCAGGGGGCTTCCCTAAGTGTACTCAATGGAAGTACTCACAGTTAACACCAGAGGCGGTAGCTTCAGTGGCTGCAAGGGGTTCTGTGCCAGTGACCTTCCCCCACCCCCCAGTCTCTTAGGCCTGCTTTTGCCTGGCCGTTTTGGGTCTTGGCATGTGTGTGGAGGCCATTGTTTTTAACCTCTGCACATTTGCACGAGCCATTTGCATGGTCATGCAAATGGTCCATGCTCATGTGCAGAGGTTAAAAAATGGCCTCAACACACATGTGGAGGCCTGAGATGAGCTGATACGTGTCCAGACCGGGCAAAAGCTGGCCCAGGATATTTTTAGGGGAGGCCGGCAGGGCTAGGGGGAGCCAACACAGTGCCCCCCCCCTTGCAGCCACTTCCGGCACCGCCGGCACCAACTGTGAGTACTTCCATGGAGTAAAGGAACACTAAGGGAAGCCCCCACCATCCTTGAACTGGGCCAGAGCCAGGCCCCAGTCCAGAGGATAGCTGGAAAAACTTTCTTTCAGTGGTGTTCTTAGGATCAGCTATTAGGCCAGAAGCCTGGTGTTGAAAATCAAGTTTCTCAATGAATATGAAATAAACAAGCCTTTAAAAACTACACACAAGAGCCATTTGCCTGTAAGCTATTTTCAGAATGGCTCCCTTGTCCTCTGTGCATCTTAAAGGTGTTAATTGTTTTCTTTGTCAAAAGCTTATCACCTTCTTAACCCAACAAAAGCCTTGAGCCATGAATGAGGCAGAACTTGCAAAGTGTATTGTGTTTTTAAAGCTGGCTGGTCTTGAGATACTAATCTTCAATTTCTTGTAAAAACAGATACTTTTTCATAATTTTATCTTGCCATGTATTTTAAAGAAACTCTGAAGTCATGCCCATTACTGTTGGGGGGGCGGGGAAAGGGGTTAAGCAGATAAAGTTTTCTCCAGCTTGGTCACACAGCGAGAGGGAAGGCATGACATATATCAAGGAGAAGAGAATCTCTGAGCACATACAAAGATTTCTTAACAGAAGCAGCAGCATACACACCCTAATTAGGGGTGTGTGCAATTTTTTTTTTTTTGGCGATTTGACTCACTAAATGCTGTGGTGCTCCTTGTGTATCAGGCAAACAGTGGAGCTGTCAAGTAAGGGAGATCATGTGCAGGGAAGCAGGCTACCTCCCTCCCCAGCCTCCCCAGTGAGATTGTGAGAACAACCTCATTGTTTCTAGCCCTCACCTTATTAACAACTTAGAAAGCATACCCATGTTGAATTGTGGGAAGTTGGATTTGACTAATTAGGATGTTGCACATCAGACATGTAATTTACTTAAGCTGTGGTCTAACTCATCAACTGTATCTCTTGCCTTCATTCTGAAGATATAGGGGCAAAACAAGCAAATATTTTATTGCAAAACTTCTTTATCTACGGTTCCTTATAGATCATCTTGTCTGTGCCACCTGGTTATTTGTGACAGGTTATTTGTAAGGAAAACATTACCATAATTTCATGGGTTGTTTTTTTTTAAAAAAAAAGCAGACTTGACAGTTCTGTCACTCAGGTATGAATTTGAACCCATAAATGATCATAAAGAACCCTCTGCATGAAGACTGAATAATATGACTTTTATTTTGAACTGATCCAATGTATTTAAAATCTTGTCTGTTTTTTGTAAATCATCTGCACATTTCTTTAGGATAAGGCAGGATTTGTCTGATTGATGCCAAAACTAAATTACCTTGATGTGTACTACTGCCAAAGCTAGTCTGGAAAGAAGTCTAAATATTACACATAACTGAATATGAATATCTGACAACGCCAGGCTTAGTAGCACTGATGTAGATAATGTTTTTGGCTGAGAGATCACATTGCCAAGACTTAGGGTGACACAAAGCATTCAACATATCATAAATATGATCTGATGAATTCCCAGTCATATTTCAGTTTCTGTTTTTTTATTTCTGAATCTTCATTTTAAATGAATATGATCATTCTTTGTTTCCTTTAGCTCATGAGTGTCCTCTTCCATATGATTCTTTTTTACTTCAGTCCACAAAAGTTTATTTTTACTTTCTTCTAAGAACTTGGATAATGTTGTTTATGTGGCAATTGGGACCAAGAGAAACTTGAGTCTCAAGTGTGAATAAGCTGAATATCTACTTTGAAAAATTACCTCTATTCGTGCTTAAATGACAATTTAAATATGTATAAGTAATTATTGCTACCAATTTTGTCTAAAGTAAAATTAAACATGAAGCACCACCTGTTGGAAGTGAGAATTATAAAACATTGCTCTTAGCACCACAGTATCCTCCTCTGGACACTAGATCCATAATGAGTTGTGTAAATAGGTCTCACTTGGACATTTAAGAGTCAGAACTGTTCAATTGTTGTTGAAAGCTAGTGCCTGCTTGGATATGTTATTCAGTCCCTCTCTCTCATTATGTGATGTTTCAGTTTCTTAATAAATCTTTGTGGTTTTTAAAAATTCAACCGAGGCGATTCCCACGATCAATGGAAAGAGGGCTAAGCTCCCTTAGCCCACTTTCTGTTGATTGTGGGAACCACCAGGCTTGTGGGCAAGCCCGGTGCTCTGAAGGTGGCTAGCCCACCTAAAACACCCTCCCCTTAAATGAGGTTAACAGAGCATGTGCTCCGTTAACCTCATTTTGTTGTTCGTGTTGCTCGCTGTGGTGCATGGCAACACATGAATAAACCCCCAACTGGGAGGCTGCAAGCAGCCTCCTGGGCTTGGGGGTTTCTCCAGGATGCCCTGAACACTTGCGCGGGGCATCCTGAGACCTCTGGGGGCCGCACAGCCCCTGATCCCCACAGCCCCACCGGCTCCATCATGGAGCCAGCAGTTGTGTGGGTGGCCAATCCAGCTGCCCAAGGCTACGAGCTCGATTGTCCGCTCTCAATGCAGACCTGGCAGAAACTCTTCTCATGGATCATGAGAAGAGTTTCACTTGGGTTAAGCATCTTTAGCGCCAGAGCATACTCTTCTGTGTGAGGACTTTAATATTTTCCCTCACACCCCTCAACAGCATCTTCCTCAAGGAAATCATTGGTAAGAATTTTGTGGGAAACAAACATGGGTCACAGATATCAAATATCATTGCATTTGAATGCCCCTCCCCTTGGCCTCATGCAGAGGGGAGGGCGATTTGTCCCAGCCATCCTGCACGAGGCCAGAAAAGCAGCCCCATTGGTTAGGAGTGGGGAAGGGGAGGGGCTTGGACCATTGGTCGGCCCTTCCCCGCCCCAAACTCTCATTCTTCACCGGGCATTCCCCACCCTCCCTTCCCTGATTCAGAGCGGGTCTAGGACTGGTTGGGGGCCAAGTAGGAATTTTTTGCTCCCAACGCATTGGCCACTGTTGGTTTTTTTTTTGCCTACTCCGTTCTGTTCTCAGATGTTAGCTGAGTTAGGAAGGTCACAACTCGGCAGGAACAGTGCGGGCTGGGGGGTAATTCAGGAATAAAGCATCGGGTGAGCACCTTTGGATTCAGGGGCGTAACTACTATTAGGCAAGGGGAGGTGGCTGCCTGGGGGCCCCCATGCCTCGAGGGGCCCCCCAGAGGCAAGTCACATGTGAAGTGTGTGTGTGTGTGTGTATAAGCGAGGGGCCTGTTTTAAAATTTTGTCTCTGGGCCCACTCCAGCCTTGTTACACCCCTGTTTGGATATTTAACTGGTAGATTGGTCAATTGCTCCCTTGTGGTTTGTGTGGCCCAGGGAGATTGATTTGTCATGACACCGTCTTCGGGAACTCACCAACCCTTGGGCTGCGCGGTTCAGGGTGGGTGAAGGCCTAGAAGTATTCTGGCCCCTTTAAAGGGGGTTGTCCTTGAAGGTAAGGGGCAGCTTGTACTTAAAGGCATGGGGAGGGAGGACGGAGTCCCGAACCGGCCTTGTTAGGCCCACACTGTTACTTGAGGGTGATTAATCGCCCTTTGATGTCAGTCCACTTTGCCCTGTAATTGGTTAAATAAAAGTTGTGGCCCATTACCCAAAAATTCCTGTCTCAGTGTCTTTTTTGGACTGGGGTCTGGGAACAATGAGTAAAATTTATCAAAGAGGTTTTGCGCATCTCTAATTTGCTGTTAGATTAAGTAAATAATTAAGGCAATTTTCTCTTAGTCAAAAGAATTTTGAGAGGAGCCCAAAACAATTCTGTAAGACTATCAACATTTCTTGGTGGAAATGGGTTGTTCCACATCTCTAGTATAGGTTTATTGCTGACATTGAAAGCAATTTAACACTTGTGGTAGGAGACTGGGCTAGCTCAAAATGGTTGGACTGGCTAGCTGTACTAAGTCTGGATTAGTGTTGCAGTTGTACAGCAGGTGCATCTCATTTATTTTAATGGGAACTTTTGTGTGTGAGTACTATAGTGCAATATTGCAATTCTGCAAATTTTTGCTTTTAGTGCAACTGTGTAACCATTTTGCACTAGCACAATATTTTATCATTCCGCAAGTACTCAGTTGCTCTGGAAGTCAGCCATTGAATTTTGGGCATCAATAAGCAAGAAAACTGGGTGCTTGCTAGCAATGATAACCTGTATATTGTGTCTTGAAAATAAGTTTGGATGCTAAACCTAAAGTTATGTGGTTTACTGAATTGCATGAAAATACAGTGTAAGGATAACTAACTTCAGGGTTTGTGGGTCAAAGTGAATGTTTGTGCTGAAGTATAATAATTGCAACTTGAACTGACATTGAGGCCCAGAACTGTACAGAGGTAGAGTGTTGGAACTGGAGTGGGAAGTCCAGATTCAAATTCCTGGTCAGCAATGAAGCTCAGAGGAAAATATTTTTAGTTTCTGACTTGGCTTTATCTGTAGATTCTTTAATCTCTGGTGTCAAGATAAGACTCTTTCAAGTAAGAGGTCAACTTGCTGGGCACCTAATTTATACCAATCAAAGCCTCTTATCTTGAAACAAACACCCTGTCAGTACCATAACAGTACTCTGGTATAGTTTGGACAGATTATAGATGTGGGCACTTTTCATATTTTCTACATGACTTGTATTGTCTAACAAAATCTAATATAAACATTATGATACAGAGGTTTGATAAAATAGGCTCTTTGTGGAAGACAAAAACAAATTTACATTGAAAAAGCTTGCATAAAAATAATAATTTGCCATCACACAAAGGTTTGCATTAAAAGAAATGCATAGAATTAAAGCAGATCTTCTTTGAAATTAAATAATCAATAATAATCAATAACCAAACAATGCTTGAAAAACTCTCTTTCTCTCCTCAGCCCTAAAAGGCTAGCTCGAGGTGGCATTAAAAAGTGGCTCTTAGAGTTTCCTGGCATCTCAGAAACATTCCTATTTATAAAAATGGCTGTTTATATCTTGCTTTCCTAAAAGTAACTTTTAAAAGTCCTTAGCACAGCCATAAGCTTGCTGTTTGAAATGGCCGTCAGCTCATGTTTCAAAGTTCCTTCTGTGTGTGCCCCCTAGAACTGTAGCTAGTTATAGAGAAACTTGCACTCAAATAGCCCCTCCTAATTCAAAACAATCCATTTAGTTTATTATTTAGTTATTGAAGTGTTGCTATGTGTGGAGACAGGAATATTGTTCTGGTTAGTTGTGTTCTTTCTCCTCAGCAAGGTCAGAATGGTCCCTTATCAACAGCCTTCATACATGTACAGAGAAACTGCTGATCAGCACAAAGGTTATTCTTTCCAGTTTCCAAGCAGATCTGGCTCAAAATTGGCTCCTCTCATGTCAAGCAAGAAGGCCAGACTACATTTATCCATGACACTAGCATATGAATGATACCATAAATAGTCGTACATATTTCATAGTGATTGACAGATTCTCCACTTACTATTAGAATCAGCCCCTACAGGAATTTGTTTTCAAAACGGTTGCAGTAACCATTCAGGAGAAGAAAGTTGCTTAACTGGTTGAGCAGCTGAAATCTATGGTTGTCATAATGAAAACCTGAGTTCTGATTGTCATGATGATGTTGCATTCAATTTCTAACTGCTGGAAGAAAGACATCCCCCAGCTCAGGGTACTACTAGAATTGCCAGCTCCTTTCCTGACAGTTGCTTATTTGCTTATAAGAGTTTCCCACTATGAATCTGTGGAATTTCCTCTTCTCATGAATCTGATAAAAGCAGAGTTGCTCAATGAGGAAAGTAGCTGATAACTAAAATATAGGGTCAGTTTAACTTATTAAAAAATCATATTTAACCATAAGTCACTCTGTCCTTGCCATTGTATTATGTTTCTCACTCCTTCCAGTAAATTGCCTTTATAAGAGGAAATGGAGCAAAAACTGCTTCTTTCTACATAATGACCATTGGCATTTTATGCATAGCCAGATGGATGCTGAAAATTGCAATAGTCTTTGGGATG
This sequence comes from Hemicordylus capensis, assembly GCF_027244095.1. Classification (NCBI taxonomy): domain Eukaryota; kingdom Metazoa; phylum Chordata; class Lepidosauria; order Squamata; family Cordylidae; genus Hemicordylus; species Hemicordylus capensis. Next base: position 124,874,382 of record NC_069659.1, read on the forward strand.
ATATGAAAGCAGTTGGATTGATATGAAAGCAGTGTGCTCAAAACTGCATACTGGTCGTGGTCCAACAAAGGGAAATCCATGTGTGGAATCAGGCTTTCATATGTGGATCATGCTCACTTAATTAACACGAAGTTGCCATGAAGTGGGACTGGAGAAATCTCCCACTCTCAGCAGCCCATCTTGCATGAGCAGAAGGGACCCTGGTCCAGAGATTAGTATATGCAACAGCAGAATGCATCCTTGTGTACTGATGGAATCATTTTCTTTTTCTTTTTCTTTTTTAAAATGTCCCCTTTTTTAAAAGAAGTGAAATTTGATGTGAATTTCAGGGTTCTGCCCAAGGCTTCCTTCAACTTGAGACCTTTCCAGGGAAGACAAATGAGATATTCCCCTTAGAGGATGGGGCCACTCTCAAAAGAGCACTTGCATGCTTGCATGCAGAAGGTTCCAAGCTCCCTCCCCGGCACCTCCAAGATAGGCCTGAGGGAGATTCCTGCCTTTAACCTTGGAGAACCCACTGCCAGTCTGTGTGGACAACACTAAGCTAGATGGACCAATGGTCTGACTTAGTATAAGGCAATTTCCTGTTTCTCAGGGTGTTTCTGCACAGTTTTGTTCCTGATGTGGAAGAAGGCACCTCAAAGAACTTCTTCCCCTCTCCCACTAATTATTTGTTTGTCAGGACAAAAGGTAGACATCTATAAGCATCACTGTACTCACAAATCTTTCAAATGGGAATCTTGGTTAATTCCAGAGGTTATTTCTATAATATCCTAATACTAAACATACTTATCTGAAAATATAGGAGCATAGAAAGTTGCTGCATAGTAATTCAGACCATTGGTCCATCTAGCTCAATATTGTCTACACTGACTGGCAGTGGCTGTCCAAGGTTTCAGGCAGGAATCTTCCCCAGCCCTACCTAGAGATGCCAGGGATTTAACTGGAGAACTCCTGCACACCAAGCAGATGCTTATCTACTGAGCTAAGACCCCATCTCATTGGAATCATATCCATATCGTTAGACTTGAGTTGCACATTAGCAAAACTGCTGATGTATGCATAGCAGCACATTGCTTAGAAGCCAGCAGACATTCAAGAATTCACTTGTGGTCCTTAGACAAGGGCTAAAATCCACTGGCTCATATCCTAACCCACGGAGCACTGGTGCTACATGAGACACACCAAAGTAGCACCAGTGCTTCTGAAGACTTCTAGACTAACATTGCATGCATGAGTGTTAGTGTATGCATGCGGGAAAGTCAATTACCTTCTATTCTCCATAAGTCCTGGGAAAACAGGTTTCTGAGGGCTGTGAGATCATCAGCAACATATTTTTGCATGTCACAAAGCACCTCCTGGAGAAGGGAAAGCTGTCAAAGTCTTCACCCACCACTGAGGTAGCAGTGGAGATGAGTTAGTTACACTTTTCAGAAGCACCAAAGCTTTGTTAGTCAAAACATCAGCCATGGCCCTGACATTTCCTCAGTTCTTCATATAGTTGTCATAATCCTCCATTAAATCCTGATAGCATCACATCAACATTCACATAATTTTATCTTCACAGCTGTTGTATAGGCCCATAGACTCTGTGTTATTAATCATAAATATATTAACAGTGTACTTAGGCAATACATAAATTGTCCTGTGTTTTAAGTGTCTTGTGTTATACCATAAATAAGGTATTTATGTTGCACAAAGATTTCATACATTTTAATTTTTGTTACCAAATAAAGACATATTGGATTTGTCACTTAATAGTGCAATGTTTAATCTGGAATTGGCCAATGCATCACATTGTCTGGAAAAGTAGCCACGAACCCTGTATTCTTGGCTAGGTACCCTTGGCTAGTGACATATTGTTCTAGTGTTTGCAAACCTTATAAAGACCTGTAAAGTTGTGCTAATAACAGCTACCTCAGTTTTACCTACACTGACTTTGCGATTCTATGCATTATCTCCAGTTCATGAAAACATTCACTGGCTGACATCCAGAGAAATGGAGCACTTGTGGTATGAACAAATTTGTAGTAGCGCAAGAAGTTAGCTTAGTTGCATTAAAAAGAGGATTTGCTGAATTGCAGTATTTCACTATAACATTCTTGTGTAAATGTCCCAATTAAGCAAATGAGGTGGGCCACTGTTGAAAAACAATAGCACAAAAATAGCAAGCTCCAGAGTTAGTACAGTTAGCTTGAGCAAAAATTTGCATGGGCACATCTTCTGCAAATGGTCCATTCCTCTGGATGTCAGCCACTGATTTCAGCTAAGTATTATGGAAGGCTGTTCCCACAAGCAGCTCTACTGAGGCTTGGGCAGCCCTATCTGGGCAAGGCTGCTCATGTGAAGTGCCGAGAATGAGGCTGCTCCTAGCGCTGCAGTGCATTACGGGATAGCCGAAGACCAGGACACATTTTTCTGGCCTCCATAGGAACATAGAGAGCTGCCATATACTGAGTCAGACTGTAGGTCCATCTAGCTTAGTATTGTCTACATAGACTGGCAGCGGCTTCTTCAAGGTTGCAGGCAGGAATCTCTCTCAGCCCTATCTTGGAGATGCCAGGGAGGGAACTTGGAACCTTCTGCTCTTCCCAGAGCGGCTCCATCCCCTGAGGGGAATATCTTCCAGTGCTCACACATCAAGTCTCCCATTCAGATGCAACCAGGGCAGACCCTGCTTAGCTAGGGGGACAAGTCAAGACCAGCTCCCCTCTCCTCCAGAATGCTGCATGGCTCTCTAAAGTGCCAGTCATGTGGGAGCACACTGAATCATATGCTAGGTGCTAGCCTGCCTTCCCCCTCCTGCCCTCCCCAGTGCTCTCAAATGTCATGTAAATGACCTTACTGGCTCACAGCAATTCTGCAGCAATGTGAGAGCAGAAGGTCTGCACCCTCACAAAAAGGCTGGAGTGCAGCTGTGGCAAAAGCTTCTTCTGCAGCCAAATCTATGGGGAAGGGGAGGGGAAAAACATTTCTGCTTCTTCTCCATGTCTCCAAAGAAGCCCCACTCGCAGAAATATGTCCCTGAGTGTAGTACAACCCTCAGAAATTATTTTGAATGTGATGAGTTCATGGTGGCATTAGTGTAGCAAAGCAATGCATATTCTGTTGTGAGGGGAAAAACACTGTCAGAGGAACAACTGAGGGCCACCAGCAGCAGTTTGAATGATTTACCTTGAATATTCTGCTGAGGCATAATATTCAAGGTAAATCTTCCTGGAAGGAAGTATTTAATCAGGTGTTTTAGATTAAGCTTTGGAAGCAGCTTCTGAATTACATGGGACTCTGATCATAATCATGTGTTAAGAAGATATGTGAAGGGAATCAGTTTCCTTGAGGAAATGGAGGACTTAAGGAAGCAGTTTGGTATGAAGTGAAGAAGGCAGATTATGGCAACTGTAAAGTAGGATATATATATATTTTAAAGAAATGTAATTTTTCTACTTTAGCAAAATGGGCTGTTATTACCTTCAGCTATTACTTTTCTGGTTTTATCCTGTGCTTTCTTCAATGAAATTTCTTCAACAAGAGGGCAAGGCAAGTAGATAACTCTATTATCCATAAACTCACAATACCATTCACATCATCAAAAGGGTAATGCATGAGAGAAAAATGAGGTTCTCTTTCTATCTCAGGTCATTATCTTCAGTGAATATGAGTCATCCCAGTGAAATGTACATAAGGAGCAGCACACAGTTCACTAAGCACTTTCATTATTGGCTTCTCAGCAATACAGTGCACTGTTAGATTATTGATACAGTATTGGCACATATCTCTGAGATTTAAATTGTCAGATCTCCCTTCCTAACCAGTATCCAAACAAAATATGTTGTTACTATTTCCATTGAATTGTGGCCACTGGCCCTGGCTACTCTGGGGGAGGCCAGAGAGGATAGTGGGGAGCCACCAACCCCCTGTGGCCCTCCCCTCCCACCCACTCTATCTTTAGAGAAGCCTTTCTGCCACTTTACTAATAAAGGGGAATCCTCACCAGATTCCCTTTGCCAGTAGAGCTCCGAAATGGTTCCAACCAGTTCGACGGTTGAACCAGACCAGGTCCGGTTCAACTGGAACCAAAACTGAACTGGGACAGTTAGAATCCAGCTCGTATTCAAACTGAACCAGCAAAACCAGTTTTGTGCACATCTCTATGTTAAATTCTCTCTTTGAAATCATTTATTTATTTATTTATTTATTTATTTATTTATTTTATTGTTAAATTGTTAGATCAGTAAGACTGAAAAATGATTTACGTTCAATGGATCATACCTTGTTTGTTGTGGCAAGCATAATGTCGTGGCAAGCTTAATGTTAAATATTAATTGACATATCACTATAGAACATACACTGTGAAATCTGTTAGCAGCTGTGGACAATGAAGTATTTGGACTGCACTGTGTTATATTTTCACCATTATTACTTTGCACCGTTAAAATAAATGGCAAATTCACTAAATATTGAGCCCTTTCTCATGATCATATGAGTGGGCTTGCAGAAGGGTGGTGGGGAAGGTTGCAGAAGGTCATCTTTCCCACAGACAATCCTGCTGACAGGTCTAGGCCTGCAGAGCACACATCCAGACATTTTGCTGTTGCCCCAGGCAGCACAGAGATGCGGCGGTCGGAACGCATCATGGTAAATCCTTGGAAATCCTACAGTAAAATCCCTGAAAGTTTGCAGTGCATTGTGGGGATTTCCCTAGTGATGGGCATCAGTGTTCCATGCACATTATTAACCTCTATTATCTAAATACCTATGTATATTGCCTTTTACAGTTAACATATTATTAATCTAGGGCCAATTTGCAGTTTTCCATGATCTTGTGTATTACGGATGTGCAAACCGGTTCAATGTCAAGCAGGTATGACATCGAACTGGTTCAGTTTGACAGTTCGGGTTAGATCCAAACCACCCCCTGTTCAGTCCAAACTCGGACTGAGCCCCTCCCCCGGTCATTCCAGTGGGTTTGCGAACATTTTTTAAAAATTCATTGGGCCATGCATGCCCAGTGGGCTTCTGTGTACGCAAAGGCCATTGGGCATGTGTGGCAGCCTCCAAAATGGCTGCTGCAATAGCACCCAAATGAGGTGATTTACTGCATAATGGAGTCTGGTGGGGGAGGGGGAACCTCTGAGTTCTCCCCACCACGGCCTCAGAGAAGACCCCCAGAGGGGGTAAGTAAAAATTTAAAAAAACCTTCACGAACTCCCCCGGACCAGACTGGTAAGGTTAGATGGGGGACAAAACCAAATTGGCCTGGTCTGGTTCTGGTCCAGTTCTGACTCAAACTAAACCAGGCCAGCTGGTTTCATACACACCCCTATTGTGTACTGTTTTGGTTTACCTTTTGGATCAGGTTTATACTCTGCTTTGTTTTGTGCATCTCCAAAACTCAGTTGAATCTGTCTGTCACTATCTTCCACTTCCTCCCTGGATCTCCAGAACAACTGAAATCCACTTTCTCTATTTGAACTACTTCAAGTGTCTTCTCTGTTCCACATTCTCTCCAGATCTTTTCTTTGGCCCTAACTTCTAGCTTTACCTGATCTCACTCGGATCCAATCCTCACCCTCTCTCCCTTAACATTCTCCACCCTCCTCCCTTCCCCCCACTCTTCAGTATAGCATACATATTTAAAGAGTCAATATTGCAGAGGTCAAGTATTAGTGTCCAGACAGGTATCCACCTTCCATGTTTGGTGTCATGTGGGAATGCCTTGCATGTTCTACCATATATCAGCTTCTACTCTGTATTCAATAAAGTGTGTTTTTATTTGGATTTTAAAACTGTGGTTGTGACTTCCTGGGAAACTGCCTGCTTTATAACCATTGCATAAAAGATCCCCAAAGGGACACAACAGCGCCCCCTTGTAACAAACTGAGCTCTGAAATTATCTTTTCTTTGAATTAATACATACCCTTCTCATACTGCAGCTACTTTTATTTCTTTCACTTTTTTCTCTTCTCCAGTGATTTTTTCCTGCAGAATATGAGTTAAGTATCATTTTCCTTGAGTTATGTTTCCAGCATGCAAATTGTATTTTAACAATAGGGCAAGAAAATAGGAAAGGCTTGCCAGAATTCACATACAGCCTCTGCAGCATCATGATAAATTCCTTCTGCTATCTTTTGACCTTGATAATAGCATCCCACATGCAATGCTGGATGCCCTATAGTATTAAAAGGCTGCAGGGAGGAAAGATTGAAATAAGAAAAGAGGCTTCAAAAATGGGGGAGAGAACATTTCTTTTGTCTCCTATGTATTACTGTCTGTTTCTTTCACACAAAGAAGGCAGAATGTTAATTTGCTATAATTAAGCACACAATGAAGTTAGAAGGGATATGAAGAACGGAATGGTATATTTTGTGATAAAAGTGAATATCGGCTTTCAAGGTGAAAGCTTAATGGAATCTTAAAACATGGAGCTCTTTGTTTTCATCAGGCCTTGTATTTTAAGTAGTCCTGAAGGGCCCAGGGGGTCACCCTCTTCACTCTGAAGCGTATATGATCCTTATACTTTGAGGCTCATTTTCTTTTTATGTATGTTCCTGACAGTGACTACAGTAGCATAGGTAAGCAAGTTCTTCAAATGTGGCTTATGACAAGAAAGAAAGAGCAAAGATGTCTCTCATATCTACCTGATCAAATGGGGGTTCTACTCTCCAGTTGGCTCAAGCACATGATGAAAGATGGGGTACAGGAGTGCCTGGGGGTATCATGCACAAATGCAAGAGGTTGATGCCATCTTGGGAGAGATAGTTGGGGAGTAGCCTGAGGGCATGGTTTTAGTCCTTTGGGAGATGATTACGTTTGGAAAACTAAAGTGTTTTGAAATGCTTGCTCCATATAAGGTATGGACTTTTAATATTGATTAGGCTGGATGTTACCTCATGTGTGCTTCATAAACAACAGAATTGCTTCATAGATGGTTGCTGAAGGTGGCATTGCACCTGGACCACAAAAGACACGAGACAAATGTATGGATTAAAATAGGGCCACAACTTTATTAACTGAATAATGAATGGAGAAGATTGGTGCTCCAGCCTCCACAGTGAGGTTCTGAAGACTTCGCTGCTTACACGCGAGCCAGCCAGAATAACCTAGGGCCAGATACACTTCTGCTCCAGGCAGCCTCAGACCTAAGGCCATCCACTGCCCTTCATAACCACCTAATTTTCAGGCATCTGCCATAGTCTTCGCCACTCCCAAGCCGTAAAGCATTAGATGGTGTTAAATCCTCTTGGCAGGTAGAAGTAAGCCACCATCAGCATTCCCTGAGCCATAAAGCATCTAGGGAACAGCAATGACCTTTCCTTACACCAAACATGTGCCTGAAAGGTGCTCACCGGAACCCAGTACCCAAGAAACTGCACTGTACCTGCCATTGTGACCAAGGGACCCAACCTAACTATCTAACTATGGAATATAGTGTGAGGTAGGCAAAAAAGACCCCCGAACAAAGCTTATCCATCAGAGGCCAAAAAATCCTACCCAGTCCCCCAATGGGACAACCAGAAAAAGCCCACACTATAGCCAGGGATGGGTGGGAGGGGTTGCTCTCTAACACTGAACTGAGTTTGGGGCAGGGAAGAGCTGCAATGGCAGCTCCCACCATGCCCCCTAACAGTCCACCAGCCAATGGCCGGCCAGCATCTGTCTTGTGCCTGTTTTCAAGGCCGGGGCAAAGTGCCCGTGCCCCCAGACAAGCTGGGGAGAGCAGACAGTTGCACCCGGACCACAAAAGACACTCAACAAATATATGGATTACAATAGGGCCACAACTTTACTAATTGAATAAAGAAAGGAGAGGATTGGTGCTCCAGCACCCACAGTGTGGTTCTGAAGACTTCACTGCTTACGCGCAAGCCAGCCAGAAAAACCTAGGTCCAGATACACTTCTGCTCCAGACAGCCTCAGGCCTAAGGCCATCCACTGCCCTTCACAGCCACCTAATGTGCAGGGACTTGCCATAGTCTTTGCCACCCCCAAGCCATAAAGCATTAGAGGGGGTTAAGTCATCTTGGCAGGTAGAAGTAAGCCACCATCAGCACTCCCTGAACCATAAAGCATCTAGGGACCGGCAATGACCTCTCCTTTCGCCAAATGCATACCTGAAAGGTGCTCACCAGAAGCCAGTACCCGCAATACTGCTGCCAATCCTTCCTTTAGATCCAATAAAAATAAATCAGAACTCTCTGGGGTCAAATGTACACCATCTACCCAGAACAGCTCAGAGTGAGCAGACACAATTGCAGGGTGTAGGATGAATACCCCACCCAAAGCAGTCAACTACCTGCGAACATATCTATTAATTTTAGACCAAGTCTGATCTATCTGGCCTAGGTGTAGAGCACCACACCAAACCCTCCTTGGCAGCAGGTCGGTCTAGACTAACACAACCCCAGGTACCCAGCTACATGTGGCTTCTAGATCTCTATGAACCTGGCGGGAAATGGCCATCCCTGTCCTCTGCACTAAATAATTCCCACCCAAATGCAATAACAGAACATCAGGAGGCAGGTTAGCCTTCAAGAAATTCAAAACTGTTGACAGGAGTTGCTGGAGCATCATGCCCCGCCTTCCAATCCCTCTGGCTCAGCCCAAGCTCGGTACTGAACTCCATCTCATGAGAAGGCTTGTGTGCCCAAAAAACTACAGAGTGGCCCACAATGAGAACCCTGGCCTGCTGACCAGGCGCCCCAGGACCTGCCAAGGAAATAACAATGTTAACCAACTAAATGAACACAGAGCTTATAAACTTGGGACTGCCACCACCCTATGCGCATGACGTCTCTCTCAGCAAAGGACAGCTGAGCAGCTGTTGAGGCTGTGTCAATCCGGAAAGAATGCAGGGCAGAGAAACCCATTTCCATCCCCTCCCCCCAAATCCAACACTTGCCTGACCACTGCCCAAAACTGGTACTACTTCAAAGGGGAACCATCCCCGTGCCAGAACAGGCAACCACGCCCATCCCCTAACAGTGCTAGATAGCGCTCCAAAGCCTGAACTGAGCAAATTGCTGGCAATTCTGACCTGTACAGCATAACTACTCTTACCCTTCTGGTCTATCTTGGAGTGCTGTAGTTTGATGGCAAATTTATCAGGATGTAGGATTGCTGTACCACCCTGCACCACCACTGATTGCTGTACCACCCTGAGAGAAAGGGAAGCCTTCCACCTGGACATCATCTCAGAAGGCCCAAAAAAACATGACCACTGCAGCTGCAGAAAATAAAGCTACCTCATGAGGGGAGGAGAACAAAGCTGGTAGAAGACCCAGAATAGAGCCCAGTACTTCAGTACTTGCTGAGGCGGACAATCCCTTGACCAGCCCTCAACCATCCTGCACACCCGGAAATCCTGCATGGAATCCAAAAAGCCCTGAACCTTGGAGTAAAGGGCCAAGGCCGCCAAGTGACTGACCATATAGTTGGCTGCTAGGCCAGTGGAATGTAGGTGCACCATGAATTGCATCAGATGTTTCAATAGGGCAGGCCATACATCACTCAGCCCTACCTGTCCCCTGAAAGACTAGAAGGACTTAATCTTCCTGTCATTGGCCACCCTCAAACTTGGAGTAAGGGATGCCCACACTGCCTGCTAGGCCTCTACTCACCAAGGCTTCATAACCACAGCAGCATCCTGTCTGGGTCCTGCCTTGCTGCAGGGGCCAGCATGCTAAAATGAATTAGAATGAGAGAGCACATCTCCTATACCATTTGGTAACCCTGGGACATGCCATGCGAGAAACAGAAAATTGTGCTACAGACACTGCAAAACAAAGGAATGAAATAAAACCACAACCCAGGGGGATTTGGAAGTTTGGACATTGATAACCTGAACAGTGGCCTGGTTATCACACCCAAACCAAATCTTGGAGTCGGCAAAGGCAGACACCCAAAGGTGTACTGCAACCCCTATGGGGAAGAATTAAAGAAAGGTTAAGTCTCTCATAATGCCCCTCTTCACCCAATCATCAGGCCACTGTTCCACACACCAACACCCCTGAAAATAGACTCCCAAACCGGAGCCACCTGCAGTGTCAGAGTTAACCTGGAGTTTGGCTTCCAAGAGGCACTCAAAGTGCCAGAAGAAGACCCAATTTAAGCTGTCTTTAAAAAAAAACTACCCATATGCTCAGGTCCTCATGCATCTGTGGAGAAACCCTGAGCCTATGGTGTGGGGCCTTAAGTCCAATGGTGGCATCATAAAATGGCACAAGAAAGCCCTGCCTAGGACAATTACCCTGCAGGCAAAGTTAAGGTGTCCGAGTAAACTCTGAAGCTAGTGAAGGGTAACTTTCTTAGCAGACAGACATTCCTTTACCATGAACTTCAACTGCTGCAACTTGTTATCGGGCCGCCTTGTGCAACCAGTTACAGAGTCCAGTTCAGTGTCCAAGTAAGTAAGGTGAACCACCCGGCCCTTGTTTTTATCTTTGGCCAAGGGAACCTCAATTCCTTACACAGCTGCATGAAGGAACATAGCAGGAATAGATATTGCCCTGCGGCACTAGGCCCGACCACCAAAAAATAATCAAGAAATGTGCTGTCACGCACAAGCCAGTCTTTTTGCACAAGGCCCACTCGAGCCAAGTGCTGAAAGCTTCAAAGGCCACACAGGAAACTGAACAGCCCATGGATGAGGCCCTGTCCACATGGCTTGTCTTGTGGTAGCAAGCATGACTTGTCCCCTTAGCTAAGCAGGGTCTGCCCTGGCTGCATATGAATGGGAGACTAGAAGTGTGAGTACTGTAAGATATTCCCCTCAGGGGATGGAGCCGCTCTGGGAAGAGCAGAAGGTTCAAGTTCCCTCCCTGGCATTTCCAAGATAGGGCTGAGAGAGATCCCTGCCTGCAACTTTGGAGAACCTGCTGCCAGTTGTTTTTATTATTATTATTATTATTATTATTATTATTATTTTATTTTATTTTATTTTTATTATTACATTTATATCCCACTCTTCCTCCAAGGAGCCCAGAGCGGGGTACTACATACTTGAGTTTCTCTTTCACAACAACCCTGTGAAGTAGTTTAGGCTGACAGAGAAGTGAAGACAATACTGAGCTAGATAGACCAATGGGCTGACTCAGGATATGGCAGCTTCCTATGTTCCTTGTAGCTGCCTTGAAAATAAAAACCTAAAAGCTCAAAATCATCAGTGTGTACAGGCAGGAAGCAAAAGGCAGATTTGATGTAGCATTTTGCCAGAAGTGCTCCAGTCCCACAGCTGCACATGATGCATACAGCTTCACCAAAGGAAGTATAGCACACCAAGCATAGCTCAGTCGGAATACCATCACTGACGGATGAGCTCTTGGGGAAGGAAAGATGGTGGATCAGCCTGAATTCACCAGCAGCCTTCTTGGGGACCACTCCCAGCGGGGAGACTCTCAATTCAGGCAGGGGAGGTGATGTAAAAGGGCCCAGCACTTTTCCTAACTGAACCTCCTAGTTGATCTTTCAAAGGACAACATTCTCCATGCCCTGTACTGATGTCAGATTTTTGGCAAAATAGGAAGACCTGGGGAACACACAAGGTATATGAAAACCCAAGGTAAAACCATCCAACCAATAAGCAGTCTGACCTTGCAGAGGATAACCTTTCAGGAGCCACTTCAGGGCCTACAGGTTAATGGGACTAGGTACCTTTTCCAGGAGCTCTTGCAGCACCAGGCCCACCATTTTTACCAGGACCATATTCTCTCCCTTCCTTGAAATTCTTGATATGAACGCAGCTGGTGCTAGGGTGCTTATCACCACAGAATCCGCAATCATGCCGGAACTTGCAGGAGGAACATGAGTAACACCCACCCATGTTAAAGTCCCAGCACACCAACTCGGGTTGAACCAGTTGCCTCCCTATTGCTGGGGAGGCAGACCCTTCAGGGGTCTTGGAGAGCAAATGACTGGCATCAGCCCGCTTCCCTTGTATGGGATGGGGTGGTGTCATTATGAGCAGACATAGCTTCTGATGTTTGTCCCAAGGGAATGCAGGTTCCAGAAAAGCCTTTAAGGCGAAAACTCCCACCATAGCGCTGCCAGCCATTACCTGTGAAGTCCCTATATCCTCTATGAATTATATCAAAATACTTAACAAGGGCAGACCCACACACGGGCTGAACTTGATGCACCACCCCCATGTAGATTGTGAAGGTGGATAGCCAATTAGCCCAGTTCCTTTCTATTGTCTTTTTCTTACTCTTCTCCAGTTCATGCCCATCTTCCCCCTCCTTTGCCTCAGTCTAAGGCTCCCTGTACAGAAGCTGAAACACGTCAACATACTCCCCCCTCCATATCTTCTGTTTAGTTGCAGAGAGAAAGTGGTCCCCCAAAGGTAACAGAACTCCAAGGGCAGGGTAATTCTCTGGAGAAATGTTGGGCAATACGGCTGAGCCATCCAGTCCAGGATTCTGCCAGGTGGGCTGACTAGCACCACCTGGACCCTGCCAAACCTGTGAGCAGGCATCCCAGGAAGGAAAAGGATGGGCATAGGAACCAGGGGGCCAACCGCTTGACCCGACAGGGGGAACTGCCGTACCTGGCATTAAGGTGGGCAGATAAAACCCATACTGAACAAATGGCAAAGGCCACATCCCTGAAGGGGTCTCACCTAATCCAGCATCTGCAGGCAGGTTCCCAGGAACAGACACAAGTGCTGGCATCTGGGGGCTGGCCTCATGCATGATATCAACTGGCGTGGGGTCAGATGGCACCGCTCCACCCTCCAATTGTGCTATATGCTCAGAAAGAGAATTCAAAAGATGCACCCATTTATTTCCCTGCGAGGTCTAGTAGGAGTACCAGAAGGACCACCTGGGTTAGGGGCAGCAAACTGTTTCTTCTCCCTCTCCAACAACTCAAGACGCATGATGAGAACCTTGACTATGCCCAAATCCTCCTTATCCAAGGAAGAGGATAATGTTTGGGGTGGGGGCTTCTAGTCCTGATGGGCTTGCCCCCAGATTTCCCCTTTTTGATATCTAAATTAGGCTTGATAACTAACCTGAGGAACCCACAGTCCACTGGACAAGTCCAGCCTCACAAAGCCTACTCCAATGAGCTTATCAAAGGCAACACTAGCTTCAAAAAGCCCCCAACCCTGCTCAAAATGCCAGTACCAGTCAGCAATTGGTGTTGTGAAACCACCCATGATAAGGGGGGAGGGATGGAGAAAGCCCCCAGGCAGCCAATGACTCCCACCTGCAGACACCCAACTGCAAACCCAGCCACCACCCTGCCGCCAAACTGACCCTGAGCCTGGATACTCCACGGGCTGCTCATCGCTTGCTGCCTTCTGTCCCAGCCCAACAAACAGTCACTTCCGCAGTTGGGCCTCCAACCAGGAGAGAGCCAACAGGAGAACCGACTCCGCCACTCTCTAATGCTGGGCTGAGTTTGGGGCAGGTGGGAGCCACAATGGCAGCTCCAACCACACCCCCAACCAGTTTGCTGGCCAATGGCTGGCCGGCATCTGCCTCATGCCTCTTTTCAAGGCCATTGCAAAGTGCCTGCCCCCCAGAAAGCTGTTGGGAGCAGACAAATCTGAACAGAAATGAGGGGAGGAGCCACCTCACTCTGGCATTAGTCACCCAATCTTATTAACTATTGAAAGTGGGGAGAGAAATATTTAAGCATCTTATCCTTGAGACCTCTTATCAATGGAGGCTCTGACTGAGGGAAGAAAGCCAACATTCCTTTACTTTTTGTTTCTTTTGTACCTCCAGTGTAGGTTTGCACTGAATCTCTGTATATACTCAGATGCAATCCGAAGGGCATCTTCTTAGTCCATTTACAGACTTGCAGTGACCTGAGGGCACAATGGGAAATGCCTTATCAAAACCACCTGTCACTTTGGGAATGCAGCCAGCAAAAGCTTCTCTTCCAAGCAGGCTAGGAAAATGGCTATGTTTCTGGTTTGTGGGGTTCACTGAAGCAAACAAAAATGGCGGAGAAAGCAAGACTGGTAACAAAGATGCCATCAAATGTTGTTAAACAAATATTAGTTAGAAGGAACTACTAACCTAGCACTCACATATTTGTGCATGCATCATTTGTTGATTTGATTTATATTCTGATCCTATAGACTCAGATTGGTTTACAGCATTTTTTTAATAGTCTTGTTCTCAAGGGGTTCACAATCTTAACTGAGAGCATTAAATGCTGGTGCAGAAAACAGATCCTGCAGTCATATAACTCAGGCTTAGGCAGGACAGCTTTGCATAAAAAATATCATTTTGACTTTACATTTATAGCAAAGAAGCAAGACTGATAAGTTTGATAAATGTGTCTTAAAGTATATCAATTAGGATTGAAGACTGAGAACTAAATTATAAAGAAGAAAATGGAAGCTGAAATACGTTCTAGCTCAGAGCACATTATATGTAATCTTTCCAGGCCATCTGCTTATCATTGTTTGCATTTTAAATGCTCTAGGTACTTTAAGAATAATACCTTCCCCCCCCCTTCAAAATACTGGAATGTATATTCTCTAAGAATATGCATGAAAGGAATCCAACATAATGCAAAAGAATCATTCTTAAAATATAACATTAGAAGAAACCTTTTCTTTAAAAATTGGAAGCTGCTTTTAAACTGGATTTCATTATGTTGTTTACTGTCTAGGGAAATACTAAAGAGCATTTGTGTAACCTGAATATTATCCTAGGATTCTAACTATAAACAGGTCTCTCATAAAGCTTTTAGAAACTGGTTGAATAGACATTTTTTTTCAAATAATTATTGTGGACCCATCAATACCATGCAAAAATAACCCTAAAGCACATAGTCAATTAACTAAACTTGTGACAATGACCGAGAGGTGGTTATTTAAAGAATTGTGTGGCACTAAGACTGTTTGAAGCACACTTGCACTTTCAATGAATCTTTACTTAGAGAAATCTTTATTTGCATAAATCATTTTATGATGAGAACCATCAGTCTTCAATGTTGGCCGTGGGAGGTGGATTCTAACAACTCCTATTTGACTCAAAATGATGGGAGAGAGTACTTTTTCACCCTGGAGAGAAGACATATATTTGCAGTTGGTAACTGACGGCATAAACCTCAAAAAACTGTGCTGCTTCCCAGAGGACATGAGAGCTTTTTACATGTTACAAATCTGTATCCACCTGTTGCAACAGAAGAGTCTAAACACTTCTCCAGGGACCACAGATGTTACCAGTGCACATATGATCTTCTAGCTATTTGTTATTATTGTTATGTGTCAAGTTTTATGGGTGAGAGGGTTAGGTGGCTGTTAATCAGCCCATGGAGAACAAATCTGGTTCCCTCCATTTCTGATCATTTTTTTATTCCAGCCATTTTCTTCTCTGCACGGGACAAAGTCAGACTCAGCACTGCTTTTGGCAGATGTAGGTAAGCGAATAATACTATTTCTACCTCCTCATTCCCAGCACCATCTTTGGCCTCGTGCTGAGAAAGTTTGAGGTTGTTCTCATGACCATCCCTACTTGGATAGGGCAGTGCTAACCTGGGTAGGGCTGGTTGTGAGAACCACTGAGATCACTCTCCATCCTGCTGCTCCTCAACTGGGTAGCTCAGGTTTGAAACCCGGTCTAAAAGTGAGGTAGAAGTACATGCATGTTCTTCCTACCTCACTGCCCAATCATGTGGGTGAGCAGGCTGCCAGCAGCCATACTCATCATACATCCAGAGGGAAGGAGTGGTTCAGCAGCTGGGAGGTATCCCAATGCACCATGCTGCTTGCGCAATGCATTGTGGAATATCTGGTGGCTGGGCTCTGCTTCCCCTGGCACTCATTCATCATGTGGGTGTGTGAGTGGTGGGGCATGTGGGGGAAGTGTGGCTATGCACACGACTGGGGTCGAGGTGGGCAGGAGCCTTGGCTGGGCTCCCGAACATGTGGGGGAAGGTAGGTAGTGAGGCTTAGGGATGTGCAAAATGTTTCAGGTACAGAACATTCTGTACCTGAATCAGGCCATTTCAGGCCATTTATATACAAAATGAATCATCCAATTACAACTTTTGGAAGTTTTTTTTACAAAACAAAACACCCGAATTTCGGTTCCAAAAGATTTGTTGTTTCGGATGTCCATTTTGTGGTGATCTCTGAGTGTAGTCTTCATTTTGTGTTTGACGTTAATTTGAATTTCCTGCCCTTCCAGCCTTCAGATTGGTAAAGGAAGGCATGGGCGGATCTGCTGGCAATTGTCTCCTTATTCCCGATTGGCTCTTTAGGCTCTGCAAAGTGCAAAATGACCCCATATAGGCCAGGGGATGGTCGAAGAAGGGGCAATGGCAAATTCACAGAGGGATTTTCAAGGTATTTAAAGGGGCAGCAGGCAGCCATTCTTTCTTTCTGCCTCGTGGGAGAAGAGAGAAAGAGAGCTTTGCTTTTTGCTTTGCTGCATTGCTGCCTATTGTTCTGCCTTGCCTATTCATTGTTCTGGCTTGAAAGTGAGGCTGTGCCAGCCTCAGCCTGCCTTGCTTGCCCAGTGCCACCCAGTCTGCCAGTGCCTGTGCCATCCTCCTGGAGATGGATTCATTGATTGTCTCCTGCATTAATACCAATAAGTTATTTATTTATTTATTTATTTATTTATTTATTTATTTATTTATTTAGAAAAAGAGAATTCCATCTGATTTTTTTCCACCCCTTCTTCCTGCTGCTGAGAGAATCACTGTGCCAGCCCCAGAGTGCCTGTGGCCACTGGCCACCTGCATTGCCCAGCCAGCCACCCCCTTCCCCCACCCCAGATTTTCCAGACTTTTGCCCCATCTGAAGACTAAAGAAGAAAGACTCTCAGAGACCAGAACACAGAAATGGAATACTAGAGCCAACATGGGTGAAGCCCTAGACTCAGTGAGTACCCATTTATTTTAACACAAACAAACATCTCTGGAATTGTGTATTCTTGGGTTTTTCTCCCCTGTTTGGAGAGAGGTTTTGGGTTGCAATTGAATTTAAAAAGTTGTATGTTGTTTAGTTTTGTTGTTTAGGGGGTCTTCTGTCTGTGGGTGGGATCCCCATTAGCTAGTATGAGTAGGTGGTTAGAAGGGTAGCGTAGCCTTGTGGTTTTAAAAAAATAATTCTCTTTTTCCCCATTCCAAATTTTTTTTTTGCATTTTTTTTAAAAAGAAGCCTGTGCTCCAGCCCTCTAATATATATAGTATTATTTGCCCAGCACAGGCTCTGAGTGGGCACACGCTCTAGCCTCCTCCCTGCACTCATTTACATTTACCACCTACCCCCAACTTTGCTTTAAACAAAGAAAGCCTTCAGCCACCACCCCAGCAGCACATTGTATCTTTATTGTGTTCCCTAGTTATTATTGTATCTATTCTGTTCTCTAGTTATTATTGTATCTTATTGTGTCTGTTCCCTAGTTATTGTTCCCTTATTTATTTATTTATTTGACATATTTGTATACCGCCCAAACTTACGTCTCTGGGCGGTTTACAAGAAGATACAAACAACATTAAAACATTAGTTAAAAACAACAACAAGAAATTTAAAATACAACAATTTAAAATTTTAAAACAATATTCTAAAACATTAAAAACAATCAAAATTGTATCAGTCTGTTCCCTAGTCACAATAGTCCCTAGCCTATTGTATCTGACCTGTTCCCTACTGCCAGCCCAAGCAGCCCACAGGCTCTGAGTGGGCACAAACTCCAGCCTCCTCATTGCACCCATTTCCCCCCCCCAACTTTGCTTTAAACAAAAGCACCCAGCCCAGTAGTCCAGAAACAGCAGCCTATATTTTGCCTGTCTGTTCCCTATGCCCAGCCCAGCCTACAGGCTCTGAGTGGACAGTGGGGACAGATTCTAGCTTCCTCCCTTACCACCCATCCCCAACTGAAGGGAGCACACGCTGCTGAAGTCAGCCCAGCCCGTTCTTTGCCCTTCTCCCAACTGAGTGTCCCCTGCCCTGAGACACTCAATCCACTACACGCACACCACTTCTGCCCCTTGCCCCCAATTCTTTTTTTAAAGTTATTTTAAAAATCAGGGTTTTAAAAAGAAGCCCCCCAAGAGATGGCTGGGAGGGGTGGAAGAGTGCCAGGTACAGGGAGGCCATTTCTTGCTGGTTGTGTGTGGGGGTGTGTGTGGCAAGAGGGTCTTATTTCTTGTGTCACCCCCTTTGGTGTGCAGGCTGGACTTCTCTCATCTCCCTGGCCCTACGCCAGGGCCTGCGGCTGGGCAGAAGTTAGGGAGGAGAGCCTCTCCTGTCAGGGAAGACGTTCTTCCCATGGCAGATGTGGAGTTGGTGCAGTTGGAGCTGGCTGCCAGTCCAGCCAGATCCACCTTGCCACCCTCCCCACCAGTCCCTTTGGGGGGTGGCGGCCCCAAGGTTGTGTCTGAGGAGGCTGAGGAGGAAGCCCCTGTGTTTCCTGTACCTGGGACTTCCCAGGGCAGCTCTAAGGGCATTGGTAGTGGTGTGCCCCAGAAAGAACCAGCACAAGCGCCACTACCCAAGCGGCCCCGTGTTGCAGGAGAGTCCAGCAGTGTGTTGTGGGATCACTTTGAGCTTTGCCGTGGTGATCCCAGCCATGCTGCCTGCATCCACTGCAAGGAGCCAAAGCACTTCAGCACCATGGGTCTGCTGTTGCAGCACCCGGGAGTCAAAACCTCTGCTGGCAGCAGCGCTATGCCGAGTGCCTCCATTAGTAGCAGTAGCAGCAAGAAGCCAGTGGCTCTTGGTCCTAGGCAGGAAAAGCTGATTGAGCAGGGGGTGCAGCCTCTGGGGAAGCAGTCTGATTTCCCAAAACCATAGCTCATTACCCGGGCCATTGGGGAGATGATAGCTTTGGACGATCAGCCTTTTAATATCATGGAGAATGTCGGCTTCTGCTGTCTGCTCCAGCTGCTCGACCCAGAGTACAAAATCTCCTCATGCACCACCTTCAGTAGGAGGGTGGTGCCCTCCTTATACCATGCATGCAGGGAGGCTGTTTTGGACCGGTTGCATGCAGCAAGGCCCAGCACCAGTGTGCACTTCACTGCAGGTCTCTGGATGAGCCGCAGTGGCTTCATGTCTCTGACAGTCCACTGGTGGGGTCATGGGGGTGAGGGGGCATCCGGCTCTGCTGGAGCTGTATCCAGCTCTTCCCATGCAGGCAAACCTTCTTGGGCAGTGTTGCATGTGGAGGCGATGGACACAGACCACAGTTTGGATTAGTTGCTGGCGGTCATGGATCGACAGGTGGGGAGTTGGCTGGCCAGGGAGCTAAACCTCTGCTGAAGCTTCATGGTCACTGACAACTCAGTGCTCCTCTCATGCCTGCCCACTAGTGTCTCAAGTGAGAGGTTGTTCTCCATGGCCGGGGACGTAGTGACCCCTCTGCACTCACATATGGATGCTGAGTTCCGGGAGAAAGGAGGAACAGGAGGAAGCAACACACAAGTTATGAGCTCCTGTTTTTATCTTATTTTCTGTTTTTCTTTTTTAATTGAGACTTTTGCCTTTGGCTTATAGCCTAATTGAGCTGTTTGGCTTGTATTCTGAGGCTGTGTTAATTTTGGGGAATGTTTTCACTATCTGAAGACTGAGTTTATTTTACTGCAAGATTTGTCTCTTCTGACTCAGCGGTTTTCAGCAGGAGTGAATGAGAAGCATCTGCAAGGAGTGTCTGCAGTCTGCAAGGAGTGTCTGCAGCTAAGTAAGAAATGAGGAGGAGGCAGGCTAAGAAACATACTAACAAAGTTAAACTTTTTGAGAAAACTGCTCTGAGCTCTGTCTGTGTCTCTGAGCCTTTCTATGCAGTAGACACAGCTGCTCAAGAGAAGAGTGACTCCTCCTTTTTGCAACTTCAGTCTGCAGGCTCTTTGCATGTTGAAAATGCTGGGAATGACTTTATCGTTGAGAGCCCGAGGACTTGTCCAGCGGGGGTCTGCTGTGAGCAGAGTCAAGTATGTAATAAATTACCTGGCTTTCATCACAATTTGAGTGGGAGGAGTGAGCCCTCCTCACACTTTATGGATGACCCAGCTAATTTATCTCTGAGCAATTTAAGGAAATCTCCCACTCCTGCTATCAGTGAGGAAATCAGTGAGGAAATACCTTTTAAAATGTCCAAACTTATAATGGAGACTTTGATTTACTTATTTCAGCATCTCTCTAAAATCACAGCCCAGATGGACTCTTTAGCCATGGATTTGAAAAAGTTATCTAACTCAGCTCCATTGGGTAGATCTGGAGACAGTAAATCATTGCAAGTAAAGGAAGGCAAACAGCTTGCTGATGCTTATTCTCAAACAAGTGTGCAGATTCCAGTTTCTGACCATGTGTCTTTAACTGAGTATTCTATTTTATCCAAGGGGGAGGTTTGTTTGCCCCCCTCTGGATATCTCCCCTCACGTGTCAAACATGGCAAGTCCCAGTCTACTTATCACCCAAACCATATTATTTTGGACATTTGTCATAATTCTACTAATCATCAGCGCTGGAATACAAAAGGAAAAATTAGAGCTTCATTAGCTCAGATTTTGTGCTTTCCTCTTCAAACAATTGATCTGATTTCCTTTTCTAAACTCAAATCTTTTAAAGCTTACATGTTCAAACTGTTGCTCAGATTTGAGTATGCTCTAATTCCTCAATCTTTGCTCAGAATGCGGGACTGTCTAGCTAACTGGGAGATATTCCCCAGGAGAGTTATTGGGGAGCTCTCAAACACTCCCAAGGACCCCGTCGAACTATATCTGGGGTCCATGAGGAAAGGTATGATCACACGAGCAAATCTGACTACTGGCAACCCACAGAAGAGAAAATCCTCACGCAGTTCCCCTATAGTTAAGAAAGATCATCAAACTCAGACTTGGTGCACTGATCCCATATTGAACACTATTGCTGTACCCAGTTCAACTTTGTTAGGCTCAAGTGAATCAAACAATTCTTTGTTTGTCACTGTTTCGGAAGTGGGTGAACTATCCGATGGATTGCAACCCCCATACTTTTTGGAGGAGAGTGATATAGTTCAAATACATGGGAATTTATCTTTGGCGACGCAGGAAGATATCCAGTCTAGTCTGGTTCCTAATTCGCAAGAATTGAAGTCTCTGGATTCTGATATTCTGCAACCTTTGGAAGCGCTGAATGATTCTATTTCTAAGAACTCTCCGTTAGCTCCCAACACTACCAACTCAATAGAGCTGTCGGGCGAAATGGCTAAGATTGAACTAATAGCGGGATCACTCCTGAAGGATGGTTTATGGTCTAACATCTCTAAGTTAAAATCTCTCGAAGCTATTTTAATTGACAACAGGAATCAAAGGAAGAAGATCTCTCCAGAAGAAAGCGCAAGTAATACTATCTCATCTATTTATCTACAGGAGACTGATAAGCCTAATCTCTCCCGCTTGAAGGATCACCCGAGCAACTTGGCTTCTGATGACCTACATCTTATGAGACAGACTAAAATCACAAATTTTCTTCTCCCTTTGGAAAAGACTGCAGGAAGTTTTGAAAATGCGTCCAATCTTCTTTCACAGCAATGACAGTCTCAGTTGATCTTGGCCAAGTCGAAGTATCCGAACTTTACATCCGCGGATGCACTTTACATCCGCGGATGCACTATAAGGGAGTGTGGGAGGTTCCTCAGAGTTGGAAACCCTGGTGGCAAAGTCCACGATGGGAAATGGTGTGGGTCCCTCATTTTTGGAGTTTTCAACCAAACAGCTCTTCCTTGCCCGCTCAATGACTTGTTATGCGAGCGGTGAACAGTCGACCTGGAAAATTCTCGGCTGGAATATTGCCGGGTGGAACGGGAAGAGAAATGATGTAGAGTTTATTATTTTTATCCCACAGTGGGATATTCTAGTGTTTCAGGAGACATGGACGAAAGATGAGATCAATATCAGTGGCTATATCATCTACTCACTGAAAGCCCACTCGGATACCAATAGGGGAAGGCTGAAGGCTGGCTTAGCATGTTGTATATCGCTAGCCTTAAATGTAGAATCTATCCGATTAGCTGACCTGCCCCCCTATGCTATGGCAATTTTGATCAAGGCTAGGAGTGGAGACTTGTTATTGATCAATGTTTATCTGCCTCCCAGTCAATCACTTAATTCCACTACTACAATTTGGGAACAGTTGGATATCTATATAACCGAAGCATTATTGAATTTTCCCCATGCTTCTGTAATTCTTATGGGGGATTTTAACTCCAGATGTGGTACCAATGATAAAACGTTGATGGCCTCACGTTTTTGGAAATGGGGAGATTGCATAGATGGTGCTTCGCTCATTAACCGTTATTCTAAAGACAAATGTATCAACTCATCAGGAGCTCAATTGCTCTATTTAACTAAGATACATGAGTTGACCATTCTAAACGGTACTATACCCTCAGATATTCCTGGGGAATATACGTTTCTTTCCTCCTGGGGAAATAGTGTAGTGGACTATGTTATGGTTTCCAAATCGATCCTTCCCTATGTATCTTCCTTTGAAGTGGGTGAGCAAATTTTTAGTGATCACTTACCCATGAACATCTATTTAGATCTTCCTGAAGAAAGGAGGGGTAATTTGTTCCCCTGTGCTTTTGAGGAAAGTTCTGCCAATCTTAGCTGCAAGATAAAATGGTCCAAGGAGGTAGAAAATGAGATCTCCAGGTTCTATGATTCTCCCAAAGGTAGAGATTTATTTGATTCCATTGTGCAAGCTCACCTGGGACCTCAAACAATTGTTGCATATGGAAAATTGGAAACTGCTTTTATGCAAAAATTCCTACATTGTAGTAAGCTACATTCTACACAGACCTATAGTAAAAGAGCAGCTAATAACTGGTTTGATCTGCGTTGCAGGGCTTTATGTAAACAACTGCTGAGTATCTATAGAGAATACAGATCGGGTACAGAACAAACAGTCCCATCAATCTACTATCAGATTAAAAAGGCATACAAAAGTAGTCTTAAATATGCTAAACAACAAGCATTGCGAAATGTCTGGAACAAGCTTATCACGGCCACTACTAATAAAGATAGCCACACTTTTTGGAGATTGGTTTTGGCAACCAGCCGGGTTAATATCCCTTGTAAAATTCTGGCTAGATCATGGGAATCTCACTTTTTTGCTGTCTATAATGGTGCCCAGCCTAGCCAGATCTTTGTTCCCCCTCTGATTGGGGAGTTGCCCTGTTGGCCTCCTGTTACGCCCGCTGAAATAACGGATCTAATAGGTCACCTTAAAAATGGAAAAGCTCCTGGTCCTGATCTTATTCTTCCTGAACTATTAAAATCTAATATAGAATGGTGGGCTTTAGTTCTAGCTAATTTATTTACATCGATCAATAGTTCAGGTGTTGTTCCAGAGCAATGGAAATCAGCAATAGTGGTTCCCATATTAAAAAACGGTTCCCATTCAGACCCATCCAATTATCGACCCATTAGTTGCTGTCAGTGGTTGGCAAATTATATGCTCTGTACCTTTTGGATAAGCTTGAGGCATGGATCTCAGAAAATCAAATTCTTGGGATTGAACAAGCAGGCTTTAGAGCAGGCCGCTCTACTCTCGATCATTGTATGATCTTGCACCAGCTAGCAAAGAAATATTCTAGCAGCCCCAAATGTAATTTTTTTGTTGCCTTTATTGACTTAAAATCCGCGTTTGATTCTATCTCCAGATATTTATTATGGTCCAAACTTGAAAAAACAATAGATAAGAGATTGCTATTTTTGATGATGCAGCTTTATTCCAATTCCTCATTACGGGTTAGATATGCTATCAATGGGGCCCTAACTGATTCTATCCCCTCTACTCGAGGGGTTAGACAGGGCTGCGTCTTGGCCCCGACACTGTTCAATCTCTTTATCAATGATTTGGCTCCATTTCTGGAGAGTATGGACTCCCATGCCCCAAAGCTGGCTAACAAATGAGTGCCCATTTTACTCTATGCCGATGACGCAGCCGTGATATCCCAGTCCAGATTAGGTTTACAAAGACTGTTGTGTGCTTTTGCCAGCTACTGCAATGATAACAAACTAACAGTTAACTACAAAAAAAAAAAGGTCCTGGTTTTCTCTAAATCCAGGAAACTATATAAATGGGTAATAAATCAGAACCACATTGAGCAGGTTTACAACTATAAATATTTAGGCATATCATTTCAATATAATCTAAATTGGAAAACTCAAAGGCTGTCTTCAATTCACAAAGCCCACAATACCCTCAGTGCCTTTTTGCGATTTTACTGCTCTAAAGGGGGCCAGTTTGTTCCCATGGCACTCCAGGTATTTTGTGCTAAGATCGTGGCTCAACTACTTTTTGGAATTTCACTATGGATCCAGGGTGTAACAGCTGAACTGGAGAGAGTACAGTCTATTTTTCTGAGAGCAATTTTTGCAGTGCCTAGATGTGTGCCTTATTCTGCTCTATGTTTGGAATCTGGGTCTTTCTCTATTGTCTGTAAAGCCTGGGAGCTTACTTTCGCTAGATGGAGTAAACTCTGTTCTGAGATTCAGGAATTTTCTTTTTTCCAACATCTATGGGTGGATTCTTATCCTAACCCCTGGCTAACATTTGTAAATAATAAAATTATTCAACTGGGCCTTTCTCCTTCAGAACTCCTCACTTGGGAATATAATAAGGTGAAGGAAATATTATTTCTCCGGTTGCACGATATTGAATGGCAGGAACTTAGGTCTTCGGCCAATAGGACTTGCTCCCCTTTACATTTTGGGATTTTGCCACCCTGGGGAGATAGAGGTGCTAGTTATTTGACAATGCTACATTTTTCCAAATTTCGGGCTGCATTTGCCCGGGCCCGGTTCAATGTGTTGCCCTCTTCTCTTTTGGATCGGAAGTTTGCAAAAGATAATCCTGTTGCGGTTTTCTGCCCTTGTGGCGTTGGCCTTCTGGAAACTGTCACCCATGTGTTGTTGTACTGCTCGTTGTATCGGGACGCTAGAGAAGAGCTCATTTCCCCTTTGTTACTTAAATTTCCTGGAAGGTGTGATCTCTTTTATACTTATTACTGCCTCGCGGATTCGAGCCCTGGGACTACAGCAGTTGTGGCTAAATTTTTCTATATTGCCATTAGGTTGAGGTCCCTATTAAGTGCCTAACTGCGAGAGCTGTCTGTTGTTTTTAAATAATTGTTGTTTTTAAATAATTTATTGTTATTGATTGTAATCTGTCATATTGTGTTTTAGCATTGCTTTATTGACGTATTGTGTATATTTGTTACTACCATTTTTGCTGGCCAATGGCCGTAATAAAACTGATGATGATGATGAGTTGGTCAAGCAGCTGGTCTTCTTGAAGGCCAATCTCCCCCTGCTGGGCTACCCCGAGCTGGCCATGGTGGGTGAGTGACTCGCGTCAATAGAATAGAACAATATCGGACCTCTGAAAAGTATAAGCATGCATATGTATTCAGTACTTGGTTTGGGCCCCTTTTGCAGCAATTACTGCCTCAATGCGGCGTGGCATGGATGCTATTAGCCTGTGGCACTGATGAAGTATTATGGAAGACCAGGATGCTTCATTAGCGGCCTTCAGCAATTCTGCATTGTTTGGTCTCATGTCTCTCATCCTTCTCTCGGCAATGCCCCATAGATTCTTTATGGGGTCAGGTCAGGCGAGTTTGCTGGCCAGTCAAGCACAGTACACTGTATACTTTTCAGAGGTCCGATATTGTTCTATTCTTCAATCCTTGTCTTCTTGGTTCCATGTAATATTCTAATTTTCTGAGATTGTGGATTTGGGGTTTTCATGAGCTGTACGCCATGATCATCACAATTATAACAAATTAAGGCTTGACTTATCTCGCTTTGCATGTAATGCGTCTGTCTCATATATGTTTCACCTTTTAATTTGCATTACTGAAATTAATGGACTTTTGCACGATATTCTAATTTTCCGAGTTTCACCTGTACACCCCCCCACCCCAATATCTGTAGCCGAGGATGAGCTTGCTGCTGGTGCCTTCACAAATGTCTGTCATGCAGACTTTGAGAGCACATAGCATTCTGAGGTGATGACCAAAATGTTAACCGTGAACCCACTAACCCTTTCGCAGAGCATGCATGCACAGGTATATTACTACGTTTCTCCCCTATATAATCTCAAGCCTAGAGGTATATATATTATGCAATTCAAATGCCTTGGATGGTTTGTTGTTGTGCCTGTATTTTGGGGACCTCATGGATGAGCACAACAGGTTCTCCCCCTCTCCCTCTCCCTCTTCCAGGACTTCTTTGCAATGAAGATTGGATCATATTGTGAATTCTAGCATCATCAGTGTTTTTATTCAAACTAAATTGCTTGCATCTACAATAGGTTGTGCTGGTGCCACATGCTCCGATCCATTGCAGAAATGTCAAAGAAATGCACCAGAAAATTGTGTGCCATTGTTGTCATCATCACTCTTCTATTTGTGTAGGTGGGAGGGGGTCAAACCTTGCTGTTTCACTGGCAGAATGTTGTTTTGCATCCTTACTTAACTCGCTTTTATGGCTGGGTGCTACAGATGTAGCTGTTTCTGTTGCTTGTGGATGAAAAATGCTTGGGTGAGGGAGGGCAGGGCACATCTGATGCTGTTCTTGGCCCTAGACTGCTGTATCTGTGATATCTCATTTACTTGCTTGGTGGCTATTGCTGTTGTTACCCTGCATTGAGAGGCAGCACATGTGGCAGTGCATTTCATTGTTGTTTCACACTGTAGTGTGTAGATCAATGACATTTCTGGGTGGGGTGGGACACAGTGGATGTGCATGACCTTTGGAAACCTTGTTCTTTGCAAAGCTCTGTTGTTGTTGTGTGCTGCATCCACCCTATGGGACAATGGGGACAGACAGTGCCCATTTCTTCCTGTGGGTGCCTCCTAGGAGTGTCACAGTGGGTCGGGCTACCACCCAGATGTGAAAGGAATTGGGCAAACTGTTGATTTTAAAAGAATTTCTGAAGCATCTTTGGGGCAGAAAAGAGGCTTTGAGGGCATAAGAGTGGGTTGGGTGGTAGTCCCCCAATGGGTGCCTGCCACCACCCATATTTCAAAGAAACTGGGCAAAGGGTTGATTTTTTAAGAATTTGTGAAGTTTGAGCGTCTTTAAGCTTTTCCCCCATAGGAAAAAATGGGGATTTCAGCAGCCCCATAACTCCACTTGGGGGGCACCGGGGTGGCCCAGAGTGAGTGGTGGTGTAGTGCACATAGGGTTTCAACCACCCCCTTACCCACAAGCCCATGGGGTACTGGGATTTGTTGTTTCTGATGTGTTCTGAGTGTAGATGCTGGTAGCAAATGAGAGTGGATTCATTTTCAATGACAGACAATGAGTACAAATATGTACACATGTTCATATTTTCGTGTGAATGTTCATGTGTTTGTTTTAAAAGTGAACCTGGGTACAGACCCCTTCAAGGTGCAGACAGAGAGTGCATTATTGTAGGTTCATTGAACATCATGTGTGAAAAGGGCTTCAGTCTCACGCTGGGTCTGACAACAGTGTATGAAATATCCTTTTCTGTTTGGAAACACATATTTTGTTCCCTACATTATTTTTTGAACATTGTGAGTATTATACTCAAATTGAACTGTTTTATCTCTGTGAACAATGCTGCAATAATATGTGATGGATACAGAAAGATTCGCCAGTGTCAATATTACACGGGGCACTAGCAGCCATGTCATTGTCTTTTATCTTGTTTTTTACAGTGTATACAAAATCCAATTTGGATGATACACTATTTCAAGGAAATCATGTCTAGGCCTAATCCCCTGTATTCAATATTGGCATTACAAATAAAGAATTGATTGTGTGACATATTAAGTCTTTTAAATGTGCAGTAATATAGTAGATGGGATTCAGTGTAACCTCTGGAGGATAATGTATCTAAGCCTGTGTAAGCATAAACTAAATTCATATAAATGTTTCAGAGATAAAATATGAGTATCATAAGAGGTTTAATTAAAATCTCCCAATCTCATTATTTTTCATCTAGGCAAAACATTCTTCTAGACACATTCCCCACTGATGTTAATAACTACTGCCGGGTTCAGATGTAATGGGGAAACAAAGGCAGAGCAGCCATTGGTCCCCAAACCTGAAAGTCCAAATGTGGGAAGCCACAGATTAGACCCTAACACAATCCACTCATCAAACTCCCATTTGAACCCTTGGTTTTCAGTAAAGTTCACTTTTCAGTAAAGTTCACTTTTCAGTAAAGTTCTCTGGTTTGTGGATGCCTTTGAATTACTCTATCCAAATGCAGTAATGGAGGCAGCCTTCCCCAGGACTGGAGTTAAGGGAAGGAAGCTCCTACCTTCTTCATCCCAATTGGCTGCCATGGCTATCCATCAATCAAAGGAGGAAGCCCAGCAGCCTGCAGAGAAGCCAGCACTTACATCCAAATTCAGACAGGTAAACACGCGGGGAGGGGAGGAGTGCAGCCATGGGTCCATTGGAGGCCATAGACTTTAATAGCACTAAAGAATCTTCCAGATATGGTGGCGCTCAAAGTTTGCTGCTTGCATTTTTCCAATGTCTGTGAAGGGTTAATTTCCAAACCTTCCAGAGTCACTGGAAGAAGTGGTTTTAACTTATCTGGTAATCTTGAGATGTTTTCACTGTGTTGCTCATCTTTTTTAGATGATAAAAGAAGCTCATTATTGGCATTATTTAAAAGCTCAGAATCATGTTTTCTTGACATACAATTTCTCCTAGAAATAAGGGGATGTGGAGGACCTTCATAAAAATGGTAACAGGAAATTCGAATCTCAAAGTCCAGAGTAAATGTCTCAGCTTAACAAGTATAGCTGGAATTGTAGGCTGAGAAAAGTCTAAAAGGACTCTCTCCATGCCAGCTTTTCCAGGGAGATATTGTATAAAATTAAGATCAATGAAACAAGGTTGACATCCAAGTATTTGGGAGAGAGACTGGACAATCACAAACATCCACTCTATCTTCCTCGGTTTAGCTGGTTCTGAGAAATCTGTAACATCTGCCTTGGTTCTAAGGTTCTTGTACAGATATTTAAGTCATAGTCCTCTTGCTTCCTGGGCAGATTTGCACTATTATAATCAGAGAAAGGCAAATGATTGCCATTACAGTGGCTTTTATCAGGAACAATATGCTCATTCATAACTCCCAGATATAAACTCTTCACAAATTTTTCAGATGTATCCTTGAGAGTATCAACCTTTAAGGAAACTGCTTCTAATTTTTCAGATAAAAGTTCTACTGTCTTGCCAATTAGGAAGCACTGATACGCAAGGAGGTCAGAGTGTTCTGCTTGTAACTGAGCCTGCAATGAGGCTTTGACTTCATCAGATTTAAACAAAAGATTGTTTGCCTGTAATTCCGGTGCCACAGGAGTAACATACTCCCTCAAATCCAGTAAATCTGCTTCTTGTGAAGAGGGATTCATGTCCAAAGCAGCATACTTATTCCCAGTGGAGAAAGGGCTTAGCAAATTCTCAGTTTCAAATCCTCATTTTTAGCAGTGAAGCAAACTTGAGGGGAAGAGAGTGTTGGTTACCTTTGGAGAGAATGAAATGGCTTAATTGTCAAAATGTGGTGAGGCTGTGGGTCTCAGCCAAGCCCTGTGGACCCATGCCCCACATCTTTTATGTACCTAACAACACCTCTGCAAGGGACAGAAGATGGAGGGAGAGTGGTAGGACTGTCCATGCAAAACCTGATATTTATAGGTATGTTGCTCAGAATTTCTTCTGAAAATACAAAACAAATAAATAAATTCAACCTTTCCTTGAATGTATTCTGGTGTGAACAGTAGTGCGTTCAGGTAAATGGCAGGATAGTCCATGCAAAATTTGGCGTTTGCAGGTCAGTGAAGAGTACATTCAGAATTTCTTCTAAAAATTATTTTAAAATTGCAGCCTTTTATTGAGCATCTTGGGA
Source organism: Hemicordylus capensis (assembly GCF_027244095.1). Lineage (NCBI taxonomy): Eukaryota > Metazoa > Chordata > Lepidosauria > Squamata > Cordylidae > Hemicordylus > Hemicordylus capensis. The sequence continues at coordinate 124,904,233 of NC_069659.1, forward strand.
TGCAGAGAAGGACTCTGTGTGTGCACATGTGTGTATGTAAAGGGAGAGGATGTTTATCTTGCAAGGGGTCCCCCGTAAGCCATTCGGTTCAGGGTCCAAAATTACCTAGCTGCACCCCTGTGTTCACTATGAAATCGTAACAGCCATTTTCAAATCACATATTTCAACTTTAAACCAAGGCCTATCATTATATAGTATATGTTCAATTTTCCACCAGAGTATCTACACTTGTACCATTCTTGCTTGTGGAAGATGCCATATGAAAACATGTGAGAAACCTCTCAAAAGTCTGCATTTAGTTATTTACAGTGCTTCTCGTTTCTTATGTTTGGAAGCATAGGGCTATCTCTGGCCATGGTTGATTTTGTTGTCCTTGGTTTACCAGCCCTCAAAGGTCAAGTCCTTTCTTACTTCTCATGTGGTATTGTAGTGAATAGCAGATTTAACCAGCCTTTGGACTGGGTCTCACGATCAGTGAAACCCGGTTTTGTCCAGTGAGCGGGAAGAGTGGGCTAAGCCTGCTCTCCCCACTCACGAGAGGGCAGGGAGCCCTGGGCAGCCGGATCGGCCACCCACACGATGGCCGGCTCTGAGACGGAGCCAGCGGGGGGGTGGGGGAGCGGGGGCCGCTCGTCCCCTGCAAGCCCCATTATGCCCTGCGCGAGCGCGCAGGGCATACTGGGGAGACCCCGAAGCTGGGAGGCTGCTTTTAAGCCTCCCGGCCAGGGGTCTACTCATGAGTAGCCATGGCGTGAAGGCACGCTGCGGCTACTCACAATCGCAAAAAGCAGGTTTGCAGGAGCGCTTGCTCCACAAACCTGCTTTTTGCCAGGGGTTCTCGAGCGGGTTAGCTGCTCCAGAACCACCGGGCTCGGCTGAGAACCTGGTAGTTCTGACGACCAACAAAAATTGGGCTAGCCTCTGCTAGCCCGATTTTTGTTGGTCGTGAGATAGCCCCCTTGTCTCAGAGCAAGCCCACATGGGGTTGCTCTGTACTTGGCGCATGCATGCCTTTCTGCCGTGCATGTGCGCCCATCTGCCGTGTGCACACACACATCATGGGTTCACATATGCCCCATACTTCTGGCCACTTCTGGCCGAGATGGCAATGGGGCGGCAGGGAGGTATACTGCCGTCCCAAGGGTGCCATGGCTCAGACTTCAGAATCAGAAGACTCAGAGCAGGAGGACTCGCCTGCTAGTGAGCCACAGCAGCAAAAATTGGCAGAGAAACCAGACTCTGGAGCTGAAGATTCTCAACAGCTGCAAGACTTGGTTTCTGATGAGGAATAGCCTGGGATTTCCCCTGTATTGAGATGACATATCAAGAGGCAGGCTCAGTGGGACTCACGCAGGTGCAGGAGATCACAAGAAAGAAAGCCAAACTGCTGACTCAGGGAAGCCTGATTGGTTGCTGGTTCTGTGGAACCATATATATTCAACAGTCTCTCATGGCTGAGTTGTTGTTTGCAACTTCGCTGGCAGCTTATACTGTGCTCTTGCATATTATATATTTTCTGTGTTCCAGTTTGTCTTGTCTGTACTTCCCTGCATTGTTCCCTTAATTCCTTGTTCTGTGTCCTTCGCTTGTTTCATTTCTTGTTTTGTCTTTTCCTTCCACTTATTACTCAGTTATTGTTAGAGGGGGGTACCTAGTTGTTGTTGTTGTTGTTATTATTATTATTATTATTAAAACTTTTATACTGCCCTTCCAAAAGGCTCAGGGCGGTTTACATTAAAACACCTTAAAATCAGTTAATAATTAAAATAAAAATTATAAAACATAACAATGATTAACAATTAAAAACATCATAAAACTACAATTAAACAATCAAAACAATTTAAAAACAAATTTTAAAAAGCTGAGAAAGCCTGGCTGAAGAGATGTGTTTTCAGGTGTTTTCTGAAAATTACCAGAGATGGGGAGGATCGTATCTCAGCAGGGAGCTCATTCCACAATCTCGGGGCAGCAGCCGAAAAGGCCCGTCTCTGTGTAGCCACCAAATGAGTTGGTGGCAACTGGAGACGGACCTCCTCAAGTGACCTCAGCGGCCGGTGGGGCTCATAGCGAAGAAGACGCTCTCTTAGATACCCGGGGCCTAAGCCGTTTAGGGCTTTATAAGTAATAATTAGCACTTTGAATTTTGCCCGGAAACCTACTGGCAGCCAGTGTAACTCCATCAACAAAGGAGTAATGTGGTCTCTCCGAGATGACCCAGAGACCAACCTGGCTGCCGCATTCTGGACCAACTGAAGTTTCCGGACTACGTGCAAAGGAAGCCCCACGTAGAGCACATTACAGAAGTCCAGTCTGGAGATTACCAACAAATGTACCACTGTTTTGAGGTCACTGATCTCGAGAAATGGGCGCAGCTGGCGTATCAGCCGAAGCTGATAGAAGGCACCCCTGGCCACCGCCTCAGCCTGAGAAACCTCAGAAACCTCAGCCTGAGAGACGTTGATCCAGAAGTACTCCCAGACTGCGAACCTGTTCCTTTTGGGGAAGTGTGACCCCGTCTAGAACAGGCAGATCAAAATCATCTCTAGAGTTCTGACCCCGCACAATAAGTACCTCCATCTTATCTTACTTTCTTACTGAAACTTACTGAAACTTAGTTTCAGTTCAGGGGACTTTATTCATTTACTGTTTTCTTTGCGAGCCTTTTATTTTCCTCCATCCAGTTTTGTTGCTGCTTTCTGTTTACTTTCATGGGGTTGTAAATCCTGTAGGGTTAGCCAGGCTATCAGTTCACGACAAAGGGGGACTTGATACAACTGACACATGGCACGGTTGAAGAAAAAAATGTAGAGGGTTGAGATGAGTGGAAGCTGTTGCCAGGCAGACCAACACCATGTCTCAACCATGGGCCAATCACTCACCCAGCTCAACTTCCAGCTTGGGTTAGCCCAGTAGGGGGAGGTTAACCTTAAGGAAAACCAACTGCTTGACCAAGCCAGGGTCCAACTGCACTGAGCTGGTATTACCATGTCACGAGCACCTGCCCACTCTGGCTGCTGGTTGGCAGGCAAGAGAGGAGGGACACAACAACCACTGCCAGGACTGGCCAGAATTGGTGGTGGGTTGCCCAGAATTGCACAGGGTCCATCTCTGGGTCTTCTTCCACAGGTTTCTCCAGGTACTGAGCAACGCATTATGCAGCACCCAAGTGGGGCCTGGTGGGCCTAGCCTCCCACACACTGGGCAAGATGCCAAGGTACACCCACTTAAACCACTGGGCTGATGTAGCAGAAGGAACTGCCTGCTGCATTTGTACCACTGTCTGGGGTACTGAGCTGCTAGACTGGGAAGGGGAAGAGGTGGAAGAGGAAGGGTAACCCACACTGCTTCTGGGTGTAGGTCACACGCGCTCATGGAGTGCACCATCACCACCCTCCTGGTCTCTGGTCCTATGATCCTCCTCCTCTAACTATCGAACAGGATGTGCCTCCACCTGGGTAAGTCATCCACACAAATGACACTGACCTTGATAGTTTGGTCACAGAGACAAGCCAGGATGTACTCCTCTCTGTCACCCAACATACCAACCAGCTTGTCGACAACTCTGGTCCTCAGCTGTTCAGCCCACGCCTTCTGGTGTGGACAGCGGGGTCTGGAGTTCATCCTTCAGCTTTTCCTGCCACGGGTAGGGCTTGGCTCAGAAGAGTGGCATCGGCATACAGAGTCTTCGGTGCGAACAAGAAGGGCTCGAGTGCTGACACCATCTCAGACATGAGCTTACACTCTGAGTTTGATTGGTCACACACTCCCAAGGCCTCGTTCCTCACCAGCTCATCGAGGGCCACCTCCTGCTCCAACAGGCACTGGAACAAAAGGAAAGTGGATTTCCACCACTGAAGCAGACAGCCCTATTCCCTTGATGCCTTTGCCTCCTTGAAGCCAAGGGTGTCCCTCACAGCCAGGTGGAGGATGCATGCCATGCAGTATGTGGGATGTGTGCCATGCAGTTCACGCACTCCAACACTGACTCTACAGCTGTGGTGATGTTGGAGCCATTGTCTGTGACAATGAAGCCCCAGTTGAGGTGTGGTAACCACTCCTAAGTTTGGCAGCTGAGAATGGCTACCACCTCCTCCTTGGTGTGCTTGACACCCAAGATCTCCATGTGCAAGATGACTCACCTGAGCCAAATTGCAGTGTGGGATGTACTGGAGCCAGAGGCAGCACCAGAGGTCCCCTCTCTCTTCGGGCTCCACCAGTGAGCACTCAGGGCCAGGAAAGCAGTGTGAATTCCACTCACACTCTTCCACAGATCAGCAGTGAAATGCACACTGATGCCAGATGCTCCCTGCATCTCACATACAGGAAAATGAATCATGGTCTAGCTAAAGGTGGTTCTTGAGGGGATCATGTAGCCAGGCTTGTCTGGATAATCCGGCAGAAGCCTGGGTTTTCGACCACCTGAAAATGTTGGTTGTCAGTGGCCACCATTGCCCTATGAGGCGGATGAGGCAGGGGTCCACATGACCAGGACACTTCCTGCGAGATGACTGCATCCACCACTTGACTGGCAGCATGCCCTGCTTCAAGGAAGCCTTCGCACGGCCCTTTCATCGCTAGCTGCAGGCACACTAGACGTACTAGCACTGCCAGTGGAAGCAAGGAGATCTGGGTGATGCTGCTGCAAGTGTTGCCACATGGAGGTCATCCCCAGATGCCAAACATCACTGTTCTGGGTGGCCTCCGAAGTCCTGGATGCCATCTTGGGCCTCTTTGGTGATGGCTGCCCACTGCCATCACCCACTCCCCTTCACCTGCATGCCAGAAGTGTTCCACTGAGGCTGAGGGGGTGCTTCCTCTACAGAAGCAGACTCTTCCTCAGAGTCAGACTCAGCCCCAGAACTGGACTCCACCACGACTTGTTGGGCACCATGGGGGGCCCCCATGAGTGACACGAGGAGCAGTGGTGGGGGCACAAGAGAGAGGGACAGTCTGGCTGCACTTCCAGCCATCAAGCCCCTGCCCTCTACCCCACTACAGAAGCAGCTTCCCTGGCAGGAGAGCCCTCCCAAACTGCAAGCCTCCACAGGGGTGGCATCACCGGCGTTGCATCCCAACCTGGACCTGGCTCAGTAGCAGCAGGCTCCTTCAGATAGGAGAGCCTTCATGCCGCCACCTCACCTGGGGCAAAGAATTCACCAGTGGGGACCTGTAGGACTCTGTGCCATCTTCTCTGCCCCCCACCCTGGCCTCCCACACTAGCTGGGACACCCCTCCCAGCAATGCCTGCCACCCTGCTATGATCCTTGCTCACAACATGGCACTCAGACATCTTCCCAATCTCCAGGTGCTTTAAAAAAAAATGAGGGGGGAATCTAAAAAATCCTATCAAAAAAAAACTTAATTAAAGAAACCTACCCACCCACAGCACCACAATACACTGGGGGACAACTAAGAGGAAACTGCAAAAACAAGAGACAACCTGTTTTAAAAAGCACCAAAAATACCTCCCATAAACCCAACCAAGTAAGCCCTATTTAATAAAAATTAAGGACAAAGGGGGTACCAAAAACAATCACTTATCCCTCCTTGTAGTCCAGAAGAGGCTTCTGCCCCACACACTGCTCAGGGCGGGGGACCCTGACTAGTGGTAGGCTGGCAGCACACTCAGGCTGGGGGAGGGCAGATGTACAGCTTTCCAGCTACCTACCCAAATAAACAAATTAAAAGAAACACTGAATAAAATAAAAGCTGGTGGAATAACAGTCAGCAAAAAAGGGGGGGGTTCCAAAAATTGGGACAGAGGGGTTTCAGGCCTGAGGCCTCTCCCCACCCCCCCAGTGGCTAGCTGGGCTAAAGAAGGAGGAGACACTCAATTCAGACTGCAGGGGGGAAATCGAAAAGGGACAGCACAACAGCCAACCAAACACAGCCAGGAAAAATTACTTTGAAAAGTAGAGCTGGGGGGATGGGGGGAACACAACAACAACAAGCAGAAGGCAAAGATTTCACCAGCACCACAAACCACAACCAGAAAAGCAGTAATAACAGCAGCAGGCAGCTCTCTCTCACCTCATCAAGGAGTGAGTTTGCAAGCCCAGGGGCTGCCTTTAAGTAGAAGATGAACCTCCTTCCTTTGGGAACCCCCACACTTGTCCTCTCCCAGGACCAATAGGGTGTCGGTTTTCCAGGACTGACAGCACTGCAACGCCTATCAGAGACACATCGGGCCAATCAGGGGCTCAGCAAATTCCAGCAAGTGACAGAACAGTCACGAAATGGCCACCAGCATCTAAAATAGAGGCTCGAACCTTCGAGACTCTTCTAACTGGTTTGATAGAACCAGACTCTGTTGGGTTTGAACTCTGACTGGCGTTGCCATAGGAATGCCCTGTTTGGTCCGAGTTTGAACTTTTGAACTGAACCAGTTCAAATTAGAACCTGTTCACACATTCCTACTTAACACTGTGCCTCATGGGGGATAGAAATGGCTAGAAGAAAATCTACATGCTCAAGTTTTGGTATGGCTATAGTATAATTAATGACTGCGGGTATATGTATTGTTATTTTGGCTTTGGCCTGTTTGAGTTATTAGAAAATTATGTCTGGGGAACTTAAAAAGAAATACACTTTGCTATGTATTATAATATTCACACGTGTCCTTTTGTGTAATAACTTTTTTAATTACAAGAAGGGGGAGCATTATATGCCACTGACCTCCCTGATCTCTTGCCCATCCTACTCCCTTCCACCGGCTGCAAATCATTATTCCTTTACCTAGGAAAGAAAAGGACTAAAAGGAAGGATGCACCAGGAAGAATATTATAATACTTATTGCAAAACAAGTTCATCCAATTCAACTTTTATTAACAGCCCATAGCTGTTCAACTTCCAAAGAGACACAGATAGGGGAAATCTAATTTTCAAATGCTCAAGTCATGATTAGCATGTTGTCACTTTTCGGAACTATTGTCTATTTTGTACTGTCCTTTAAATATTTTGATTTTCACATAATGATACTCGTGATATTTCATTGGCATCACTACCTCATAAAAATGAATTGCTTCAAAGGGAAAGTTCTATGGAACAATCTTTTCGCATCTGTTTGTTTGTTTGTTTATTTATTTATTTAACATATTTTTATACTGGCCAAAACTTACATCTCTGGGTGGTTTACAATAAAACAAAATAAATGACAACAGAAATAGTTAAAATATTACAACAATTTAAAATTTTTAGAACAATGTTGCAATATATTGCAAGGACTGGTGGTCTTTTGAGTCTTAAAAACTATGAACTATTCTACCTTTGCAGCTTGTTTGCAATCTTCCTATGGTCAGTAAAACCTCTATAATTACTGATCAAACCTTTCAATGCATCATTAGAGAGATGCCTTTTAAATAAAGAGAATCTTGGCACACTGGTATAAATGTGATGACTGAATACCTTTAATCTCTCAGCTTCGTTAGGCAGTGACAGGTTGTCACAGTCTTTTCTTATTCTGCTTGAGTTGCCAACCATTTCCTGTGGCTATTAATGATGACACATCATTTATTACTTCATGAGGATACAAATACTTTTCCATCTCCATTTTATACATTTTTTCCCAGGCCCACAGGATGTCAATTGAGAGAGCTGTTTGCTCTTCAGGAAACAGATCCTTATTTAGACTACTTTGCTTCTAGCTGAAATATGTGAATCGGTTTGAGAATTAACTATGGATTAGTTTAGCATTGCCTTCTGTCAATTCGTTTTGTGTGTGTGTGTGTGTTTTACAAAAGGAAATACAGTCTTCAGTCAAGTCCTTTTTCTTTCTTTATTTCTAAGAGTCAGGTTGCATTTCAGATAAGGGTGAACTGAAGTTGTACCCTTTTGTTCAACACTAAGTGAGATATGTTTGACTTTCTAATGCAAGTCAAAATATGAAGGTCAGAATAAATTAGGCTGCCTCAGAGGCAGATTACTGAAGGGAGAATGATCTGTAGTGACTCATTTCTATTCAAAGCCAAGCAAGCTTTCCCCACAATGACCACAATGCTATTCATTAATCACTATGGAGACTGTGTTAGTGATGAGCTGTGGATCTGACCTGCTAAGAAGACAATTTCAATTTGCAAAAAATTATGCATGTTTCTATCAAAGAGGGTAATGCTAGTTTTGGATATGAGAAATGCAAAATATCTCCTTCATTTCACATCATGGAAATTGCTAGTCCACAAGACCAAATTGTTGGGTGATAGACTGGAAGATAATGCTGATTGACTGGGAATTGGTTCTCACAAGTCAATTTGTAAACTAAATCTCTCCCCTGCCTCTTGAATCATTGGAATATAATCACAGAAGGGCCCTGAATGTCATCTAGATAACCCCCTCCACTGAAACAGGACCTTTCAACATTTCTAATAGATTGGACAAAATAAGACTGGCTATTCCATACTACATTGTGTGGAGAATCTGAGGAGAAGGAGAAGGCTGCGGCAGTCAGGGGCACTGTATCACTTGTGCCTTTATCAATGGGTAAGTTTAATACAAGTAATATATATAAACAGCAAATTAACTAATGATTTATCAGGGAAGAGTGAGGGAAACCTTAGACTTCTATTCAGTTTTGAATAAAAACTGAATTTGTTCCTAAAACCTGTTACTGTCTAATTGCTACTTAGATTTGTCCCACTGTCAGACTCCCAGGGGGCAGAGTGGGCTCCTAGCCCTTCTTGGACTCCAGAATGACTGGGTCAGCATTAAAGAAAGAAAAGGTCAGCCTCAGGAACAGTCAGGGGAGGAGGTTAGTTTGTCACCAGAGTCTTCCTCCTGGAGAACTCCTGGCTCCCATACTCAGAAGCAGCTCCTCATCATTAGCTGCCTTGTCTTTATAAAACCTAGTGCAGAGCTGACAGGGCTTAACACTTACTTCCAGTCACGCCCCTTCCAGACCTTGCTTCCTGTTTCCTTCCACACCCAACCTAGCTGTCTCCCTAGAGCTGTTTCCTGCAGCTCTCCCTGCCTTGCCTTCTCAACCCCACTGGGATCTGACCAGCCTAGACTCTTCTCTTCCCTACTGCCCCCTCAAGGGAATGAAAGCCGCACAGGCGGAATGTCACACCCTTCTCCAGACCCAACAGGGCCATCCAAGCAACCCGGTAACATGGCATCCCGACACCCACCTTATCACAAAGTTTATAAGCCTAGTATAGCACTTGAAAGGAATCAAAACAGCTCTAAAAATAAATATGAAAAATAAATACAAAACATAAAATGAAATATTGCTATTAAAATCCAAATTTCTCCAACAAATAATCGTTATATATATATTAGTCCAAACTGGTGAGTCCAGCATCAAGATTAGCTCAGCTGGATGTGGTTTTCACATGTACAGAAGCATGTGAAGTCATGTACAGAAGCATGTGAAGTCATGTGCCCAACCAAGGCTTCCTTGTTGTGAGTTCCAGGAATCCAAACATTCTTCCTGTGCCGAGCCCAGAAAAGTAGTGGTGCAGTGGAGGAGCGGGTAAGGACTTTCTTACCTGCTTTTTAAAGGTACCGCCCCCTGCCTCGCCTGGGGCTGCTCAAGCCATTCATGCACATCCCTAAAAAGCAGAGCTAATTCACATTTAGTCTGCCCATATGACATGGTCTCCAGCTTGCTGCAGATAGTATCAGGCCTATATCAAACCAAATCACGTGGACAACTTATCAGTTACTGTCAGAATCACATATACACTCCAATCTGCATTTGTATGAAAGTTGCACTATTTATTTATTTATTTATTTATTTATTTATTTATTTATTTATTTATTAAACGATTTAATATACCACCCAATCCACAGACTCAGGGTGGTGTACAAAGCAAGAACAGCATCCAATTATTTTTTTAAAAAAGTTTATTTTAAAGTATTCACAATTCACAATGGTATTGGTAAATTATCCCATAACAATAGTGGAAATCTCTGTAATTGCCTGCACTAATATATTGTGAACTTCTGGGTTGGACATACTTGTTTATATGATAGTGGAATGTGCAGAGAGCTGGTAGAGATAAGTATGGTACTTTTTGGACACAACGGCAAATTGCAGGTCCAACAGACCTGCAGCTTGCTTTCCCCCCACCCCTGCATGGATGCAAACAATCACAGTCCCAGTCTGAGAATTGGTAACAGGGGCAGGGCTGGCTGTGTGAGCTTCCTCTGGCCCTGGAAAGACAACCTGCACAAGTCATTGGGAGGGAAGCCCGTGGTTTGAGCTTCCACCCTTATCTCTGGTTTGGGGTAAAATCCCAATCCAGACAACACAGAGGAGGGAATGGACCCTTGGTTGAGTGAGTGAAACTCACTGCAGACCATGGGTTCATTCCTAGGTTTGGTGGCAAAATTGGAACCATGGTTGGGTCTTGGAAATGTGGTTCCGATCATTCAGACAACGCAGGAGACGAACCTGAGTTGAGTTCACCTCAGGCCCCCTGTTATGTCTGAAGGAGGCCATAGACACAGGCTGAAAGCTTGAACTAGTCCTCAATAGAAGCCAGACTTCAATTCAGATAAGTTACATTTAGTCTCAAGTGTACCCATATCAGGAGTAAGCTAGTGTCAAGCTTACCCATATCAGTGTCACATGTGGCAGAAGTGTAGCACAGTTACCAAATTAGGTACTTTGTGTGTCCTAAAATGCATACTAAAAACCAAGCTCACAATGTAGTCTGTAGCACACTGAAATGTAATAGTCTCAATTGATGGAGACCATAATAGCAAAAAATGAGGTCTGCCCTTTCTAGTTTCTGGTGGTTAAGTCAATACCATGTGACTTCTTCTAGTGATAAAACAAGGGCAGGTATGTGCTAGGAACATTAAAAGGAATGCTGCTGCCATTACCCTCCCCTGAGACAAAGTTCATTTCTTGTGCATGCATTCAGGTCTTGCTAAAACATTAAACAGAACTCTCCCTCTGCTGTATTTCATTCACCTCCTTTTGCATATAAATTGCACCAGATATTCTTAGGCAAATCCTGCAGTGACCTTAACAGGAATGTCACAGTGTCCTGAGTATCAGATCCAGGAGATTTTTAATGACACTTCTAACCAAGAATGTATTTCACTATATTAATTAATGAACCTCAGAAATACAGTCTCTGTATCATCCTTATTGAGCTAATTATGTGCTCTTACTGTCAGCACCTGATGTAATCATTGCTCCCCGGGTTGCTGAAAATAGCAAACCATCTTGCCATGCAGCAGTCAGTTATGCTAACCAACTCCTTAATTGTCATGTAAGACAGGAAGTTATTGCTACTGAGGTCGAGGGAAATTAATTAGAATTTTATTAGCATCATTACAAATTGGTAAGATCCTTAGAGTTTTTACATTGTAAAGACCAGGGTGAACTTACATTCCTTTCAATTGGGTTAGTGCAAGAGAAAAGGTTGGTTGATTGAACCTTGACCTGCCACTACATTTTACATAAAATCTGGGTGAGCTCCAGGTTTCAATCACCAAACTAAACTTCATGTGCCCCTCCTACTTGGGTGCCCCTCCCGTTCCTGGTGGGACTGACCTTGGCAAAAAGGACAGGAGAGATGAGGCAATGGCTGAGCAATTCTCTTGGCTGAGAATGTTGTTCCACCCAGGGTTGTAGCAAGGTTGGAGTGGGCCCAGAGACAAGATTTTAAAATGGGCCCCTTGCTGATATACACACAGAAACACACTTCACAATATATAGTGCACTCACACTCACATCCCCATTATGAATACGGTGAATATCTACTTCACATAGAATCTAGTTTTTTTACTCTCTGCTACTGCTGATTTCCAAGAGACTCAACATAATTCATAGGGGTGCAACACGGGTGGGTGGGGAGTCATGTGATGTGCCTCTGGGGGGTCCCTTGAGGCAGTGGGGCCCCGAGACGACTGCCTCCCTTTGCCTAATGGTAGTTATGCCCCTGGTTCCACCATCAAATTAGAACTATGGGCACAAAGGAGGCTTCAAGGATTGGTAGTGGACCCTTCTGAGGGTTCTTGGCCATTGGCAGCTGCCCAACCTTACTAACTCCTGATGCTGCCCTGTCTAACATGAATTTCAAGGACAATGATCTCAGGTGACCATGAAACCTCTGTAAGAATTTCAAGGAAAACTAAAATAATGCACTTATCAAAAATTTCTCAGGGTGAAGAAATGTCCACATCTCTAAAATTTCTGCCCTGGGCCCAGTGTCATAGCTAATAACTGCTATGTTTGTCTTTATTTTTATTTTTTGTCCCACTTGATCCCATGTACCATACCAATTCAAAGAGACATTCTTATTCTCATTTTAGTTCATTATATACACATTCCTTTTTCCATATTGCAAACAAAGGAATACCTTGGTGGGTGCGACAAGAAAGATGAGGCACATGTGCATACACACACACACGGTTGGGCCTCACTCATTTGTTCATTCATGGGGGTATAAAATGTGTTAAGATACTTCCTAATGGGATACAACTTGATATACATGTAGACTAAGTTATATTGCCACGAGAACCTGTTCAGGGGCTCCAAAGAGCACACCTCTACCTAATTTGAGGCTACAGACTCCATGTTTGCTGCTCAGATCCAATGGGACCACGAGATCTCCATTTTGGTTCACATGACCTTACTCATAGGGCATGTTGCTTTGGCACACAGCCTGGGATGATAGCTCTCAGGTCAAGTTTAATTTCTGGACTGCAGGTGTATCTCCCTGCACTCACCTCCTTGATTGCTTTCAGGTGAGGAATGCCAGAGTAGATGTGATTGAATCAGCACTATTCTTTTCAAGAATCAGCCAAGTATTCTCCCTATGTTGGCACAGCGGATTAGGTCACAATATTTATTTATTTTATTTATTTATTGTTAAATTTATATACTGCCTTTCATTAAAGCAATCCCAAGGCGGTTTACAGCAAAAAATTTAAACACAAGATGGTAAAAAGACACAATTAAAATATTAAGTGAGAAAAAAATTAAACAAATCTGATTAAAAAATTTAAAACAAAAGCATAAAAGCAATACAGACTATAAAGAGCAGCAGCAGAGAATCAAATAAATGCCTGGGCAAAAAGCCATGATTTTACACTTTTTCTAAAAGCTGTGATGGAGACCGAGGAGTGAATAGCCACCGGGAGAGCATTCCAGAGTCTAGGGGCAGCAACAGAGAAGGCCCTGTCCTGCGTGCACGACAACTGAGCCTCCCTCATTGTCGGCACCTGGAGCAGAGCCCCCTCAGATGACCTTGTCAAGCAGGCAGCAACCCTTGGGAGCAGGCAGTCCCTCAGGTATCCAGGGCCCAAACCGTTTCGGGCTTTAAAGGTCAAAACCAGCACCCGGAATTGGACCCGGAAACAAACTGGTAGCCAGTGCAGCTCTTTCAAAATGGGTGTGATGTGCTCCCACCGGGCAGCTCCAGATAAAAACCCTATCACCTCCTCAGGAAGATGTGATAAGATAGCAGGTCATCTCATCTGCTAAGGAGTATGCCAATGTTTGGCTCAGGGTGCGGGAAGCTAGCTGGTTTACTTTTTAGTCTCTTTCTAGTTCTTTAGTTCTTTCAGAGGGAGCAGGTTCCTTCAGACCTCTCTCAGCCTTTGTGCAAGAAGAAGTCCACTCTTCACAACTGAATAGGACAATGCTTTGTCCCTATTGTCCACCTTTTTAAGGTGCAATCAGCATAATGCCTTCAGGCAATAATTTTCCTATAAGAGATCAAGACACAATCAATCTGTGTGTCTCCTGGGGCTCCCGTGCCTCTATCCCAGGTTCACCAGGTGTTTCTTTCTCAGATCCATCAGCAGTTTTTCATTATGTCTTGTCTCTGTTACCTCCATCTTGCCCTTCCTTGACTCTTACTCCTGCTTATTTTTTGCCTCCAGACCAGCCTTTTTCCTAACCCGGTCTGTGTGGCATCCCTGCCTGTGGGATTCTGGTCCCTTTGGGGATTTTTCCTGGCTCCATGACCTCTGCCTGGTCCCTGGGTTCCTGCTCCTGCCTTTCTGCCATCCTGCCAACCTCAGAGGAGAGAAGCCCCTCAGTAGCGACTGAGCAACAAGGAGACAGCACTCCTCAGGAAGCCCTCAGCACCCCTCAGGAAGGATTGAGGTTTTATGTTATTAATTTTTAACTGTTATACATAGTAGTCCCCCTGCCATCCGAGTGAGCAGATCTACATCGAGACCTTCTTTGATTAGCCCCCGCAAAACAAGTATTCCGTCATATGGAATTATGGGCTATAAAACTTTTATGGGCTATAAAACTACAACCCTTAAAGCGAATGTCCGATGTAAATGTTATTACAAACTCATGCAAACATCAGTCCCCCTTAAATTCCCAAACTTCCACTTGGGGGCCCCACCTTTTCCAACCTTTCTGTTTCTCTTGATATGCTTTAACAGGCTCCACCATCTACCCTTTAAAAGCCCTGGCATAAATATAGTTTGGCACATGGACCCCATCCTCCTGCCTGCATTCGCAGTCATAAAACACATATTTTACAGATAGCTGGGGGTACTGTAAACATGGAATGTAACACTCATTTTCTTCCACAGGGCAAAGGTACTCATAGCATACACGACACTGTTTTCCCCTACAGCGGGGTTCATCTTCATGGTCTGCTTCAACATAACAGAAGCACTTATCACATAGTTCACGTGAGATGCATTCTACTCGCCCCATTGCAGAGAACATCTTATGCCTTCCTACACAGTCTTGTGATCTACACTGCATCTTGTATTCAGGGTATCTGATTATTCGCCCTACATGTTTTACACACCCAGTGTCCAAACAGTGGTGGCACTTCATCAAACAGTCATGGCTGTGTGCATAGGGCATGTAACAGACATAACAATTTCTGGAGCGGAAAAAAACCTTTGATGTTCTTAACCCCATGATAGAGAGCATCATGAAGTAACAGAAAACACATTTTGAGGTATTTCTGTTCAGGAGTTTTTAAAACACTCCATCCGGAAGTTTCCCATTGCACAACCACAATATTGACCTTCGTGAGAGTCTCTATGGTTTTCATGTCTGCAAAAGACACTTCTTTTTGCTCACCCCACCCAAGATCCCTGTACATTTTTTTGGTTTTTTGTGGGGTTTTTTTTTTGTGTTTTTTTTTTTTTTTTTGCACCTTCTGTTATCTGTGTAGTGGTAGCTCTCTCATCTAGAACAGCCATGAGACTCGCTGCAAAGCAGAGTGCTGTATTAGGCATGGGTACATCTATCAGGTACAGTCTCTTTTTCTGTATAATGCTGTTATAGGGTATTGATTTTATATGCCTGAGTCTGGCTCCTCGTGGGGGTTTAATGACAATTGCTGTCAGTGTTAATGCCCCATCAGCTGAAATTTGCACATAACTTTGAAGCAGGTTAGACATAGCACTTAAGAAGGTTTCAGAATCCAGATGCCCTTTCTGGCCACGTGGGGTTCTCTGACGCATTTCTGCTGACATATTTCCACTGACGTAAGTGCATTTTGACAGCTGCACTGCCCTGCCCCTGTGACATCACTATGTCATCAGCCTCCGGCCATGTGCATTTGTTTGTAAACAAAAGCACATGGTTTTTGACAGCAGGTATGTACCTCTACTACTTTCATTCATTCATTCATTCATTCGAGTGCTATATCGCCCTTCCAAAAAATGGCTCAAGGTGGTTTACACAGAGAAATAATAATAATAAAAGATTAATAAGATGGATCCCTGTCCCCAAAGGGCTCACAAGCTTAAAAAAAAAGAAAAAAAGATAGACACTAGTAACAGTCACTGGAGGTACTGTGCTGGGTGTGGATAGGGCCAGTTACTCTCCCCTTGTTAAATAAAGAGAATCACCATGTTAAAAGGTGCCTCTTTGCCAAGTTAGCAGGGCAAATGCTATATAGATTCCCTTTGCCATCTGCCGATGGCCCTAGCAAAGCTCCCCAAAGCTATGGGTTTTCAGGCTTGTAAGGGTTGCCACATTTCTTTAATAAAAAAGAAAATGAGAAATATTTTGGGAATATTCCAGAACCCATGTATTTATGGTGTGGACACTATGAAGCCTGCAGATAGGGAAGAATTCATGAAGTGGTATGAGGAAAACAAATCAAAGACGTTTGACGTGCAGAAGGAATTGGCCTATTACTGTCAGAAAGATGTAGACATCTTGATACAGGCCTGTACAAAATATAGACATGAATTGGTTGAGATGACATGGGATGTAGTTGATAAACCTAAGGGGAAGAAAACTGTTAGGGTGCTGGTGGGTATCAACCCCTTCCAATAACCTACACTTGCTAGTGTGTGCTTAAGAATCTACCTTTACAAGTATCTGAAGGATAAAGAGATCACCATACCAGCCCCAGATAATTACCATAATCAGTGTAAAAGATTCTCAACTCTGTCCATTCAATGGTTGGAATACATGGCCCACAGGGAAAACATACATATTCTGCATGCTCTGAAAGGGGGTGAGTTTAAGGTTGATATTCCTCAGGAGCTGCAGGAGGCATCAGGGGGTGTTAAGGCATATTATTTAGATGGCTGTTCTGTGAACAGGGGTGGGGTGTAACTAGCCTTTGAATTTAACAGATGTTTTTATCACGAGTGCCTATCCTGTTGTCCCGAACACAGACAGCACCTTATGTTATCGAAAACCTATGGTTTTCTCTACAGTGCTAATGAGAGGAGGGCAGATGTCCTAAAACGACTGGGGTTTGAAGTCCACTGTATATGGGAGCATGAGTGGGCTGATATGGTCAAGGGGGACCAGAAAGTGATGGATTTTCTGAAGCAGCAGCAGTTTCCAGAATCTCTGGAACCTAGAGATGTGCTGTTTGGGGGCAGGACTGGTTGTGTGCGTCTGTATTATGAGGCCAAGGAGGGAGAACAGATTCATTACACGGACTTTACCTCTCTCTATCCTTTTATTATGCAAAATTGCCAGTTTCCTATAGGCCATCCTGAAGTAATTTTAGGCCACTCTCTGAGTATTTTGGAATTGCCAAGGTGAAGGTTTACCCACCACACAGTCTCTTTCCCCCCATCCTACCTGTCAAGGTGAACAGGAAGCTCATGTTTCCCCTGTGCAGGCTCTGTGCAGGCTCACAACAGTTGGAGCACGGTAGCCACAATGATGAGGAAAGGGCACTGGTGGGTACATAGTGCATAGTGGAACTGGAGGTTGCTGTGGCTAGAGGGTACAGGGTGGTACAGATCTATGAAGTTTGGCATTTTGAAAGGAGGTCTGACAGTCTCTTTCAAGAGTACTTCAAAACATTTCTTCGGCAGAAGCAGGAGGCCTCTGGCTATCCCGCAGAGTATGTTAGCAGGGTGGACAAAGAAAGATACATTGATGAGTATTATAAGAAAAAAGGGGTGTGTTTACGCCCTGAGCAGATTGAAATCAACCCTGCTAATTGCCAAATAGCCAAGCTTTTCTTAAATTCCTTGTGGGGAAAATTTGCTCAGAGGACAAACCTCCCTAGTACCTCCATAGTGAAAAAGCCTGATGAGCTTTTCCAATACTTCTTTTCAGATAGCTACGAGGTCTCTATGTGTGAATTCCTTGATGATGATACATGTTGTGTGTCTTGGAAAGATGCAAAAGATCATATAGTCCCGTCAGGTAACACAAATATTTTTCTAGCATGTTTTACAACATCATATGCACGCCTGCATTTGTACTCTGTTATGGAGAAACTAGAGGAACGATGCCTTACCATGACACAGATTCAGTTATCTATGTGTCTCGTGAGGGGGAGTATAACTCTTCCTTTGGAAACTTTTTAGGGGAGCTGACAAATGAGCTGCCATCAGACCAGTACATAACAGAGTTCGTGAGCACAGGTCCTAAATCTTATGGCTACAAGCTGTCTGGGGGTTCATCCTGTATAAAAGTCAAGGGGATTACTCTGAATGTGGCTAATTATCAGAAGATTAACTTTGGTAGTCTTAAAGATCTGGGTTTTGCCTACGTTTTGGAAAGGATCCTGCATGCAAGATTGTGGTAGAGCAGAACAGTATAGTTAGAAATAAGAAGAGGTGGCAGATAGAAACAGCTTTTGAGGAAGACACAGAGAGTGGTATTTGATAAGCGCGTCATCATTGATTTAAAGACTATACCATACGGGCATTAAAAATGGATGCCCGCTGGCAACATCCCTTTTCTGCCATCCTTGCAGGACCTAGTAACTGTGGTAAAACATTTTTTCTTTTTTAAAAAATCCTGGACAATGCACACAGTGTGCTATCTGTGATGCCTGAAAAGATCGTGTGGTGTTACTCTTGTTGGCAGCCGTTGACAAGACGGTCTCCCAGGGTCACATCCACCTGGCTAAACATGGCGGCAATTGGGTAGTTCACTAGCTCCACAGCAGAATCCTGTGCCAAATTGATTCCATTCTCCTTGACAATTTTACAACACACATATAAAAGTGTGTTATTCAAATCCAGGTAAAAATCTGTAGCCCCAGCAATGAAAAAGTCCAGAGGTGCCGTGTCTGTTAGTGTGGTAAGCGGCAGCAACTCTACATATACGCTTCTCTCAATACTTATTTGTGTTGGTGTGATTTGGAAAAGGTCCATTTCCGATTTCATGCATTCTTCAGAGCTGCAGTGTATAAAAGCCATTATGACTTAAAAGATGTCACCGGGAGCACGTTTCCTCTTCCCCTTTGGATGCCTTTGATGCTTCAGAGGCTTTTTCAGGCTCACCCCTTTTCTTTTAAGAGGTTGGGGAGGTCCTGATAGCTGCACACATGATGCATTTTGTTTTCTTTTGATATACATCAGTCCTGACCGCCCTTGTGAGGAAGAGGCGTGATCCATCTCGTTCAGAACAGTCTGGGAGGTGTGCCCTACCACGTCTTTAGCAATGCCTCGCACTGCTGTTTTGATGTGTGGCTTAATGATTTCCAATCCCCGTCTCAAAAGAGGGACAGCTTTCCTGAAAAAGATCTGAAATATACCACCAATTCCTGCCCCATACATGACCGGGGCCCCCATGAAGCCAGGAAGGGCGCTTCCAACCTGGGCCCTGTAATAGCTCTTGTAAAGGGCGGGGTCGCCATAACTTTTCAGAATTGGCATTTTTCTTTTTTCTTTTCCCTAAAGATGTAGTCCTCTCCTGGGGCTAAAGTGTAGCTTCACAATCACCTTGCCAAAACGGAATGGCAAACATTTGTCCTGGTCCTGGACTGTGATTGTGTCAATGTGGCTCACATGTAATGTGGCTTGTCATAAACAATGTTAACATACTCACCGTTCTGGCCCTGCACAGTAATACTTCACAAAAGGAGGACATGGTGATCTCCCACTATCTGATATTCTACAATGTCTGTATAAACAGAGTATTGCACCCCCCTGTTATGTCAGCTTGGAAAGGGAATCCTTTGCTGGGTGTATCATGAACAAACAGAGTTTTGACCCCACCAGCTATGCTTGATGGGTAAGACAATGCTTTTGGGTGTCTGTCAGGAAGGAGACCTAATATGTGTGCTAATTCTGCTCCTGCAGAAAAGGTAAATGCATTGTTAGGACTCATAAACTGAATATTTCTAGTAACAGGGTCAAAAAGCAGGGATGCTCCCTCTAGAGTGTTCTGGGTGCTGGTGATTTCATTCATATCGTGCAGCAAATCTGCAATGCAGGAGTAATACCCCTTTCGTAAGTAGAAGGTCCATTTCTTTAACCTCTTGGTATATTGAAATGGGGTATCTGCCATGATGGTGTCCCAAGTGCATGGGTACTGTATCTTCAAGAGCCCTACTTCCCACTCCCTGGGAAGATCCAATGGCCTGGCTAGTTGGATGGTGAAGTCTGAGCTGGTGTTCTGTGGAAAAGCCTTCTTGCTTGCATTACTAGGGAGTGTAATGTAAAAACCCCTATCACCCATTGCAGAGGTCTGAAGCAGGCACCTAACTATTGAACTTGTCAGGCCACCCTGCCCACTTCACTAAATATCGTGTTACTTTACCACGCCCTTTTGTAGCTAGAATTTTTTCAGCCCTGTACAGTTTGTCCTCTCCTGCTTTAACTTTCTGTAATTCTTCAAGATAGAAGCTCCCAAGAACTGGCTCACCCATGTAGTCTTTTAGCAGATAGACCGGCCGTTCAGCTTTTCTGATGACTCAGTCCATGATAAACAACTCTATGGTGTAGTTCATAACCTTTCTCAAAAAACCCTTTAATTTTAGATATCCTGACGTGATCTCCTTTTCTTAACACTGGAGCCTTGTCTTTTTTATGGCTACTGCGGCCATAGACTCTTCTCCAAACAGACAGGTCATTGCTGGTTGTGACATCTACCGGCCTGCACTGTATCGTTCTGTGAAAGCTGTGGTTATAGCTCTTTAGGAGCTGAGGCAGGACATCAATATACCGGAATGTGTTGTGAGCAGTAAAATACCTCCACATACGTGTTTTTAAGGTTGGTTCAGTCTCTCCACAAGGGCTGATTTGACATCATTGTTGGTGACAAAGTGGTGAATACTTTGTTCCTTTAACATTGCTCCTACAGGCTTATTTAAAAATTCCTTCCCTCTATCTGTCTGGAGCTTGCCAGGCTCTCGACCTTCTCTGAAAATACCTTTAAAAGCACCGGCCACTTCCCTCCTTGTTTTATCTTTTAGAGGTAGAGCCCAGGCATGTCTGTTGCATGTCCACTAAATTTGACTGCCATTGTCAAACAACCCCTGAATCAACAGTCTTGTTTCTTTTAAAATGAATCTTTGCAGGTCTATGTAGAGTGTAAGCATCCTGCTCTGAAAGCCATGCCTCAACATGCCTTTTACTCAGCTCTTTACTGTGTTGCCTGGCCTCTTGAAATAGCGGGTTTACATCTCTGAAACTCCCCGCTCTCCCAGGGGTGTAATATATTTTCTTTAGGATTTCTTTGGGCCTTGCCATGGTTCTGTTTAACACAGGTATGAACACACATATTTAAAACAAATTTCTTTTATTGGTCACCATCAGTACACACACAGGAAATGCAGGACACATTGACATCCCAGAGGTGCATGTTCTCAAAGGCCCGTACCTGCACAAAAGAGGGGAATATTTTAATACTGATGGGTAAAAACACAGGCAAACAAAGCAAGGCAGATTAAAACCCCTCCAACCAACCAGCTTGTTGGTTTCCACAACTTGGTCTGGCTCTTCAGGCTTTGTAAGCACAATGCTGTCCATGGCTTTCTCCTCCTCCCTGCTTTCAGATGATGAAGTAAAGCACACAGCCGAACAGTAAGCGGCCCTTAGGTTGCCGGGGCTTGGGGTCAAGCAATCACAAGATGACCAGCAGCACTTATACTCACAATAGGATACCTCTGGTCTGGATGACAAGTAAGATTCGCAACCACACTTGTCTGAATAAGTATACTCTCCACATGAACTATCACAACAGTCGTCACACCATGTATATTGGGGTCTGCTCTTCACCCATTTTTTCTTCTTTCGATGCCTCTTTTGTTTCACAGGCACTTCTGTTTCAGAATCTGATGAACACAAGTTTCCCACTTTGGAGGCAGTAGCTGGAGGCTCTCCATCTTCAGTTTCCATGGGGGTTACAAGGCTGGTGTTACAGTGGCCGCAATCACACTCTAGATTACCATTCTCATCCACTGGCTCTGTTGCAAAGTTAGTTTCTGGAACCTCACCAGCAATAAGGTCAGCCATCTGATGGGTTTTCATACCAGTAGGAGGGAAGGACAGACTGCATGGTTGCATAGGCCTAATCTTCATGGGTGCCTGTGGCAATGATGGGACAGTGGGACACAGCGGAGTCCTAGCATCAGCCATCGTCTCTGTACAGCTGTAAAATGGTTTCTCTCTAAACACACCACCCATAGTCCTGTTCGTAGAGGGGGTCACTTGACCCCATTTTGGCCAATAAAGTTACACAAAATGGCCACACAGCCATTATCACGCCTGCGCACATGGACCTTTCCGGAGTCTGAAACTTGTTCCTATTGGTCCAGGATGGCTAGGTGTGTTTGTAGAGGGGTCACATGCCCACCTTCAGGACATGCCTGGACATATTCTGGGGGTGGGGGGCAAAATTCTGGGGTAAGGGCATACCCTACTTCTGACCCTTTCTGGCCATATGGGGGTCTCCTCTGACCATTTCCGCTGACGTATTTCCACTGACGCATTTCCGCTGACGTATTTCCACTGACGTAAGCGCATTTCGACAGCTGCACCACCCGGCCCCCGTGAGGTCACTATGAGGTCACCCTCCAGCCACGTGCATTTGTTTGTAAACAAAAGCTCATGGTTTTTGACAGCAGGTATGTACCTCTACTACTAATGAATGAGTGAATGAATGAATTTAACCCCTGCTCTCAAATCTTTCACTCCCCCTTCCTCTTACTACTTCTAAAATCCAAAACCTGTTACTCTTGCCAGCCTTGAGGGAACTTAATTCTGAAATTCAAGCCAAATCGCCTCCTTGTGAGCTGTAACATAGTCCTGTTAATCTCTTAGTTTTGTTAGTGAAATATTGGTGCTCAGTAACCATTATTTTATCTTCTGGTACCCCTAAAATCCCTCCAATAAACTTCGTTCTATTTTTGAACTTTAACCTCTCCATTCAGTAGTTGCCATGACTGAAGCTTTGAACAAATTTATTCTGAAGGTGGGACTGTTCCATTTCAAGCTAGCTAATTCTCCCATACAATCCTAAACCATAGCACAGGGTACCTATCGCTATCAATTCCATGGGAATAGTTCCATTAACAGTTATACTTCCACTACTAGAAGAAATAACACTGGAACATTATTCTGCAACATGAGGAACTCTCACTACTCCCAAAATGGTTAGGTTCCACCACACTAACAACCAATTTGATACCCATGAAGTTCAGATGTATGCACAAATATATCCAGAGATATACACATATATGTATATTATACATACATATATATTTTATGTGAATGTGTACATGTGTTAATTTTAAAAATCAGCATAGGGAATAGACTTCTCAAAGCTAGGACATACTGCTGAATGTACATTAACATAAAGTGTAAGAAACTGTACTAGGGATGGGCAGAACGTTTTGGGCTTGAAACGTTCTGACTCAAAATGGGCTGTTTCAAGTGTTTTGAGCGTGAAACAGAATACGCTTCAAATGTTTTAAGCTCAGAACAGAATGACCCTGTTCTGAGTTGAAATGTTTTGAGTGTTCCACGGGCCATTTTGGAGGCCTGTTTTTCCCTTGCGGACTGGTTTTGGCAATGGATTCTGATTGGCTTGCGATCTTGCTTCTTGGTTGGCTTGTTATCAGACAAATCAACTAGATATGAATCAAGAAATCAAAAGCCAATTGGAAGCCACTGCCAAAACCAGTCAGCAAGGGAAATACAGGCTTCCCAAACAGTGTTCCCTCTAAGGCATGTGCATGTGCGTGTGCACATGCACACATGGTTTTTGATGTCCACTCAGTCAATTTTAGATTAGTTTGAATCAGGAAGGTCTCATTCTGAATGCATGTGTGCACACACTGCCTTCATATTGCCACCCAGAACAAACTCATTCTGCACACAGATGAAAAAAAATTAGAGAACACTGCTCCCAAATGGTGCTTGAAACAATCAAAACATTCTGAGCTCATTCTGTCAGAACAACCTGGAATGGAGTGGAAATCCTGTTCCATGTACATCCTTAAACTGTACACATCCCCAAATATTAACAGTCATAGCCCTTTTCTCAGAGAAATTCCCCTACATTCTTCATGGACACGGGGAGGGGGAGCCTTCTGGTCCCCACTCTGGCAGTTGCATGTTTGGCATTCTTGAGAAAGGGGCCATACCCACATACTTCCTGTATAGGAACCTTAGACATTTCTGCTCCCCCATTCAGTGAATTAATTACATGAGAAGAGGAACTATGTGGATACTGTACACAGGATGTATATATGCTGAACTGTGTTAATAATGTTCAGGACACCCTGATTATTGGAAAAGTCTGATGGGGAAACATCTGGACATATTTCACTCAAAACTGATAATTCAAATTGTGCCTCCAATTGTTTATAGTATTGGCAATCCACTCTGAAACTATAATACTCGGAAGGTGGACATATGTATTCTATCAAAATGACTGACTCAAAGAAATTGTTCTCAAGAGCAGCCAAGACAGGGCTAAGGCAGCCAAGCCCGGGCTCCCAGTGGCCCCTTGGCAGCAGACTTGACTATGAAGCCTGGCTGTTAAACAAGGTTAAAGGAGTGAGTGTTCCCTTAACCCTGTTTTACTGATGGTGTGTCAGTGCCAACTACATTCAGCCAGTGCTGAGACAGTAAGGGTTGCCTGCCCATCATAGGGGAGGATTCCCGTAATACACTGTGCACTCATGCGGTGCATAGTGGGGTTTCCAGGGACCAGGACGATGCATCCTGGCCCCCACAACTCCACCATGCTGCTTGGGGCAGCAGTGGATAATCTGAGTGTGTGATCCATCCACCCGCAACTGGGACCTGGTAGTCTGCAGGGGAGGTAAGCTTTTGTAGCCTTCCTCCCTACGTGCCCTCCTGCCTGCGTCCCTGATTATGAGAAGGGGCCCAAAATGTAATTCAAAAGTCTGGGATGCTTTAGGTAACCCAGAAAGCTGATATTTAGTAGCCAAGATAATCTGATTACTGGAAATATCTGAGAATTTGATATTTTTTGGAAAGTGGAATTTTACTGCTTAAACTCCATGGCTTCATTGAAGTATCTTTAAACGCCTGTGTGCACATGCTATTAAAAAAAAAAATCTGTTGACTGCTATTGTTCAGTCACCAATGCTGGCCAGAGCACAATTATTTGATTCTCTTCTCCCTGCCAGCAAATTAATGGACACATGTACATTACTGTAATATAGGCAGCAAGCAAATGAGAGTCAATGAGAGAAAATTCACTGATGCCAATGGAAACTTCTCACCCTGTATTAGTAACCACTAGCCACCTAATGACTTGACCAGCAAGCCAGAGGTTGACAGTTTGAATCCCCGCTGGTATGTTTCCCAGACAATGGGAAACACCTATATCGGGCAGTAGTGATATAGGAAGATGCTGAAAGGCATCATCTCATACTGCATGGGAGGAAGCAATGGTAAACCCCTCCTGTATTCTATCAAAGAAGACCACAGGGCTCTATTGTTGCCAGGAGTCAACACTGACTCGACAGCACACTTTACATTTAGTCCCACCCAGTACTAGCTTTGAAGGCGTGATTTTTGTCAGGACTGTGGTGCACTGGAAAAGGGTTAAATGCCCCTTCCCCATGCATTATGGACTTGGTCCTGGTAGTCTGCTCAACCCTAGCAAGGCACTGAATTCCTGAGTTGTTTGCAGACTGGCATTAGACCATGCCAAGGCAAGCAGACATAATCATCTGGCATGGCACTGCAGGATTGATAGATGAAAAGACGTTATGAACTCTCATCAGCACACATGAGGTATTTGGGACAGGATGGTGCCAATGTGGAGAACTTCTCCACCCCACATCATTATTGAACCATGTGGGGTTAACATTCTGAGGATTGTACTGCATAGAAAGCATGCTGGTTTCCTGCTGGGGTCAAATAGCAGGGTCAAATATAACAATAGGGTCAAATGTGCAGTACCCTGTCACTTGAAAACCCTCTTAATGAGTTTTATATCTATTTTTCAAATTGGAAATGAATAGTTAAATTAAATTACTCCTATATTTTAATTAATTATCATGAGAGTACATACACACTGCATAAATAGGGTGATGATGTCCAGTCGAAAAAAGCACATGTGCAGCAACAATGCACATGTGCTACTGAGGAGGGGCGTTGTTGTTTTTTGTCAAAATCCTCTTCCCTCTGTAGCCAAAAGTGTCTCCTGAAAATATGTGTCTGAAAGTAGCATTGTCTTCCTTCAGTATAAAAAAGCATAAAAGTAATGTGCACTGCTTATATATTACTGTTGCTCATTAGATAATTAGAACCACAACCATTCTTCTAGCCCCTCCTCCCACCCTGCCACATGAATTAATATATGGAAAGTGAGGGGAAGATATTCAAAATATGGATTAATTTCATCTGAATGTCTTAGCTTAGTGTATTGTATAACTGATGCCTCTGACACAATATTCCTAGTTTGTTTCACTAATTAAACTGATGACAAACAGCAATGAGGACTTTTAAGTCTTGACACTTCTAATTCCAGTGACATTTTAGTCACCAAAACAGAATTTCTGCTGCTAGAGATAGATAGTATTCTTTGGAGAAAGCACTTGGTCTTTCCTTAATTGAAACTGTCTTCTTAAAATGAGAGGCGGGAAGACTAGATTGTACTGCAGAATAGTACACTGACTTTCTGGGAGAGTGCTGTATTACCTGAATATAATACTAATACCTGAATATAATGCTAATGCATCTCTAAAGAGCTCATTCTTATGATCCACAATGTCTCTGTTGCCAGGAAAGAGAACCAGCTGGAAGTTTGCTAAAGCATTGGACTTCATTTACACTCTAAGTTTGATCAGTCTGGAGACTGTTTAAAAATTAAAAGCTTATGAGGTACAGTATATTCTCATGAAGTTACTTGGAGATCTTCAGTTTAAACGCACACACACACCCCCCACATGGCGTATAGCTGTGGTGTTGTAATTGCCCTCTAGGGATGTGCAAGCTGGCTCGCTTTGAGCCAAGTTTGACATCGAGTTGGCCCAGTTCAAGTGGTCTGAGTTCAAACTGGACAGGTCCCCAAAGTGGGGGTGCTGGTCTGAGCAAACCAGACTGACCCCCAGTTCAAAGAACTGGCTTGGACCAGCTCAGGGGGTCTACTTGTAAAAGGGAGTTTAGTGAGGATTCCCCTTAAGGTAGGGTAATAAATCTACCTTACCTTAATTTTAAAGGTAAAAGACTACCTTTTCTCTCCCTCATCCTGCCTGTACTTTAGGGAATGCCCTTTACAAGTATATCCCTTGAGATATGCAAAACTGGTTCCATGCACATCCCTATAATCCCCTGTGTACCTTCTCTTGCCTGAGTGTCTCCCAAGGTTCCTGGTGGGGCTTACCTCTACCTACTATCAACCAGAGGGCTAAAGACCATTGGGAACTTGCACCCCTTGCCTATCTGGAATAACACTGAGGCCAGGGGATGACTAGCTTAGCCTCACCCATCATCAAGGAAGGAACAGCTTCAGGGAGCTCACTTCCTCCTTTCCTGATAGAAAAGAACACACAGTCACTGCCCAACTCTAAGTGGCTTGGGGTCTGCAGCAACAAAGGAAAACACCCTCTTGTTTCTGTTTTAATGGTGATCTCCGTATGTTAGTCATTGGGACTACTGTGAGAGGCCGGGAAACAAACAAACAAACAAACAAACAAATGGTATGGTGTGATGATCTGTGGATTTTAATAACATCAATGACTTAAGACAATTTAGGAGCACCGTAAGGAAACAAATCTCAGAAAATATGGATTATTATGATCCTCTGTCCCCTTCACATACATTGACGCTATTCTGACAATCACCAGAAAGCAGGCTAAGGGAGCCTCGCCTGCTTCCTGGTGACTGTCGGAACCACCAGGCTCGCAGGCGAGCCCGGTGGTTCCAAGGCGGCTAGCCCACCTAATTCCCCCTCCCCTTAAACGAGATTAATGGAGCGAGCCCTCTGCTAGCCTTGTTTTTCTGCTCATGTGCCACTGCAGCATGCAGCAACACATGAGTAGACCCTGGACCAGGCAGTTACAAGCAGCCTTCCAGGCTGGGTGTCCCCCCATAATGCCCCACATGCTTGCATGGGGCATCCTGGGACTTCCGGCGGCCGATCCAGCCACCCAGGGCTCCGTGGGCGATCGTCTGTGGGGAAAGCGAGCCCTGCAAACCACCTTGAGGCACTTCACACTAATCGTGTGACATGCCTCATCGAGGATTGTCATAGGACTTCAAACTCCTGTTCCCCATCCCCACCTCCTTTGGCATGTCCACCTGGGCTGTGGGAGATCTGTGTATGCCTAGTATATCCCCATCCAGCTCTAGTGCTTGCATCACACAAGTGAATAGAGGAGGACTAGGTGGATATATTATGCTACCTGTTCCCTGGACTGGACTGATGTGCTGGCTGAAGGGGAGATGAGGAGATGAGAGAAATAGGCTCTGCTGAAACCTGTGGGGCCCCTATTGTGTTTAGGTACTGCACCCATATGGGGAAGGTCATTACCTTCAATGTAAACAGGAACTGAATGCTTTTCAACAGATACTAAGGTTCTTCTCATGACAAAGTGGAGCGGGCTGGTGGGGAGGCAGGCTAGCACTCTTGCCACCTGGTTTTGTGCATGCTTGGGCTTCACGCAGGTAATAGCCCATGTAAAAACGTTGGGCTACCACACAAGGCAGAACTAAGATTAGGCCTGATCCTGGCAGCCCCAGCCAGGTAGGCCTGCTCGTGTACATGCCGTCAATATGTGACTGACATTAATATAATATCTGTGTCTAAAAAATGATGTATGCTGAAATATGAATTTCAGGAGAGGAGAGCTGGTCTAGGAGAGAAGAGCTGGTCTTGTGGTAGCAAGCATGACTTGTCCCCATAGCTAAGCAGGGTCTGCCCTGGTTGCATTTGAATGGGAGACTAGAAGTGTGAGCACTGTAAGATATTCCCCTCAGGGGATGAACCGCTCTGGGAAGAGCAGAAGGTTTCAAGTTTCTCCCTTGGCTTCTCCAAGATAGGGCTGAGAGAGATTCCTGCCTGCAGCCTTGGAGAAGTTGCTGCCAGTTTGTGAAGACAATACTGAGCTAGATAGGCCAATGGTCTGACACAGTATATGGCAGCTTCCTATGTTTTATGAATTAATGTTCACTTTGCTATGTGTGCTGCTGAATGTCCCTCCACACAGTGAGGATGGTAGGTGGTGTGGCCTATTAGCAAAATAAGTGCCTTCAATCCTGCAGGGTCACAAACCTGCCCAGCGATTTCATGAACTCTCAGAAGATAATGTTTGGGTCCCAACAGTTGTATGAAGCAGCCTTTAAAGAAGATATCCATGCAGAAAAATGCATTGTTTGTAAAATGTACCATGAAGCCTTGTTACGAAGATTGGTATGAAGGTTGGTGTGTTTTGGTGGATCTCTTCTTCTTCTCATAACAAGTAAGCCTTCATTTCTTCCTTCCTTGTCTCTGCAGCATTTTGTGCCTGGCAAAGGCTCCACTTGACTTACTTGCAAGTTATAAAGATGCTGTCCAGCTGAGAACACACACTGGGTAGTTTAATGAGGATAGAACTCAGCACGGGCACTTGAAAATCTCAGGAATGTTCTGTAGTGACAATATTTTACTTCAGACAGTCACTTTCTGAGTGCATAATGAACTTTAGAAAATGCCAATGTCCTATAACTTACTAAGAGAAAAAGATTTTTTGATTTAAAAATAGCTCCACAAACAGGACCGGTGTTGCAAATAAATCTGTAGAGATATTGTAGATGAGGACTTTGAAGTCATTAAATCCCTCCCTCTGCATTTTGCTCCCTTAAGGTGCCACTTTTAACTTCAACCTTGTTTCACATTTCACACAGAAGAGGCTGTCTGGAGAAGCTAAGGAGAGCTTTATTTAAATTCTCTTTGATGGATTGTGGATATATCCATACAGCACTTCTCTGTTTCTTAATATAGCAAGTTCCCTTAAAACTGGACTCGGGGAGCAAAAATGTTTTACCGTTATACAGAGTTGTTGAGTCATACAAGCAGAAACTGACTGGATGATGATGATGATGATGATTCTCTTCAATGAGTTACATTCCATATAGGTTACAGTGTAGGTAATCTCTCGTTCCAAACATTTGTTACATCATATTTGACTTCTTTGGCTTCTTTTTGATAAACTGAAGAACTCCCTGACCCAGATCACACTTCTCAGAACTATGTATTATGCAAAGTGGCAGAGCTCCTGCTTTGCATGCAGAAGATCAGTCCCAGGCTTCTCCAGGAAGGACCATGAAAGAAATCCTGGATTACCACAGCCATTCAGTGCAGTCAATACTGAGCTAGATGGACCAAGGAGGTCTGACTCAGTAGAAGGCAGACGCATGTGTTGATGTGTGTAACTATGCCATGGCATGTACATGAGTGTGCAAGTCTGACTGTGTGTGTGTGTGTGGGGGGTTATGTCACAACGTGTGTAAATGTGTCTCCATGTCATAGGCCATTTATATATGTGTGACTCTAAAGCCCTAGTCAGACATTATAGACCTGTTCAGGGGCTTTGATTTGTTTTTAAGTAGCAAACATGAGTAGAGCGCCCAAGGTGGGTCCAGGTGTCTCACCCACAGTGCAACAGTGGTTGTCACTCATCTTCCCCTGTGCTGCTCATGCATATAGAGTTTCTTCTGAAGAGGTGACCCCTGGGAGCATGATTGCACCCATTTTTATACCGATTGCAGCAGCTTCTGTTTTAAAGGTACATTTTCTTCTTTAAGGATCTTAGGATGCCTGTCAGTGCGATGGATAATGAGAATCATAGTTCTTTTAGTGGATGCAGCCATGGATCCATTAAATCTTAATAAATTACTTAATTTACTAAGCACCGTGCTATGTCAGGTGGGCTCCTAAGAAACTGAAAGCAAGAAAGTACTTTTTAAAACAGAGGCTACTGCAAGAGGCAAGCAGCCACACAGCTGACTTCAGCCTCCAGGAAAGGACACTGAGCTCCCTGTCTGCTGCACCCAGGTCATACAGGAGCCAGGGGAGGCGAAGAGATAGGGAAGGAGGCAGGAGTAGGGAGGGGAAAGGGAGGCATTGTGGGAGTTCCAACAGGCATGTCAGAACTTTGACAGAGTTCCAAAATAATAGGAGAGGTTTTAGTTCGAGTTCTGATTGTTGGGGTTCCTCCTATTGTAGCAGAACTCATTCCAATAATTTCCGAAAGAGGGGCATATTGGGTCTGCCCATTGGACTGACATGACTGCACAGCCCTAACAATTACTTCTCAGCCTATGAAATGACTTCTTTCTCCTCAGCCCTTCGGCAGAGTTTAGCACAGGAACTTTTCTCTAGTCTCTTTAAGCAGCCAGCTCAACACAAGTTCCTAACACTCCAGCTCTTTCTTCTCTTCAGTACAGAACACAGAGCTTCAGTACAGAACACAGGCCACTGTTGTATCATACTACAATTCTCAGGCTTCTTTCGGTGTCCCCTCGCACCTCACCCCGTTCCTGTTTGTCAGTATTAGTTTTGTCCTTCACCCTTCCTGACAACTGCAGGATCTAATATTTGAAGAAGAGATAAGAACATAGGAACAGTCCTGCTGGATCAGGCCCAAGGCCCATCTATGCCAGCATCTTGTTTCACACAGTAGCCCTACAGATGCCTCTGGGGAGCCCATAGGCAAAAAGTGAGGTCAGGCCCTCTCTCCTGCTGTTGCTCCTCTGCAACTAGTATTTAGAGGCATCTTGCCTCTGAGGCTGGAGGTGGCTCACAGCCTCCAGACTAGTAGCCATTGATAGATTTGTCCTGCATGAATTTGTCTAGGCCCCTTTTAAAACCATCCAAGATGGCTATGGGTCTTGATGACTCAAAGACAGGATGACTCGGAACACCAGTTGAAGGGGGGGAAATGACATTCCTTTGATTTTATATTATTATTTTCTTCCCCATTGCAAGGGTAGATCATTTAAGAGGGATTAAAAAGATTTCACACCTTTTAATCCCTTAATTAGAAGGGAAAATGAAAAAAGGCAAAAGGCTCTTTGCAGCGGGAGGGCGGGGAGCAACCTGCACAGAGAGCAGGAGGCTGTTGGTTCAAATCCCTGCTGGTGTGTTTCCCAAAATATGGGAAACTCCTATATCTGGCAGCAACAATATATTGCTGAAAGGCATCATCTCATACTGTGCGGGAGAAGGCAATGGTAAACCACTCCACTGAGAAATGTATTCCACCAAGAAAACCACGTGGCTCTGTGGTTGCCAGGAGTCGACACTGACTCAATGGCACAATCTTTCCTTTCCTTTTGCAGCAGAGATAACAGTTACATCTCTTTATATGAAGGACAAATCTGTCCTTATTGACTGACTGATCTCAGTCTTTACAACAAATTTGCAGATGAAGCTGATTAGGGGCAACAGCCTTGCTAGCAGCCAATCTGGGAAGAATTTCTATTTTGTGACAACCCTTAGAAACTATTATCCCTGGTATACCATGCAAAACCACTGTTATATTTTAAAGGGACAATAACTATCTTCTCACACCAGGTACAATCTAGTCACTATCATTATGAATAGGTGAAGGGGATCTCAACTTATCAATTATACTTTTGGTTGATGGAGAGTCTCAGTCTTCTGTTATAGTTTAGGGGAGAGAACATTATCAGTTATTTGCTATTTTCCTTCCTTTTCCTTATTTTATTTTCCTTTCCTTTCCTCCCTTTTTCCTGTCTTTCTCATTCTCTTTCTTAGTTAGAAAAAAATAGGGAGGTTCTTGCAGATGGGCGGAGGTGCTTGTGTAGTGAGGAACACCTCTTAGGAAAAACTGTACATGCACATGCTGTGATGACACTGTAGTGTCTAAGACGTTGGACTTGAGTTATAACACACTTGCCAAAAGGTTGGCCATCACTGAAACAGAGGGTCGTCTTAGGCATTGGGTACACTGCACCAAAGTAAAGAATGCAAGGTGATGTAAACCACCCTGAGCCATTTTTGGTAGGGTGGTATATAAATCATATAAATAAGTAAAATAATAAATTATAAATTAGACATAAATCCACCTCTATGATTCCCTTGACACACTTTCAGAGTATCAAGTTTCTAATACCAATGGTGTATATGTGATGGCAGCTGAAAAAAATTGCATCAGTAAAAGAATTGCGATACATATATTCTGTTTATCCATTTCCAGCTTGGTTCAAATTCCACATTCTCCATAATTCAGCTTACCTATTTTTAAAGAATGCAGTTTATTTGACAGCAGCTGTCAAGGACCAAAAGAGTTGCTTCTTGAGCTTTATGAACTTTAACAGCTTCATCAGGTGGCATGTTACAAAGATTACAACTGAGGATACTATAAGAATATTCATTTGGGAAAGAAGAGTAGAGAAGTATATACTCCTTGACTTCAAAGCTTCTATCAAGTAGGACAAACCTGGCATTAATTCAAAGCTTTGTGAGGGAGGAGAAATGGTGGGCAAATAAGTTCTTAGACCTTTTCAAGGTGCATCAGAGTCTTTCACTAAAGCTAAAAACAAGCAGTGCTAAAAGAAGCAAACCATTTATTTATCATTTATTTATTTATTTATTAGATTTATATACCGCCCTTCCAAAATGGCTCAGGGTGGTTCACAGCATGACAAAAACAATTAAAACAAATTAACAATTAAAATCAAACTATTAAAACACAATAAAACCAATAAAACAGCTAAAAGCCCTGAAAATCAGGGCAACAACTTAAAACAATTTAAAACAGTTAATCATTTAAAACCCTGGAAGGCCAGGCCAAATAGGTAGGTTTTAAGGGCTCTCCTGAAGGATGGCAATGATCTCAAATTAGGAATTTCTGCAGGGAGTGCATTCCACAGCCCAGGAGCAGCTACAGAGAAGGTCTGCCTCTGCGTTGCCACCAGATGAACCGGTGGCAACTGGAGACGGACCTCCTCAGATGATCTTAACGTGCAGTGGGGATCATGTAAAAGAAGGTGCTCTCTTAGGTAACTCGGACCTAAGCCGTCCAGGGCTTTAAAGGTAATAACCAGCGCTTTGTATTTTGCCCAGAAACATATCAGCAGCCAGTGTAGCTGTTTCAAAACAGGCATAATATGGTCTCTTCGGGTTGCCCCAGAGACCAACCTGGCTGCCGCATTCTGAACTAACGGAAGTTTCCGGACTACGTACAAAGGCAGCCCCATGTAGAGCACATTGCAGTAGTCGAGCCGGGAGGTTACCAGATGATGCACCACTGTTTTGTGGTCATCCTCTCCAAGGAATGGGTGCAGCTGTTGAATCAGCCAAAGCTGATAGAAAGCACTCCTGGCCATGGTCTCCTCCTGAGATACCAGGGTGAGGCCTGGATCCAGGAATACTCCCAAGCTGCGCACCTGCTCCTTTTTGGGGAGTGTAACCCCATCCAGCACAGGGAGATCTAACTCATCCCTCAGATTCTGAGCCCCCACAATGAGCACCTCCGTCTTGCTTGGATTTAGCTTCAATTTGTTCTCCCTTATCCATCCCATTACTGCCTGTAGGCAGGCATTTAGAGAATCCATTGCATGCAGTCGTTATCAAATTGTCTTAGCTATTATAAGGCTTTAATCCTAAGCACTCGACCGAGAACAAAGTGGAACTTACTTCTGAGTGAACAAGCATAGATAAGGCTGCACATCATTCACCAAATGTTAATGGTCCAAGTTCAGATGTATTATAACTTGAAGTCTACAGCCAATGAATTGACTGAAGTTCAAATGAATATATTGCATTCAGCCACCTCCCCTGGGTTTTGGAGGTTCTGGGCCTTTATGTCCAAGCTATAAAATATTCCCCTTAGGGAATGGAGCCATCGTTCAGTAGTAGAGCACCTGCTTGCATGCACAAGGTCCCAGGTTCACTTCCTGACATCTCCAGAAAGGTCTGGCAGTGACTCCTGTCTGAAATGTTGGAGAGCCACAGCCAATCAGTACTGAGCTAGGTGGACCAGTGGTCTGACTTGGTATAAAGCAGCTTCCTGTGTTCCTGTGTTTAAAGGTTGCCAGATTACAATGCTCCAGTGATAGTAGAAACTATAACAGGGAGAATTCCTGTTAGCCTCCCTGAGAAGTATTATGCTGGAGGGATGGGACATGAATATTTTAAATAAACAAACGAACATATTCCTCTCATAGAATCTAATTCCTCAGTCCCTTCCTTGCCTCTCCAGGCCTGTGTTTGCCTTCATGTTAATATCAGCTCTTTTGTCCTTCCTATGCAAACATTCCAACAGCAGAGACGAGAAAAAGAGCTCCTTCCTAGCAGTACAACAGCAAAATTGCTGTGCTCTACAAAAACAGTGCTGTAGGCAGTCAACTAGAATCACCTAGCTGTAGGGCTATCAGTGCAGAGGGCTCTCTGTCTCTAACATCCCTTGGCAGAAATTGCACAGGAATAAATGAGGCAAAGGAAGAGAAGGGAGTAAGAGTTACAGGTGAATGTGAGAGAATCTGATTGTTGTTCATGGACCTATATAGTGAGCAGCTGCAAAGAGACAGGAGAGTTGGTGGTCTAGTTACTCTCTTTTTGACACACAAGAAAGCGGCTACTGGGTTGATAATGTATTGTGTCAAGTTTGCAAGCATACAATAATTATTTTGTCTTAAGTGTATGAAATGTTACAGATTTGATACTTGAATACCTCATAAATTGGATGTGGTATTCAGCCAGGCTAAGTCTGTGTAGTGGGAAGAAACACCCGTGTTGCAGAAGGCTTCCCAACTACAGTAGCACTGGTGGACACATGGAGGAGGGATGTGACTTTTGCTGATCTCCTTTCCCACAGAAGTACCCAAAAATATGCCCCCAAAGGCTGTAGCATCATCTCATACTGTGTGGGAGATGGCAATGGTAAACCCCTCCTGTATTCTGTCAAAGAAAACCACATGGCTCTTTGATCACTAGGAATCAACACCAACTCAATGGCACAACTTTATTTTAATGCCTGTGCAAACCTCAAGTATGTATTTTTGGGTGGTGCAGGGCACTTCTGGGAAGAGAGGAGATCAGTTAAAATCACACACACCCCATGTGCAATCACCATAGCTGTGTTAGTAAAAGCCCTCCGCTGCCCAGGTGCATTCCCCTAGCACACATGCAACCTTAGTCAAGATGTCAGCCATTCAATTTTTTGATATGAATAAAGACAATTAAAATATATAGTTGCAACATACTGAAATTGCATAGGAGTTTTCAAGAAAACAATATATGAATTTGGGTTATTTTGGTTGCTTTGCTCTTGTTGAACGTATTATTAATGTTCATGATATTTATGTGTTGACACCTGCACATATGGTGGGTGTTTGAAGTTTATTAAGACAGCTGCTCAGCACACTTTTTATTACCTCCAGCTAGAGGCCTAAAGATCACAAATCATTTATTTTTAATATTATTTTCATTTATTACCAAGATGCCATCTGAACCTTTGAATCTGGAGTTGGGGCTCCATCCCTCTCCTTTGGAAATGGCAAAAACCACCAAGGATGTAAAGTGTAAATAATTCAAAGTCCCGGGATCTCTTTCTGTCACATGCACACATACCCAAATCCAGATGTGACAGGTGTATTCTGAAACAAATAACAAAGCAAAGCCAAAACTAACATGAGGCCATCTGCTATTTGCCAATGCATCAAGACAAATGAGGCTTCTGAAGACTCAAAGAGGGAAAGGAAGGAGTTTAAAGAAGATCCATAGCCTATCAGGCCAATGGAAAAAAATGAAATTATTACATCTCAGAATAACTAGGGTAAGTTAGCCTTTCTCAGAATAACTAGAGTAAGTTAGCCGTTCAAATGGCCTATTCTTACTAGGGGTAAGTACGATACCTTTTTGCAGTTTGGAATCAAATCACCACTAATTAAAAACGTTATTAATGAAATGACTATTAGTGAAAACAGTCCTAAAACTATCCAACAGCAATCTTAGATCACACCTCTGTCAATCCAGCCAATTCATTATTTGTACTTTCCTAAGGGATTTCTTCATCAGCTGCAGTGGTGGAGCAGGGAAGCAGCTTGCCTAGGGAACAGGAGGCTGTTAGTTCGAATCCCCACTATTGTGCTTCCAAGACTGTGCCTAGTAAATATGTATTTGTTGTCACCTATATCGTGCAGCAGCGATACTGGAAGGTGCTGGAGGTGGATGCTCAATGGCAAAGGCATCATCTCATACTGCGCAGGAGAAAGGCAATGGTAAACCAAGAAAACCACATGGCTATGTGGTCGCCAGGAGCCAACACTGACTCTACGGCACCATCTTTCCTTTCTTTAAGGAATACCTTCACTTTTAAAAGGTCAAGTGTGCCGTCAAGTCAATTTTGACTCCTTGTGGTTTACTTTGTGGTTTACTTTGGTAGAATACAGGAGGGCCTTGTGGTTTACTTTGGTAGAATACAGGAGGGGTTTACCATTGCCTCCTCCCACGTAGTATGAGATTATGCCTTTCAACATCTTCTGGTATTACTGCTGCCCAATATAGTACCAACTGGGATTTGAACCGGAAACCTTCTGCTTGTTAGTCAAGCACTTTCCCGCTGCACCACTTAAGGTGACACCTTCACCTTTAGCAGTACTGTTATCAAGAGAGTCAGGAAAAACCTCACCTGTACTTCCACCAATGTGACTTGTATTATAGAATGCAAACATCCAGACTGCCACATGAAATAGATTGGCAAAACATCCACAGACCTAAGGACACATTTTGGACTTATCTTTGTGGGTCAGGAAGACCTGGGTGTGATTGGAATTTTTGCGACTTAACAAGCACTCTTCCCGAGCCTTGAGCCAGCCATTAATACTTCTATTCAAGAGAGGAGCCTGTTATACTTTGAGGCTCTTCTCACAATTAGCCTGGGGACGGTTAGTGGGGAGAGCGGGCTTAGCCCTCTCTTCCTGAACATGAGCAGGCAGTCTGCTTGGGGCGGCCGAAGCGGCTGCCCACATGACTGCCACCTCCGTTATGGAGCCGGCGGGGGCTGGGAGGATCGGGAGCTGTGCAGCCCCCAGAAGCTCCAGTAAGCCCTGCGCAAGTGCACAGGGCATGCTGGAGAGACCCCCAAGCCAGGAGGCTGCTTTTCAGCCTCCCAGTTGGGGGTCTACTCATGAGTTGCTGTGGCACAGAGCTGCGCTGCGGCAACTCATGATTGGAAAGCCCGGATTAGCTGAGGGCTACTTAAGCGGGTGACCCGCTTAAGAACCACCAGGCTCGCAGCCGATCCCAGTGGTTCCCACTATGGTAGAAAATTGGGCTAGCGGAGGCTAGCCCGATTTTCTACCATCGTGTGAATAGCCTCTTTATCTCCTCCTCCCTGCCAAGGTGATAAGTTCAAAAGCTAATCCAGTGTGCCATCCTAGAGGGGAGTCCTTGGCTATTCATTGTTAGAGGAATAACTCTTAATTAACTCATCTCGTCTACTTTGGCATCTTCATCTGTGCTGGGATCAGAGAGGAGAGCATGATGAATAGTCCTCTTTCAGTTGTGGGTTAGGCTTGACCTTTCCCCATGCTACCTGCTAAGTGAATTACCCTTGTGAGTTAGCTCATGTAAGCAAATGGTGAGCCCATGATCCTGTGAGTTCATGAGTTCAGAGATTCAAAAATGGAAACTACAAGCTTCTAGTCCCAAATTATGTGCAGGGGTGCTAATGAGAGCCCCCCAACAGTCTATTCTCTTAACAGTATTGCCTACCCAGACTGGCAGCGGCTTCTCCAAGGTTGTAGGCAGGAGTCACTCTCAGACCTATCTTGGAGATGCCAGGGAAGGAATTTGGAATCTTCTTCTGAGAGCAGCCCTGTCCCCTAAGGGGAATACCTTACAGTGCTCACAGTTCTAGTCTCCCATTCAAATGCAAACCAGGGTAGACCCTGCTTAGCAAATGGGACAATTCATGCTTGCTACTACAAGACCAACTCTCCTCTTATCACGAGTTGAAAGTATTATTTTAACTGGCCCATTGTTATGCACCATCCACAGGTCTAGGCCTATCCAAGAAAAGAGCAACTTTAACCCAAGTTCTTAGATTGGAATCTGCCTGCACAGTGGATAATAAGTGCAAGTGCCAAGCACTTGCTTAGCCAGATTTCGTCATGCCTCAGCCATAGAGAAGTAATTTTTACCAGTTCCCATATCACTTAGCTAATGTATAACTCAAGTCTAAGTTGTAGTTAATGCACCTACCATATTATGTTTAAATCCTTCAACACCAACATACAGTCTGTAGAACTCAGGTGACCAGGTGACTGGGACAGCTTTCTTCTTTTTACCCTTGTATTACCGTGGAGGAAAGCACTGCATCTGTGTATCTTTGAAGCAATGATGCTGCTGCAGTTTTGTTTCTTGGGGTCATTGCTGAATCAGTGGTTTGAAAGAAAAATAATAATATGCAAAAATGCCACTGTCTAATGAGAGTGCTCCAGCTCTTGTGCTGCACATTATGTTAACAGTAAATTCTGTTAATTATGTGGAACAGAACAGTATTTTTTTTAATGTACAGTGAAGACCTTTTTCTGCTTGGCTTCCTTTTTTTAATAATAATGGCACATTCTGTGCAAACATAAACTGGAAATTAAAGCTAATGCTACAAGCAAATCACACCTCCACTTATTAATTTGCAGGAAACAAAGGACACTTGAAGACATATTTTTAAGTAACTGTTTCCCTGGCTTTTACAGGCTCATTTAAAGAAGCCAAGCAAGGATCTTTGTACCTTGGCTCTAGAGGTAATATCCAGTACTTGATTTAGGCCCTCAGTTTTCAAACCAATCATTAAACAGTGGCTGACATTTCTTCAGCATTCGGAAGGCCAAGCAAGAGCTGCTCCCTCACACAGAAGCTGCTGCAGAGTTCAGCCAAAGGCCTGCTGTGACACTCAGGGATTTTATTTATTTATGTTTTTATTTATTGTTGAATTTATATTCAGCCTTTCATTAAAAACAATCTCAAGGAGGTTTACAAAAGTTTAAAAAGATACAATAAAAGGGCAATAAGAATATTAAGCTAAAAATATTTTTAAAAAAACCAAATTTAAAATCTATAAAATACAAGTATAAAAATTATAAACGGGTAAAAACACATAGAAGCAGCATAGAAACAGTCATGTGAAAGCCTGGATAAAAAGCCAAGATTTAACAAGCTTTCTAAAAACTGTGATGGAGTCTGAGGAGTGAATGGCCACTGGGAGAGCATTCCAAAGTCTGGGGGCAGCAACAGAGAAAGCCCTGTCCTGAGTGCATGACAGCTGAGCCTCCCCCATTGTTGGCACCTGGAGCAGAGCCCCTTCAGATGACCTCGTCAAGCAGGCAGCAACCCTTGGGAGCAGGCGGTCCCTCAAATACCCCGGGCCCAAACAGTTAAGGGCTTTAAAGGTCAAAACCAGCACCTTGAATTGGACCCAGAAATGAACCGGCAGCCAGTGCAATTCTTTCAGAATGGGTGTGATGTGCTTCCATGGGGCAGCGCTGGATAAAATCCTAGCTTCAGCATTTTGCACTAGCTGTAGTTTCCGGATATTCTTCAAGGGCAGGCCCACGTAGAGTGCGTTACAGTAATCCAGGCGTGACATGACTAAGGCATGGGTAACCATGGCCAGATCTGCCTGCTCGAGAAAGGGACGCAGCTTGAGCACTAACCGAAGCCGTGCAAAGGCACCCCTGGCCACCGCCTCCACCCGAGCTTCCAAAAGCAGAGCTGGGTCCAGTAGTACCCTTAAGCTGCGTACTTGCTCCTTCAAGGGGAGTGCAACCCCGTCCAGAACCGGTAAAATCTTCTCATCCCGATTGGCTCTCCTACTGACCAACAGTACCTCCATCTTATCTGGATTCAATTTCAGTTTATTAGCCCACATCCAACCCATCATGGCCTCCAGCCACCGATTCAGGACATCCACTGCCTCCCTAGGATCAGATGACAAGGAGAGATAGAGCAGAGTATCATCTGCATATTGCTGACAACTCAGTCCAAGTCCCCGGATGACCTCTCCCAGTGGTTTCATGTAGATGTTAAACAACATGAGGGACAAGACCGAACCCTGCGGGACCCCACAGGCCAATGGCCATGGAGCCGAGCAGTAGTCCCCCAGCACCACCTTCTGGACCCTCCCCTCAAAAAAGGACCAGAACCAATGCAACGCAGTACCTCTGACTCCCATACTAGAGAGGCGGCCCAGAAGGATACCATGGTCAATGGTATCGAACACCACTGAGATGTCCAACAGAACCAAAAGGGATGCACTCCCCCTGTCTAGTTCCTGGTGTAGGTCATCCACTAGAGCGACCAAGGCAGTCTCAGTCCCATACCCGGGGTGGAAGCCAGATTGAAAAGGGTCCAGATAATCCGTATCATCCAAGACCCTCTGCAGCTAGGATGCCACCACATGCTCTATCACCTTGCCCAAAAAGGGCAGGTTGGAGACAGGTCTATAGTTGTCCAAGTTGGAGGGATCAAGGGAGGGCTTTTTAAATAATGGTCTTACCACCGCCTGCTTGAGGCATGGTGGCATCCTGCCCTCCCTTAATGAAGCATTAATAGTCACCTCCAACCATCTGCCTGTCCCCTCCCTGGCAGCTTTTATTAGCCATGAAGGGCAAGGGTCAAGAGCACACGATGTCACCCGCACACTGCCCAAGATCTTGTCCACATCCTCAGGCTGCACCAACCGAAAAGAATCCAACACAATGAGACCAGATGGTACCAGAGGCACGTCTGCTGGAACTGCCAAAACTCTGGAGTCCAGGTCAGCACGGATGTGAGCGACTTTATCTGCAAAGTGACAAGCAAACTGATCACAATGAGCTGTAGATGATTCCTCCCCCATTACCTGGGGGGATGTGTGGAGCAGTGTTTTTACCATAAGAAACAGCTCTGTTTGTCTGCACTGAGCAGATGCAATGGAGGTGGAGAAAAAACGTTTCTTCGCTGCCCCCACCACCACTGAGTAGTCCCTAAAATGGGCTCTAGACTGTGTTTGGTCGGATTCGTCACGACTCTTCCTCCAGTGTCGTTCCAGCCATCGTCCGAGTTGTTTCATTGCCCTAAGCTCCGAGAAAAACCAAGGAACAGATCAGGCTCCACCAAGCTGGAGAGGGCATTTAGGGGCAACCGTGTCAACAGCCCGGGCCATCTCTCCATTCCAGAGATTGACCAGGGCCTGAACAGGGTCGCCAGCTCTGGAAACTGGAAACTCCCCAAGGGCCGTCTGGAATCCAAGCAGATCTATAAGCCTCCGGGGGCGGACCATCCTAATCGGTCCACCACCCCTGCAGAGGGCAGATGGAGCAGTCAAACAAAACCCCACCAGATGATGATCTGTCCATGACAAGGGAGTCGTCTCAAATTCACCCACCTTCAGATCATTTATTTCCCAGTTGGCAAAAACCAGATCCAGAGTATGTCCTGCCATGTGGGTAGGGCGCGATACCAACTGAGACAGTCCCATGGTTGCCATGGAGGCCATGAAATCCTGAGCCGCACCCACTAGGGGTGCCTCAGCATGGACATTGAAGTCCCTCAAAACAATAAGCCTGGGGGAACCCAAGGCCACCTCCGAGACCACCCCCGCCAGCTCAGGTAGGGAGATTGAAGTGCAGTGGGGTGGTTGGTACACCAGCAGAATCTCTAGCCTATCTCGGAGGCCCACCCTCAAGGAAAAACACTCGTAATTCTGAGAATGCCTGACCGGGCGCCTGGAAATGGGGAGGATCTCTCAAAAGATTACTGCAATGCCCCCTCCCCGACCCTCGAGGCAGGACTGTTGCACGATCTGGAAACCTGGAGGACAGAGCTGAGAGAGACCAACCCCACCTAGCTCATCCAACCAGGTCTCCGTCACACATACCAGGTCAGCATGCTCATCCACAAGCAGATCGTGGATGAGAGATGTTTTAGCATTGACTGACCTGGTATTCAGCAGCAGCACCCTAATCCTCGAGGGAGTGTTCTCAGAGCTCCCTGGGGTCAGAGGGTTGGGAGAAGAGCTGGGAAAAGGAACAGGCCTCATTTGCCTGGACTGTTACCCCCTGTAATGGCCTGCCCAACTCCCACCACCATACCTCCCTCTGCCCGCTAACTGTGATATTGCTGCCCCCACTCCATCCCCACTTTTCTGCTCTCTCAGAAACATCTCCTTAGCCTAACCAACCACAGCATCTTGGCTTGATTAAAAAAATACAAACCAAATCCAGACTTATGCAGCCTCTTGTTCAAACTGTTTCTAACCTCTTTGTAGCAGGAAGGAAGATCTTCTGGGCCACCCGGCAGCTTGCCCCACAGCTGAGAGCTACAAGGACGAGAGCCCTTGTGCTCTCACCCTTTGGCTTGCACCAAGAGGCTCATGCCCTTGGGCCAGCCTGCCCTATATAGGAGCAAGCCCCAGCAGGGATATATTTCTGTAAGCCAAAAAGTACTTTTGGAGGGAGGGGAGAGCAGCAAAAATAATTCCCCTTTCCCCCTCCACACTATGTGTTCAACTGCAAAACAAACCTTGGGTGGAGCTGCACAACACTTTCTCTGTGAGGATGCTACTCTTGCTCTGCCTTCCCAAAGCTACAAGACATGTGGTCTGTTGTTTTGTTGTTAATATGATTTAGTTTTTGCACACCACCTTTTGAATGTTCAAAAGCACATCATAGCTCTGTTATCAGTACAAAAGCTGTTTATAGCAATAGCACTTACATTTATATACCGCTCTATAGCCCGAGCTCTCTAAGCGGTTTACAATGATTTTAGCATATTGCCCCCAACATTCTGGGTACTCATTTTACCGACCTCGGAAGGATGGAAGGCTGAGTCAACCTTGAGCCCCTGGTCAGGATCGAACTTGTAACCTTCTGGTTACAGGGCAGCAGTTTTACCACTGCGCCACCAGGGGCTCCTTATGGCCCATGTGTAATGTCACCCTCATATTACATATGGGAAGCTGAGGTAATATATGATAGTTTCTCTGAAACCAGCTAGTAAGTTCATACAGAGATAAATCTGAGACTCTCCTACTTCACAGCTCTTAGCTCCAGTTACCCCACACTCTTAGGGTAAAAAACAAAGGGCACTGCCAACAGGAAGTATTCTTGCCCAAGTCCACTAAAATGAATAATATCCAAGGATTTGAAATGAATTATATCCAACAATCCAAGAATGGGGCTTGAGCACAAGAACTTTCTGGTTGTGTCCAGAGTAGAATCTGAATAAAAGCAAGATGCTATTCGCCATTGCAAATACAGTTTATGTCGTTTCCCCACTAGAGTCAAAGCTCACATCATTTCAGAAAAGCTTTGAATTAAGAAAACAAACTTTCAAAAATAGTTTTCAAATATATTTATGGCAACTTCCTCTCCGCCAGAAAGTCTCATTTTGGCACATGTTATCTCTAATAGTTGCTGACACCTGCACACACACTGCAGCAGG
Source organism: Hemicordylus capensis (assembly GCF_027244095.1). Taxonomy (NCBI): domain Eukaryota; kingdom Metazoa; phylum Chordata; class Lepidosauria; order Squamata; family Cordylidae; genus Hemicordylus; species Hemicordylus capensis. The sequence continues at coordinate 124,948,247 of NC_069659.1, forward strand.
TCTGATGAATCTGTTTACACAGCTCAGCAGCACTCCTTTAATAACCAATTCAAGCTAGCTGACTTTTGGAGACTAGAAATATACTGACTGTTTTTGCAAAAAGCTGTTTCATATCAGAGATGAAAAGCAACAGCCTTCTCTTTTTTTATTATCTAAAGCTAGGAACAGCCTGCTTTCAGGGCATGCAAATGACTTACTATAGAGCAATGTTCTCATTTTAGAAAATCTACAGCAATCAGAGTGTACCTTCAGTTCTGTCTTTCGATCTGATTCCTTTGTCAGAACACAGATATTTTGGGGGGTGGGGGAGAGTGGTTGTCGAGTCGTTGTGCCCTGCACTTAAATTGTTAGGCAAAGAGGAATCAGAGTGAAGTGTGCATGGGAACACTGAATCCTCTCAGGATGAAACCATTCCACTCAAGGACTTTCTCAGTAATATGAGAAGTATGAAGCCATTCCACTAAAGAGGCCTTTTCACTTTATGAAGAGTGGTTATTACAAAAGTCTCAATTTGATGAATTTCAACAAAAGGCCTTTTTAATAGAAATAATATTCACTTTGCTTTCCCTGCTATGATGGAGTTTCTTCAATTTCACAGAAGGTTAAACAGAAACACTGATGGGGATAGGAGAAGGACACAGAGGGTTCTAAGATGGCAGCAAAGCAAAGAGATCTTAGGCTACACTTTCACTAGCCATTTTGTATTTCAGAAGTTACACTGAGATCTAGTTCTGTAGATTAAATTCCATGAAAACAATCTACAGTGCCATTTCTTACTGACATCCCCATCATTTCTCTCATTAGCATGCATGCATGCATATTTTTTGCAAGGAAACATGTGGCAATTCCTTACTTCTTTACAACTTTTGTTAACTCTCCAACTAGATATTTAAGAATTCCAATATTCCAAGTGACCTGGAAAAGTAAAACAACTGGATTTCTTAGTGGGGTAGCTAAAAAAAAGACATCCTGCTTCAGTTTAGGCACACAGAAGGAGTAACTTCCTACCATGTACATATATAGAGAGATATATATAAAGAGGTCATTCACACAATCAAAAACTGTGTTCTCCCCAGGTTTGGGAGCTGTGTGGAAGCAAGGTAGGAGGAGAAGGTACCCAGGTTTTCCTCCTACATTGCTTCCACACAGGGGCGTAGCTATAATTGGGCGAATGGATTCAAAGAACTAGGGGTGTGCAATTCGGGAATTCGGTGATTCGGTTCGGGACCTGAACCGAATCACCCCTGTTCTGTTTTGTGCCCGAATATGGGCCACCCGAATCACCCTTGATTCGGTTCGGATTCGGATTTAATCCGAATCTGAATCTGAATCGATTTGGGGGGTAAAAAGGGGCCCAGGGGCCAAATTTTGAGGTGGGGTGGTAGTGCCCAATGGGTGGAGTCTACCACCCCAATTTCAGGGGAATTGGGCAAAGGGCTGATTTTTGGGGAATTTTTGAAATTTTAGTGACTTTGGGGCAGTTCGGGGGCATAGCATGGGATCTGGGCAAAAAGAGTGGGGTGGGGTGGTAGTGCCTAATGGGTGGAGGCTACCACCCCAATTTCAGGGGGATTGGACAAAGGGCAAAGGGCTGATTTTTTTAGAATTTTTGAAGTTTTAGTGACTTTGGGGCAGTTTGGGGGCAGAAAGTGGATCTGCCCCAAAAGAGTGGGGTGGGGTGGTAGTGCCTAATGGGTGGAGGCTACCATCCCAATTTCAGGGGTATTGGGCAGAGGCCTGATTTTTTGGGAATATTTGAAGTTTTGGTGTCTTTGGGGCAGAGTGATTTGGCAGAGGGGTGAATTTTGGTGAATTCTGAGGTTTGTCTTCATAAGGTGAAGTGTGCTAAATTGATTACTTCCTCATATTCATAGTAATTGAGAGTGTGAAAAAGTGAAAGTGGGGTCATGAGAGTTGTCTAATTGAAAAAAATCCCATTTGCTAGGATAGAATGAGAATTCACACCTCAGAAAAAACATCTGAGGTGTGAATTCTCATTCTATCCTAGCAAATGAGATTTTTTTTCAATTAGACAACTCTCATGACCCAACTTTCAGTTTTTCACACTTACTATGAATATGAGGAAGTAATCAATTTAGCACACTTCACCTTATGAAGACAAACCTCAGAATTCACCAAATTTCACCCCTCTGCCCAATCACTCTCAAACTGGGGACGGGTGGTAGCCTCCACCCATTAGGCACTATCTACCAGCCTACCCCACTCCTTTGGGGCAGATCCACTTCCTGCCCCTAATCTGCCCCAAAGACACCAAAACTTCAAATATTCCCAAAAAATCAGGCCTCTGCCCAATCCCCCTGAAATTGGGGTGGTAGCCTCCAACCATTAGGAACTACCACCCCACCCCACTCTTTTGGGGAAGATCCACTTTCTGCCCCCAAACTGCCCCAAAGTCACTAAAACTTCAAAAATTCTCAAAAAATCAGCCCTTTGTCCAATTCCCCTGAAATTGGGGTGGTAGCCTCCACCCATTAGGCACTACCACCTCAGCCCACTATTCTGCCCCAGTCCCCACTTTCTGCCCCAATCTGCCCCAAAGACATGAAAACTTCAGAAATTTCCCCAAAATCAGCCCTTTGCCCAATCCCCCTGAAATTGGGGTGGTTGCCTCCACCCATTAGGCACTACCACCCCACCCCATTCTTTTTGCCCAGATCCCATGCTATGCCCCCGAACTGCCCCAAAGTCACTAAAACTTCAAAAAATCCCCCCAAATCAACCATGAACCGAATCACCCGAATTTTTTGTGCCCGAAATTTGGGTGATTTGGCTCGGGCCCAAAAAATATCGGGGAACATCGGGGGTGATTCGGTTCGGCCCTGAATCACCCGAAATTGCTCATTTCGGGCACAGATCATTCTGTGCCCGAAATTTTTTGCACATCCCTACAAAGAACCCGAGCCATACCCAATCAGGAGCCGCCATTCGTGGCCCTGACACGCCCCCTGAGATGGCGTCAGATGTGGGGGCGGTAGTTTAGCTCCTGAGCGGGGTCCGCGCGGCCCCTTCGAGAGCTAAACAAAGGCTGGCGCTTTTTTCGTAGCTCCAGCCAGGAGCGGCTCTTCCCTGCAAAGGCCAGCCTTTGTTTAACTGCCAAAGGGGCTGCATGGCCCCTTCAGCAGTTAAGCTGCTTCTCCCATTCAGGAGCCAGACCACACACCCCGTGTCTGATGTCAGATGCGGGGGCGGGGCTATCGGGGCGCCCACTGCGGCCGCACACAGGCTGCCGGCGGGCTAGCTACGCCCCTGCTTCCACACAATCACTTCTACCCAGGTTTTCTGCCTACCTTACTTCCGCACAACTGAAAACTGGGAGCACACACAGATTATCTTATATTTAGCAGGGGGAGAGCAACTGGCCCTATCCATTCCAGCCTTATGTTTCTTTTTAGACTGTGAGCCTTTTGGGACACAGAATAATTTTATTTATTTGTTTGTTTTTATATGTAAACTGCTTTGCAAACTTTTGTTGAAAAGTAGTATATAAACAATAGTAGTAGTAGCAGCAGCAGCTCCCAAACCTGGGTAGAATACCATTTTTGATTGTGTGAATGGCCTCATAGATACTAGACTAAAGATGTGCAATTTGATTCACCCACTAATTGATTTGGGTCAAATAAGGGGGGTTTCGATGATCCTGCCCTGAATTGAATCACTCTGAAAACAAAGGGCCACATTCAGGGTCAATAGAATCACATCTGATACAAAGCAAATCAATTCAGGTGATTTGGATGCCATTTTGAGGCCTGTTTTGCTGGGGAAATGGGCCTCAAAATGGCACTTATTTCTGGGGAGAGCTGGTCTACCAATTGGGATCAGTGAGTAGACCAGCTCTCCACTCTGGACTTGGTTCATCTGCCTGCCTTAGAGGGCTTGGTCTATGCACTGATCCCAAATGGTAGATCAGCTCTCCCTGGAAAGAAGCACCATTTTGAGGCCTGTTTTCCCAGCAAAATGAGCCTCAAAATGGTGCCTGAATCACCCAAATCGATTTGCATTGAATCAGGGGTGATTCATCAAGGCAGCTGGCCAATCTGAATCAGGGGTGATTCATCAAGCCAGCTGCCTTCAACAAATCAATTTGGGGGTCTGCAACTTGATTTGGCCTCGAATCAAATCACAGATCTTGATTTGTGCACACCCCTAATATATAGATATAAACAGATATAAAGACCTATTCATAAGTTACAGCAGTTACTCATCAGAGCAGGGTGTCACATTTTCCAGGCTTTAATGAGTATCTAAAAAACATTCAAAAGGGCTTTCCAGCTATCAAGAGACCATCTCCTGTCAATTACTCCACTGATGAAACCTTTTATATTATTAGCCAATTCACAAATAACTGGTTGGTCATAAGTCTTTAAAATCAAAACTAGCTTTTGGTGATTTCTCCTCCTGAAATGAACAGTAATATTCAAAGGCCTTTTTACCCTGACTCAAACACTTGTATAGTTGACTGTAGAACCTTAAAAAACCCTTTAAGAACCTTTAAAAAGCATTACAGATCCACCCAACATTGCAGATCCTACTGGTTGCCTTGTGACTCTTTTTCTATTGTTGTCATGACCACTAGATGAATGGGGAAAATAGAATTAAATCTTGGATTACTATAGATTCTACAGTGTGCAAATCAAATGGTTGCGAGTGATTTGTGGCTATTCTAAGGCAAAAGGTATCCATAATTTCCTCGAACATTGGATTATTGTGCATTGATGATGTACTGAGTTGTTGTGTGCATTATTAAGTATAATTTTCCTAGTATGAATCTGTTGAAGTATGTGCCTAGCACCTGGAAATGGTTAATCTCCTGCTTTCAAAAACTACAGTAAGATTCATGTCTGTGCATTTTCAAGATATGATTGACAAGGACTTTTAGGGAAATTGTACTTGCAAATCATATTAACTACATTACAACTGGGGCAGTCTAAGTCTGCAGGGGTAAAAACTGCAGACACATCTCTTTCAGTTTTCTGCTAGGAAAAAAAAAAGCTTCACCATATTCTATCATTTGTAAAAGTCATTCATTTTTAATGCAAGATGACAAACTGCATATTTATGGCATCAATGCTGATATATTAGATTAGAAAAAAGCAGGCATTATGGGTTTTCTCTGTCCTAAATATTGTTTTCCTGGGATGGTGATGACTGGTATGGAATTTTACAGGAGAGGAAGCAGAACAATGAATCAAGCCAAGAAGTAGCTACTCATAAGTGGTAGGATCATAGTGTGAAGGCGGAAGAGGATTTGACCTAGACCTCTGCATCAAGCAAGGCTATGTCACACATCAATCTGCATACAAACCACTACAAACAGAGTGGAAGCTGGGGTAGTAACATAGGAACATAGGAAGCTGCCATATACTGAGTCAGATCATTGGTCTAGGTAGCTCAGTATTGTCTTCACAGACTGGCAGTGGCTTCTCCAAGGTTGCAGGCAGGAATTTCTCTCAGCTCTATCTTGGAGATGCCAGGGAGGGAACTTGGGACCTTCTGCTCTTCCCAGAGCGGCTCCATCCCCTGAGGGGAATATCTTACAGGGCTCACACTTCTAGTCTCCCATTCATATATACAACCCTGCTTAAGTGACTTGTCCCCTGCTTAGCTAAGGGGACAAGTCATGCTTGCTACCACAAGACCAGCTCTCCTCTGACAGCCCCAAGGCTGCTATCACTTGAGCTCTATTTTGCTCTTCTCCTTTGAGTTTCATGAAACAGTTAAGAGGAGAAAAGACAAGAGTGCCTGAGCAAATCCTCCTCCCATTGTCATGGGTGACAAATGGATTTCTAGAGTTCCAGGCAATATTGTGACCAGTTCAGCTGCAGGTGCCCAGTGGGATGGGGGGAAGAATCCATAGGAAATGCTTTGTCTAACCCAGTCTAGATTACTGCTCATACCTCTGCATAAAAATGAAGGAAGTATCGTATGCCACATCTCAGACAGATCAAGTTGTATATGCTCTCTCTCTCTCTCTCTCTCTCTCTCTCTCTCTCTCTCTCTCTCTCTCTCTCTCTCTCTCTCTCTCTCTCACACACACACACACACACACACACACACACACACACACACACACACATCACTAACACTTTCCAAAAGCTGAAATTACATGTCACTTTTAGTGGGCCCTGAGACTAGGGATGTGTGAGCCGGCTTGGATTAGATCCAGTTTGACTCGAAGGCTCACCATCGAACCGAACTGGAGGGGATCTGGTCTGAGGGTAAGCCAAGCCCTTACTTTGCAAGCCAGCTCGACGGGTATACTTGTAAAGGGGAATCCAGCAAGGATGCCCTTTACAATTAAAGGGCTAAATGTGGCGGGGGAGGTAGCTTTTTAGTCCTTTACCTTTAAAAGCAAACAGTGGCAGTGGCAGGGGTAGTGGTGGGGGCTCCTTCCACACACACCCCTCCAGCTTCCCAAATGACCAGCCAGCCACACTTCGGCCCATTTCCGGACTTGGACAGTGGCCCTGGCTGCAGCTGTGGGGACAGCCCGAAGGTAGTGGCAGGGGCTCCTTCCACCCCCACCCCCCGCCAGCCTCCCAGATGACCAGCCTGCCATGCTGCGGCCTGTTTTGGGCCTCTGTTGCTGTGCATGTGCAAAGGCCTGAAACAGGCCGCAGTGCAGCCGGATAGTTGTTTATGAGGCTGGTGGGGGTGGAAGAAGTCCCTGCCACTGCCTCCATAATCCCCATGGCCTCAGCTGCTGAGGCCAAGATCCCTTTTTAAGTATACCCATTGAGCCACTTGAGCTGGGCTGCGCTGGGCTGGGCAAGGCTGGACTGGGACTGGGCTCAATCAAGCCTGAGCCACCTGGGGCAACTTGAATCCAGTTCAGATTCAAGCTAAACTGGGCAACCCAGTTCTATGCACATCCCTACCTGAGACAAGAAATTCAGGTGGGCTCATGCCCCCATACCTTCTTCTTTGGAAATCTGGGAGGGGGGAGTGAACTGGAGGTCCCTCTCTCCCTCAGGAGACATTTGGGCTCAGGGACATTCATTTCCCCTTGTTCAATAATAGCTACACTCCTGCTTGAGTATTCCCTAAAACAAGATGTGGTGATAGCTTTAAAACAAAGATTAGATACATTGTGAAAGATGAATTGCTCAGTAGCTATTAGCCATAACAGAAAATGCAGCTTCCATTTTCAGAGATTTCATGCCTTTGATTTCCAGATGCTGTGAGAGACAGCAGTCACTATGATCTGTTTGTGACCTTTCCAGAAGCATTTGTTGGGCCACAGATAGCAGCAGTGCTGAATTAGGTAGACCCGTGAGTTGAATGATGTTCATGGTATTCGTTGTGGTCCAGATCTTGTACCATAACAATATTACTACTGCCTATAATAAATAAAGAACCAAGGCTCACAAGGATAACAAAGTAAAGATATTTTGCAATTAGTATGTGACCTGCTATCAAAGACTGCCCCCCCCCCACATTTCTTTTCAGTATTAATACAAGTTTTTCTAGTAAGAACTAATCAGCCAACTTCCCTTTCACTGTCTCTACAACTGGACTAAATTTGGTTCAAATCAAGGTTCACAAGTTAGATCTCTTGCACCTCAAATGTTCATGCACCCGCCAGCTTGGATTGAGGTTGATGACATCATTAAAAATGACACCATTGGGACATCCCTATGTGACCATACAGCTGTAGCAAATTTGGTTCCAATTGTCTAAGCGGTTCACAAGTTAGTCCACTTGCACATCAAAAGTTTACACGTCTGCCATCTTGAATTGGTGTGGATGACATCATCACAAACTATACCATTGAGGTGTCCCTGAGTGTTACTCACTGCAACTGTACCCAGTTTGGTTCAAATGGGTTAGACAGCCCACAAATTAGCAGGCTCGAACATCAGACGTTCACACAACCACCATTTTGAATTGGAGTGGATGACATCATCACACACCATGTCATTAGGGCATCCCAATGTGTCCCTACAGCTATAACATATTTGGTTCAAATCAGTTAGGTGGTTCACAAGTTAACCCACTTGTACCTCAAAAATTTACATGTCTGCCATCTTGGATAAGGGTGGAAGACACCATTACAAACTATACCATTGAGGTGTCCCTATGTGTCCTACGACTGTACCCGAATTGGTTCATATTGGTCCAGGCATTGCAAAGTTGATGGGGGGGGCACACGGATGGACACACGCACGTCACACAGACACACACACACAGAATGCCGGGTGATCTCATAAGCCTACTAGAAAGTAGGCTAAAAAAGAGCTGGACACTGCCACTTTGACTTTATAGTCAAGGGAAAGATTTCTTCAAACAGTCATAAAAGAAAAGCAGTTTCAGCAAAATAAGTTTAAATTCTCATAACAATTTAATACAGTGTCTCCTGCTTCTTCCTTTTTCAACAGATATTCTTTTATGTAACAGGCAGACTCATTCTCCCAACAGCAATATTGTTGATCCAGTCATATATTGCTCTCACCAGATCAAAATACAGAAACAAATTCTTACGGATATAAAATAAACTGCAGAATTATAAAATGTAAAACTATAAATACAAGTCTATATGTTAAAATCCATTCAAGTTTTTAAAAAAACCAAAACACGTTCTTGAGAAACAGGTCCTGTAATGGTTAGGAAAAATAGTACTAGAATCCCTTTTCTACCTGGCATGGTGATGAGTCAGGTAAAAGAAAATACAGGTTGCTTAACAGGCAAACTAAATACTACTCCCATTGTGTGGATGGAGACTGGTCATGTTTCCCTATGGTTGAGGCTCCAAGTAGAATCATAAGCACCTGAAAACTCCTCATGGTTGATCACCTTATTTGCATGAAGACTCTCAGTGCCAAATGTCATCAGGAACATGTGCCATTCTGGTGGAGACTTGATCCACATGGTAGTCCACAATGCACACATGGAGCCACCACTGCACAGAAGTGTTTATAGTTGCTTCCAGTGGCGGATTACTGGAGATGCAGAGGAAGCATCTGCCTAAAGTAGCAAAATTTGAGGAGCAGCTTTGCCACTCCGCAAATGTTTATGCCTCTCTCTGGGGACGGTGGCAGCGGTGGCAGCGAGGGTGGGGGTGAGGAGAAAGTCCCTCCATGGTGTTTTCTTTAATCGCCTTAACAAATCCTTTACCTTTTTTCCAGGGAGGGAAGGTGGGGTGGGGTGCACTGCTGGTGGCGGAGGCTGCAGGGAGGGAGGCAAGGAGCAGAGAGTTCCCCTTTTACTGGCATGGGAGGTGGTGAGCTCCTTCCAGCTGCCCTCTCTCCTCCCAACTGACTGCACGGGCCTCTCGCCTTTCTGCTGAACAGCCTGTTTCCAGCCTTCTCCTTGTGAAGGAAGCAGAGAGGCAGGACTCAGGAGGCCTGTGCGGTCAGTAGAAAAGGGATTCTAGTACTATTTTTCCTAACCATTACAGGACAATTCCTAACAATTACAGCCTCTGCCACCAGCGGTGCACCTCATCCCACCCCACCTTCCCTCCCTGGATAAAAGGTAAAGGGTTTGTTAAGGGGAACTCTTCCCTCCTCACCCTCTTACCCTTCTCGTAGCTACTGCCGCTGCCATCCAGCAGTGTTTTTTTTAAAAAAAAAAAAATCATAGGGGGGACTTTTTCCTCACCCCCACCCCCACTGCAGCCGCCACCGTCAAACCCCAGGCAAAGGGGAAAAGTTTCCTCTCAGTCCCCCTTCCCACAGCTTACTGCCGCTGCTGCACAACAGCATTTTTTGCAAAAATCTATCTATGGGTGGCCACAGGCTAATCCACCCCTGGTTCCTTCTATGTAGTGATTGTAACACTCCAGTTGGTTCACAGTGGTCCTCAACTGACATAAGAGGCATTTTTTTTTTTTAGTTTAGAAGGTCTTGATGCAACATGCATGCAATTAATTTGTCCACTTGTTCATTTTGTGGAACCAGAGACTGAGCGGGGTGGGGGGGAAGAGTGGTGCATGTTTTCTTTTGTTGTTGTAGCAGATTCAGATGACTTGAGAAGCCACTTTGTTTACTGGCTGCAGTTCAAAGGACACCCACTCAACTAGTTCTGTCCACATTCAACAGGGCTTAAGATTTGTGTTTCTCAAATAGCAGTCCCCCAGTTGGAAAGCCTCTTTGAAAATGGAGGATATTTCACAAATAATGCAGGATACAGTGAAAGCATTTGCTGTTTAAAGGGGGAAGGTTGCAAAAAGGTCTCAGAAGACACTGCCCAAGCCTAAAGTATTTCTTCTCAATCCCTTGCATTTAGATAATTGGTTGAATTTTAGTTTCTTAGTATCAGCACTTTCTCCTCTCATCAGCTTAGTAACATTTTGAAGGACCAGTCTCATGGAAACCCTATCTGTCGTTCATTCCTATGCACTGCAGTCATGCTGTGTAGTTTTCAGAGATGTTATAGAGCTCATTAAGAGAATAAAGCTGTAATGAGCCTAACTGTCCAGTATCTTTTTTAAAAAAGACCTATATGACAAAAGGCAGCTGGTACTAGAACAAGGACACAGAAACCATTGCGTCTTTCTGTTCTACCATCCAATCTTCCTTTGCAGAAGAAGTTCTGGGACATATTTAGGAGTATTATACTTATTCTGTACAATGTTGTCAATGTTATCAATTTTCCATCAAGTCACATTACAAATGTTTTGCATTAGTATTCCTAGTGGTCATAGAATGCACAAGTCATATCCTATTAGTGACCTTCAAATCATATTAGAAAACCCCAGCTAGTCCAACATGCTGTAAGACTAATAGAACATGAAAGGAAGTTGCTCCTACAGTTAGACCTTCAAATCACATTAGTTCAAGGATAGTACATTTAGAGGTTCTGTTCACACTCATTATTGCCACTGGGTTTGAGAACAACTGCACATTTTGAGTACAGCAATGAAACAATATGGTAAGGATTACTTTGTACATAGGGCCTCTGTATTCACTGCCTAAACTGTACTATTTCCAAAGAAGTTTCCTACTATCTTGATTATAGAAAATAGATGGAATGCTTTTGAGATCTTTTGCTTGACCAGTTGAAAAACTTCATCTAGAATTGCTATTAAATATAACTGTAACATTTGCATATGTAAATGAAATTTCATTCTCCCACCTCCAGGATATCTTGTAGGATGCAATGATCTTCCTCTTCTGATATTCTGAGTTTTTCTTTATAGCTTTATATGCTAGTGTCATCATGGTCTCATCACGGGGAGGGGGCGTGTCTTTTGGGATAACAAAAAGTCTCCCCCAAGCAGCTTTTAATCTAAAATTTGACACAGGGGAAAGGAGGTAAGGGAGATGGAGGTAAGGGTTACAGGGGAATAAAATGCGTTTAATTCAGTTCCATGCACTTAAGGTTGCTTTCAGTAGGGGATGAGGACTAAGAGTTAAGCCAAAGGGTTCACAGAAGAAGTGAGTTTTGAAGACAGATTGTGTATTTATGCATTGCATCTAGAGGAGGTCTCTGGCTTTGTATATATGCCTTTGGATCTCAGTGTAAGTATAATGGATGCAAAGCATGGGCTCTCCCATGGAGCTATGGCCTTTCTCTTGTTTAACAGAGGCAGAAAATGAAATCAATTTTGCAAATAAATAATTTGTGTAAATTTTGCATAAATTGGCTACACTTGAAGTTTTTTAATGTGATGACTGGTGCCCACAAAAAAGAATGAAAAGTAGGTTTAAACCTTCTTTGCATATGTTCTCTATCTCTATCCAAACAAAATAGACTGTATCCTTTTTAAAAATCTGGACTTTATTAGCATCTTTTCAGTTATCGGATGAAGCATGGAATGTATCAGTGTCTGAAGTTTTGCCAGTCTTTGAATATTCCTATGCCTCTATGCTCCACCTTAGACAACACTGGTCTAAGAGCTTTCTAAAATGCTAGAGGGGAAAATAATGCATTTGGGGTACAGAAAAATATTGCCCTAGAACTACAGAGATTCCTAGTGAGTGGGATGAAAATGTTTATGGCCAAACTCCTTGCTTTTGCAACTCCACAGAACCCCTAGCTCATAAATATCACACACACACACACACACACACACACACACACACACACAGCCATTTCCCAAACTTTTTAAATATAATATTGACAAAGGATTATGGTATGAAATTGAGGAGGATATCTTTGCAAAAGCAATAGCAAACAACCTAATTTGTCCATTATTTATTTCAATGGGATACACTTGACAGCAGGGCTGGGATGGCATCAGATTAATATAGGGAGCAGGTGATCCTTGCAGGCCCATGAGTTGTTTTCCATCACACATTTTATTGGAATTCACATCAGAGCCATCACAATGGTAATCCATAACACACAATGTACGGCTGGTGCTACCAATACCACCGAAGCTGCATCAATAGCTTGTTACATTCGCCTTCAATGCTCACTCGGTCAGCTAGTGTGGAAATGAAAACTGCGGGGTGAATACTAATAGCTTCTGTCAGGCCTTTCAGGACAAGAGTTTGTCCAACTGTATTGGCTCCTCATTTATTTTTGCTATCACTGCCTATTCATCTCTTTCTCAGCTCTGAAGGTGAAAGCCTTGATTCTCCTTCATCACAACTGACAGCAGCACCAAAGCTTGCTCAGTTGCAATGCAAAATCCTCTCCTTTCTGAAGTGCTCGAAGGTTGCCTCTTCAGAAAACAAAAGGGAAACAGGCCCCATATAAGTGTGTTGACTCTTCATGTAGTGCTTCTATTAGCGATTAAGTAGTCCCTTGGATGCAGAATGTCTCTTTCTGGCTCGCCACATTGTCTCTTATGTAAATGAGTCATGTAGACATTGACAGGTAAATAAGTGCTTAGAATTGTGTTTACTACCTTTTGAAATGTGTGAAGTACAAGACTAGAGCATGGTACATTTTAAAGTGACAGCATTCAGTCTGTTGGAGTCCCCAAACAGGCTATAAATAAATAGGCTTGACCTATCAGCTGTAAATGCATACAACACTTGTAGAAAATCATTGCTGCCATAGGGTGGTGATGGAATAAGGACCATGTGATCTGAGGCAGGTTGTACTTTTAGAACTACTCATAAGAAAGAAACATTCTTTGTACTTTTTTTAACTTAAAGTTGAGATAGTAGTAGTTCCCTGCTGAGCTAATCTGATAAGTGAGTTAAGCTTACATGAACTGGAATTTCTTTCTGCTAGCAAGTGAATGAGCCCCATTTTATTCTCACACAGTTTTAGGCAAAGGACTGGGAGATTTACTGTAGTCTTGGAAGCAGTGGCCAACAGGCAGATCAACAAACTGCATGTGAGAGGTTATTGCACTAACAGGCCTGCTCAACTTTGGCCCTCCTGCAGATGTTGGGCTACAACTCCCATAATCCCTAGCTATTGGCCACTGTGGCTGGGGGTAATGGGAGTTGTAGTCCCAAAACAGCGGGGGGGGGCGGCAAAATTGAGCAGGCCTGCACTCGCACAAAGCTGCTGCAGTAGCTGGTTGTATTTCTGGAGCTTGAATTCCAGAGCGGTGTTGTGCACCCTCAACCCTGCTGGCAGGAGCACAATGCTGGCACAACTGGGGCATACCTTATTTGTTTGTATGAGAACTTTTGCACATGATTGCCTTAGAATTTAGCTTCGTTCTGCAATCTTCATTTTTTAGCAGAACGAATCCATCCTCTTGTGCTAGTGCAACTTTGCTTATTCTGCTTAGTCTTTTGAAGGAATTCTGACAGTTATCTCCGAGGAGAGAAACCTTCAGAGAGCTACCAGCCGCATCTGAGAGGAGCCCTTGGGTTCTGTTATAGCATTATTAGTCCTTAGATGTAATCCCTGCTGAGAACCAGGGAAGTGGAGATATTTTATAACTACTGTTAGTGAGATTGTAGCACTTGAGTTTACCTTCTCTCTAAGTGCCTTTGCATCTTCCTTTAGTTTTCCTGTAACCCTTTAGTAATTGAATAAAACCCACAACTCTTTTCTATTTATTGACTGAGAATTCCTCTCAAGGTCTCAAGGTATCTGCCTTAGAACAACTTCCGCACAATGATGTCCTGGGATCACTGATAAATGAGTGCTCCTTACCCAACCTTGATCCCTAGGGGAGTGGTGGCAGAAAATCCTCTATTTAGAAATTATTACTTTTGTTATTCCCCAATATAAAAAGCACTGCTAACCTCATAGAAGACAGACCATGTCACATAGTATATTATTGTGAGATTTGCTATTGTCACCTTAAGTTTTAAAGTTACATTTTAGTAATAGATACATGTCAATCAGTGTCAATACATTGGAACAGTTTATTATACAAGTTCTTTATTCTCAACCAAATCTCCCCCCCCATCTTGCATTGTTGGTGACTACAGGCCTTATTTCACTATGTACTAACTGTTATGGTGTTACCAGGTGTGTGTTTAATTGTGGTTGTTATTACCCTTCCTGACTATGTTTTGGCTTAATGTAAGGAAAGTATCTCCAATTGGTGCAAAACTGCATACAGCTAAATTATGAACCAAGGTACTGGGAAAGCTGACCTTAGATAGGGTAGACCTGTGTAAGAGCACTCAGAAGGATGCAACAGAGTACAGACACATTCCTTGAAAGCAAATTAAAGTTTTACTGAAGAGCAAAGATTTACAGCACAGGCAGCGGTTAGCGCCTCAGCAAGTTTGCTGATAAGGATCTCAGTGATCTTCCCTTAAGGGGTAATGATGTAAGAATGGCACTGGATTATCTCCAATGCAAATTGGTATTGAGGGGCAGGGAATAGAGTTGGTAAAGTGAGTGGGATGGAGAGCGAGAGAGAGCGAGAGAGAGCGAGAGAGCAATATCTACTGCAAGTTGATGGATCAGGTTTCCAGGGAAAGCTGATGTTGTCTTCCTTTAGAGAAGGAGGTGTTGTCCATTAGTTGAGTGGGAGAGACTCTAGGCCACAGGACAAGACAGTCTACCAAGGACTGAGCTCTGGTTGCCCGGATGGGAGGGTGCTCCAAAGGAAGAGAAGGCAAACAAAAGCAAAATGCCCCAGTGCATAAGATGAATCTCTATGTGCATTGGCAAAAATGAGATGACTTTGGTATCATGGGAACAGCAAAGCTAGTAGCATGCTGTTTCCAATAACCTTCAGTACACCTAATACATCTGTGTTGCAAGTGTCCATCATCATCGTCAACATCAACAACAACAACAATGTGGGGTAAAAAATGGGAGTATCTTTATAATTTCAAAGTAGCCTGAGGATATGATATTGGGTACATTAATTGTTCTAAGCAAGAGCATTTGCCCTAAACAAAATATGTTGCAGATTGTTGGTGATCACTTGTCAGTACTTTCTTAGACATCTCTCTTTAAAACAAAAGGCTGAACAAGAGATCTCCCAAGGGAAGTGGAGAAGGAGGACACTGAATTTCAGCATGACTCACTTGATTTGACTCTAAAAACCTTATCTGTAGGAGGGAGTATGCCCTTGGCTTCTTGGCTTATCTGAGTGTCTGCTCATTAGGAGGGGAAAACTGCATTCCGATCTCAGTGCTCCAAAGCTTTCTCTACCCTGGCACATTCTGTGGGGCAGTAGTGGCTATCAGAGAGTTATTTCCTAGTCCCTTGTGATCATGCTAATGACCTGGGGGCACTAAGCAAATCTCACCAGAATGACTCATTTCTTTTTACTTGAATCAGAGGTGGACTCAGCACTCAGGTGGAGGCTTCATCATCAGTAGAAACAGTGATACTGTCATTACAGACTGCCAAGATTTAACCTGGGGTGCACTGGGGGGCAACTGGGACAGGTGGGCATGGCAACCATGGATAGGACCTTACGTAAGAAAGAACACTTCGAGGTTAAGGACAATGGTTAGATGCATCAATCTTCATTCTATCCCAAAGTTCAGAACCCATTTTTTCCCCTTTTACTGGTTTTCAAAGCACAGTGTCACATCACAATCTGAGCAGGGCTGTCGTTCTGTCAATAACAAGACAGAGAGAAAGAGAGAGAGACAGAAATTAGATGCAAAGCTGCTCAGGCATTAAGAGGCTCTAATACTTTTATTTTCATCCATTTAGCTCATTACAAACAGGTTAATGTAGTTTGACATGACCCTGAGTGTATGCACTTAGTAAATGCTGAACAAATTAAAAGGCTTTGTTTTCCTTATTCCCTAAAATAGAGATTATTGACAATTTAGAATGATTAATCTCAATCACTGTTTAATCTATTTGAATTTTTCCTCTGAGGACAAATGATATATTTTCCTATAGTAATAAACAGTTTATATAGCACTAATACTGTTTAAAGTACTTTATAATCTTTGTCTCATTCAGCTTTACAACAATCCTGTGGAACAGACCCTAAATGCTCAATTGTACAACTGGGGAACTAATTTATTAAACCAATTAAAGAGGTTTTCTTAAAACTGGGCTAGGATTTGAATCCATCCCTAGGATATCCAATTATTTTCACAACTGATCCAAAGTTTACAAAGGCACATGGAGCAAGCTTTATCATCTGAGATGAACACATGAGGGGCTGACAATGGGAACTCACTGTTACATAAAAAATAAACTAGGGCCACATTCACACATAATTTGAAACTGGAGGTGAAGGAACCTCCAGTTACGAAAACTGTACGTCTGAATGTGGGCAACCACAGTTTCACCATAAAACATGCCCATGGTTACCCTCCCCATACAGAGATTTCCACCTTCGGTCTGTAGTGAGGTCCACCTGCCTCTGGTTACATAGTGCCAGCATTATATCCAAATACTGGCACCACAGAGTGAGGGAGCTCCTCCCTCACTCTGGTTGCTATTGGCTGCCAGGGCTGTCCTTCAGTAAAGAAGTCTACAGTCTCAGAAAGACTGCAGAGAGGGAGCTCTCCTGAACATCCAAATTTGGATGGGAGTGTGAGGAGAAGGGTGAGAGTGGAACCATGGGCCCATTGGACCCATGGCTCCACATTATGTCCAAAGGAAGCCTAGGTTAGAAACCTTCTCTCTGATGTACTAGCTTTCAAAGTGCAGAAATATTTTACCATGGGGAGACATTCAAATTTGCAGTTCCTCTCATTATATCTGAAGTGGTATGATTCTGTGAAAGACACTCCAGTCTCTCCATCTAATGGCTTATCACTCACAGGTCCTCATTTGAATATGGTACCTACATCCATTACATAGGATTATTTCTGAGATGATGTGGATGCTCTCAGCGTAGTGTTTGATCCATGATGGCTAATTCACAACCACTAGTGGAGGGAGGCTAGCGGCGGCCCATGTCCGGCCACCATGGCGGCCCCCCTCGCCCTGCCCTATATGCCTGACATCAGATGTGGGTGGTTAGCCATGCCCCCGTGTCTGATGTCAGATGCAGGAGTGTAGTCTAGTTCCCAGCCCCCTTCAGAAGTTAGATCGAGGCGAGCGCTGCGTTCGAAGCATGGCCAGGAGTGACTCTCCTTGCCTTAAAGGCAGGGAGAGCTGCTCCTGTCTGCGCTGCCATTTAACTCCCGAACTGGGCTGCATGACCCAGTTCAGGAGCTAAACCATGCCCCCCATGTCTGATGTCAGACATGGGGAGGTGTCGGGGCTGTGAGGCACAGCCCCTGAGGGGCAGTGGCCCGGGTTCTTTGAACCCAGCCACACAACGGTGGCTACGCCCCTGTTCACAACTACAAGACATCATTCATTCATTCATTCATTCATTCAATTTCTATACTGCCCTTCCAAAAATGCTTAGAGTGGTTCACACAGAGAAACAACAAATAAATAAGATAAACAAAATGGATTCCCGTCCCCAAAGGGCTCACAAACTGAAAAGAAACCTAAGATAGACACCAGCAACACTCACTGGAGGTACTGTGCTGGAAGTGGATAGGGCCAGTTACTCTCCCCCTGCTAAATAAAGAGAATTACCAGATTAAAAGGTCACCCTCCTTGCCAAGTTAGCAGGGGTATCATGACATTGCAGCCACTGGGTGCCATTATTCAACCATGATGTTGAAAACTTGTTCAATGAGTGTACAGTGTACAAAGGTACAGATCTGTACACAGGTACAGTTATTCACAGTTATTGAACATGGGTATGCTTCCTATCTGTACCATGCATTTGAGGGCCTTGTACCCAGATTCACTTTTAAACTGAACACAGGTACAGTCATTAACACATAAACATGTATGAATGTACATACACTTGTACAACATGTCTGAACAGGGCTTAAGAATCAAGAGTGTAAAGGAACTACATGTTACTTTAATCACATGTTTGGCAAGCATATGGGTAGGTTTTTTTTAATGTTTAATTTTCAATTTGGAATGCAAATTATACTTCCAAAGGGATCTAGGAGAGAAACTTTTTAACAGGAAGACCCCCTTCCAGATATCTTTGTGAGTTAAGTGTAGTTGCAATACACAACAAAATGCCAAGCGATCTTAAAGGAAGTATTTTGGGGACTCAAAAAATCTGACCATGACCCGAAGAGCTACTGGCAAGAAAGTCTTGGAGTGGCTATAAGCTTTGCAATACAATTTTTGCTTTTAGAAATAACTGACTTGGTTGGTGAAAGAGCTTTTTTCAGAGTTTGGTTAAATAGGTTTTGGGATGTTACACATTTTTGCTCCAAAGGTTTAGAAAGAAGGTCTTGTCTCAGGATCCCTAAAGCTTTAAAAACGCTATGAGTGTTTGTTTTTATTATGATCTATAATGGTTTCTAAAGTGAGTGAAGAGAAATAAGGAAATGTTTTAAATGCTGTTAATATAGCCATTTTTTAAATTTATGCTGATCTGTTAACCACGTCAAACAAACAGCATCAAAATACAACCTTAAGTCTGGCAGGGTCAGACCACCTCTTTCTTTAGCATCTGTTAATTTTTTAAAGTTAATTCTTGCTCTTTTACCCTGCCAAACAAATTTGGTTATGTCCCTGCCATTGTATCCCTCTGCCATTGAAAGAATGGATAACCAAAAAAAAAAGAATGGATAACCAAAAAAATTTCAAACTTGGATTTGAGGATCAAATGTCGAGATTTGAGAAGGAGCTATGTGAAAATGATGAAAAATTAGTGTCCAAGATGTATAGGCTGTTGCTTTTGGAGGAGACAAGAGATGAAGTGGTTAAAATGACTATGATAAAATGGGCTCAAGATGTGGGTCGTAATATAGATATGGCAGCTTGGGAAAAATTATGGAAAACTGATTTAAAGTTCACTGCATGTTACACTTTAAAAGAAAATTATTATAAGATGATGTACAGGTGGTATTTGACGCCTAAAAAACTGGCGATAATGTATAAAAATGTTTCAAACAAATGTTGGAAATGTGGACATTGTGAAGGAACTTTTTTTCATATGTGGTGGTCTTGTAGGAAGGCAAAGGGCTTTTGGGACATGATATATAATGAGTTTAAAAAAAAATTAAATGACATTTCCTAAGAGCCCAGAATCCTTCCTGTTGGGAATAACGCAAGGAGAGTTTTCCACAAACAATTTAACATTCTTCATGTATGCAACCACGGTGGCCAGAATAGTATATGCACAGAAATGGAAGGACAATGAACTGCCCTCAAAAGAAGATTGGTTGATAAAAATTTTGGAATATGCGGAGATGGCAAAACTTACAGTATTGATAAGAGATCAAAATTTGGAAGGTTTTAAAGAAGATTGGAAACCATTCTTACTGTACCTAAAGAACTATTTTCCTAATATTGATTTTTCAACAGGGTTTGAAATTTTGTAATATTAGCAGGTTGAGTAGACTAAAATCGAGTTTGGTAAGGTATAGGATATATGTTTTGAATTATTATAGCAAGGGTTAATTGTATAGTTAGTGATTCGCGCTGATTGGTGAGCTGGAAGTCAATTTTTGTTTAATGTTTGATGTAATGAGATTTTTAAGATATTGTTAAAATCAATAAAAATTTAAAGCAAAAAAAAATAAATTATGCTGATCTGTTTGCTAAGTGATTAACTTGATGCTTAGGAAAGAGAACACTGGTGAACTTCTCCAAGCCCAATAGAATTTTGGAGATTCAAAGAGCTCAATTATCCTTTGAGTTTGCCTTTTTCTAACTCCTAGTTCTCGTCTAATCTGAAGGTTAAGGAAGCTTGCCAGCATCTGTATAACATACCTATAAAGAACAGAGAGGGTTATAACTGAAATAAACAGCAAAGCACCTATTAACTATAATGAAAGTAAATGTCACCCTCTGTCTTAATTTTAGTGAGCTTTTGTAGTCATTTTCTTATTAGTTCTCCCAACCTTAATATCCATTTCATCATGATAGAGCAACTGAAATACATTCAAGAATTTGTCATGGAATGGGCTAGAGGTTTTACATACATAATATTGATTGTGTCGATTTATTACCCAGATTCCAAAGCATTAACCATACCAGAGTAGAAGCTTAAAAATACCAAACATAACATTTACACAGAAATATCCTTAATGGAATGTAGAGAACCAGATAACAGCCCACACATGTTTAATATTAGATTAATTGAATTAAGAAATTATTTTGAAAATTAATGCCCTGAGTGTAGCTTTGAGACGGTGGCAAGGATAAGGCATCCATCTAACCCCTGTTCATTATTCAGAAAGAGTATCTAAGCTGACATATCACAATAAGTAAATGCAATTATGGTTTTATAAGATAAAGAAATACAGCAGAAATTAAAAACCAATTTTAAACTATTAACTTGATACACTTCTCTTTGCTAAATGCAATCACTTTAATTTTGATTAATACTAGGGTTTTTTTAAACTTAATCATTTTTACTAATATTGCTGATTGCTCATCTCAGCTCTCTCTCTCTCTTATTATTTTAAAGGTACTTCATTCGCCGTGAGTAATGTACAACATTTCCTATTGCAAACCAGCTTCAGCACATTTAGTATTTCATTTCTGGTGACCTTAAATTATTGGCAGGTTTTCATATCAAGACAGCTCTATCAGATTTTGAAACATGCTTGTTGTATGTAATGAAGGATGCTAAAACATTGCTTGTGATTATGTTCTACTCACTGCAAATAATTTCTTAGATATATAGGCCAGGGTCCAGCTATTTCCACATGTTCAAGGGTCTTTAGGCTTGTACATTTACACCACCTACATGCTACACCCCGCCCCTCAATCATGCAGATGAAGTACAGAAAGTGGTATTATGTGAAAGCAATATGGTGCAGCAGAAGAGAGTGCATCTATGAAAGCAATATGGGGAAGCACCAGATGTGGAAGCATATCCATGCTCCTCCCTCACATGTTTGAGAGAGCCAGTCGATTTTTACATTGACTTTTTAATACTATTTTCCTCAATAATAAATAATAATATAATATAATAAATAATTTTTAAAAACTCATCAAATTATCTTCTGTAATACTGTGGCGAAAATCATGAAATGTTCCACCTAAACTGCCTTCAGCAGTCTGATCTTTTTCCTCAAGTCTGTCTGAAATGTGTTGGAAATTTGGTGATGCGCAGGTATATATGATACTGAAATGTTTCAAGAAGGCATATAAAGGTCTGGCATATACAGTAAATACCACAATAATAAGTACTGAGTCACGCCAGAGGCATGCCATCTGTTGTTCTAACATTGCCACAGTAGACTGCTTGAAGTAGACTGCTTGAAGCACTGAATATTAAATGGTGTCAGGGGGCTTGATCCCAGCAGCAAGAGAGCCATCTTTCTATGTGAGTTGTGAGACTTAGTCTTGGTAGGATAAAGGTGTTGACAGAGGATTTCAAAGGGAAAACATGAAAGGGCCAATGGAGGCCAACTCTGCCGAGAGGCAGGGATCAACAGCAGCTGAGCAGCTGAGTTTATGGAGGTACTTCGTAGCAAATACTGCCAGGTTTATTGCTCTCCAAGGGTGGCTGTCTATGACATTTCTCAAGTTTTGCCCTCTGTTCAAATACTGTTTCAGACACACCAGAGCCTAAAATCACAGAGGGATGTGAGGACTTCGCTTCAAAGGAATCTATTGTCAGAGTCACAAGACATTCTGTAGAGATGTGTAGAATGAACAGCTTCAGTAGCTATTAACACAAGGGCCAAATTTGGATGTAATGTGCCACCAGAGTTACACAGGGCAGAGGTTGGAACTCCATTACATCCAAATGTGTGCAACTGCAGTTTTGGGGAGAATGCAGTCTGCAGTTTGTCTCGCAAAACTCCATTTTGAACCTTCAGTTCAAGTAAGGTTTGCCACTGAGACCTGAGGTTTGGCCACCAAAGTGTTATGCCTGAAAGCGGACAGCACCATAACAGTGGTTCCGTGCCCGCTCCATACCTTCAGCATTTCTTGCAGCCGCCTCTTCAAGCACCATCCATTCCCCTCTGATGCACCAGTGCAGTTGTCCAGCAAAGGGATGCCACCATGTCCCGTCCCAAGGTTGTCAGCATGTCAAGCGGCAAAGTCACACAGGGGCATTCCATCTTCCCACTCTGTACTTTGCTCCCCCCTCTTGGCAAGCAGGAGGGGAAGGGGATAGGATGACAGGACAGGCAATAAGTGCTTGGTTCCCTGAGAATAAAGCAACAATGATGCATGTTCACAAGCAAAAACACTCCAGATGGCGACATAAGCAGAGCACCCCATTAGAACACCAGGATGGAAACATATAGTTGGAGGGTACCCTGGGTCAGGTTTAACAGGTAGCCCCAACCAGGAATTCTTGAACAGCCAATCTGTATTTTTTGCACAGGAAGGTTGAGGAAGGGGGCCCAACCCCTTCGGTGTACTGTGCTTACTCATGAGAAGGCTTACTGATGAGTAGGCTTACTGATGAGAAGGGCCAGGCAGTAGGAACAGCATTGCCAACACTAAGAGTTGGCAATGGGGCACTAAAAAGAGCCCCTGGTGGTGCAGTGGTAAAACTGCTGCCCTGTAACCAGAAGGTTACAAGTTCAATCCTGACCAGGGTTGACTCAGCCTTCCATCCTTCCGAGGTCGGTAAAATGAGTACCCAGAATGTTGGGGGCAATATGCTAAATCATTGTAAACCGCTTAGAGAGCTCCGGCTATAGAGCGGTATATAAATGTAAGTGCTATTGCTATTGCTATTGCTAAGAGTGGAGATTCTTCATATGTGATAGCAACAGATGCTGATCCTAAGTGGACTACTCACTCATGAGAGTGTAAGGCTATGGGGACACCCCCTCGTAACTCATCTGTGGGAATAAGAGCATCAGGCAGAATTGCTAATAATGTGTGATGATGAAACAACCCCTTCTGTCACCGACCACTCTCTCATGAGAGTGTCAGACCATGGAGGCTGTATATCGAGCCAGGTTGCTCTATCCAGGAAATCAATGGGGACAGTTACCCCATTAACTACTCTCCCTGTCTTGGCAACTGCTGCAAAGTAGCTGTCAAAGCATACCCCGCCAGCCTGTCTGCCCATGTGGACATGTGCACCCTTGCTTTTTACCCAAAATGGTAACCCTGTTTCCCTGGGGTTGCTGGAAATCAGAGCTTCCCTCTCCCACAATTCACCATAGCGGCAGATCTGCATATGCCACAACAGCATCCTGAACCTAGGAATTTTGAATGGAAGTAAAGATCCATCCACATAGCTGGTGTTCCCCCTGTCTGCACATGTGGCTAGGCTCTAACACATGGAGCATCACAATCTCCTTCCGGTCCATGCAAGGCTTCCTGGAGGGAAGAGAGGGTTACAGTGCAAAAGTTCTATCATTAACCGGGGGGGGGGCACACAAGCAGGGCCCCATTTGCTGGGTTAGATCAACATATGGTCCGATGAAAGACAGAGGGTGTTTAACCCAATGGTCCTCCCCAGTAGACTGGCACTATCATTAGAGTGCTATCCCACCAGCAGCAAGCTGCCAGGGGAGCAGGAGTATGGTTTGAGCTACATGGACTGCTTTGTAGGGTGAGCCCTCACAAGAGCATCGTAGGTCACACATACACCCTTCTAGAAATCATCATGTTACCTTCCCTTTCATGAGTAACAGGAAAATACTGCCCCCAAGATCCCCGCTCCCAAGAATCATGCTTGTGAGGGAAAGTATTGTTGCAGGATTCTTAGAAGTGCAATCTTAGATTGCACTTGTTACAGTGCAATCGCTGTAAGAAGAAGTGCTGGCATGGTGTGATATTTAAAGGGATTTAAATGCCCGTTCCCTGATGAGGGCGGGCAGACTGTTCTGAAAAGGCATGATTGGGCTTGGCACACAACCTTCAAGATCGTGATCAATCGCAGTCACTCTGGTGATATGCCCACAGTCTGGCGATGTGAGCGCTGCAGAACTTGCTGGGATGTGGCCTTGGCAGACCAGGAAGAGGGAGGGGCTCCCTTCACCTGAAACCAGAGGTTGTTGAATGAATGATTTACAATTCAAAATTGAAACCACGGGTTTGTCAACCTCCAGTTTCATGGTATGTGCGAAAGCTGCCAAGGTCTTGGACTGGAGCCAGTGGCTGACTTTAGGCATGCTGTGCACCCCAGAAAATAGCAGATCTGATCTGATCCTATCCTATAAGTATTGGAATCGGATGTAGGTACCCCTAAGGATATTGGATATTTTATCATTAATCTGATAAAAGATCAGAAATTTTTAGCATTGAGGTCAATGGGAAATGTAAAAATTAATAAATTGGGAATGGCTGGGAAGAGGGCTATAAACTGGGCAAGTATATAACACAGAACTGCAGGACTCTGTGTATTTAATTTGAAACAAATTGGTGCATCTTTTGATTTTTTTATGACAAAAAAATTTAAAAATGCTAAAAAGTGCCATCAATGGCTTGTTTCATGGTATAACATGACAAAAGCTTCATACACAGAAACTCCCCCTCTGAACAGTGTTCCAGCCACATGTGGAGGAATTTACCCTTTCCCTAGGACCAGGGAGACCAGAGTTCACATCCCCACTCAGTCATGAAACTCACTGGGTGACTCTGGGCCAGTCATTTATCTCTGAGCTTAACCTACTAGGGATGTGCACAAACAAGTTCAGAGGCCCTTTTATGGATCGCTGAACTGGTTTGAAGGTCTGGCAGTTTGGCGGGGGGGGGTTACCTTTAAGGAGCAGGGGGGGTGCTTTTACACACACCCCTGCCAAGTATTCTCTGCCGGCGCTGGGTTTAAAAATGGTCCTGCAGGGCAGCAGCACACCTCCTTGCCGCTCCTTGGACCGGAAGTACATGCGCACACACTGGGAACTTCTGGTCCGATGCTCACCAGGGCAGAAAGGAGGTACACTGCCGCCTTGCGGGACCATTTTAAAACACAGCGCTGGCAGGGGAAATGTGTATGGGGTGGGGGGTAAGAGCATTCTCCTTGCTCCTTAATGGTAAGCCCCCACTGTCAAACCGCCCATTGCCAGTTCCATGCACATTCCTATAACCTACCTCACAGGGTTGTTGTGAGGACAAATATAACTATGTACACCATTCTGGGCTCTTTGGAAGAAGTGTGGAATATAAATGCATAAATAAATAAATAATCTGAATAGATATGTGTTTGCTAACATTTGCAGAGTTCAGAGAAATTGAACTTGGACATCTTTGTGACTTACATGGCAGCAGATCCAAGAGTCCTTGTGTAAAGGATTTTGCAGCTTGTCTGCCCTAACTAGTGTGGAAGGGAGAAAATACAATAGGCTGATAAACAGGGATGTGTGAAGCAGCACCAAATTGATTTAGAGCCCATCTCAGTGTTCTGAATTCCCAGATTCAAATCAGTTATTCTGGGGGGCTTTCTGATTTAGTTTGGCCTTATTCAAAGCAGCCACTTTAAATCAGAGCTGAAGCTTTGGATGTAGCTGCAATCAGGATAATACTTGCTGCTACCATTGCAGCAATCGCTGAAAATCCTAGAGTTTCCAAGATACCCTGTGCCTTTCTCAGGACTGCAAGGGAAGAAGAAAAAACTTCTTCCAGAAATCTTTTTTAAAAGTAAAGCCTTCAAGAAGACAGTTACACATGTGGTCAAGTGCAGTGTACTGTTCCTCCAATGTTCTATATTGCTTGGAGCGAAATGGAATGGCACTATGCCCTATCATGGTTCACCAATACGGAAACTCTAATAAATTTTCGTGACCTTCTGTCCTCTCTCGTCACCTGCCCCTGATCACTTGGCTTAATCTGTATCTCAAATGCCAAGTGATATTCTCTGAGGCTTGCTGTTTAGGGCCAGTTCTTATGATACTTTTTGTATTGAGTTGAATACTCAAATAAAATTACAGGGACCTAAAGAGCTACGTTAGGCATGCCCAAGAGCTTGGGTATGCCCAATGGCAAGTTTTACTCATTTTCTTAGCTCAGTAGACCTCTTTGCTGTAACATACACAAAATCCTTTCACTTTCAAAATAGTTTGACATCGTCCATTAAGGCCAAAAGAGTAAAGGTCAAAATCCCACTGGGAGCATGTAACGAGCTAGCTAGTTCTTTGGATTCTGGAGAAAATGTGTGCAGTGTGTGTCAGATATGAATAGTGCATATGTGTACTTTTATCCCTGACTGAATTTCAAATACATGTGAGTGTGAGCCTGACCATTATTTATTTATTTATTCAATTTCTGTACCGCCCTTCCAAAATGGCTCAGGGTGGTATATATCGATGCGTAGTCCATGTAATTATTTTATTAGTATTACACCTTACTCTGTTACTAGTGTAGCATACCTCCTAATATATGCAAAAAAGAGTATTTGATGCAATAATCAGCATCTCCGGTTAATTCAAAATTTACATAGCAAAGATTTCCTGCAATTAAGACTGATCATATTAAAACTGTTTTCCTGTGTCAATCTTTTCTGTAGAAGATGGCTACTTCCATCTCTGTTTGCTATTAATATTGAAGGTCCTTACATTTTCTTGCAATTAATAACAAATTAAATAATCTAATGAACTTGGCAGTTTAATGACCAGAATCCACTGACAACAGCAATTATACAAGTCAATCTTTATTTTGACATCAAATAATGTATTTGGCAGATTAATATATCTGACAGGCTTTTGATCACACAGCCCCTGATTTTTTATTAGTTCTAGAGCTCTGTCATTCAAGTGTTATCCATTGTGATAGGTTTATACATCTCAAAGAATATACCACTTCACTTTCTTTATTGAAAGAAAGTGGAAGTCAGATAAAAGGCATTATAGCTATTAAATCTCCAGGGTTTGACAGAAATGAAGTAACATCATGTGAATATTAAAAGCCCTGAACAAATAACACTTCAAGGTAATTCTGGTCAGGGCTGGAGTTGTCAGTTACTGAAAACTGTAATTAGTCTAGTTAATGTGTATGATTAAGTGAAGGTATCTCTGTAGTTCCGGGGGGGGGGGATGCTCAGAAACAGAGGGGAAAGTCCAGACAGAGGGATCCCATTGTATTTTAAGGCATCTTCCATTTGTGGAAGAGGTCCATTTGAGGGAAGAAGTGATTTTTGTATTAGTATTACACCTTACTCTATTACTAGTGTAGCATACCTCTTAATATATGCAAAAAAGAGTATTTGATGCAATACTCAAATAGGAGTATTTGAAGAGGTGAAAAGGGAAGTTCCTGCTTCCCTTTTTGATGGCTTAAACTGTGAGGTGTTTTCTTGCCTTGTGGCTGGTCTGTTATGCTTGTCTTCATTCTTTCTAGGTTTTTATCTGCTGCTGTTTTAACTGCTGCTATTTACATCTCTGTTTTTTATTAGTTTTTTTAGTGACTGGCATTTGTATGTTTAAATATTTTTACATGTGCATGTTTTACTTTAGGTTTTTTCTGTAACGTGTTTTATTGTGAGCTGCCTTGCTTATTCTCAGAGGTGTCATATATTTATGCCTATATAAATAAAATGTGATGTGCATGCAGATGTAGGGGATGGTGTCTCAAGAGCAATCATAGTAGTGAAAGTAACAGGCACAGCAGCAGTGACCGCAGCTCTTACTACAAGACTGTATTTCTATCCCTGACTACTATTTTTAATGAAGGTAGAGGATCAGGCACGCACCATCACAGAAACCAAGCCTTCCCAACACTTACCACACCTCCTCACTCCTGTTATCTGCTGGTGTTGCTTCTGCTCCTGGAGGCAGTCCTCCTCACCAGTGGTGGCTGCTCAGTAAGGGCAGGAGGGACACCTCCCCACCTCTTCAACAAAAACAAAGAAGCTAATAAAGGATCGGACTTACCAGCAGTCTGGGAAACCTTCAGAGCAGGGAATTCTTCCAGCCCCACCTCCCCTGAAACTTCTTGTTTTTGTCTTACTGGCTGGAACAGCTGCTACTCAAGCTGCTCCAGCCATTCTGATTCCTAGGAGGCGCCTCCTGGCACTGCCACCAGGAATAACTAAATTATTTTATTTATTTTTATTTTATTTTTACATTTATATCCCGCTCTTCCTCCAAGGAGCCCAGAGCGGTGTACTACATAAAAATTCATAAATAATGGATGAAAAATGCACTTCCTGGTTCCTTCAGGGAGAATGTTTTTAATATGTTTTTCCGCTCCTCTAATCGGCTGGTGTTGCTTCTGCAGCTGGAGGCATCCCTCCTCACCCCACTGGGGTACTCTGCTCTCCCCACTGGATGCTCTTCGCATGGAAGCAACTACTGCTTAGATTCCACCCCTGCACTCCAGCCCATACCCTCTCTTCTAATCCTCTTTCCAGAAAAGGAAAGGAGGGAGAGACAAATGTTGGAGATGCTCTAGCTAGCAAGTCCTAGCATTTGTCTCTCCTCTATTTTGTCTTCCAGAAGGAGGAAGAGGGGAATAAAGAGACAACAGAGGAAGCTGTGGTGGCATGAAGAATATTCCAGACACACAAGTTTTGGGTGGTATAGAAATATTTTAAATATTGTTTAAAAAATAAATAAATTCCAGGAGGGACATGGGAAGAGAAGAGGTAAAAAGAGGTGTGTCCCAGCTGGGTGAAGGGCAATGGTTAATGAATAGGGTGAATCTGTAGGGTGGGTGGCTTTTGTGGTGGGGAAGCAGCAATTTCTTCACACAGGAGCGGGCTCTGCATCAGCCAAGCCTGGCTTAATGTCCTTCAGGCCCCACACTACCCCTAACACTTTTGCAGGAGCTTCTGACTGAGTGTATGCTTCATTGTTGCATGTGTCTGGACTAGAGTTCTGTTTCATATGCTGTGAGAGGAATGCTACCAAAGTGGCTTTCTGTGAGGACATCTGAAGTAGTATGCCTATGGAGTATAGCTATTCTGAACAAAGATTTACATTCTTCAGGCAAAGTTTGAATACTATTGACATGAACATCAATGCTTTTAGGAATAGCAATTGACAACATCCTTGATATGTATATGGTAGTAGCCTTTTGTAAATCTACAATATGAAGTCCCAGCTTTAGGGCTTCCATTGAAGTTTTTCCTACTGATTTCAGTAGGAATTTGACTGGAACCTTTTGCACTTTAAAAAAATCAGTTGTGACGTGTTTTATGTTATGCTTAGGGCTACCTCTGAATGCAGGAAAAGAACTTTCTTTTTTTTTGCTTTTTCTCATTGTCTATTCTTGTGATCTGCATCATGTACCATACTGCTTCTACACCAGTCTCTCAGCTAACAATGCAGATTTATAAATAATAAAGTCTGGAGTTTAACTGACCTAGTCCCAGGATAAAAAGGAATCAGCATGTTAAATGTGCTACTGTTGCAGAGTGTGTACGTGTGTTGCGTGTGCGTGTTTTGAAGGAGAAAATTTAATGTTGTTCTCACCATCCATAAACTGCAAGACCTAATGCTTGCCAAGATTTGCAGAGGAGGAAGGGGAAAGAAGAATGGGAGGGCAGAGTTTGAACTCAGATGAGGATGGTAGAAAAGATTAGAAGCCTTACTGATGCTTCCACTGAGATCTTACCTCAAGTGGCAAACAAGGGGTTAAAGAATCAGCCCAAGAGTCTGGAGACAGGAAATAGTTTTGTTTTTTGCTTTCAGCAATAACATTCAGGTGTTATTGAGTGCAGCAGGGCTCACAGGTTTCCAAAAGTGGGAAATCCCGCCCCAGCACTGCCACTCGCCCCCTACTGCCGGCTACTCATGGTTATGGTATCATTTATCTGCAGGGAAAAGCACTATAACTTTGATGGCTGGTGCTTCCGTGAGCAGCAATCTGGATCACCCAAAGCTGCCGCTCATGGAAGCGCTGGCCATCACAGTTATGGTGCTTACCCCCCTCTCACAAAAATAGTGCCATAACCATAAACGCCTGGCAGGAGAGGGTGAGTGACAGGTGAGTGGCACAGTGAGGTGGGACTTCCTCCACTTATGGAGCCCTAAACATGAGCACTGCTATGCTCAATAACATCTCAGTATGACGTGTTATCTTTTATCATGAAATAATAATAAGCTGACCTGGCGCAGAGCATCTGCGCCCCTAGTTTTCGCTCGGCGGCTATTTTTCCTCGGCCAGCTGGCCAGCGGCCACATCTCCTCAGCTGGCTGGCAGCCACTTCTCCTTGGCCCAGTGGTGGCCGCTTCTCCTTGGCCCGGCGGCGGTCATTTCTCCTTGGCCCAATGGCTGGCCTAGAAGCAGCCATTTCTCGTCAGCCAGCCCGTCGGCAGCTGCTTCTCCTCAACCCACCAGCCAGCCTGGCGGTGGCTGCTTCTCCTCAACCCACCAGCCAGCCTGGCGGTGGCCACTTTCCCCCCACAGCTGGCTGGCCTGGAGGCAGCCACTTCTCCACAGCCAGCCAGGCCACCCGTCCCCGTCGCTAAATGGCAGCTCGCTCATGGACTCTCGTGAGAGCTGCCATGCATGGGATTAGCAACAGGTACGTTTACGAGAATTATATATAGAGATATGAGCTGGTCTTACAATAGTGAACATGAATTATCCCCTTTCCTAAGGAGGGATCACCTTGGTTTGCATCTGGATGGAAGCCTACATGTGAGCACAGAGTGCTATAAGATTTTTTTTTCCTTAAAGGATGGGGCCATAACGCAGTGGTAGAGCATTTGCCTTATATGAAGAAGGTCCTAGGTTCACTCCCTCACATCTCCAGGTAGGGCTGGGAAAGACTTCTGCCTGAAAACTTGGACAGAACTATATAGACCAAAAGTGGTCTGACTCAGTGTAAGGCATAAGGCAATTTCCTATGTTTCTATGAATAAGAGAAAATAGTTTCAAAGAAAGTAGAAGGTGGTGTGATCGTTCCAGTGGTGTACACACTGGCCAACAGATTACACATACACCAGTGTGCCCAATTTACCTGCACTCGGTTTATCCTGCTATTCAGCTGCCATGAAATTTCTTCTTCCATCAAATCCCACTTCACACCTCCAACTTGAATTGCTAGTGAATAGCTTATTGACTTGCTAGTAGCAGGTGCAACATCTTGCCATGTGTTATAAACAAAATTGTCCCGTATACAAACATCCTTCCTTTTCATGGAGCCTCATTATTACTTTACTATAGATTTTTGTACATACCCACTATTGACACTGATAGTAGGTACCCAACTTTTGGGGAAAAAAATATTACATCAATTTGTGTGTTCCCACTTCTTGCCTTGAAAGGAAACGCAGTGAGTGGGTTTTGACCTGCAAATCCGAATCCTCGTGCAGGCTAGGGGTGTGCAAAACCAGTTTGACTGATTCAAGCTCAAACTGGTCCAGCCCCCCTGTCCGAGTTTGAACCAAACTAGGCCTGGTTCAGATCAAACTGGTTTGGCCCGTATTAGATAGAACTGGATAGATAGATAGATAGATAGATAGATAGATAGATAGATAGATAGATAGATAGATAGATAGATCGATAGGCCTGGATTGACCATTTTGGGATTCTTGTAAAGGGGAATCTGGTAAGGATCCTTTTTACAAGCATCAGGGATCCCTACCCTAGCAACTAAATTTGGGTTCTGGGTTGAAAAGGATGGTCAGGGCGGGAGGAAAGGTGGGAGGTCACCTTACCCATGGTGGCTCCATGACGGGACTCCTCTAGGCCCTGCTGTTGCGGAGGCCCAAACCAGCCACTTGCTGACCTGTGCTGATGGGGAGGAGCACCACCAGGGCCTAAAGGAGTTGGTAGTGGCTCACTGCCACAGGTAAGGTGACCTCCTGCCTGCCCCCCACCCTTTCAAACTATAACATAACTTTAGTCGCTAGGGTATGGATTCCCAGAAATTGTAATGGGGGATCCTTACCAGATTCTCCTTTACAAGCATCCTGAACTGGGTTGAACTAGTTTGGCCCAGTTCGTGTGCATGAACCAAATCACCCCACCAGTTCTAATGAACCAGTTCATGAACTGGCAGTTCAGTTAAAA
Source organism: Hemicordylus capensis (assembly GCF_027244095.1). Classification (NCBI taxonomy): domain Eukaryota; kingdom Metazoa; phylum Chordata; class Lepidosauria; order Squamata; family Cordylidae; genus Hemicordylus; species Hemicordylus capensis. The sequence continues at coordinate 124,980,416 of NC_069659.1, forward strand.
TTTGGTTCAAATTCAAACGGAAATGCTGCTAGCAGCTCTGTGCACACCCCTAGAGCAGGTCGGCAGTCACCCTGGGTAGAAGTAAAGGCCAATGCACATGCTCTTCAGATATGGCTGCAATGTCATAATTTGGCCCCACCAGCCCATAATCAACAAATAAGTACATTTCGACACCAGCCACCATTGTCTTGTTAAGAGACAATAACTAATGATCAAACAGAGAAGAACCTATCTAATCATTCTTCATCTTTCAAACTTTTATTACAGAAGATAATATGGAAATTTATCATAGTAACATGATTACTTACTACAGGTAGAACTTTTGTTTTAAACATTCTATAATTCTAAGTCAGATGTGAAAAAAATAAGTTTTGCTTGCTTGCTTTCTTGCCACCCCCAATCTCTACTCAAAGTAAATGCATAAGAATTCAAATATACCTTTCACAATAAGTAGTGCCACTTGGAGCCAGATTCTTCTGCCATCAGCATGCCAGCTGTCTTCACTTTTGCTTCATCTAGAGGCCATCTGTGTATCACCTCAGTGACTAGAGTCAAAATAAGGAAATTTATAAATTAGCATTTCATAATTGTGGCATACTATCCATGTGTAGCATCTTTATAGACTACTGACAGTGGTCTTTCCAAGTACAATATTCTCCTTCAGAGGTGAGCATTCAAATAGAACAGTACCGGTTTTGGGCACGTTCAAGGATAGGTAGTCCAAACAGAGTTCTCTGGCCAAATGAAAAGACAGAGGTGTCCCAAAATTAAAGAGCAAGAGGTTGTGGCAAGTGTGTAATCTTCCTAGTCCAGTTCAGACATTACACCCACTGCTATGTAGCTTCAGCCGAGAAGCATCTGGTTGGCACAATGGCCATCAAACTGGGAAGTAGTCCAGAAGGACTGTCATTTTCATTAATGTTGATGTCAGCAGGAACAATCACATAGTCACCAAGGGAAATTTGTTCCCTATTCTTTTTTTCTTTTTTGTAATTATTGTGGTGGGAAAGGCTCTGGTAGACTGATAATTAGCAAGTTTAATTTGGATGCAAGCTTCATGTATTTCTTCATTTTATTAACCTCAACCCTAACCTCCTTTCTTGATGTGGCTGGGTAATTTACACTCACCCACTTGTTTAATTTGTGCCACTTATATAACAGCTGCTAACTATGATAGCACATATCACACACCAAATTGGCCAGAGGTGTTAGCCAGGGTTAAAACTCCTATATATCACATCCTGCTCTCTCTTTAGAAAATTATCTAAGATGTGAGAAGTGGTCTATTTCCCGATGGAGCCATTTCTGATTAGGGAATCAGAGCACACCTACATGGGAGCATCCCATGCACCCAGCTCATACTGTGGCACCTCAAAGAGGAGGACATCTATGGCTGAGGGAACCAGTGCAAGTGCAAGTATGCTGCCACCATAAGGTATTTTTATCCATTACCCTCAGGTTTCCTGAGTGCTGGACTAGGACCAGGGAGACCCGAGTTCAAATCCCCATTCAGCCATGATACTAGCTGGGTGACTCTGGGCCAGTCACATCTCTCTCAGCCTAACCTACATCACAGGGCTGTTATGAGGAGAAACTCAAGTATGTAGTACGCCACTCTGGGCTCCTTGGAGGAAGAGTGGGATATAAATGTAAAAATAAATAAATAAATAAATAAGTATAGCATGTTTGCCATCCATAGCCAATCATATCCTATGAAACAGATCACATGGATAATTGAAACATAGTGAGGCTATTCTCATGACCAGATGGGAGGAGCACCAGGCGGGGACCTACTTTCCCCCCAGAAGATCCTTCAAGTTGCCATTGGCGCATCGCCACACACCCACATGATCCATGCTGCACAGAGCAGCATGGATCTCTGGAGGCCAGGACTCATTGACCCAAACTCCAGGAATCCCACAATTCACCACACAAGGAGTGTGGTGTATCGGGGGATTCCCCTATGCGCCTGACTTTGTGTATGCTCAGGCTGCGTGCAGTTCGAGCATACACACAACCTCGTGTCTGCGGTAAAGGGTGCGCTTGTGACTTTTAACTCAAGTAAAAGCCCGGATACGAAACCTGTGCTTGTGAAGGAGGCAGTGCCAGGATCGGCCTTGATCCTGGGATGGCACACGAACAGCCTTACCCTGGTAGGGCTTCCCTAACCTGGGCAGGGCTTCATAGCCTTAGTGATTGAACCACCACATTTGAACTTCACTAAAGGGGTCCTAGTCAGATAATTTTGCTTGTAATCGTTACAAATTATGATGAACTTTTCCATAAAACCAGACAAATACATTAACAAAGTAAACAAATATACCTTTTTCCTGACCCTTTTGAAAGTAATTGATGTATGTTTTCTATATTGACTCTATGTTAGACAGCTCATATTCTTATATACATTTTTCAAAGCAACTCCTTTCCTTCTCACTTCTTCCATGACTCTCCTTTTCTAATTAATCTGTTTCCAACCCACAACCAAGTATGGCTTTAAAGCCTTTAACTTGTTACACACCAATATCCAAATAAGATCAAACTCCATCAGTCATACAGATCTTCTCTCCTTTCCCATCAAATATTTTACATTTCCCCTCAAGATAGACCTTATCCAGCTGCCCTTTTTTTCTTAAATGAACTTAGCTTAATGACCTTAGCTTAATGACCAACATATCACTTGTAATATATTTTATTCTATGGCCGTATTCTCCAATGGACCTGCAGTCCTGTCCCCCCCCACCATCCAAATTCAGACATAATGGAGAAGTCCCTCTCTGATGTCAGTGAGACTGTGGCGAGGAGGGGGAACTGGCTGCCTGGGCTTCCTTCTTGATTGAAGGACAGCCCTGGCAGCCAATAGCAGCTGGAGTGAGGGTAGAGCTTCCTCCGGTTGCTGGACAGTGAGACTGCAGTGCATGTTCAGGTGTAATGCTGGCACCTTAGGACTGGAGGTGCAGTTGGAGAAACTCACTACAAACTGAAAGTACAAATGGGAGGGAAACCACAGGTACATTTTCGTGCGAAGCTGTAGTTGCCCGCATTCAGAAATACACAAATTTAAACTGGAGGCCCCTTCAACTCCAGTTTCATGTTACATCTGAATGTGGCCTATATGTCTTAATCTCCATACATTGTTTTTGTCTAAATATATTGAGTTTTCTTCATCTATTAACCTATTCTACAACACAACAACCCCTTTCCCCCCCCTCATGTAGAACTAGAAATAATTTCCCAGCTCTCACATTCTGCCATGGGTTGGCTTTGCTCTCATTCCAGCCTTCCTGTCTTCTGATTGACTTACAGTGCCTCTGTAACGGTTGTTTTATTTACAAATATAGAAGATAAGATTTTGAACCTCAACAGGCATTCCCTACAGCAGTTTCAGCTAATGTCCCTAAAAACCCTGAAGTCTCTCTCTGTGAGCCCATTCACATGACTGGGCAGGTGGTGTGGGGGCTGCACTCCACTTATCTTCCCCCCAGATGATCATTTTAGGAGTTGTCTGCACACTGCTACATGCCTTGACAATCAGTGCTGCACTGCTGCAGCGTGGAGCTCCAGAGGATGGGATGATGCTAAATGTAGCCCAAGGAGACACAATCCTGGAGCCTGGGTGCAGGATAAAAGCTGGGCTTCTTACCCAGGATAAAAGCTGGGCTAAAAAGTTGGGCTAGGTGGCACTGACCCACCAGGATAGGACCTGATCCTGGCAGTACTCTCATGCAGCCTAACCCAGACTAGGCTTCCCTAGCCTGGGTTAGGCTACACGTGAGATCAGCCTCTGTGTTTCCTTGTGTTCAAACTGCATATTGCCTTGATGCTCTGCTCCCAGCTAGGAGTGATTGTTTTCTTCAAGCTCTGATGGCTCTCTTGTTCCAAATACGCAAGAACATTCCCATCTATCATGAGACCATCTCTTGTCATTAGTTCCTATAAATGAAATACCAACTGATTATCTTTGACTATTAGGCAGACATCAGCTTAACACAAGGGGATGGTCAGCCAGCAATTGTATCACTAGAATTGGTGAATGTGCAATTTGTCTTTATATGTTCACATTGCTTTCACCAGATAATCCGTGTGCACAAGTGACTGTGCACATTGAAACAGCAGAGTTATATATATAGTAATAGTCTGGACCATTATACCCTTAAAACTGTGGCATGTTTTAGTGTGCACAATCATTTATGCACACAGCTATCCGGACTAGAAAACAACTTCACATTAATGGAAAACTGAAACAAGTGTAAATTGTGCATGTTGTGCATTGGTCTTTACATAGTCCGAAAATCCATTCTGAAATAATAATGGATACATATTGCTGCTACTCTGTGAGAAGCATCACACCATCCAGGAAGAAAGTTGGAAATAGAGAATATGAGGATGCATATGCAAAGCATGGCAATCTCCAGGGAAAAGATGGGTTCAGGATGCATAGGATTTCTCCTGCTAATACCACATTTGAGGCGCTGTGACTTGAGATACACCTGATGAAGCCAGGCATTTGCTCTGTGGCTATACAGGGTACCTAAAGCTGCATCATGCAGTATGCACCTATGAAAACAATACAATGCAGAAGCATTTTCATAAGCATGTGTATTTATATTTCTTGCTCAAAGCTCTCATTCCATCACCAATACCCATAGCTGCTTATTTAATCTTCTATTCCTAAATTATGGGATGCTATTTGTTTGCCTTAAAGAGTGCCGCAGATAATAAGAGATAATTCATAGCAAATAATATGTGGTTCTGTTATTATTTGATATTATGTAGGCACATACAGTATCTATCAGTTGGGTAATGATTGGATATTGATATTCCTATTCTTTCTTCATATCCTTCCTTCACATCACTGGCAACTAGTCTGGTGGCTGTGGTCCACCTCCAGCCTCAGAGACCTTATCATGTCACAAACAGAGCTATCAAGTGATAGATTGCTTGTGTAAATCCAGATCAGCTTTCCTGTAACACAGGAACATCAACAGGTACAAAATGGTCAAATAATGCACCTAAAACCTGATAAGCATCATTTCTGCTGATTATGTCTCTTGGTCCTCACATTACCAGTGTGGCATTGCAGATGGTGTAGCGAATTTCTATGGAGTGATTTCTTTTAAGTTAATATATGGGCCGCCTTCAGACATAGTGTGAAACCTCTGGTAGATGAACCTGTAGTTAATCTTTGGAACTGGGAATAATCCTGCAGACAATCATCAAATGGCAGTCTTGCAGCCTCTGGCTTGTGGGCAGAGGGGCCCCTCACACTTCCTCGCCTGCCGAGTCTGCATCCCGGCAAGCTCCAAAGTGCTCCTGTTGCCAGACTGTGGGCAAGGCATCAGGATGTCAGTAGAGCCATTGGCCACGATCTTCAAGGGGGCAATTCCAGAGCGATCATGCCTTTGGGGCATTAACCACCCGCACTCGGCAGGGAAAGGGTATTTAAACCCTTTTCCTCACAGCACTTGCAAGAACACCACAGCCATACAGTCTCACATGAGCACATGTACTGGTACTGAGGGATGGAGAGGGGCATTAGTTTTATGTTGCTTTGGGAAGGGCTCATGATGAATTCCTAGGAGGGAATATGAGGGATGGCAAAGGATCTTGGGGTTTGGACTGCTGTGACAAACGATGTTCTTGGACTCATAGACCCAGGCCAACCAGTCTAGGAAGACTGAAGCAGTCCAAGAAGGTAGTAAGCCTGCCCCCATGCTGGTTTAGCCACTGTGATTAGCCACTGGGGATTAGCCACTGGGAGGACCAAAGGCTCCATGAGCTTCAAGTCTCCATTGGACTGCCCATCTAGCTATAGGAGGACTCTTTGATGTGGGGCTCCCAGTATCCCTGGTTAATAGTACTACATGCTGCCTTCCCTTCTCCACTCAACCCTTCCAGACTCACAAGGAGTCCAGCCTGCTCCATGTGTCCAGGAGGGTCTGGGTGGACAGAGTTGGATAACAATGGGGATGGCTCCTAGTTCACAATCAAACTTTCTAGGCTTGGACTGGTGTTGTGGAGTATGCAGATCGGCTGCCACAGGGCATCCCGGAGCAGGGAACCCACTGATTTAAGCTATCCCTGCCAAAGCAGGTGGCTGTGCTGGACAAAAGGACAACGTTGGTATGTTTTGTGGGGAGACAAGACTACCAGAGGGATTGCTTGGACTGCTTTTTCATTGCAGTCACTGGGACAGGGAATTGTGTTGCTTGGGTAACCTTCCCCGGGACTTGCATGGATCCATCAACCAGGTTGTGTGGCAACAGCTCTGCAGCCTGCATGTATATTCCCATGGCCTTTCATTCTCATGAGAGAGTGGTCCACTCCAGAGCATTATCCATTATCATCGCACAGGAAGACTCTCTCCTGTGATTGCATTGTATAATGCTCCCGATAAACAGTTCTCCTCATGGATTTTGACAGAGACTGCATGCTTGCACCCAAGATGAAGGGGCTGGGACCCCCTTCCCCTACAAACTGGTACAAATAATAGAACAGAACCATGCCAGAATTCCAGGGACTGTTTTTTAGCCCAGAATTGGGGTTATCCCAGTAATGCTAGACTGCCCCTTGCCAGTGCATGTGGTGCTGCACCAGTCTTGTGTACATCCAAGCTAGGAGGAGGGGATGCTAAACATTTTGATACACATATATCTATGTGCAGGGAGGACACAATTCATTGTAGTTGGAGGGGGTAGAATCTTCCACAGGGACCTTAGACACTGTCCCATCACCAAGGGAAATAAACGCTCTGCCAACCAGCCAGAGAGAACACAGAAAACCTCCCAAATGGATGCCTTGCTTGCTGACAGCACTGTATCAGATGTGTTTCTTACCTTACCTTACCTTACCTTACCTTACCTTACCTTACCTTACCTTACCTTACCTTACCTTACCTCATCTCATCTCTTTATTCATTCTTTCATTCATTCATTCATCTGGTTGGTTGGTTGGTTGGTTTCTATACCATCCTTCCAAAAATGGATCAGAGCAGTTTACAGCAGAGTAAAAACAATTAAAACCAAGTAAACAACTAAAATAAAAACTAAATCAATTAAACTATTAAAATACTTTAAAATTAAAATCATTTATGACAGGGTTCCTTGTGTTTGTGCCCCCTCCCCTTCCTCGGATGGAAGGTGTTAGATTTTCTTGCATGCAGATTGTGATTATAGGTTCTGCATGCCCAGCAACGTGCCAAGGTGTGCATTGCAGGTTGCTGAAGGAGTTGAAGCAAGTGGACAGATTAAGAGAACTGATATGTGGGAGTACATGTTTACACAGTTTTTGGGTCACAGGACAACAGGAGGTTTCCATGTGCAGGGTTCCCGTGGGTTTATTCAGGGAGTCAGCACATTGGTAATTCTGCAAAGCAAAGTCTACTTTGGCATGTGTGCCCTTTGTTGGGAAACAACAGAGTTGCACAGTTTCTGGTGTCACAGGACATCATGTATCTGGGCACATATTTCTGCAGTCCTTAATTGCTTAAGACCTCTCCTGCTGTGCCCGTCTTATCATCCCAACATTTTTGTGTGGATTTTAGGGATGTGCACGAATTTATTCTTTTTATTTTATTTGGACCCAAATCAAATCACCCCCAATTTGTTTTGGGTCCAAAACTGCCCCCCTCCAATCACCCCAGATTTGATTTGGATCCAAATCAATCTGAATCTGAATCAATTTGGGGCAAAAAGGGGTTCTGGGGGCAAAAGAGTGGGGTGGGTGATAGTACCCAATGGGTAGAAGCTACCACCCAAATTTCAAAGAAACTGGGCAAAGGAGTGGTTTTTAACAATTTGTTTAAGTTCGTGAGTCTTTTTGCTTTCTCCCACAGGGAATATGCTTTCCCCCATAGGGAACGCATTTCAGCAGCCCCATTACTCCATGTGGGGGGCACCAGGGTGGCCCAGAGTAGGTTGTGGTGTAGTGCACATGGGGTGCCAGCTAGCCCACAAATCACAAGCCCATGGGATACTGCATTTTGTTGTTACAGAATCCATTATTTTGTTGATAGTGGATTATCTGGTCATTCATCATTTTGCACCAAAGATGATGAATGAACAAAGATGCTCATCATTCATCATCTTTGGTGCAAAATGATGAATGAACTAAGTATCTGTTCATCTTTGATCATCAACTTTGGTGCAAAATGATGAATGACCAGAGAATCCACTAGTGGATTGACAAGGTGGTACCATATCATTAATTGGAAAATGGGCATCTTCCAATGTGGTTCTCTCCCTCACATGCCTTAAAGATTGGCACACGGTGTCCCTGTTGTCAGGCAATAGCAGGAGGAGTGCCGAGACTGTGGAGGGCAGGGCAACTGCTCAAAGAGGCAGCTTTCAAAAAGCGCAACCAGCATAGAGAAAACGTGTTTCTGGGCTGGTCGGATCCACCCTCTCTATAGTTCCAGGAGCTGCCACTGGACAAAACCCAGGTTACGCTAGTGGCAGAATTCAGCCAACACGATGCTGCCTTCAAATCTGAGGTTTCAGCAGTGAAACGTTATGAACCGAAGGTTCAAATTCAAATTTGGTGTCGAAAACTGACCCATGCAGTTTCACACATTTGGACAAACACAATCTTGAACCTCTGGCACATTTGCCTCTGGTTTGGTGTTACATCCAGTGGCGGCCATAGTCTGCATGCTTTGATATGTCAACTGCCATATGACAAATTGAGGTTCAACATGTCTAGATTCAATCCAGATTCCATAAATTTCCCAGAGATAGCAAGTACTCGCCTTCTACTTGAACGTTTTGACACATCATATATGACTCATTGAAGCACTTCACATGATTGGTGTGACACACCGGAGGGGATTCTGCGGGGAGAGCGGGCTTAGCCGGCTCTCCCCACAGATGATCAAGAGGCAGCCCTGGGCAGCTGGATTGCCCACTCACACAACTGCTGGCTCCATCACAGAGCCAGCATCAGGGGCCACATGGCCCCCGGAAGTTCCAGGATGCCCCGTGCAAGTGCACGGGGCATCCTGGAGAGACCCCCGAACCCGAGAGGCTGTTTGCAGCCTCCTGGTCACGGGTCTACTCGTGTGTCGCTGCACACTGTGGCAATACATGAGCAAAAAGATGAGGTTAATGGAGCGCTCGCTCCGTTAACCTTGTCTAAGGGGAGGGGTAATTAGGCGGGCTAGCCGCCTTAGGAGCACCAGGCTTGCCTGTGAGCCTGGTGGTTCTCATGATCCCTGGAAAGCAGGCTAAGTTCCCTTGCCTGCTTTTCAGTGATCGTGAGAATAGCTTCATTATCTTACTCAAATTATTTTTGCATGACTTCAATCACTACATCATGTCTGTCTGAATCATCCTTGGACTACTTTGATTCTAAAATTCCATCGCATAAGGAATAAAACATACTCCGTGCCCATGAGGGGATTAACTAGATCAGGGTTTCTTGACCTTGGGCCCCCAGATGCTATTGGACTACAACTCCCACCATCCCCAGATATGGCCTTTGTGGCTGAGGATGAGCGGAGTTGTAGTCCAACAACATCTGGGGGCCCAAGGTTAAGAAACCCTGAACTAGAACATTCCCTCAAGTATGGATGAAACTAAGATACTTGCAAGAAACTTAAGTCAAGGAGAGTGATATTGGAATCACATTTTGTTTCCCTCTTTGTTTCATTGTCTTTTCCAAAACACAAGTGAGTGAAGGTGTTTTTATGTTGTATTGAGCACGTCAGCAACTCCATATTGAATTTTACAAAAGTAGATTGGATTCTGTCTTTCTTCATAAACCTATGTGTTCAGCTCTGTATCACTTGATGCCTTGGTAGATGATAATTGGAAATTGGTGAATGTTTCATCACTACACATTGATTTGTTAAAGACAGTCAATGATCAGCCTGTATCTTACACCAGTGATTCTTAACTTTTTGATTTCAAATGTTAGCCTCATACATTCTTTAGGGGGAAATTATAGCAATCAGAATGAAGGTGAGATAAGAAGTAGGCACAGGAGCAAATGCAAGAGATACATGGTCAATATGGTGAATTGCCAACTTCAGAGGTCTACAGAAGATATCACACATAAACCATAGTGCAGAAGCCTCAGATAATAAGGGTAAATTTGATTCTGCTTCAAGAACACTGTATTTATTATTCTGTTTTACTGTCTTAATTATTGAATTTTATTATTAGGGTTTGTTTTAACTTCTATTTTATAGTAATTTGTTGTGTCTTCTTTCTTGTCTGCAAGTAGCTTTGTTCACTTTGTGTAGAACAGCAGGTCAGAAACATGAAACTAAATTAACCTAGGAACTGCCTCTTACTTATTTTACATTGAAACAGATAAGCCAGTCAGGTATTTTCTAAACAGCTCACAGTGGTCAAGAATATATGAAAACCCAAGGCAGCCTGTAAAAGGCATTCAAATTATACCAAATGAAGAGATAAATCAAATTATGATTTGAAATAAAAGAAAATCAACCAACAAATCAAACAGTGTCAGAAACCAAGAAAATAAACGTAAATTATAGTCCCACTCCTGTTATAAAACTAGTCACACGTTTGTTTTTTTAATTGATGTATATGTTGTACCAAATCGTTGGCTTTGGGGGCCTTTTGAAATTTACTGTTACTGGCTAGAAGTTGCCTTTACAATTATTGGTAGAATTCAAGAAGAACTCATGAAGTGTGAGTTAAGTAGAAAAATGTGGAGGATCTGAGGTTCAAGCTGATCTTTCTTCAAGTGTCCTATACTAGTGGCATGCGTACAGCACAATGATTCTGATGAGCTAAATACTAGATTTGTGTACATGACCCTGAAACCCAGGGTGGGGAGAGCTGGGGAAGGCAGGATCACTCCTCCCTTCCCTCCAGACAATCGTGATGATCCTCAAGGGGCACCATGCGCCTGCCCACACAGCTGCCACTGCGGCAAGCAGTGCAGCCATCTGGAGCCCAGGGGAATGAATCCAGGCCGCCAGAAGTCCCACAATGCACTGTGCAAAGAGTGTGGTGCATTGGGGGAATTCCCTGCTGTTGGGTGTTCTTGCCATCTGGATCTATGAATTCATATTACCAAGGAGTGGGGTAAAAGGGCATGAACCCTTCTACCTCGCTGTAAGCCTGAGTAAGAAAAACACCCAGGCTATCCTGGTGAAAAGCAACAGAACTGAGATTGATTTCTCACTCCACACAAGCAGCTTTACCTGGCTAGGGCTGTGCAAGTTCAGGTAGGGCTGCTTGTGTCCATGGTCTTACTCCCCCACCCCCCACCCCACCCCGGCCCTTAGTTAGTAGCAATAGAAATAAAGTATTTTTCCACTTTACAGGCTTTCATAAGCTCTATATGTGTAAATGCTGGGGATCAGTTGCCCTCTTCTGTAGCATAGTAGTAGCTAATCGAGTAGACTAATCTATAAACCCTCAAGTCTCTCACTTAGATTACTTCTGCCATAAATATGAGAGGTTGGAATACTCTTTCCTAGGGGATTAAGGTAGTACAACTCCTGCTAGAAAAGAATAGTGAGGCATTTAAATCACATAAATCTTATCAAGCGTGTTTTCTTCTTGGTGCTCAACTCAAATTCAAAACCAAGCATAGTGTTTAAACTTAATTTTTAACAATTAACTGTTTGGGTTCATGTGGAAAAAGAATCAGCAACAACATGCAGTGAATGACAAGAAGACTGATATAATTTATTTATGAGAGAATATATGTGATCAGATCAGTTGACAAAGGGTTTGCTGTGCTCAGTCTAAGAGAAGTTATATTGTGGCAGTTCATGTACCTCTGGAGTATATAGTAAACTATTCAAGCACTATTATAATCATGTACATGGTTACAGGGCTGTGGGGTTACAAGCCCCGCTTGCACTATGTAATGCTGCTTCCTACTGACCATGAGTACAGCATTTGTCTGAAGAGTTATGGCGGAAGTCTATAGCATGTCAGAAGAGGGGCAGGGGCAGGGCTTTCTGGCATAACTGTGTACACCAGGGCTGCACAACGTCAGCTCTCCTGCAGATGCTGACCTACAATTTCCACCATCTCTGACTATTGTTAGCTTTTAGGAAGACCTTAAGACGTACCTGTTTTCCCAGGCCTTCAACTGAGACTCAATTTTTAAAAATTTTAACGTGTTATTAATGTGTTTTTATCTATTATGATTTTAGCTTTTTATGAATTTTAAATGTTATGTTTTTAATTCTGTACACCACCTAGAGATTTTTATACTAGGTTTATATAAATTAAATAATAAACAAACAAACACACACACACACAAATAAATAAAATATTGGCCACTATGGTTAGGATTATGGGATTTGTAGTTCAACAACTGCTGGAGGGCTGAAGTTGAACTACAAATCCCATAATCCTAACCATAGCGGCCAATATTTTATTTGTACATAGTTACAGTAACACCCAAATAGGTTAAATGTAGTACCACCATTGGCAAATGCATTTTGGACCACAACTGGGTCACTGATGCATTGATTCTCCAACTTTTGAAGTGATATGACTAGTATAGTTGCATATTTTAGATTTCTGAGATTTACTATATATTTTTAAAGTCAGCCTTCCAGAGACTAGAAAGTAAGTGCAATGGAATATGTTATTTTCTCTTCTGCATTGCTCAGTTTTAAAACATCAACATAAGAAGACTATCTACAGTTTCCATTATTATTGCCTATAAAACTGCCAGCTAGGACTCTAAGAATTACAAATGACATCTCATCCCTCACCTAGTAAATCAAATCCTTTTCCACAAGATTTCATTTGGAAAGAAAATGTAATCTGTAGGCCAATGAAAGCTATTTTAGTCTGCTCTGAAATTCAGCTGAGAGAGGAACAAAGCCCAAACACCACTGAGAGAAAGCTTTAAAAAATATAAATCAGATTAGTCCCCAATTACTTCTGCAAACTTTTAGATCTCTGCTGAGGCAAAGTTATTCATGCAAACAGCCTTATGCATAAGATTAACTGTAATGTTATTCAAATATTGTGGACTTTTAAAATCTCAACACTATGCCCATTTTAACTCAGGGGGGTGGGGGTAGGTTTTTGTTTTTCCAAATCACCACCATATGTTACTTAGTTCATTACACATGAGATCAGTGACTAGGCACTTAGTTCATTACACATGAGATCATGACTAGGCAGATACACCTGCCATCAGTGGAGCATCCAACCAGCTTTACAAAATGTGGATATTTGAACTTTATGGGTTCTATGGTGGTGAGCCATTCAGATCTACATTCAGATCTCAACACTGACCTCAGAGCCCTGGTACATTTGCTTATCCTGCTTCTGGGTCCTTAGAACCCACACATCCATGTATTGAGGGAGGCCTGTCACACTCACCATTCCCCTATGCCAAATAGTCCTGAGTGGATAAGGTAGGGAGCTGGCTTCCCATTCCAAATCATTCCAGTTGAACAGTGAGAGGACCAGTCTGGGGAAACATCCCTTCACCTTCAAATTAAGGGCACCCTCAGGTGCTCACCTATAGGTTTCTGCTTAACTCACATGTCCTACAACAAGAACCACTAGCCATGCTTAGTGATTTCTGCCCTTCTCATCTTAGATATTCAATAGGCTTGTTCACACAGCCCTATATACAGTTGGAGGACTGCCCAGCCAGCCATTCGCACTCCTGAATAGCAGTTGTGTGAACCCAAACACCAAGGTAGGAGGAGGGGAGAGTGATCATGTAGGAGGCAGGAGCTGGTTAGGATGGACATGCCCAACCCACATTCTGTCTCTAGCATTTTTCTGAGGGTGGATGAAAAAAAGTCTTACCCAACTACTTCTTCCCACATGATCACTCTCCCCTCTTCCTTCCTTGATGTTTTCTTGGCTGCATTAAAGTATTTTGCCCTAAGGCCAGATAATTCTGGAGATTTGTTTCCTGCTATTCTTAGGTAAAGAGTTTGGATCCTTCTGTCTCAAGGACCATTTCTATTGCCATACCTAAGAGGAGATTTTAAAACACATTCATTTCTCTTATTAAACTATTTTGGTTTTCCATGCTCCCTATTATGCTTTCTACTAGGTCTTATAACTGCATGACTCACTTTGCAGTTAAAGGCTATCCTAATAGATAATAGCTATTCTATACTTTCAAATGTTCCCTTTGATAGGACAAGCTGTGATTATTTTCCCCATCAAGCCTCTGTAAAACACAGTACTGCTGAAAAAGAATGAAGTGTCAAAGAGCCATTTTGTATAAGAGTTATAATTACCCACTATAAACATGTGGTTTTCATGAGTAACACTGCATTGCTTAAGCTGTCCTTTAGCCAAATGGCTTTGAGGAATGTTAAGCATACTTTTAGTACTGAGCTATCATTTAGGATCTTGGCATGTTAAACTGAGGATTTCCCCACACAATTGTGAAGATGTAACATACTAGCAAACAAGTGTGTCATTGCAGATTTTGTCTCAAAGGTGATGATATACAGGCAGTTCTCTATGCTTGCTTGTATGCTCAAAAGATGTAAGTTTATTTGCTTGACATATAATGACCTTTTCAGAGAGATATACTTTTAAGGAATTAGGGGGGAAAACAGAGGCAATGAAAATGTCTGAGAAGAGCATTGTTCTCAAGAGATAAGAAATGAATGAATGAAGAGACAGTGAATGAAGAGATAAGAAATAAAAATGTGCTCTTATCTTCAACGTGTAAACAAAAATACATTTGATTATACATTTTTACAGAGCAACCAATTTTAAGGGGTATTCACAGACTACAGTTATGGAATTTTGTGGTGATATATCCTCCCCCTGGGGTTCCTGGGTTCTTTGAACCCATCCGCTGAGTTATAGCTGTTTCAACCCATTTTCGGGCCGTTTCAGCCCTTTTTGAGGTGGCAGTGGCCAGGGCACATGCATGGCAGCCTCCAAAAATGGCCACTGCCACCTCAGAAAGGGCCAAAACAGCCCCCAAATGGGCTGAAATGGCCCTTTGAATACCAGGGAAGGCCAGCAGGGGGATGGGAAACTGCCAGAAGCTGCCAAATTCGATGGTCAGTAAAAAGAATTTTTTTCAACTTTACAACCCGCAAACCAGCCCCAAGCTGGCCCAGGGGGTTTGGCTCAACCTTTAGCACAGCCCTATCTTCTTGACCCATTTCAAGGTGTGAGCCTTATCCTGTAAAGATTTTACAAACTCGGTCCTGCATGTCTTAGAGATTACCTTTTCTTCCTGACCTCAGTCGCTTAGATCTGACCCAAAGTATTCTTTGTTATTTCATCTGTATATCAAAGCCTTTAGATGAAAGCATCCAGGGGAAAATGTTCAGGGTCTCCCTTTCTTTAGAGAAATTCACTGAAGCATGTACATTTTCTGGAGGGGCTGTTAGGAACCCCAGGGTTTGAGTTGGATTGTGGGGAGTAAAAAAAATTCTTAATGTAGTTTTATGCTGCTGTATTACTCAGATATGGCACTAATAGCCAGCACTTCCTATTACTTTGTTAACAGATCTTACATATTACAGCTGTGTTTTAAAGGGTTGTGAAAAATCTGATGATTATGCAATAGGCAATTCATGTCAAATTAGCATTCAGCAATTTGACATTAAATCTTTTATTTTGATTGTGTCATAGTTTAGTGATCAATTAGAAGAGAGGCCCCAAGAGTGCAATATATCTTCAGAAAAATCAATAAAGCTACTATCTTCTGTTTTAAGAGGTAAGATGAAAACATGGAAATGTCAACACACATTACCTTTGTATTTAGCACTGAGGAAACTAAAACATATCAAATGGTTATTAAATTGGGATGAAAGGGGAAACTAAAACCTGAATCCCACCAATTGCATAACGCAGTTTCATGATAAAGAGCTCATTGCTGATAAAAGGCTTTGCTTGTGTGTTTTTCAATGGATATATTTCTAGCCTAACTGGACCTTCAGCAATTTTCTACTTATATAAGGCCAATCTGTTAATACCAAAAGGAGAGAAATGGGCTGCTGTGAAGGTTAAAATGGATGTGATCTGCCAAGCTCCAAGGCAATGTTTTGCTGCAATAAGAAAGCAATTAAGTCTAGGGAGACTCAAGACAACCCAAGTAATACAACTTGCATCACAGGCATAATAGGCTATGCAGACAGGGAGGGAGAAGGGTTAGGCATAGTAGAGGAATGAGATGATGTGGTTTCGGTGCCCACCTCTTGTTCTCCATAACTGCAACCTACGCTCTGAAGCTGTCGACTCAGATCAGCTCTGCCACTATGGAGAAAGTAGACGGAAATGAGTACGCAATTATAAGATGGGGGCATGGAGCCCTGGATATAAGATTTGCCACACAGCTCCTGGAAGAGAATGAGTATGTGTGTGAGTATATGCCCTCAAATTCTGGGATGGAAATTAATTTTTTACACTCCTAACTCTTACCTCTTCAGCAGAAGCATGGCATTGTTGTCCACTTTTCCTCTCCACACAAGTGCACATATTTATGCTGACATTCAGCCAGCCCCCATCATCAAGCAGTGCATTGTTGGATACGGGGAGGTTGGGATGCATCATCCTGGCCTCCAGAGGTCTGCGCGGTGTGCAACAGCATGGATCATGTGAGAGCACAGTCTGTGCTCCCACCTACGCTGCAGGATTGTCGGGCGGGGGAAAGTAAATTTTGTGGAATCTCTCCCCCCCCCCCACCTGCCCACCCTCCTCACCTCCCAGTCGTGGGAATAGCCTTATTACCTCAGCTCAATACTGACTCCTGAGCCCTATTCAGACATAACGTTGTATGTCAGTTTAGGTGTACATATGCACGTGTTTTTGTGTGAATGACTTTACATGTTGCTGCACTGGTGCTTTGTTAGGATGCTGGCCAACATGTGAATAGGGCTCTGGTTATCTCAAATTCTAGAACGACCTCTATTCTAGCACTATTTCTAATTATTCTATCACTACCTCTATGAGCAGTATATAAATATTTGTCATAGTTATATTTGTATTGCTGTGACAGCCTGGCATAACAAGGACCTTCCCTTCTACCATCACCAGTTATACTGATGGCCAGTATATAGCTAGTGATATAGACGATCATGTAATACTGAAGATGGTGCTACAAATCTAAAGCCAAAGAGAATGATTTATTTGATGCAAGAAGCCATTTTATTGAGCATGGCACAGGTCTCAACACAGTTTGGGTTACAGTTTCTGAGAGGAACACCTTCTCCATATTATGAACAAATGTAATTTCTTCATATTATGGCTTTCAACATGAAATAGCATGGAACCTCCAGAAGCTATAGAAGAAGACACACACTCAAAACATGTGCGTTAAGTAGGCAACAATAACTGGTCTTTTGCAGAGAACTAAATATGCTAAATTTATTTATAGTAAACATAATATTTGCTTAGCACAGTGACTCAAACGTAGTGGAGCTCTTCTCACGATTGGTGAGAAGAGCTCCGGGGCGGTCTGTGACGAAGACGGGTTTAACTTACTTTCCCTGCAGACGATCTCCGTGTCTTCCCTCGGCAGGCAGATCGCCCACCCAGATGACAAGCGGCTCGCCTGACAGCTCCAGCGGTTGGGCTGCCGGGATGCGCCACCGCGCATTTCCCCCCCCCAACAAAGCTCCATGCGAGTGTGTGGTGCATTATTGGGATCCCCCTCCCCCCCAATGTGCCAACCATGGCTGCAAGCAGCGGTGGCTGACACGATTTTAAAAGGGGGTAAGGGAGCACTTTCCCCCTTTTAACCTCGTTTTAATGCGAGGCTACTTAGGCGGATTTGCCGCCGTGTAGCCACCAGGATTGCCCAATCCCGGTGGTTCACACGGATGTGCCAAACTGGGCTGGACTCCCTTAGCCTGGTTTTGCACGTCTGTGTGAATAGCCTCAGTAAATACGAATATACGACAGAGGAAAAGAACCCCAGTTGAAGTAGGTCCAAATTAATGGCAATAATTAAAAGAGTCTATCTTGCACAATTTAAAAAGCAATATTAAAGCTGCAGCTGGCGGATGATTGTGAAAATGAGGTTAAGGGAGCGCTACAGAAAAGGCCTGGTTCTGAGTCTCCACCAGATATACTGGTGGTAACTGGAGACAGAACTCTCCAGGAGACCTCAATGTGCAATGGGGATCATACAGAAGAAGGCGCTCTCTAAGGTAGCCTGGAGCCAAGCCATTCAGGGCTTTAACGGTAATAACCAGCACTTTATATTTCACCTGGAAACATATCGGCAGCCAGTGCAACTGTTTTAAAACAGGCATAATATGGTCTCTCTGGGTTACCCGAGAGACCAGTCTGGCTGCTGCATTTTGAACTAACTGAAGTTTCTGCACTATGTACAAAGGCAGCCCCACTTAGAGCACATTGCAGTAGCCAAGCTTGGACGTTACCAGCCAATGCACCACTGTTTTGAGATCATTCTCTTTAAGGAATGGATGCAGCTGTTGAATCACCCGAAGTTGATAGAAAGCGGTCTTGGCCATAGCCTCCACCTGAGACACCGGGGTGAAGCCTGGATCCAAGAGCACTCCCAAGCTGTGTACCTGTTCTTTCTGCAGGAGTGTAACCCCATCCAGCACAGGAGATCTAACTTATGTCATATAAGGAACGCACTGAACTTACTTGTGCTTATTATATGACTTTGTTTAACTCACAAGATACTGGACTATACAATCTAGGGTTCACCTTGCTTCATGTTCAACTGTGGATCTGATTCTTACATTGATTAGGTATAAGAAGGATTCTTCCATTCTGTTACATTAGCTTCTGCAGCTTCACTATGCAAAATCTTTCTGTTTAATTTGGAGAATTCCTAAAACTGATTTTAAGACTGGTGCATGCACAGGTTGCTACAAATGAAGACCCATTCTTCTTTCCCATGTGGATTACCTATTCATGCCAGTGCTATACCAATGGATTAAATGGAATCTCGATGAAATAATGTGATTGCCAGGATTCCCTGGCAATCCTGACTGTGATTTAATCAAAAGATTTAAACAATCCTTCCATATAAACAGAATTAAGATGCTTCCAATTCTCACTTATGCTCCAAAAAGCATGGAAACTGTGAATTAAGATCGTCTCCTTAACTTTCATGTTAACATATAAGCAATGAAGATTTTGTACAATCTTGCATTTTATGCTGGCTTTACCAATTATTTTCTATGTTGTGGAAAACACTGCTCCTTCACCACAGGAAGAAAAATAGACAGGTAAACCCTTCCTCCTGCCTGGTAACTACCTACAGAGATCAGTGCAAGGTGGTAAGGTGTGGTGGAAGAGGGGCAGGCTGAAGCTTCAAAACCCCTTCAAAATGGGTTGATGTGATTGGGCTGCCCCAAAGTATTGAAAATAATTAGGGGGATCCTCCAAAACACCGAGGTAGCTTCCAAACTGAAGTGGTATGGATTGGGCTGATGTGCCCATCCTTACTAAGTAGTGTGGCTAGTTTGGGGCTGCATTCTGATAAATGTGGGAAGATGAAGAGAAGTCCAAGAGTGATCCCCATGAAATGTTGGATTTCCTCCCCTTCCCTCATTTCCATGGTGCTGTCTTTCAAGACTAGCATCTGAGGCAGTCAACAGAGATTGTCTTCAATGCTTGGTCCCAAGCTTAGTTTTCAGTGCTGCATCCTGGAAAGTGAAGGGCATGAGAGGAAAGTCAACCCATTGGCTGGCCCCTTCTAACACCAGAATCTATTGCGGGTGTGGGGGAGGAGGCAGCAAACAGCATCACTGCAAGTCTCTCACAGGACAGCAAATCTTTCACAGCACTGCTGCCTTCATCCACTGGCCTTGCCATCCACCAGTGTGAAACATTACCATTTGTGGCTTAGGAGTGAGTTGGAGAAGGTAGTGGTGCCACAAGAGACTGGTGGCACCATTGCTTCCTCCCTCCCTCCCCTCTGCAAAATACTTCCTTCAGAGTCTCTCGGGGGGCTCTGAAAGGAAAGCCCATTTACTGAGGGGAGAAGAGAATTGATGGTGGCTTCTCCCCCACAGCAAATGAGGAAGGGAATATGGCAGCTCCTCCTTCTCTAACCTCAGAAGCTGAGGAGAAGGAAGAGTGGCTGCCATGACCCCACATTGCACCATCCTCCCTCCATCCAGCAGCAAGTGGTGGCGGTGGGGGTGGAGTGGCATAGGGAAGGATGAGGTGAGGGGATGATGCTGCATGGGGGCACATTGTAAGACTTGGGCCAGGACCATGAATAACTTGGCTATGCCCCTTCTGGGTATAAGTCTCATAAAATATAGGGCTTTAACTCCGAGTAAACATGTGTAGGACAGCACTACGTGTCTGATTTTCTTCTAATGGTAAACAAGATGTGGCTAATGGATTCTTACAGCATATGCCCAACTCAGTATTTTTGCCCATAGCAAAGCATCTAAAATCAAAATGAGCTATGTGGAGCATGCTGAACCTTGACTACATAACCATCATACAATGGCTTTACCATGCATCCACATGAGTAAAATGTCAGTCTGTGCTCACTCAACATACCTTTCACCACCAAAAGGGCTGCGCGAGACTAGTCCTACTGTACATATGGAGGTCAAGAACCCTCAGGTGATATAATGGACAGAAGCACTTCAGGATATGGATTATGGTGCACATTTTTAATTTTCTCCTAGAGGAGGAGGAGGAGGAGGTGGACTTCTCTATAAGTAGAAAATAGAACAGGGATAGGGCTGAGCAATAACTTTTCTATCCTCAATTTGCTAATTTGCTAGATGCTGACTGCTTAAATAATAATAATAATAAAAAAACCACACGCCAGAGCATTTTTTAAAAAAAAGATATTTTCTGCCTCCACTCTGAACAGTCCAGCATGACTTCAGGACTCCAACACTTCCCACCTCATTCTGCTTTCTGTATAGATCTGGGCTGAAACAGCCTAAGGAGGTAGGCAATAACTTGAAACCCTTTATGATTAAGGGTGCAATCAATCCTATCTATGCACATTTAGTTAGGGAGCAAGCCCCATTGAGCACAAGGAGGCTTACTTCCATGTAAATATGCATAGGATTGCGCTGCATGCCTTGCATTCATTCATCTTCTCTAATATTTCATAGAGATGTAAGCACCACTCCTTTCTGAAGTCCTTTCTTTCTGTTATTTAAACACTTAGCATAGTATTATAGAGGTAGCATTAAAGCCTTGGTGGATCATAAGAGGTAATCTAGCCACTGTATGAATTTGTTTACTTTAAACATTATTTCAGCTTGGATATTTTCCATTTCTGAATGTGTGTTACTATTTTATCTGATCATACGGCAACATTCTCTTCATGGTATTATCAAAACGTTGCTGTGACCTTCACAGACCATTGTTTTGCATTGTTTCTCTTCCAACAATATGGAAATACTAACATCTTTTTAAAATGGTATAAAATCTTAGCAACAGCAGAAGAGCCAAAATAACTTATATCTCATAGATATTGTGAATACATAAATTGCTGAAATGTATACAGAACAAAGAGAAGCAAACTAAATGTATCCATTTAGTTGTTTCTTTTCCAACAACTCCTGGTAACCAGCAGCATCTAAATCCTTAGTTTTCTGGGTCCTCTGAAGACAAGCATAATGGAAATCTCTCCAGAGGTAACTGTCTAATTCTCAGTCACAGTGAAGTACATTAAAATTGCAGGGAAAGATACAGGAAATATACTGTCACATAAAAATCAAGGCAGTGAATGCTATTTGAAATTGAATTTTTTTATTTAAACATAATATTCCATGAGACTAAACTTAACAATATTACTGAACTCTGTTGCTTCTATTGACATTAGTATAATCAGGGTCTCTAGAAAAGCCACATTGGCCTCAATCTATATTAATTGTGAAAAAGTCCCATAGATATGAAATAGACTGAAGTCCTGCTCACATAATATGTTCAACACAAGTATCATCTGGGTTAGCTTGGACTTCATTAACCAGTCCCAGCACAAGTGATAAAGACAGGTGACCACCTTCAAGAATGCTAGGATTACATTTCCAAATCATGTCCACCTTCCCTCCTGGCACCTTATTTTTAATTTTTTAAAATTTATTTAACACATTTTTATACCGCCCAAAATGCAAGTTCTCTGGGCGGTTTACAAGAGAATAAAAACAACAAATAAAAAGATTAAAACATTTCAACAATTAAAATTTAAAAATTAAAACTATTAAAACACAATTAAAACAGTATCTACTTAAAAGCTTGGGTGAAAAAATGAATCTTGACTGCCCTTTTAAAAATTGTAAGAGATGGGGAGGCTCTTATTTCAGCAGGAAGTGTGTTCCAAAGCCTCAGGGGAGCAATGGAGAAGGCCCATCCCCGAGTAGCCACCAGATGAGCCAGTGGAAACTGAAGACGATCATCTCCAGATGATCTCAAAGGGTGGTGTGGTTAATAGCAAAGATTGGGGTGCCTTTCCTTGAAGTGCATGAGAAAGGCATTGGAGGAGGTAGAGGGAAGGGCATAGGCTGAGGCAGGTGGTGGCAGGTGCTGAACCACCCCTCTGTACACCTCTAACCTACCTCCCAGTGTTGTTATGAGGATAAACATAAAACCATGTACATTGCTCTGGACTCCTTGAAGGAAAAGTAGGAGAGAAATATAAAAATAAACAAACAGATATTAATATTCCTGTCAGCCAAATAGCACTTTTAGAGGGAGAGGACAGCAACAAAAATGTCTGTCTTCCTCTTCCTCTTCCACATATGCGCTACTGCAAGCCTCTGGCTGAGCTCCATTGCAGAGTAAGAACATTGCAACATTGCTCCTGTTCCATCCTACTAATGCTGCAGAACATGTCAGCCATTGCATACCGAAATGTTCTTTCTGTTTTTGTTCACAGCCTACACGTAGAAAACTAGAATCATTTACCCTGATATACTAGTGTTCTGTGTGCAGGGAGCTTTTATTCAGCACCAGCAGTAAAGTGGTGCAATCCATCAATCACATGATATGCGATGATTCTTTCATTAGGTGAGGTGGAACCCTAGGTGGAGGGTTATTGGGACATTGTTAGGGCAGAAAGTTCCCCCACACTGCCTTGCCCACCTTCCACTGCTGTCCCCCTGCCTTTGGAACAGCCCTTTGCTGAGTAGTGGCTGTGCCACAGCTCAGCAAGGAGTGACTTTGAGGCAGTCCTTTCCTTTCCTTTTTTAATTTTTTTAAACTTTTGTGTGCTTCAGAGCAGACCTTCCCTTCCACTTTCTTCCTTCTGCACTGCTAGGCTAGTTATGAAAAGGGGGAGGAAATGGAAGAGGTGTAGCCTAACATGCAATGCCTAAGATGGGTAGTGGGGAGCAAGTTACCTAGGTAACCAGGAGTACCTGTTAAACTGTTGCTGGAGTTATTGGTGAGTGAGGATGGAGAAGCTAGAAGAGAAGAATGGGAACAGCTAATGAAGAGAACTGAAAAAGACCCATCCAAAGAAAGGAACGGAAGAAGGCTATGGCAGAAGCTGAGGATAAGGAAAGAAAAACTGGAAGGACAGAGAGGCTCTTCTCACTATGAGAAGAGCCTGGAGTGGGTTAGAGAGGAGAGCGGGCTTAGCCTGCTCTCCCCACACACAAGCAGGCAGTCTGCTCCAGGCGGCTGAACCAGCCGCCCACACAACTGCCAGCTCCATTATGGAGCCGGCAGGGCCTGGGAGGATTGGGGGCCATATGGCCCCCGGAAGCTCCAGCATGCCCTGTGCAAGCGCACAGGGCATACTGGAGAGATCCCCGAGCCGGGAGGCTGCTTTTTAGGGGTCTACTCATGAGTTGCTGTGGTGCGGAGTCACACCGTGGCAACACACAAGCACAAAGACGAGGTTAGCGGAGTGCTCGCTCCGCTAACCTCGGCTAAGGGCAGGGGCAATTAAGCGGGTTAGCCTGCGAGCCCAGTGGTTTACACGACCAGTAGAAATTGGGCTAGGCTCTCCTAGCCCAATTTTTGCTGGTTGTGAGAATACCCCCAGAGATTTACCTAATAAGACAGTTCCTGTGACAGAACCTGAGTAGCAGTGATCTGCACTGAAAGGCCACATAGCAGGAACTGTCTTAGAATCGGTTTGCAGTTAAAATTCGAATGTTCACATCACAGATAATCCCACATCCCTGGTTTGGGAAACTCCAAAGGCAGGTTAGAGTTTCCCCTCCCTCTTTCTGGTTCCTTGAGCTTGGTTCTACCCACTTGTATAGCCATGCCATCTCCAGGCTGTGGGCATGGCTTCACAGCTCCAGGAAATCGCTCGCAATTGGCCACGAGCTCAGAAGAGGTGTGATTACGGGCTGTGAGAAAAAATGTTAATCCTTTCCCAGCACAGATATGTTAACCCTTTACTCCCATCCCCCCAGCACCTTCCTTTACTCTCCCCTCTGTGAGCACCTTGTTTGACTCCTGTGTCTGCCCCACCTGCCAACACCTTGCTTTACTCCCCCTCCACCAGCACCTTGCTTTACTTCTACCCCCTGCCCGCACCTTGCCCAAGGAAGAAGCACATGGCAATGTAGGGAAGGGCACCAGCCTTGCAGCGGGAAGCACCACAGATTTGGGTCATAGAGTGGGATCTGGGGGTGGGGTGGGTGGAGGCTACCACCTAAATTGCAGAGGGATTGGGGAAATGGCTGATTTTTAAGTGATTTTAGAAGTTTTCATGTCTTTAAGGTTTTTCTCCATAAGGAACAATGGAAGTTTCAGCAGCCCCATAATTCCACTTGGTGGGGTGCTGGCATGGCCCAGAGTGAGTGGTGGTGTAGTGCACAGAGGATGCCAGCCACCCCCATGGGTTTAACCCATGAGGTACAGGGTTCTGTTGTTTCTGAGGTGTTCTGATTGTAGATTCTTTGGTAGCAAATGAGATTTTCAATACAAACCATGAATCCACTCTCATTTGCTACCAGAGAAACTCTGTTGCTAAAGTGTCACTTCAGTGTTGTATGGCTTAGCTTCAGTTTAGCCACAACTTTAAATAAATAAATTAAATTAAATTAAATTAAATTAAATTTAAAAATGTGTTTAAAAAAGCACAGTTCTATCTCTTCCACATTTTCCTTGAATGGAATTTGCATGAGGTAATTCTCATTCCTAACAGGTGGGTTTTCACTTTTAAGCAATGCAAATATTTGTATCCTGTCTGTTAAAAAATGTAGCTCTATAAACAAATAAAACTTTGCACAAGACTGTAAAATGAAAAACAATTAAGTTTTCATTAACTAATTTCCTTTGACTTTAATTTATTCCTGGGTGATTCAGCAGTCAGACAACTCTGGCCATTTCTTTATACTTGAGAATACCTGTTCCATTTTATTCTGTTCATTCAAGCAACACAGCTAACAATGCCTATAAAATATTTTATGTTTAACTCCTTGCTTCTCAAGCAGAGGGATATTTTAACTTCCCTGCAAGTGTGCTGGAGCCAGTCATCTGGACACGGCCAGTTGTGTAGCGAGGGCAGAAAGAGCTCATGTTCAATGCATGAACACAGGCGGCCCCTCAGTGACATAGACACACACACACACACCGGTGACTGTGCCACATGCCACTCCCAACACTGCCAGGCTTCTCCCGAGCCCATTCAGGGGTTTCCTGTTTCCAACCAGCTGGGAGGCAAGTGGACACTGGGAGTGTCATGCAGGAGAGCAGTGGGGTGAGCGAGCAAGTGGGTGGGCAGCAGAAGGAGTGGCTGGCCAGCTGGCTGATGGCTGGGGGAGGAGGCAGGCAAGGTGGCCCTGGAGGCAGGATGGCATGTGTTCTTCATTCATGTCTGCTCAGTTATAGGCTATAGCTCCGCCTCTGGACAGAACTGCACACTACAAAACTGTGAAGGAGAAAATACACATAGGTAATATATTCACATTTTTTCCATCTCTTTAGAGTATATTTTACACAGAAACAAAAGGTGCTTTCACTGAAATATAAACATCCCATGGAATGGGGCTGTTGCTCAGTGGCAGAGCATCTGTTTGAATTCCTGGTCCAATACCTGGTATCTTAGGTAGGTATAGGAACCCGGGAGAGCTGCTGCCAATCAACATAGGCAATACTGAGCTGGGTGGACAAATGGTCGGATTCGTTATACGGCAGCCAGCTACCTATGTAACCACAAGGTGGGGAAATTTAGGGGATTTTTCTTTTCTTTTGCCAGGATTCAAAGAACCATTAAATGAGTTCCTTGGGCTCAAGAAAACTGAACAGTTAACTGCTTTTGAAAGTGAAGGAGATTTTCAGAAACAGTTGTGGCATGGATAGGAGACAGCTGCTCAAGGAAAAACTCCATGCATTTGCCTAGCACAAGTCCTTTTTGTGAGATTCAACAGCTCTTCTGTAGAGCCACCTAATGGCACAGAGGGGAAGTAACTTGCCTAGGGAGCAAGAGGTTGCTGGTTTGAATCCCTGCTGGTATGTCTCCAAGACTATAGGAAAACACCTATATTGGGCAGCAGTGATATAGGAAGATGCTGAAAGGCATATTTATTTATTTATTTATTTGATTGACTGACTGACTGACTGACTGATTGATTGATTTCTATACCACCCTTCCAAAAATGGCTCAGGGCGGTTTACATAGAGAAATAATAAATAAATAAGATGGATTCCTGTCCCCAAAGGGCTCCCAATCTAACCCCCCCCCCCCCATAAAATAGACACCAGCAACAGTCACTGGAGGTACTGTGCTGGGGGTGGATAGGGACAGTTACTCTCCCCCTGCTAAATTGTGATATCTAAACCCCACCACCACACCCACACCCACACACACTTATATGCAAAAGTCACATTTCCCATTTCTCTTTTATGTATTTAGGGCACAATCTGCAAATCACCACACTATATTGACTCTTCTAGTTCAGACAGCTGAGCCACAGCAAGCCACAGGCAATGTGGCTGTCCAAGAGGTTGGCCCGGAGTGACCAGGAATCTGTATCAGTCTCCAAGTGACTATGGAAAACAAGGCTGGTGATTTCAACAGCTTGATGTTGCAAAAAATATGGGGGGCAAAGTCACCAGGATAGTTTCAGTCAAAGTTGGTAACCCTAGAGCCAGTGGTTTCTGCCCTACCTCTCAAGCTTGTCCAGGCCAGGTATGTGCATTCATTTCATAAGGAATGAAAAACAGAAGCAAATAGAGTCCATTCATTTCATTCTTTACTAGAACAATAACAAATGTCAGAGGTATGAATGAGTTCTGAATATTGTACGTTCTTTGGTTGCCTTTCATGTCATTTGTCTGTCTTTTTGTCATTTGTCTCTCACAGCCAAGACAGGTGAAATGGAGGTTACAGGGAGACAGGAGAGAGAGCAGAGAAAAAGAGACTGACACTGTAAACTGTACCATCTACAGCTTAAACACATCCTAGCAAAGGTGTCCAACACTGTGATAGTTTTTCCACAGAGAACCCTCCAACCACAATGGCAAATGGACATGCTTGTACATCTATAAGCCAGAGAGAGAGGGAGAGTGAAAGAGAGATAGAGAGTGAGATTTTGTGTGTTATTTTTGGAGACTGGCCATTTGCAGATTCCGTCAGTTTCTCTGTTCTTTGTACAAATACAGTTCCCAGTTGGATACAGTTCTTTTAAGCATTTTAAATCTATTCCATTCCTTTCCTGCCCCATTTATTTGTTCTTAGTTAGTTATTTGTAGCTTGTAGTTCAGAAAGACGTTTAATAGTTAATCTCATTTTTCCTGCCCAAGTTAATGTCCACCAAATATTTTTTTTTCTCCTGGAAGCTTCTCAGCCTCTCTTTCTTACTGAGGTGGTCAGGCAATGCCTGCTTCAGCAACCTTGCATCCTCCTTTCTCCCGGGATTGCTGTGAATGGGGTGATGGGATAGGAGTCTAAACACTCTCCCTAAGGGATTGTCAATAGGGTGATTGGGGAAATAGCCCAGACCTGCCTTCTTTCACATTCTCTTCCTGCTATGAAATGGTAGACAGGGAAATGCAGCCCAAAGCCTGCCTTTTGCCTCCTCACTTTCTGGGTTGCTGTGAGTAAGACAATAGGGAATATGCCAGCCCAAAGCTACTTTCTGCCACCTCCTTTCTCCCAAAGTCAATTGCTGACTCCTAACAACAAAACACACATTAGGAGGCTCTGCAGGGATGTGATGGGGCCCATGTGCAGTTCCTCCAGTTCTCTTGCATGCATGCTGTTACACCAGAGGAGAAACTTCCCAGCGTTACCCATGCTCCGGAAGCAAAATCAACATGATGATATTTCAGCATCCTTTTTGAAATGACTATTAGGTAATTCTAAATCTACATTGGGAAGCATCCAGGTTTCGTTAGTCACAACTAAGTCCCATTGAAATTAATGGGGTGTACGTTTGTCATGTTATTGGCGCTTAGTCATGATTAATCTGTCAGGATGCTGCCTGTTGTTATGAAGAAACAGAAATACAATTACTGATTTGGAGAGTAACAAACTTCCTGTGTGCCTGACAAACATAAACAATCATTCATTTAAAAAGCAAGCATTCATACCTATTGTACAAATTTTAATTAAATATAATTAATATTTTAATATTTAAGAAAAAATAACAATGATAGGTTATTGTTAGATAACAATAGATTGTTAGATAGGTTATTGATAGATTCCTTGACCAGGAAGTATGGCAATCCAAAATGATGTTATTTTTAAAACGTGCTTTTTTTTAGCCAGAATAGACTGTTGATTTGATATCACTTCTCCTGGTTTCTACCAAAAAGCTGGGCATAATGGATGTCCAGGTGGTTATGTGTGACTTCTTTGCCCTCATACTGTCCCTAGAAAGGAGGAGTCTTTCCCAGTCAAAAGAATAATTCACTGGTGCCTGTCAACAGGGGTGAAGAGAGAAGGAAAGGAAATATTTAATATTAAAGGCACTAGTAATGCTAAGCAGTACTACTGCTATAACTATTTTTTGTCCATTGCAATAGTTTTGCTGCTAGATACAACTGTAAGCTGGTGGTTTTAATTAAGATCTCCAAGCTGATGTTTAAGAGTTTGACTCCATTATGGATTAACATGAGAAATGCTGAGAATGAAGACGTCTCTAGTGGATTACTTAAGACTTTGAAGGTATGCAAACAAAAATGCTAATTTCTTTTTTGCTTTCCCTGCCAGCAGGGTTTTGAAAAGTACCTTTTGCCTGCTTGATATGCAAGCTGTTTATGCAGATCGCTGGCTTCAAGCACATGCCCAACATGGGAGAAAGGACACTCATTTATGAGTATGGGTTCTCCTTCACTCTTTTACACTTTCTGATGCTGGGTTTTTTATTGTTATTTGATGTACAGCAGCACCACTCACTGTCCAAAACATTAAATAGCTTCAGAAAATGACAGAAATATTTTTTTCTGGCTTTTATAGCATCTAATTCAATGAGGATAATGGGTCATGGTCATGAAAAACTTGGAGAATAATGCTTTTCCTTTATCAAAGTCATTTATCCCTTAATTGTGATTGAATTGTAATCATAGCTGGCAATTCCCTGGGGAAAATCTAGTTTTGGAAAACGTTTGAAGTCCCCTTTGTTAACAGGTTTCTTTTACATGGTATTTGCTGGGAAGTGGGGAGATGGACAGGTCCGGATCCCCATAACACTCAAAGGAGCCTTCAACACCCCCTGCTGGGCTTGCTGCAATGGACATGGCTTATCAGTATGAGGCCCATGTAAACATCCTATCCATCCAAGTTCAACAAGTCTATGCCTCCTTGCAAGCATTTCTTGCTCCAAAAATGAGTAGTCTTTATGTGCAATCCTGCAACATGTGGATCACTGGATTCATGTTTAACGGATCTTAGGGCAGTTGTGCCCTAAGTTATGAGAATACTAATGAAAATTGTTCTGATGAATTTTGCCATTTGGGAACAGTTTTGCACTAAGTCTGTGTCAGGAATCGGGGCCCTGATGAAGCAAGGGAGATGCAGGAGACAAACAAGATGCCAAGAGATGAACAAGAGTTTAACTGGACTCTGGCAGGGTAAAAAGGGAGACAGGAGCAAGAGTGCCACAGGGCAGAGAGAAGGCAAGTTCCAGTGTAATCTCCAGCTATATGACATTTTTGAATGCATGCAACTTTGTTCATTGCACTTAGGCCTGCTCAGCTTCGGCCCTCCTGCAGATGTTGGCCTACAACTCCCATAATCCCAGGCTGTTGGCCACTGTGGCTGGGGATTATGGGAGTTGTAGTCCAAAAACTGCTGGGAGGCCTAAGTTGAGCAGGCCTGAATTCTGTCTAGATGTCATCCAGAATATCCAGCCAGATACAGTGGACTAGAAAAATTATTTGTCACCACCTGAATATGTAATTCCAACTAATCGGTTCAGAAAAACTGTTCACAATTATCCTTCCAGTTCTTGAGAATAATGATTAGTATGTGTATTGGGGTAAACTTGTTAAAACAGATAGTTATAGATTACAAAAGACAAAACTCTGATGAGCAAGGAAAGTTACACAGCTACTATAACAGATAAATATTGCACTCTCATACAGAACATTGAAAATAATGAGAATAAAAAGTTTAAAATCCTAGACTTGGAAATAAGGTATATCTGGAAATCCAAGACTATTCATGTGGCCTTTTAATATCAGCTATAGGAGGATAGGAGGTGTCAAATATCCTGAAGTAAAATGTATGAGAGAACAGATGTGCCATTGTTCCTATTAAATACAATGCAGAAAGCTATCATTCTCCAAACTTGCTATATAATCAAGAAATTCCTCAACAAGTGCGTTACAAAAAAGGCCTGTATTCTCCACTTGTGTAAGCACCAGGACTATTTTGAAGAGGAGAAATCAGAGAAACAAAAGCATGTATGAATGAAAGAGAAAGTCATAAACCTAAGCACGTGATATAAATAATTGTCATTGTGTGCCTGTGTGCCCTGCTAACTGAGCAAAGAGGCACGTTTTAAAAGTGGTGATTCTCTTTATTTAGCAGGAAGAGAGCAACTGGCCAACCCCAGCACAGCATCCCTCCAGTGGCTGTTGCTGGTGTCTATCTTATGTTTCTTTTTTAGATTGAGAGCCCTTTGGGGACAGGGAGCAATTTAATTTATTTGTTTTTTTAATTGCTTATATCTATTTAAACCACTTTGGGAACTTCTGTTGAAAAGGGGTATATAAATATTTGTTGTATTCGTGTGTGTGTGTGTGTGTGTGTGTGAGAGAGAGAGAGAGAGAGAGAGAGAGAGAGAGAGAGAGAGAGAGAATGAATCAGTCTGTATTTGACTGCCTATCATGCAGGTTCCATATAACTAAAGCATATTTATAAAAGAAAATATGTTCACAGTAGGTCAATCAAAGTATTTTGTTTAAGGAATATTTCTTATCAGATTACCTTGTTTTGCAATCAAGGCTTAAAGCACTGCTCTGGCCACAGCCACCTTCAAAGGCATAGCATTTTCAGCAGAATCAAGATGATACTGCTACAAATGCCATGTTCAATAAAGGTAACCCTTTCCAACACCAAAACTGTCCAGAAAGTTTGTGGTCTCCACATAGACTATGCTGAACACTGCCCATTATTGCTGCCTGCCCAATATCTATCAGCTAACAAAATCCATAGGGCAAGCTCTCAAAGAGGTGCTTCACACAATTGCTGTGAAGCGCTTCAATGTGGTCTGCGGGGAGAGCAGGTTTAGCCCACTCTCCCCGCAGATAAGCACCTGCTTATAGCTGGGTGGCCAGATCGGGTGCCCACATGCTGCCGGCTCCATCAGGGAGCTGACGGGGGTTGCGGGGATCGGGGGCCATACAACTCCCAGAAGTTCCAGGATGCCCCAAGCATGTGGGGCATTCTTGAGAGACACCCGAGCCCGGGAGGCTGCTTGCATCCTCCCCATTGGGGGTCTACTTGTGTGTCGCCATGCACCACGGCATCACACGAGCAACCAAATGAGGTTAACGGAGCGCTCGTTCTGTTTACCTCATTTAAGGGGAGGGGGAATTAGGCCAGCTAGCCACCTTGGGAGCACTGGGCTCGCCTGCAAGCCTGGTGGTTTCCAGGCTAATCTCCCTTGGCCCTCTTTCCAGTGATCGTGGGAAGACCCCACAGAGTCTTAGAGAACAGTTCAGGATCCATATTCTTTTATTTACCTTTGGAAGACTATTTATTGTATGTGGGAGAGAGCTCTCTAATAATCTCAAACCAATTTTGTACATACCCTTCATTTTCGAGGCTAAGCTGTGATATGACTTCACAAAGATCAAGGGGCCAAGTCAATTCAATATGCTGTGCATGTAAATGAAGGTTTTCATTTCGCTTTCAATTAGGGCTTGTTGACTCTGGCTTTACTTACATTTGACATCATAAGATCCTGGGAGGTAAAATAAGCCATTGGTTTTATGGTACCGCCTGGCATCAAGATTAAAAATGTTTGCTTTGCAGAGGCTGGATTGCAAAGCATGAGGACTAGGCCAAATTTCCTATCACTGAAGGACATGTGCATAAAGACATTTTGGTGAGTGTACTCTGGCAGTGCTTAACAAAACACATTTACATCCTTCATCATGCCAGTAGAAAAAACAGTATTGCCAGTTCCCTACTTTGCAACCCCATTTCTATGTTTTTGATGTCCTTTCCACAGGCAATAAAAATAACATGTTGTGTACCTAAGCTCATTCTTCAGGCTGCTGAATGAGTCTCAGCTGAAGAGAAACTTCATATATGCAGCTCTATTGCTTGTATGGCTTCATCCAATACATTTCTACATTTCATCTTATTACAGCAAGCCAGTAGATGCCTTCTTTCAGTTTTGTACTAATTACTGCTTTAGCCAATTTACCTAGCTTTAACACTAGTTGAGATGTCATTCTGTATTGACTGCCACTCCCTGTTATATGAGAACATCCTATTAACCAGCATTGTTTCAACAAAATAAAAGTTCTGCCATTATAAACCTCAGAATGCTTTTGGTTATAAATATGACAACTGCTGAGCTAATGATTTGAAACAAGGAAGTGCTGCAGCGGGGAAATGCTTGACTAACAAGCAGAAGGTTGCAGGTTCGAATCCCTGCTGGTACTATATCAGGCAGCAGCAATACAGGAAGATGCTGAAAGGCATCATCTCATACTACGCAGGAGGAGGCAATGGTAAACCTCTCCTGTATTCTTCCAAAAGAAAACCACAGGGCTGTGTGGGTGCCAGGAGTCAAAATCGACTTGACAGCACAACCTTTTATGCATGATCTACCTGATGAGGTCTACAAATGCACCTAGACTCAAGGAGATCTGATTTAAAAATACCACAGCTACAGCAAGTGAAAAAGTACTGAAAACTAAAACCTTGACCCTTTTTAACCCAAATTTCATTAGCCCACTCTCCCCATACATGAGCAGTTGTTTGTTGCTGGGTGGCCGGATTGGCTGCTTTGGTTGGGCATTCCGGGGGTCGAGGGAAGGTGAGCGCTGCCATGCGGGCCCCCAGCCCCCAGAGCCCGAAGAAGGCACCACAAGTGGAAGCAGCCATGGCTGACACACAATCAAGCAAACAACGTTAATGGTTTAGGCAGGCTAGCTGCCCGCGAGCCCGGTGGTTCTCACGATGGGGGGAAACGGGGCTGGGCTCCCTGAGCCCCTGGGCTCCTTTCCCCCTTTGAGATAATCTCAGCAAAATTTAGCCTATATATTTCCTGTTCACAAAGATCTACTTATCTCACAATTCCCTGCTCACTAATTTTGGTCTTCTGTCTCCTAGACATTGGGGAGGGGAGAAACTCTTTGTTTTTACAGTTTACAGAAAACTCCACAGGTCAGTGATCCTCACTATTTTGCAAGTGGGGACCACTTGGGCAAAAAAAAACACCCTCCAGTGTGAGGGCCATTTTCCAGTTCCAGGCAGTGCTGTGGTTTCCCCAGCATGATGGGGATGGGGGTATAAGAATAAGAGTTCTCTCACGTCCCAGCTCCATCCTGAAAGGCACACACTGAGGCTATTCTCATGACCTGCTGAAACTTGGCTAAAGGAGCACTGCCCTTGTTCTTCTCCTCACACCAAACACATGTCTTAGAGTGCTTACTATCTTAAATTATCATCCCACACTGTACCTGCAGGTCTGTGACCTGGAAATGAACCTAAATATGGAGAAGAGAGTGAGGTAGGCAAATCACTTGCCAGTCTAATGGAAACCAAGATTTCCTACTCAACCCCCCAAATGGGCAAACCGGTTGAAACCCACACTATGCTCCAGGGTGCATAGGAAGCATTTCCTTTCAAATGCCAACTGAGAACCGTGGTGAGCAAGAACCAAAATAGCTCTTAAACTCAGTCCACCTGTGTTCCCAGCCAATTGCCCTAATTGCTTCATAAGAACCTGGGGTGAGGTAAAGAAGCTGTACCCAGGACATACCTGGGTGATCAGCTGCAAACATTAAAGGAAGATGTGTTAATAGATGTGTTAATAGTAGGGGTGTGCACGAAACAATTTTTTGTGATTCGATTTGTACCCAAATTGAAACACCCCCGTTTCGATTTGTGTCCGAATCTGATCCATCCGAATCAGCCCAGATTCGATTTGGATCCAAATTTATCCGAATCCGAAACTGAATCGATTTGGATCGGAAAAATGGGTCATGGGGTCAAAAGAGTGGGGTGGGGTGGTAGTGCCTAATGGGTGGAGGCTACCACCCCAATTTAAAAAAAAATTGGCAAAGGGTTGATTTAATTTTTTTTTTTGAAGTTTATGTGTCTTTAAGATTTTTTATTTTATTTTTTATTTTTTTGCTATTAGCAGTAGCAAATGAGAGTGGATTCATGGTTTCTCATTGAAAATCTCATATGCAACCAGAGAATCTACACTCAGAACACTTCCAAAACAACAGAACCCAATACACCATGGGTTATCAAGCCATCGGGGTGATTGGCACCCTATGTTCACTATGCCACCGCTCTCTCTGGGCCACCCAAGTGCCCCACATGTGCAATTCTGGGGCTGCTGAAACCTCCATTCTTCACTATGGGGGGAAAGAGTAAACTCCACTTCAAAAATCAAATAATATTGAGCCCTTTGCCCAATCACTCTGAAACCTAGGTGGTAGCAGGCACCCATTGGGGCACTACCACCCAACCCACTCTTCCCCCTCCAAAATAACATCAACATCACACATCTACAACACCTGCAGAGCTTTGCAAAGAACAAGTTTTGGTCACGCACATTCACATCCCCCCCCCCAGAAATGCAATTTATCTACACACAAGAGTGTGAAACAACAACTAACAACACCACACATAAATTTTTAAATTCAATTGCTGCCACCCCAAAACCCATGCTCCACTGCTGTAACCCCAGACCCTATGCTCCACTGCTGCAACCCCAGACCCTGTGCTCCACTGCTGCAACCCCAAAGCCCCGCGCTCCCCTGCTGCCACCCCAGACCCCGCGCTGCATTCCTCAATCCCAGACCCCGCACTCCCCTGCTGGCCAATCTGCAGGCTGGAAGGGCTGGAAATTCAAACAGATGTCAAAACTCAAAATGGAGACTGAAGGAGAAAGACTTTTTGCGATTGCAAAATGGAGTTCCAAAACAGCCGAAACAACAAAACGTTTTGTATCCGAAACAGGGACGTTTTGTTTTGGCTACAAAATTTTCTGTTTTAAGCATTGGCCTGTTTTGTGCACAAAACATTTTGTATCTGAAACGAAACGCACATCCCTAGTTAATAGACTGAGACGGTACACTGAGAGGCAAAAAAACTAGCCTAGGATGTGCAAGGTCAATGGAAAAAGAGAACACCAGGAAAAACAAAGCAGAATTATTTTAAGCAAAACAGAATTATCATTATTCTTGTTAACAGTGGAATTCCAGATCACTCTATGAAACTGAATGGCAGTAGAATCAGAACAAACAAAAGAAAGTACTTCTTCACACAATGCATCATTAATTTGTGGAATTTGCCTCTGTCACAAGATAGATGTGTTGATGGCCATTAGTGGATAGCTACAGTATAAAAGGAGGATTTCAGACACATTTCCACGCAGCTCCTGGTGGTTCTCACTTGCAGCAAAAACTGGGCTGGGCTTCCCTAGCCTGGTTTTCACTGCTCATGAGAATAGCGTCATTGTCCATATGTAATAAGTAATGTATATTTTCTATATGCAATACATAATTTTACATATTACTGTAATTTTATAGTTTCCATATGTAATAAGTAATGTATTGTCAGTCCTGCATTTGCAGAATGTGATGTATTGACATTCTATGTATTTAGATTGTAACAGCTTCATAAATCACTTGTTCTCTGATGAAAGTATATTCCATATTGCTTTGTTAGCATAATATAGTAGGAATAACAGATCATCAACTTATTTGTCTCGCAAGAGGTTCTGAGACTTTCATTTCATCCAGCTAGTTTGGCTTTTTGTAAATGGCAATTTAGATTTATGATATGCCACTAAATAATTGCTTAACCTAACTTCAACTTACTTAAATTTATCAACTGCGCTTTGGAAGTCATGAAATGGGAGGTAAACTGTGACTTAGAAAAATGATTATCTAACCACAAAATATATTAACGTCACCTAACTACATGCTTTAATATGAACGATATTAATTAAAGTAATAGCTTTTTTATGGAATGAAACATGAATCTACTTCAGTACATATGCATTGGATATTTACTTTGTACAATTGTAGTTTTAAAACTGTAGAAATAAGGATAATTCAAGAAGATACACAGCTTTTAAGAGCTGAGTTGGGTAGGACTGCAATGACCTCTTATCATTAATTGCGGTGTTCTCCGAGTCTCAAGAAAATCTCCACTTAATTTTGAATAAAAGGTAAAGCTAATTAGTACTGCTAACAAGCAAGGGCTTACAGAAGAGTCTGTTCACAAGTCCACTTCAGCATGCAACACATAAAGGTTGTTCTCAGGAGTCAGGACCATTTTTGCCAGGTGGGGAGGGTGCAGGGGGAAGGCAAGATTGAGTTTACCTTCCTCCCAGATGATTCGGATCCATTTGCGGGATCTGTGGCTCACACAACCTCATGATCTATGCTGCTCTGGGCAGCACAGAGGCTGGGAAAATCCAGTCCGGCCCCAAGATATCCCTAAATAAACCGCATGAGGACAAGTGTGGTGCATTGAGGGAATTCCCCTCAAGCTAGGTGCTCAAGGCGCCTGGCTCTGTATCTGCTCGGGCTGCTTGCAACCCGAGCACACACATGGCCCTGGATCTGGGTAAAAGGTTGTGAGGCCATCCTTGGCCAGGTAAAAGGCCAAGTCAAAATTCTGGGCTACCTGGGGAGGCAGCGCCGGGATTGGCCTCAATCCCCTTGCTTCACATGAGCAACCCTACCCAGGTGGGGCTGCCCTAGCCTGGGTAGGGCTGTTCATACTGGGGTGAACAGCCTCAGAGTTTAGATTAAACTAGTGGGCCCGGGCACAGAGCATCTGTGCCTCTAGTTGGGCCCAGCTCACCTTTGCCACAGTCGTCCTGGGTCAGGCCCCCGCCCCCGCCCTCACGGCCAGGCCCCCCCCCGCCGCCGCCTCACTGGGCCCGCCGCTGCGGCCCACCGCCTCGCCAGGCCCTGCCACCTCGCCCAGCCCCACCGCCTCACCTGGCCCCGCCGCCTCACCCGGCCCCGCCGCCTCGACCCGCCGCCTTGCTGGGCCCCACCGCCTCGCCCCGCTGCCACCGCCTCGCTGGGCCCTCCGCTCACTGGGCCCGCCGCCTCGCTGGGCCCCGCCACCACAGCCTGGCCTGCTGCCATCGCTCTGGGCCCGCCGCCTCACCCCGCTTCGCGGCCGGGCCTGCCGCCGCCTTGCTGGGCCCACCGCCACGGCCCGCCGCCTCGCTGGGCCCCGCCGCCGCCTCACTGGGCCCGCTGCTCGCTGGGCCCGCCGTCTCGCTGGGCCCCGCTGCCGCGGCCCTGGGCCTGCCGCCGCTGCGCTGGGCCCGCTGCATTGCCTCCGCAGCCGCCCAGCCAGCGAATTCTCCTGGGTGTGCGCCAGGACCAATCAGGTGCCCCCGCAGCCCAGCCAATCAGCTGGGCTGCCGGGACGCATTTTTCCTGGGCACACCCAGGAGAAATATATATATATATATATAGAGAGAGAGAGAGAGAGAGAGAGAGAGAGAGAGAGAGAGAGAGAGAGAGAGAGAGAGAGAGATAATGCTACTAGACATCAAAATAACCCAAAGGTGTTATGCTGAATTTTGCTCAAATTATTGCAGGATGTCTCATTATGAATGGATAAAGGTACAAGTATGTTGTTTAAGTTTTTTTAAAAAAAAT
The DNA here is from genome assembly GCF_027244095.1 of Hemicordylus capensis. Classification (NCBI taxonomy): domain Eukaryota; kingdom Metazoa; phylum Chordata; class Lepidosauria; order Squamata; family Cordylidae; genus Hemicordylus; species Hemicordylus capensis. The sequence goes on from NC_069659.1 coordinate 125,018,551, forward strand.
TGCCCTCAAATTCCCCATTGTGTTTGCAACCATGGGTGTAAAAGATTCAAAGACTGCTAAGTGATTCAATCTGCTGGTAAAGTAAAGATAAAGTGTGCCGTCGAGTCGATGTTGACTCTTGGCAACCACAGAGCCCTGTGGTTGTCTTTGATAGAATACAGGAGGGGTTTACCATTGCCTCCTCCTGTTCAGTATGCGATGATGCCTTTCAGCATCTTCTGATATCGCTGCTGCCCAATATAGGTGTTTCCCATAGTTTGGGAAACATACCAGCAGGGCTTCAAACTGGCAACCTCTGGCTTGCTAATCAAGTCATTTCCCCGCCACGCCATTAGGTGGCTAGTTAGTACTATTAAAATATGTTTTTAAAAAGCCCTTTGAGTAAGATGAGCATTAAGGTGCTTACGAAGGTTGTGTATCTCCAAAATGATCAGGATGGGATCAGATTCAGTCTGATCCTGATCAAGTGCATAAGGTTGAAAATGCATTGGGGGGATGCCCTCATTGGAGCAAGCTAATAGTGCATGGCACAGCTGATGAATTAATGGATATGGGTGGTTATACAAATTAGGCTCCATGCACCCAGACCTTGCCTTGGTCTTTCAGTTCAACATAGGGTTGGGGAAGAATGTGTCCAGGCAGCAATTCAGTAGGTGCAGCTTCACAAATTACTTGCTAGAGATGGATGCATTTCTGCCTGGAGCACCTTTACAAAATGGATGCATTTCTGCATCAACGCCACACAGAGGCCAGTTGTGCAGATGCGGAGGCCTCCAAAATGGCTACCGTGGAGGGGGAAGAGTCAGCTGGACAGCCGGTACGGGCATCAAGGGAGGCCAGTGGGGAGAGGGGAAACCTCCACAGACACCCACACCCACTGCTGCCTTCAACAACTCCCCGGAGGGGGTAAGTAATTTTTTTAAAAAAATGTTCACTACCCCCCCCCAACCAAACCAAAGGAGGGTGGGTGGGTTTGGGGGGGGGGTGCTGGACTGAACTGGCCCAGTCCAGTTCAGGTCCAGTCTGGACTCAAACCAGACCAGGCCAGCCCAGTTCTGTGCACACCCCTAACATACAGTAGATCTGCATTCTCACAACATCCAGTTATGATCCCAAGTAATGCACTGGATTCTAGAGGGACTTTCAGTTGCAGTATTTTCCAGGTTGACATCAATTGCTTGCACCTCAGCCAAAAGTAGTAGGAGCAGTTGGAGGAATTGCAGAATGCCTGATCAAGTATTTGATTCCTCCCAAATATTTACGAAAGACCTTTTAAAGCTGAAAAAAAATCATATATTTGAACCATTTTTGCAAATGGAAGAAATTCCATAGGTTCAATTTATTTTACCAGTTGGTCTATGGAATGTAATGATGCTGGATGCAGTAATGACATATCTTTTTATTACGTTCAAGAACCAAGCAAGTGAAGTGGCTTATTTATTTATTTATTTATTTATTTATTTGATTTATATACCATCCTTCCAAAAATAGTTCAGGACGGTTGCAAATGGAGGGACAGAAGGAACACTGAGCAGCAAGGAGAGAAGCATTGTTCACAAACATTTTCAAATCCACCTCAACAGCATACTGATTTAAAAAAAAAAAAATGGGGAAGAGAATATGGCAACATGCATTAAGCCAACCAGGTGATGTTCTTCCTCTTTGTGCTCTGCATTGGTAGTCAAGGAAATGTAATTAAACAAAGATCATGAAGCCAGAAAGCATTGCAACCTGGTGACCCTCCCTTCCTCCTGCACTTGTTGAATTTCTGCCTAGATTCATCCTGTGCCTGTATAATTAAGTAACTGGGGCGGGGGAGAAATAGAATAATTGTGCCTATGTTGACATATAGAACCATACTGGAATAATCTGACTTACTGGAGAACATAAAAAGTCAGACCATTGGCTCATCCAACTAGTGCTTCCTACTCTGACTGGAAGCCACTCTTGTACATTTCAAAAGATGTCTCTCCTAGACTTGCTACCTGAGATACTTTTACTGGAAACATCTGGGATTTAATCTGAAGATGATATGCAAAGTATGTGCTTTACCCTGAGCTATGCCTCCTTAGGGGGAAAAACCCACTGGATGAACATCCATCAAGTCTGATTAAGCTCTAGAGAATTCTACAGTTTCAGTAGTGTAGAGTAGATGACTGTTGAGGTCCCTTCAAACTCCAGGATTCTGAATGGAAATAGCCCTTGTCAGACAGAAAACAGAGTCAGTGAGCCTTTCTCTAGCTAGTCCTTTGTAAATCTCCTTTCTGCTGTAGCTAGAATGAATATGCATCTTCATTTATTATCATTTTTCTTATGTTATATATTATCGATAAAACTTTCACATTACAACTCCCTTAGAAACAGAGGCTAACTTAAACCCATCAGAGCTGATAATATGTATGGTTCAATACTTACCTGAATTAAGTTTTTCTCCTGAGCAATCTCCACACAACTGGATATCATTATTTTATGTTTAGCTCTACAGCAGCAAATGTAATTAAATCTATCCACGTGATTGCACAATTATACTGTACGGAACCATAATAAAATATAAGCAGGCAACATACTCTCGCATTTCATTTCAAGCTTCAAAGACAAGATGAGAACAGCAAAACACAGGATTGTTTCTAGATTTTAAAAGTTACCATCACTATGCATTTGTCCCTCAGAAGCAAATGAGAGCCATCAATCAATGGAAGAAAGGAAAGAGGCAAAACTGCTCCTATTCCCACCTCATCCCTACAGCTCCAGTGCTAGGACCCACCTGGACTCAGCCCCTTTGAAGAGGTCCCAAGAACAGACTGGGACCCCAGGAAGTCAGCATTCTATGAAGAATGGCCAGAGCACCAAACACCACCACAACACGTTGCCCATGTAGGCTGTAATTTCCAGATCCAAAGTCGCATTCCAGCTCTGAACCCTGCCCCATATTTCCTGAATCTCAGAAACAGAGGAAATAAGAAGTCTATGCAAAGCACAGAATCAGCAACATAGTAGCCAGATTTGGGCATAATAGGAAACCAGAGGTCCCTTCACCTCCGGTTTCCATAGCTGCATGTCCAAATGCTGGAAACTGGAGTTAAGGGAGAAAAGGGACCTATGGTTTCCCTCCCCAAACTCCACTCTGAACTTTTGGTCAGAATGGAATTTTGCTGCCTTTAACTCAGCTTTTGCAGTGCCAGCATTACATCCAAATGCTGGCACCTGAGTTTGGGCCCCTTGGAATTCGGCCCGGATGGTTGTGCGGGCTGTTCTCCTGTCAAGAATGAAGCCTGCACAGCCAGCTCCCCTGCCTCTTTGCAGTCTATCTGACTGCAAAGAGGCTGCTCTCTTGAACCTCCAAATTTAGATGAGAGAGCGGAGGTGCAGAACTGCGGTCCATTGGACCCGCAGTTCCGTATTCCGTATGAATTTGGCCAGTGCCTGTTTCACAGCCTGTTGCCTCTCCTCTCTCAGTCCTATTTGGAAGGATGATGCAAGCACTAGCGCAGGGTTGCACAATGTTGGCTGTTTTTGGATGACAGCTCCCATAATCCACAGCCACAATAGCCAATAGTCAGGTGTGATGGGAGTTGTAGTCCAACATCTGCAGGACTGAAGTTGTGCAACCCGGCACTAGTGGATGCTAAAAATTATGGCCATTCTGAGAAAAGAAGCAGGATGACAAAGTCCTCTACAAAACTAATCAGTCACTGCTGGATAGTACAGCATCTTTAAACTAGGCTTTCTTTCCTATTTTGCTCACTCACCTCTTAATGCCCAGACCCTGATGGACAGCTCCCTGGAACCGTTCAGGCCTCCTTGCTCAGTACTTGCTTCAGCATGTGTCCTCCTGCACTGCTCAAGGATGGCAGAAATGGACATCCAGACAATGGTGACTCTATTCCAACAGCTCTATCCTGGTAAAAAGTGAAAACGGGCACAGTTGGAGTGTGTGAAAAAATTGCCCCCAAGCTCACCTCCCTGGAGACCCCTGTGCAAGGGAAAGAGGGTGTTTTTGTCCCTTCCTTGCCAGCCCTTCCAATTGCATTTTACTTATTTTGTCCTATCTTCATTGTTTTTAAGCCAGGGAGTGCCCAGGGCGATCATCAGTGGAATTTTCTTTTCTTTCTCCTATATAAATGGTGCGAACCATTGACTTCTATGAAAGAAAGTAAGAGACTGCAATTGGGGACACAGCAGAAATGGGAATGGAATCTGCTCTTCAGCCAGGACACTGCTGACCAAAAGGGTTGCCTCATGCCCACTATGCCACCAGGTCCACCCCTCAATTGTAGCCCTGTTCACAATTATGTTCAGTGCACATACAAAGGGTATATAATGTACACACATAGAGAACTGCATTATCTATACAGTATATTCAGTGCATGTGTAGTATTACCCTTCCTCTCTGTACCCTGTATTTCAGGGGGGCTGTACTTACAAAATGAATGAATTTACACAAAAACGTGCACATGTGTAGTGGGACTTGTACACATGTACAACATTGTGTCTGAATAGGAGCTTTTTTCCAGAAATTAATGGCTCACTGTTCTAGGAGATTCGTGAGGATGCACACGTAGAAGTCTCTTCTCCTGTAGAGGTTAGAAGAGACATGGCACTAGAAATGTAGCACCCTCCTACTCTCTCAAGCACCAAGCTACAGGGCCTTTTGCTACCTTTTCTCAGATGGTGGAGGAAGTGGAGGTTGAGAGAGAGAGAGAGAGAGAGAGAGAGAGAGAGAGAGAGTGTAATGGCAATCAAGAGCATGAGTGGCAGAGCAAGACTGATGTCTTTATGTTCATCTGACAATTCCACTGTGAAGACCAGCTCAAAGAAGATTCTGCAGCGCTTATGTTTTTGTCTCTCTGTCCTGAGCTGTAAGCAGTTGCCACACCTCTAATTGCAAACTGACACTGCCTGTAGAATTTCAGAGGAAGCACAGAAAGAAGAAACTGTCTTCAGTTATCTGACCTACTTTGTCTTTCCTTGCCCATTTCCCCACCAATGCCAGCCCTCTCTCTTGCTCCTCAATAGCCATTCAGCTATGATATCCCGACTCCCCTGTAGCCCATTTGGCACCTTGTTTCTCAGGCACCAGCCTTTACTAATTTTATTCCAACAGAAGAGCATCATAGAAGTTCTATAGCCCTCAATGCCCAGCTGTCGCCACTAGTTTTAAACACAGCCTTCGTAAATCTCATCAGACAATCTGCTCTCAACTATGTGCAGTTCTAATCTGAGGGCCACCTTACTTAAATGTAATAATTATGGGAAATGCTTTATCATACCTATTGAGACAAATACAAAATCCATTGTAAAATCTCCTCTAAATTTACCAGAAAAGAATTATATATTTCCTCCTGTTTCTTACCTTTAACACTGCAAATACTAAAAAAAAAAAATAATGCAAGACTTCTCACAACTATATAGTGATTTTTTAATGTATATGTTCCACATTAGTAGATCAACACAAATCTAGTTACTATAGGCAACAATGGAAGGCTTTGTCTTTTTCATCTTAAGACGTGTAGTATCTTCTGAATTGTTAGAATAAAAACAGATTTGCTTTTTTCTTTGTAACTAGAACAATGCCTGCAATATATACAAAATATTGCAATGTCCTTTCCAGGCAGACTGGCTCATCTTCATATAAAGGAACCCCCAATGGTAAGTAAACCTGTGAGCAGGTTTAATGAGTGGCAATATCACATTCTACTACTTACATTATACCAATGTTGTATTCCCACACTTGCCTGCTGGCCAACTTCCTGATTTTTTGTGTTTTCTATTTGCAGTTTCAGCAGCAATAGTAAGGTCATTCAAACGACCAGCTCTACGAGGGGAGGGCAGGGCTACCCCAGGTAAGGTTGGACATATGAAGTGCTGGGATCACTCCCAATCCCACTGATCCTCTCTTGCATAGCCCTGCTTTTCAACCCAGGCTTTGTGAACTAGGGGAACAAATGTGCACCTCCTACCTCACTCCCTGGTTGTGTGGGTGCCTGTACTGCCAGCAGCTGCTCCTGGGCTGCTAGCACCCATCTTGATCATAGAGCCAGGGGGCAGGAGCAGCCAGCCAGGCAGCAGAGAGCCATCCAAATGCACTGCACAGTGCATTGCGGGATATCTGGAGGCCTGGCTTCCTTCCTCCCCAATCATCGATTGCCTCACTGCCACACTGCTCGTGTCGGCATGCAGGCAGTGGAGCCCTGGTCAGGCTCTGGTCATCTGTGGGGAGGCAGTTAGGCTCCTGTCTTCTCCCCATTCTGCCTTCTTGTGGTTATGTGAATGACCTTAGTGAGTTTCCTGCATGACTGTCTACTTTGAAACACTTCACCTAAATATTTTCTTTTGCCAAACTGTCTCCCTTCACTTATATGTTGCTAGGTACTGAGAGCCTGCAGTGCTCTTTCCTTTCCCCATAAACTTAAATCCCTTCCCCTAACTGCATATCATGACCATATTCAGCCCCTATTCCATGCATCCTTCCTGAGCCACAGTTTTTAAACTCACCCTGTCCATATTCTACTCCTAGACCAAAAGACCTCATAGACTTCTTTTACTGTCAATACAATGGTGCCAATACTCTGATCATCAAGCACTCCACAGCATGTGTTTATAGTAGCTCACTATTATATCTTACAAAGAACAATGCATGACATAAAAGTCATAAAATGAATGAAGACCTAATTTTATGAAGACATAAAAGTCTTCATGGGTTTCAAGGTTTCTCTCACAGCTCTGATCAACATCACCAGATGGGTCAGGAGAAAAGGTGGATTTTGAATTATTTCTTTGTAACAAATCCACATAAGTGACATTTTAACTGCCTGCCTTCCCTCCCAAAGGTTCTGCCAGAAGTGGATTTTTTTAAAAAGATTTGCTCATTAAATTATTCAACATCAAATAGACCTAGATGGCTCGCATGTTTGGAAGTAACACCACTGCAAATAGAGTAAACAGAAGAGATTCCAATATAGATCCAGAGGAAACAATTTCATCAAAAATATAACAATGTTCCTATCACACATGTAGAGAGCCACCATTCTGCCTTGGTTTGCTCTCTAGTCTTCATTCCTTCTTCGAAAATCAGGCTGCAAAAGAGCAAAATCTTTAAAAGAGCATTTAAAAAGGTAATCTACTTTTCTTTGGTTGTACTTTCTAAGATGATCTGCCAGGGCAGCAGACTATAGCTGAGACCATTTGTCCAAGGGAATCAGATCTCATGCACTCTACCATCCAGTATCCTCTTTGCCTCTAAAAAAATCTGTTATGTGCTTTTCTTACATTTCTAGCAAGTCTGAAATTAGGTAGTGTCAAAAGTTCAACCTTTAGAAACTTGCAGGCTCTCATGTTTTCCAGGACCCCCATGGAGTGGTTTCTATTACAGGAACTTGGCAGTACCTGGAAAGCAGCAATTTACTTCATAAATTAGTGAAGCAAATGCATGGTTTTTCTTCTCTCCCAAATTTCGGTGTCTGCACAATTCCCAGCCTCTTCAAATAACTTTGATTTGTTTTTTCACAGAGATACAGTTAAAGTGTAATGACTCAGGAGGAGTACCATCCAAGTGAGGATGAAATTAAAGCATTGTTGACTGCATCTAAAAGGAAAGGCATAATTCCTAATAAAGCCCATGAAGCATTTTACAACTATTTCAGGGGAGTGATTTTCCTTAGCACAGCAGTTCCAAGTTATCAAGGATGAGCGTTTCCCAGACAACTACATGTCAAAGACAAAGAAGGAGTTGGTACCTGGCTGGGGGGTACAGCCAGGAGTTTCAGAGCAGCTGAACAGTTTGATGGGAGGGATTGAACTTGAGTGACCTAAATTCTCCAGAGCTTTATTTTAAGATCCAACTGTTGTACTGAAAACTGGTAGCAGCATCTGTCCCTACCTGACAGCAATGTGTGAGAAACATCTGTTATTTAGTTGTTACTGAATAATAACCCTATTTCAAATCGCTTACAAGTTTTGCAGCTGTATGAGTAACTTATACATACTCCTGATTTTCCATATATATTCCCTACCTGCAGATTCCCCCTACATCATAGTGTGCATCATATCAAACTGGTTGATTTCAGCTTTATCTTCTTGGGATCCAATCTGAACCAGCTCTATCGTTGACTGGTAAGTTAACAACTCCTTATAACTACTGTAGGCCGAGTCTTATGTATCAGCCACCTCAGGGTTCTTCCTCTTACAACTGTTGGCAAACCATTTTAATTTTGATAGGCACAAACTTTTTGACTTGAAAATATGTTCTAGAGAGAAATAATCAAATCTGAGGATATTAGAAGAAAAACAAAAACTCTGGATCTTAACTTAGCAACTGAACACCACATTTTTTCAGTCTGTAAGATAACAAGTGACATGCAAATTTCTCAAAGTCAGACTTGGGATTATTCTTGTAAAAATCAAACCATTCTCCTCAACTCACAAAATAGTTATTTTATCAAATTTAACTCTGGCTGCATTGGTATGTAATATAGAACCATGGTTCCTCCCTACCAACCCCCACATGTTAACCCCAGGCCCCCCTCCCCTGCATGCTAACCTGTCCATGTTCAGATGTAACGGCCAGGAACTAAACTGCAGCCAGGGAGACTGCAGAGAGAAGGAGGAACTGGCTGTGCAGGTGGGCGAACTGAATTCCTCCTTTGCATGAAGGACAGCGGTGGCAACCAATCAGAACAGAGAGGGAGAGGATCATCCTTCCCTCACCTCCAGTCTTGGTGAAGGCTGCCTCCAGTTCAGTGGTCAGATGTAATGCTGCCAAACACAAATCTCACATAGGAGCAGTGAAACTCATAACAACCCAAGGGTTCAAATTGGAGTTTGGGAAGGGAAACCTGTCATCTCTTTTTGTACATGACAGAGGACCTCTGAATTGTGCTCACATAAAATTCAGTGACATCTCTAATAATAACACAACGCCCCGCAATAACACCCCGCAATGCCCCAGTTATCTTGCATGTGCCAGTCTTCTGAGAATTCTTACATCTTTAGTGTTCTAAAATCAATCACCTTGATTCCCAGTTTTGATTTAAATCACAACTGTGTGACTAAGCAAGATAGAAGCTGAAGCACTTAACTAAACCATTTTAAAGGTTTATCTACTTCATCATTCACTGAGGATTTTAACACAACCAAAAACTGGGTAGGACAAATGTCCTACCCAGGTTTGGGAGCTGTGAGCGCTCTCAATTTTTGATTGTGTGGGAGAAAAGAACTAGGTATGAGGAGGGAGAAGTTATTGTGTGGGAGACAGCAGCTGGGTAGGACTGCTTTTTCTCCTCCCTTGGTCAAATGCTGGGTATGAAAGCTGGGTAGGATCCTGCTGTCCTACCCAGCTCCTGTCTTCTGCACAATCACTTCTCCCTCCTCCTTCCTGGTTGTTTGCTCCCACACAACCAATAATTGGGAGTGTGCACAGTTCCCAAACCTGGGTAGGACACATGTCATATGCAGGTTTTGGTTGTGTGAACAGCCTCACAACTGATTTATATTACAATTTAGGGTCTGACAGTATTATTCTAGGATCCAGAACCTACTTGTTTACAACCCTAGTTAGTTGCTGTTAAGATATCTGTATATGTATATATTCCAGAGAAGTCTTACAGAAGACATTCACCCTTTAGTAGTCTTGCATTACACTGTACTGAATAAAGCAAGAGAGGTTTTTCATCCTCAAAGTGAACCAAGGTCTTTGAAATGAATGTAATGGCAGCAATAGGAAGAGAAAGAATATTCAGCCTGCATGATTACATGATACAATCTGACTCTTTTGTGCAACATCATCAGACCTTTTTAGCTTACAGTAAAACTGTTCCCATTGCTCCTGGAAATACTGATTTTTGTATCTCCATCTGTAGATAAGGAAGATGGAAGTGAAAACTACCTCATAGGCAAGAGGTAACTGACTTATTTGCTTGGGAGTCTGAATAAAAGACAGGGGCATCTTAATGCTGGAATCCTTGCATTTGCTAACAGCACATCTTTCTTTAGTACTGATTTAAATTGAGATTATCAAAGAATGATGGGCAATGAGCTTAATGCCACAGAACCCTGCTCTACCTTTTATCAATAGGAAAACTCTCTGTAATATCACTATCTCTTTAAGTGGAAGCATTTCCTTTTGACTTTTCCCTGCACAGTGATTATTAATCACTATACATTTTCAGTGATGCTGTTTTTCCCCTTTCCTAGATCAGATGTGTTTATCTTCCTAACTTTAGCCCTGTTTTGCATTTGCAGCTGTATTCCTACATTACTCTGAAACGCATTAAATCAGCAGCTGGAGTCTAGAAAAATGTGAGCTTGCCTGCTTGCATGCACAGGGACTACACAGGGACAGCCCCACCTTTCAGTGGCAGCTTCCAGTGCCCTTAAAAATGGCTCCCCTTATTCCAAGGTTGGAGGACCTTCTGGAATGACACTCCATTGCAAGAGATCACCTCCAGAAGGAAAAAGATTCTTCTATAGATGTGTTCCTAGATCCTAGTCACTGTTTTACATGTGTACACACATACATGTATATGTACATGTATACATATAAAGAGTGTGCACAGAGACTAGTATGCATATTAGGCTGAAATATAAGGTGCATGGATATGTTAATTAATTTGTGTTTGGACACAAGTCCACCACAGTTGGTTAGGGAAAATAACATGATCCAGAACACTCGTGCCCGTGCCCTCTCTCTGGGAAACTCTATTTACATAAATCCTCTACTTTTGAGAGGAGATAAACTGTGTTAATAGGATTTTTTTAAGGAGGTCAGGAATCACTATGAACAAGGACAATCTGCAACAAAAAGGTTGCATTGTATCCCCAAACCTCTAAAGAGTACTATTGTTCAGTTCCAGCCAACTTAGCTTGTAGTGCTATTCCAGTCTCATGAAAGGCAGATTTAGAAGAGGGAAGGAAGATAGGATACCCTTTTATTTCCCACTCCCTTGAAGCATTCTACTGTTTTGTCATAGAATGGTACACTCAGGTTTGGAGTTTGTTTGCTCATTTGTTTGTGTATTACATGTCTGTATGTCTAATCCAGAGGCTCTGGGCTGAGCATTCTCTTGCTCTATAGTGGGTGGTGGGAATCTAGAGAGAAAGGAAAAACTTTTCCTTTTCTCCTTTCCTGCCTCATGTATAGTTCAGGGAGGGTGTTTCTTTACTCGTGCAGCACATATCCTCCCAACCCCATTGCCCCCAGATTCTTTATTTCTAAATTTATGTTAATTGGAAAGGCAAATTACTTGTCTCCTTGTGTCCCCTTCCCACCCACCCCGTTGGACATCTCTATATTTTGTGACTCTTTGGGGACACTGAGCAGAGACGCTCTTACCTCTGGACTTCCGGGCCAAAGTCCAGGGACTCCACAGCCCCAGGGGTACCCCAAATCTAGTCTGTGCTGGATGGTGTCAGTGCCCAGCTGAGCATGATGATGCTTAATCTGCAGGGGAGGGGGGCCCTCCAGAGGTCTCTAGGTCCAGGCTCCAAAATTACCTATGTGCACCTCTATCACTGAGAATGCTCAGTCTATATTACAGTCTTTGTGTTCGTCCCCACCCCTTTACTTCTTCTGTTACTTTGCAAACTTACACCTAGGGAGTCCCGTGAATACATCGGAACCATTATTTAATTTTTGAGTGGTCCTTTTTTGTTTCCAGTCTGAAGGCAATCTGATAGGCACTTCATTCCAAATGCCACAGGTATTTGGAATGAAGGGCCCTTCCACATAGTAGATCTTTAATTATAAGATCTTAGACAAAGTCTTAAATCTATTATTCAAAAAGGTCTGAGGCAGAAATAACAGAGACAAGTATAGGACATATTCCAAGAAGTGTGTTTTGGAAGGAACTTCCATCAAGCAAATATTTGGAACAGTACAGAAGCATCTGCCTAAAGAGGTCTAAAAAACCTGAAATGATGATGCAGAGAACAGTAAATGATCCAAAGCTCATCGAAAGAGGGGGGAAATGATATAAGAGCAACAAAAACTCATTAATCAATTAATGGGAGGTTATTTGTAATCACTCAGAAAAAATTAATTGATTAATCACACTAATTAATCAGTTAAAATGTGCAGGTCTATAATTTACAATGCTCATTTTGAACCAGAAATTTAATTACCTGGAAAGGAAGGACAAACATTGTGATGACACTGTGATGGAAAAGTTCCAGGCAGGCAGGTAGTATTGCTTTGGCTGTAACTATGGTTATGGCTCAGGCTTCAGGAGTAGCCTAATGAACAGTGTATGATAGGAGTATCACTGGTTGGACTGTTAGGCAATTGCACGATTAGTATTTAGGGGACAACAGTGACCACAACAAGATGGAGGAGAAGAGCTGGTATGTTTGGTATTCTTTCACATGGCTAACCATATGAGTCAAGTTTCCAATGGAAGGAGGAGATAAAAGTCAACTGGTTCCTGAAAAAGAGTGGCCTAGAGAAAGAAAAGGCAGAATATAAACTGTAGATTTTTCCATGTCCAATAGACTATTAGTAAACTCTGACCCCATACCTCAGTATATTCACTGCATTGCAAAATAAGAGAGTAATAATATTCCTTTATAGAATTTTTTTTAAAGGAAGTCACACATATTAAAAATGCCTGATGCCCTAAGCTACAGTCTTCTAAGTGCTCGAGGACTTATTTTTCTACCTCTGTGCTCCTTTTGTTGCATAGTTGTCAGCAAATTTCCATTAAGCATCAAAGACTAGAGCAAAAAGGAAGGAAGGGAGGGAGGGAGGGAGGGAGGAAGAAAGCCTGCCATAAAATAGCAGAGTCTCTCTGGTCACATTGGCATGTAATGCAAAACCGGAGGTTGATGAACCCATGGTTTCCATTTCAAACTGTAAATCACATTGCAAACATTCATCCAACTGCAGTCTGGCAACCTCCAGTTTCAGTACAGGGGAGCTACTCCCTCTTCCTGATCCGCTGAGGCTGATCCCAACAAGCACCAGTCGTCAGACTGTAGGCAAGGCATCAGCATGTCACAAGAGCAGCTGCCATTTGCCATGATATTAAAGAGGGCATGCCAAGTGTGATCGTGCCTTTTCATGCCCGCTCATGGCATGGAGAGGGTATTTAAATCCCTTTAAATGCCATGCCATGCCAACGCTCTTTCTGACAGAGATTGCACCACCGCCCTCCTAAGAGCCCCACAACAAAACTGTCCCACACATGCACTTTTTTGGGAGGGGGTATTGGGGACATTATTTTCCTGTTAGCCAGGAAAGGGAAGGGAAGGGAAAGGGAATACATATTCTAGGAGAGAATATGTATATGAAGGAGGGCAAAAGATCCTGGGGGTACTGTCCTGCCGAGAGCCAGGATGCCCTTGCAAAGGCACACCCTGGCAAAGCAGTCCATGCAGACCAAACCACACTTGTGCTCCCTGGCAGCTTGCTGGTGGTGGACTAGTATTCTCCTGAGAGGACCAGTCTACTGGGGAGGATTATTGGGTTAAAAACCCTCGGTCTTCCATTGGACTGAATACACATAAGTTGAGCTGACCCAACAAAGGGTGCACCACTTGTTTGTGGTCCCCACTTTCTCTGGTTAACAATAGAACTTTTGCACTGCAACCCCTCTTCCCCTGGGAAGCCTTGCACGGACCAAAAGGAGACTGTGAGGCTCCGTGTGTGAGAGTCTAGCTGTGTGAGCAGACTGGGGGAACACCAGGTGCAGGGACGGATCTTTACTCCCATTCAAAATTCCCAGGTGCAGCCCAGCATTGCACCATATGCAGATCTGCCATTGCATGGAATCGTAGAAGCAGGGTGCCCCAATTTCCACCTACTCCAGGAAAGTGGGGTCATCATTTGGGGAATAAGCAAGGGTCCACATGTCCACATGGGTGGATGGACTGGCAGAGGGCACACTTTGTCAGCTATTTGGCAGTAGTCACCAAGACAGGGAGAGCAGTTGCCGGGGTACCCGTCCCCGTGGCTTTTCTGTGTAGAGCAACCGGGCTTGATTTAGAGCCCCCATGGACTGACACTCTCATGAGAGAGTAGTCTGTGGGAGAAGGGGCTGATTTGTCACCATACAGGTGAAACTCGGAAAATTAGAATATCGTGCAAAAGTCCATTAATTTCAGTAATGCAAATTAAAAGGTGAAATTGATATATGAGACAGACGCATTACATGCAAAGTGAGATAAGTCAAGCCTTAATTTGTTATAATTGTGATGATCATGGTGTACAGCTTATGAAAACCCCAAATCCACAATCTCAGAAAATTAGAATATTACATGGAACCAAGAAGACAAGGATTGAAGAACAGAACAATATTGGACCTCTGAAAAGTGTAAGCATGCATATGTATTCAGTACTTGGTTTGGGCCCCTTTTGCAGCAATTACTGCCTCAATGCGGCGTGGCATGGATGCTATCAGCCTGTGGCACTGATGAGGTATTATGGAAGACCAGGATGCTTCATTAGCGGCCTTCAGCAATTCTGCATTGTTTGGTCTCATGTCTCTCATCCTTCTCTTGGCAATGCCCCATAGATTCTCTATGGGGTCAGGTCAGGCGAGTTTGCTGGCCAGTCAAGCACAGTACACTGTATACTTTTCAGAGGTCCGATATTGTTCTGTTCTTCAATCCTTGTCTTCTTGGTTCCATGTAATATTCTAGTTTTCTGAGATTGTGGATTTGGGGTTTTCATGAGCTGTACGCCATGATCATCACAATTATAACAAATTAAGGTTTGACTTATCTCGCTTTGCATGTAATGCGTCTGTCTCATATATCAGTTTCACCTTTTAATTTGCATTACTGAAATTAATGGACTTTTGCACGATATTCTAATTTTCCAAGTTTCACCTGTACTTTATTAGAGATTCTGCCTGACACCCCTATCCCCACAAATGGTTCTTCTCATCAGTTATGAGGGGGTGTCCCCATCGCCTTACACTCTCATGACTGAGCGCTCTGCTCGGGTTCAACATCCATCGTCATCACATATGTTGAATCGCTCCTTTCACTGGGGCAAGGCTGAACCTGCTGCCCAGCACTTCTCATGTGTAAGCCTGGGGACCACACAGGTACCCCCCAAGGGGTGGGACTAGGACACTATTCCCCAACATAATGGACTAGGACACCATTCCCCAACATATTTGTTCAAAAAATAGAAATTGGCTGATCAATCATCCTTGATTGGTGCTGCCTGTTCAGCCCAGCCCTGTGTATCCCCATCCTAACATATATGGCTGTCGTGGCATTGTAATAGAGTGCCCTGTTTATGCTGCCACCTGGAGTGCTTGCGCTTGTGAACAGACATCATTGCTGCATCATTCTCAGGGAGCAAAGCACTTAGTGCCTGTCCTGTCATCCTGTCCCCTTCCCCTCCTGCTTGCCAGGAGGGGGGAGCAGAGTGGGGAGAGGGAACTCACCTGTTTGACTTTTCCACTTGATAGGCTGACAAGCTTGGGCTGGGAGGTGGCAGCATCGCTGTTGCTGGCCAACTGCTTTGTTGGATTGAAGACGGGGGGCAGGGCAAGTGCTCAGAGTGGTGGCCAGTGAGAAGCACCACAGGCATGGAGTGGGTGTGATCTCAGCCAGGTCTACATCACCATCTCTATGATTGCGGTTCCAACAACTGCACTGAACCACAGTTATGGTGCTGTCCACAATAGGATATAATGCTTTGGTGCCCAAACCTCAGATATCAGTGGCAAACCTTACTGCAAAATGAAAATTCAAACTGGAGTTAGGTGAGGCAAATTGCAGGTCACTTTCAGCTTGAACCCATGGTTGCACACATTCGGATGTAATGGAGTTCCAACCTCTGCCATGTTCAACTCTGGTTTTGTGTTACGTCCAAATGGAGCCTCCCTCCCTCCCTCACACACACTCACATACACACCACTCTTTCCCTCTTGCCTTTCAGTTAACTGTAATCTTTCACATTCTGAATGTTACCAATATTAAGAGGTGAGTAAAACTAAGAGTAGAATGAGTGGAGCCTGGCCAGAAGTCATAGAAACCAAGGGATACAACAATAATATATACCTTTCACCAGGTTAAAAATTGTGGCTTTGAGTTTCTTTTTTTGCTTAAAGACATTATGGATAAGCTATTTTAATGATCCATTGTGATCATTTTGAAGTCTTCAAAATGATCACAGTGGATCTTGAGATGGAAGAGCACTTGGAGAACAGAAACTATGTGAAGCCATTCCCATGAGCGGGTAGGCAGGGGAGAGATGGGCAGGGATGCACAAATCTGTGGGTGGGTGGGAATGCACAAATGATGCAGCAATGCATGGATCTTACCTCCCTCCACACACAAGCCATGGAATGCTGCTGGGAGCACAACCATGCTCCCAGATGATCCACTGCTGCTCCAGGCAGCACAGAGCTCCAGAGGGTGGGTTGATGCATCCTGGCTTCCAGGTATCCCACAATGCATTGCATGCTGAATGGGGGGGTACCCCCCACAGGAGACATGCACTCTAGGCACTCATCTCTATGTTTCCTTGAGCTGAATGTAGCCCAAGGAGACACACAATCATGAAACCTGGGTTAAGGGAGCACTTACGGGAGATTAAAAAACCAGGCTAGCCAGTGCTGCCCCACCAGGATCGGGCCTGATCTCAGCGGATCTCATGCATAGCCTAACCCAGGCTGGGCTTCCCTAGCCTGGGTTAGGCTATGCATGATAACAACCTCTAGTTGTGGCAGAACTTGAAATACAATGCTGTATGTATGGTGATATATAAAGCATGTGTGCCACAAGGAGGAAAATGAAGGGCATGAGTGCCAACATTTTTTTAAAAAAATGAGCACTTAGGGCACAAAGTCTTGGAGCATGTGAAGAGACTCTCTCTCTCTCTCTGAGGGGTAGTATATTTCAAAATGTTATTTAAGAACAGCGTTCTCAGAGCCAATGCAGTGTATATTTCACTCAAAACTGAATAACTAAAAGCCAATTAAAATGATACTTCATCTGTTGCCCCAGCACACATGGTAAGAATGTGAATGTGCTGTGAGTTAACACGTCTTTCCCCTCTCCCTGGGGTCACTAACTGCATGGCGGAGTCGTTCAGATGAACCACTTCCCTACAAGTGCTAGAAATGTTAATATTTCAAGGGGGGGGAGGACATGTACACTCATGTACACATTCTCATCACATGTGATATGGAAATTGGATTAAGTATCATCCCAGCTGGCCCCAATCTACATATATTGGTCCTGTGTTTAGAGATTTCGGGTATGGCCCAGCATTGCCCAGTCCCTCTGAATCTTAGCTTTGGTGGAGAATATCCAAACACTCATACAGCCTGATCCTCTCTTCTCTCTGAGGTGCAGTTGGTGACCACACATGACAAGAACTTCTCAGTGAATTGCTATGGAATTACTACTTTTCTTAAGAGAGCCAACTGTCTTCCTCCTTTTCAGTCTTCCAGCAGACGCTAAAGACCTCCCTATTCTGGAAAATATAGCAGTTTAGTTGCCGACTATCTGCTGCTGCCTGCATATTTATTCTGGCTGCTGATTTTCATTGTTTTATGTTATTTTGTTGCTGTTTCTGTGTTTTCATTACAAAATGCATGAATTATTTTAGTTTTGTCAATTTTAGAATTTATTTAACAATTGTTGTTGGAATCCTAAATACCATGTTGGATTCTGGAATCCTAAGCATCATGTTGGATTCTTACAAGGTCTTAGGGAAGTGGAACATCTTCCAGGACTTTTGGTGTAATATCTTAAGGAACCAAGTCACTGGGAATTAAAACCCGCCTTTAGCACAATTGGGTTGGAACATTGGAGAATTTTCTCGGATGGTTTCTCACATGAAGGGACATAAATTAACCATCTCAGAAGATCCTTGTAGCAATACAGCAAATTTCAAAACTAGTTTTCTGTAGAAAGAACTTATGAGCTCAATGAAAGCACTCAAAGTATGTCATCAATATGCCACTGAAAACAGCAGAGAACTACTGTTTAACTATAATAAGCTGGAACCACAAGTAGTAACAGGATTAGTCAGAAGTTACTGGCTACACTAGCAAAAAGACCTTGCTCAAGCAAAGAATAATGGAAAACAGCCATAGATGTCATGCCTAAACAAAATCCCAAGGGGGAGAAAGGAAACATCTGTTACCTATGAACACACACACACATACAGACATGTCCAAACCCATAGAATAGGTGTGAGGGAAACCAAGGGAGAATAGGGGAAGAGGAAGATGGACATTAGAAAGAAAATAGGACAGGTAGAGAATAAAATAAGTACATAATGTTTTAACAAATGTGAACATCCAGAATCTGCTGATGAGGAAGAAAAACAAACACCTTCACTATACTGAAAAAAGTGAGTTTCAGTTGACTGCTATGAAATTATCACTGAAAGAGATATCTAGGCAGTATGTATCACTCAGCTCAGAACTAATCATAGAAATTTCCTTTCAGACCTGCACTGACGAGCAAGATAACTAACTACTGAAGAATAGACACACACTAAGGCTGTTTTACTGCTGTTCAGCAGGTGCCTTGAGTCTCTAATAGGCTACTTTCTGCTTTCTAAGTTTGTGTATCCCCACTTCCTGTGGTCAAGTATTTCAGCGTTGTGTCAGTCATAAACAAGCCAATTTAAAGTTGAACAAAGATTTGCTGAGATGCAAAGGATGCAAGTTCCAAAAATCAAAGTAAGAATGAAATGTAGAATGATTTCTCAACAGAACAATGGTTACAAATGAGAGAATGTGATTATTATGGTAAATAAAGCTCTTATGAATAATAATTATAGTGCTGCACCAACTTTTCAGGACAATCAATTTGTGTTGCAAAAACATCTGTCATTTTAAAGAGTGCAAAATGGTCCATGAAAAACACTATTGTCCATTCTTTCACACATTTTGTACCAGTTTTCAGCCATTGATGCTGTTGCTTCACTGCCACTTATTTCTTTACTTGAAATACATTGCTTGCACTCTTCTTAGCTCCATTTCTGCAAGCTGATCTGCATGCTGAGGGAAATTGAAAGATTGCTTTAAAGCCCCCTTGCTCTGTGCTAATACACATAAACACTTTGAAATAATGACAGAATTAAATGACTCTTTTAAAAACCAATTGTTGTGCACCAGTGTGTATGTGAATGCTTTTCAAAATATACTTTTAAAGCCTCCTTGTGGTGCACTGTGTATAAATGCTGGATTAAAAAAAAAAGAATTCCTCATGCCCCTCCCCATATATTTTTTTCATCTTTTGAGTTCCCCTGCTGTTAAACTTAGTAACTCAATTCATCTCAAAATCAGATAGTCTTTTTGTGCAATGCTATTCATTGCCCCCACACCCAAAGACACAACGCAAATGAACACACATGACAAGAATATTTGGGAGAAAGGGCCACAACTTTATTAACAACATTTGAACTAGATTTTAGAAAGAATAAACAACAGCCCATGCAGAGCGGGCCTAATTTAGGATGGGGTTAGACAAGTAGTCATTACCCAGCCTCATTGGGCGACACACCCTGGCTCAGAGTATGGAGGCAGGGCACCGCTAAGTTGTACTCCTCTCTGCTTGTCCAGCACCTCACCCAGCTGCTCATCCCACACCTGCCAAAACAAAATTAAAGAGGAACAAATGCACACACTAACAAATAAAATGCCAACATATGTGTGAATGCCACCAGCCAGTACCCTGTATCTCAGTGACCGTTAATCCCATTCTAGAAGACATGGAGGTCACACCAATCCGAAAAGAGTGCAGCCTGAAGTTGCCCAGGTGGTCCCCAACCTGCTGCAAAGCTTGGCGTAGCACAGCCCATAGCTGGAACTGGGTTAGCAGGGTCCCATCAACATGCACAAACAGATTTTAAGATTAGAACTGATAGTAGTATCTAGACAGAGGCTCTCTTACCACTGGACTTCAGGGCTCTCTTACCACTGGACTTCAGTCCAGGGCCTCCACACCCCCGGGGGGGGTCCCCAAATACTCTTTAGTCTGTCTTGGGTGGTGTGGCTCATGTGAAAAAATGATGCTTAACTTGCAGTGGGGGTGCCTCCATAGGCCTTTAGGTCCAGGCTCCAAAGTTACCTAGGTGCACTTCTGTGTCTAGACAGACAGACAGACAGTAGCATCCAGACTAGGCTTGTGCTAGTGTAAACGCTGTTGCACTAGCATAAGGATGTGGTATCTGGTTGTTGCACAATTAAATTCACCCCATTCTATTCAGACTAGTTCTTCGGCAAGTGCAACATATTCCAGTTGTGCAACCTCTTACACAAGCCAATAAATATGCAAATGCGGAACTCCTTGCACAACCACTTTCACAAGCCCATGCATGTGCAAATAGGGACCTTCTTGAACAATCCCATGCACAAGCCCATATAGTGCGAATCCTTAGGCAACATGTATTCAGCTATTCCTTCTTTTGCTAGCAGAAGCATAACTTTGCAGAGCACTACCAATTTACAAAGCCCTTCTGTGAGCATCACTATGGATACTATCCAATCGTTTAAAATTATGCTGCCACTTAGGATATAGAAATGGAAAAGTAGATTGAATTTAACAAATAGATAAACATTTCCAATTGAATTGTAGGATAAAGAAAAATGCTGCCTCAGTCAGATTGCAGTTGTTCAAGCTCCCATACAACTGTGCTGGTTACTAGTCATGGACAAATTCCGCTTGGCTCAATACTGATGAACTTTCTCGACGAGTATTTGGGGAAAGCTCATCTATTTCCTGATAGTTCAACTCTGGCTCATAATGTTGTCATATGTGCTGATCATATCACCCCCTGAGAATTTTACATATCTGCATTAGCCATGATGGAGAGCTGTTAGAAAATCCAAGCTCCTTCACTCCTTCTGAAATAAACACAACTAAGAATAAAAGAAAGTTTTGAAAATGAATGGTGGAAAGCAACCACATGTTTGCAACAAACAACTGAAAGGCAGTTCAGATGATGTTACCCCCCTCTAAATTAGCCCATGTGATTAAGAAGGTGTGTCCATTCCACTGAAAGTGTGTCCATTCTGACATCTTTCCCAGTACATCCTGACATCCTCCTGGTGCATTCCTTTATCACATGCAGGGAAGGTTTGTCTGCACTGCCACTCTTCATACAGCCCAATACTACTGAATAGGCCCTGAGAGAATAATGCCAAATAATAGCACAGAGCAGAAACAAAAAAAAAATTAGTTTTGCTTTCATTTTTGTTGTCAAAAAGCACCTCCATTTTTCAGTGAGTTCTCCCCTGCACATCATCATTTTATCAATTTTTTCTCCAAGCCCCTAGACACTAATCACAGCTCAGACAGAGATATTTTTTAAAAAGCCTACAAAACCGACTTTTAAGAATTCATTGGACTGTGCTCTCTCTGAGCTACTGGCACAAAGAAACTCCTGAGTCCTGGGAGAAAGTCCATCAACATGAATTAGTTTGAGTATAGGCAGTATCTCTTTCTATGCGAGCCCTCCCACTGGAGGGCTATGAAACTGGTAAAAGGTTGGCCATAACCCTATCCCAGCTCTAGCCACAGACTACTAGTACTACTACTACAACAAATATTTATATACTACTTTTCAACAAAATTCTCAAAGAGGTTTACACAGAAAAAATAAATAATACACTAGCCAACCCGCACAGACCATCTGTGCGCTCTTTGGGGATGGCTGTTCCCTTCTCTCTCCTGCCCCACTCTCCTTCCCTCCCTTCTGCCCCACACTCTTGCCTCTCTTCCCCTCCCTCCCACCCCACTCTCTCTTGCCCTCCCTCCCCTCCCACACCTCTCTCTCACCCTCCCCTCCTGCTCACCCTCCTGCCCCAGTCTCTCCTGCCCTCCCTCCCCCTGCTCCTCTCTCCTACCCTCCCCTGCCCCACTTCCTCTTGCCCTCCCCTCTCCCCCTGCCCCACTCCCTCTTGCCCTCCGCTCCCCCTGCCCCACTCCCTCTTGCCCTCCACCTGCCCCACTCTCTCTTGCCCTCCTCCTGCCCCCTCCCTCTTGCCCTCCCCTCCCCTGCCCCTCCTTCTTGCCTTCCCCTCCCCCTGCCCACCCTCCCCTCCCTCTTGCCCTCCCCCTCCCCTTTGCCCACCCCTCCCCCTCCCCCTTGCACTCCCTACTCCCCCTGCATTTTTAAAAGTTCTACTTACCCGGCCTCCGCCACCGCTCCTCCTCCCGGGCGGCGAACAGGAAAGTTCCGCCACCAGGTTCCCTCCCACCCCAGTCTCCCACGGGCTCCTCCTGGCCTGGCCGGCATGCCTGGCCAAGAGCCGCCTCCGTGGCCTGTCCAGCCAACGGGCCCACCACAAGTGCCACCTACGTGGCCTGTCCCGCAGGCGGGCCCACCACACTCAATGCCGCCTCCGCGGCCTGCTGTGCCTGCTGCCACCACTTGCCAGTCTTTACGGCCAGTGGCAGGCCAGCCACCTCTCCCCCCACCCCCACCTTCTGCCCCGGTATCGGGGCCAGCCAGCTGCCTCACCACCTCGGCCCTCGGCTGGGCCTGCCACTGCTTCGCCGCGGCTGGGCCCGCGGCCACCACCCGTCACCGGGCCGGGCCCGCCAGTGGCCATGGCTTGTAGTGGCCAATTCTCCTCCTCCTGGGTGTGCCAGCCAATCAGGCGCATCCGCAGCCCAGCCAATCAGCTGGGCCACTGGGACGCATTTTCCCTGGCACACCCAGGAGAAATATATATATAGATAAATAAGATAGTCCCCTGTCCCCAAAGGGTTCACAATCTAAAAAGAAACATAAGGTAGACACCAGCAATAGCGACTGGAGGGATGCTGTGCTGGGGTTGCATAGGGCCATTTGCTCTCCTCTTGCTAAATATAAGATAATCACCAGTTTAAAAGGTGTCTCTTTGCTCAGTTAGCAGGGGTTAGGCAGGGGCACTCTTACTCCTGGACATCCGGGCCAAAGTCCAGGGCCTCCACACACCCTGGGGCTGCCCAAATCCTCTTTAGTCTGTCCCCCGGGTGGTGTGGTCACCACACTGCCAGCCTGTTCTGCACCAGACCTACACCAGGCAGCCGGGCGTGACCTGTGCTTTAGAGAAAGAGGAGGGGAGTGGGGAAAGAAATATATGGGATAGGAATATGTTGTTACATGTTAAAATCTTTCTGCTAATGCATATTTGCATACATATACCTGTTTTTAAATTCTTATATTCTTGTGAGTTCAGTTGCTGTTTGTGCCCTCAAGAACCAATGTGTTAAAAATACTGCATATGTCACAGTGTGTGTGTGTGGGGGGGGGCATGATGCTTAACTTGTATCGGGGGGGGGGAATCCAAAAGCCTTTAGGTCCAGGCTCCAAAATTACCTAGATACACCTCTGCATCTAGGCTATGAGGAGATCTTATGTAAAGAATGCACTAATAGGAGAAACGTATATCAATGAAGCTTTATGTCAAGGAATTTGCAAAGAACATGTTGGGACTGGTGATTTTCACTGGCATCAGAGTTCCTCTCTTTTTAATTTGAAGAATCTACAAGTATGAAGATGACGTTCTGTATTGATTTATATCATTGCAAATTTCTTATTTCATTACTGTTATGTTTGTGTGTGATCATAGGTTGACATCCAGACTAGCACTGCACTGGTGCAGCAGTGCTGACTTCCACACTAACACTGTGCTGCTGTGCAAGCAGAGGAAGGAGCATTTTTCAGTAATCTCTCCTTCCCTCTGAAGCCCACTGTGCATCACAAAAATATGTCTCTGAGGGTCGTGACCATCAGGGACATATTTTTGTGATGCACAGTGAGTGTTATAAGGAAGGGGAGATTGTAGAAAATCATCCTTTCTCCCTGCTCATGCTATGTTGCAGCATTAGTGTGGAAGTCAGCACTGCTGCACCAGTGCAATTCCCAGTGTGTGTGTGTGTGTGTTTGTGTGTGCTTGTATGTTTGTGTATGTGTGTGTGTTGCCCTTTAAACTAAAAAAGAGGAGCATTTTGGGGTGCACATGCTTGTGAGGTGTTTAGGGGGTTGAGTTGGAGATGGTTTCTGATTTACCTTCACTTTTGTAGCTACTGTTGAGTAGCTGTGGGGGGTTGCGGTTGAATACGCTGAGCTGAAGGGAGGATGACAGTGCCTTCTACTGTGCTTACTAAATAGGCACAAGGATATTTTTCTTCAATTGTTTCAGGGTGTCTCTTTCTCCCTTGTGCAAGCCATTCCCTCAGGGAAGACAAGGAACTGTCCCTTGGGTGTCTCTAGCATGTCACCACTGAGTTCATTGACTGAGAACTGACCTTGGATCACTTGTGTTGCTATCATACATCAGATACAGAAGAATCTTGTTGCATTGGGGGAGCTTTGGGAATTATTTTTGAGGGGATTTACGTTCCTTATACTATTTTACATGAGGCCCATTCACACGTTATGCTCAACACCCATACAATGAGTGTACAGTGTACACAGGTACAGCCGTATGTTCCAAGCATGAGCAGTGTAGAAGAGGGAGTGAGAGGAAATGACCATCATACCGTGGAGAGATGGGACTTCCATCCCCACTTTGGACAGTATACGTGAGTACACCATACTTTTAAAACTAACATCTGAAGAGGGCTTATGTCTTGTGGGAAAGGAGCACAGTGGCTGAACACATACGCTCTTTTCTAGATTTGTTCTCAATAGTACAACTCAGGAAGTCACTCTGAAGGGCTACTTAATTTCAACAATTCCATTGAATAATTCAGTCAGGATGTCAGGCCAGTGTAATGCAACAAAGAAAAATAATTATTTAACTACACTGGTATTTTCAGGGATATACTATCTACTGAAGCAATATGGAATATAAATAAAATAACGAAGGCTGCTGTCCTCTGAACATTTACTTAGGAATCAGCCTAATTGAACTTAGTGGCACTAACGTCTGAACAAACATGTATATATATTCTGTTGCACATAATAGCTAATTGTTTTCTCAACACTATGCTATTTACTGCTGGCTCCATGCATGTTTACTCAGAAGCAGGGCCTATAAGTGCAATGGAATTCTTTCCAAGTAAGTTTTGCATAAGACTGGAACGACACTGTTGACAAGCTCAGTGTTGTTATAAAGTGTAGTTGAATGCCCAAATTTATCGCTACTCTTTAATTACATAGTAGGAATGTTTATTTTCCAAGTTTCTTCTGTTTCTGCATGATAATGTTGGGGTGCACATACTGCATCTAAACCCAGATAATAAAACCTTCCTTTAATGTTCATGGTTTCTAATTTCAAGTTTTATTTTATTTTTCTCCTGGTTTCCAACAGGCAAAAACTATGATATACTTTAGGTTCCTTATGGTGCAGCAACTTGCAGCCATCTCTAAAATTAGGAATATCTGGAATTAATGGCTGACATACTGCACAAACTAACATGGGTGAGAGCTCCTCCATCCATGCTGCTGTGTTGGATTAATCACCTGTGACACTGTTGTGCTGGAGTGCAAAACAATGGGCACTATCTCCAGCGTGTGCTGTGTTGTACAACTGCATTTGCACAATGCTGTGCTGGAGCAGAGCTGTGCTCTCTAGTTCAACAGTCACTCAGAGGTGCTTCCATTGATGCAGCAGTGTGAGAAAGAGGAGCTCCCGCTCATGTTAGTTTGCCCAGTACGTCAGCCATTGTAGTCGGAAGTCCCATAATATTTTTACATCTTCATTTTCTACAACTTTTTCAATTTTATGGTCCCACCAATTTTTGGCTACAGGTAGCTTGTATTTTTTGCAGATGTTCCAGTGTATCATCCCTGCTACTTTGTCATGCCTTTGTTTGTAGTCAGTCTATGCGATCTATTTACAACAGCTGATTAGGTGGTCCACTGTTTCATCTGCTTCTTTACAAAGGCGGCACTTGCTGTTTGTGGTGGATTTTTCGACTTTTGCTCTTATTGCATTTGTTCTTAGTGCCTGTTCTTGTGCAGCCAGTATTAAACCCTCTGTTTCTTTCTTCAAGTTGCTATTCTTAAGCCATTGCCAGGTCTTGGTGATGTCTGATTTTCCACTTATATTGTGCAAATATTGACCATGCAATGGCTTATTTCTCCATTTTTCTGCTCGGTTCTTGACTTTTTCTTTCTTGTAGGTCTGCTTTGTTTCATTGGTGTTTAATAGTTTCTCATTACTGACCATTTTAAGTGCATCTTCTTCACTGTCCTTTATATATTCTGCAAGGCCTCTTTTCTCCTCCTCTACTGTTTGATGGACTTGCAGCATTCTTCTTCTACTTGAGCTGCGAGGGAGGTATAGCCTATCTACATCACTGTGGGGGTGTAGAGCATGATTGATGGTCATGATTTTCCTGGTCTTACGATCTAGCATCTCTAGCTCTGCCTGGGTCCAGTCTATTGTTCCTGCAGTGTATCTGATAATAGGTATAGCCCAGGTGTTTATGGCTTGTATGGTGTTCCCGCCATTGAATTTGTACTTGAGGATTTTTATAACTCTCCTGATGTATTCACTTCCAATTTTTCTTTTAACTTCAGTGTGTGCAATGTCATCAGCCTGGAGAATGCCCAAGTATTTGTAATGTTCTTTCTCTTCCAGGTTCTTGATCTTGCTTCCATTGGGCAGTTCTATTCCTTCTGTTTCTCTTATTTTTCCTCTGTTCATTATTAATGCATCACACTTGTCTAGTCTAAGCTCCATTGCTATATCGCTACTGATTATTATTATTATTATTATTATTACATTTATAACCCGTTCTTCCTCCAAGGAGCCCAGAGCAGTGTACTACATACTTGGGTTTCTCTTTCACAACAACCCTGTGAAGTAGGTTAGGCTGAGAGAGAAGTGACTGGCCCAGAGTCACCCAGCTAGTTTCATCGCTGAATGGGGATGTGAACTTGGGTCTCCACGGTCCTAGTCCAGCACTCTAACCACTATATACCACCTGACTCCGAAGGCTCTAGCTGGGTTTCTCACAAAACTACCATCCTTCCCCCCCCCCCAAAAAAGAGAAGTGGGTTGATAGCTTATTTACAGTATTTAAAATTTTCTAGATAGTTTCCCATTTCTAGGTAACAGTAAGTATGCTTCCTTTGATTTGTCTCTAAGTGCAGATTGTTGACCAAGGCTATGAGCACAGTCTGAGGTCCACAGCCAGGCTAGAAGGTTGTCCGTTCCCAGGTTAATGATGAAGGAATCAATAAAAATTTGCTGGATATACATACCCCACATATTTCAGCACCTTCAGCTTGTTAAATTGGCCCACAACATCCCCATACTGGGCAATCCAAGGCCTATTTCAGTTTTGCAGAGATACAGAAAGTTGCTTCCTAATTGGAATAATGCAAGGAAGGTGACCACAAAGTCCCTTTGCTGTTTTAAAATTATTGTCACTGTACTACTTGTGCCATCTTTAAAAAATGCCTGTAATTACCTTCTTTCCTCTGCAGGGGACAAGGAGCAGGCACAAAAGAATATAACTATGGAATTGCTTGTTTTATAGTTCAAGGGAAATCAGAATGATTAAACTCCCTTATGAAGCATTTTTTAAAAAAAGAAATAAAAATTTGGTTGGAAAAACAACATTAGTTTTGTTTTGTCCACACATGCCAGCACCAAAAGAAGAGAAAGACTAACCCTTCTTCAAAGCGTAGCAAATATTTACTTACCTACTGTATACATATGTTCCCATTTGATAAATGCTGTTTAAACGAAGAAAAACTGCAGGCTGCAGAAATCCCCTCTCTGTGTGGTGCAGAAGAGAGAGATTGCAAAGGCAGTTTTCAAGCCCTTATCTGTAAAGGAAAAGAGATGATTGCCTTAACCTTTGTTATCAGTATGAGACTTGCTTTAATGCTCATAAAAGCTCAAAAGGACTTAAGAAGGTAGGACTAGAGGAGCTGATTTTTTCTGGCAAGTGACTCGCTCTTGAACAGAGAAACCCCCGGTGAAAACATGGAGAGCATAGATTTAAACACAGTGAAACAGTGCCTCTCAGAGGTTAACTCTCACAGTACGTTACTCTCTCACACACATAGCCTACATTTAGAGAAGATGGAGCCTAATAAAGACAGGGCAGCTTCACATAACCAGTGCAGATGAGGTTTTTGCTGATTCAGAACTAAAAACGGAATGCGGGGGGTGGGGAGCACTATTGTAGACAGAACCTGAGAGGTGCAATAAAGATGTATTTTATGGAGCCCAGCCCATGCTGAGTCTGTGAAAACAAATAAATCCTCTTTAGAATGCATTGAGTTCAACAGCATATGTCTTCCATGTATATGCACCTTTAGTAATATCTGATTCAGAATGGACTTGATCATGTATAATTACAGCCCGACAATAAATAAAATGAAAGAGACTGATGCTGTAATTTAAATTAGCCACATGCTTGGTTACAGGGCCAGCTACAGGTTTCAGGGGGTCTTCATCAAATTGCGCTCCATGGGTCCTCTCCTACCTGGGTGGCCCACAAGAGAATTATGCAGCCATCACTATACTAAGGCTAAATGACACAACGTGGGCTCTTCTGAGCGTCCTGAACTTCCTGGCCTGGTTTAAGCATACTGCAGCTACTGCTACTGCATGGGGCCAAAGAATTGCGGGGGGGGGACCTCATGCTGGGCTGGGGTCTGAGCAGAAGAACAGTACTGGGAGGGGAGGGGGAGGGGAAGGGGGAGGGGAGAGAGAGAGAGAGAGAGAGAGAGAGAGAGAGAGAGAGAGAGAGCGCACGCAGGGGCTCTGTCCCATAAGTTTTCCCTGGACAAAGCGCTGAGCTTCCTTGTGGTGAGTCAGGACTTTGGTCCACCTAGGCCAGTATTGTCTACCCTGACTGGCAGCATCTCTTGAAGCTCCTCCCAGTTCTGCTACCCAAGAACACTGCAACTAGAAATAGAACCTAGGACCTTTTGAATGGTCCACCAGATGCTTCTGGTGGGCCACTTCCTCCTGTACCTCTTGGTCACTGATGCTTCTCATGCTAGAATTGCTCTGTGATGTTACTGCTGTTTCATTGGCCAGAGAAGAGAGTTGTGGGAGGACAACCTGGCTTAAACAGCCCTGCCCTTTCCGTTCTCTGTTTAGCCCATCCACTCAAGTTCTCTGTCAATACAATAGAGCCTACATGTTGGACTTCCTGCCTCTCCTGGCCATGCCCAATGGCACTGCCTATGTAGATGGGGGAAATGATTGAACTTTTATTAAACTAAACATACCCCCTTGCAACATTGGCTCTTCATCATATGTCCTACAATCTATATTCTTAATGTGTTTTTGCTTTTCTGAAGCATTAAGAACAGGACTAGGAAGGGCAAATCACTTCAGGTACAAAAGTTTGGGGTGCTATTAAAGAGTAGACAGTTGTCAATTATTCATTTATTATTATATTTTATACTGTCATGGAAGGGAGTGCCATTTTGATTTTCTTTCTCATGTCTCACAATGTTTGGGGTTAAGGATATTTTAGCAGGAGATGAGACATTACATGCTATGATCTGGTGCCCAGTATTTCCAGGAATTTTCTCAAGTATATCATTGGAAGATCTTGCTTCTACAGTAAGGGTCCCAACAGCCTTACAAATTAGATTAAACTTTTTACTAGACTATACACTGATGCTATGAAATGTTCCAGCAAATTCCCTTGTCAGTAACTAATTGTGCATATTTCCTATCTTCTTGACAGAAATCCAACAAGGTCTTTTCGCTTTCCACCCCAAACCTGAAAATTGTGGGCTTTACTGTCATAGGGAAAATTGGACCAAATAATGCAGATACTACTTCACATGTACAGCTTACATTGTGGAAAGCTGACCATGCAGTTACACTGCAATGTTATGCCACATACTGCCCTACGTTTATTCATCAGGGAGAAAATTCTAGCCTATGCTTCCCTCTGACAAGGTAGTTTTGTGCAGGGATTTTTGCATAAAGAGGGAATATATAAATGTTCAGTTTTCCACTTTCAGCTTGAAGTGGTACAATCCAGCAACAGAAACTACCAGATAAGGATGATGATCATGTGTTTTCCTCTCTTAAGTAGGGAAGCGCCCTCTTCTCTTTAGTTCTAAGAGTTGCAAACCTGCAAATGTAACCAATAATGTGGGAATGGGCCCTATTCATATTTCTTGAGCAACGTGTTTCTGCTTGCTTTAGTTTAAGTAAGCTCCATCCCTATAAAGAATATTTGTAAGACAAATGGGCAGCTCTGGACAACCGCTAGAAAGTAAGACAGAGGGAACCAGGAGTTCCCAGTGAGTGGATCTCCCAGCACAAGCAGCTACTTCTGGCCATTTCTGTGTCTCCAAACCCACTAATGTCAGGTTGCCAATATCAGGTTCTCCTGCAGCTTCACATTCTCTTGACATTGCTTACCCTGCT
Organism: Hemicordylus capensis; assembly: GCF_027244095.1. Classification (NCBI taxonomy): domain Eukaryota; kingdom Metazoa; phylum Chordata; class Lepidosauria; order Squamata; family Cordylidae; genus Hemicordylus; species Hemicordylus capensis. The sequence goes on from NC_069659.1 coordinate 125,048,820, forward strand.
AACTGAGCAAAAAAAGCACCTTCTTAAAGTGGTGATTCTCTTTATTTAGCAGGGGGAGAGTAACTGGCCCTATCCATCCCCGGCACAGCATCCCTCCAGTGGCTGTTGCTGGTGTCTATCTGATGTTTCTTTTTTAGATTGTGAGCTCTTTGGTGCCAGGGGGCCATTTTATTTATGAATTATTTATTTTTCTATGAGAAACGTTTCTATGAGAACTTTTGTCGAAAAGCGGTATATAAATATCCATCGTATTCGTATTCTGTCATATTCTCTGCCAGCATCAACACTTGGTTACAGATGTTAGGTGAACGTCAAGTGCTGAAGGGAACCCAACATTGGCAACCCAACCTTGGTTTGTACAACATGGAAATGGCCAGAAATAGCTGCTCACACTGGGAGTACACATTCCTCTGACTTACTTTCTGGCAGTCATCCGAAAACTACCTAACTTATTAAAAACATAGGCCATAAACCCCTGCCAACAAACAAACAAACAAAACTTCAAACAAACCAGGATTTCCTGGCTGACATTCAAACTAAAACAGTGCTATATTTCTATATTCCTATAAATGTCCCACTATTCCTATATTCCTATGAATATAGGAATTTATTCCTATGAATGTCCTATATTCCTATGAATGTCCCACTGATGCTAGTGGGGAAGTCTATTTTCCTAAATCTCCCCTTCACTCTGAAGGCCACTATGCCTGAAGAAAACAGGTCACTGAGGGCTGCATGACACTCAGGGACATGTTTTTAACAGGCACAGTGGGCTTCAGAGCAAAGGGTAGAGTTACAAAAATAACTCCCCACCCAACACCAGCACAGAGTTAAGCACTGTGTTGGAGCACCAGTGCTGTATTAGTCTGGATGTCAGTGCCTGTGTTTTCACTTTGCAGTTTCTAAAACTTTCTTGTTCAAGTCAAGTTTTATTTACGGTCCTAGACCAAACAATCCATGCATACAAATAGCAGAACAATTTATAAAAACTCTATAGGTTCTCATTATACATCTTAAAAGCAATATAACAAAATTTGGCTACAGAGTTAAAATTAAAAACATTTTCATCAGAGAGTAAGAATTTAACAAGTTGTTCAGCAGATCGGTCTGTCTGTTTACAGACCAGAGGTAGAATTAAGTGCTCCCTTGATTGCCTATGTATTTTACAGGATAATAGAATATGCTCAGTAGATTCTATTTCCCCACTGCCGCATCTGCAGAAGCGTTCTTCCAGGGGAACACCATTGTATCTCCCGGCTAATAGTGCAGAGGGAAAAGAATTTGTTCTTGCCCTTGTAAATGCCCACCGGAATTTGCTGAGTGTAATATGGGACAAATAATTTGCTGGTGAAAGATCCCATCTAGTTCTTACTCCTTTATAGAATTCTGTCAAAGAGGCCCAGTTATTTTGCAATTCAATATCTGTCAAACGCTGTTTTACTATTCTTTTAGCATTTCCGAAGTCTAACTCCAGCAGTTGTTCAGGGTCCATTCCTAGAGCAGCAAGCTTTTTACTAACTACAGTGCACCACTGCAGTTGTGGGTTTAATGATAGAAACTGAGAAATTAGGCCCACCGGGCGTAGGTGGACTCTCAACCAAAAGTAAATGATTAATAGCCAGGCACGAGATTCGATCTTTATGAGGCCGGCCTCCATACGCAGTATTACATTTGCGGTGCATCTTGTAGTCCCAAAGATAGCTCTCAAGAAACCGGATTGAATTCTTTCAAGCATATCAAAGTTCGCATAAGGTCCCAATTGGATCCCGTACAACAGCTGAGGGATAACCTTTGCTAAATATAGTTTTAAAGCCGCAGGAATGAAACCTGCTCTCTGCGTTCTGAAAAATCTGTTAATTGCCACCACACTGCGTTTTGCTGAGTCAGCTACCATTCTCATATGTGCCGCTTTCCCAGCATTTTGTTGAAAAACCACCCCACGATATTTTATTTGATTGACCTGTTCTAATTTATGTCCATCCAAGGTCCATGTAAATTTCCTTGGTTTATTTTTAAAGCACATAATTTTAGATTTGTTATAATTGATCTTCAAGTGTTCCTCTTGGCAATATGATGTTAGAACGTCTAAAGCGCTTTTGAGCCTGACCCTGGTTTGAGATAAAATAACCGCGTCATCCGCGTACATCAGGATCGGGATCTTTTTGTTGGCTAATTTAGGTGCGTGGATATCAACATTTTGCAGCCGTTTAATCAGATTGTTAATGTAAATATTGAATAAATAAGGGGCCAACACACACCCTTGCCACACACCTTTCTCTGTTGGAATTGAATTGGTTAAATTGTCGGCAGTGTCTAAACGTACTCTTAAAGAGGAGTTCTCATGGAGCTTGATGAACAATAATAAAAGCCTTTGATCTATAGATGTACTAGCCAATTTAGTCCATAGTAAACTCCTTGAAATTGAGTCAAAGGCCATTTTAAGGTCCACGAAAGCGGCGAACAGTGGTTTTTTATGGACCCTAACTTGTTTGTCCACAAGTTGTTGTAAAATTAAGCAATGGTCCATAACCGATCTATTCGGTCTAAAACCTGCTTGCTCATCATGGATTATATGCTCCTGCTCCATCCAAGAGCAAAGTTTTACACACAGATGTTTGGCGTACAATTTACTTATTATATTCAAAAGGCTAATTGGCCTGTAATTAAAGGGATCCTCCCTATTGCCTCTTTTATAGATCGGGACCACCATGGCTGAGCCCCACTGCTGAGGGAATTGTGCAGTTTGATCGATATAGGTGAACAAAAGAGCCAATGCTTGTTGATGTCATCTGTGTTGAAAAAGTGATTTTTCTTTCATCTTTCACCATTAAAACTGTTCATTTCCCCCACTCTATAAAACACCTTTAAAAAATTGCAACTTTCTCTCCCATATTTAGAAGAACATAAATACTTGTGATTCATGTGATATGCATATGGTTACATTTTTATTTTAATCATTGTCATTTCACAGCATTTTTAGGTCATTTTTACCTGATCACTTGGGAACAGATGTGATGACTGAGCTTGAGGGGAAAGAGATTAAAACGGAAGTCTCTGTGCACAGTTAGCAGTTTACTTATAATGAATGTATCTACAATTCCTGCATGTTGGGATGAAGTTGACTGCTGGTTTCTGTCAGTTCACTAACTGACTTTCTAATGTAAGTTTCAGTTATGCGTCCTTTTGCTTTGCTCTTCTCTCTTGAGTCAAGAGTGGCCCAAAGTCCCAAACCCAAATTAGGACCACCTACAAGCAGTTATATAACCTGGAGCCATACATTGCTATTACCATTTCTCCTTTTCTTCCAGGTCTTAGTGAAGGTTTGGGAGCTGTGTGTGTGCTCCCAATTTTCGGGTGTGTGGAAGCAAGGCAAAACCTGAGTAGGACTGATTGTGTGGAAGCAAGATAGAAGGAAAACCTGGGTTGCTTTCCCTACCTTGTTTCCACTCAATCACTTCAACCCAGGTTTTCCTCTTACCTTGCTTTCACACAACCAAAAATTGGGAGCACACACAGCTCCCAAACCTGGGTAGAACACAATTTTTGATTGCGTGACTGCCTCACTGAGGTCATTCACACTACCAGGTGGGTGGGGCAGTGGGCAGGCAGTGTGTGTGGGGGGGTGGAAGCTGGTTGAACACACCTTCCACCCAGACGAGCACTCTGGATCATTTTAGTGTGCAAGCCACACGCCCACACAAGCTGCTCTGCAGGAAACAACATGGATGACTACCAGCGATGATCCCTGCACCATGGAGTAACAGAGGAGAGTTGGTCTTGTGGTAGCAAGCATGACCTGTCTCCTTAGCTAAGCAGGGTCCGCCCTGGTTGCCTATGAAAGGAAGACTAGAAGTGTGAGCACTGTAAGATATTCCCCTCAGAGGATGGAGCTGCTCTGGGAAGAGCAGAAGGTTTCAAGTTCCATCCCTGGCTTCTCCAAGATAGGGCTGAGAGAGATTCCTGCCTGCAACCTTGGAGAAGCCGCTGCCAGTCTGTGAAGACAATACTGAGCTAGATAGACCAATGGTCTGACTCAATGAGCCGGGTCTCACGATCAGTGAGACCCAGTTTGAGGCGGTGAGTGCGGAGGGAGCCCTGGGTGGCCAGATAGGCTGCCTACATGATTGCTGGCTCCGTGACGGAGCCAGTGGGGGCTGGGGGGAGCGGGGCCCAAGCTCCAGCACGCCCTGCATGAGCATGCAGGGTGTGCTGGCGAGACCCCCGGAGCTGGGAGGTGGCTTTTTGCCTCCCCTCTGGGGGTCTCCTCATGAGTAGCCACAGTGCAGCGCTGTGCCACAGCTACTCACGATCAGAAAGCCTGGGTTTGCGAAGCACTCGCTCCGCAAACCCGGGCTTTAGGGAACGCTACCAAAGCGGGTGACCCACTTGTAAGCCACCAGGCTCGCCTGTGAGCCCGGTGGTTTACACGATCAATCAAAATCGGGCTAGGCTCTCCTAGCCCGATTTTTGTTGATCGTAAGAATAGCCCCAATATATTTCAGCTTCCTATGTTCCTATATTCCCATGTTCCTAGAGGTTGGGACTCTTGAGGGATTCTCCTGTCAGAACAGTACCCAAGCCAGGGATTCTCAATGTTGGATGACTATTTAGAGGAGGAGTATAACCTATCCTAAGGTATGAAACCTAGTTTTATGCATATTGCTAACACAGCTCCATTTTTATTGTTGTTGTTGCTGCTGCTGCTGCTACTGCTACAACTACCAGTACTGCTACCATTTATATACCTCTTTTCAACGAAAAGTGTCTCAGCAGTTTAAACAGAAAACCAAGATATGAAACCTATTTCAAACCTTGGGTTCAGATCTGTTTATTTCAAGCACTTTGGTTAGAATAAATCAAGACTGGCAGATTTGGAAATCATTGCCAATCTTGGTTTGCTTCTAGACACAGTTGGAAATAGAATTCTTCTGATTTGTGTGCAGCAAAGGAGGGAAGGGAGAGTATGTCCTCATGAGACTAAGATACATCATATGGAAATAAGATTTAACACTTTTTCTGCATGCCTGAATGCCTCTCCCACAGTACTCTTTGAGACTCAGTGCACCAAGGGTGTGTGTGTGTTATATGCTGTTTTCTTATTGTTGCATTGGCAGGAGAACATGCAAAGAATTCTCATTTTTTACTCAATGCTGTCCTGATGATAACATGATGGGTAAAACCCCAAGTTTAGTGGTTGTTTAAAGAGGTTTCAGCGCATTCTGCTAGCTCTGCCTCCTTCTTTAGTATGCTGCTTGATTTCAGAAACTCAAAAGTTTCTGTAGCTGTTGTTTAATTTTGTGGGTTTTACCCCCTTTCCTCTTGTGGCATGTACATTTTGCTTTATGGGAGGACTAGTATGTTTAAGCCCGTTATAATAACGGGCGCTAGTTTTTTTTCCTCCCCTTTAAGGTTTTTTTTTTAAACTTGTTTGTCGTTTTCTTTCTCTCTCTGTCTCTTCCTCTTTTTCTGCTTTTGTTTCCCTGTACCATTTTTTCTCTCTCTTCCCTCTCCCTTGTGTGTGTGTGTGTGGTTTTTTTTTTTGCTCTTCCTTATCCCTTCTTTTGTTCTTACATATTCATGAGGCTTTTTTTGGTTTAATTAATTTTCTTTATTTCCCCCTCCCCCTCTGCCCTCATAGTATTTCTTTATACACCACATTTCTGGTGAATATTTGTTCTGAGCCTGCTATTAGTTTTCTTTTTACTTTTTGTGGTTTTGGGGTTTGTGTAGTGCTTAGTGTAACTTTTGTTAACTTTTTGTTTCTGCGGGTGTTTTGTTGCCTCCGCCGCCTGTGCCTCCCAGCGGCTGACACAGCCGCTTTTCTGAGTGCCGTCTGCGGGTGGTCCCGGAGCTGCCTCTGCTTCCAAGTGGCTGCCACAGCCGCATCTGTCTTCTCTGCAGCCGGCCAGTGGAAGAAGGAGAATGGGGGCTGCTTCTGATGGCGCCGGGCGCTTTTGTTGCCTTCACCGCCTCTGCCTTCCAGCGGCTGACACAGCCGCTTTTCTGAGTGCCGTCTTTTTTGGTTCCGACGCCGTCTCTGCCTCTCTGCGGCCGCTGCAGCCGCTTCTGCCCTCCCCGTTGCCGTCTTAGTTGTCTCCGCGGGCGGGCCAGCTGCTGCCGTCTTTGCTCTTCCAGTGCCCGCCTGTGTCAGTCCTGGCAGAGCAAGGAAGCGGAGGGGACTCCACAGTCCCGGGCCGGGCAAGCTCCCCTTAACAATGGGAGAAGCAGCATGCAGAGGGCGGCCCGCAGCAGCAGCGGCCGCCCCCGGGCCATGGAGGCATCAGAAGCAGCCCCCATTCTCCTTCTTCCACTGGCCTGTCTCTCTTTCGCCACGGTTTTTAATTTTTCTGTAGCACCGCCTCTTCATTCTCCGCTGCGGTCCTGGAGCCGCCGCCGCCGCCGCCTAAGACTCCCTGCAACCACGGCAGCCGCCTGGCAGCTCCGCGGCACGGTTTAGAAAATGCCGCCCGCAGGTATTTTGGTACCTCCACCGACTCTGCTTTCAAGTGGGTGGTGCAGCCCTATCTTTGACTGACCCCTGCGGGTGCTCTGATTCCGCCGCCACCTCTGCCTTCAAGCAGCTGCCGCAGCCGCATTTGTCCTCTCTGGGGCCGGGCAGAGTCACAAACATGGCCGCCTGTTCCCTTTGTCCGTTTGTCCGTTTCTGACCCGACAATTCTGCGCATGCGCTCCGCGCATGCGCAGAACAGCCAAGGGAGGCACGGACACACGCTTGGTGTCCGTCCACGGACGGACACCAAGCATTTTATTAGAGAGGATATGCAAAGCCAGTTCTTCACTCTGAAGTTAGAATGGGGAGCTCAGGACCTGAAGGAAGATGTTGCCAGCTCCCCCGCCCTATCTACAAAGTGTACAATGCCATTTAATCTCTGAATCTAGTATGTGCAGTTCCTACAAGGTCTTAGCAGTGTTTTGCAAACAATCTAGCCTTTGGGTATTCGTATATAGATTTTGAGAATCAGACCTAGGGCCAAGCTGAAAAAGTGATTTTTTTTTTGTGAGGAGCGGGTGTGAAATTGTAATTGAAAGGCTCCCATTTTGAACATTTTTGGGGGAGATTGCTGCAAAAGGAAATGAGAGGGTCTATCTGCTCAGGAAGCACTAGATAAAATGGGAGTTGTCTACCCTCAGTGGTATTGTTTGAAGAAACGGCTGTAGGGCTCCTAAGGGCATCTTTTCCAAAGTGATGAATGCTGTCAAGGATCAGTTTCTAAAACTGGCAACCATAAATGTATCCCTGTTAAAACATCCTGATGGACCAGAGCTCCTCCAGAGCCTAGCAAGTGTTGGATTCAACAGGATTTATGTTATGTGACACCCGTCAAAATAAAACCATTGACACATCTGGAACTGCAAAGTGCTATGTGGGCAGTTTGCTAGCATTTGGGATCTCATTCACAATTTGCTTGACTAGCTCAGGCAGCTTCCCATCCGATGCCCTATGTATGGCATCAATTCATTCAGTCTATTATGCTATTTGACCAATATAAAAACATGTAAAACAAATGTAGAATTTAAACATAGCCATATTGATAACATATCTGTTCACTGGATCTAACCATTAGCGAGCAGAGCACATTGAACTTGTATTGCAGGACAACAGAATTTCACAATTGTGTGTGTGATAGACGGATTCGCATCTGTTAAATATTTTACATAGAATTCGTCCAGTCGTCCTGACAGGTTATGTTAAACGGGATCTATGGGAAACACCTATATTGGGCAGCAGCAATATAGGAAGGTGCTGAAAGGCATCATCTCATACTGCACAGGAGATGGCAATGGTAAACCCCTTCTGTAGTCAGGAGACAACCACAGGGCTCTGTGGTCGCCAGGAGTCAACACTGACTTGACAGCACACTTTACTTTAAGACCTATATAAAAGAAACACCACAGGAGCACATGTACAATTGACTTGATCTCCTTCGAGTTACAGGGGCAATATCTCTGCTCAGTTGGAATTCTGCTATATCTGCCAGCCAGTAGTTCCAAGGGGAGGGCATTCATACAGGCCCTCAAGAAGGCCCATCTATGTTTAGGGAAAGTGAGGAGATACAGATAATCTGCTGGGTGAGTTCTCATCCCACCACTGAGCAGGTGGAATGACCTAGATGTCCTCAACAGGTCATTCTGAAACTCAGTATCCCAGATCCTTCGTTTAACAAGTTCTTTGGCCATGACCAATCCCACAGACAGGATTGCCTCAGGTGAACGACTGTAGGTATGGAGTTTCCTAACAGAGTTCTCCAACCACCTTGAACAGTGCCTATCCAGTAGTAACAATGGAAGAAGAGCAGAGGGCATTAAGTTGATTCTTGCCCAGATTATTAGTATTAGATACCAAGCTCTGGCCAATATAGAGATAACACCCGCTTCCAGTCTCAGAGTGGCATTAGAAATACATCTGTGCATCAGAAATAATGTTCTTAAGAACCTGGCTTGTACCTGCTCCAGGAGGGAATAGTTAAGGCATCAATAACAAACCCTTAAGAAGCTGGCTTTAGTTCTTGGAGACCTATATTTGGCCAAGGGCAACCTATCTTTCTTTTTTCTTAAATCATCCTTTTGAACTATTAAAAAATTCACATCCATAATAGAATCTGGGGTGGGGTGATTTTTTTGGTTGTTATTGTTGTTGTTTTTTTGCATTTTTAAAGATACACTGTATTATTTTAGTTCTATTGCAAGACACTTTGTCACGTGTGTACCAAAAAGTGGAATATAAATTTTAAAAATAGAGAACGGAGTGTCTTGATGGTGTTAAAACATACATTTGTCTCTAGTGATGGGTTTGGACTGGGAAACTCATCAGTTGCGCCCCTCATTTTAAATACAGCTCTTATTAAACACAATAAGATAGTTTGCATGACATTAAAAGGGCAGGATAAGTGTCCTACCCTAGTTCAGGAGCTGTTCACACTCCCATTTTCTGCTCATGTGTGAGTAAAAACAAGATCAGAGATTTGGGCAGTGACAGTCTATTAAGTGTCAGCTGGGTAGGAGTGCTTCATTGAATGAGGTAGGAAGAAAAGCCCTCTTGCCCAGCTGATGCTTCAAAGACAATCACTTCCCAAATCTCCAGTCTTGTTTTTCACTCACACACAAGCATAAAATGGGAGCACACAGTTCCCAGACTAGGATAAGATGTTTCTCCTACCCTTTTAATCATCTTATGAACTGCCTTAATTACAGGGTTTAGTAATCAGTGCTTGGAAGGTCCACAGGCAGGATGGAAAAGTAATGAAGGGCACAATCCTTCAGCAAATTCCAGTGCACATGCTTGATTGAAATGCTGCATCACCAATTTGAAGCTTGGGAGGGCGGGATTTTTTTTTTTTTAAATCCTGACACATAATGGAGACAGCAAGAGAGATAGCCACAAAATGGAAGTCCAAATCTATGAATTTTGGGGGTCCCAAATCCGGGTGATTTTTTTTTTAACCCAAATCTGGCCGACTAGCACAGGGGCTATTTGTTTTGTCCACAAATTGCCTGAAACAGGTAGATTTGAGTACAAATCGTTTTGTACCCAAATCGATTCGCACATCCCTACTTTTCATTAAAAAATTCCCTGACATACCCTTTTACCATGGTTTCCAATTACCTTAGCTGTTGACCAAATAAGAGGTTCTTCTTGAAAGGTTTTCTAAGTTAAGTTTCCCCATGATATTCTTTCTTCTCCCACATATTCAGACAGAACAAAGTAAAAAATGCTGAATAACAATGGCCATGCTGTGGGGAGTTCGGCTAAAATGAGCTTGCACCATGATACTGTCTGCTGTGCTTCACTTCTCTCTCTAATTCCTGTCTTCAGAAAATGTTGGATTGACTTTAAGAAATTGACTTGCTGTTTGTCAGAAGGCAAAGATAGAATTGTAAATTTGAAGACTTACTGTTTGTCAGAAGGCAAAGATATAACTGTAAAGATTAGTCTGTAGGAGAGGGTGAACAAGAGGCAATAAATAACAACATAGAAAAGGCTCCCCCTCACCCCATAGTTTATATGGTGATGCTTCAATGTGTCAAATTATTAAAATATTTAGAATAATGAAAGCAGCAACCCACTGCTGCTTTAAATTGGGCCTGTCTGTTTCCAAGGGACTATACTTAAAAATATAGCATGTGTTAATAGATTGACTAAAGCAATACTGACATTTCCAGCTAACACAAGTATAAAAATATCTTATTTAAAAATGTATAGAAGTATATGGGGAGTGGAAGTAGGACGCTGCCTACTGTGTAGGTTCCCCTTGCAGAACTTCTACTGAATGCATGTGGGTCATGAGCAGGCACAATGACTGAGGGAAGTGTCAGCAGGCATGGCCCCGCTTTCTGCTTCATACATTCACTGAAGGCTGGGGGCAAAGGAGGGTGTAAGAAAAAAGTTTTGGTGAAGGGGAAAATTTGGACTTCTTTTTAAAGTAAGTGTGTGTGTGTGTCTGTGTCTCTCTCTCTCTCTCTCTGTGTGTGTCCAAGCTTTTCTTAATAACAATTGAGAACCTTGAAGGTTTCCCCCAAGATTTTTAAGGAAACATTGAGAGGGAAAAACCAAATGGGTGAAACATTCCCCTTCTATGTCAATTCCCCCAACCCCTTCCTGAGAAAAGCCTCCCAGCTAGCATCCATTCTACAGCCTCCATCACTGTTTTTAGAAAACAAGTAAAAATGTAGCTCTTCACCCAAGATTTTATATCAGAGTACAGTTTTTACTGCTGCTACTGTTTTGTATTTTATGTGTTACTGTTTATAAAGGTTTTAAAATTTTTAAATAGAGATATATTATTTTTATAAATATTTCTACTTTATAATTTGTATTTTAATTGTAAATTGCTTTAATTATATTGTAAACCGCTTTGGGATTATTATAAAAGCGGTATAGAAATGGAACAATAGATAGATAGATAGTAGGGATGTGCACAAAACCGGTTCATCTGGTTCGGTTCGGATCCGAACTGGGTCCGAACCAGGAGGGGGTGGTTCGGTTTTGGTTTTGTCGGTTTGAACGAACCACCCCTGGTTCGGTTAGAATCCGAACCGAACCGGGGGTGGTTCGGTTCGGATCTGAACTGCCGAACCAAAACCGGTTAGGATCCGAACCGGTTCAGATCCGAACCGAACCGCACATCCCTAATAAATAGATAGATAGATAGACAGATAACCTTTTGAGAAGGGTGAAGAGCTAACATGAGGAGGGCTTGCTAGAAACTGGCAAGAGAGTCTTGCCAGGCTCTCTGGCTCAGGGACATTATTTCCTGATAGATATTGTTAGATTTTAGTTTTCAGGAAAATCACTTTCACTTAGAGAAAGGCCAGAAAGGGACATTATTTCCTGATAGATATTGTTAGATTTTAGTTTTCAGGAAAATCACTTTCACTTAGAGAAAGGCCAGAAAAGCAAGCCTCTCCTGTCTCTGTGTCCAACTTGAAATGTCTGGTGCTCACATTACAGGGGACCAGAAGGGGCCCTTAGATTTCCTAACACTCCCATTAGCTATTGAAGACAATGGGGTGGGTGGCTGGTTTAGCTAAAATTGATGAGAATCAGGGTAGAGCCTGAATGTGAATTTCATTAAGGGCCCATCTACCTCTTCATACATAATTTTAGCATTGAGTGAATTTTTTTTAACCTCTTTCGGTTGGAATTTTGCCCCGTCATTAGTGTGTATATACAAAGATGGGAGTGATAATGTGACACAAATCTGAGTAATGAAGAAAGCTCCATGTAGCTAATGTTAATATGCATCATCACATATGTAACTACCTTCCATTTCCACTTTTTTTACTCATATTCTCTAACATGTATTTTTATGCTGGTCTATGACCATAATAAAAGATGATGATGATGATGATGATGATGATGTATACAAATATAGGAGTGATATTGTGACACAAAACAGGGTAATGAAGAAAGCTCCATGTAGCTATTAGATGAGCCACTCCAAAACTTGCTGAGGATATGGGTTAGGGAGTTAGACCCTGTTTTCAGTGCTAGAACACTGTCCAGGGATTGTGAAAGAAGATGGGCTTGGAGTGTCTTTCTTTATCACTGAATCTCTGCAGCCAACTCCCAGGCATGTTGGCACAGGGGAAATGGGCACCCAAAAGATTTGAGACATGGCAGTTTTAGTGTTATGGATGCTGAAGACAGAAGCATGCGAATGTAAGAAAATACTAGGGATGTGCAAAACGTTTCGGGCACAGATCGATCTGTGCCCGAAACGAGCAATTTCGGGTGATTCAGGGCTGAACCGAATCACCCCCGATGCCCCCCGATATTTTTCTTGCCCGAGCCGAATCACCCCTAATTTGTGCCTGAAAAATTCGGGTGATTTGGGATGACGTCTCTTTGAATTTCCCGCCTTTGTGCCTCCAATGATTTGAATGCAAAAAGGTCTGATGTGACGTCAGCTCGAATTTCGGGTCCCAGGGGCAAAATATTGGGGTGTGGTGGTAGTGCCCAATGGGTGGAGGCTACCACCCCAATTGCAGGGGAATTGGGCAAAGGGCTGATTTTGGGGAAATTTTTGAAGTTTTAGTATCTTTGGGGCAGATCGGGGGCATAGCGTGGGATCTGGGCAAAAAGAGTGGGGTGGGGTGATAGTGCCTAATGGGTGGAGGCTACCACCCCAATTTCAGAGTGATTGGGCAGAGGGCTGATTTTTGGGGAATTGTTGAAGTTTTCACATCTTTAAGGTTTTTCTCCATAAAGAAGCATGGAGGTGTCAGCAAATGTATAGCTTCATGTTGAATGAAGCTACCTGAATTTTTTCAAAGGATTTGGGCAGAGGGCTGATTTTTGGGGAATTTTATGCGTCTTTAAGGTTTTTCCTCATAAGGTATAATAATGGAGCTTTCAGCAGCCCCATAAGTGCACTTGGGGGGTGCTGGGGTGGCCCAGAGTGAGTGGTGGTGTAGTGCACATAGGGTGCCAACCACCCCCATGGGTTTCTAACCCATGGGTTACAGGGTTCTGTTGTTTCTGAGGTATTCTGAGTGTGGATTCTATGATAGCAAATGAGATTTTCAATTAAACACCATGAATTTGCTATCATAGAATCCACACTCAGAATACCTCAGAAACAACAGAACGCGTAATCTTCAACAATTTACCAAAAATCAGCCCTCTGCCCAAATCCTTTGAAAAAATTCAGGTAGCTTCCTTGCCCCTACCTGGCACTACCACCAACCCCACACTGCTCTAGGCCACCCCTTTGCCCCCAACGTGAAGCTATACATTTGCTGACACCTCCATGCTTCTTTATGGAGAAAAACCTTAAAGTAAACTTCAACAGAATCATGCTATTAGTCCATCTAGCTCCGTATTTTCTATATTGACTGATGAGGGTAGCTATCCAGGCTTTCAGAAAGGTCCTCTTGGAGATACCAAGGATAGAACTTGAGATCTTCTGCACACAAATGAGGTACAGCCTCATCCCCAAGGCAGTACAGGAAGGAGGAAAGGCATGAGAGGCCAGTGAAGGAAGGGGCAGAGTAGGATAGCCAGGAAAGGAAGAATGTTGGACAAGAGGGTGAGGAGGGGGAAAGGAACTAATGAAAGAGGCTTGAAGGAGCAGGGCAGCATTTTTTCCTAAAGAGTGCTGTATTTCACATGATGACGACTATTATTTATATACTAGTTTAATAAATAAATAAACAAGCAAACAAATAAACAGACAACTTTTCAACAAAAGCAAGTTTATTTAAATAACAAATGTAATTGCTTGTGCTTTGATAACATCCAGTTTGAACTACTGCAACAAGCTCTATATGGGGCTGCCCTTGAAGACAGTTTGGAAGCTTCAGCTGGTCCCGAATGCTGCTGCAAGGATGCTCGTGGGAGCAAGTTGCTTCATGAGTGTGACACCCACCCTGCAGCAGCTACACTGGTTAGCAGTCCACTTCTGGGCTAGATTCAAGGTGCTGGTCTTGACCTTTAAAGCCCTACATTACTTGGGGCCAGGGTACCTGTCAGACTGCATTCGTCCATACAAACTTTCCAGTGCCCTCTGTTTAGCGTCTCAGGCTCTGCTCATGGCCCTGTCACTAATGGAGATCTGGTTGGCAGGGTGTAGGGACAGGGAGGCTCTTCACAAGATTACTGTGAAGAGCCATAAAGGGGTTTGCAGGGAGAGCAGAACCAACCAACTCTCCCTGCAGACAAATACTAGCCCGTTACTCAGACGAGCAGTGGCTTCGCTCGGGCGCTCCTGCACCTGGTTGCGGCTTGTTCAGCAGCTCCGGGGATCTGGTGAAGGGAGGGTTAAAGGAGAGCTCGCTGCGTTAACCTTGTTTAAGGGGGAGGGAATTTAGGTGGGCTTGCTGTCGAGAACAATGTGGCTCCCGTTGTTGCACACAAGCAGCAGAAACCGGGCTGGGCTCCCTTAGCCCGGTTTCTACAGTTTGTGTGAATCACCTCAGGGTCTTTTCAGCTGTGGCCCCTTGACTTTGGAATGCCCCCTTGGAAGAGCTTAACCATGCTCCCACCACCAACCATGCTCCCACCACCAGTGATTTCCCCCCTTAAGAAAGAGACGTCTTCTTAGAGGCTTTTAAATGTTTTATATGCTGCTTATTTCTGGTAGGTTTCTTAGTTCTCAGTTTTTATCTTTTTGTTTATAACTTTTTTGAAACTTTTAAAATTTGTAACTTTTAAACTTTTTAGTTTGGTCTTTTAACTTCTTAAATTTTAAATTGTTTTATATTATATATATTTTATTAATGTTGCTGTGAACCGAGCAGAAGTGTACTGGAGGGACTGGGTAAAAATATTTTAAATAAATAAATGAAATAAAGAAAAAAAAGTGATACAGGGGTTCACCATCTAATCTGCCTTCTGCCTCTATGCACATACTTGCAACTTCTGGTAGCTGGAATCATTGAGAGAAAATGAAACAGCCTCCCATTCACACATGTGTAGGCAGGATGGCTACATGGATGGCTACAGGATGACTTACCAGGAAGGCTGAATACAGGGCAGGGGGACAATTCAAATAAATCATTTTTTGAAAATCCTTTAAGCATCTGCTTTTATTCGTTCTTTGGAACATCTTTCAAAGGCAAAATGACAGCTAAAAAAGGAATCCTCTTTTCTTCTCTCCTAAGCTTTATTTATCCATCTCTATTTTCCAAGACAAAATGACAACAAGAAATGTATACGTGCATTTTAATTGTATCCATATTAGACCAACTTATTAGGGTGACGTATCCTTCTCAGATAATCATGTCAAGGACTCTGCAGTGTCAGCTAGGTTGACAGCGCCCCATATCACAGCTGAGATTTGTGAATCATTCTGCCAGCTCCTGCATGGTAAAAGCAAGCTGTCCTTGAATGCAAGTGCTCTCTTCTCTCTTCCCAGTCCATAACGAATAGCCAATGACTCCCCTAACAGTATGCCTTCTGAAAAAGATAAGGCACATAGCCGTCTTTCTATTTGCGGTGTGCAGGGGACTGAATTCTGTGGTTTAGTTCAAATTTGAATCAAATTCAAACCAGTCTGCAAGTTCGAGAACTGGTTCAATCAAACTAACCGCTGGTTCAGTTCAAATTCAACCCAAACTCAAACTGGTTCAAAATAGGAAATAATTGGAGACTCAAACCAGCCCATTATTCTCCATGGGTAGTGCCTAGGGACACCGAAGTAGGTTGGGTGGTGGGGCATGATGGGTGCTACCTACCATCCAACCCATAAAACAATGGCAATCGGGTGATTTTAATGATTTTTTAAATTTTCTGGGACAGTAGGTCAACTGTAGGTTAGGGTTACACTTAAATGTGTGCATGTGTGTCTGCATGTGTCAGCAGAACTAATGGGTAGACTGTGACACATCTGGTTTGGTGGTTGCACAGGGTGGGGTGAGCTGGCAGTGGTGTTGCAGCAGGTGGGGGTGACCTTGAGTCATCCCCCCTCCACTTCCAGTTCAGGATAGCTCAGCAGGGGGAGGCTGGCCTTGAGGAAGAGCAGCTGCTCCACCACGCCAGCATCCAGGCATGAGTGATGGGTTGTCATATTATTATTATTTATTTACACAGTCAGACAGGTGTTATTGACTGGTTTGTTTTATCCAGACATCGAGTCCTTCCCAAGTACTTGGGATGGCTGAATTTTATCGTCAATATTGTTGCTGTTATTATAGATATTGTTGCAGAATATAGGCTGTTCCCAGTAAAGCTGCTTTTTGTAATTGGCCGATGGTGATTTCTGTGGCCCCTATGGTGTTGAGGTGCTCTTCAAGTTGTTTTGGAATTGCACCTAGGGCACCAATTACCACTGGGATTATTTTGTTCTTTTTCTGCTACAGCCTTTCAATTTCCATTTGTAGATCTTTGTATTTTGTGGTTTTTTCTATTTCTTTTTCTTCTATTCTGCTATCACCCGGTATTACTATGTCAATTATTTTGACTTACATTTCTTTATTCTTGACTACAGTTATATTTGGTGTGTTGTGTGGCAGATGTTTGTCTGTTTGTAGTCGGAAGTCCCATATTTTTGCATCTTCATTTTCTACCACTTTTTCAATTTTATCGTCCCACCAATTTTTGGCTACAGGTAGCTTGCAGATGTTCCAGTGTATCATCCCTGCTACCTTGTCATGCCTTTGTTTGTAGTCAGTCTGTGCAATCTTATTACAACAGCTGATTAGGTGGTCCACTGTTCCATCGGATTCTTTACAAAGGCAGCACTTGCCGTTTGTTGTGGATTCTTTGACCTTTGCTCTTATTGCATTTGTTCTTAATGCCTGTTCTTGTGCAGCCAGTATTAAACCCTCTGTTTCTTTCTTCAAGTTGCCATTCTTAAGCCACTGCCAGGTCTTGGTGATGTCTGATTTTCCACTTATATTGTGCAAATATTGACAATGCAGTGGCTTATTTTTCCATTTTTCTGCTCTGTTCTTGAATTGTTCTTTCTTGTAAGCCTGCTTTGTTTCATTGGTGTTGAATAGTTTGTCATTATTGGCCATCTTAAGTGCATCTTCTTCACTGCCCTTGATATATTCTTCAAGGCCTCTTTTCTCCTCCTCTATCGTTTGATGGAATTGCAGCATTCCTCTTCCACCTGAGCTGCGAGGGAGGTATAGCCTATCTACATCACTGCGGGGTGCAGAGCATGATTGATGGTCATGATTTTCCTGGTCTTATGATCTAGCATCTCTTCCTCTGCCTGGGTCCAGTCTATTGTTCCTGCAGTGTATCTGATAACAGGTATAGCCCAGGTGTTTATGGCTTGTATGGTGTTCCCGCCATTGAGTTTGTACTTGAGGATTTTTCGAACTCTCCTGATGTATTCACTTTCAATTTTTCTTTTAACTTCAGTGTGTGCGATGCTATCATCCTGGAGAATGCCCAAGTATTTGTAATATTCTTTCTCTTCCAGGTTCTTGATGTTGCTTCTATTGGGCAGTTCTATTTCTTCTGTTTTTGTTATTTTTCCTCTGTTCATTATTAATGCAGCACACTTGTCTAGTCCAAACTCCATTGCTATGTCGCTACTGAATATACAGACAGTGCTTAGCAGTGATTCGATTTCTGACTGGGACTTTTCATACAGCTTCAGATCCTCCGTGTACAGGAGGTGGTTTATTTTACTTGATGTTTTAGATGTTTGGTATCTGAGGCCTGTTTTGTTTAGTATTTGTGAAAGTGGGGTCATGGCGATTATAAACAACAGAGGGGATAGTGAGTCCCCTTGGAAAATACCTCTTCTAATGCTAACCTGTCCAATTGTCTCGCCATTGATTGCTAACTGTGCACTCCACATCCTCATTGCTTTTAAAATAAATATCTGGATGTTTTTGCTGACACCAGTTGTTTCTAAACATTTTAGTATCCATGTGTGAGGCAATGAGTCGAAGGCTTTCTTGTAGTCAATTGATGCAACACTTAGATTTGTTTTTCTTCTCTTGCAACTTTCTAAAATCATTTTGTCAATCAGCAGCGGGTCTTTTGTGCCTCTGCTGTTTGGGCCATTTCCTTTCTGTTCAACTGGAACCTGTTTGTTAGTTAATAAGTGTTGCACCACTTCATCTGCTATTATTCCAGTTAATAATTTGAACATGGTTGGCAGGCAGGTTATCGGTCTATAATTACTTGGAACTGCACCTTTTGCTGGGTCTTTCATGATGAGATGAGTTTTCCCAGTTGTTAGCCATTGTTCAATATCACCTCCTTGCAAAATGTGATTGAACTGTTTTGATATTTGTTTGTGAAAGCTTGTTAGGTGTTTAAGCCAAAAGCCATGCAGTTCATCGTCGCCTGGCGCAGTGCAATTTTTAATTTTCTTTGCTCTTTCTCTTATTAATTCTGGTGTTATTATTAGATCTTGCATTTGTTGGTTACATTTTTCGACCTCTTTCACCTAGCCTGCTTTTTTATTATAATCTATTGGATTGTCCCATAATTTCCCCCAGAAATTGCACTGTTTCTTCTTTATTTGGTGTTTCTACGTTTCTTGCAGTTTCTCCTTCTATGCTTTGGTAGAAACGTTTCTGATTCGACTGGAATTAGAGATTCTGCCTGTGTTGTGTAATTCTGGCTCCGTATCTGCTAATCTTCTTTGACACTGCTGTTATTTGCTGCTTTTTTATTTCCAGGACTTCTCTAATTTTCCTTGAATCTAGGTGGTATTTTTGGATCAGATACTCTTTGGTGTTTTCATTCTTCAGCTTCTTGTCTTTCATATCTTTCAATTTACTAGCATCTGATCTCAGCCTGGAGATTTTATTTTCTAATCTAATCTTCCATTTAGGTGATGTACTACTTTCTTTTTTTACAGGTCCATTGATCTTATATCTGAGCTCTTGTGTTGTTATTGTTGCTGCACTGTATATTAGTTGGTTTGTTTCTTGTAAATTCTTGGTTGTTATTTCTGCAAGTGCAGCATTGACATCTTTTAATGCCTGAGCAAGTTGTTTTTTGGCAACTGTTTTTAGAGCAGGAAGTCGAACCCTGGTGGTTGTTTGGTTCATGTGCTCAGTTATTTTTTGTTTTAATTCTTGTTGCTTTCCTGTTAAACGGCATTTGGGTTTTTGAGGTGAAGGCAAAGGGGAGGTTGCCTGGTTTTGATTTTGAAACAGTTCAGCAACAGTGGTATCCTTGATTTCCAACACCTCCTCCACCTGCGCCTGAGCAACTGCTTCAGTTGGTGGTAATTCTTCTTCCATATCTTGAGCCTGTGTTGCTCTTTGCAGTTCTTCCAGCTCAACTCCTGTGAATACTTTATTTCTTATTATGAATCTTCTCTGGTCTGCTAGCCTTTGTTCTGTTATTTCTGTATCTGGATGCTTCTCTTTCCAAATTTGGTACATTCTTTTTAAATAACCTCTTCTAGTTGGACTAGACTTGTAATAGCAGATCATTATTTCCTTGTTGGCATTTTTTGTATATTTTTTTTCGGTTAAGCGACGTTTCTTCCAGTAGCTTTGCTGTCTCCAGCCCTGGTTGCTCAACTGAAGATCCTGAGTCCTGTTGCCCACTTGCCACCAGATGTCCAGGGACTCCAGCACCTGGCACAGTCCTTGTTGACCCGGGCGACGACCGATCCGGTATAGATTTATTAAAGTTACGTCTCACCATATTGTTGATGGGAGAGGCATTCTTTGTCTGGCTCCTCTGGTGAGACCTGTCCAGTATGGTTGGACCTCTGGCATAGCTCTCACCTTCATCAGCGCACACAAGCCCCACAACCAGTTCAAGAACTGAACAGCCGGCCACTTCTAATGAACGCTAACTGAACCACCCAGAGTGGTTCTTTGCAGACCTCAGCCATCCCTGTTCAATGCGAACATTGAACATCAGCATCAAACCATTTGTGCACAGCCCTACCCATGACACTTTGCTGCCTGTGGCAAAGCACCACATGATGTCAGCTCCTTCCCCTCTTCATTCTCTCTCTGTTAAAACCAAACTTTGAATTCCTTGCTTTTTCCAGATCTCTCCCACTTCCTTTTAAAAATATATATATATTTGGAAGGACACGGTGCTTTTTTGCCTACCTGCCTGCCTGCCTTCCATCGTCTGCACTCCATACATGGCAAGGTGTGTGTGCCCTTGAAAACTGGCCCACAGTGTGCACTTGTCTGCATCTCTTGGCTTCATGAGATAGTCCTGAGCAGTGAGATGCTCCTCATAAAATGAGTTTTGCTTACTGTAACATATTTTTGTGGTCTTCATATAAAGTATCGTTTGCAGTTGGCAAACAAGATTGCTAGTTGTTTTGTTCCTCAATATTTATTTATATGGCATCCTTTTGTGGGGATACCATTTTATGTTGTGTCCATAACTGTGTTTTCTCAGAATTCTCCAGTATGATACTACATTGAGAGCAATAAGAAAGCATTGGAATGCTCACTGAAAGGACCTCTATTGCAGCCACAGTCTCACACTTCCTTGGGGTGAGTTTTGCTTTAGCCTTGATGTTGTATCTGGCTGGGGCCAATCCTCTTTGGGCACCCATCCCTGGATGGTGAGTACTAGAGCTATACAAACCAGTTATAGCTTGAATAGTGTTTGAGTTGGACCAGCATGGTTTGACTGGTTTGAGCTCAAACCAGACTAGTCCTTGAAAAGGGGGAGGGGACCAAGTTTAGATAATTGTGAAAGGGAATTTGGTAAAGATTCCCTTTTACAAGGATCAGGGGAACCCTCTGAGGTTGAAAAAAGGCAGGTAGGGGGCTGGCAGCAAGTTACCTTACGCATCGCCGATGTGGGCCAGCAGCAGCTCCCTTAAGCCCTGCCGGCACTCCCCTAAGCCCTGCCGGAACATTAGCGGGTGATGCAAATGGCGATGCATGCATGTAGGTCACTGTAATGGCTTCCTCATTTGTGAGGAGGCCTGAACCTGGCCCCTGGCTGGCCCGCACCTATGAGGGGAGCACCATCTGGCTCGCCACTGTGTAGCCACACTGCCACTGCAGCGTGTATGGTAACATCCCACCCACCCCCTCTGCCTGCCCTTTTAAAATCTAATAGGGTCCCCCCAATGGTTGTAAACATGATTCCTTACTGGATTCCCCTTTGCAAGCACTAGAACCAGGCCAAACTGGTTCAAACCGGTTGCAGGCATGACCCAAACTGCCGGCCAACTCTAACCAACTGGCTCATGGACTGGATGGTTCTGTTTATGTCCTATTCGAACTTGAACTGAACCACCTGGCGTGGTTCTGTGCACATCCCTAGTGAGTACATTTGTAATGCTGGCCCCTTCAATCCTGATAGTTCATCTTATCATTAGGGATGTGCATGAAGCATTTTCATGTACATCCAGGGCAGCAGAGGGTGGGCACTTTAAAAGGAGGAAGGCAGGTATTACGTGCCCCTTCATTGTAGCTCCGCTGCTGCCCCTTGCCACCCCAGAGCAGCACTGTTTGTATGAAGCAGCCGGGCTCTCTGTTTCCTGGCTGCATCTGCGTGGAAACAAAAACTCCCTGTTCCCAGCAATAAATGGCATCTGAGCATGTGTGGACACCAACTTGAGTGGTCAGCAACACATGCTCAGACGCCATTTTCTGCTGGGAACAGGGAACTTCCCGTTCCTAAGCAAATGCAGCTGGCAAACAGAGAGCCCGGCTCTCTGTTTGTATGACTGCTTCATACAAACAGTGCTGCTCTGGGTCAGTGGGGGATGGCAGAGCTGCAACAGAGGGGCAGGTAAGGCCTGCCTTCCTCCTTTTAAAGTGCCTGCTTGCCCCCTGCCAAAATGATTTGGTTGGGCCAGCTTGAAGCTTTTCAGCACCTGCAAACTGAAATGCTTTGAGCACATCCCTACTTATTATACATCTTAGCCAAGCTTTGGGAGAAAAAATTGGTGAACCTAGGATTTGTTAGACTGAACTCCAAATTTTAGATTTGAACCTTGGGAGGAAGCCGCTGTGCAGTTCCCCAGAGGTTATAGACCACTCAGACCCTTGGAAAGGAGCTGGGCATCCCAGAGTTTCTCAGGCCGTGGCAGCTTAGATTTCTTCAGCATAGGATCCCTTCTGAGGGGGTTGCAATTTACAAAGAATCCACACTTGTGAAAAAGAGTGCTCATGTTTTTTAAATTTTAATTTGAAGGAAAAATGTGTCTGCAAATCACCAAGATTATGCATAAAAAAGAAGGCCTGTTTCAGGTAGCAAATAACCCATATTCACTGTTGGTGAAGGATGCCTAACTGACAGCTAACTTTAAGTTTCCCTGAGAAATTAACTTTCATTTTAATAATACATTCAGTCATGCAGAACAGGAATATAAAGGGGGGGAAACTGAACAGAGCAACAGCTGTTAAGTACTGCTTCAGAGTATCTCATATATTAATCTTGAGCACAACTGAAAAGTCAGCTCATTTAATAATATTGTAGAGAAGATGAGAAATGAAAATATCTAAGTCAAGATATTATTTTTAAAGGGGAAAAATAGTGATGTATTCTTTCTGATAGATTCTGCACCTGGTATGTGTACTAAAGAATTTAGTGGCTGACATCCAGACGAATGAAGCACCAGTGCTACGGAAGAAAAAGTGGTGTAACACCAGTACTTCTGAAAAGTTTCAGACTAACACTGCACTGGGCCTTGCTGGGGAAGGGCCTTCAACAACCTTCCCTTCCCCAATAGCACTCTGTGCCACCCAAAAATATGAGGACTGTGTAGCCCTCAGGGACATATTTTTGGATGGCACAAGGCATTGCTGGGGGAGTCTGTATGAGTGGTGGAGTTAGTTGAACTCTTCAGAAAGTCCAGTGCTTCACCTGTAACATCAGTGCTACTTTAGTCTGGATCAGGCACGTGGCTAACATGGAGCACAGGGGGATGACCATCCTCAGGCCTCTGCCACCCTAAGCACTTCCAGGGGCCACCAGAGTCTCACTCCTTGCATCCCTGGCGCCTCCAGTGGACACCAAAGGCTCTCACACCCCATTTGCTCCTTCCGGGGGCTGCTGTACTAGATCACTGTCTCTCCCCCCTCTGCTGCTCCAAACCAAGGCTTTGTTCAAATGCTGGCTGGGTGCTTCTTTCTCTGCCATGCTCAGAGCAGAACAAACAGTGCTTGAAGGAAATGCCAAATATGAGCAGCCTGTCTTGCCCATACTGGCCATGCTCCATGTATGACATCATACACAGTTTTGTATGATGACACAATTTTGTCCCATGGCTGCCAGTGAACACCCGACACCCCTGCTCTGGATGTCAGTCAGTGGCTGACATGATGAGGAAAGTATTCAAAGTAGTCCCAATGAAATTAAATTATTTTAATTTCAATGGGACTACTTTGAGCAATTTTTCTCATCAAGTCAGCCAATGTCTTTAACAAACATGTTGAATTCACTTCTGGTTCCCACGCTGACCGAGCAAGATGCTTCTCTTTGAGTCTTCAAGTCTCCGAGATAAGACCTGCAGAAAGTAACTGGGGGGACTCTATAACTACCCCTCACCCCACCGGATTAAAGTGGGAGGTGTAAAAGACTCACCAGCCCAGAGAACTCAGCTCCTGTTGCGAAGGGGCGCGGGGAAGCTGCAGTCTCTTCGCACCAGTAAAACAACAGGGCTAGAGTCAAGGAGAGTTCTGCAGTGTGGAGTTCAGGCTGCCTGAAAACCAAGCTCGGAAGTGTTGCAATTTCTTCTAAATGCCAATGAGGTAACAAAGGAATTTATTAAGAATCTCATCTAAAAGAACAAGGAAAATAACAACTTGTGAGAGAGCCCTATCCAACAATGTTTCCTGGCTGCTTCTGGATGCCAAGGTGTGGTCGAGATACTATAACTCTATATAGAGAGTGACTAAAACTTTATAAGTATATCTACAGAGAAAAAGAGCTATACCTCTGCAGTATCTTTGGAAAAGAGGGATGTTTAATGCCCACTCTAACCTTTATGTTTTCAAACGGCTACCAATTTTGTTGAAGTAATTTAAAGTGAACTAATTTAGCCTAAGCTAGTCAAAGTTCCCTAAGACATTGAATTGTCAGTCTACAATTTCATTCTAAGTGTAAAGATTCGACGCTGGACAACATGGAGGTGATTACAGCGAACTTCCGGGCGTCTTGTGATGTTTTGAAGAGCGTGAAGTATAGCTTCTACCTTCTTTTTGGTACAGCTGACTTTTAGTGTGAGTCTACAAATACGAACTTGAGGAAACCTGTGACTATATAACAGAGTGAACAAACAGATACACTTTGAGTAAAGAACTCAAAAAAGTTAAAGGGTGAATTGGATTCAAAGTGGAAACTATTCCTCCCCCTTTGAAGTTACAGGAGGGGTATACTGGCTAAAGAGTTAACCTTGTTGTAAACATCCAATCTGTTACTGTAGTCTTGTATATTAGAATGTCTAAGAACAAGAATACTCCAACTGGAACCCAAACCCATATGCCTAGAAAACTATCAGTGGGAACGATTCCCCAAGTGGAAAGGTCCACTGGTGAAATCTGGGAGTTGCTTCAAGCTGTTAATAGTAAACTAGATACAAATAATGAAGTAGTACAGTCTATGGTTAATGATATGCAAACTCTTAAAGAGGATATACAACAGATAAAAGCAGATTCACAGGTTTTAAAGCAAGATATGTTGCAGTTGAATAAGGAGGTACAAGTGATGAAACAAGGGATCACAGACAATTTAAACAAATGTAACAACTTGGAAGAAATAAGCAAGAGAACGATGGAGGATACTAAGTTAACTTCTAAAAAAGTAGAAGCTGTAAGCCAGGAGATAAAAGAATTGGAAAAGGAAAAGGAAGAGTTAGCCGACCAATTTGCAATGTTGCAAATGGTGCAGAGGGAAAGAATGCTTAGAATAAGGGGAATTCCAGAAAGTACTACTCAAAATTTACTAGATGTTCTGACAAATGAATTAGCTAAACTCTTGCAGGTGGATATATCTAATATAGAAGGACTGGTTGAAGATGCCTACAGAGTAAAAAACACTTTTGCAGTCTCCCATAAAGTGTCCAGAGATTGCATAATGCAACTCAATTCCAAATCTACTTGAGATCGTATTATACAAGCCCATTTTCAAGATAAATGAAAAATTAACAGTCAAATTATAATGGTGATGAAAGAAATCCCAAGGAGATTTCTTATGAAACAAAAAGATTACAAAGATTTGACTGATATTTTAAAACAAAACAAAATCCCCTTTAGATGGGAGTTCCCTCAAGGGGTTGCCTTTACTTTTAAAGATAAGAAACATAGACTAACCGAAGTACTAAAAGTAAAACAATTTCTTCGTAGGTATAGGAATGATCTTCAGATCTCAGATGATGTCCAAAAGACATAAGGCGCTAAATACAGTAAGGGAGGAATTAGCAATATAAACAAATAGTCAGTAAGTATGGAATTAAAACTCTTTTTTAAAAAAATGTAAATGGCTTAAACATAAAAACAAAATGCCAAAAAATATTTCACGATTTGAGAAAAAGAAAACTGGATTTGATTTGCCTACAGAAAGTGCATACACGAATGGAGAGACAGAAAGTTTTCATAAAATAAAGCACTAGGTTAGCAATTTGAAACCCTAGAAATTAAGAAAAAAAGGGGCGTAGTCTCTTATACAAAAAAACTTTTAGAGTCAAAATTGTTATATAAAGATGATTATGGAAGAGTATTGGTGGTAGAAATAAAGGTTGGAGATCCAAAGTACATAGTAGTGGGCATATATGCCCCCAATGAGGCATAAGTAGAATTCTATAGAAAATTGGAAAAACAACTAACAGAGATAGATAGGCAACAGATTATATTAATGGGAGTCTTTAATGGAATTGTCTCAACACAGGCTGATAGAGATACAACAGATTTGAGGGGAAATAGCAATAGCACTTAGCACTTACATTTATATACCACTCTATAGCCAGAGCTCTCTAAGCGGTTTACAATGATTTAGCATATTGCCCCCAACATTCTGGGTACTCATTTTACCGACCTCGGAAGGATGGAAGGCTGAGTCAACCTTGAGCCCCTGGTCAGGATCGAACTTGTAACCTTCTGGTTACAGGACGGCAGTTTTACCACTGCGCCACCAGGGGCTCATTGATGAGAAATCACCCAGGGGCTCAAATGATGAGAAATCACCAAGAGTTTTTTTCCAATATGGTTGACATGACATATGGAGAACCAAAACTTAGATGCAAGGGAGTATACTTTCTTTTTAGATAGATATAATACGCATATGAGAATAGATGATTTGGGCCAATGCAGACGTGTTGATAACAATTAAAGATATCGTTACATGAACTACTGGGGAGAGAATGTTTAACCTATAGACAAGATCTTGGTTATTGTTAACAACACTTGTTCCAAGGATGAGATGGAAGTCCTTATTGTGTGTGTTTGTGAGTGTTTGTACTATTTGTGTTTGTCTTTTGATGTTGTGAAAATTGAATAAAAAGTATATGCAAAACAAACAAAAAAAAACATTTTGAATTCAATAAGCCATCATATACCTCACATTCAAAATAAGACTAACACACACACTCACACACATTAAGACCAGTTTAGAAATAGTACAAACATTTTCTTTAAACAGGGGTTTGGAGTGTGAGTAGTGGGGCAATTAAGACCAATGCCCCCTCGTGTGATTAAAGGATGCTTCAAGAGAGTGCCGGGACATCCCCCTGTGATGTCAGGGTGGGCATGCTCTTGGTGCATCCTTGACCTTATCAGTATGCCAGGTAGCACTCATCAGAACTGGCCCAGTATAAAAAGAAAGTAGATAACAATAGATAATAAAAATCAATAGTGGTAATAGTGGTAAACTGCATCCCTGTTTATGAAAAGCAAGGCCAAATAGCCTGGTGCTTGATATTTTCACCTGGTGACATATTCTTGACAATGACAGGATTGGTACCAGGTTAACATCATTAGGGAGGAAATTCCACAGCCATAGAAAAGTCTCAATTTCCAGCCTACTGAAGGTGGGGCATCCACAGAAAAACATTGATGGAGTACTTTAAATGGCTGGATGGTTTCAGCTCAGATCATGATGTCCCTAAGATGCAGTGGAATGGACTAATGGAATGGACTAATAAATCATGAGGCACTGATGCAGTATTCTAGTTAACAAATTATATTAGAGTTGCAGAAGGAACACACCTGAAAAAACCGTACTCCACAAAATTGTCCTCTTTATACTCTTTTGTGAAAGATTGAATAGATTTAAAACTGAAGAATACTCTTTTCATTAATGTGAAGGTGATGTTCTACAAATAAATAAAATATAGGGTTCAATCCAATTCCCCTCCCAAGTCCTGCTATGCTGCCTCATCGTGGTAGGGGTGGGGGTGTTCCTGGGAGGGATGAGTGAAGTACGCCAGGAGGTATACTCCCAGGAGGGTCACCGAAAGCACGAAAGTCATCCCAGCTGCCTAGCTAAAGCAAGCAGGCACCTATATTGGGCAGCAGCGATATAGGAAGGTGCTGGAGGTGGACAATCACTTCAGTGACAACAACAAAGGCATCACTTCATACTACACAGGAGAAGGCAATGGTAAATCACTCCTGTATTTTACCAAGAAAACCACATGGATAGACAAAATGCAATTACTGTTGATGTAGTGCCAGATGATGGGCCCCTCAGATCGGATGGTACTCAACATGCTACTGAGGAAGAGCTAAAGATCTCTCAGAGTACCGATGGTGTTTATGACATGGTTAGATTAAAGCCTTTTGGACGTCCAGCAGCTGATGTTGCCGTGTGGGAAAAGAAAATCTGAAGCTGCAAAGACAGAATTACAATAGGAATGTGGAACGTAAGAAGCATGAATATGGGAAAGCTTGACACGGTGAAAGATGAAATGAATAGACTACAGATTGACACCTTGGGCATCCATGAATTAAAATGGACTGGAATGGGACACTTTCAGTCAGAAAATCATACCATTTACTACTCAGGACACGAAAAACAAAGAAGGAACAGTGTTGCTTTCATAGTCAGGAAGGATATAGCAATGACAGTACTTGTGTACAATGCAGTCAGTGACTGACTAATATCAATTAGATTTCGTGGACAACCCTTTAAGATGACAATTTATCAAGTCTATGCCCCAACAACTAATGCAGAAGAAGAGGAAGTTGATGAGTTTTATGCTCAAGTCCAGTCTGAAATTGACAGAACATGCATGCAAGATGTGCTGCTGGTGGTTGGAAACTGGAATGCCAAAATTGCAAAAGGTAAGGAGGAAAACACAGTCGGCCTATATGGCCTAGGAAACAGAAATGAAGCAGGAGAATGACTTATTAGTTTCTGACAAGCCAGTAATCTCTTCACTGCTAACAACCGTCAAACAACCAAAGTGGCACCAGACACATGGACATCACCAGATGGAGTACACAGAAATGAGATTGATTACATTATTGGTGCAAGGAGGTAGAAGAGCTCAGTTAAAACAGCAAAGACGTGGCCGGGGACCAATTGTGGAACAGATCAGGAACTGTTCATGTGCAAGTTCTAAGTCAGGCTAAAGTGGAAAAACAAAGCTGTCCAGCTTCCCCAATATGATCTTGAGAATGTACCCACCATTTTCAAGGAGAATATCAAGAACTGCTTTGAAATTCTGAACCTCATTGATAGGGAACCAGAAGAACTTCAAAAATTCACAAATAATCACAGGCATCTCAGATTGCTTTGCCGTTTGGTGGGTGGTAGGCACCCCTGGGTCCCTACCACCCACCCCAGTTTTTTGCCCCTAGGTACTCCACATAGGGAATAATGGGCAATAATAATACAATTTTTAAAATTCATTAAAAATCGTGGGAGTGTCCAATTACTGTGGGGTTTGGGTGGTAGTTGGCACCCATGGGTGCCTACCACCCAATCCAGTTTTAGAGGCTCAAACTGGCTCAAACCAGTTTGAAATGAACCAGGCTCAGTTCAGTTCAAATTCAAACCGGCAGGTTGAACCCAATGCCTGGTTCGGTTCAAATTAGAACCATCGAACCGAACCAATTCAAATTCAAACCAATTTGAATTCGAACCGGTTTGCACATCCCTAGCGACCAGCAGCAAGGTGGATGGACTCAATTATGACAGCAGTGAATGCACCACTGAGAGACCTTAAATGCCAAGTTGAAGACAGATCATCCTGGAGATAATCTATCTATGTGGTCACTAAGAGTCGACACCGACTTGACGGCACGTAATCAATCAATCAAAAAATCACATTCAGGCAAAGCGCTATCTGTAGTACTTACTATATTGAAAAGGGGGCTGTGTATGCAGTATCTTCAATTAGGGATGTGCAAAAAATCACAGCACATCCCTTTAACATGGTGGGATTACATATCCCTTTTAAGGTTCATACCTGCTCCTCCACTGCTCACCACCACTTCCTTGTCCCCTCCCCATCATCTTGTGCCAGCAGCACTCTCTCGCAGGTGCCTCTGCTTCAAATGGCTGCCACGCATACATGGAGGCCATGTGCATTCAGGTGTCATTCAGGGGCAGCTGGGGGGAGTGCTGCTAGTGCGTGATGATATCCAGGGGTGGGGGCGCCGTGAATAAGAAAGTGGCAGTGAGTGGTGGAGGGGCCGGTATTGAGCTGCTCTCCTATGTGTTAAAGGGGATATGTAATCCATGATAAAGAGATATGCTGCGATTTGGCATGCTAATCGCATTTTATGCACATCCCTACCTTTTATTATAATACAAATGAGTAGTAATGAGCACAACTGTATATCAAATCAGAATTTTCACTCAAGGCACAAATCCAAACCTTGGGTCCCCAGATGTTGTAGGACTACAGGTCCCATCATTCCCAGCCACAATGGCCAAATGGAGATAAGAGATAAGACAATCATAGAAGAATAAAAGACAATCAAACAGATAAGAACAATAAAAATACAGATAAGAACAATAGACAATCAATGAGTCTAACAAACCCTATTATTTTCTGTTAGAATTGCTTTCTTCTGGTCAGGGGACCATGCATCTTGCTCATAGTTATAAATGGTTGCTTCTGTGATATGCAGGGCTATCCAAAAATGGAAATAAAATAACAAATATTTTCCTAAAGAACATCTTTTTCAAATTCTCGGGCATCTAATCATTCAAGTGGACCTTCAGTATTCATTTAAAAATATATTTAGAATTGCCCTCACTAATAACTTCTTCCTGTATTCATGCAAAAGACAAATACTGAACATCATCTGCAGTTACCTAACATTACTGAACAGAGAGACTAGATTTTAACTTTTTCAGGCAGTAGCCAATTATGTGATGTTTTCCGCGATTAATAAATAAAAGTATAAATAACTAACTAACCCATATATACAATGGCATGATCTTCTTCTTAGCTATTAGCTCAGATTAGGAGATAAACAGACATCCTTGATACTTAGAATGTGTTTTAGCTTCCGTTCAATCTGAGTTATAACAGTGTGCAAGTTCTGGAAAGAGAAGACTACAAGAGAATACTAAGCCTTCTTATGTACAGCACACTCATATCAGGAGTTATATATCCCTATATAACTGGTTAGATTGCATCCTCTTAAGGATCCGAAGCTTCACTAAATGCAGTGCTGTTTTGTGGTTTTTTTCACATTACTATACAAATGTGCATCTATACTGTGAATTTACAATAGCTGAGGGTCATAAAAGATTATGTTTCTCTTCATAGATGAATCTGTTAATGCAGGGTTAAAAATGTGTCAAATATATCCATTTTATGTTTCCAGCAAACTCTTTTGCTGAAGCAGTTTAACTTGCTGTACAAATGTCATTTGTACCATGGGGAGTTTTAGACCTTTGAATGCCAAAGAACACTCTATTATTTAGTAGGGGCTGTAAAAATAATCTTTTCAATTGCTGTTTTCTAGTGAGAATCCTCAAAGAAGGACCTTGAAAGAAACGATGCCATTTTTTATCACTCAGGAATATTGTTAGCTAAGTGACTTTTTCCTTCATCCAATGGGACTTTGATTTTTGGGGAACAAATATCAAGCTGTCATAATATGCCATCAGTGAGAGGTTTCAAAAGGGTTGCTCTTTCCTTCCATAAACCACATTTTCTAAGAAGAGGACAATCTTATCTAGCCAATTTCTTAAGAAAACGACATTGTTGCCTCTAAGAACTTTTTCAAGCAGATATCATACAGTTCTTTGATAAAGAGAAGGCCAATCCTTTATTCATGACTGAATTAACACTTGAGGAATTTAAAGTACATTTCCAGACATATATCGGTTAGGTTTTCTAGCAGCTCAGCTATTCCAATTTCTTTTCACTTTGTTACCATTGTTCATAATCATCTTTTAAATGCATCAGCTCCTGTGACTGTTCTATAGCTGGGACATGCCTAAAGTCAACCTTACATATTCAGAAAGACTAACACCATTGAAGGGGTGGGGTAGAATCACAGTACTAGGGAGGAAGAATAAAACACACTGACTAACATTGTGTGCAGTATCCTGCAGCTCACCACGGGAACTGCTGCATGTTCATAACAATAGGACAATCATTTGAAATTGCATTGTCCAGCCATTATTTCCAAAGGGCAGACTTCACACAACAGCATTCATGTCATTTTTTGTTATTGCACAATGGTTAAGAGCACACAGCAGTTTCCATAGTGCTCAGAACGCCCATGTGATGCTGAACAGAATGTTGGTCACTGAGCATTACCTAGACTAGTTAGTCATGACTAAGCATCTTTGAAATCAATGGTAGTCACGATATTGTGTGACTAAATTACCCAATGAGAGTCCCCGTGAAATTAAGACAAGTTAGTCAGGATGTCAGCCCTTAATTCCAATAGGTGGTAGTCATGACTAACTTTGTTTGGATGCTGCCCATTGAGAATCACAAAGTAAGGAAAGTTTCAGAGAAGTGCTGATTCACATCCTCAGTTTTTGAAGATATTTAAAAACCTGTAAATGGTTCACTGGATTGTGGGATATTGGGAAACCCATGGGGTACTAAAGGAGATAAAGGATACAGGGAGAATGGCAATGGGCAGCAGTTTGCTAGGAGCATCCATATCTCAATCTCTTTTTTTTTAATCTAGCAGATTTAAATCAAATTCTGAATCTAACAGATTCAGGTATTTATCAGGAATTTGAGTTAATTTTATTTCAGTCTTTGACCAGCATAACGTACTGTGCAATACAGATATTTATAGTGACACTCAATTCAAGCCTCTTTAGGTCTCATACAAAGTCATGAGCAACAACGAATCCCCTGGTGGATTAGCTCAGAATATAAAAATTAAAACCTAGTTTGAGTGATTTCAAATGAATAGCAGCTTTCCAACTGTGCTCCTACAAACTCTGGAGTTGCCTGGGAGCTTATCTGGGTGTTTCAATTTGAAGATCAACATGTTGGCCAAGCTTCCCCAAACAGTGTTGCCAACTCCATCACAGAGGCCATTGAGTTAGAAGACAGAAAAATTAGGCACAGTGGTGCGTTGTTTTCATTCGCTGGTACTACTAGCCCACCTGGTTAGGGATTGTGAAACATAGCCAAGACTGCAGGAATTGTCCTAGGAAAAGCCACCCCTATACTCAGCACTTCAGCCCTACTAACTGTACACTTTTAGTAATTATCCTTGTCAGCAGTAGGGAATGGTGGGAACCAAAACAATCTTAAGCAATCTGCACAGGTGCAGTGAGAAAGATCCAAAATGCTGAACAGGTACATTCAATCTCCTAGGTGGTGATATATAATAATACAATTATGATAACCCTAAAATCCAGCAAACTGTCTTCTAACAACAAATGAATCTAGTATATAGAATGTCAGTATGGAAAGGATGGGTCAGTTAGTCTGCTTGAATTTACTACCTGCCAGCTAGGTAAAATAAATCTGCAGCCCTGACAGAAAAAGAGAACCTTGTTTTTTCATGGACTCCTTGTGACAAATTTATGTAGTGTAGGAACTGTACTGTATTCAAACTGGACTTGAAAATGGTCCTGAGGCAATTTACAAATACATTTTGAAATCAAAGCAAAATGGGCAACACAGCTCAAATAAACTGCAGCAAGATCATTTCTATATAAAGGACAGCAAAATCAGGTGAACAGTTCAGAAGCTCCTCATCGAATATTTTCATGAGAAGAGTTATATGCTTCAGTGACTGGTGCTAAAGGAACAGGATGCCCCAAAGTCAGCACTTTTCATTTCAAATGGCTCTTTTTATTGAGACACATACAGAAATATTTTGTAATGACTTATAAGAATACACAACACTGTCCAGGTTTATGTTCACTGTAAAGATGCCTTGCGAATTCCATTCAACTAAAACTATATGAAGTATTATATTTTCACAGCACGTTTAGCTGTGTAACAATGAATGTTGTCAGAAACATGGTTGTGTGACTGTTCACAGGCATCAACAGTATCTGCAAGATCACTACTATTGGCAAGCAGCACAGACCACCTCCTCTGTATCTTGTGTGAAATTGTAAACATTTAGTTTTTTGTTTCGTGGAGCTGCTTGTTTTTTAAAATGAACTTTGTGGTATTCATAGTGTCTAATTGGATTCACAGTGAGTGCAGTGAGGCACCTTTAAATATAAATTATAGACGAAGTGCTAATAATTGATCTAGATTACTAATGCAGCTGATGCCCAGCTTTGACCTGTGCTTTGCAAATCTATTTATTTATTTATTTTATTTAAAATATTTCTATACTGCCCAAAACTTGCATCTCTGGGTGGTTTGCAATTACAATCATTTAAAACATTAAGAACATTTAAAACCCAATATTAAAAAATATTAAAACTATAAAAGTCTGGGTGAATAAATGTGTCCTCAGCACCTTTTTTAAAGTTGCCAGAGATGGGGCGGCTCTTATTTCAACAGGGAGCACATTCCAAAGTCCAGGAACAGCAACGGAGAAGGCCCGTTCCCAAGTAGCCACCAGGTGAGTTGATGGCAACCACAGACAAACCTCTCCAGATGATCTTAACAGATGGTGGGGCTCATGACGAAGAAGACATTCTCTTAAATACCCAGGGCCTAATTAACCCAACAATATTTATTTGTGCATTTAGGAGTTTTTCTAGTCCTATATAAATTAGTGGTGGGCAACCTCCCCTCATTTTGACTTGGAATCAGCTTGGAGTAGATGGCATTTCTCAGCAAGCACTTGGAAAAGTTGGCTGGTCTTTTTTCAGAGTTTTTCCTGGCTTGCAATGTTGGCACATGGGAGACAAAAATGACATAACGCTTTGCTAAGAAAGCAATGAGAATTGACCCAAATAGAGAAAGCACTCATCAAAGAAAGGTTGTTTGGACAGTTGGTCATGTAGCTCAAAAAAACAATCAATGAGAGTTTTAACCAGAGCAGAGGTTTTGCATTAAAGAATCACACTGCATTCACCTACAAAACATCTGGCTTTAGGCATTTGGTCTCCTGAGTATTGACTGTGTCTGCACAGAATCTCATTTAATATCCCAAGAGAAGAATTTCTGGGGGAAATAACACTCTGTTACAAGCTTTATGAGTGGGAAACATTCATATTAATATCAACTAAACTGGGCAACTTGCACCAGTTTTTCATACCAGCTGTCTAAAATGTTCTAGACTGGTGCCTCCAAAATGTGGATATAAGTATTTCTAGATAAAGGCAAGCGATGGATATTGCTAATGGCTCTTTCTGTAAAAATTCAATATTAAAACTAAAACATGTATATAGCAATTTATTCTTGGCCCACATATTTGAGATACTCATACGTCTTTATTGATTATGCTTCATTTCTAATTAATTAGCTCTTCACATTTCTAGTTAAAATGCAATGAATGCTGTGTAAAGATTTAGAAGCCCTAGATTCTAAAGTCTGGGAGGGAGAGGAAGGTCTCTAGTCCTATCTGTGCTGCATGACAGGATTCCCCTGGCTTGCTCTCAGTCCAACTTGAAGCCTTACATCACCAACAGGTTCTGCCCACAGTGGAGACTGACAAGAGAGTGGCTTGTCAAAGGCCACCAAGGAAGTTTGTGGTAGAGGCAAAATTCAAAGTTGGGAAGACCTCATCCATAGCTCAGTCTCTAAGCCACTTCGGTACATTAGCCTTGTGCAATGGTAAACATCAAGATGTTTCCAGAGGATTCAGAATGTTCATCAACATTCTGTGCCATCACTTCAGCTCAAAGATTCAGTGGCAAAGGGGCTCACAACCATAACCACAGAGTAAGATAGATGATAATGATAGGGGTGTAAAGTACTGTACATGTTTTAGGATGTTTTATGTTTTGGAGATTTTTGTTGTAGATCTTAATTTGTGATATTATGTTTTATATTGTCAGTAACTCTGCTGTTTTGTTCTGTGTAGTTGGCATTTCTGTTTACTATTTTGATTGTGTTGACAGCAAATTGTTTACTGGTTATTGAACTTATCTTATGATTGTACACTGCCTTTGGTACTTCCTTAGCAAGAAGAGTTTAAAAATGTAACAAACAAACAAACAAACAAATAACATTACAGACCATTCTGCATGTCCTATGAGCCCATATGGCATGAGGTAAATCCCAAAAGAAATAAAGTATATGTAATATACTAATATGAATATCTGAGAGTGTGGCCGCATTTGCACATAATGCCAAACTGGAGTTGAATGTGACAGAGGTTGAAATCATGTATGTCCAAATGCATGAAACCATGGTTTCATGGCAAAGACGACCTGTGGTTTCCCTTGCCAAACTCCAGTTTGAACCTTAGGTTTGTAGTGAATTTCTCTGATCCAGCCTTAGGTTTGAAGGTGGCAATGTGAGCCAGTGTAGTGTAGTGGCTAGAGTGCTGGACTAGGACCGGGGAGACCAGAGTTTGAATCCCCATTCAGCCATGATACTAGCTGGGTGACTCTGGGCCAGTCAATTCTCTCTCCGCCTAACCTACTTCACAGGGTTGTTGTGAGGAGAAACCTAAGTATGTAGTACACCGCTCTAGGCTCCTTGGAGGAAGAGCGGGATATAAAATGTAAATAATAATAAAATAAATGTTACGTCCAAATGCAGACACTGCCATAACTGCAGCTTTGTGCTGTTTCTGGAACCAATCATACAGAGGGTGGCCCAGACCCGCATAGGAATGCCTGTAAGATGGGCACAAAGTTTTTTGTTCACCAAAAAAAAGTTGAATTTCTCTGCTCCAACCTTAGGTTTGAAGGTGGCAATGTTACGTCCAAATGCAGACACTGCCATAACTGCAGCTTTGTGCTGTTTCTGGAAATCATACAAAATCATATAAAGGGTGGCCCAGACCCACACAGGAATGTGCCCATTCCATGCCTGTAAGACAGGCACAAAGGTTTTTGTTCACCCAAAAAAAAAAATGTTGAAGAAGTATGTTCACAAGCACATGCAATTGCAGTGGCACCATAAACTGGGCAACCCAATGAGACTGCTGCAAAGATGACACATGGCAGGGTAGCAATATCCAGGGTTGGGTTCACAAGGCTGGCCTCCCCAATAATTCTTTAATGGCTCTGTTATTTTTTGTACAACAAAGTTGGGGAAGGAACCAGTCCCTTCCCCTTGGGTGCAAGTGTGCACTCTATGGCATTACTCATGAGAAGAACCACCCAGCAGGAGCAGCATTGTCTCCAGTCACAGGGGATATTCCTCCTATGTGATGATAATGGATGCTGCTCTGGAGCAGACCACTCTCTCATGAGAGTAGAAGGCCATGGAAAGACACATTCACAATTCATGAGAAAAAACCATCTAGGGATATATGGGAATGGGGCAGAATCACTAATAATGTGTGATGATAGCCTTTCTTCCATGGACTACTCTTTCATGAGAGTGAAAGGCCATGGAGACACACATGCGGGCCAGATGGCAGCTGTCACCTCGCCCGATTGCTCAACACAAGCATACTACAGAGACAAGTACCCTGGCAAGACCTCTCCACCTTGGCAACTGCCGCAAAGAAGCAATCCAAGCAGACCCTCTGCCAATCCATATCCACATTTGTTTTTGATCCTCATGGCGAAACTACTCTCCTGGGGTCACCAATAATCAGGGCTCCCCCCTCCTGTGATCCCCTACAGTGGCCGATCCAAACGCACAATGCCAGTCCAAACCCAGGAACTTCAAATGAGAGTAAAGATCAATTCCTAGTCCCAATGTTTCCCTAGTCTGCCCACCCATTACCGCCCAGACACATGGAGCAGAAACTGCACCTTTTGGGGCATGGAAGTGTTGCCAGGAGAGGAGGGGGTTGTAATGTAAAAGTTCTCTTATGAACCAGAGAGAACAAGGACCCTGCACAAGAGAGGGCCCCTTGATTTGGATGGCCAAACTCATGCGAATGCAGTCCAATGGAGAACTGAAGGTCTTGGAGCCTCTGGTCTCTCTGGTCCTCCCCAGTGGACTGGCTGTTTCATGAGAGGGCTAATCCCTGGGTGGCAAGCTGACATGGGGGTAGGAGTGTGGTTTCATGTCCCTGGACTGCTCTGCCAGGTTCAGCCATCACAACAGCATCCTTGGTCACAGTGGACCAGACACCAGGATCCTTTGTTCTCCTTCATATACCTCCTAGAAAGTACTCATGATTCCTTCCTGGGGTAACAGAAAAATAGGGTACCCTGCATCCCCCTGTTGCCAGCAACTGTGCTTGAGGCAGGCTCTTTTGGTGTGGGGTTCTTACCGGGGGCGGCAGTGCAATTGCTGTCAGAAGGGCTTAAATGCCATTTAAAGGGGCTTAAATGCCCTTTCCCTGCCGAGGGCAGGCAGTCCATTCATTCAAAAAAGGCATGATCATGCTTGGCATGCCATGCCCCCTTGAAGGTCGTAGCCAATGGCTGCCGCACTGCAGACATTCTGACGCCTTGCCCACAGTCTGGCAACACGAGAGCTATGGAGCTTGCTGGGATGCAGACTCATTGGACCAGAAAGGAGTGGCTCCTCTGCCCTCAAAGCAGAGGTTGCCGGGCTGCAGTTGGACAAATGTCTGTGATGTGATTCATGGTAACAAAAATTAACTGCAAATTCGGAAACCTCCCATTTCACATGACATGTGAATGTGGCTTATATTCTTCTGCAGCATTTAACCTTTTATGGCCATATAATCCCATGAATAACATTTATGTTTTTAAAAGAATCAAAACTGCAGAATTTCAGCTGGAGAAAGTGCAATAAATTCCAATCCTCAAGGCTAATATTTCATGCCCTATACAATGAGCAGGGAGAAGCCATTCGTATACACCTTTGTAAACAAGATGAAACAGAAATCAAAGCCTCAGTCACCACTACCACATTATCCGTGCTCTGCTTCCATATGATTAATTCCTCTGGAAGGACACCTGTATAATAAAGTAATTCAAATCAACCACTTAACTAGTATATCTGTGATCAAAACAGGGACATCATAGACAGAAGAATTATTTGGACTAGCTGCATTCTCTGTGTAGCACAATGAGCGCTATATTCATCAATCTCCTCAAAGTTTAATAATAAATGAAAATGCAGCTATAATACTAGTGTTTAGGGTATGCATGTACAGTAGTATGAAACAAAAAGAAGTGGTAAGATGTGCAATGCCTTTAGTATAGTCACTGATCTAGCAAACATCTCCATCTTACAAGCACCATACTGTACGCAGAACAACAGGGCATCTACCAAGCTGTGCTAAAAGAGGTTTCTTTATACAATGTCACTGGAACAAAGTCTACTGTGATCAGATATCTTGATTGCATCCGAACAGCTACATCCTCTTTCACTGTGGTTGGTGACCTCTTTTGTGTTTGGATATATGGGACCAATTTTTCCTCTTCAGCTAAAGTGTTCATTCCAATAATACCTTGGCGGTGGGCAGCGGCGGGCGGGGGGACTCTTCTAATGGAACAGGATTCACAGTTTAAAGAAAAACCACAGACCAGGAACCACGAATTCTTGTAACTTCACAGCTCCTATGTGAAGTCACTCACACATGAGTTGGCCATTCACAAGAACAGACCCTTTTGTTTGTTTAGTTCAAGTCAGATGACAGTGTACACATCAGAAATCAAACCAATTAATACTGTATTAATTAACCAATTAACCAATTCTAATTGGTTTCATATCATAATTGTTTTGAACATTTTATCTTGTTTTTATATTTGTTGTACTTTAACTCTAAACTTTATCTCCCATCTTCAAAACTATCACCTGGACACAGTTTTAGAGGAAGCTGAATGAATTGAATATGTGTCAGTTTATACATTTCTAGCTCAAGGGAGAAGATCTGATGTTGTGGTCACAAGCATAAATTGTTCCCTTTGCTACGCAGGGTCCACCTTGGTTTGCATTTGAACAGCAGGTGGAGGCTGCAGCCAGAAGTGCCTATGCCCAGCTCCCTTTGATTCTTCAATTACGCCCTTACCTTGATCGGCAAGCATTAATGACAGTGACCTATGCCCTTGTTATCTCCCGCCTAGATTACTGTAACACCCTCTATCTAGGGTTACTTTTGAGGATGATGAGAAAGCTACAACGGGTCCAGAATGCAGCGGCTCGTTTCCTTATGGGTGCCAGAAAATATGACAGGGTAACACCTCTCCTGCAGTCATTGCACTGGTTGCCTATTCGCTACCGAGTTCAATTTAAGGTCCTGGTTTTGACCTTCAAAGCCTTGCGGGGTTTGGCACCTGTTTACCTACAGACCCACCTCTCCCATCCAGTTACATCCTGTCCGGTCAGATGGCCCTTTTGTTGGTCCCCCAATACCGAGAGGTTCGGGGAGCTAGAACCCGTGAAAAGGCTTTCTCGGTTGCCGCCCCACTTTTCTGGAATTCCCTTCCCCTGCAGATTCGTTTAGCTCCTTCTTTGTCAATTTTTAAATCTTTACTGAAGACGTTTCTTTTTAGCCAGGCATTTACCTTGTAGTTTATCTATCCCCCCGCCCCCGCTGTTAGTTACTTTAGTTTTATTTAGAATGTAATTTTAATGGTGTCTTGTTTTGCATGTTTTTGTACACCGCCCAGAGTTTTCGGAGTGGGCAGTATATCAAATGTTTCAAAATAAATAAATAAATAAATAAATAAATTTGAATGGGAGACTACATGTGAGTACTGTAAGACATGTTCTTTAGGGAATGGGGCCATAGCTCAGTGGAAGAGCATCTGCTTGCATGCAGAAGGTCCCAGGTTCACTCCCTGGCATCCCAGGTAGGGCTGGGAAAGACTCCTGGCTGAAACCTTAGAAAGTGTAGACCAGGGTTTCTTAACCTTGGGCCCCAAGATGTTGTTGGACTACAACTCCCATCATCCTTATCCACAAAGGCCATGTCTGGGGATGATGGGAGTTGTAGTCCAACAACATCTGGGGGCCCAAGGTTAAGAAACCCTGGTGTAGACAATAAGCTAGATACACCAATGGTCTCTTGCTATAAGGCAGCTTCTTATATTCCTGAGTTCCTAACTAGTTGAAAAAGCAGAACAAGCACAAACCTAATTATATCTAGTGTGATCTGGAGCAAGGAAAGGAAATGTCTTGCTCCCACTGTGTCTACCATATCCCTTCTGGCAGCATGGAAACAAACATGAAGAGTGGAAGGCAAATATATTTTTATTCTGAAGTTCACTTCACTCTGGTATAAAAACAACAACTTCAGAAGTGTAGACTTTTGCATCCCAGTAGTCTGCCAGTTATGGAGTTGGCTCTCCTGCTGTGCTAGATACACTGTGCTAGGAGGGCTTCAGGCTCTGCATGGTAAGAGAATTGAGTCATCCTGTCAGTAGGGCTTCTCTTGGACCACTGTCATTTTGTTCTTATGCTGGGGAGGCAAGTTAGCACCTTCTGCTTCCTTTTCTCTGTCATTCTCCCACTGTATACCTCACTTGTTGGATGGCCACAACCACTACCGGACCAGTTTACTTTCATCTCTTTTTTCAGGTTAGCTTGTAGTAATGCAGAACCTGTGGATGATGACTGATCTGAGGACCACAGGCCACAGCCTGGATTCCCTTTTACAAAGCATCTGACTCTGGTCAGCTGCTCGGACTGGACCGTCCGAGCAGCTGACCTGCTCGCGGACTAAGAACCAGCTCGCGGACTGAGTGGTTCCGTTTCAGTTCAGTTAGAACCACCCTTAGAGGTTCCGTACCCACCCCTATTTTGGAGTCTATCTTTAATAAATATAGTTTGTATTTCATTGTGGAGATTTATTTACATCTAATGTTGGAGTTTATCTTTAATAATACAGTGTCTCTCATTATATACAGGTTAACTAGAAGTATTAACATAAATAATGACACCTTCTGACAGGGCATTTGAGGAAAGGAAATTTTACAAGATTCATTCACATATGCAGCCATGTTGAAATACTGTTTATGATCCTGGAAGTCTATAATACAGAAATTAATATGGCGTTTAAATCACAATTTTACATAAAACCAGAATTTGCTATTAAAAAATAATGTAGCTGTTCTCATACTATACTAATAAAATATTATTCTGTTGATGTGAAGAAGCAAATGAATGTTTTCACCAAATGATATGAAAATATTTGGAGAAAATCCAATGTCATTCTTCGGTTGTCTCAAAATTCTTAATTGCAAAGCAAAGTGGGAAAAGAAGCCACCCCATGGAAGAGAAACAAGAAAAGGGATGCCTCACAAAATGAAGTTTAGGACAAAGGTGGTACAGTAATAAAATGAAGAACTATCACTATAGATTGGTAAGTCCTAATCAAGAAGTGAAATTCCTCCAACTCTAGCCCACATCCTTGTCCTCTCTCAGCTCCCAGAATAGCCCTTCTATGTTCCCTCCACTCCAGCAGCAGAGAAATCCCTAGAATGTGAGAAGTTTTTTTCTTCTGTCCCATTTCCTAACTGGCTGTCTAGGTCTCTCTGTGTTCCTTTCCTTCAAGCCTCCCCCTCCTCCATATATCTCTTCCACTGTATAGAGGTTAGAGTGCTGGACTAGGACTGGAGAGTCCCAAGTTCAAATCCCCATTCAGCCTTAATACTTGCTGGGTGATTCTGGGCCGGTCATTTCTCTCTCACCCTAACCTACTTCACAGGGTTTTTAAATTTATTTATTATTTATTTATTCAATTTCTATACCGCCCTTCCAAAACATGGTTCAGAGCGGTTTACACAGAGAAATAACAAACAAATAAGATGGAACCCTGTCCCCAAAGGGCTCACAATCTAAAAAGAAACATAAGACAGACACCAGCAACAGTCACTGGAGGTACTGTGCTGGGGGTGGATAGGGCCAGTTACTCTCTCCCTGCTAAATAAAGAGAATCATCACATTAAAAGGTGCCGCTTTGCCAAGTTAGCAGGGGTTTGTTGTGAGGAGAAAGTTAAGTATGTAGTACACCGATCTGAGCTCCATGGAGGAAGAGCAGGATATAAAATGTAAATAATAATAAAATAATAATAATTCTTAGGATGTGAGGGATTCTGTTGGATTACACTACAGGAGGATCTCTTTGAAAATAAGGGAATAACTTATTGGTGGTAGGTGAAAGGGAACCATTTGTTGAAGCAGCGACTGCCAGAAAACAGAGGGGAAAGATTGGTGGTTGACTTCCTAAACCCCAGAACAACTAGCTAATAATTATGTGTGTTGAGTGCATAGTGAAATGCATCTGGCTGCTTGTGAAGGTAGAGCTGAGCAAAGGAAATGAAAGGTGGGAGCTTCTGCTTCATCTATATACTCGCTAAGTGTGTCCTCTCACATTTCCCATCTTCCTTATTATTGAAACTGGCTTTCATGCCCCACTTGAAAAGAAGGTAGAAGAAAGGGAATTACTGTAGCAGTGGACATGACCCATAGCATGGGAAACTGTTCAGGGCAACTCTGTATCCTCTGTAAGGAGTGCCACTGGGATATGGCAAGCCGTCTGGGATATGGCAAGCAACCTTGATTCCAGAGTAATGTTCCTCTCCCTTTCTAGCAGTGTTGCTAGGAGGAAGAGGCACCATGTGCACAAAATGGCTCAGTCCCACAGCTGCCATCATACATATGCTGTTAACAATGATTCACTACCATAACCACAGTACAGTACACAGGCACAGGCCAAGAACATCTGTTTACCCACACTACGATAAACATGATGCAAAGCAGCAGTACTGGCAAAGGTAAGGACGAAGGAGGAGTAGGATACTGGTAGACTACTGCAGGATAGATAATTGGTGTTTATTTTCCATCATTGCCATTGATGATGGAATACAAACACCAGTAAGATTTTTAAGAAGTGTTGCTGCTGGTTCTAGGAAATGTTGGCAAAATGTGAAATATTCCTTTCAGTTACAAGAAAATAGGCTTGCAACACAGCTTTTTCTTTCGCATTTATATTGTATGAATTTTCATAAAATCATGCATACATACAAACATATAATGGACAATTATGACATCAATAATAATATTAACCAACTCAAAAGGCTTTAAAGTAAACAACAGTATCCACTGTGCATTACCAAAATAAATATCTTTAGGTTTTGCTCACAAATAAACAATCTTGTACTTCTCAGGGTGAGTCAGTTCATCTGGGTAAGTAAAAAAAAAGGAACCAAGTTTTTGGGGGTGGGGAGGATAATTTTCTTCTGAAAACCTACAATGGTCCACATAAGATCCATTAACTTTCATACAGTACAGAGTATGTTTACTCAGAAGTAAGTCCAGCTAAGCTCAGTGAGACTTAATCCCTGGTATATGCATCTTAGAACTGTAGCTTTAGTAGCATTTTGAGTACTACAGCAAAAATTATAGCAAGAGTAATTACTGAACTGTAAGCTCAAATGTAACATATTTTAATGAGTTTCATTATAAATGCACCCAAATGTCTCTTACAGATTTCACAGTAATTACTTTTTATAAAAGTAAAAAAAAAGAAAGAAGCCAGAGTCAAAAGAAAGAGAGAACAGTTGCAATAAAAATAGAAAGTTTCTAATACTTCAGTAAATCATAATGAATAAATTTTCTCAGTCTGAGGGACACACATACTTCTTCTGGAGCTAAATGAGTCCAGTTGTGAGCTCATATAAAATCATCTTACAGGAGACAGGCTCATATATAATGATTACCCTCTTGTTTGTAACATGTGAAGCTAATTACACGATATCATGC
Source organism: Hemicordylus capensis (assembly GCF_027244095.1). NCBI lineage: Eukaryota > Metazoa > Chordata > Lepidosauria > Squamata > Cordylidae > Hemicordylus > Hemicordylus capensis. Next base: position 125,092,799 of record NC_069659.1, read on the forward strand.
CATACATTTCTCTCCTTGTAGATGATGCACCCAAGTACAGAGTCCAAGAGAGCACAGTTGTAAGTTCTGCCCTCATAATAATACACTCTTTAATCCTCCCCAAATTTAACAATTACAGCATTTGCTGTGGCAAAACCATGCCACCACTCTCTATGATTGTAGCACTCTCTGAAAAGATAATTGCTGTACTCATGGAGAGCAGGGGTGGGGCTTATCATGCATCACGGCAGAGGTGGGGCTTACAAGTGCACTCCTATTGAGCTTGTGCTTTGGTTGGTAGAGCACAAGAATACAGAAGAAGAGCTCTTGAGACAAATTACTTGCTTCAATATAAACTGAATTCAGAGCAAATCTGAGGTCTGAGCCTCTTAAATCATGCTTCCCTGTTCTGTTCTGGTCTTTCAGTTACAAGCAGACGTAATTTGATTCTGAGAAAAAAAACATTTATTCAGTCCTCCATTTTGGATTCTGGTGAAAGTGTAGGGTGAACTCTGATGCCCCCCTGTGCTAGCCTGAGAGAATGCATTGCAACTTGTATCTATTCATTACATCCCCATATCAATTCACCTTCAATTAATTTGCCTTTAAAAATACAAATCATGTGCAAATTAATTTCCCAATTGGATCATCTGAAATTATTTTCTCACCTAGATTTCCTCTCCAAATAATAATAAACAAAAAGAAAAAAGTATCCAGTCTTCTCTTAGCTTACCTCTTGCAGCTTGGTCTATCTTCCTCTCACTCTTAAAAAGTCAGAAATCAAAGAAGGAACATAGGGCAGCTTCAACTGCCCAACCCACCAATGTCCCAACAGCCAATCAGCTGTCTCCACCACCACCACTACCACCCTTCCACCATGTACTGCATTGATCTGGTGCTCAGTCCTCATCTGTGAGGCAGGTCAAATGTGTTGGAAGTGAAGGACTATACGCTGTCTCTTGTCTCAATGACATAGGACAGACTAGTGAGTCAGAGGGCTAGAGGGTCAAGACATTGGTCTTCTCTACTGCTCTGACACTGTCCCTTTGGAATGTAGATTGCTACTCTCAGGGACTAACTTCCTCCTTCCTTCCTGCTTTGCACTTCCTCTCCACTTTCTCTTCCTGTTCCTTCTACCTTGCAACGTGAAAGCTCCTCTCCCTGCACCATGTGTGCAGAGATGCAGCATTCACCTGCATCCAGCTAGCTAGCTAGATTAGAGATCCTAACTCCTCACTTTCCTATCTAGAATGGAGTTCTTTAATAAATGCCATATATATATTGATTTGAAACTATGAACTGGCTCTAAGTTACTTTACTCTCAGCACACACACATGCCTAACCAAATTCTGCTGTGTTGTGCCTCTGTGCACTCTGCTATAATGAAAAAGGGATTCTCTTACCAGAGATAATTCCCAACAAAATGCACCCTTTAGATCCTTTTTTTTGCTCCTTGTGCTGGTGTACTGATACATTTTTAAACATTTTTTAAAATGACACAGCCATAAAACATGCATGTTGATTTTAAAGGGTATTATTATTATCATTATCATTATTATTATTCCTTTTCCATTGGTGAGGTGTCAGTGCACAGTATGAGCATTTTCATACTGGTAAAGCAGCAACTGCTGAATATTGACCTAAGAATTATAAATAATAATGCAGTTGCTTTCCTACGTCTCATTTCCCAGAAAAGACCTTCAAATTGTCACATATATGCTTGCACTAAAACCAGCAACATTTTTGTTGTGTGTTTACAAGAGGGGGTAGAATAGATTCATTTGCCTCACTTTTATACAGTTTATTGTCCTTGCCACAAAGACAGTTTATCTAAGAATGTGAATTGTAGTGTTTGAATAATGGCAGAATTTTGACCTTTCTTTTAATTCCACATTTTGATTGACTGGCTCAGCTGAAAAATTGGAATCTTTGAATGCCAAAAATGTGTTTGGTCCTAGGAACAATCAATTCCCTATTATAGGAGACTTCAAAAGTGCAAACAGGGCTCCACCTGCTTGTTTAGAGAAAGGGAAGAAGTAGGCAATGCAAACATAAAGTACTGGAAAGGTCAGTGGCCACACAAAGATATTTCTTCTGCCTACTTTTGGTGGATTGCATCATTGTAAACAAATCATCCAACCACGATGGTGCTCATTCTGCTTGTCAACATCTAAAACATGGAAGTGCCACAAGATTCATTCATTGTATGCCAATATTGACAATAATCATTCCTCAGAAGCCACTCTTACATGTCTTAGGTAGTGACCTCAGTCCAAAAGCCCTCGGATCTCCATGTGTGCTTGGTTCACATGTGAGAGATGAAACCCTGAATGTTCAAAGGCATTCCCCTGCCCATGTGCCAAAGGCTTCCTTCTCACATAAGAAAAATTTTTAAATGTGTATATGAATGAGTTTGGGATCATACTTGGGGAAATGCAGATGTTTTGGTTCTGACTGACATATAAGCAAATGTGGTAATATTGGTGGGTTATTGCTTCATGGGTCCTTCCTTCTCAATAAAATATGATGTTTGGTTATGGAAGAGGTTCTAAGAGTTTTCCTTTCTCTTTAAGATATCCCATGATGTACTGTATAGCTTGTTGTTTTGGGCTCTTCCTTGGTCTCTGCCCTTTTCTAAAATGGGGTTGTTGCACACACAACCCAACCAATGCCAGTACTTTGAGGCAACCGTAGACAAGTGAAATCCTAGATGGTATCTGCAAGATTAGCTACTCTAGCAACTAAATAGAGCAGCAGCCTACATGATCATAAGGCAAATGATCATAACACCACAAGAGAACCCCAGCAATCCAGATTATCACAGATTCATTATCCGAATGTGTAAGCTGGAAAGCAGGAAATTCCACACAGCTGCTGCACATGGTATGACTTAACAACAAACATCACACAGAAAGACAAAACACCATGAAGTAGGTGTAATGTCTGCATTAGCTCTCATTGTCTCTATAACCAATAAATATGGGCCAGCTAGTCAGTCAAGCTCTGTCCATTTCAGCATGCAGAGATCATTGTCAGGTCCTCTGAACAGGCTCATTAAAGTTATAAAAAGTTGAGGAATGTTGAGTTGAGTTTTCCTGGGTGGCTTCCAGTGTTCTCTCTAATTTTTTTTCATATGTGTGCAGAATGAGTTTTGTTCTGGGTGACAGTATCAAGGCAGTGTGTGCATACACATGTATTCAGAGTGGGACCTTCCCAATTAAACCTGAGCAGGATCAAAAATTAACTGAGTGGGCAACAACATGTGAGCGTGTGCACATGTGCATGCCTTAGAGGGAACACTGGTGGCTTCTGAGTAACAGTTTATAGGTTTTCTAATTATTAGTTGTCCTCAGCTGTCATTTCCAAAGCTTTGGAATTCTGAGTTCTTTCATGCAGTGGCTTCAGGAGCTGATAATGCTGCAACATTTATTTTAATCATAAAATCATCTTGTTTTATAATTGAAATGTGGAGGCATTTTAATCAACCCTGACTCAGAATTCAGTTGTGAGTTGCAACCACAACTCAGAATTCCACCACTTTGGAAATATCTGATGAGAACAAATAAGTAGAACACTTTATGAAACATGGCACACAGTGAGTCGACATGGTGAGAGCTATATGATATCTGCATTTCAAAAAGATTGGATAGGTAGTTGAGATACAGCAAATTAATTGCTTTTCCTTGAAGTGCAGTCTCCTCTTATTTGTGACCATTTTTGCATACCCATAACACTTCTAGTTTTGCTGGTTTAGATCCTGTCAAAATATGGGGACATCTCAGAGGTGGTGCCCTTCTTAGTTTGATGAAAAGCTGCTGTTTATTAATAACGTTAGGAAGTGTTAAAGTCCCCATTTCAACAAGTTATTTCTCATGTGTTGATGCCATCAGTTACTCCATTTTGCTTCCGGTAATATTCCTTTTTATATGATATAAATAAAAACACTCTAAATGAAATAATACCAGAATAATTTGGTTTGCAATTTGTTCAGGATCATATAACAAAAGAAGGGGTGACAAAGAGAGTCCTATCCAGGACGAAAGTTGAAAGTCATGATCTCCAGTTAAGGGATATTGTCATGCTCTTTGTCAAAGGCATCCAAGGATTATCAAAGCAATAGCCCCATCATCATCTCTTTTACCTTGAACTCCTTTTTGTTACTCTGTCAATGTTTTTGTTACTCTGCCAATGAACTGTTCATTCTTCAGTTGCCACCTTAGCTTACATCTCACATCTGCTTTCTCTAATGCTGATGATGCATTCTGTAGTTACCACCTGGGTCAAATAAATAAATATTGACATTTCAGTCTTACAGTCTTTACCACTCCAAATTCCTTTTGACTATAATTGAAATCTTGGATGTTAAGTGAATTCTTGATCAGATCTTATGCTGCATTATCCCAGTAAATAATATCCAGACTCTTCTGACTTAAGAGATTTTTAATATATTCAGAATAGTTAGATATCTTGAGTGTGCCCAGGGGGCAGTTGACAAACCACAATGGTTACTTATAGACCCAAGGACTGCAACCAGACACTGTGAGGCACTTTTTATGCCTGAAATAAAAACCACTGTCTTCATTTCAACAGGTCTACATCAATATTAGCTGCTTACGGTGGCACAGCTGAAGGGTAAAACCAGGCTTTCCAACTAAATAGAATATTTCAGTTGTCATATAGATGTCCATATAAATCTTAAAATTGGCTAACATTCTGGCTGATGTGATATTACACCCATGCAGTGGAAAGCTTCTGCTACTGCAGTTATGGTGATCACAGTTTGAGAGGCAATCTTTGCCCAGCTTCCCTTGTGCCATCCAAATATATGTCCCTGAGGGATGCACAGCCCTCAGGGACATGTTTTTGCATGGTGTAGGGCCCTTCCAGACAGAGGGGAGGTCAGCTAAAATTACCCCTGCATGTGCGCACTGGTGCTGCAGCAATTGGAAGCTTCTTCCCACTGCACATGTGCAGCCTTGGTCTGCTTCAGCCACTGAGATTAGAGGGAATTTCCCTTCTCTATTGCATTCAAATCTAAGCAGTTAAATAATGCATATACTGGTCCTAAGAAGCCACTTATTTTCAAAGGTGTTGTATGAATTTATGTCTCTATCACTAAATTAGAACGCAAGAAGTGCCACAGTGAATTGCTGGATGCTTTTTCTTTTGCTCCCCAGTACTTTAGATTGCCAGCTTCAAGTGTTCAAAATATTTGATTTCAAACACTTTGAACTCATATCTAATGAGAATGCTGTTTCAGATGACTTGGGATATTATTTTTCTATGACAATGCATCACAAGGTCAAGAATTCACTTCTGAGCAAGTCAGAAAAATGATACCCCAAAAGGAAGTTTAGGGGTGATGAAATAACCCATTCCAAAATTATTTTGTCTGCTGTTTCTTTATTCCATATACATGTTGAATAACCATATCTATCTACCACAGAAACTCTGTTAGAATTATGTTTGCTCTCCCTGATTGGATTTGAAATGAAAAGTTGTCTCTCTCCATGGACTGATTCCTTTCAGTGTCTAATCAACAGCATGGCCAGAATCCCAATTATAGTTTAGGGACTTGATGAATCTACTTTGAGAATATTAATTTAATGGTTGAAATGCCAGCAAATAGTGTGAATGCATTATGTTGGTCCTAGCTTCAGAAAATCTGTTGCTGGTATCTTTTTAAACCAACCTTTAAAATGAACATACAATGAATAAAAAAGAATACTTTGTTCATTGTGTAACAAGGTAAATAACCAAGATAGAGAGTATAAGATCTGGTTTTAAATATCTTTAAACAAAATTCAATCAAGTCATGATTTTAAAAGCAATGATATGTCCCATTTTAAATGACTCTTGCATATTAGGCCATAGACACACATGGCAGTCTGCTCACATCTTATTTTGACTATTAGCTTGTGCTCTAATTTTGATTTGGATGTTCAAAACCCATTTTGCCAGTCCCTTTACAGAATGTCTAGCCTTATCACAACCAAGACAGTGCAAAGTACACGATCCACTTAAATTGGTGGTGCATCATGACTGTGATGACCAGGATCATGCCATTTCACTTGTCCTGGTCTCTCCAGCCTTGGCGCTGCAGAGGTGGACAGGGACATCCCTCAGTCCCTTGCTAACTGAGCAAGAGGCACCTTGTACAACTGGCCCTGTCTATCCCTAGAACAGCATCCCTCCAATGGCTGTTGCTAGTATCAATCTTACGTTTCTTTTTTAGATTGTGAGCCCTTTGGGGACAGAGAGACTGCCTGTTTATTGATTGATTGGTTGGTTGGTTGGTTGGTTGGTTGGTTGGTTGGTTTTTGTGTAAACCACTTTGGGAACTCTTGTTGAAAAGTGGTATAAGTATTTATATTCATCCAGTTGCTCAAAAGCTGGGAGGAAAGCTGGGGTTGTTTGGCCACTGTCGCTGAGGTGGACAGAGTGATTTGCAAGTGCAAGGCCAAACAGACAAGTGCAGGCATCCTTTCTGTTCAGCTCTAGTTAGAAAATCTGGCTTGGATCAATCTGGTCTATCTTGGTTCAAGGTCTTTCTCCCTTCATCTTTTGTACTTCTTTAACTCTGTGCATGATTTTTTTTAAAAAATAAAAAATTCTGTTTGACTCACTCAGGGTAGGTGTTCTGTGTGTCATTGTTTAGTTACCGAAGAACAAATATTTTCATTTTAGAAGTAAAGAATGGTAGGCTTCTTTAAATGCTATGTTGTAAAGCTGCCTGGATAGCCTTATTGGCATAGGGTCACACAGAAAAGCCCTTGCCACCCTTTCATCTTCCAGAGCTGGAGCTATGGAGGGCAGCAGGAGATTGCCCCTGACCTCATGTGGAGGTGCAACATAAGGTCAGGAACAAAATAAAAACAGGGTCCTCGTGACTATAATTTGGTTTGTCTACTGATACTAGTGAAAATGAGAGATCAGAGCACAAAAAAATCTTTAAAATAGGAGCACAAAAGGGGGAAATCACCATGTGGAAACTTCTACCCATCAAAAATAAGAGTGTAGATTCACTTTTCTTTCTGATCCAAGCACCATATCTCAACGATATTGCATGAATTGTTGGGGACGTGTGGGTATCAGTAGTATTGATAGCTGAAAGTGGCTCAGTGAATTGAGCACCATACTAGATGTTATGATAAATACACAGCTACCACGTGATCTTATTCTGCTTACCTTCCAGCTACAGAGCACCAGCCGTGTTCTGATTGTTTGGCCAAGTGTCAAAGTGAAATGTTTGCACGGATTATTTTCTGAGAAAGCAATGAAATGTGTGCAAGCTGTAATTTGCACCGATCTTGGAGTGTGTGTAATAGATGAGTAATTCCATGGTCTTCATTGAATGGGGCAATGCACTCAACATCCTTAATGCTTTCAGACAAAGTAACCCCACCGGCTTAAGCCGGCTCCCCAAGAAACCAAGAAAAGCCAATATAGCCCAGAGAAAAGTTAAATGGTGATTATGTGAAACTCTCAAAACAATAGCTTCAGAGCAAAGATATCACTCACCCTCTGCCCATTGCCCTTTGTCTTCTTCTTTTCACTCTTACAGGAACTCTTTTGTTAGTCTAGAACAAAAATGTGGTGTTTCCTTCAGGGTGCTTTAATGATAAGACAAATCGAGCATGAAAAAGACTCTTTCAGCCTGATAAAATCTTTGCTAAGCTAAGGGGCTATTTATATCATCACCCATTATCTCACTGCACTTGAACATTCCCCTCCTGCAGCTACTCCTGGCTGAGTACTTATCCATTAAGGGCATCAAGGCTCCAAATAAAAACCATTGCTTCTAGTCCCTGATATTGGAATATTGGCTTATTATTAGCAAAGGGCCAGGAGCGGAATGGAATGCTCTGCTCCCTGTGAAACAATGAATGTGTTCGTGAGGGTTGATCTATCTATCATAGTTGCAAAAAACTATGTCTTGGGGATAAGAGGAAAAGCTTTGGCTGGGTATGTTGCTGAAAATGTGGTCCTAGAAAACACCTTTGGTCTTTTCAGTCTGAGCTGGGAAAGACAGTTGTGAATTCAGGATTACTGAAGTCAAGTTGTAACTAATGTGGTGAGTATCAAGGGCATAGCAAGGTTGGAGTGGGCACTGCGACAAAAAGTGAAAATGGGCCTCCTCAGTCCCCGCTCCCCCAAAGGGGACAGCAAAAAGCAAACTTTCATTCAGCTGGTTGTGGGGCACCTCCCTCTGGGTCCCAGGGACATTTTATGCCCCCTCTCCTGGTTCAGTTCTAGCTGTGGCCATGGTCTGTATCCTTGTTGCTGTGCCCATATGATGCTTGCTTAACCTGCCGGTTTGTACATAGTATTTTGAAGGTACTTCAAGACTCCAGGGCATGCTCCTCCACAGAAATCTTGCAAAATCTGAACTGTTCAAAAAAGGAGCAGCAAGATCCCTCTCTCTCTCTCTCTCTCTCTGCCCATGTGTGTATTATAAAATTGCAAGCAAAAGGAACTGTCAAGGGATGAAGTAAGGAAGATAGTGACTCCAAGTGAAAGGCACATGAAGTACCTGATGACCTATCTGAAGAGGACTGCAACCTTTAACCTAAAAGTTGTGAAGATCATTTTCAGATAGTACAGAAATAAATTGGAACACTGCAGACTCCTTTGTCAGTATCTAAGGAGGGTTGCAAGCAACAGAGGTGAAGTATTGGGGAATTAACTTCCAATCCTGTGCACGTTTACCTGGGGAGAAAGTCTACTGAGCTCAATGAGGCTTGCTTCCAGGTAAATGTGAATGTGATTGCAGCCTAAGTTATGCTCAGCTCGACTGTATGGGCAGTCTTTGTTCCAAAAAGTGCATTGATATTGTGTCACTCTGGACTCTTGTTACAGTCTTTGTCAGAAAAATTGCTGATAAATTGCCTTCAATTCTGGATTATAGAAAGCAGCTGGATGCTCTCAATAAGCATGAAAAGCAACACCTTGTTCCTCCAAAGAACAAATCATCTGAAGGATGAAGAAAAATAGAATTTCTGATTATTTTCACCAATAACATTTTCACTACACATTTGGAAAAATACTAACTTATTTGAACCTAGTTAAACCTGTTCTGTGAAACTCAATTCTTTTGTCTGAGTCCTCAGGGTTATCCAAATAAAATGTCCAAAATGCCTTTACAGGAAATGATCAAAATAGTATTTACAAAAGTGCAACTTGCACATCCAAATCCATATGAATAAGCTTCCCTGTCTGCCTGTCCGTCTGTCAGTCTTCCTGTCCATCTATTGGCAATATTTATATTTCCCATGGAAATTGCCTGCTAACTCAGCAAAGAGACACCTTCCAAAATGGTGATTCTCTTTATATTAAGTAAGTAGAGAGCAACTGGCCCATTTCAGTCCCAGCACAGCATCCCTGCTGGTTTCTAACTTGTGAGTCCTTTGGGGAAAGGGAACAATTTTTTCCTCTTTTTCCCCCCAATGTGAACTGCTTTGCTTACCTTTTTTATGTATATGCATAACAGTAATAATATATAAATAGCAAATGACAAAGAATCCATTAAAATAGAAAGAATTATAAAACAAATAATAATAAATGTGATCTAAAATGGAAATTACTTTTTGTCAAAAAATGTCCATAAGGTGCCACCACTTTAAGTGCATTATGTAGGGGTTGACTTATAGTATATTTAGTCTTTTGACTGTTTTCTTCCTCTTAATGATCTTTTTGAAGCCTGATTTCTGAAGGGAAGGTTTATGAAATCTCTCTCTCTCTCTCTCTCTCTCTCTCTCTCTCTCTCTCTCTCTCTCTCTTTTTCTCTCTCTGTGTCCCACTAATAACTTTTGCATTTACATCTGATACAAACCAAATTCTCAGTACATGGAAAGAGAACCGGCGTAACTCCCAATATTGCAGTCACAGAAAATATAGGCAACACCCCTTTGTAACCCATGTGCTGTCAGCTTGATATAAGCAAAATTCACAGCACGTGGGAGCAGGGACATAGCTAGGGGAGAGGGGGCCCGTGTTCATCCCTCTCTCTGGTGGCCCCCCCAGAGTGAGGGAGATAATAGAGAAAATAGGGAGGAATGGAGCTAGAGTGCCCTCAGGAGCTGGGGGCCCGTGTTCTTTGAACCCTTTCGCTCAATTATAGCTAAGCCCCTGCGTAGTAGGAGATGCTAGGTAAGAGTCACCATGCTGAAAGAACTGGAAAGTAAGAACTACTCAGTCCTATTTATTTACAATGGCAGACGTCTAACATGATGAAGACTAAAAGTACTGGTGCTACAGGAGAAGCACCTGTGCAGCATCAATCTTCTGAAGAATTCCAGACTAACTCTGCAATGGTACTTGCATGGGGGTGGGGAGGATTTCAGTAACCTCCTCTTCCCTCAGAAGCACTTCGTGCCACCCAAAAATATTATTATTATTATTATTATTATTATTACATTTATATCCTGCTCTTCCTCCAAGGAGCCCAGAGAGGTGTACTACATACCTAAGTTTCTCCTCACAACAACCCTGTGAAGTAGGTTAGGCTGAGAGAGAAGTGACTGGCCCAGAGTCACCCAGCTAGTATCATGACAGAATGGGGATTTGAACTCGGGTCTCCCTGGTCCTAGTCCAGCACCCTAACCACTACACCACGAGGGCTGCGCAACGCCAAAGGATCTATTTTTGGATGGCACAGAGAGCTTCTAGGGGAAGAGAAGGCTATAGAGATTTGCCCCCCTCTGCTGCATGAGTGGTGGAGCTGAGTTAATTGAATTCTTCAGAAGCACTGGTACTTCTTCCATACTACTGGTGCTTTGTTAGACTGGATGTAAGCAAGTGTACTACTGGTATGTTTGGGCCCATATAAATTGACTTAAGCCCTGTTCACATTAAAAACCATGCATTTGCTGAAAGCCTATGGGGAAGGATGGTTGTAACCAGAGACTCTGGCCTGGCCTCCACCAATTCAGCTGACAATATCAATATTCATTGCCTATGCATATACAAGTATACATGCACAGAGCTCTCTCTTCATGACTGCAAAAGCACTGATCTCAGTCACAGAAAGTGTGTTCATAGGCTCCATTCATCCCACCCACTGAATATATGAAGGAGGAAAGCAGCCTTTCTGAGGGCCAGAGCATGCTCACTGCTTCAGCAGCCACTGCCAGCCGAGAGTCCTTTGCTGTGGTGGTGAGGGCACAGTCTGCTCTCCCATAATACCCTGTGTAAGGAACAAAGACTCAGGCATGCCTGCACGGCTTGCCTTCAAAAGCTGTGGAAAGATGGCCGATGAAGAGACTCTTCTTCTCCCTCATGCCAGGACAGAGCTAAAGGAGTGCATTTAAAACTGCCTGCTCTCCACATCTGAGGCTAACAGTGGGCGAAAAAGTTGAGAGAAAGGCTCTGAGGCCCACCTATGGTGGAAAAAAGCTTTGGCCACCATAACTGGGAGGAAGCCCACAAATAATGAAGGCCATCATGAACGCCAGCTGAGGAGAGATTTGCCACATCCAAGCCTAACATTCTACTTAATGTATCACACTGATTCAATGGCCTTTCACAAATGGCACTGAGTTCTATAAATAGCTAATGCACATTGCGTATATATATATATATATATATATATAGAGAGAGAGAGAGAGAGAGAGAGAGAGAGAGAGAGAGAGAGAGAGAGAGCCATTCTTGTAAAATCTGGTTTGGGAAGTTAAAAGGTATGTGACACTCAAGTCACATTAGAGCCTATTATCTCTCAGAAATTTAACAATCTGTTTTACAGAGCAGTGCAACTGCTACTTTTATATATATGTGATATTCAGATGAGAAGCACCACATTAATTCACTGTTGCTTCTTCATATTCTTTATATATGAGTAGCTTTGCTCTTAAGATATGCAGTAGTACCACATTTATTTCTTCATCTTCAATTTGTTTGAATTTCTCTTAAATTATTCATTCAATCAAACATAAAGAAATAATTTTGTGATTTACAGTAGGCTTCTAATCTTGGTTTTGCTTCAGGCCATTTTTTTATTTTTAATGAATTAAATGAGAAATGTTAAATGTGGTGCATTTAAAGGTAGAGGCTGACATCCTGACTAAATTACTTAATAGCACCACTCAGGAGCTATTCCTAGGACTACAGTACTAAATTTCAGTGAGGCTTCCTCTAGTAAATTTTGTCAGGACGTCAGCCAGTGCAGAGAATTTTGATAGAAAGCCAATTGCATCTGTGTGACAATCTGATAAGGGATTTCTACTATTTGTCTTCTATTTATGTATCTTGTCAGCTCTATTCACACCTGGAGATATAACACCACACTGAGAATACATTGGCTTGAATCCAGAGAACCGTGAGCAAAAGGGGAAAAACATGCCTTATTTCTGCTCCAGGGACTCTTGCACAAATGTTAATAGAAGATTTCTCACATGCAGCGCTACAATGTGCCAGAGTCTGTGTGACAAACATGGCATGAGAGGAAGATACAGACTTGGCATTTGAACTCTAGTGAGCTGTAAAAGGGTCCTGGCATGGGATTGTGCAAAGTCTTGCTTAAAAGATTGCAGAAACAGAAGGCCCTCTTGAACCTGGGGTCACTTTTCTTTTGCTGTTTTCCTTCTGCTCGGTCAGAAATAGCCCCTTTGTGAATATGAGAATAAGTAAAGTGCTTCTGCTCTACAGATGGATAGGAGCCTAACATTCACATAGTTGGCATAATCTGGTGCACTGATTCCACCAGCAAACATCCAGAGTTTGTGATCAAAGCTCAAGCACAATTTTGAATAGTATGGAGAGGACAACATGGCTAATGACAATATCATTAGTCAACTGAGACTCTATGAAGGAGTGGAGATGGTTAGATTTTAGCTTATCTGAACAGTGCTTGTGTTCATCAGTGTGGTTTTATGGCATATCAATATTAATTGTTGAATATTAATTTAATATCAATCTTAAATTGATTCATATAACTTATTTTAAGTATCTATATCTGGAACAAGTAGATAGTGGCCACCTAATTCAGCATTAAAAACTACTACCACTGGATTTAAAGGACCATTCACCAAAAAGAAGAGAACCACTTCTGTTCTGTTTGGTGAAGGGTCCTTTAAATCCAGATGTACTGTCCACCAGATTATCTTTACATACATATGGCAGGTAGCATTTAGTGCCCCTTCCTGGGAATTTAGCATCATATAAGGCAGGCAATGCAGGCAGAGTCATGGGCATAGAATGAATTTAGTCTTCCGGTCCAGATTCTGGAAGCACTGGAAACTGTCATGAGCAAATCACCTGCGTAGTTAAAGACAATATAAGGACTTCTGTCTGACGGAAACATTCATTATATGACTCAATAACGTTAATAGTTGAGGGCTTTGTCTTGAATTTACTACAGAGTTCGAAGGAAAACTCTGGGTATTGAATATCTGATAAAAAAACCTGAAAATTAAGGGGAAAATTCATTTGACAATAAAATGGGGATTGTTTATTATTTGGAAGGAGTGGGGAATCGATTATTGAGATGATGGGACCTAAATGAAAACAGTACATAAATTATCTTCAGCAGGATACAATGTCCTGGTTCAGACGCAAGGCTAAATCAAGAAGTCGCTACTGTGGGCCTCAGCTTTGGGTGTTCCTCCCCCATCCTCTTCGAATGTGAGAGAAGGAGATTGAAAACTTCCACTTCCAGTTTATTCTGCTGAATAAACTGCAGTTTCTGATATAACTGGATCCAGGAGCTGTGTTTTATTCTGTGTTAGTGCACATAACAGAAATCACAATTTGGTCCTGGTATTATTATTTTTTAACTTAACAACAGGAGAATAAAGTACAAGTCTGGCTATAACAGGAAACTCTGGTCATTCAAAAATGAAAGTAGAAGCTTTCAATCTCTTCTCTTTACACACACAGGAGGGGAAGCAGATGAGACTAAGGATTGCCTCAGCTCATCCTCACAACGGTAAATTATAATGTAGCACATGATACATCTGAACTGAGCAGATATATAAAAGGACTTATTGCTCAGTGAACAGTAAACTGAAAAAAGTATCATACACCAGTTTCAGTGCCACAATTAGTGGTGAGTGGACTCCTTGGAGCTCATCTCAGACCAGACCAGAAATGATCTTAGTTCTTCAAATGAAAGAAAGTGAAGCATTTGCTGAGAGGCTTCTCCCCCTCCTTTGTCACTCTAATACTACTTTCTGGCATGCCAGAACTAAGACATGATGGCCCCTGGGATACTGAGTTTTTCCAAATCCCAGGACTCCAAATCCCAAGAGTCATTGTGCCATTATTCCTACAACGTAATACTGCTGTTGCTTTGCTCCTGGCATTCTGCAGGAGAGAGGGTTTTTTTAAAAAGTCCTCCCTCAGCAGTGCTGCTGCAGTTTCTCCCATTGCCCTGCCACTACTGAAATAGGTATGGAAAGGAAGGCTGAAACGAGGACTGACTGTTAGGGAGGAAGTGGAGAACCTATCCATGATCTCTGAGCTCAGAAGAACTCTTGGAGTCTGGGAGGTATGCCCCATATTTGGACAGGGCTATTCTGAACCACAAGAAGTCTTCGCTGAGACTGCAGTCAGAGCACTTTGCCAACATCCCTAGCTGCAGTGTTTAAATTCCCTTTTGTAAAAGGCTCCTTATATATAAAGGGAGATATGTGTGTGTGTGTGTGTGTGTGTGTGCGCACACACACACACACACACACACACACACACACACACACACACACACTGAATAGTATGTAAATGTTAATTTTACATACTATTGGCATATCTTCCCTAAATGCCTGCCTGGAGGCAGTAATGGGCTGGATGAGGGATAGCAAACTGAAGTTGAATCCAAATAAGATGGAGGTACTGATTGTGGTGGGGCAGAACCAGAGATGGTTTAGAAATGCCTGTTCTGGATGAGGTTACACTCCCCCTTAAAGATCAAGTACATCACTTGGGAGTGCTCCTTGACCCAAAGCTCTTCCTTATTTCTCAGGTTGAGGGAGTGGCCAGGAGCTCTTTTTATCAGCTTCGGCTGATACATCAGCTACATCCATTTCTAGAGGTGAATGACCTTAATACAGTGGTACATATGCTGGTAACCTCCAGGCTTGACTACTGTAATGCACTCTACGTGGGGCTGCCTTTGTACATAGTCCAGAAACTACAATTGGTATGAATGCGGCAGCCAGGTTGGTCTTGGGGACAACATGAAGGGACCACATAGCACCAGTTTTAAAAGAACTGCACTGGCTGCCAATATGTTTCTGGGTGAAATACAAAGTGCTGGTTCTTACCTATAAAGCCCTTAACAGCTTAGGTCCAGACTATTTAAGAGAGTGCCTCCTTTGTCATAAACCCTGCCACCTGTTATGATCTTCTGGGGAGGTCCGGTTATGGTTGGTGGTGACCCAGGACCAGGTTTTCTCTGTGGCTGCTTCAGGGCTTTGGAATATGCTCCCTGCTGAAATAAGAGCATCTCCTTCTCTCTTTGTTTTCAGGAAGAACCTCAAGACTCTCCTGTTTTCACAGGGTTTTAATTATAATTAATTTTAATAATTTAAAAAACTTGTTTTAATAACTATTCTATTTATATTGTGTCATGTATTTTAATTTGTGACTTTTAAATATTATCAATTTTGTACACCGCCTAGAGAGGTACATATCAGGTGGTATAAAAATATGATAAATAAATTTTAAAAGAAACATCTGTTTATTTCTTCCTTCAGTGCTTCAGAGGCTTCACACAATTTTATTAAAATAATTAATTATTGTGCAATGGGCATATTAATCTACGCAATGAAAATATTTGAGTTCTGAATGGATTATTTACAAAATATCTTATCATGATTCTTGTGACAATCTGAAAATATCAAATATGTCTAGGGATGAAAAAATTAGAATTTTAAAAATTAAAAAATTCCCACATTGACCATGGGAAGAAATTTAAGTCTTTAGTGTTAATCAACCCTTTGGGGAAAATATTGATGATGATGATGATGATGATGATGATGATATTGATTTTGTTATCAGTATTGTTGCTATTATTATAGAGCCTATATTCTGCGACTATATCTATAATAATAACAGCAACAATATTGATAATAAAATTCAGCCATCCCAGGTCCTTGGGAAGTACTCGATGTCTAGATAAAACAAACCAGTCAATAACACCTGTCTGACTGTGTAAACAACAACAACAATAAATACTTTTAAAGCTCTTATGGAGGAGGAGGAACAATGGTAGCTGATATGACAGTGGAGATTGGTATGTAAGCTGCATTAGGGCTTCCTTATGTAGCCAGGAAGTGGAAAATTGAAGATCATTCCAAATTCACTATATCCTCTTTACTGCTGGGGTTGGAAACATTGAACACGCACCCCTTGAGATCCAGGCAACATCAGCTTTTGGGGGTGCTGGCCATAGATTACTGGTAGAACTCTGATCTTTTTGCATGCTTTTCATTGAATAAAGGAGATCCCCAAGTCCTGTCCACCAATGGGTCTTCAGTTACCAGACTTGGAATGAACCACTACAAGTCAGCATAGAAACAAATGGTCTAAGGAAGTGTAAGGCATTTTCCTATGGTTATCCTTTTCAAAGAATTATGCTTCATCCCCATCCTCCACATAGTGGGTGTGTTGGTGGTTTTGCATATGGCGGTGGAACTGGCATGAAGGCTGGATACAGCTAGCTGACATCCATGCTGTAACATGCAGTAGGAGATGGTTTGTGGTTAGCTGTTGATACTGAAAGGTGCATCTCCCAGTTTGGTTTTCAGGTTGGTATCTACCCATCCTTTTAGAACATGGGCATAGATGGTCACCTTTTGGGAGTGAGTAGGATTCCCCTTGCCTTTGAGCCAAATTGGCTGTGGGAGCGGGAAGATTTATTCTGTACTGTTACATTGGAGGGAATTCTACTGTGATCTGCATTAGCTAAGTAAACTTATTTTGGCCATAGTTGGAAGAGTCCGTGCAGATTGATGAGTAGGAAATTGATGAGTAGGAAATGAGCATCCTTAGGCATTATTTCTCAGATTCCTCAGACCAATTTCAGGGCTACTAGACTCAAGAGGAAAGGAGCAGAGACCTTCCAGGGGCTGGCCCATGACATTTTGCTGCCTGAAGCAGAGCACCAAATGATGGCCCGCCCTTTCTCTCTCCCCACTTTTCTCTATTCAAATTATACTTTCTTCTTTCACATCTTCCCTCCCTCCCCTCCCTATTGGAGAGGGAAAAGCAGTCTTGTGCCATTTGTCTTTCCTTTCTCTTCATGCCATCCATGCAGAAGGGATGCTGGGTGGGCTGTCATGTGCCCCTGAGATCTGGCCACAGTCTCAGTTTTACAGTAGAGTTGCTTACCTTTGTCACATATCCTAAGATATGTGAGAGTTGCCTGTGTCACTTATCCAAAGCTTAAGGGCTTGAATGATGTCAATTCAGCTGGGCTTCATTCAAGATAGGTTTTAATGTGCTAGTTTTGAGGAGCCAAGAAGAATCCTGGTGACTGCTCAGGTTTATCCAGATGTGGGGATGAAGAGGACAGAAGATGCTTAGTGCAGCCTTACCTCCCAGCAGCATAGTACCAGCACTGAAGGGTGATAGTCAGTTAATAATAATGTAGATTTTGTTAGGTAAGTAAGTAAGTAAATAAGTTGTGGCACTTTGTTCAAGAACTGTGTCTCTTTCCATTCTTGCCCATGCACAAATTAGCTCTGTCTCATGATAGTACTTCAAAAACGCACCTAGATGAACTATCATTTTTTTAAAAAGTTGCCTTCAATTCATTAGCAAGACCAATAGTGTTAGAAGTCAACCCAAATGGAAACTATTTCATTATCAGCTGTTCTGGGCTGGAATTATGGGTTGATAACCAATGTTTCTTAATGTAAAATACACTAAGCACAAAACCATATTCCATGTACAAAGGCAAGATTCCAGCTACAAGTATATCTATAGATCAATGATATTCCATGAGTTTCTGGAGTGTTAATGGAGAAAGTGACTTGAATTACTACTTAACAGGGATACTGAATCTTTAAATGAACTGTATGCTCGCATTTCTAATAGCTGAAAGCTATAGCCAGGCATAATAAAAATCATTGAAATGAGTTCTTGAACCTATTCATCTAGATGTGAATTGCCTAAAAGAACAAGTGAAGCAGAAAAAAAGAGTCAAATGTATATGACATCCACATGTGGGTGATATTGGCTCCTAATGTTCTCCATTACCACTAATAGTACAGGAGAAAGAGCAAAGCATAAGGCATAAAACTTAATTATTTTGTATTACTTGATGAAGACTTGTGTTGGACCAAGTTGACACTCCGCACAATCATAGCTCAATCTGCTCTTCCTTATGGAAACACAGAATGTGTCTCAGTCACTGTGATCACATCACATTTACTAATAACAACTCTTCAGTTAGTTAATAAGAGGTACTTAGATTTAAAGTAATTTAAGATCCAATATGATTGTCATTTGAATGCACTCCCACATGGCAAAATCTGGCATGTATTAAATGAAGGAATCCCATTGAACAATTTAAGCTCACTCTGGTGTTTAAATGCCAACTGTCACCACTGGAGGATGCGCTCAAATGGAAAAGTCACACTGTGAAATTGGCATGGCATTTATTTATCTACTGATTTTGTAAATGCATAGACTGCCATTCAGAAGCAAAATTCTCAAAATAGTATACAACAGGTACAATAAAACAACAGATACAAACAAAGCAGGAAACTCACAGAGCGGTAGCATTGCCATCTCAGCAACAAACATGAGAATTGTGTCTCATGTTTGTGTTTACATGTGCTACAAGTTCAGGGGTGCCTCTGTATATTGATCAGGTGGAGGATGCTGTACACAGCAAGGCATACACATGGAGCAATTTCCCATTTTGATTATTTTTGTCACAGTGGAAAAAATGTTGCATGCACAGAGATACATCTCTTCTCCAAGCTACTCAAGAGATTAAGCATGTGTTTCATCAATTAATTCCAGAAACTGGAAGAGGCTACCACCATGGATGCCATAGAAACATGGTTGACAGTGTCTGTAGCGGATTAAAGCCTTTGTCTCAGAGCAAGCTCATGTGAGTGGAAGGAAAAGGCTGGGGCATCCCAGCTGAGCTTTCCAGCAAAGGCTTCTCTAAAACACTTCTGTATTTTTGGTAGGTTCTAAAGTCTGCCACCACTACCCACTTATCAACAGAGCTTGAACCCTCCCCCCACCCGACTCCTGGGCTTGGGTAGAATCCCAGGGGAAACTCTCTTTTGTTTGCTAGTGAAAAGTACAAAAAAAAAACCCCTTCCACGTGCAAGCCTACATGTGGTGAGAAAACTGGTAGCTGTTGACCAATTGAGGCATGTTTGCACCAGGGGAGGGGGGGAAGCCTTTCAGTCCCCCCCCCCCACTTTCCTGAGTTAAAAACCCACTCAGAGAGGCTCGTAAAAGGCAAAGACCGAAAAGAAATAGTTGTGTTCAAATGCCACAGACTGCTTCTGTCTGAGGCTTTCTCGGCTTTTAGTTGCAGGTAAAAATACTCAGTAGATCACAAGAATACTTCAAAAAGCACCCAGATGAAGTTGGGGTAGCACACTTTAAAAATTGTGGTTACCCAGTTGCAAGGAAAGGTATATAGGAGAATACAAAAACACATTTAAAAGCTTACAGAGTCTTCTGCAATGCCCTGGCTGGATGGGCAAAGGACAGTGTTTCTTAGTTTAGTTACATTACAGGTAAGCAATAATGAGCCAGTATCAGGAATATGCAAAACACACACCAAAGAAACAGAAAATCTAACTCAAAATCTGACTAAACAAACTTTCCCTAAGCTAAACTTCCCGAAGCCAGAGCCCTGGCTTCCTGTCTTGCACGCACTAAAACCCTGGTTGAAAATCAAGGCCCTGCAGTTCTGTCTTCTCAGAGCTGTAGTCATCCTCCTGTAGCCATATTCCATGGCTACGTGTCCTGCTCTCACCCCTAGCCTGCTTCTTCTAATAAAAACTCACCTTCCTCCCAATGGCCCTCAAGGTCCCACCCACCTGGTGTGCTTATTGGCTGAGCCCTGGAGTTCACCAGCCTGTCAGTCAGGACAGGATTCACTTCTGATTAACTCTTTAGGGGAGGGGTGGCTG
Source organism: Hemicordylus capensis (assembly GCF_027244095.1). Taxonomy (NCBI): domain Eukaryota; kingdom Metazoa; phylum Chordata; class Lepidosauria; order Squamata; family Cordylidae; genus Hemicordylus; species Hemicordylus capensis. Next base: position 125,112,877 of record NC_069659.1, read on the forward strand.
ATCACTACAGTATCAGTGAGGCTAGTAAATTCACAGCGGACGTATATCAGTATAGTAATCAGCAGGTGATGGCTACTGAAGGCATTTCATTTTTAAAATGGAGGAAATAATTTGTCCAAGCTTATGATTAGCATGAACTGACAGCCTCTTTGCATTTTTCTTATAATCCATATTTCCACCATTTTAAAAATGAAACTATTTTATAATCATCTTTATTTTAAGATTATGCAAAGATTACTTCTAAATAACGAATTATTCTAGTTATACTAGTATTCATACTATAGTATTCATTTTAACTTTTAATACTCTCTTTATATACTACTTTTCCGAAAGACCAAACGGGTATACAAATGACCTAAAAATAATAAATTACAATCAATGTATGGAAAATTTTAGAAAGTATCACTCCAGTATCATGATAAAGAGTAGCAGATCATTCTACGTTTCTAAACCCAAATGTGCATTGTGACAGAATAGCTTCCCCCTGCTTCAGGAAGGCTATTACAATTGAACTCGGAAAGATCCCTTGTGGGAAGGAGTTCCACAGCTACATTGTGACAGCTGAGATGATGGCAATGTAAAGTATACCATGGCTGTGTTGTGATTCCTTACAGATACCACAACATATGATAGAGTTTGCAACAACATTTTCCACCAGATTTCAAAAGAGAGACTGATATCCTAAACATATCTGCACAGTATTAATTTCTGAATAACTCCAATTGTCAACCCACACAATTAGTCTTCCAAATGAAGTCCAGAGTGAGTCTACTGAGACTAATATAAATTTTAGATTTGGCACATTCTTTCAGGTAGTGCTGAAGAAGCAGATCACTCTATATAGACAACTGTAGGAGCTAGTAGGGGTGTGCAAACAGGTTCAATGGTCCAACTCAGTTCGGTACTGGACTGAACACCCCCAGCCATTCAGGGGTGTTCATGAATTTTATATGCACACACATATAAATGTATGTATTTAATTACTTACACCCTCTGGGGCTCACTAACATGGCCACAGAGGACATCCAGAGGTGCCTCATCTCCCTACTGGCCTCTGAAATTGGCCCCCTCACCCAGTTTGGGTACTCTTTGGCCCATTCCGGGCCTTATCCCTGTAGTGACAGCCATTGTGGAGGCCACCCCGTCTGGGGGTGGGGGTTCACAATCTTTCTTTTAAACTACTTTTTGTTCTTACCCCCTCCAGGGGGCATCTCAAAGGCTGTGGGAGGTGTCTCTGGAGGTTCCCCTTTACCCCACTAGCCTCCATTATGTTGTAAATTGCCCTGTCCAGGCAGTCTTTGGCCCTTTCTGGGCCTCACCCCCACAGCAGTGGCTATTTTGGAGGCCTCTGCACATGCCTAATAGACCTCTGTGTGGCCTGGTCACGAGCTGGGCTGGCTGGCCCGGTTTGGTTTAGATCTGAATTGCACCAGAACTGGACTGGGCCAGTTCAGTCCAGCACTCCCTCACCCCCGCCCCCCATTCTGTCTGGGGGGTAGGTTTCAAATTTAAATTTTTTAAAAAATTGTGGGTTTTTTTAAACTTTCGCCGAAGCCACAGGAGGGATCTCCGGAGGTTCCCCCTCCCCCCACCAGCCTCCATTACATTGTAAATCACCCTGTTTCAGCAGTTGTTGGCCTGTTTCAGGCCTCACCCCCATCGCGGTGGCTATTTTGGAGGCCGCAGCATGTGCTCAATGGACCTCTGTATGGCCTGGGTCATGACCAAGTGGGGATTCTTGGTTTATAATGACTTCTTTGTAGAGTGTGGTTCTATGTGAGAAGTAATTTCCCCAGTTGCAGGAGAGTAACAGCAGGAGGGAAGGCATCCCCTCAACTCTTGCCTGTAGGCTTCCAGCGGGATCTGGTGGGTCACTGTGTGAAACAAGATGCTGGACTAGATGGGCCTTGGGCCTGATCTAGCAGGGCTGTTCTTATGTTATGTTCATTAAAACCCGATAATCCACAACTCATAAAAATTTATTAAAATTCACCCCTTTGCCCAATTGGTGGAGGTGGGTGGTACGGCCCCATGGGTCCTAACTTTGGTGTCCCTGGGTGTGTCCTGTGGGGAACTATGGGCCAGTTTGAATACCCATTATTGCCTATGGCAAAACCTTTCAGAACCAGTTTGAGCATGGTTTGAGTTCGAACCAGACCAGAGTTGGTTTGACCAAATGGGTACTTGAACCGGGGGACCCAGTTCGAGTCCAGTTCTAACTCAAACCAAACCACAGAAATCCAATTTTGTGCACACCCCTATGGCACAACAGTTGTGGAACTGTGACACAGAGAACTTTTGCACTACAGCACAAGAGCACTATAGCACAATTCTGAAAATCCCTGTTTTCAGAGCAACTAAGCCATCCTCATATTAAGCAAGTAAGTCATCCACATGGAATTCATTGCTCTGGATGTTGGCCAATGTATACTCATGAGGGCCTCACTTGGTTTTGGATTCTGGAATAAATCTAATCAAAGACCTGTGGAAGCCAAGGATATGTTTCAGGATAAGGATCTCATATACTTTACTCTGCTTTAATTCTATGGAAAAGTAAAAAAAAAGTACAATTATAACATATTGAGGTCCAATTGAACTAATTTACATCATTTAACTAATGTATACCTTCATACCTCTATCTTTCTTAGCCAATACTTGTACTGTTGTATTTTACATTTGTTTCCTATTCTGTATTACCACTCTGTGTGACTTTGAAATTTATTTTTTTAAGTACAATGCCAACAAACTTGTTTCAAAAATAGACATGTCAGAGCAGATGTACTGGGCAGCTGAGAATAGGAATATTTTGACGCTGTCTCACCTCCAGACAAAGATTTCTATTATCATCTGTTAAAATCACTCTGAGAAGTCAGTAATGGCCATTATCTATTATTAAAATAGGATCCGCTAAGCCAAACCAGAGACATTATCCACATATATTTTTTTCCAAGGGACAAGTTGAAAATACATTTCCAATTGATGACAGATGTCCTGGCAGCCTTTTCATCTCATGGTTATTTCAGTACAATATCCCAAGATGATAGAGAGTTTTTATAATTAATGGCAGTTATGCTGGACATGCTCTGATAAGAAATGATGGGCTTGCCATTTACAAACATCAAATTTTACGAGCTGGAAATGAAATGCAGTCATAACAGGCCAATGGACCAAAAAGCGATATGAGCTGTAATTTCAGGATAACATATCTGGTGTTGGCAATGCAAAAGTAATTCCCACTAGAGCCTGCTCTGCAGTGGGATTGGCTTAGCAGGTGAGGGGAAAGCATTCAGCAATAGCACTGTTGATTTATGACTTGGGGGGGAAATCCTTTATTTAAAAAAAAAACCAAAAAAAACACCCATCCACATCCCTGCCCTTAGATTTTGACTTCTGCAATTTGGGGATTTAAGGGTCATTTTCCTCAAGTCTGACAGAAAAAAAATCTTGGAATATGAATAAGGCAGAAAAAATGCATGTATGACAACAGGAAATCAAAATACTTTTAGAGATTCCACTGTCCCCCTTTCACAGAGAAATGAAACAGAAGAAAAGTGGAGATAGAAAATACATGGCACATCAGGCTTTCTGGACAAATGACTTTAAGTGCTTTTCCTTATCAGATGAGGGGTGGGGTTAAGAAAGGAGCAGCAATTTCTTTATCATCATTCCCCTCAAATGTGTATATTGATAACCTTTCATGAACAAAATGTATCTCTGCCAAGGAAGAAAAAGATGCAATGCTCCTAAATCCTTAGTGAAAAATGCAATATCTAACATAACACACAAAAAGGGCTACAAAACGACAGCACTCACTAAGTCAAGGAACTGGCTGGCTGATGAGAGACATGGTTAATGTTAAGATATTATCCCAAAATGCTTACCAGAGAAGTAGGCAGATTAAAGGCAATGAAACATTGGCAATTTTCAGAGCATGGCCGTGCTTTCTTCACAGGAATTCTTCTATCATAAGAAAACTGAGAGGCAGAGTCACCTTAGGGTGACTCCTCTCCCTCAAAACTGGTCTTCATTTTAAATGGTTGGAAGATTGCAGCCATTAATGTCTGCATTTCCAGTGTAAAAAAGTTGCAATGTTTCCTCCAGATGTAGGAGGAATATTTTCTCCTATAGTCACATATAGAATATGTAAACCAAGCTATTGCCAATGTAATCCTGTCCCTCAGATTGTTCAGTCTTCAACAGAGAGGAATGCAAGCAAAGGGAGAAGCAAAACCTATACCCCCAAACCTGCTGGGAAAGGGGCTATGACAAAATAAATGAGGGTGACTGAAAACAGAAAACTCACTGACTCCTGATGTATACACCACTTTTCAATGAAAAAGTTCTGAAAGTGGTTTAAATAGAAAACAATAACAACAATATGGTTCTTCGTCCCTCAAAGGGCTCACAGGCTCACATAATTTTCGTTCATTTAAAAATAAGGGAAATAAACCCAAGGTGGACACCAGCAACAGCCATGGGAGGCTGTTCAATCAGAACAGTTGCTCTCCCTGTGGTAAATATAAGAGAATCACCACTTTGAAAGGTGTCTCTTTGCCTAGTTTACAGGCAAACAACAAAGGGAGAAGTATCAGGAAAAACACCACCTATTTAATCAGGGCACTTCCTGCTAAAGAGTCACTTAGTTTTGGTGCTTCTCCTGGCTGCTTTCAGGAACTCTAGCACTCTCCCTTTATCTGTCCCTTTATCCAGCATCTCTCCCTGAAGAATCTGCTTATCATCCTTAGATATATCTGTCTGCTGCCACCCCATCACCTTGTTCTTCTGGCTTGTCTTGGTCCACAAATATCCCCAGAACAACTTGTCAATTCTCCGCATAGCTAATACCAGTTTTTCATGGAAGGTTACCACATGCTGGGGGGGAAAGCCAATAGAAATATAGGGATGATTAAAAAAAATAAAACAATGCATGCTAGGTAACCCTGTTTTGCTTTTGAGCCTTATCTCGACCACTGAAAGCTCCCAAAGAGTCCTGCTCATTTATCCCTCTGTTCCCAGCATGGAAATACCCTGAACGCTTTACTCTCAGAATGAATGAATGAACCTGAGAGATACCCTGTTGAATCACACAGTTAATTAGGTCAATTATACGGGTGGCTTGGCTGCAGGACCATGTTGACATTTTCAGGTAGGCAATGTCTGTCCTGCAGTAGCCATGCTGTGCTATCTCCAAACTGAACATAATGGGATGTGTTAATTATATAATTGAGTGTAATGGCATGACCTCTTTTATAACAGTCATGATGTTATTTTATTTTTATGTTCTCCTTCTGCATAGATTGTAGTAGAAGTATTGTTGTTCAGATGCTTCCCTGGGAAGCCCAGAGGAATCACAAATAAGTAGCATGTTGCTTTTTTGTTTTTCACATTTGACAACAGCTCCCCCTCTTGTTCTGCCTCTTGTATTTTCCACTCAGGTTCTCACTGAGGAATAATACACACATGCAGGTTGCAGCAAAAGATTTTATTTGATACGTTGGAGCATTCGGCTGTGAATAAAATGCAGAAATATTTCTACGCAACACACCTTTGATCATTCTTAAGTTTTTATATGCCTATGATGGATTGATCTTATCAGCAGTCATGAACAATTGTCAGTTGGGGAAAGGAGGCCGTAAATATTCCTGAAACCAGTAGCTTCCAATTTGATATCTTATGAGTCTGTTGGTCATTTCACATGTTTATGTAGGATTGGAAAGCAGAGCGATAAAACAACTTTCCAGCAATTGGACTATTCGTCGTCCTCCTCCCCCCCACCCCCATTAACAAGTTATTTTATTAACTTTAGTATAGCAATAGCCAGCTCAGCATTCGGTTGTCTCTCAAAGCATAAATATCTAAACAGTATATATATATAGAGAGAGAGAGAGCAAGAAGATTCACTGATATATTTGTAAGCCATGGCAGTCTGTCTTAAATGGTTATCTCTATGTGAAAATATTCACAGCTTTTTAGAAACTTAGAGCCAGAAAGGACCAGAAAAGTCAAATTTACTCTGTTGAGACCAAAAACAAACAAAAACATTTCTTTGAATAGATACAGTTAATACTGTATCTCATACAGTAGGAATATAGGAATACGGTAGGAATATAGTACTCATACAAAACTGTGCCATTACAGGAGAGAGAGAGAGAGAGAGAGAGAGAGAGAGAGAGAGAGAGAGAGACTCCCAGATAAATGGTGTGGTGTTTTGGATAACATGCTGGATTTGGCCCAATAAAACCTGGTTTAAAATCCCTCACCCTCTAGGACAGGGATCCTCAACGTTGGGCCCCCAGATGTTATTGGACTTCAACTCCCATAATCCCCAACCAAAGGCCACTGGGGCTTGGGATTATGGGAGTTGAAGTCCACTAACATCTGGGGGCCCAACGTTGAGGATCCCTGCTCTAGTAGACTCTGAATAGCCTTGTACAAGTCACTATTTAACCTGCTTTACAGGGTTATTGGGAAAAATTAAATGGAATAATCCCATATATGCTGCCCTGGGCTTCTCAGAGGAAGAGGAGAATAGAGCAATGATAAGGAAAATAAATTGCACCCATGTTAAACATAAAACAAATTGGTACTCCAAAATTTCTGTCATGCATCACTGGTGGATTGTTGGCTACTTGAATCCAACCTACAGAATAGTCCCTACTGCTACTATTTTAGAGCTTTCTAAAGTGAACATTGCCTTCTCGTCTCTGGAGCCTGGAAACTGCTTAAACTTATGTGGAGCACAAGTATATGACCTATTGGTTTTAGCTACTTCCAGCAGAAGTAGCTGAAGCTGAAGAAAGCTGACTATCAATTGGGCATGCAGTTTTGTCTACCTCTCAGGCTACTCAAACGGGCTCAGCATGCAGCTAGACAGCATCTCCTTGGGCTCTCGATCATGCAATCACCATGGGAGCAGAAAGACAACTATATGGGGTCCTTTTAATAAGCAAGTGCTTTTTGTATTGGTAGGATAATAGTGCAACTCCTGTTTCTAGTTAGGACTGCCAGTAAAAACTACTAGCCCCTTAAGTGAGGAACCTAGGCAGGGCCCCAGTGGAACCAGAATAAATGTGGTAGAGTGGACTGAGTCAAAGTGGACTCTGACAGGTTGAGACCAAGCCTGGCATCAGGGGTCAGTACGGTTGGCCTGGGAACCAGGCAAGTACCAGATGGCCCACCCTTAGAGTTGCCAGATCAGACACATCCAAAACACAGAGATTTCTGAGCCACAGTCTGGTGATGTCGCAAGACTGCCAACCCTTGGGAAATGGGGCATAAATCTGGTACTAGGACAAAGCTGGGATTAAAAAGGCAGAACCCAGCAATGCCCCTGCCCAAATAGGTTAAGGTTACATGCTACTGCCCAATTACCTGAGCTGGGGGTGGAGGGAGAGAAGAACAACTGGAAAAAGCAAGGTCATTTTTTAAAAGCAAACTAGTAACCCTTCCAACCACTGATTGGACTCTGTAAACAGCTGCTGAAGCCAGGTCTGGTGTACTCACTGGAAGATAGTGATTTAAGCACATTTCCACTTAAAGCAAAGAGCAGTGCTGAGATCTGGTAGGTTTTGGAGATGTATAGATACTGTATATTGCTCAGGCTTAACAACTGCAAGGATAGCTCCAGAGGAGGAACAAATGAGTGTCCCCTCAGAAATGTTGCTGCTCCTGCAGCTGCCCCCGATTTTTGTTTCAGAAATCTAACATGTGGGTCACAGATCACCCACCCAGAAGTGCAATTGGGGGGGATTCTCCCCCCCCCCGTGTGCCACCACTGAACCACAGTCTCCAAGGCAGAGTTCAGGAATTTCACCAGACCTTGGATAGCTCCAAGGGTAGTAGGTCAGAACCTCAGCCATAATATAGGATTAGGGAGCATAGGAGCCAGGTGCTGCAGCAGAGAGGGAATGTTGTCCCAGCAGCTTCTCACAGCAGATTGTTTTATAGGTCACTGGTTAGGCAGAGTGACTGACCCCACCCCTTCCATAAGGAAGCTCTGATTCTTAAATGGCCTTGCCCAATTTCACAATCACTGGCTCTGGAAATGCTGGGGGACCTCAATTAAGCCTGGCAGCAAGTCCTCCAAGGACTTCAAATAAGAGAACAGAGGCAGGGCTCTGACTTTGCGTCTTGGTGGGCCTACTGGTTTGCTTTCACCTCGTATGCATGTGTGGGGGTGGGAAGGAGGGCTTCCCAGTGACACAAGGTCACTATGTACCGGTCAGCAATGACTTCCACTCTTTCTTTTTCCTTGGACCTTCCACCTCACCCATCACCTGAAGATTTCTAGGGTTGGGGGTCATGGAGGAGTCTGTGGATAGTTGTTGGGAATGAGGAGGGGAAGCAGCAACCATCCATTATGGTCAATGTTTTGAATATCAGCGCAAATACATCTAGCTGGGCATCAAGCCATCAGTGGCAGTAAAACAGCCTTTAACAATATGTCCAAACATGTTATTAGAACAACATGTATTGATGGAGATATCGCCCCCATTCCATTCCTTTATTGTTCTAGCCTGTCTTCCACTTCTACAGAATTTTCATTTAACTGATAGAATTACTAAAATTAATTCCAGTTTAGGAGCGTGCACAGTTTGCTGCAGATTGCAATCCCTTTGGTCCATTTGAGTCTTCAACCAGTACATTGATACAACACTGTAGGGAAAAAATCAGTACTGGAGCTGAGGGAGGAAGCTCTTCCCTCTCTCCGAGTGTGATTCTGTGCAGGCTGTCCTTCAGGCAAGGAGGAAGTCCTTGCACAGCCAGTTTCCCCTCTCGGTGTCCCTGACTGTAGAGAGCCCACTCTCAGTTTCATCCAAATACAGACAGGAGAGCAGAGGTGGGGGTGGAACCGCAGGACCATTGGACCCATGCTTATGCATTACATGTGGATGTGACCAACCAACATTAGGGAACTGAAGGAATGGAATGCTGCAGCAAATGGCATATTCACAGTGCTCTGTACAAAAGTACTTTTTTAAAACCCCCACAGAGCAATGGAATTTTCCTAATGTCTCAGTTTCCACTTTGGAAACAAGGCTAGGCAGGAATAAAATACAGACAGTCCTCAACTTAAGCCACTCCAAGTTAAGACCAGCAGTATTTAAGACATTGGTAAATTGTCACTTTATTTCAACTGCACAGCTGTGTTGCAATTTTAAAACACTTGCTCCAGTAGGGGAAGCTCCACTAGGCTCACATTCTCAGCAAGAGTGGAAGGAAGGAATGAACTGGGTGGCAAAGATGAGCAACTTCTGATTCTCCACCATCAACTTCTCTGCTGCATGCATACACATCTGTGACTGACACACTTAGGCTATTCTTACGACCGCTGGAAAGCAGACTAGCCCACTTAATTCCCCCTCCACTACAATGAGGTTGGCAGAGCGAGCACTTCTGTTTTTGTGATCATGAGTTGACTCACGAGGAGACCCCCCTCCCACCGGGAGGCTACAGCAAGCCTCCTAGCCTTGGAGATCTCCCCAGAATGTCCCTCGCACTTGCGCGTGGCATCCTGGGACTTCCGGGTGCTGGGCAGCCCCTGAACACCGCTGCTCCTACCAGCTCTGTGACAGAGCTGGCAATCGTGTGGGCGGTCGATCTGTGTGGGCAGCCAATCCTAACTGTCAAACCCGTTATGGCTCTCCATACTGCTCGTGTGGAAAGCCTCACTACCTGATTTGACAGCAGCAGGGGGGGAAACAGGGTATCCAGCCTTGGTTAAGGAGTCAAACTCCCATTTATAACATTGTTTCCCATGAAAACATAGGTATCGAGTTAAAATCTTTTTACTTAAGACACAAACTTCAGGAACCAATTGTGTCATAAGCCTGAGGACTTCTTCTAAACAGATTGCTAGGGATCCTTCTGAAATTAAATGAAATCCTCATTTAGATTTTGTGTCATACCTCTGAGGACATCTTGTAAACAGATTTCTAAGGATGCTTCTGAAATTAAGTGAAATCCTTGGAAGCATCCCTTTGATAAAAACCTCTTTCAAATTTCAAGCATGATCTCCCCATTGATTGACCTGAACTTGTTCATCGAGCCAAGGGAGAAAAATGTTGTTCTCCAAATTACCAGGTTATAAAATCAGAGCAACAAAGGTTGAGGTACATGGCATGGCTTTGGGCAAGCCATTCCATAGTGTATTTCTAAAATGTACACCAGGATGATGTCTTGATGCTCCATACAGAAGCTTTTTATTTTAGGGCAAACTCTAGCAATTCTAGCTAACTGGAGGCAATCCGCACTGGGAGTTGATTAGATGCAGCTAAGCTCAATTAAGCCCAGCATGTTTAAATGGAGTTGCTCCCATGAAGATAAAAGTTTACTGCCCAGAAGTTTAAGGTTAATGATGCTTTCTCAACTACCAATATCAAAAATAGATCAATGACAATTAAATTGACATTGGCAATTTTAAAATGTCATTTAAAAAAAAAATCCCCAAAAGCTCAAACAGACTAAAGGTGCTTTAAGATGGCTATGATGAAGATACATTTGGGTCTTATTTGCACATTCATGCGTATTGCTTTCTTTCTCTATGCACAGTCACTGCAGAGTTTTTTGTTTCTATCCAACCCTTCCTCCATTGAACTCAAGATGATGTCTATATGCACTTACATTCTCCTCAAGGCAATGTGAGCAGTTGGAACTTCCATCTGCACTGTTGCAACCATGTGAAAACTGCTAATGGCAACACAGGAAACCACCTTCTACTGAATCAGACCATCAGTCCATCTAGCTCAGTATCATCTATTAGGGATGTGCAAACTGGTTCAAAGTCGAAAGCGTTCAATGTCAAACTGGTTCAGTTCGACCACTCAGGGTCTAACTGAGCCATCCCCTGTTCAGACTGACCCCAGACAGAGCACCCCTCGACTGTTCGGGGGGGTTGCGATTTTTAAAAATTTGTTACTTACTCCCTCTGGGGGATTTGTTGGAGGCAGGGCGTGTCCACGGAGGCTCCCCCTCCCCTGCCGACCTCCCTTGATGCCCATAGTGGCCAGTCGGCCAGCTCTTCAGCCTGTTCGGGCCTTTTTCCTCCAGTACAAAGGCCATTTCAGAGGCCACCATGCCTGCACAATTGGTCTCTGTGTGGCCTGGGTCCAGACTTGAACCAAACCGGACCAGCCGGTTCTGTGCACACCCCTATCATCTACACTGACTGGTAGCAGCTCTCCAAGATTTCAGGCAGATGCCTTTTCCAGCCCTACCCAGAAATTGTAGGGACTGAACCTGGGACCTTCTGCATGCAAAGCAGATGCTCTACTACTGAGCTACAGTCCCAACCCCATGTGTTACAAAAACGCTGATATGTTCTGGCACAAAGTTTCACAGACACAGTTGTGCAATACAAAACCCATTGTTTTCAATCAGCATCATGTTGTGCAACTGAATTGCCCAGCTTTATGCTTGAGCAATTCAGCAGTGTTGTGCAATGCTATCCATAGTGCTTACACGGACACAGCAGCATGGGCGGGTGCTCCAAGTGCCCATGTTGTTTTGCAGAGAAGGTGAATGACGCTTCTTGGTCAATATTTCATTCCAGCACTGGCCAGACCTAGACCTGCTTAGCTTTAGAAATCCTTCTGTATCATACATCTTCAGACCAGGCCCCAGGACTTGCAAATGAATGTGTGAATTGCTAACTAACTGAATTACTAACCAACTGCTAACTGATCAAAGAGACACCTTTTAAAGTGTTGATTCTCTTATATTTAGCAGGGGAGAGCAACTGGTCCTATCCAACCCCAGCACAGAATCCCTCCAGTGGCTGTTGCTGGTATCTGCCTTATGTGTCTGTCCCCTTTGGGGACAGGGGGCCATCTAATTTATGTATTATTTATTTTGCTATATTTTGAGAACTTTGGTTGAAGAGCAAAGTAACATCTGTAGTAGCAGTAGAAGTAGGAAAAGGCCCAGGACTTTACACTGAGATGCTGTAAAGTAATATGAAAGTTCTGTGATGTGTTTATACACACACACAAACACACTGGCCCATTCACACACTCAAGACATCCCTAGATGTTTCAGTCATGAACATGTGTGAACCAGACCATAGAGAAGATTTTCCTACAGCAAAACGTTATAGCCACTTCTTCCCCCTGCACAATAACAGGAGTGGAGAATCATCGCATCTTCTCCAAGACGTGATGAGGCCATGGAGAAAAGGGAAGACATCTAGTCAGCTTGAAACATCTCATTAAATATTCAGCATTATGCTAAATATGACTCTGTAGCTCCCTTATATAATGAAGGAAGCTATTCATGTCTAGGCAGAGAAGGTATGATGTACAGGGATTTCAAATTGCTGGGCTGTGGAACCAGGAGATTTGATCTACTGAAGACCAGCCTGGGGTAATTTATTCACTTTTTATTAGCCACAGTTCCATCAGGCTGTGTGAGAGGAATACATATCAGCATCTCAGAAACTCTATTCACTAAACATAATATGTAAAGGTCATTATGAACCAGGGAAAAGAGGCCGTTTAGTGCTGAATAGAAAACACCTTCCATATCTATCATATTCATCCACTTGGGCTCTCTCAGGTAATATTATTGTGTTCAGCCAGAGATGGCTGAGAAAATATTTTAAGCTCCAAAGAAAGAAAGGATGGTGCAATCAGATGTGATGAGAATTTTTTAAAAAAAGTATATAGCCTGCCCATATTTGCAGACACCCAGTTCAGTTGTAGTGATTGTGGTTTGTCATTACAAGCATGGGATGTGATGAGGCTTGAGCTCATGTGCTCTGTTCTCCTGATTTGTGCATCAAGGCGAGTATTTAGGAGTTTCCATCTGCTATTTGCAACAAACCACAGTTGGTCATTATTAGATATGTGAGAACATACTAGATTTATTTTAGTAAATCAACTATTTATTGCTTACAACTTACCGGAAAGGCCCAGGACAGAAAAACTTAGATTGGTGGAATGGCAATTACAACTTATCTCAAGATGTCTCCAGGTAGTGCTCAATCTGGGCCTATGAGTGCTTTTTAGGCCTCCAACGAAACCATACAGGCATAGCCAGTTGAACAGATGCTGGAAAAGTGGAACTGTTTCCTACTTCTTCAAATGGCCTTTCACTCCCAGAAGACTTCTTGCCTCTTAGGAAGATACTATACACATTTCATCTAAAAGCAACAGACCCTGGTTTGTGAAAACCCTAGTTTAGTCACAAACTGGAATATCAAGCCAGGGACCTGTTTTCACATCCTGATTTATGCACAATCTAAGGTTTGCAGAAACTACAAATGCTGTTTCTTGCACAAACTGCAAACAAGCTTCTAATTTCCTTCCCTCACGTGTGAAAGAGAGGGCAGGGGGAGAGACAGGGCATAATGCCGGGGCTTGCTAAAGCTCATGCACCATGACAAACTCTAGCTTATCTATACATTTGAACTGGGCAACCGGTTGTGTCTTTTTAATTCACGGTCTTTATAACCAGTTCACTAAGACTGGAACTAGACATTTGAGGTCAGAGACCTGGGAATCCAACTCACTGCAAACTTTAATGGGTTGCATCATTTTCAGTCGAATGGTTGGCAGAAGGGATCTGTCTACTTCTTCTTCTATCTACTGCTTTTCCTCTGCAAAGCCTCCAGCTTTGTGCCAAACATGCTAATGGAAGTCTTGGCTGGGGGGGGGAGCCTCTGGGCTGCTTGCAGGCACGACAGTGGCAAGTGTGGGTGAGGGTAAGTACCCCACTTGTTCTTGTATGGTGTTCTATCATATGGTGTTCTATCTGCATGTGCATCAATAATCTAGGGGTGGGGAGAAGAAGACGGCCACACTCACATGTAAAGCAGAACCAGAGTTCCAGGGGCCAGAGATTTCCCTGATGCTTATAAAGGGGAATACTTAACTGGATTCTCCTTTGCAAGAACTAGACAAACTGGGACAAACCTTTTGGGAGGCTCTTTTTAGAGGTCCAATCTGGTTTGAGCTTGAACCAGTTGCACCGGACCAATTCAACTTGAACCCAGTTTGCACTTGAACCCCTAACTTCTGAATCTTCAGTCAAGTAAACATGTAACCAAGCTTTCACAACAAGCATGATTAGGTTCTACCAATCATGTACTGTAGAATACCTATCATCTACTACTTATTTTATGTAAGTTTAAAGTAAAGATTAGTTGCAGTTAAGGTTTATGACAGTGTAGATGCTTCAAAAACCCAACTCTGCTGACAGAAACAGCAAAATGTACACCATGATTTGTGAGGCCTACTGGTTTGAAAAGCATGTTTTTAAAAACCTGTTATTGTTACATGCAGTACAGTCAGCTAATAGTAAATATTGTCAGCTGTCAAATATCAATCTCTCAAATAACTAATGTCAAATATCAGATGTCAAATGCTGGCATCAAATATCAAATGCCAAATAATATGCAGATACATGGCATCAACATAAAGGAAGATGTTGTCTATAGGAGGAAAATTTCATTCCAGCCCATCATCCCTTTAATAAGGTACATTACTAACTTTGAGCCTCAAGAAATCCAGAAGTTTAGAGCTTATCAAGATAGGCCATGTGATTAACTGTGACTGTGGATGTTATTTGCAATATTTCCTGAAACTGAGTGTGGCAAAACCGGCCAGTCTCCACATGCCATTATAGCAACTCTTATTGGATGCATTTCAGGTAAAATCCATAAGGCACAGCATGGTTCTAATCCCTGCCTCTAGTGTATCATTTTCTGTTATCATTTCAAAAATGTGGATCTTTGCAGGAATGTACAGGGGGCACCATTTTTTTCCATGTTAAAATTACAGTTTGTGCCCTGATATATCCAGCTATAGATATGTGGGTTAGCTAACAGCTGGAACATTTTCTGTCTTTAAAAGCACACTGTATTGAGATTTGTTTAAGTCTGATACTGATGAAAATCCCTGTAAACTAAATATTTTTCCCTGCAAAGGCAAGACTCCCATCTAAATCCCACTTCACAGAATATCCAATTCAAGCTGAGCAGAGATAGACTTTAAAGTGTTGGTTTATACCATTTCTTACAACAGTGCTAACATAAAGAAGGTGTTATCATTTGCTGTGGGCTGATTATGACTGCCTCCCTGTTCCTAGATCTTTTCTTTCTTTCCTAGTTTGAGAGTCTGATGGCTCTGTGTTTTCAATTCAGATAATAGGAAATGATTCCCATGGGCTGTTTAAAGAATACTTGTTTATTCCAGCCAGCAGAGTACACAAGTAGTCTTATCTGAGTCTGATTTTGAAAGCAATGAGTCTATTTGTGGATCAAAATACACACTTAAAAAGTAGTCTAATAAGTACATATGCATGGGAAATGATCTTTTCAAAATCATTATTGTAATGATCACTGATTATGATACAAATGCCACATATCCATGTGCAGATTGGGCTTCCCAGAGTGAGACAGTCCTGTTTTACACATCACTTGGCCACTCCCCCTGCAGAAGCAAATGTTTTGCTCATTAAGTTTATTCATATCATGGCCCCAAACCAGATACTCACATCAAGCTTTTCAGATGAAGTTTTCATGGGTGTTTACTGAAAAAGACCAGCCAGAAAAAATGAACAGTTCAAAAATGCCCCCCATGCCTTCACAAGAAGTGGCCATTTTCCTTGATAGCAGTTTCTTGCACCCAATGTAAGGCTGCTCCAGAGGGACCTTACATTTGAGGGGGCTTTTGAAAGCCTAAGATGATCACAGTTGGAAAGGCGAGCTGAAAAATCACACGTGTGCACACAAAACAATGTACATGGCTCTTAGAATCCCAGCTTCCCCCCAAAATAAGGAGACTAAATTGCTCTGACAATGGCTTATAGAGATATTAGATGGAATTAGATGGAATGCCAACATTACAATTTTTTGTAAATATTATTAAATATTATGACTTCCAAACAATCCTATCACGTAATCCTACTTCATACGATAGAAACAACCAGAGTAAATGTAAAGGTATATTTACTAATATCCTGTTATCTGGGTCCATCAACTGGAAAATATAGCAGCAAAGAGTACATTTAAAAATGGCAAGTGAAATTCTCTGAAACTTATAGAAAATAGCATAAACCTGACCTCATTCTTTTTGTTATGCAGTTTTCATATTGCTTGGCTGAAATGTTTGCATATGGGAGACATTTGAATACTGGCCTCTCAACATTGTAGGCTCCCATCCAGTGGCAAGGTATGGGTTTGCACTACAATCAGTACCGAGGGGAGTCTTCACGTCCACTCTTTTCAATGAAGTGATAGTAAACTACATGCATAAATCCCCCCTTCTCTTTAAATTTGGATGTTTAAAATGCAGGTCACTCTTCCTGACCAAAGGTGGCAGTCACATGGCTTCACCAGCTGCCACCTTTCCAGGCAGGTAACAGCTCCCAGAAACACCAGCTGCAATTAATTTGCATGAGATCCACCCTAGGCTCTGGGACCAGCTGAACAGATGTGACACAGCATCAATTTTTATGGTGGACCGTCCCTTCTCCCACCACCCAGTCACCAGCCCACCACTAACTCACCCTAATTTTGCAGTTGCTGTTCTGCGTCTCTCTCCCAAGACCCCATTGCCATCTCGAAGGTAATGAAGACCCCCTTGTCATCCTGGGGTATCAATGATTGTGTTTCTGCATGACTGTATAGACTAGGAGTTCTTGAAAAGGCAGTGAGTGGTGCAAGTGGTGTGTGGAAAGGGTTAAAAAGTTTTTGCCCTGCTGAAGGCAGACAATCAATGCTTGAAAGGCAAGATCACACTGAGCATGCCCCGTCTAACATCGTAGTCAATAGTTGCTGCTTTTCTGAAGTGCTGATGCCTTGCCCACTGTCTGGCAGAGCAAGCAAAATGGATCTTCCTGGGATGAAGCCTGGGCGGACTAGGAAGAGGGAGGGGTTCCTCTGCTCAGAAGCCAGAGGATGATATGATCATTCATCTGCAGCATGATTCTCAGCTTCACAGATTAACCACAGCTTCATCTACCCATGGTTTAATACTATGTTCAAATGGGGCCTATGAGTCCCTTTGGGACATGCAATTATATTCTTATTCCTTTTACCATATAAAACATTTTGAAAACTTTTTTGTTGAAAAATTGTGTATTTTGTTGTTGTTGTTGGAAGACAGCCAAATTAAATTACTCATGAGTAGTTTCATTGAAATTAATGTGATGAGTTAAGCTGGATATCAGCCATTATGTCTACAATGTCTATGTCTACATTCATTGGAATGTTTAGGTCAGAAGAACTCTACATTTCAGATTAAACACCACCTGAACCTTCTGCATCCATGCATTTTCAATGGGGGTCAGGAAAGTTGTAGGGCACACTCTATTTCCCTTGAGGGCTGAGACAACACAGTGAAATTCAGTGGTTAACTATCCAGATTAATGAAGCACCAGAGCTATGGGAGAAGCACGGTGTAGCATGGATGCTTCTGAAGAGTTCTAGACTATCAGTGCACCAGTGCTTGTGTGTGTGTGTCCATGTGCATGCGTGCAGGGGGGACACATTTTGACAACCTGACCTTCTGTGCCACCCAAAAGTATGTCCTTGAAAGCTGAACAGCCCTCATAGACATATTTTGGGGTGATTTGGGGGGAAGAAGAGTTGTCAAAATCCCCCCCCCACACACACACACACTGCATGAGCAGCAGAGTGGAGTTAGTTGAACTCTTCAGAAGCACCAGTCTGCATAAAATCTGACCCTTTCATACACAGCTGTTTTCATAAAATTGTAAGGATCTTGGTTAAAATTTTAATGGTTAAAATCCTAGTTAAAATCCTGGTTAATCCTGGATCCTGGTTAATCCTGGATCCTGGTTAAAATTTTAATCAGGATAAGTGAGCCCCTCATGCTCCAACAGAACTGATTGTGAGAACCCAGCATTTCAGGGCAATCCTGGTCAAACTGCTCCAGTTTGCCTTTAACAAGAAAAGATAATTAAACCTAGTTATAGGATTAGTGATAACTAATCCTAGATATCTATCCTAGTTAAATGCTGGTTGACCGAAGCAATATGACCAGGATTGCCCTGAAATTCTGGTCTCACAATTGGTTCAGCAAAATGTGCATGGCTCACTAATCATGATTAACTTTTTAACCAGGATCCTTGTGATTGTGTGGATGCAGCCATATTATTGTAACTGGGGAAAATACAGATGTGCTAAGAAAGGCTTCTCAAACTTTGTATGTGCTAGTTAGTTGGCCTGTTCACACAACCACTTGGGGTGGGTTGGGGGTTTAGAGAGCTCCTACTCCATTAGCAGCACATGATCAGAACATCTGTTTAGATCAGAAAAACCAAGAAACACATGAATAAATGAGGCACCCATTGCTGATATCAGGAGCTGCAAGCATGGAAAGTCCTCCAAAGGCCTAGCAGGTCTTCCCAACATGATGATTGGCCACAAAGGAGCAGGAAGTAAACCAAGCCCTACTGAAGTGGATCCAGCTACAGAATCATAGAGTATGTTTTGCAGAGTGGCACATCCATGGTTACAAACCCCTGTAGCCACAGCCCTCTATTGTTTCCACACCTGCTGGGTCCTGGTGACCAGATAGAAGAGGAAAGTGATGCAAGTTTTGGGAGAAATAGAAATATTTTAAATAAATAAATAAAGTTGATCCACATGACCAGAAAAGTAAGTCAGAAGAGCTTTCCTCCCCTCCTACCTTGGTTAAGAGCAGGGTTCAAAGTTAATAACCTGCTTTGAGCATCCTGCTTTGAAGAGATTTCTATACATTCAATAATCATGCAAACCAGGATAGAATGCCTCTTACCCCGATTTTGATGATTGTGTGAACATGTTTCATATGTTTTTAAATGAGTAAGTATAAATAAAACATTTTGTCAGCAAAACTCAATGTTCTTCATGAAGAGCAGCTTCATAGGGTTCATGGTACTACTTTAAAATAAATGTGCAGGCTGTAGCAACTGTGCTTTGAAAAAATAAGATGGTTGTTATTGTACATTGTTACCAGCCACTTCTTATTTCCAGCTGCTGTTCATAAGATCTGCTTTTCTATGGGCTGAAAGATTTTGGTGGCAACATTCCAAAGTCAACTGTGTTTTTCAAGATGGAGCCAGAGTCATGCTAGCAAGCACCTGTGTGCAGTTGACATTTTGCTTTTGAAATCATACATATTGGCTGCTTCTTACAGAGTTAAATACTGCCCCAAAATAATCAAAATGAATGACATAACTAAGGGAAAAAAACAAATTAAAGCTTTCTTTTGAGTATTCCAGTTTTAAAGTGTGCAATGGTAAATTGCTTGAAGATAAAGGTTAAAATACTTAAAGGGAATGTTCTTATTGGTCACAGACTAACAGCCATTCAACTGAACTTCAGGCCAGTTCGGATTAATGCTGGTGGCAACATGTGATCAGAACAAGTCGTACCTAGAGTTAGCTAATTACAAACGTGTTTCCCATCTTTCATGTTTGGGTAAAGTGACTGAGCGAGTGGTGGCCTTTCAGCTCCAGGCAGTTTTGGATGATACAGATTATCCAGACCCATTTCAAACAGGCTTTTGAGAGAGCTATGGGATAGACACTGCCTCGGTCAGCCTGATGGATGATCTACAATTGGCTATCAACTTGGGAATGTGACTCCATTGATCCTTTTGGATCTCTTGCCGGTTTTCAATACCATCAGCCATGGTATCTTTCTGGGTTGCTTGAGGGAGGTGAGGTTGGGTGGCACTGTTTTACAGTGGTTCTACTCCTACCTCTCTGGTAGATTCCAGATGGTGTCATATGGGGACTGCTACTCTGTAAAGTGAGAATTAAAGCATCGAGTTCCAAAAGGCTCCATACTGTATCCAATGCTCTTTAACATCTACATGATGCTCTTTAACATCTACATGAAACTGCTGAGAGATATCATTGGAAGGTTTGGTGCAGAGTGTTATGAATATGCTGATGACAGCCAGATCTATTTTTCCATATTGAACTCATCTGGAAATGGCATAACTTCCCTAAACACATTCCTGGGGGTGGTAATGGGCTGGACGAAGGATAACAAACTTAAATTGAATCCAAATAAGACTGAGGTTCTGACTATTTTTGTGTGTGTGGGGGGGGGGTGAGGCTCAAGACCCAAGAGATAGATTAGATCTGCCTGTTCTAGATGGATGAGGCTACACTCCCCCTGTAAGATCAGGTGCGTAGTTTGGAAGTGCTCCTGGATCCCAAACTCTCTCTGGTTTCTTAGGTTGAGGCAGTGGCCAGGAGGGCTTTGTATCAGCTTTGGCTGATACTTCACCTACATCCATTTCTGGAGATAAATTCATTCATTCATTCATCCATCCATTCATTCATTCACTCAATTCTTACTTTGTTTTATATTTGTTGTTTTATATTTGTTGATAACTATGTACACTGCCTAGAGATGCACACATGAGACAGTATATAAATATGATAGATACACAGATAAACAAATACATACATGGATTAATGCACTCTTGAGACGTCATTTAATCACCTGAGGGTGACATTCATTTGAATTGCTCCTCAACACATGCTCCAAAACCCTGAGGTGATTCTCATGATCGCCTGGACACACTGTTGAGGGTGGGGATGGCAGGATAATCCTTACCTTCCCCACAAATGAGCAATGAAGTGGTGGTGGGAACACACTCTGAGCTCCCACATGGGCAGCCCTGCTCGGTGAAGCTCCATGAAGCACGGAACAGGGCAGAGGGATCTGGGGCTGGCCTCTGGGCATCTCACAATACAATTTGCAGCACACACATTGTATTGGGGCATTCCCCTGTCAAATGGGCACTCTGTGTACCTGCCTATGTGTCTCCTCAGACTGAACTCATCCCAAGAAGACACACAATAAATGGCAGCCATGTTAAGGGTGGGAGTGCACCCTTAACCTTGGCTAACAGCTGAGGGTTAGGAGGGCGGGAAGTGTTGGGATCTGTGGGGATCCCACTGCTTCTCATGACCAGCCTAACCCATTCTGGACTGCCCCAGGCTGGGTTAGGCTGGTCATGAGAACAGCCTCCCTGTTTAATAAGGGTTTTGGAGTCCAAGTTGGGGGGTGATTCAGAGGAGCACCCTTCGCACAATTAAGGCAAGCACCCCTCGCACATTGTGCCCCAAGAGCACAATGGAATGCCTTGCTGTGCCTTGCTGTGAAATCATGTGGGGGGCACACTCTCGTTGTGCCCCTAACCTGATTGGGGGTGCTGGGAAGAGTTCATTGAAACCAGCTCCTTGCTGGATTTAATGCTAATAGTTCCAGATTTAGTGTCAATAATCCTGAGGACCTATGTTGCAATATTTCAGCCCAAGGTTCTTAATTTATACAATGAGTGGATGTAGAGACTCCAGCTTGCTATGCAAGTTATAGTGTTGATCTTGGAGTCTTTCTTTCTGATCCCAGAAGTGTGTGGCAGTTGTGGTTCCTTATTTATGAAGAAACTGTCCTCTACACATTCTCAGAGAAACAGCCTCTTCATATGAATTGTTACGTTGCAGGGATGAGGATTGCTGCTCCAGCGGCCTCTGCTGTGTTTCTACCATACACACTCACACACAACTGTACAACACAACAGTACTGCCAACTTTTAAGGAGTTTACACTGCTCTGTTGGGGGCATAACATGCCTATGTTTATTGTATTATTTAACTTAAAACATTTATATCCCGCCTCTCCATTAAAAAAAAAATCCATAATGCAGCTAACATTTAAAATCTGATAAAATGAAATAAAATAAAATAAACTGAAAATGTTCTAATACATCCAAGCAGTAACAAGCCAGTGACGGCTGGTGCAGGCGCTGCTGGGTGGGGCGGGGGGTGGGAGCCACCTTGAACTGTAAGCTAGTAGGTGCTTACCTCTCCTCCTGCTGCACCTGAAAGCTGTTTGGAGCAGCGGTGCACCTCCCAGCACCCACTGTGGTGGAGGATCCGCTCTGTCATCCAGTTGGCAGAGGCCATTTGCATGGCCAGCAAATGGCCTCCATGCATGTGCAGAAGTCAGCTGAGTGGCAGAGCCAATCCTCCACCGCAGCAGGTGCTGGGCAGCACACCGCTGCTCCAAACAGCTTTCAAGGGCAGCGGCAGGAGAGGTAAGCACCTACTAGTTGCCGCCTGCCGCCCTGTCCCCTGGCAGTGCCCACACAAGCTGCT